>NC_067399.1:396275016-397547516 GCF_016432865.1 Antechinus flavipes | reverse complement strand
GAAATGAAAGCAGAGAGTAGTTAAATAATGTGTCCATTATTATAGCTCCTAAGTGTTTGAAGCAGAATCAAACTCAGATTTTCTTGTCTCCAAACCCAAACCCCATCCACATAGTTCCTAAAACACAAATCT
Source organism: Antechinus flavipes (assembly GCF_016432865.1). NCBI lineage: Eukaryota > Metazoa > Chordata > Mammalia > Dasyuromorphia > Dasyuridae > Antechinus > Antechinus flavipes. The sequence continues at coordinate 397,547,384 of NC_067399.1, read as the reverse complement.
GAAAGGAGAAGATAGAAGTGAGCACAAGAGCCATCAACAATGATTAAAATTACCATTTAAAAAAGATAATATGGAAAATTAGTTATCTATAAAGAATTTTTTTAAGGATTAGCAAATTAACTGGGATATAATTTGTTATTTTATTATAATGGATAATTATTTGTTAGCTTATGATAAGGTATTGTGTATTCTCTATCTTTTCCCTTTGAAGATTGGATCTCCTTAATTTACCCAGGGTGGAAGTACAGCAGCCATTCTCCTTTTCTGCTGACTGGCATAGAAGCTTTGGCAGCCTACTGGGTCTCTACTCCTGGGGGCTCACCATGTTGATATATCAGACCTTTAGTCTAAAATTCAGAATTCAGAGCTCAGTCAATCCAAGACTCTATGTCTTAGCGTTCCTGGTAGCAAATATTAGAGGTATTAGACATTCTCAAGAATTATTAATTTGTCATTAAAAAAGATGTATTGTGAACATAGAATTTGTTCATTGATTTGCCTAATGAAGCTTCAACACAGAAATTTTCACTGAGAGACAAAAATGACTTTAACAGGAAAAAAAGTGATCTCAATTGAATGGGAAGAAAATTCTGAGTTGACAATAAAATCTAAATGTGAGTCAGACTAATGAATTTGTTAATAGTTGTTCAGCAGATGACATCATCCCATTTCTGCTTAGCCTTTTTCTGTATGTAACTTGAGCACAGTAGGTAGATGTCTTAGGGGATAGGACCACAAACAACAAAAACATGGAGAATATGATGCAGCTATGTTCTTTTTATGCTAGAAGTAATTTGTTTTATTCTCCACTAGGACTAGCCTCATGTGTATAAAGAATAGGAAGAATAAAATTATGCCACAGAAAAAACAGCTAAAAAAATGGGTTTGCTTAGTATTTAGAGGCAAACATGAGATCAGACATTGATTTTTTTTCAACCCTCATTTAAAAGGAAAACAAAACAAACCTGATGACATAATACAGAGAAAGCTGTTTTTTTTTTTTCTTTTCAGTTTTGCCTACTTTCCACTGCCAAGGCAGCATGGCATGGTAAATAAAGCACTACACTTGAAGCCAAGAAGGCCTAAATTTATATGACCTTAGGAGCAGAGGGTCCCCAGGATGCCAAAGCTTCTGTGCCAATCAGTAGAAGAGTATGGCCTGAGAGTAACTGCTGCACTTCTAGGTTGGGAAAAATAAAGGAACCCAATATCCAAATGAGGAAGGATATAGAGTGCTTTATATTAAGTTTACAAATAATCATCCATCCTCATAAAATAATAAATTAGAACTCAGTTAATTAATTAACCAATCCTACAATAATAGGCTCTTTATAGAAAACCAAGTCCATATACTCAACCTCTCAACACTCTTCACAATTCCCAAAGTCTAATTTCCAGAAAAGATACTAATTTGCATGGACAATTATAAGTTGTAGAGAAAGTGCTGATTCCTCTTTGTGGAGAGGAAGTTTTTCCAACCTGGGAGTTCTATTCCTTATTCTCTCCCATAGCTAAAGTTCAAACATTGAAATACATCATTTCAAGGTTTTGGGGTCCCTATAAAAGTTTCCTCTGAGGTATGGTGAAATAACTTTCCAGTGGCTGCCCATGTCAGAATTCTTCCAAGAGCCTCATAGGAAAGAGAATGGAGGTCTATTATTCTTCTCATTCAGAGGGAAGAATTGTTTGTGTCATTCAGAAGACCTAGATAGAGTTAGTGTGATGACATCATGAGCACAATCTTATTGCTGCTAGGGAAAGTGGGGATAGGTGATATAAAAAAGCAGAAAACTTTCTCTTTTAAAAAAAGTTATTAAGTATATTTCTGCAAACTTTCTAATTCTATTTCTTTTTCATTTTTTGTTTCAATTTCAAGAGAACTTTCTACTATGTTGTTGCCTGTTTAAATTATTTACATAAATTGCCTAATAAAATTTTACTGTTCATACAAGAATTGAAAAAACAAAAAGTTACAACTTTATTACTATCTAATGTTGCTTGGAAAGGAAGTAACAAATATCTATTTTGATGTAATATTGATACAAGGTAACTTAATAATGTTTGACAGTTTGTCCCATATACCCAAATTACTCATTGAATTTTCTCAAAATTGGACATGAAGACATTAATAGAAATTTCTCCATTAGTGTTTAACTGTGGTAATTAGTTTCCCAAAAAATCATTATCTCAAGGGAGTGATTATAATTAGTTTTGTTTTCTTAAGGGTTTTCTTTTTCTTTCTTTCTTTCTTTCTTTCTTTCTTTCTTTCTTTCTTTCTTTCTTTCTTTCTTTCTTTCTTTTTTTTTGTTGAAAGCAAATAAATGCTTTTTCTAAAATTTCCATGTTCATTAGTTGAATTGAAGTTTAAAAAAAAGGGGAAAGTTCAGGTGGAAAGACTGGAAATTTATGCTGTCCTTCAATATTTACTGAAGAACAACCTTGAAATGTGTTGACGTAATGAATAAGAAACAAGAACAAGAATTTCAAAAGAATATGTAACTGACAAAAAATTCAGAAGTTTTTGGTTATCACCCTTCATTCATAATAGTCCTCAGAAAATATTAAAGAAAGAAAAGATCTGGATTTGGCTCTTAATATTATTGAGTGTTGCCTTATGTAAAGATGAAGAAACTGAATTCCAAAGAAATAAAATTACTGAACCAGGGTCATACAGCCAGGAAGAGGTAGAAATGAGATAAGATACCAAGCCTTTTGGTTCTCAAACCTTTTTCTAACATGATATGCCAATTTACTACTCCCTCAATTGTAATTGAGTTCTTTGTTTTCAGAATCCCTGTAACAGAGATGTTAAAACAAGTGGCCCACAACACTGGAAGCCTAAAGCAGATTAAAGATAGTTCCTATATGATTTTAATGGATGGATGTATTAATAATAATAATTAAAAAAAGAAATTAGAAAAATGTGTGATTTTTCAGTCAGTATATGACTCATTCTTACATAGTTTAGTGAGCCCTACATTCCTTTTGATCCACCCAGGTCAACTTATTAAATACACAGATAATGAAACCTACTCTTATTGAATGGCAATATAAGCTCCTTGAGAACAGGGGTCATAGACAGAGTCCTTTTATTTACCTGATTCACAGTTCCTAGCAGAAATCTCTGCTCAGTGGAATGAAATATTTCATTGGAAGGAAGTTCAATACAAATGAATAGAACAGTTTTGATAGAAAGAGGGATGGAGAAGAGATGAAGATTTAAAACACTCCTTTGTTTCTGCAATCAACAAATAGTTTTTAAGTCAGGCACTCTGATAAGAACCATACATGTAAAGAAAGGCAGAAATAGTCCCTTCCCTCAAAAAACTTACATTGTACTGGAGGAGAGAACATGTGAATAATAAGATATATGCAAGATAAATATGGGTAGATGAAGGTAGGGCATCAGGAAAGGCCTCCTGCAGAAAAGGTGGGATCTGAGTTGAGATTTGAAGGAAACCATTAAAACTGGCCAATGAAACCAAGGTGAAGGCACAGAGCATTACAGTGGTGGGGAATGGCCAGTCAAAGGCTTGAAACTGGGCTCTCATTCTGACCTAACAGCCTGGTATTGGGGATATGTGAAAGACAGGGGATAAAAAGGGACAGAATGAAACCAAGTCTGGTATATAGATATATAGTTTCATACATATAGCTATATAAATAGATATTTATTTAGATATCTATAGATAACTTTGTCTAGGGAGATAGACTCCTTCAGAGCAGTGACAGTCATTGCCCTCATGAACTCTCTGCCCCATCACTGAATAGAATGCAAATTCAAGAAATATTTGATGTGATTTGAAAGAAGTGAAGATAATGAAAAGTTGAGGTTTGAAAGTAGAGAAGGGGGGGGAAAGGGGAGAGAAAAAGAGAGAGAGAGAGAGAGAGAGAGAGAGAGAGAGAGAGAGAGAGAGAATGTGGATAGAACTCAAATGAAAACAGGTTACATTATTAAAAAAAAGGGAAAAATTTTTTTAAAAGGTGTTTTGAGTCACTGCCAGCTTCACATAATGGTTTGTCCTTCCTGATTTCTACATTGTCAGCAACTAAAACTCCAGAAGGTAGTTGGTAATTTTCTTGAAATGATGAATGAGAGAAAAGATAGTGGGGGTAAAATCTATGAGATTAAAAGGACTTTTCTGACAAAAAGAATGTTTTTCAACCAGCTACTGCTATTCAGAAGAAACATGGTTAGAACAAGAGGTCAGGTTTAAGGTGATGTTAGTTTCAGAGGGTTTATCTAGCTGTTGTGACAAGGTCATGTATGAAACTTTCTATTCCCCAAGGTAAAAGGTAATGAAGAATTGTGGAAAGAAAATTGTTTTATTAGAGAGTTAGGAGGCCTAGAATTGAGAACTGACTCAGCTACTCACTATTCACAGTATGATTGTGGGTAAATTATTTAATATCCTCCCTGCCTCAGTTTCCTACATCTATCGTATTAATGTTGCTTTTTTTCAATCCCATTTTGGTCCTGATTAACTTAGCCAATGTAAAAGTCTCCATTTCTTAGGGCTAGGGCTTTCTATATGGTAATAAAATCAGTGTGAAGTGGAAATGATAATATGGACTCATTTAAGCATTCCCAGTCCTTTGTAGACTTTATTTAAGTAGTCAAGCGGTAGATTTACAATTGCTAAAAGGAAAAATGGTGGCTACAAGAGATAAAGAAATTGTACTCATATGCTCCTCTACCAAATGCTAGGTGATCAAAATAAAAACCTGATGTTTATAAACTTCTTTTATTTAATGATGTAGCCACTGATGTTTTTCATCATGATATATTCACCTCAGTACATTTTAGGAGAAGCAGTGTGTAGTTTTAGCTCTGTATTCACTGACTAGCCAACAATAGGTTCCACCCTAAGCCCCACTTGGTCATTGTTTGGATCCAGATAGGTTCATAGTAACTGTATTTTTGTACAGTAATTGTTTTTACTTTGTCCAGAAACCCTGAGGGTCTTCCGTTTTGAGACTGATTTTTTTTTTTTTTTTGATTGGGAAGAGGCCATTTTTTGACTTCATTTCTAATCTAGCCTTAATCACTAAATGGACATTGCTTTAGTCAAACTGAAAAAGCTGGAAAAGACCTTAGCTTAAAAAGACCAAGGTCTCCCATTTGTATCTTGCCACTGGATCCAGAGGGCTCTGGAGGAGAAAGTGAGGCTGATGACTTTGTAACTCACTTGCTTATTATGGCATCACTTCCCTGCTGTTATGGTCTTCTTTGAGAATGAAGGACAAATAACAACAACTGACTCTGCAGTCAGCCTGAGAAGTGGGTGTGGATTTCATTTTAGACATTTAGTAGCTGTCAGATAATGGATAATTTTTTTTAATCTCTCAAGTCCCCAGGCTCCTTATTTGTAAAAATGAGATAATAATAATTGCACTCCTTACCCCATAGGTCTGTTGCAAGGATCAAATGAGAAAGTGTAATGCTAGACAAAAGAGCTATTAATATTATTAGATCCATAGCTAATCCTTAGCTTCTTTGGGGGTGGGAGACTGGGATCTAAGCGCACTTGATCCTGAAAAGTCTCATTATCAAACATTGAAAATGGGAGGGCTTAGCCAAAAGCCACCCTCTCGGGAAAAGATAGTCCCTTGGGAAGAGAGAAGGGCAAAAAGTAAAATGATTAAATATTGTTGCTTTATATGGGGAGGACACTCCCAGGGCTAATTGAGTATGTCTGACTTAAATCTGTATATAAAATAGATGTCTGTGTGATTTCTGTGGGTATGTCTGCTTTGTATTCTGTATTCTGTATTAAAAGTTAGCAAGCTGAGTGAGAGTTAAGGAGTCAGCCTTTGTTGCTAGTTTGGAAAAGATCTGGCTCAGGTGGAAAGATAAGATCTTTTTAAATGATTTTATCTTTAAGGTTAGTGAGAAAGTTTAAGAATGTATGAATGAGAAGTGCTTAAATTGAAAGGGATTAGAGAGTTTAAGAACTTTTGGGAAAAAGGAAAAGCAGTGTGCTACCACCTTAAAAAAATGAATGAAATGAAAAATGACATTTTTGTGGAATCAGAACTGGCCAGTTTGAGTCTGCAGAAATATTTAAAGTTATAGAACTGTTTAAAAAAAAAAAACATTTTAGCAGACTGTGGTTTTTTGAGAATAAGTTTTAAGTTGCTTGTCACTATCAGCTAAATTGAGTTGGTCTAATGAATTTTTAAGTAGGCCTAATTTACATGATTAAAACCTTCTGAGAGAAATTGTTGAAGAATTAAAAAAAAAAAAAAACCCTGCTCTCTCTAGGTTTTTCCAAGCTTTTCAGGTTTGTGGAATCTATCATGGCTAGGGAGATGTCCCTGGCTGAATTCTTCTGGGGTTTATGCTGATGCCCCTACATCTTTGACATGGGCCTCCTCTCCAGAACTTTTGGCATAGAGAGTGAGACAGTCATTGGGCCAAAGACTTGTAGCTGGACACCTGGGTCCAAATTTCTCCAACCCTCTTTCCCCAGGGTAGAGTCTATCAGTTTCTTAAAGCTCTGTGACTGGATTTGAAAGGGCAGTTTTCTGCTACATTAAGTTTTGGGGTTGTGTGTATTCACATTGGAATTCTGATTCTGAAATTGTAAGGGATAATTACTATTAACTCATGTATGCTAAAATTGTGAACTTGTTTATTCTGGTATAAAAGTTTAGAAATGTCTGCATTGATATTAAAGTATTATTACAAGAAATTTAGATCTTTATTTGATTTTATTTTAAGTTAAAAATTTTGGTTTTCTGGCAACTTACCTAAAGAAGTTTCATGTTTGTATCTCTTAATTAGATGAAATATATTTAAACTACTATGTTGCTTAGTAAATTGTATATTGGGTGCTTTGTAAAAATTGTATGAGCTTATGCTTTAACATTTTGTCAACCCAGCTGGAAATGTAGCATAAATTTTGTGAAATTTCATCCAAAGCTATTTAGAATATTAATCTTAATATTTGTCTTGCTTTCTCCCTTTAACAAAGAAGTAAAAGCAAAGAAATTTGGTGTATGGAGATGTATGTAATTGCAGAACAAATTGTATTTGAAAGGTCTGTAATAGGCCTAATGACAAAATAGGAAGGTATTGAGGAGGTGTCCCTCCATAGGAAAGGAGCCTGACTCCAAGATATTCAGGTTAGATTTTAATAAAATGACACCCGTGGGGGAACTGAGATATAGGGGGGATGGGTGGAAGCTTTCCCCTGAGCTCTGCTGCTTTAAGGGTATTAATGGAATAACATTGGAACAAAATTGTACCTAAGTATGGATTGGTAGAGATTATGGATGCTGATAAAAGGAACATATTTTATTTTTAAGGTTTTAAAAGAAATAATGAAGAAGGATTGCAAATTGAGTGGTAATTACATACACCCAGGGATTCCCTCATCTGGGAAAATGGAAAGAATGAATCCGATTTTAAAGAAACTGATTAATAAATTGATGTTAGAGACTAAATTGCCTTGGAGCAAATGTTTGCTTATTGCTTTGTTAAAATATTAGAAAGGTTCCCAGAAGTGACCTGGACTTTGCTCATATGAAATTGGTTTATTTTATTTGGGAGGAGAAAGAGAAAAACCCTCTTTTGAAACAAAGGATAAGTTTTTAAGGAATTATATACTGGCAGTGTCCTCATCCCTTTTTAGCCCTTAGGAAACAAGGATTGCTGATCCAGACAACACCTTTTAAGTTTGCAGTTTACAGGAGAATGGGTGAAAGTCCTGGAAGAAGCAGAGTGGGAAGGATTTTCCCAGATGTTACAGATGACTGCAGACTGGAGGCTGAAGAACACCAGGCTTACAAAACCTGTGGACGACCTCAAGAATGGATTATTAAGGACAATTCATAATTTCTAAAATTGACTTTGTAATTAGGAATGTTTTGGTGGGAGATAGGAATGTTTGTGTTTAAAGGAATTTTAACAATATTAGTGTTGTACCTGGTATTTATATTTCCAAAGAAGTTTTTAAAAACTCCTCAATTGGAGGAAGTTGAATTATTTTAAGAATGAAGAAATTATTAATGTTAATTCTGATAAGGTTCTTTTATGTGAAATTAGAATATTCTATATTCTGTAGGAGTTTTAATTGGGTGTATGGAGTCTTCTTAAAGTTGTACCCATTATTTAAAGGGATTCTGAGAATAATAATTTTTGCTTTTGTCCCTTTGAACATGTTTCTGTTATAGACAATATGTATTGAGCATTTTAAAAGCAAAACAATTTGTCTAATGTTGAACTTAAAGCCATCTACTTAGATATGAAAGGTAAGCTGTGAATTTTCTAGAGTGAATCTCTTACTGTTATTAATATAAGGTTATGGTCAATATCTATTTAGTATATGTAATCTTTGAGAGCTAAATTCATTTAAAGCTTTGATTGATGAGATTTGCTATTGGAGATAAAATCTCTTGGGACTATAGCAGATATTATTTGAAGTTTTAAATTCAGGTATGACTGTTTGATGCATTATTAAGCCAGTGATCCATTATCTGAAAGAAATATGCCACAAGCTATTCAGAAGAATGTGATCCTGAATTGTTAACAGGTATAAGTTAGTATGTGGGCATGAGTTATGAGGACGATCTTGGCCTACTTAAGGTGGGATCTTTCTGACTCAGTTTCCCAGGGGTATTCTTTTGAATAAGAAACCACCTAATTATTCCAGAGTCTGGCTTAAGGTGGAATTGTTACTATCATGTATGTGCTCTCAGATCAAGGCAAGTGTTTATAATCAGAGCAAATAGTCAGTAGAAGCCATAAATACAATTCAGAAAAAATGTGATCATTATATCCTAAAGTAGGTGAGTGTTTGGCCTAGTCATCTATCTGTTGTTAGGTGCATATGTTTGTCTATTTATTTTAGCATTTCTGTTTCAGCTGACTTTTGTGAAAGGTAAAATCTTTATTTATGAAAGGTTACCTACTCCAATCATAGGGGACATAATTAGTTGGGGTGATAGATAGCCCTGCTATCTGAGCCCAAGAAGAAAATTCCAATGAATAAGAAGGAGATGTCTCTGGAAGGCTATCCTCATAGCACTTGGTGGGGCCCTTCTGTTCCCAATCTGTATTATCCAAGATGATTAGAATGAAAGGCAAGGAAGGGAGGAAACTGTCTGGGTGATTCCATAGTTAATATTCCTGTGAGAAAAGACTGTTTCCAGGAGAAAATATTGACTATTGCCTTGGTAAAAGATATAATTAAAGACATTAGAAATTAGCACATGTTTTGATTCAAAATTGGATCTCCTCTTTTAACATCTCTTGGTGGTCTTGCTTTGGAAGAGCCTGTTGGAGACAGACTTTATGATTTCTCCTGATAGCTCTCAGTGGAGTTATGTCTTCCCTGTATGATGCAATATGTTTCGGAAAACTCTGTCCAAAATCATTAAGACAGAAGGTACAGTCATGGGATTAGTGTGATTGATGCTGCTTAGTTGAAAAGGGAGGAACCAGAGCCTGGGAGGATAGGTAAGACCTAGAAAATGAAGTCCATCAGGAAGTTGAAGAAATGTATAAACTTTGATGTGAGAAGCTTTCAAGTGATGAAAGAGAGGGGGGGATTGAATGAAGTGAACTGTGAAAGCTGTCTCACAAGATGGAAGCAGTGTTCTAAAGACTGAGTGAATGTCTGCTGTGTCCCAGGGCCAGATTTCTTTCTCCAGAGAACACATGGTTTACAAAAAGTGGGATCATATAGTCCTTTTCTTAGTGAGAATAAGTTGGGGCTACCTTGGCACTGAAACTCCCATATAAGGTAATTTAGTAATCTAAAGATGTGGTTGAGTTTGAAGTTTTTCCTCATTTATGACTTAGAATGTGAGGTCGTTTGTCCTGACTAATCAGGACCCATAAATAATTCTTGTCTGTTAATTATGCCCCATCTCTCTTTGTATAACTGCTTGTTGGAAGGGAGATGCCCTTTGAGATAATAATAAAATTCCTTTTTGCTTTTACCTTGAGAAATCTCCTTGATTTATTTGAGTGGTGGTCTTTATCCCACACAATATGAAATACAGATTAAATTCTTATTTGAGAATAACTCATAAATGGTATTTTTAAAACTTAAAATTTTCTTTTCTCTCCATTTGTACCAGTCCTCTATTATTTCTTCTTTGTTTTCTTTTTTGTTTATCAAAATGAAATACAGATTAAATTATTTTCTAAAACTTTGAAAATTATTTTGTAAAATTAAAAAAAAACTCTCTCTTTTCCTCTTTCTTTCTCTTTCTCTTTTTCCTCTGTCTTCCCTTCCCCTGCCATCCATTTTTTGGCCTCTTTGTAAATGCTGACTATAATTTTAGAATAATTTTCAACTGGCATGCTTTTCAAATTAAAAAAAAAAAAACTTTTCTTTTTTCTACTCAGTATATATTTTTCCTTTTTTCCTTAAAAAAAACCCCAAAACTTCTTTCTCTGTTCCTTAGGCCTGTCAGTGGCATTCATTGACCTTGCTAAGCCATGGTAGAAAGCCATCTAAAATAATAGAGTTGCTGAGCACAGAATAGTGTCTCAGAAGCATCAGGTATCCTGTGACCTCTTAATAGATGTTCAGGCTTAATTTTCATATCCTCATAACCCTGAATGTCATCTTCCTGACATAAGTCTCAGAACCAATGCCTACAACTCACCTATGGATGATGCGTTGACTCTGAAGGTAGTCCAGTGCCATGGATAGCTCACAGATGAAGAGCTTCACAGTGTCTTCTTGGAAGCGGACATTCTGCTGTAGGTGATAACGCAGATCGCCACCCAATAAAAGGTCTACCACCATAAACATGTCCTCCTCATCTTGGAAGGAGTACCTAGAACAGCATACATCCACAAACATAAGTTAAATGTCTTCACAAACCACCAAGTAGCTAATTGTTAGAATTGTTAGAAAAGAGTATCTAAATCTAGGACTAAATATGTCCTGGAAAGATTATCACAAACTATATAGCATCATATACATTTTATTCTGTTAGGGACTATGTTTTCTGGGTATGCTAGGTATGGAGGTAGCAAGCTTTCACTCCTGCCTTTATCACCAGCAATGTGACTGTAAATCACTTAACCTCTTCAAACATCTGTTTCCTCACCTATAAAATAGGAGCACTCATATCCAGCCATAACACAAAGTTCATGGTGAAATGTACCTGAGAAAGGAGAATTTAAAGTTGGTAGAAAACTTAAGAGAACAGCTAATGCTATTTTTCCATTTAGAGTACATACTATCCTATATTTAAAGCTCAAAGATTATTTAGTCCAAATTTTTAAATTTAGAGATTAAATGATTTATTGAGGATCACACAATTAATATGTAGCAGACCTAGGAACAAGGTTCTTATAATTTTAGGCAATATGGTAATGGAAAGAGTAAGGGATTCAGAATAGGACGAACTGAGTTCAAATTTTAACCCCAACCCTAACCCTAACTTTCCTGATTACTCCCTGATATTTGTATGAGCATAAGTAAGACACTTGGCTTCTGTCATTTCTTCAATTGTCACATGGGGGAAAAGGAGTATTTGTTAAAGATCCTTTGCAACTTTAAATCTATGATTCTGTGATCCTAAGATTCCTAACAAAATCTAGTATCCTTTGCATGAAATCCCACTGCCTTCTGATAAAATGCTATGTAAATATCAAGGAATTAAACATTTGAGAATACATTAGTGTTTGCTGGGCTGTTTATGCTGCTTCCCCCCGTGTGTAATGTTTGGTTTTTAAAGAAAAATTAATTCATTAAATCACTTTTGATGTAGCATTATTTCCCTCCAAAAATTTTATGCAAATTTATTTTATTAATTGAAAAAAAATTAGTTTGTTGATTGTTAACAGAAAGGCAAGCTATATCCTTTAAACTCAAATAATATGGTACAAACTAATATTTGTTTCCAAAAGACTGGCCTTGGTTCATACAAGAGATATTCATAAACTCATGAATTTAGGAATGAAAGGAAATTTAGAGGCTGAATCCTTCAGCCCCTTCATTTTATAAATGAGACAACTGAGATGAAAGAGGTCAAGTAAGTGCCCTGAGTCATCTAGACAGTGAGTAAGAGATGAAATTTGAACCTTGGTTTTCTGATACAAGTATGCATTCTTTTTCTTGTATCTCATTTATGAATAAATCCCACTGCTATATTATTTTATTATTTATAATTATTTTATCTATTATATTTAAATCACATGTTGCTTAAGGAATATGTGTCTAGATCAGTAGTGTCAAACTCAAATAGAAATGGGGTCATCCATAAGCCCTTATTGTGCCACAGATTGACTTAGAAAACATGTAGTAATATTATCTTTGTTCTATTGTATTTTTAAAACTTTATTAAATATTCCCTAATTTTAATCTGGTTCAGCCCCAAGGCCACCTGCTACATATTTGACACTTCTGATCTATGTGATTAAGATGGACTCATTCCAGATGTTTTATTTTTATTGACTTCCAGAACTGAGTCTGTACAATTCATGCACTAGGGCATTAAGAGGAATCTTTGAGGTGTAGTTCTTTTCTTAGAACATATATGCAGATTTGTTACAGTCAAGAGAAACCCCAAAATGATTAAGAATCCCTGAATTGGAGAGACTGAATGGTATAGCAGAAAGAACTCTAGAATGAAATTAAGGAGAACTGAGTTCTAGTCCCAAGTCAGTCATCATTTATCCCTAAGATTTTTAGCACCTCTTCTTTAGCTACATTAATTAAGCAGATCAGTTTCCCTGTTAAAAATAGCTATTTTGTAATATCTTAATCCTCCTAAAGATAATTACAATAACTAACCGATCAGTGTGGTTTACATGCTAAAAAAAATTCTGGGCTTATATTGAAATTTTGACCATTTAAAGTTAGTTCTGGTAAATAGTAAATGTGGGAGAATGATAGAAATAATTTTTTTTTTCTATCCTCATGAGTATACTTTGACCAATTGTATGTGTTTTCACTCTGATAGTTACTTTACATGGGGCTAATTTTGATCTTGGTCAAAGGGTTTCAGTGGGATTTGTGGAGGAGTATAACAGGCAAAAATAGTTCTATGTGCTAAAATGTCAGGAAGACAAATCAAGATTTCTCAGAGTATGAGTTAGGAGTGTTCGTAGCAAGTTCTCAGATGCCTTGAAGGAAATGTCAACTCTTGTGCTAAGAGATCCCAAGAGAGCCAGTAAGAGGTTGTTTAAATTCACCGTATCTTCATTTAAATGAAGAAATTGAATTTGGATTTTTTTTCTTTGCAGTGGGGATAACTTCTACTTATGTTGTTGAATGAAATTTCCAAGATCAACTCTTTTAGAGGCTTCCAAAACTTCAAAGAAACTAGGATGGTGTGGTATGGTTGTTTTCAGAGATGGTTCCAAATTTTATCAAAGATAATCTGAATTCTATAGGAGTCAACCCTAAAAAATTGGTGCATCACATCATCAAGAAAAAACTCCCAAACAACATAAAAATCATATGATTATATCAATAGATACTGAAAATAGTTTTGGTAAAATATAACACCCATATTTCTTGTATTTTTTTAAGCAAGAAAGAGTTTGTATTTTTTAAAAACTAGAGGAATACAAGGATTTTTCCTAATTACAATAAAAAATTTTTATGTGAAACCAAAGCATGTAGTGAAAAAACAGATACTGGACAATCAATTGTTAGATTTGTCATAATGGGGAGTCGTTTTGTGTATAAATTGGGTTAGTTAGCTTCTGAGGTCCCTTCCAATTCTCAAATTGTATGATTTTGTGGAAAAAAAACCCCAAACCCAAACAAACCAGAAGAAACTGTTAGAAAAATAGTTATAAAGTTCCCATTTAAGGAAAATTATTTTGATAGAAGACAACAATATAACAGAAATAAAGAAAGAATTAAATAGAGGGTTATTTCATTATAATCATAGTTGCAATGGATACCACATATATTGAAACAATGATTTTCAAAATGTATACATAATAAAATCAAGTAAAAATTAGTTTTAAAAAAGGCAAAATTGAAGATTATGTATAATGCCAAAACTCATCCATACTAGTGTCTGTTATGTGCCTGATATTATTTTAGGTATTGTAGCTATACATTAAAAAGAGTGAAGCAATCCCTTATCCCAAGGAGCATACAGTTGAATTGGGAGGGAATGTGTATGGAATAAATATAAAAATAATAATAATAATTAGAACAGTGAGATATTAAAGGTAATAAAGGACAGGTATCAAATCAGCAACAGGAGAACAATATTCCCTAGTGTAGTCTGAACCACATTAAAATGGAGTTAGGAAATATTTAATAAAATATTGTGATCAGGCAGGGTGCATCCTCTCCAGATTTAGAGGTACTCTTCACCAAGTAGACAAAGTTGATGATGTCTTCTTAACCACAGTAACTCTTGCACATCATTCATTAAGTTGATTTACATTAGTGGAAAGAGTACCCACATTGACAAAATTATATACCCTTTAAGGAAAAGTAAGCACTTAAAATATACATTATAGATGGTAGACAAAATAATATTGTAATAAGTGTTTAAACTATTGTGCAGTTCATATACATCTGAAAAAGAGAGGGAGAAAAGGAGAGAGGGAAAGAAGAGGAAAAGCCAAAGAAAGGGAAAAAGAGGAAGGGTTAAGAATGAAGAAAAAGATAAAGAAACAGAGATGATTGTATAAGCTTGGAGAAATTCCCAAAGTGAAAAATCCCTCTACTAATGCACTTATTTTTTGTGAGCAAATTATGTTTAAGTGAGTTGACATAAGACACTTATGTTTAAGTGTCTGAGACTGGATTTGAACTCAGATCCTTCTGACAGGGCAATACTCTATCCATTATACCATCTAGCTGCCCCTCCCAATGCAATTTATGAGGCTCTTAAGAAACTTCTTGGGTTTAGAAACCTGACTTCTCTACTCAGTAATACTGTATTTGCCAGAGGCAAACTTGAATCCAAATTTTTTTGGATACTAAATCTAGACCTGTATCCACTATGTCAGGCTGCCTCTTAGGATCAGTTTTCTGGTACCATGCCTATCATTTTACCTTTCTCATTAAGATACTCTTTACTGATATAGATCAGTATCTGCTTTGCAATTTATAGCTTTAAAGGTGACTTAGGACTCAAACAGATCAAGTGGTTTATCCAGGAACGCCCAGTAAATGTCAAAGATAAGTCTTTAATTCCAGTCTTCTTGATTTGGAGGCCAGCTCTCTTTCTCAACCACTACCCTACAACAATTATTTGATAACACTTGCTAGAGTGACTAATTCAGACCACAATATCTGACCTATGTGCCTAAAACCTGCAAAAATTTAAAATCTTGTTTGGACCCAGAGATGACAGACTTTAAGATATGGTTCATTAGAAGACTCATTTTATTTATCTCTCTCTGCATTTCTTCTGGCATTTGGATGGGAAGAGCATGGAGAATTATTTTATTCATTGCCAGGAATGTACCTACTATAGAGTGTTATTTATGAATCCTCTATAGGGAATATCTTGCTATTATTATTTTGTGCATAATCTCAGGAGGCAGCTCCCTCTGAGAATGCTATATCTAGTAAACAGGGAATAAAGGATATTGTCACAAACATTATAAAATATTTTTTTTCCCAAGGCATGTACTCTGATGGTAAAAGGGACTCCTCTCCAAATGCTATCTCAAATAGCACCCTATGTAAGTAAATGCAGAATTACGGTTTTTTTTTTTTTTTTTTTAGTGGACTCTGAACAATATTAACTTGTTTCAGACATACATAAGCAAGGTCAGTCTGGGCCACTTCTAAGATGGGAAACAGTAACTTATGATTCAGATGGTAGAAGAGTAGGTCTTGACCAGGATGAAATGTGAGTCAGCCTTGAATAGGCTGAGTAATTGCACTCAGTCTGACTCTTTCTCTAGAAAGCAAGACATGGAAAGGTAGAAAGCCCAATTGATCTTCTGCCCCTTCTGCAGCCTCTGGTGAAAAGGTTGTCTGTCTTCCCTGATTTCTGGCGTCGAAGTTCCAGGGTAGTGATAAACTTCACTCTAAATTCCCAGCACTCTCTTCAGCAAGCAAGAGTTCATGCTCTCTGGGAAGATATACCTGCCTCCTGTCTCTCCAAAATGGTGTCTGGACATAAGTGAAAATCTTTCTGATCATTAGAGTAGGAACTTCCTCCATCCTTAAAACCTACAACCTGTTGTTCATTTTAGGCTTTTATTTCATCTGACTTGTACTTGAAGGCAATGGTGTTGTGGGATGCCTTGCCACCCAGTCAGCCATTGGAGGCTCCCTGCACTGAACAGAATTGAGGTATAAAGGAAATAAATAAATCAGAAATTCTGAGAACTGGAAAAGGCTCTCTGTGTTTGTATTATATGTGTGTGTGTGTGTGTGTGTGTGTGTGTGTGTGTGTGTGTATGAAACCATTCCTTATTCCCAAGTGAAAATGACCTTTCCTTCCTTAAATGTTTCTTACACTAGATTGCCTAGTGTATTTGTTTTGCACTTTGTATATTTCTCCTTCCTCTTCCACTAAAAACTCATTGGGAGTAGAATCTATATCATGTACCTTTGTATTCCCAATGTTGAGCAAAAAGGCCAAGTCCACAGTAAGTGGCTAATAAATGTCATAGTTTTCTGAATTCTTGAATTATAGAACTTGCTTCTGTTAAACACATTTTGCTTAACGCTTTCTGTAGACTTACTTTTCTATATTACTGGCCTGTTGCAGTGGCTGTGTTCACAATTCATGTCCAATCCATGGGTACAGATTTCCTTTTCCATTTCAAGGCTGCTTGTTCTTTCAATTACCAAAAGCACAGATGGATCCTTGATATTGGTGGAGACAGCTGATGTGGAAAATACCCAGAGGTAGTTTCTGCAGCTGCAAGCTTGATCATAATTAGAGAAAGCCAACTGGGAAAGAGGCTTGAGGAGGGAGTAACCATTCCATAATGCATTTAAGCTGCCTGCTTAGGCTGAGTTAGCAGTCCATGACTGCTGCCCAAAAAGGTAGGAATAAGGACTTTATTTAGACTAGAATTCAAGATACTAGCTAAGC
Organism: Antechinus flavipes; assembly: GCF_016432865.1. Taxonomy (NCBI): domain Eukaryota; kingdom Metazoa; phylum Chordata; class Mammalia; order Dasyuromorphia; family Dasyuridae; genus Antechinus; species Antechinus flavipes. The sequence continues at coordinate 397,530,380 of NC_067399.1, read as the reverse complement.
CTGATTGTTTTTAATCCTTGATTTATATTTATAGAGAACATCCCAGTCAGGGCTCTGGCTGTTTGATGGATTAGGAAAAAAACTCTGATAGGTAGCTAAGAACAAAAGTTATTTTTCCCTTCAACAACACCTGCTTAAGAAAGCACTGGTGTTCAGGGACCTATTCTAATTGCCTGAATTTTATAAAGAACAATTTCATTTCCCTGAGGAGATATGCGTTTTGAACCTGTATGAAGGGCCCATCTGCTTAAGGTAACTATGGGTGGCCTATTGCAGTAAGATGATGAAATTAATTTCAGAATGAAGTGATAGTTAAAAATATATTGTTTTGTTTAATACTTGAACAGTGTTTGGTCATTTGCAATTGCTTGAAAGGCAACATTTGCTAGTATCTGGGAACCTTATCTCTGAAGCTTACTATTTTCCCCTGGGAAAGTCAGTCTTTCCGAATTTTTGTTTGATCTTTTGGGAAATGAAATGATTATATTAGACAAGGTCCTTTCTAACTGTAAACTTAGGATCTTATAGACAACCTTGTTATGTTTAGAGAGCAGATGTTCTCTCCACCTTACAGATGAGGAAACTAAGATTCAAAAGAATTAATTATCAAAGAGTTAATAATCAAGATCACAAAGTAGGAAAAGTATTAGGGCTGGGACTAGAGGCTTAGTCTTCTGATTTTTAAGGTCAATTCTGAAGTAGATATCACAAAACCTTGACTTGAACCAAAATGACCAGTATCATCAATTAATTTTCTTTCTCGTATTCAGTTTATAGAACAAGGCATCAAACAAATCATTGATTATAAGAAAAGAAGCTTAAAAGGAAAAAAAAATGGTGAAGTTGTCCAGCTCTGCATGTAGAGACTGCTATATGTAGTAGGTGTTTCATAAATGCACATTGGTGTGACTGACAGGCATCAGTTTTCATACCATAACCCTGTTAGAGACAATGGCAAAAAAGAAAATTAAAAAGAAAGTGGAAGAACTGCAAAATAAGAAAGAAGAATATGGACCAGAAAAAATCCTTGACCAGCGATTGGTAAGGGATCAAGTACAGTACCTGGTAAAGTGGAAAGGTTTCAGGGAGGAGGAAAGTTCTTGGGAACCAGGGGAAAATTTAGAGTCCCCTGACCTCATTGAGAAATTCTTAGAATCCCAGAAAATAGCCTGTGAACTCGAGGAAGGCAGAAGCAAACCTAACTTGTGTAATGGAAGAATGAGAGAGAACAAACTGAAAAGAAAGAAAGAGACGTCCAAAAAACCACAAAATCTGGCCCCAAATTTGGAGGCAGAGAAGATTATTGATGCAGATAAAACCAATGAAGAATTGAAGTTCCTGGTGAAATGGAAAAACAGTGATAAAGCTGACTTTGTTCCTGCCAAGGAAGCCAATATCATGTGGCCCCAGCTGGTCATTAGCTTCTATGAAGAAAGGCTGACGTGGAAACAGCCGGTGAACTAGTGTTAACTAGAACCGATTTTATCTTCAGCCATCCTCTAGGCTGCTGGGTCAATGGATTTGAAATGGGTGAGGGGGGAAAAAAAGCTGCATTTGTCTTGAGGCTACAGAGGCAGCTTGCGATGTCCTTAGACAAAAGAACTGGTGCTTTGTTTATGTTTTTGGCATCCCAAATCCATTAAATAATTCTGGCCTAGATAAGTTTGCCAGCCCAACCCAAGGGAGAGAGAAAGTGATTCAGGAAGGATTTTTTGCTTTGTTGAGCAGATAGGCAAAGAATCTTCTGTGAAGAACAAAACTTCTAGAGTATCTACTCCTTATAGTGTATTGGGCCCCAAAAAGAACCAACAATTTCTCAGACTCTCTGAAACCATCTACATCGTGTTAACTTTGTTATTATCACATACCATTGTGTTAAATTTGGGAAGGGAAAAGTGAATGAAAAAGGTCATTTTTTTTGGGTTGTTGTTATGAGAGGTAAAAGGAGAATTCAAAGTCTAGAATATTAGCTTTAAAAATCACTGGTACAATAAATGAGCACTACAAAAGATTGTTGGTATTTTTTTTTTTTTAAGACTGTGCCCTACTCTTTAGGACCCATTTTGGGGTTTTCTTAGCAAAGATATTGGGGTGATTTGCCATTTCTTTATTTCATTTTACAGATGAGAAGGCTGAATTAAACAAGTTCACAAAGCTAGTAAGTGTCTGAGACCAGATTTGAATTCACCAAGATGAGTTTTCCTGAATTCAGGCCTGGCACTATATACATTGCACCATCTAAGTGCCCTAGCAAAAGACTATAAGACTGCTAAATTTACTTTGCCTAAATCTGGTGCACTTGTGCTAGAATTACTTCAGGCTAGATGGAGACAGAATTATTTTAGAATTTTAATTTAATTTCAGAAGTATTTGAGACATGGTGGTAGGAGTAGCACAGGTAGGCTAGACTGTTATTTAGTTCAATTTTTTTTTTTTAAGTATAACAGCCTTTTATTGTTTTTTCCTCTATTCAGTCACCTTTCTTGCACCCTAAGATGCCCCAAAGTATTCAAGGTAAGAAACCATGAAAGAAATGATGGAACTTAGGGAATAGGCCCTGAGTGATTCTGGAGCTGGATCAGAGGGAGGAAATGGCCAGTGGGGTTGGTAGAAGCTGGGAAGGTGAAGAGGGGTTGCTGAGGCTCTTACTGTGGTTTCTGCTTTCTGTTCCCTGATCTCCGATGCTACCAAATCCTGGGTCATCTGAGACTTTTCCTGCAGCCAGCTTATTTCCCTTTTGGCTTTCTATGAAATTGCTTCTAGACCCTCTAATGCCTACATTACACTTAGTACCAAGAGTATTCAGAGCCAGGTTTGTGCTATCCCAGATCCTTTTCCTTCTCCCTTTGAGCTGCCTCCACCTCATTAGTTCCTGAGTTTTCCAGATGCTTTACTTCCCTTTCCACCAAATGCTGCCCAAGCTTCTGTGGCTACTCTTGACTGCCCAAGGTTCCCTGTGGCTGATATGGCCTTCATTGCCATTAGCCACCAGCACATCCCAGCTTCTCAGCTGTGCCTCTCAGCTGCCTGTTGCTCCTTATTCTACAGGGATTCCTTCACCCTCCCACACCTAATAGTAGCCTTTTACTTGGTCTTCCCTGGTGACACTCCTCATCTTCATGTCCTTCTGGCCTCTCTCTTGCTTATTTGCTCTACCTGGTCCCCCAGGGTTTTCTCTAATACCAGAGTGATGATGGTATAGAGGCTGGGGCCAGAAGGATAGGAATAACAGTTTGAAAGGAGTTAGAGCTGGATTGCAGGAGAGGAAGCAAATTCTAGTCTCTGCCCTCAAAGAAAGCTAAAGATGGAAGCTCTGACAATAATTGGCAAATTCCCAATGACTGTTCTTCACACAATCCACCACCACCTGGCCTTCAGTCAAAAGGGTTCAAGGAGAAACCTTTCCCTTCCCTTCCTCCCCACACCAGAAAGCAAGACCTCACCTAGAGGTAGTTGGTTCTCCTTTTCTCAGTGATAGCAGCAAGCTTCATAACTCTCAGAGACATAGACAAAGAAGAGGGTCAGGAGACATTGTGGAGCTGATGGGGTGTGGGGTGTGGAAATGCTGATTTCCTCAAATTATATTTGGGTTCTAGGCTCTTTCCACATGATGCAACAAATGTTGGGGAATTGGAGTTGGAATCCAAAATATATTGGGGCTACAGGCCAATGTTGTGAGGTATCTCAAAAAAAATTTGTAAGTTTAGACCATTTCCAAATCAAGAGGCAAAAATTTTATTATTATGCCTTTTATTGGCCAGCTAAAGTTTCAAAGGAGAATTTTAGCCATTAACAAGGGGAAATACTAGGGTTAAGTTTCTTAGCAAAACTGTATAACAAAGAGAAAAGATGCTATAACAAGGGGGCAAGCCAGGAATTAGTTATAACAAAAAGAAAGATGTCATAAGGCAGGCAAGGAGCTTTGTCATAAGGTGGGAGGTTCCTAATGAACGTGCAAAGAAATAGGGGACAGGTGTAAGTTCTTTATGGGGAAAATAACCTCAAGGATTGACATCATAATTTAGCCTCCTGTTTGGTTGCAGTAATTGTGGGATTATGATGATTTTGTCAATGTCAGGAATTCAGCTTGATATTCAACCAGGGGTCTGCGATAGAAATCTAATTTAGGACAACAAAAGGCATAATTAAGATACTATTAGTGCTCTTCCCTGCTTGCTTCAGGGAGTTGCTTAGATAGTCAAATTCAGGCTCTCTCTTGATAATGCCATTCCTTATTACCAAAGACTTTAGGTTTTTATTAGGCACCCCTACCTTTGTAGGGTGGGGGAGCGTAGCTTCCTTGGAACTAAAATGATCATTTCTGAAATAAAGGGAGAATCCTACAACCTTTCATTTCTTCAAACAATTGTTTTAATCTTCAGCTTGTCTAGCCAGTCAGTGATGTGGAAAATGCAGAAAGAATTGGGGAGAAAGGCCTCATATTCTTAGGGAAGATTGAGTTTTGAAGCCCGTTTTGTTTCTTAATTCTGAAATTGTTGATGGGTATCTAACACTGATAGCACAAATTCTATCTGATCAACACAAGGTCGAAAACTTTAGAAAACTGGAAAAAGAATAAACATTTATCTTGGGCAGTGGTTCACTTGAAGGGGAAAAAAGCCTGGTAAAACTGAATTTCTTTTAAAAAAAGTTGGAATTTTCTTGTATCTCAAATATTTCATATCTTAAATCGTGAGATTCACAGTTTTCATTATCTACATTGGGACAAGACAAGAACTGCATTGCAAAAATAAACATTTTTTTTCAAACTATATTTTTTAGGCTTCTATGAAAAGACCTGATTAAATATAAAATAGAATTTTAAAAAATCACTTTATAGGGATTTCCTGAGGGTTAATTTAATATATATTAAGTTCAATTTCCTGTACCTTCTATAACCACAATCTTGCATAACAATTTTATCCAGAATGATCAACTTGAATCTCATAAGATCCTTTATCGTAGCAGAAAGTTCTGATTTTATAACCCTTCCTACCTTCCTTCCTTCTTCCTCTTCTATCCCAAGATGTCTTTTAAGGCACGAAAATAAATGAACGGAGTTTAGGGGAAAAAAAAAATATATATATATATATATATATGGTGTATATATGTATACACACACACACATATATTTACCATAAGAGGCAACAAGTCTTCTTAAATCACAGCTAACCAAATAAATTAGACTTTTTTCCTTATCCATAAATTTTGGTTAATTGAGGTTTCACTAGAACCATATTCCCTTGTCATCTGTCAATTATGTTCCCACAACCTGGAATAAAATAAAAGAGAATTTTTAAAAGTTCCTGAGATGAGATATTCTTCTTCTTCCTCCACCTCCTCCCCTGCATAGTATCCTAAGAATAAGGGAATTTCTATCAGAGAAGTGAGTTATCAACACTTTAAACTATAACATAACCGAAGGTAAAGTCAACTTAAAATTTAAGGCATTCCCTATAAAATGGGAAGGAAGTAGATGAAAAAAGATGGTATAGAAGAAAGAGGGTTTAAGTTCTGACGACTGTTTGTATAATCCTGAGAATCTACTTCAACTTTTTGGCCTTAGTTTTCTTAGCCATAAAATGAAGCATTTAGACTAGAGGGTATAAGGAACTTCTAGCTTTAATTATGATTCTATAATGAAAGAAAAAGAAACTTCCAGGGGTTAATTGAGAAGATTTTTTTCTACTAGATCATTGTATGAATTGAAGCAAAAGACTTGGCTGAATTTTTAAAGGGGGAATTCTTAACTTTTTTAAAAAAGCAAGAGTTAGTTGATAAATGATTAAAAGATATGATCTGTGTCCAAAGGGCTATAGATTCATTCATATTCTTTGACCTAACATCACCACTGTTAGGCATGAATAACAAAAGAGATTTGGAGGAAAAAAAAAAAAAAAGGAAAATGACCTGTATGTACATTCATAGCAACTCTCTTCTCAGGGCAAAAAAATTGGAAATTGAGGGGATGTCCATCAATTGGGGAATAGCTCAATAAATTGAGATATGTATTTGTGATGGAATATTATCATTCTCTGGAAAATGAGCAGGATGCTCTCAGGAAAAAAAAAGGCCTGGAAAGTCTTTCATGAACAAAGTGAAATATACTGTATACAAAGTAATAGCAATATTCTGGGATTACCAGCTGTAAATGACTTTGTTATTCTCAGCAGTACAATCATCTGAAACTATTCTGAAGAGCTTAAGATGAAAAATCCTATCCATACCCAGAGAAGAAACTGATTGTGCCTGAATACAGATTGAAGCATTCTCTCTTTATCTCTCTCTTTCTTTTTAACTTAATTTTTCTTGAGAGTTTTTATTTTTGTGAGGGTGGGAGATCTATGTTTTCTTTTACAACTTGACTTTTATGGAAATGTTTGCATAACTCTACATGTGGTTTCTTAATTGTGGATGGGATAAAGAAGAGAACCTAAAACTTTAAAATCTCAAAAACATATATATATATATAAAGTTTTCAATGTAATTGAGGGAAAATTTTTTAAATAAATACATATTTTTTTAAAATGTGAAGGTTACTGAAAAGGGAATCTTAATCTTTTTTTTTTTTTTTTTTTTTTTTTTTTTGGTCCTAGACTTTGTTAACAGTCTGGTGAAGTCTATGGACCTTTTTTCAGAATAAAATTTTAAAGTAATGGAAGAAAATGCTAAATTAAATTTTAGATAGATATCAGTGAGAATAAAGATGTGATTTTCCTCCTCCCATTCAAGTTCATAGATCCCTTGTAATTAAGCCATGCACTTCTTGGGATCTAAAGATTCCATGTTAGGAGCCCCTATGACTGCTGAAGAAGGTCGAGGGGTTGTGGACTCAAGTTAAGAACACTATACGAGATAGAAATTAAGCCCACACTCTCTGTCCTTTCTCTCTCTCTCTGTTTCCTTTTTTTCTTCTCTATTCCCTTCCTTCCTTCTGCTTTCCTCTCCCCTTTCCTGTTTCCTTTTTCTCCTTTGGGACTTGATTTACAGATTTCACTGTACGTTAGCTGCCCAATATTTTAAAAAGACAAATGAACTGTTTTATGTACTAATTCCCCAGAGGTCCATCTGTAAGCATAAAATACAATCTTAATTATGTTTCCATTATTATTTGCCAAACAAAGACATTTTTGCCTTTGCTTGACTATGAAAACTGATTGGAACTGTATATTTAAACTTCAATCACATTTAATTTATTTTAGGGACTAAATGGATAGCTTACATAATAAACACATATAATTTACATTAAAAAAAAGAGAAGGAGTATGATAGATCAGAGATCTGATCTTGGATTCAAGAAGACCTGATTTTAAGTCTTGTCTCTGACATAAATTAGTTATGTGACTGTGGATAAACCTCTTAATTTCTCTCAATTCTAGACAATTCTATAAAAATATTATAAACTAGTTGCTCATCTGCATTAATGGATGGAGTTTGCACACTGGAAATTCACTATATTAATAAAATCATTGTCTGACATCCCCTCCCCTCCATAAATAAATAAAAAGAAATATATACATATAAACAAGTCTATTTCTAGTGGCTGAAAATACTTTACACTTCTCCATTCTTTAACACTAGTCTTTAATATATCTCAAAACAAAACTTTTTTAGTTCACATTCATCTGCTTCCATTAATAACATCATGACACAATGTTAAAAGACATAGCATTATAACAGGAAGGGAATAGGGAGTCTGGTCCAATTTTCATTTTACAGCTGAGAAAGTGATGCAGTTAATTAGGTTGAAAAGACAAAGAAGGCCTATAGAAGCAGTACTGAACACTTTCCACTTCCCTCATGAGATCATGGATCCACTCAAGTATCTAAGTAAATTAGAGTTATTGAGTGTGCTGATTTCTTAATATGAAAATGGGCTTAATTTCCTGCATTTGCCGTAATCTTTTCTGTATTTTCTCTTTATCCATATAACATTCCATAATCCTGGAATTCCCAGACTAGTTAGTATAGATTTGGTCAATATATTTCTAACTCCTAAATTTTCCATATCTACATTACTTTGGGAAATGCTGCTCCATTTGTGAAGTTATTGTTTAAAAAATGTTACATATTAAAATTCATCTCTTTTTTGTTCTTTATCTTTATAACATTTTACGAATCACATCATAATCCTTCCTTATTCTTTAAGTCTTACATCAATCTTTAGTTAAATTAATACAATTCTAACTTGACATTTCAATGAATTTTTTAAAAGGCCTCATGTAAGAAAAGCAATTCTTGGCTTTTTTCTCCTGATGAGTACCCATAGGTAATCTAAATAATGTAAAGACAACTTATGGGTTCCAATAAATAACCCATATGGCCACTTAAAACTGTCATTAAATCTTATAGACAAGATAGTTTAATTGCCAAGATGCCAAGGAGAAAGATAATTGTAAGAATTTTCTAAAAAACAACTTCAGCTTTTTATAAGTTGGAGAGGCCAGTGATTAAACATTTAAATCACTTGTGCACACCAAAATTCTCAGGCAGAAAAGACTGGCAATTGGAAAATACTAGTCTAAAAATGGTACCATATTTGCTTCTACTTATAGCCAAAGTAATATTGTAAAAGATATAACCTTGGACTGAAACTGCACAGAAAATGTTCATTTAATTAAAATGCAACCAAAAGATAAGGACTAAGGTCAAGCAAAACCTTAGCATTGAATCATTCTTTTCATAATTGACAATTCAGTATATATATATAATTTTACTAAAGACTAGTCTTCTATTAGCATAACTCAATTATTTATTCCAAGACCTCATAACAAACTGGAATTTGTTGTTTGTCCTTCGTTCTCCAAGAGGACATTGACATTAGGGAGCTGATGCTGTGACATGCAGGTGAATTGGATTTAAGTGAGGAAGGACCATGCAAGGTCACCTGCCTCACTTTCCACTCAGGAGCCATCTGAGGCAATATATAGATCAGGATGACTGGAGATAGCCCTGGATGAAATGGGAGACTTTGGCCTTTTTAAGCTAAGGTCTTCAACAAGTCTTAGTTTGACTGAGGCTGCACCCATTCAGTAATTAAGGATGGGGAGCAAATTAAGACAAAGAATCTCCTGTTTCACCTAGTCCAAAAAAAAAATCAATACATAAATAAATCAATAAATCTGGATGGGGAAAACCCTCAGGGTTTCTGGCCAAAGCAGAAATGATCCCTATTTACACTCAATCTGAGTAAATCACAACCCCAAATGACCAAATGGGACTTGGTTTAGGGCCTATTGGGGGCCAATGAGAATCAGATTGGTTTTAGTTTAGGGCACAGTCTTTAAGAAAGAAATCTAGCCTTGAATTTACATATTAAAATTATCCTCCTTCCTCTGCTGCCTCTCCCTGTAATTGAGAGTCTCGTTCCAGAACATCTAGTTAAGAAGGAAGCTCAGATCAGTGATGTCTCATTCCTGTCCTGGATTCACTCAGAATATTCTCTACCATGTTTCTACGTCGGGTATTTCAACCTCCTCCTTCTATACCACTTTTCAGCTTCCTTTTAGGTAATTTCATTAGAATGAAAGATAGAGACTGCCTTTCTGCTTGTCTTTGTATTCCCAGCATTAAAGTCAATGCTTGGCACATAGTAAGCACTTAATAAATGCTAGTTGACTGATTGGCTGAATAATATCAAATAGAAAGGGTGAGAAATGCTCTGGAAGAGAATTCCAAAGTAAATTAAAAATTTCCAGTTTCAAATTCAAACTTCTGATGACAATTTATTTCAACAATTCAACAAACAATTAAACACATACTAAGCACCAGATACAGCACTCCAGAGAGAATTACATAGCATATGAAGTAATGCTCTAAATCATTTTGGATCAGAGAAATGAAAATTAAAACAATTCTGAGGCACCACCACATACCTATCAGATGGGATAATATGACAAAAAAAGAAAATGATAAATGTTGGGAAAGATGTGGGAAAATTAGAACTCTAATATATTGTTGGTGGAGTTATGAACTGATCCCATAAATCTGGAGATGAATTAGGAACTATGCCTAAAGCTCAATCAAACTGTGCATAGCCTTTGATCAAGCAATACCACTACGAGGTCTGTATCCCAAAGAGATCATAAAAAAGAGAAAAGGACCTGCATGTACAAATTATTCAGAGCAGCTCTTTTCGTAGTGACAAAATATTGGAAGTTAAGGGGATACCCACCAATTGGGGAATGACTAAACAAGTTGTAGTGTATGAATATAATGGAATATTGTTGTATAATAAGAAATGATCAATAGACAGATTCCAGAAAAACTGGGAAGATATGTATGAACTGATGCCAAGTGAAATGAACCAGAATGAAGAAAACATTGTACACAGTATCAACAACATCGTGTGATAATCATCTATAAACGACTAAGCTCTTCTCAACAACATAATGATCCAAGCCAAATACAAAGGATTCTTGATGGGAAAATACTATACACATCCAGAAAAAGAACTGATGGACTTTGAATGCAGATCAAAGCATACTTTTAACCTACTTTATTTTATTTTCCTTTTGATATCTTTCTTCATATTTATGTTTCACATAATAGCACATTTATAATCTATATCATATTATCTACCATTTTCAGAAGGAGGGAGGAGAAGGAAGGAAGGAGTAAAATAAGGCACTTAAAATCTCATAAACATGAATGCTAAAAATTGTCTTGACATACAATTGGGAAAAATACTATTAAAAATAAAAACATTATTTTGAAAAGGGGTCTCTAGGTTTCCCCAGAATTCCAGTGGAAACCAGATGCAAAAAGATGATGCCTGAACTAAGGCTATAGATTGCAGTGCAGTTGTTAATTGACATTAATAGAGAAGTTTTTCATTGGTGAATCCTCATTTCTATCAATGAAATCAAGGGTTTGGACAAAAATACAAGGGCAAAATACTGGGGATATAAAGACAAAACATATGAAATAGACTTTGCCCTTCAGGATCTTGTATGCAATAAAATAGTAGGGATGGGAGGGGGTGGAACAAAGAGGATGGATGATAGTGGTAGAGAAGGAGGAGGAAATGGATTCCAGAAAATCCCAATATCGAAAAACTCAAGAGAAAAATGCTCACCACAAATTAACCAGAAAAGGATGTTCTAGACATTGCATGATCTGAAGTTCCTTGAAGACATTTCTTACTTCATTGCGCTCAACACACTTCTGTTTGTTCATGTACTTCATGGCATACATCTTCTTGGTGTCATTCTTCTGTACAATGCAGACCTGATAGAGCAAATCCAAGTGAGGAATTGATTAAGAGAAACAATATCATCTTGGAGGTAATGAAGGGAAATGTAAAAGTTCTTCTTAGTAGTGCTTACAGGGTTTCATTGCCCCATTTGCAACTCTAAAAAGTTCCATTTTTTAAGACTTCCAATCAAATATAAAGAAAAAAAATTCAGGTCTCCTGAATGGTATTAATTCAGTATTCTTATTTTCTCAAATTGTTTCTCATTTCTTTAACCAGATATTTTGGTGATTTTTAAAAGAAGCAATCTTTGAAACTTTATAGTATCATTAAAACCTAAACTGAATTGCCTGAAATCCCTGCTTATTGAAATGAGGTTTAAGTCTGTGTGAACAATATTGTAAATCTCTGTATTCTTCACAACCCAGATCAAACGTCAATTCTTCCATGAAATTTCCCTTGATCCCTTGGATAGTAATAACTTTTTCCCTTTTGAAAAAAAAAAACAAAACTCTGTTCTGCCTCTTTTTAAAACATTTTGGGATAGGGATAAAGACTAGATTTCATTAATATGGGGAATTCCCACAGGAGGGGATTTTCTACCAATGGAGGTCAACAATTTCTCTGCAATTTATAATCTTAGAGAATTGTCTAGATTTGGGGTCCTCAAACTTTTAAAATAGGGGGCCAGTTCGCTGTCCCTCAGATTGTTGGAGGGCCAGACTATAGTAAAAACAAAAACTTTGTTTTGTGGGCCTTTAAATAAAGAAACTTCATAGCCCTGGGTGAGGGGGATAAACGTCTTCAGCTGCTGCATCTGGCCCGCACCGTAGTTTGAGGACCCCTGGCTCTAGATCATTGAGAGATTAAATGACTTGTCCAATGTTATGCAGCCAGTATGTGTTGGACATGGGACTTGAGATTAAGACTTTAAAAAAGCTTAAAGCTTTAGTTATTTTTGTCACCTACTCAATCTTATAATATGTTTTAGTTATCTTTGGATAGGTATGATGAACTTTTTACAATTATATAAGACAATCACTATTAAGTAATATGTGCTAGAATTGTGAGTTTGTTTACTTTTAAACACAAGATCTTAGAAATTTGTGTGCAAATATTGAAACATTGCTACTAGAAATTTAAATCTGTATTTGATTTGAAATTTTTAAAAATAAGTTATTAAAACAAAGTTCTGGTAGCTTACCTTAGAAGGTCCCATGTTTGTAATCCTCTAATTAGATGAAGTATGTTGCTTTCTAAAATGTATATTGGATGGGAATCTTAAAGTTGCTTTTTTTTAAAGAGGTAATTAAAAAAAAACAAGGGACAAGAAAGATTGATTTGCAAAAGCAATTGATAGTTTGAACGAAATATTTAGTTAGAATATCACAAGGTAAAGTATTGATTTTTAAAATATCTTTTTAATTGATAGGTATATTAAAATTAGAAATGACTGTAAGTTACATGAGATTCCTATCCATTTTTGTGATAGGTTATGTTAGGTTTATTTGGCTATCACTTATGAAAATTGTGAAATTGCTAAATTAAATTAAATTAAATTGCTAAATAAATTAAATTATTAAATTAATTAAAATAGTTTAAAAAAAGCTAATTAATAAAATATTGAAACCTAAAATTGTTAGGTATTATGTGGTTTAATGTAAAGACCAGATGATGATAGACACCAACATTGGGGTTTGGTCACGTGAGGAATTCATGTTGGCTATTGTCTTTGGCAAAAAGGTAGATTTATTATGGAAAGGGGCAAGCTCCTAGTAGACTTTGCTATTTGCTAGGAGACACCCCATGAGGTTGGGGCATGTCCTTGCTGGTGGACTGGATCCTGGGGGGACTTGGCACCCTAAAAGAGTTAGCTATAAGGAGGAGAAATGGGGTCTGAAAATCTAGTGGAGTTAGGGAAAAGACTACATGGAGTGGGGGAAGGGGAAAGGGAAAGATCTATTTGCTTGGGAAAGTGGGTGTGGCTGCTTCTTAGAAGTGAGAGAATAAACCCACTCACTGGAGTCCATCTTTACCACCCTCTCCGTCCCCCCCCCCCCTTTTCTGGTTAAATGAAATTACTTTAATATTAATTGCTTTTATTGTTTGAAAGAATAGCTTACATTTACATGGTGTTAATAACTGAATGTTTTTATTTTCCAAATCTGTGGTAGTTTTAAGGCAAAGTCATTTGTGATGCTATGTCAAAAGTTCTATCGCTTAGCAAGGTAAGAAATTTCTAAGAAAAGTTTGTTACATTTCTGGTTAACTCAAATTCTCTGAAAGTGGTTTTTTCAAAACCCATTCAACAAATTGCCTAATATCTAAATACATAATAGTCTCCTTGTTTAATGAATATGATAACAAATATGATCTAAAGCTTTCTTGAAGTATCTAGAGCAGAATTTTAACCTGATATCCCTATACTAATTTTGACTGTCTTGCAGATGCATTTGATATATTATACACAATGGTTTGTAAGATTTATTTTTGTTTTTGTTTTTGTATAGACCTGAAGCTCCTGATTGGTGAAACTTGCTATGAGGATAAGGAGTATATTTTTTTGTCTTTGCATACCCCGTAGCTAATATAGACATTTGCTCATACTTCCTATTCCATATGCTTTAATGATAAGTATTTATTTAGTATCAAAGCATAAGAGATAGACATTTCTTAAATCATAGTGAGAGTCTCTAATATATCACAAGGATATTCAATTCAATTTGATTTGGCAAGTATAAATCTAGAACATAGCAAACTTGTGAGGTTTATGCCACTGCGTTCTATTGAGTAATATAATTTCAAGAGAGATGGTGTGCTAACACTTGGGGAGAACAGGATATGATAAGAAAAGGAATTATATAGGAATTCTTATATAATTCCTAAGAAAAGGAATTATTTCAGGTTTCAGAAACCTGAAAGGTATAATCTTTGGGTTCAGATTTGTTATAGAGTGAAAGCAGCATAGCTCTTTCAGTGATTACAATTCTTTGATGAAAATACTCAGTAGGAAGGTGGAATAAGAAGTATGAGCAACAGCAAAAGTGGAAGTGATGAATAGGGAGCTTCTCTGTCAAAGACAGAGATAGAGAGGAAATGAAGGAGAGGGAAGGATTTTCTAGAGAACTGGACTCTAGGAATTGGTTGGTTTGGTCTTAGTGAAGTGCTACATGGCATACCAGGAGTGTCTCTTTAAATGTTTTACAGATGAATGAAGTTTGCAGATCTACATGGTGGGAACTAAGGGAAGACCTTGAATTTTGGGTGCAGAATTTTTTTTTTGAGAAGTTATGGTTTAGGTAGGTTTAGAAAAGGTCAGAGTTTTGTGATGAGCCTCTTCTAAGAGAGGAAGGGTACACAGAAGGTTGAGTGGATTAAAATGAACAGGAACTGGACTGTTCTGTATGGGTGTCTTCTATTTTTTATGCAAGTCATGTTCTTTGAAGGAAATTAGACCCTCTAGAAGACAGAAGTGAAGAGGCAGTCTGGCTATCCAGACAAAGCGGTCCTCTTCTGCAAAGTCACAAAAGCTGGAGGAGTCTTGTGCACAGGGAACCTCTAGAAGGCCATTAGTCTCTAGAGTGTTTTCCCTTATGATCTTGCTCCTTTTGTTTGTGGCAAAGAGTCATTTTAGTCTTGATCCTTACCTTTCCAAAACTGCCTTTCCCAATGGCACGCAAAATTTCAAAGTGATCAAAGTTGACTGTGGAAAAAAAAATGACAATATGATGTATTTTTGTCAACTAATTACTTGTTTCTTTCTTATCATATAGAGATTTTAATAAAAACATGGGATAGATTTTCATGAAATAATAAAGAACAAAATGAGCAGAATCAAGAGAATGCTATATACAGTAATAACAATTTTATTTTAAGTACAGCTTTGAGCAACTTAGTCATTTTGACTATTATAAATACCTAAGTTACCTATGAAAAACATGGAAAAAGATGATCTGCATCCAGAGAAAGAACTGATAAATAGAAGCATGTGTAAAAATGATTTTGCATACACGCACATATATTTATATCTAAGGGCAGCCATCTCTAAGATATACAGGGAAGAAAAAAAAAGGAAAAATAAGAATTTGCATGATAACATATTTAAATGGAATAGCAAGCTCCTAGTATCACAAGTATTGGGATAGGCACTGGAATACAAAAACAAAAACAAAAGTCTTGCTCTCATGAAGCTTCCATTCTGTTGAGGGAATGGCATTGATAAATTGAGAAAAACAATATTGATACATATAAATCAATATGCCCAATAAATAAATATTATGTATTAGATATAAAATAATTTCTTAGCTTGCAAAAGGGGTATATCTTCCACCAAAGTGTGTTTCAGGAAACGCTCCATGGCAGAGGTGAGGAGAGAATGCAATTTAGACTTGTAAAGTCATGGAGGTGGGAGATGGAATACTGTATATATAAAACAACAGACAAGGCAGTTAAGGTGGAACTTAGATATCTAATGTATATCTCAAATTCATTGTGTCCAAACTGGAATTCATTATCTTCTTCACTAAATATTGGCTCTCCTCCAAACTTTCCTATATTAGCTTATATTCAAAACCTTGGCATTATCTTCAACTATTCCTTTTGCTTTACCTTACAGTCATGCAGTTGTCAAGGCTCATCAATCTGCCTCCACAACATCTATTTGCATACATCTCCTTTTCTCCATTCTCATCCACCATCTGGATTATTTCTGAACTATAACTGAACTCTCAGGTGTTAGTTTCTTCCCTTCTCTTCTTTTCATTCTCCACACAGCTGTTAAAAATGGTCTTTCTACAGTACAATTTTATCCAGGTTATTGATGCAAAAATAAAATACAAACTACTCTGTTTGTCATATAAAGCCCTCCACAATCATGCTCCATCCTGCCTTTCCAGGTCTATTTTGTATTGCTCTCTTTTGAGGATTTTACATTCCAGCTAAACAGGCCTACTTGCTTTCCTCTAGAGTCCATATTCCCTCTGCTGTGTTGGGCCGGAATTGTTCCCCATGCTAGGAGAATATTCCCTTTTAGAATTCTTGGTTGTCTATAAAGCTTAACTCAGGTGCCATCTTTTATGGGACAATTTTTTGGGCAGTCAGGCTAAGTAACTTGCCTAGGGTCACGTGGCTAGTTAGTTTCTGAGGCTGGATCTGAACTCAGGTTTTCCCGACTCCATGGTCAGTGGTCTATCCACTCCTAGCTGCTCCAGGAACATATTTCTTGAGTCCTCTGATTGCTTCAAATTTTTGTTTTTTCACATTAGTTTTTCTAAAAATCTGTTTATAAATGATATCATATAACTCTAAGATTGTTGAGGACAGGGATTATGTTCCATTTTGTCTTTGGCATCCTCAGAAACTAGCTCAGTCCATTACACATATTAGGAATGTAATTGGTGTTCACTGGGTTGCAAACAATACAGCTTTTCTGTATAAAAATAATAAAATTTCAGAAACAATAACAATAGCAATGAAGAAAATGCCCACACAATCTGCATTGGTGCAGGGCCTCATCAACTCACTTTTGGACTCTTCAGTAGCCTGCTCATTTGTTTCTTTGCTTCAAGTCCCTTATTCCAGCACATCCTCCCACTTAGTCACCAAAGTAAGTTTCCTGAACTTCAGATCTGACCATGCAGTAAACTCTGTTATTGTTATTCAATCATTTCAGTCTTGTCTACCTCTTTGGGACTCCATTCAACTCTAATGACAACCTATTTTTAACTCAAGAATAAAATATAAAGTTTTCCATTTTTTTAAAAAACCTTTTACAACCTAACTCTTTCTATCTTTCCAAGTATTCCTTTACTCCAATTATTCTCCAGGGTCACAGCCTTGTTCCTCTCAAACAATACTGAATATCTTTACTCTGTGCTTTTTCATTAGATGCCTGCTCTCACCTTTGCCACCTGGCTTCCTTCAAGATTCAGCTCAAATCTCACCTTCTGCAAGGGGCCTTTCTGGACCAGCTTCCTCCCATATTTCCTCCCTTTCCCATTTACACTGCATATATATTTTATGTACATGGTTGTTCGCAAATTTTCTTTCCCATTGGAATGTGATTTCCTCAAGGGCAGAGAACGTGTTTTTCCTTTTTCTATGTGCTTAATATTTTTTGACTTCTCACAAGAATAAGTGCCAACTATTAACAACCATATAAAATAATGCTCCAAATTATAAACAAGAGAAATCAAACAAACAAAAATCAAATAAAGTTTGCCTAATATCCAACAATTTGGCAAAATGCCAGAGGATGGATATATTTAATTCTGGAGGGGTTATGGAAAGAGGGGCCCAATAGTGCATTATTGGAGCTATGGATTAGTGCAGTGAAACTTAGAAAATGATTTGGAATTATGCAAAAAAAGCAGTGAAAATTTCCATGCTTTTTGACCCAGAGATTCCATTGCGAGGCATAGATACTCCCAAGGAGGTCACTGACAAAAAAGAAAAGGTCCATAACCAACAAAGAGTTTCTAGCTGCACTTTTTGTAGTAGTAAATTGGAAACAAAGTAGATGATTATTGATTGTGGCATGGCTAAGTAAAATTGTGGCAGATGAATGTTAAAAGTAGCAAATTAGTGCTATGGGTAGAGTATTGAGTCAGGAATCCAGAAAGCTCTTTTTACTGACTTCCAATCTGGCTTCGGACACTTATTAGTTGTGTGACCCTGGGCAAATTACTTTAACCCTGTTTGCTTCAGTTCTTCATCTGTAAAAAGAGCTGGAGAAGGAAATGGCAAATTACTCCTATATCTTTGCTAAGAAAGCTCAAATGGGGCCACAAAAGAATTGTCAACCACACAACAACAACAAAAGATGAATCTTATGTTACCTTGCTGTTAGAAATATTAATGATGTCAATAGAGAATCATGGAAAGACATACATGAACTAATGAAAAAAGAAATAGAAAAACCTTTATAACATTTGCACAGATATTACATCTATGTAAATGTTGAGAATAATCACCATCAAACAACCAAAATAAATCTGAAAATTTAAAGAACAAGCCTACCTCAAAAAAGAAATATGAGAAGATACCTTTCCCTATTCCTATATAAAGGGATAAGAGTTCACAAATGTGAAAGATTGAATGTAATATTAGATTTTTTTGAATGTATTGATTGATTTTGCTGATTTAAAAAAAAATTGTTAAACTCCCTGGGCAAAGGAGGAGGAGAGAAATGGGGAGAATCTAAGTAATATAAAAATAAAAGATGTCAATAGAAACCTATAATTTTTCTTAAAATAAATACTTGATAGATTATTGAATTTGAGACTACTTTTATGGATGAAATCATAAATTCATTAATGTATCATAGCTAGTAAGCAGAATAACTTGCAACCCTTTAAATGGAACTTTCTTATCATTCACTATATCTTTTCAATTCATTTTCACCACTGGCCAGTACACCCATTTGATGGGATGAGTGAATATCAATTCCTTGGTAAATCTATAATAGCTGAACTGTCCTAATAAAAGTATCTTTAAAAATCTCAGGTATTAAGGAAGTGTTAGGGCCTCAAGTCCTAGTGATAATCCACTTTATTCCTACATTTATTTTCAGTCAATTAGAGAAAAGAGAAAGAACTCCAGTCCTGACCTTCTTTGCCTGAAGCTACTTCCCTGCATGACACTCAGCTTACTGAGGAAGCCAGTGGTGAATGTAAAATGACAGAAACTGAGATAATATTACTCATCCATTCTAGCTCTTCCTTGAGTTATATAACTAAGTAGTAAACAAAACTTAAATAATTAAGGCTGAGGGGAGAGGCCAATCTCAATTAATGATATGACAAAGTCATATCATTATTATATGTATTTTATATAACCTTATTATGTATATTTCACATATATTACATGTAAAATTTATTTTTATTAAAATGCAATTGTATACACCATTCTCATCACTTAATTTACCTATTATTCTACAGTTACAAAGAATTTTACACACCTTGTTTCATTTGCTCATTTTTTCACAATAAGCTCATTAAGTCTAGTAGTATAAATGTAATTTATGTGCCAATACTCAGGGCTGTTCTGTAGTCACACCCCACAAGCTTATCTCAAGACTTTGAGCTCACATAGACTAGATCTGGTTCTAAGGATTGACCCTGAGCAATCCCCTTTTAGCTCAGAATCCTATCTTGGATCACTTCAAGGAAATCTCAAAATAAATTCATCTCACAGCTTGTGTTTAAGTTTCCTCAAATGTGGGAAACAAGGTCCCCAACTCTGGACAAGCACTCAATATAAATGTCTATCAGGAACAGGTAACTTTTATTTTACCATCCCCACTCCCTTCCTAAAAGTGCATGTGATATAAAGAACTCATAGGACATGACTAGATAAAAGAAATAACACAAAACACTCATATATCCTTGAATTTCACTCTGGAGACTTCTGAATAAGCAACTCCTTGCTATGGGACAAACTGCACAAAGCAACTCAGTCACAGCAAAGAGTTGATAAAGTCCATATTTCACTACTCATCTCTTATACCCTCAAATTCAACATGACTATAGTACTTTAGCTACAGGAAAATACTTCTCTAGAAAACACATGGTTTAGGAAATCGCTCTTCAGGAGATTCAAACACTCAAACTCAGTGATTCTAGAACTTAGGGTTACACACAGGAGTAAAACCCAAAGCTGGTGCTGCCCAGAAAAATCTTTCTTCTCCAAGTAGAAGATTATATGCCAGGATCATTCTGCCTAAGGTATTCAAAATCCTTTCTTTCTCTACATAGAATGCTTGAGCTCAGGACCAATATTCTTGAATTTCTAGCTCAAATTCATGCAAACACATATTTGCCATGGCCATATTATTCTCTAGGAACTCTATAAATGTTCCCCTAGCTGTCACATAATGGGTAGGGCAAGTTTACTCCTAGAAACTCCAAATTCCAAGCTAGTGTCTCAGTTCTCTTATATATCATATCACATCTGCTAATCCTCAGAAGGCAGTGTCAGTCTCTGAAATCCAATTAGTAAAAGCAGCCGCAGGAATTTCTGACCAACTCCCATCACTCTAATATCATTACCTTTACTTTCTTGAGATGGATGCTAAGTTTTAGAGAAGTAAAAATTCCTTGCTTAAAATTATATGGCTAGTAAATGGTACATGTGGAACTAGAATCCAGTTGTTCTGATGAGATCTCAAACTCTTTTTAAACCTCTTTTTATTTGCATCTGAAAGAGGTTTTTCTATGACTTGAAACTGTTACTTCTAAACAATTCAATTTCCTTCAGGTCAGTGCAACAAAACCTTGCTGTCATTTATCTCATCAACTTCACCATACAAGCACTTTATCAGAGCCAAAACTACCCAATGATAGCAATATTAGAAGCAGAGCTGAAGCCAAATAGTATTTGTTTTTCCAGGAGTATTGGACTTTAAGTATGAGAAAAGGCAGCTCACTATGGCAACAGAACCAACATTAAATTAAGGCTTTGTCCTACCCATTATCAGAGGATAGATAGATTCTATTCAACCTTTTATGCAGGCCTGGCTGTGACTTTGTCCTTCCTTTTGGATGGATGCTACCTAAAAGAGTATGCTTGAAAAGGGGGAAGAGGTACATACAGAACCTAGATTCTGATTAAACATCCCTTGTTTTATTTAGTTTAGAGTTTGCAATAATATATGAGACAGTAATCTGAGTTGTTCTATATTTCCAAAATCATTGTTTTGGCTTTTTAATTCTATTCAATTTAATAAACATTTATTAATCACCTTTATATGCAGTTAAGGGCTTCTTGGAATGGTGAAAGGAAAATGTGACTTGAATCAGGATGATCCAGGCCCAGATCTTCTCTTTGACAAAAATGTGTGTGACACCATGAATACTTCACTTAATCTTTGAATACTAGAAAACTGTGTAAAATGAACAGTTGCAGGGAAAATATTCACTTTGCATCTCTCTATTGATTTTTATTTGAATTATTGAGGTACTTCGGGATTATAACTATAGGGCATCACTGAGATAATTGGGTTAAAAAGATTGGTCTTGTTTTTGTTTTTGATTTTTTTTCCCACCAGTGAACAGCTTGAGATTGTTAGATGTACTTCACAGTCTTCTAAATGGAATTCATCCCACTCTCTTTCTCATATCAATTCTGGATCCAATTCAGTGTCCATCTGCAGTGCCTGTCCCAGATACGTGAACTGATATATTAGCTCAAAGGACTGACCTTCCAACTAGATGTCATTATCTAGACAATGGTTACATTTAATATCTACTTATTTGAGAGTTCAACACCTGATTAGTCATTTTTGTTCTGTCCTTTCTACCCCAAAGATTATTCTCCACAAGAAAGAAGACAGAAGGAAGACTAAAGTCAAAGAGTACTACCTTCTCTCTATAGTTTTTGTCATCCTATCACCTCAAGAAGTAATATTACTCTTTCTTTGATCATTCCTTTTTCTTTCATATATAATTTTTAAAGAAATGCCTTTTTATTATTCTTAACTTTTCTTACTGGACTTAACTTATTCCATACTGTAGCCTTCCTAACACTATTTTTACAGCACTGAATTAGTCAACAAAAATTTATTAAGCACTTCCCAAATGCCAGACACTGTGCCAGTCTTTCTAATCATTCTGTTAGTTGCCCTTACATCCACATTTTGTACATCTTCCCTGCTCTCTATTCAAAATAGGTATAATTTTTTTTTTTTAACAAAAATGAATTTTCTCCCTTGCTTACCTGCTTAGAAAAATCTTGTAACAAATATGCACAGCAAGCGAAAATAAATTTCCATAATAATGGTCCAGAAGTACAAAACTAAGTTTGAGGCCTGCTCATGTTGGACAAGAGATAGTGGTCTGGAGGTATAAAAATAAATTGTGGGACTTGTCATGTAACTGAGTCACCTCCACTGCCCTGAACTTAGTCATCATAACAAGGAAAAACAAGAGTGGAGGGCTTCTAGTTAGCTTTCTATGATTAAATAAATGAACTTAAAATCTGCTGTTCATAGCTCTGGGGCTTAATATCTAGATCTTATAATCACTACCCCATTGAATCATATCAAACTGATGAATACTGACTGGAATAGAATAGAGGCCTCAGTGAATCATTTTTCACAAAGTCTAGCTTTTATTTTTTCCTTTACCATAACTTATGAGATAGAATGATTATTTCCCACGAAGATTTCTACCATTTCTACTTCAGGAATTATTTCCTAACAGGGATTAATGAGAAATAGACCTAAAATGAAATCTCCTCTTGCTAGTTCTTCCACTTATTGATTCTTAAGAATGAAATTATCATTGATGGAGAGCAAAGTATTATTAGTTCTCTGTTTTGGGTAGAAAGAAAGCTCTAGCAGATGTCCAGATAATAGAAATCTCCCTCCCTACATTACATCGTGCATCCATGCCAAGTTTGTGATCAATTTCCCCAACTCCTCATCTGTTATCCTTTTTTGCCCCTGGAGTACACTTCAGTGACAATATCATTTATCATAGGATCATAAAATCAGAACTGAAAGAGACCTTAAACATCTTTTACTTGAGCGTCCTCAACTTATAGATGAGGAGACTGAGTCCCAGAGAGGTAAGTTTGGGCATAGTATGAGATACTTAGAGCCAAGATTTGAACTTAGGTCCTCTGACTACAGATCTGACACATGTTCAGTTGTAGCATACTACTTGGACGGTCACAAATATGATCAACTAAGTAGTAATACTCTAATGGATAATAAATATTTGCTCACAGAGCCACAGAAGTTTGGAAGAAAAGAGCACACATAAACAAAAATGAAACTAGCAAAGCAGCTATTTCTGGAGAAAGGCAATTGCCTCTTTAAGGATATTTTTTTAAAATGAAATTTCCTGAAAGAATGTAAAAGCAGGAACTATATAATTGTGAACTGATTTTCAAAATGACTGCAATAATTCACAGATCTACCAACAATGCTCTATTGTTCTAATCTTTCTGTAACCCCTCTACATCAGTTATTTCCGTCTTTTATCATTTTCTCCAATTTTCCAGAGTCCAATTTAATGTTGTGCATTAAAAAAATATCTAAAACTACAAAATTTAAAAAATAGAAGAAGAAAGACAGAAAATGAAAATAAAAAACCAAATCAAAACAAAACATTGTCTTGTGCTTAGTAAAACATCAAGGAAGATTCAGAATATATAACAACAAAATTCCATTTTAAGAAAACAATATAATAATAGAAGAAATCATATACATGACTATCTATCTTTTTTTGGGGGGGTTTCCTTGTGGGTTATTCTTTTGTTTCTGCTGTGTACTTTTTACTTTATTCTTTTTATTCCTTGAATATATATATATATATATATACATATATAAATATATTCACCCCCACATACATATATTTATATATACAATACAGGTACCAACATGTATACATACACACATATACACAAATACACACATTTATACATATATAGACATACATCTAAAACAATATTAATATGACTAAGATATAATGTAGTTTTTTTCTTCATAAAATCTTTAAGTTTGACTTGGTCTTTTTTTCTATTAAATTTTTTTCTAATAAATTCTGTTCCTGATCCTTTTTATAGCATTTGTGTATATTTCTTATTTCCCAGGCTTGCTAACTCTTCTACTCTAAGTCTTCTTAACTTGCTTTGCAATTGCTTAACCTCCTTCCATCCAAGGATCTCTCCCTTATCTTCTCCAGTATCTTTTCTCTCCCTCTTTATCCCTTTTGCGTTAAACTACATACTTGTCTCATTACCATAAATCTACACACCCTTCCATATCCACTTTATCCTATTCCCTCCCCCATTATTTCTTTATAGATTTTAGAGGATGCTGTATTCTTCATGGTATGTTTATGTATTGTTTCCTATTTCATCCATTCCTGATGTGGATAGGTTTTCAGAAATACAAACTCTCCTATCTTCTCTAATGCCTCTTTGTTGATTCTTAAAGACCTCTGCACCTCATTCGTATAGCATAATTACTATTTTTTTTTACCTTTTTCAAGACAGTTTTGTTTTTTAGAGTTAGATCATATTCAATTCTGCCCAATCTTTATTTTGAATTACTATCTATAATTTGCAATTCTTCTGAAAATTACTTGTTCATATTCTTTGATCAGTTATCTATTATGGAATGGCTTTTAATCATATATTTCAATAATTGTTTATATATCTTGGATGCCAAATTCTTTTCTAAGAAATTTGATGCAGTTTTCCATCAAAACTATTTTCCTATTTATCTTAGTTGTAATAAATCTTTAAAAATGTTATTTCTGTTGATAAACCAAATCTATTTCTACTACTAAGTTATTTGATAGCACTGAAGACTTTTGTGGTAAAAATTTTCTTTTTGAGGATTTCAGTAACTTTAGCTGTTGAGGAGGAAAGGACTACAGAATTTTCAGAACTGCAAGATTGCATTTATCCAGAAGTTGCTTCCTTGAATGATAGATGAAGTCTTGACTTAAAACAGGACTGTTAGTCTGGGTTTACTTCTACTTCTTGGACTTACTTGCCCATTGATCAGCAGTGGTAGTGGCAGGAAAGATAGAGTTTGCTCCCTTTGATGATGGTTGCATGCATGTGGGTGGACTAGAAACAAGATTAGTGGGCTGGAAAGGTGGCATTTGGACTTCAGGCCCTAGGCTTTCTCCCTAATGGAGAGGAAGGGAATGGAGGAGGGAAGATGGTATAAAAAGTAGTGGCAGTGACTTGACTCTTTTGACACATATCACCTCATATCTCTCCCATGAGGTACCTTTCTGCTTCAGCTATTCTGGCTTGCCTCTTTAGCTGGCAAATTCCACAGGAGTTAGTTGCTTCTCTTGATGCAGAGGCTGGTAGAGAAGCAAGATGCAAATATACATACACATGTCAGATGACTAGAAAAGCTCACAGTGAGCTCCCTATATAAGTGGTACAATAGAAAACATGCTGGATTTAAACTTCAAGGAATCAATCCTGCCTGTGCTACATATTACTTATGTGATCTTGGACCATGTAACTTTTGCCTCTTTGGATTCCCTTTTCCTCATCTGAAAATTGGGGGATTGGATTAGGTAACTTTAAAGATTCTTTTTAGATTCAAATCTATGACCTCACAATGTCTTAGGAAAAAAAAAATCAGCCATTGGAATGTTAGCAATTGAAAGAATCGGTATAAGAAAGGATAGACTTCAAAGGAGACCTCTTTAGACCTATCTTTAGATAAGAACTCTTACCCAATCAGCCTACTACACTATTAAAAAACTCTGTGATACTTATCTCCTATCACATTTCTCTAACCACTATTGTGATTGCCATCATCTTTCTATTAGAATTCTACTGATTCATCACATGGAAAACTAAAAAATAAAAGGTATTTCTTTGAAGACAAGTATTTCTTTTTCTTTTTGATCTTTGAAGCATATATAATTGCTTTATGGGTGACATTTTTTACCCATAAAAACACCAGAATATTGTTTTGTTTGATAGCAAGGACTCTCTTATTTTTCAATTTATACATTTAGTACCTGACATATAGTAAACACTTAATAATATTTTTTCATTCATTCTTTCAAGGTAATACTTTTCCTTGCTTGAAGCAATTTTGCTTTTACTTCCATTTAATATGTTCAAATTACTAATACCAACAACCAGGATTATAAGGGGATGTAAATAAATGATGAAATATGTTTGATGTTACAGCAATGACATTTTAAATGGAAAAAGTACTGCAGTTCAGGCCTCTATCCAACCATTTTGGGATCCAACATTCAATTCTAAAGCCTGAACTGAACACCTAGATTCATTAGGGAAATTGTAGTCACTGCATTCTTGACAATATTCTTCACCCAAATGATGTCTATCATCCTTGCTCATGTCAGTTCCAGCATTTCCTCACTTAAATTCAACTTCTTTCTATACAATTTTATTCTAGTTCTTCCCCCATTACCCTGTCCTGTTTCTTTTTGAATAAAGTATGGTCTTATAGAGACATACTCCAATCGTAGGTCTCATTCCATCAAGCGTCACTGATAACTGAGGTGAAATTTGCCTCCTTGCATAAAGGTCTCTAGTTCAATTTGTTTATTCTTCACATTTTGCAAATTTGTGTACTAATATCTGAGGCCATGAATTTTATTGCTAAATTCTTTCTTGGATTTTGTCTCCTGTAAATTTCAAAGTGTCTATACTATTCTTTCAACATTATATCTATTATCAATGATATCTAGACTAATTGAAAACTGTCTAATCCCTTTCCTTTCCTTTTCAGTTTAAAATCCTGTTGATTAAATTTGCAAGCATCCAAAAATATATTCTCATCAGCTCTTTTAGATGCAACATCACTGGCTTAGAGTCATCCATATCTATATTTTAAGTTATAGTCCAGAAATCCAAATTTTATTTCCAGATACCATCTTCTTAATTAGCTCTTGACTTCCCAAATCTGCCTTTCTTTTCTGAAAGTCCTAACTCATTTTTGCTCAGCAGCAAAAATGAAAAGACCACATTCATTTAGTATTAACTTCTCCCTAAGAGATGGCATAAAAAGATCTCTTAATAATTTAAAGATTTTGTCATATCCAACTTGTATTTCCTTGATTTGTACTAGAAACAGTCTGACAGACTCTTTCTGACTTCATCTATATATGGTTTGTTTCTGGACTTAGATTAAAAAAAAGAAGAAATTAGAGCACCCTTGACAGGGATGGAATACACCTAAGAGGGACTTTAGTGTTAATAATGTATTTATCTATGATTTTATAAATCTACTCAAAAGATCCTTAAATGAAAAGTGAAGAAGAGAAAGAAAACTATGTATATAATAGAACAGGCCGGTTTTAACAGAAAATTCTCCAGCACAGACTCAATTGCCCATTGTATGAAATAGAAAAATTGTTTTTCATTAGAGAAAGTTCCAGGATACCAGATTCCCTGTAATCAGGGAATAGATTGGATCAGTTCAGCTTCTTGAAAAAGGAAAAAAAAAGAGAAAGAATACAACATGGAAAAAATTGTTCTAGAATGTCCCTGGGAAGCCATAAGCAAAAAAAAAAAAAAAAAATGAACCTGGAAATAAGAAAAGCTTGGCTACTAAAGCCAAGAGAACAAGCAAAGATGGAGAGAAAAGTCATGGTCTGTGGTCTGAAAAGAAATAGATATGGGGGTAGTGGTATGTGGAGCCATATTGTTAGGGCATCTCTGAACCTGATTCCTACTGGAATTCTGATTACTCAAAAGCGAACTGAGATTCTTTACATATCTTTAGTCTTCCCTAAAAGACTCCATGAGAAAGAAGACATTAAACCTTAGACTCTAACCATTGGAACTGTGAATTCTGAAACAAATGTTCAGCTCTCTAGTCATTCAAGAGGTTTACCATGTGTTTCCAAATATTATCTTATTTAATCCTCACAACAACACTAGGAGTTAAGTGCTATTGATACCTTCATTTCACAGATGAAGAAAATGAGACAGACAGAAATTAAATGGCTTGCCCAGGATTACATGATCATTACACAGTGTTTAAAACTAGATTTGAATTTAAACCTACATGACTCCAGTTTCAGGGTTTTATCCACTATGTCATCTAGTTGTTTTAATTTTTAATCAGATAGAAAAAAGGGTAGATGACATGCTTATCAAATTTTAGATAAACCTAAGCTAGAAAATATAGCTATATTTATGTACCTTTATATAGAAAACACATACACACATATACATATTAGTATAAATGGATAGATTGTATTTATATCATATATAGATAAACAAATGTGTATGTATACATATATTGAATGTATATATGTACATATATATATATATATAATATATTAAGCATATATGCATGTGTATGCATCTAGTGAAGCAGTTGTTAACTAAACTTCATTTGTAAAAGATGTTTCCTATTGGGAAGTTCCCTATGTCAATAGAACTAGAGACTCTGCTTAAGAAAAAAAAAAGATCAAGCCTTCCAAATGTCTTCAAAATTTTCATAAATAAAAGATGGCAGTAGCATAGCTAAATAACCTTTCATCCAGCAAACACCTTAGAGGTTTTCTATGAGTCACTAGTGGAATATGTCTGCCAGAAGAGCCAATGCAATCTTAGACTGGGCTGAGGGGGATATCCCCAGGGAAGGGATGGTCTCTCTCTATAATTCTCAGATTACATCATAGCTAGAATGCTTCATTTAGTTCTTGGTGTCACATTTTAGAGAGGACAATGATAGCTGCAGAAGTATGACCAGGAGGTGAAGGATCTTGATATCATGCCATATGAGGATCAATTGACTAAATAATATATACTTAACTTGGAGAAGAAAAGGTTTAAAGAAGAATATGAAAATAGTTTTCATAGCATTTACTTAGCACCTACTATGTTCCAGGTACTATACTAAATATTTTACAAATATTCTCTCATTTAATCCTCAGAAGAACACTGGGGGATAGGTGCTATTATTAATTTTTTTTCCTGCTGAATAAACTGAAGCAAACAAAGCTTACGAAAGTTGCTTGATATCACAAAAGCTAGCAAGAGTCTGAGGCTATCCATGGAATCACCTATTTAGCCTTAAAGGATTCTGACAAAGAAGAGAGATTCAATTTGTTTGCCAGAAGAGCCCAGTCTAGTGAACTTGGAGTGAGAAGAGCTGGCTTTGAAACATGGCTTT
Organism: Antechinus flavipes; assembly: GCF_016432865.1. Lineage (NCBI taxonomy): Eukaryota > Metazoa > Chordata > Mammalia > Dasyuromorphia > Dasyuridae > Antechinus > Antechinus flavipes. The sequence continues at coordinate 397,501,545 of NC_067399.1, read as the reverse complement.
GCCATTTGCTATCTTTATGACCTTGAGTACCATTTATGCTTCCAGGTCTCCTATAAGACTCAATTGAAGTAACACTTCCTACACTATGTTTGTTGTTGTTCATTGTACTTGAAGAGGACCAAAATAACACTATTACATCTGGGTCAATGTATGTCCAAATGTGGCTGATCAGAACACAAATTTGGAAGGCTCTACCACAGGTGAGGTATAAATAGTTTATGATCCTCCTCTCTCCAGCTGTTGGAATTCTTCCTCTTAAAATGATCTTGAATTCATTTTGTATGTACTCTGTAAATAAATACAATGCATATGTACAATACATATATGTAAATATAATGCATAAGTACACACATATATTGTCTGTTCCATTAAAATATAAGTTGCTTGACAGTAGGATAATCATTTGTCCAATGTAATTGTCCAATCCAAATTCTTGACATATAGCAAGTGCTTAATAAGCTTTTTGAAGGACTAAATGAATGAATAAACTATCTTATAGATAAAAACATCCTGAAATAGTGAATGAGTGCTGGATTTGGAGTTGGAGGATCTAGGTTTTTATTTACTTTCTGATCTTAATATTTGTATTGATTATTATACAATATTATACACTTCTCTGGGCCTCAGTTTCCTTCTTTGTAAAATGAGACAATTGGGCCAAATAAGTCTCTGAAGTCCCATAGATAAAAACTGTGATCATGACTTCCAGAGAGTGAAGCCATGATGATGGATTAGAGAAAGTTGAACTTTTCCAACATTTCCCTCCAGATAACTTTAAAATAATGCTTCAAATAGAATTCTGGAGTGGGAGAGCCAGTAAAAGGTGAGAATAAGACATTCTTCCAGCTCAAAACAACAAAGGAGATGGGAAAAAAGATTTATGATGTGGGGGGAGGAAGCTAACTCAGAACCCATGTGGATGAAATACAAGTGGTGAGATTAAGTGGTACTGATAGAAGCAGCCAGAGCAGCTTCAGCTGTCTTAAGTCAGAGATGATAAGGGGACTTGGCAATTGGTCAGAAAAAGATTACAGGGTACCACAAGCAAGACCTTGCTGGAACCAGGACCAGATGTCATTTGGCAATGCCATTGCCGATACCCACTTCTGAGTCAATTCAGTGGCAAAGAGGAGTACTTTTGGTCAAGAGGGAGTGGAAACACTGAAGGATAGTATCACTTCCTCACCTTCTCTCCCCAGATCACATCACCTTGAAAGCACCAAAAACTTCAAACCCCCAGAACTAGCTCTGAAAACAGCAGTGAAAAAAAAGTCTGAAATTTGAGATATACTCCCCACCCCAAACTGGAAACAGAGCCCAACATTAACATAAAGTTCCAAATCAAGAAAGTGGGTGGTAAAATGAGCAAACAAATAAACAGAAAAAGAGAACTTAACCATAAAATAGTAATAGGGAACATCAAGACACAAACTCTGAACACAGTGATGTTAAAAACAGCTAAAAGCAAAGCTTCAAAAGAAAAAAAAACACATGTAGTTGGATACAAGCCCAACTATTCTGGAAGAGCTAAAAAATTATTTTCAAAATCAGAGTAAGGAGCTAGGTGGCACAGTGGATAGTCTGGAGTCAGGAGGACCTGAGTTCAAATCCACATTCAGACACTTAACTGGGCAAGTTGCTTAATGTCTAATAACTCTCCCTCCATTCAAATAAGAATGGTAAAGGAAAAAATTAGGTTAAAAAATAGGAAATGAAGAAAATTATGAAAAGACAAGCATCAGATTAGTAAAAGAGACATGAAAATACTAGAAAAGAAAAAACAAGAGAAGAGTTCCTTACAAACAGAATTGACCATATAGAAAAAGAGGTACAACAGCTCATTGAAAAAAATTAGAAATGAGTAAGTGGAAGCTAATGATTTTATGAGACATTAAGTAATGAAACAAAGTCAAAGGAATGAAAAAACAGCAAAAAGTGAAATTTTTCATTGTAAAAACAAATGACATGGAAAATAAATCAACAGAAGATTTTTCAATTTTTCAATATTTTTCAATAATTTTCAAATTATTCAATTACCTGAAAGCCACAATCAAAGAAAGACCCTAGATAAATATATTTCAAGAAATTTTCAAGGAAAACTTTCCCAGTATCCTAGAACAGGAAAGTAAGATAGAAGTTGAAAGAATCCATTGATTACCACTTAAAAGACGTCCCCAAATGAAAAATCCTGGTAATATCAAAGTCCAAATCTCAGAGCTCCCAAACCAAAAAGCAGCCAGAAAGCAAACATTTAAATACTTTGGAGTCATAGTCAGGATCACACAAAACCTAGAAGTTAACACCTTAAAAGAGCAAAAGGTTTGGAATATACTATTCCAGAAGGCAAATGAGCTGGAATTACAACCAAGAATAACCTACCTAACAAAACCGGATATAATCCTTTATGGGAGAAAATGGATATTTAATAAAATAGAGAACTTTCAGGCATTATTGATGAAAAAAAAAACAGTTGAATAGAAAATTTGATTTTCAAATACAAGATTCAAGAAAAGTATAGAAAGGTAAATATGAAGGAGAAATCATAATAAATTCAATAAAGTTAAAGTGTTTACCTTTCTATATGAGGATGATCTATTTATCTATCTATCTATCTATCTATCTATCTATCTATCTTCTAAGAACTTTGTCATTATTAGGGCAGTTAGAAGGATTCTACCTAGAAAGAAGGTACAAGAATTTGTTGATTATATTGAGATTATGTTAAAAAAAATGAATAGGTGAAAAAAAATTTGCAACAAGTTTCTTTGATAAAGGCCTCATTTCTCAAATATATAGAGAACTCAGCCAAATTTATAAAAAAAATAAGAACCATTCACCAGTTGATAAAAGAATATGAATAGAAAATTTTCAGAAGAAGAAATCAAATCTATCAATAGTCATATGGTCTAAATTATTGCTGCTTAAAGTAATGCAAATTAAAACAACTGACATAACATTTCATACCTATCAGGTTGGCTAACGTGACAGAAAAGGAAAATGTAGGAGGGGATGTAGTAAAATAGGGACATTAATACACTGTTGGTGGAGTTGTGAAGTAGTACCACGATTCTAGATAACAACTTGGAACTATACCTGAAGAATTATAAAAGTATGCATACTCTTTAACCCAGCAATTCACCTACTAGGCCTGTATGCCAAAGAGAACAAATAAAAGGGAAAAGGACCTAGTTGTAGAAAAATGTTTATAACAGTACTTTTTGTGAAGACAAAGAATTTGAGATCAAGGTGATGTCTATCAGTGACTGGCTGAACAGGAGATGATATATACATTTATAATGGAATACTATTGTGCCATAAGAAATGATGAGTAGAATAGTTTCAAAAAAACCTAGAAGACTTAAATGATTTAAAGTGTTGAAGAGGGCAGATCAAGGATTACATCGTATACAGTAATAGCAGTATTAGAAGGATTATCAGCTATGAAAGACAGTGACTTTGAGCAAGACAATGACCCAATCCAAAGAATGTATAATGAAAAATGCTATCAATTACCAGAAAGCTATAACTGATTAACTGTGAGTGCAGATTGAGGCAAAATTTGATTTTAGCTTTGTGTTTTCTTTTGTAACAAATCTAATATGGAGATGTGTTTATGTGACCTCACAAACACAATTAAAATAAAATTGCTTGCCTTTTCAAGAAGGAGAGAAGGGCAGAAGAAAGGGAGAGAATTTGTCGTTTTAATCATTAAAAGGGTTTTTTTGACATGTATTTGGGAAATAGTGAAATAAAAATAATTGTTTAAAAAATTTAAACACATATGATCTTGTGAAATCTTAACACAATGAACCTGGTGGTTGCTTAGAAGCTCTTCAATGCAATTTAACCTAGATATATGGGGTCCTCTGAAAATTTCCAGTACTGTGGAAAAAGTTCATATATTATGGCAAACCTATTGTGATCATCTTATAAAGAATTATTTAAGTGAATCATAAGTTCTTTAATATTCCAGGAAATAGTTGGCAGCAAGGGATCAGCATAGATAAATGTAGAGCTTGGCAAGCCCTTCAGGAAAACAAGTCCTAACTGTTCATTTGAAACCCCTGGACTGATGGCTTAACTTTGCTTTGTCAGCGCCTTTTCTTCTCTTAAACTCCTGGACTGCTGTAGAGTCTGTGATTTACTAACCCAGATCACTGATGCCAGGACCCTGCCATAGAATCGACAGCTTCATTATTTCTTATGCTCAAGCCAATATTTCATTAATGGGCTTAGAAGTCAGAAACAAGCAGGCAATTTCCTTTGAACAAAACCCAAAATGCAGTAATAGAGGGAGAAGGCAATCTCCTCCAACAATTTCACTTATTCCAATAAAGCAAAAAAATTCTGATTGAAAACAAAATCTACTTGGCCATCTTTCAAACACATTACCTATGCTGTGCCTGGTATGTATGGCAATATGACAGTGCACATTATTTAAATAGATTCTAATAAGTTAGATTAGAGAGAGGAGAATGGTCATGATCCCATTTTGAAAATTATGCTGCAATTTCTGTGATCCTAAAAGCATTATTCTCCTAGGGATGCAATATTGTAGTGAATAACAGGACATTACAATCGCAAAAGATTCAGAATTTCAGGTAACTCAAAAGGCAATGGAAAGATGAATAGTGGACAGAAGTAGTCCATGGAATATTATATTTTAAAAATTATTTTAAACATTTTCTGAACTTAACACAAGCTAAACAGAATGCGCATATATGTGGATCACATACATATATATACACACACACACACACACACATATATATATATATATATAAATATATAAAATATATCCATAAAAGCGGATCACAAAAAGATTATGCATTTCTTGATTATGTACAATTTGATTTTCTTTTTAAGTATATAATAAATTCAACATGTAACTTTTAAAGGTGTCCTACTTGTCTATGTTGTTTGTTTTTTCCTCTTTTGAAATGGGAGAGAGCAATATTATCCCTGGTTAAGTTTGGAAAGGCATATCCCCAAAACATTAGACATTAGAGCAAGGATACTTGTAGTTTTTTTTTTTTTTTTGTATCATCAACTCCTTTGACAATCTAATGATGCTTATGAACCCCTTCTGAAATGAACAAACATTTTAAAGCTTTAACTATGTTCCAGCCTCTGAAATAAATTTGGGAGATATACAGAAAGGCAAACACATTTTTTTTCTCTGAAGAAAGGTAATAGGAGAGATCATGTAAACAACTATATATATACAAAAGGCATGCAGGTAGAATGATAGTACCCTCAAAAGTAAAAGGGAATTTAAGATTTTCAGAATTATGTTTTTAAATGCACAAAACACATATTATTACGAAGAAGAGCAATTATTTTGAAATATAGTTAATAAGGTACTTAAATAAAAATGACTAAGTTTATAGATGCCCTTGCATTATATTTATGTATTTTATTATTATATATAATAAAGTAATAATTATATTATTGTATGTTATATATTATATATATTAAATATAAAATGACTGGCCAGAGAAACTCTCAAAGCTATCTGCTTGTGTGTAAGAGCCATGATTTCTATCAAGAAGGAATCACTCACTTTGACAGAATCATGGCTCCCTGAAGTATTGAAATAAGTTCCCATGGGAGAGAAGCAGTCTGGATAAAAAGTAATTTTGGATGCTTTCTTTAAAAAGAAATTTCTTTTATTAGATTTCAAATCTATAACCATATAAATTTTTAGACTTTAAAATATACAGCTTGACTTTAATGCATTATTCAAAAGGAAAAGTATTGACTAATTAGTTTCAATGTGCTTCTTTCCCAAATGACAATGGACATGTTGGGACATAAGTAGAAAGTATTGGCAACATCAAGGGAATGCTTGACTTCCTCCAACTCGTACTCTAGAATTCAACTGAAGTAGGACCAAGAAATTTGGATAAGTCTATCTGGTGGATCTCAGAGAGATACTCAAGGTATAAAAGATAATAAGGAGGTAACTGAGTTGTTTAAATAATTTTAACTTCTATAAAATTACTGAGGTTAATAGGAAATAGAGCAATCAGACACTGGGAGAAAGGGAATATTCAATTGTGATTTTACCTTAAGCCAACTCAATGTCAGGTTTATAACAATATCACTTTCATAATCTGAGAGCTTGAAGAGACCTTCGAGGTCATCCAGTCTTACTGCCTTATTTTACAGATGAGGAAACATCTATAAACAGGGGGCAGCCAGTGAAAGTGCTCAGAGAATTAAACTTGCTCAAGGTTGCACAGATAGTAAGTGACAGATCCAGAATTCTGTAAATGATGAAAACACATTAAAAGACAACAGGAACATATGGGAGTTCTTGACCCCTGGGTGAACTCTGTGTAAGGCCAGAAATTTATGAGAATCAGAGTGAAAGAATGATAGATCTTGAAAGGAAGCCGCTATCTACCTGAACTGAAGAGGATTCTAAGATGACAATAGCCATTAACTACATCCCACTCTATAAAACTAATCAGTCAGGACATTTTTCTTTGGCTGGTAATTGGTAGAGCAGATATGGTATTTGAGCTGTCACACAATAATAGGGAATTCTGAAGAATAACAGAAGGCAATGTTACCAAGGCCCACAAAAGTTCTTTGTAATCCGAACTTACAGTCTCTTCACCAGCCCCAAATATCAGTCTCTTGTTTGAAATTCAATTTTGAAGAGAACCCAAGTACCCAAGGGATGGAAGGATCAGCTAAAGAAAAGACTGTGATGTTTTTAATTCAATGAGTGGGGTGTAGAGTTGCAACTATCATTTTTTTTTCTTGATCAAGAATCATCCACCATACTTGAGGTAAAGAACATGACTCAGACTTTCATTTAGGAGAGATAGAAAGCAAAGTGGTAGGAAAAAAACATCCCATCCTAGTTTGTTTCCTATTTTGACTGATAATTACTGTTCTCTCTTCCTTCCTCCCTTTTTCTTCCCTACTTCCCCACCTCTGTCCACACAGAGTATCATACCCTTACCTACAGATGCTCTTGAAAGCATTTTGTTTTCTCTTTTGCACCTCTGAATCTTCCCAAGATATCTTAGGATTTACCCCCAAAATTTCTTTCTTAAGCACCAAGACTTTGATCAAAACCAATCTGATTCTCATTGACACTAATAGGTCCTAGACCAAGCCTTGTTTGGTCATTAAATAAGCAGCCACTGGACCCAGATGGCTGTGGATGGAAAAGTGAGGCAGGTGACCTTGCACAACCTCCCTCACTCAAATCCAGTTCACTAGCATGTAATAGCATCATTTCCCTGATGTTATGGTCTTCTTTGAGAATGAAGGACAAAAAACCAATTGTTAGATGCTAAACTCTGCTGCTTTTATGCTGTGGAAGGGTTATAAATTCTATTGGACCTTCTCTAATCTATGCCCTATTAATGTGATAATTTCTTAATTTGGTACCTTGAGATAAAGCCCAGTTATTTTACCCTAATTATGGCTCTGGTAAGATGTAGAGTGTGCTTGAGGAAATACTCCCTGATGCATAAATCCCAATGCAAGGACAGATCAACTATTCAGTAGCTAATTTCAGAAAAGTTGGCTTCAGGATTAGCTCAATCTTTTGTCTTTCTCTCCTTGATAATCTTTCCTTTATGGAGTTTTGTGGATACTTCTCTCTCTCTTGATTATTCTCTTAAAAGTTTGACTTCTCAATCTCCTTTGCTTGTTCGTCATTCATATCCTACTGCACTATATCATGGAGATATAACTCAAAAGTTCTGTCCTGAGCCCTTTTTTTCATTCTTTAACTCAGTGACCTTATCAACTTACATGAATTAATTATCATTTCCATGTGGATGATGACAGATCTACATATCTGGCCCTGATCTTTCTTCTGAGCTCTAATCCTACATCATCAACTGCTTCTTGAGTGTTTAAAACTAAATGTCCCATTCAACATGTCCAAAAAAAGAAATAATTTATCTTTTCCCTCAAACCCATCCCTCTCGAAGGCAGCACTATCCTTTTAGTCCTTTAGGTTCACAGTATGTTATTTTTACACTACCCTCATCTCATACATACAAATCACCTGCTCATTACCTGCTTGTCATTTTGTACCTCTACAGCATCTCTCAAAGAGATCCTTTCTCTCTACTCCCAGTTAGCCACCACCCTAATTCAGGCCCTAGTATGCATGTATACATATGATAAAATGAATATACGTTCTTTGAGGAAGAAACCATTTCACTTTCCTGTAGTATTGCAATGGCCTCTTAGCAGGTCTTTTTGCTTCAGGTATCTCTTCTTCCCCATCTATCCTTCCCAACTCTGACAAAGTAATTTTCCTAAAGCACAAGTATAATCCAACCATTCCCATTATCAATAAATTCTGATGGCTCTCTATTGCCTCTAAGATAGAATAGAAACTCCCCTGTTTGGCCTTTGAAACTCTGTACAACCTGCTGTACTTCCCTTTCCAAATTATTCATTACTACCATTTTTACACTCTCTAATCCAGCCAAATGAACTTTTTTGCTGTTCCTCATGAATGACCCTTCATGTCTTATTTTAGTATCTTTGCACTGATTGACTGCCCCACTTGTAATGTGTTGTTATCCCCCTTCCACATCATGATTTTCCCCATTGTGTTTTTGATATATCACAAGTTGGCATAAGAAATTGAATGGGAACTTTTGCAGAAGCCATAGATGATATGCAAAGGCCAGCAGATAACATACAAAAATTTAGAAACTCAAAAATGTACAAAATATATGTAAAATATTGTATAATATCAACCCAAATTTTACAATAAGGTACTGTAAATAAGAGGAAAAAAATTCATACTTCTCTAGTATAAAAGGAGGGTTAAAAAATTTACACAGATTTTCCAGATTGTAAGGATGCCATGCCCCTAACCTTCCAGTATGACAAAAGATAATTATATTTCTTCCTCATTTCTGCCACACAAAATCTCTTATTTCTTTCAAGTCTCGGATCAAATACCCCCACCTATATGAAACCTTCCTCCCAAATTATCATTTATTAATTATGATCACCATTAGATCTACGTATGGTCATGAATATACTTGTAACACCACACATGAATGCATACACAAATGTGGACATACACACAGAATGATTGTGTACATATGTGTACATGCACACAAATATATGCATGCATATATACATATGATAGAATGAATATACGTTCTTTGAGGAAGAAACCATTTCACTTTTGGTTTTATATTCCTTCCATATAACACAATGTCATGAAATTTTTTGGCCAATTGGTGAAACCTATGAACTCCTTTTCAGAATGTTTTTAAATGCATAAAACAAACACACACGATTACAAAGGAAACCAATTAATCTGAAATATAATTTCCAAATATTTTAAGAATAAGTTCACAAGTCCTAAGTCTTAATGAATTAATATTTTTTGGTTAACTAATTAGTGAACTTTAATGTTTAGCCAGTCAGAAACTAGATAAATGAAAGCATATCATTATTTCAAAACTTTAGGAACAGACAGTAATTTTTTTAAATTTGAAACTGATATTAGATAGTGTTGCTAGGGACCCTGTGTATACCAGTGTGGTAGGAGTTTATCACTGTATTGTTAATGTCTTCCTGGAACAAATCCCATTACTAAGAGGTACTAAAAGTTCCATTACTTACTTATTGAGAAAAGTCAATTTTATTTATTAAAATGTTAGAGGCTTAGCTCATTTTAATTAGGCCATTGCACAATGTGGTCTTTTCAACATTAAATCAATGAGAGATCTGCATCTTGGATTGTTGGCCTAATGGACTGAAAGAAAGCTGGAGAATGTATTTAAATGCCCCCCTCTGGTATTGTTTTGTTTTGTTTTGAAATTCCATGGCAGTATAATATCCATGAAAACATTTAGAACATGTAGCAAGAGCCAAAGGGTCAAAAATCCACATTTCCCTTTGGAATATAGCCACAAACCACTTCCTGACACTAGTGCTGTTTAAAAATATGTGTGATTCAGAGATTGTAAAGATTTGGAGATTTTGCAGTCTTTAATATTCAAGAATTACTGTAATTTATTGGTTTGGAAACTTCTCTCCTCCACTGAAGCAGATTGCAACCTTTCCATAGTAAACTTTAGTAAAATCTTTTATGAATTTCTGTGGTTAAAAAGAAATAATCTAAACATAATTTAGGTCAACTTTTACACGACAGACAAATAGACCATCTCTTCTCCATGAAAGTAGGCATTATTTTTCATTTTTCTTATTTGGAACCTTAGCACAGGGCCTGGCAATAGTAGATGCTTCATAAATGCTTGCTGAGTGATTGACTTTTGGGCCAATACCCAATATCCTATGAGCTCTTTAGGTCCCAACAGAGTTTGTCTTCTGTTGGTATAGCAAACTTCTTTCACTCACAAGAAATTTTTATGTGACTCCAAGTGTATAGATATATAAAATAGGTATATAAATCAAACATTTATTTATAATAAATCATAAAAAATTTTATTTTAAAACAATTTGGGGGGGTATATATGACTTTACCATTTATTAAAGACAAAAAGAAATTTGTATGCTAATTAGAAAGATGTATTTGTTTATTTTTATATAAAGAATTAAATCTTGGTGGAATATTTGCTACTTTTTACTGTTGCCCAATTTTTCATGACAACAACATTCAGTTCCATGTTCCTATCTGGGGTTGCTACCCATAGTTTAAGAAACTTTGTGGTAAAATCTGTGAGAGCCCACCACACCATCACTATGCATTAGAATTAGGTTTGAGAGTTAGAAGAAAGGGAAATTTTGAATATGTGTATAATGCACATACAGTACTCAATTAGAACACATTCTATGTTCATTGTGTTTTTTTCATAAATATGCCATAATTCAGAGGTACAGTATAGAATAATGAAAACCATGCAGGGCTTCAGGTTGAGAAATTGGTTTTGGATCATGTGCCTGATACTGACAAGCAATGTCACTGAACCTCTTTAAGCCTCAATTTCTTCACTTATAAAATATACACATTGTACTTACTTCAGGGTTATTGTAAAAAGCAAATGAAATAATATACACAATTCATTTTGCAAACTTTAAAACACTATATAAATATCATGCAATGATTATAATTAATGTATATGTAAAATTGTTTTAAAAAAACTTTAGTAAACTTCAAATCACTATAGAAATATTAGTGATAGGCATTTATACTCATTTACATGATGTTCAGTAAATACATTCATGCACACAATGTATATGTGCATATAAACTCACATTGAAGTAAACATGAATGTGTGTATACATATACATATACACATACATAATTGATGTATATCAATCAATTAATAAACATTTATAAAGCATTTACTATGATCCAGGCATTGTGCTAAAAATGCTAGGGATTAAAATATAACGATTAAAACAATGAAATAATCTTTACTCATAAGGAACTGGCAGTGGGTAAGACAAGGAATATGTATACAACTATATACAGAATAAATACAAATAACTATAAAATAGTAACTTACAAGGCAGTGAAGAAAGGAGAACAAATCACTTAATTTCCTAATGTATCAAGCTACCCTTCAGTATGATATACCTGCAAATGAGTCGTCAATTTGTGGACAAGTATTTATTATCTACACTATGGCGGGCACTGGAAATACAAAGACAAAAATTGATATCTCAGTAATTGAAATTAATCAACATTCCATAGGGAGATGCAACAGTAAGTGGAAGGAGTTTCTACAATGGCTATTCCTCATCTTGATAAAACCATAGATCCTGCTCTACCCATCCCCTCTTCCGTGCTCATTATATTTATGGTTATATTTATTTAATATTCAGTATGGCTTGTGTTCTGTTTCTGGCATTCATCTACAATTCCTACTGATTTCAGTAGAATTTGAATTCACATATTCCCCACCCACTTGGTAAAGGTCTTCTGCTCTCCCATTGGTCAAACTATTCAATCTTTCTGCACCAAAGTTTCCTCATTTATAAAATAAAGAGGTAAGATTCAATGGCCTCTAAAAGCCCTTCTAGCTCTAAATCTATGATATTATTACAAGAGGGAAGTTCTGTAGCTCTACCACAATTTTAGAGGTTTTAGATATTTCAAATCAATCAGAACTAGTCATAAACAAAGGCTAGACATCAGTGCTGAAATAATCAAAGGAATTAAATTAAGTGTTAATAATCTAGTTAAATGAGAAGGCATAGACCATTGAGGATGGCTGAAGACTGTTGGTGATATTCTACAGATCTTGGAACCTGAGCATTCCAGTAGTGTCAGAAGAAGGTAGTTCTAGTCTAACTCTTGAGAGGCAATTGCTTGGGGAAGGGGTGGGTGGTGGACCAAAAGTACCTCTGCTCCTTTTCCCTCATTGCCCTACCTTAACCAGAGAAAAACCATATGATCTTATATTTCCCCTATACTGAAAAAAGAATTCTTACTTTATCCTTCCAAACCTGTTGACTAGCATCCTATATCTTTTCTCTCTGCCTTTTGTAGCTAAACTCCTCAAAATAGTGCTTCCAGTTTCTCACTACTCCCTTCTTAACCAAATTCTGACTTTTTCAATCCAGGAAAACTATTCTCTTCAAAATTCCAATGATCCCTTAGATGCTAAATCCAATGGCCTTTTCTCAATTCTCATTCTTCTTGGCTCCTTTGCAGCCTTTGACACTGTTGATCACCTCTCTTCTCAGATACTCTCTTCTCTCTAGGTTTTCAGGATACCATTCTTTCCTGGTTTTCTTTCTTTCTATCAGACCACACTGTTTCTTTTGTATCCTCCTCAAAGTCACATACCTTAATTGTAAATGTTCCCTCAGAGTTCTGTTCTGGACCCTCAACTCTCCTCCTTCTAATTGGCCACCTATAGGTCCTAGACCAAGCACCATAAGATCATTATTTAGGTGCAGATTGACTCACATTTAATGTAAATAGTGGTCATTTCTGTTTTGACCAGAAATCCCTCCCAGATTTATTTATTTATTTATATTTCTTTGGACTAGGTGAAAGAGGAGATTCTTTTTCTCAAATTCTACCTAGCCTTAATCACTGAACAGGTGCAGCCTCAGTCAAACTGAGATCTGTTGAAAACCTTAGCTTAAAAAGGCCAAAGTTTCTCATTTCATCCAGGGCCATTTCTAGTTGTTCCGATCTATATCTGGCCACTGGACCCAAATGGTTGTGGAAGGGGAAAGTGAGGCAGGTAACCTTGCATAATCCTCCCTCACTCAAATGCAATTCACTTGCATGTTATGGTATCACCTCCCTGATGTCGTAGTCCTCTTTCAGAACTAAGAACAAACAACTTTTTTCCCTCTATATCATTTTACTTGGTGATCTCTTTAGCTACCAAGGATTTGATTACCATCTTTATAATGATCATTCTCAAATCTACCCTTTTGTATCTCCAATAGCTTTTCACACATCTCAAATTGAATGACCAGCTGATATTTTAAATTCAATATTTCTAAAGTGAAAATCATAATCTTTCTTCCTAAACCCCAATCCTACCTCACTTTCCTTGTTACTATAGAGGAAACTCCGTGACCCTAGTCTCATAGGCACACAACCTACTACTGTGTGATGGGGTACAGCTTCTAGGAGGAACATAGCAGTATGGAGGTTCCCGGACCTTAGAGTGCCTCTGTTTTAACAATCTGTCAATGATTCTAAAGTCTTCTGGCTTAGAATCAGAGATCCTGAAGGCCCTCAATCCTAGAGTGCCATTGTTCTAACAATCTATCTGTCAATGATTCTAAAATCTTCTGACTTAGAAAAGTCCTACAAACATTGCTGACTGTCAGATAGATAATTTGTTGGTCAGTGATAACCAAGTTCCTGAGACAATAGTGAGTAGGCTACCCCTCAAACCTACCTATAAGCCATAAAATGAGCAAATGAATAATATGAAGCTCTGGTCTAACTTTGTCCTGTAAATCTAACTTCTTCATTTTAGTTCTTTGCTAAATTCTTTTGGAACTTAGCCCGCTCAGTTGGCATTACAATTACAATTATCTTTGCCCCTTGACTTGGATATAGGTTCAAACCTGAGAATTCTTTTGTGATACCTCACAACACCAGTCTGTGACCCCCAATCTTTTGGGGTCCCTTCTGAACTGCAAAACAATGAATCATTTTTCATCCCTCCACATTCAAGCTGTTGCCAAGGGTTGTTGATTTCACCTTTTCAAAATCTTTGGAATTTGTCCCCTTCTCTCCTGTGCAACCACTATCATTCTACACCTTATCACCTCACATCTGGACCATCACAACAGCTTGCTAGCGGGTCTGACAGCTTCAAGTCTCTCCTCACTCACTCCATTCCCTATTCAGCTACCAGTGTGGTTTTCCTGATCATGTCATCCTATGTAATATGATTTGGGGGTTCCCTGACCTTAGAAGGCTTCTGTTCTAGCACTAAGTCAGTAGTCCTAAGTCTTCCAGTTTTGGAATCTGCCTCAGGAAACTCCCCTACCCAATCTGTCTGATTCTGACCACTCCTTACTCAGTTAGCTTCTGGCTTCAGGAAACTCTCACAGATCAAAATCCTGAGACAATAGTGAATAAGACCACTACTCAATTCATTGATGAATGGTAATCTGGACAGTAATAATCTGGTCAACTGAGAACCATTCTTTCCAGAGGCCACCTCTTCCTACCTATGAGCCATAGATTTAGCTTATCTGTGATTGAAAGCTGTATAAAAATATCTCCTTTGCTTCTATTTCTCTGTTGCATTCTCTTACAATTCAAGCCTGCTTTTTATAATGGCATTGTAATTACTATTGCAATAAAATTTTGCCCCTTGACTAGGAGATGGGTTCAAGCTACAAATTCTTTTGAGATAACTTGCAACACCAGTCTGGGACCACAAACTTTTGGGGTCCAACCTCAACAATCCCTCTACTCAATAAGCTCCAGTGGCTTCTTATTGCCACCAAGAAAAAATGAAAAATCCTCTGGCATTTAAAGTTCTTTCCTACCTTTCCAATCTTCTTTCTCCTTAGTCCCCAAATTCACATACTCTTTGATTTAATAACATCATCCTCCTGGCTGTTTCATGAACAAGACACTCCATTTCTTGGCTCTAGGCCTTTTCTCTGACTGTTCCCCATCCCTGGAATGCTCTTCTTCTCTCTGCTTTTTGTCTTCTCTGGCTTCCTTCAAGTCTGAACTAAAATCCTATCATGTACAGGAAGTCCTTCCAACTCCTCTTAATTCCAGTGCCTTTTCTCTATTTATTCTCTCTCTCTCTCCTTCCTTCCCTCTCTCCTTCCCCCCTCTCTCTTTCTCTCTCTCTCTTTCAGTGTCTTTCTCTTTCAATCTGTCTGTCTCTCTGTATATGTGTGTGTCTGTCTCTCTCTGTTTCTCTTTGTCTCTGTCTCTGTCTGTCTGTCTATATGTTTATATAAAATTATGTACATTTGTTATCTCCCTGTTTAGATTGTCAGCTCCTTGAGTGTAGAAAATGTCTTTTGTCACTTTTTGTATACTTAGTACAGTGCCTGGTACAGAGTAGGCATTTTAGATTCTTATTGGCTGACTGAGGCATTTGTTTACAACAACTTGCATTTACTTTGTACTTTTAGCTTTCACAGGGCTTCATTATCTCATTTGATTCTTACAGCAGCCTCATGAGGTAGGCACTATTATTACTTCCATTTTATAAAAGAGAAAACTAAGGCTGAAAGAAAGTAGAAGAGAAAACTGGAATAAATTAAGGTGACTTCTCCAAGGACCACATGGTAATAATATGTCTGAAGCAGCATATTCATACAGAGTCTCTTTGGCTCCAGGACCTCTTCTCCCATAAGGAGTTTGTAAGAATAAGTTGAAAGAAATGTTGCTCACTAAAATGGACTGGTCAGCCAGGGTAATGTAACTAGGCTTTGAGTTCTGTGTTCTTGGCTTTATAGATTATATCTCCTGACTCTGCCATAGTCTTTGGGGAGAAAAAAGTCCCCACTAAGTCAAAGGAAAATTAATTTTTTCTGTTCTTTCTGCTATAGTGGCACTTATTTGTGACAAATAACATCACCAAATGCTAAAATGTGCTGAATAATTTAATCTCTTCATTCATTATCTGCACTACTTTGCTAATTATTCTGATACCAAATAATAAATGTAATGCAAGACCAATTATTATTTTAATTTGAGAAAGGAAGGTCTACACTTCATTTCCTGACTCATTACAAGAAATATACAATGCATATTTATTACAATAATAAAAGGAGGCCTCCTAATCCTTATACTTGGAATCAATTCCATTGAATCCCTTTCCTCTTGGATTGTACACCATGTCCAAAATTCTTGGCCTTATATTTTGAAGGGCTCAGTTGACAATCACTGAAGAAGATGCAGGAAAATTAACCATATAGCCTGGTAGCTCTGTGTTGCCAAATGAAAGTGGAGCATTGAACTTTTACCAAGCCTAAAGAATGGTGCAATAATTGAATTCTCAAAACAAACAACACACTTTAAAATCTCCTTTATTCTCCATTTTTACCTCAAGTCAACTTTTCAAAGCTTTAAAACCTCAGTTGTCAGAGTCTTGATTATGCCCCTCATCCATATTTTAACCATGTTTTAGTTTTGTCACTGTAAATTCAACTCATTTCAATTTGACTAAATATTTACAAAGTGCTTTCTATAGGGAAGGCAGCATGGAAAGTGCTGAAGGAAAGATTATCTAGATCTTTCCCTCAAAAAATTTATAATTTGCAGTATAATTCCTCATGTAAACAAATAAAATATAAAACAAAGTAATATATGATTAAGGGATTAGGGGAAGTCAAATGAAGTGATCTAATTGATCCACAGGAGGGATCACTTGTAGTTGTGGAAGGATCAAGGAAGTTTTCATGGAGGAGGAAGCATGTGAACTGGGTATGGAAAAGAAAGATTTCAAAAAAAAAAAAGAAAGAAAGAAAGATTTCAACAGATGAAGCAGATGAAGTTATAGGAGCAGAAGTACTGAAACAACAGAGGACAAAATAAGATAAAGGCCACCAGAGGTAGATCAGTTTATCTGGATTATAGTATATGTGAAGGAGAATTGTATGAGGTAAGATTGGAAAAGTATATTTAAATCAGCCTTTGAAGGGGCCTTGAATGCTAGGCTAAGCTGTTCCTATTTTATTCAACTAACAGCAGGGAACCATCTGGGATTTTTGAGCAGGAAAATGAATGTAATCAGACCTTACCATTTAAGAAAATTGCTTTGATGATAGTGTCAATGATGGAAAAAGTTAAGAAAATAGAAAAGAAAAGAACAAATAGGAAGAACTTATAAAAATTATGGGCAGCGAGGTGGTATAATGCATGAAGTGCCAATTCTGAAGCTAGTGACAGAAAGAGCAAAGAGACTCTTCATGAAAGACATAGCATTTAAAGAATAGAAATTTTATAGTTGAATTAAACTGCTAGGTTTCTCAGTGGATAGAGGACTGGGATCAGGAAGATTCAGCTTCATAAGTTCAAATTTGGCCTCAGACACTTATTAGCTGTATGAACCTGGGCAAATCATTCTATTTGCCTCAGATTCTTTTTCTCAAAAATGAGCTAGAGAAAGAAATGGCAAAATCACTCCAGTATCTTTGCCAAGAAAACTCCAAATGGGGTCCCAAAGAATCAGACAGGACTGAACAACTACAACAATAAGAATTTAGAAGAGAGATAATAAGGGCCAGAAGTTGAATAGGAAAAGGGAGTTTGGAGGCAGTATTCACAGTTCTTGGCAACTGATTTGATCTGGAAGTGTAGAAATTAAGAGAGAGCAAAAACTAGTCAAAGAGGTTTTGAGTCTGAAAGATTTGAAAGATTGTAGAACTACTAAGAGAAACAGAAAAGTAAGATGGAAAGGGTAGAGGCAAGGAAGATAATTGCTTCAATTTGGATATGTTATATTCAAGATATTAGCAGGACATCCGAACACTTAATAGACAATTGGAAATGGAAGTCAAGGTTGGGAAGAATAAAGCCAGAGATAGAGATTTTTAAAGTCATGTAGAGAAAGGTGATAATTGAATCTATAGGAGTGGAAGAAATTGTTAAAAGAGAAAAAGGATATAGAGAGAAGAAATCAGGATTGAGAACAAAGAATTGTGAAATTTCCACACTCAGAGAACAAGGAGAACCAGCAAAGGAGAATGAAACAGTGGTCAGAGGTGGGAGAGAGAATCAGAAGAGAGCACTATGAAAAAAGCCAAAGGATGAGAGGATGCTATCAAGGAGAGGATGGTGAACAGTCAGACACTGTATATTGTAAGGACTTTGGAACACATATTCAATGGTATCTAAGAGAAAAATGTGGAATTTTTAGTCAGAAAACCTGGATGTGAATCCTGCTTTTCTAAAATCCTCACAATAATAATAACTTTTACCATATGCCAGCCATTGTATTAAATACTACAATTATTATCTCATTTGATCCCCACAAACCTTGGGAAGTAGTTGTTCTTATTCTCATTTTACATATGAGGAAATTGAGTCAAATAAGTGACTTTCGTAGGGTCATTCAACTTTTAAGTATCTGAAATCAGATTAGAAGTCTGATCTCTCCTGCTTCTACTCACCCAGTTTCCTCACTGATAATAGGCCAATCATTTAAAACTCTCTTGTTCTTTCTTTTGTAAAATAGGAATAAAAATACTTGTATTACTTGTATCACCAGGTTGTTGAGGCAAAAAAAAAAATTATTTGTTTCATAAGTGAGAAAACTAAACCCTAGTTTTGTGCTTCTATCTGGGACAATGCCAGAAAATAATTAAAAGCCTTTTAGTGGTTAGTTCCATGTTTTCCTCGCTTTATTTGAAATGAAAATCTGACAAGAGAAAAGAGATGGAAAAGGGATGTGAGAGTGTGACATACAGCTCCTGGATCAATTGTTTGAAAGTTGACATTGTTTTTTAGATGACTCAGGCATAAACTTTTATATGATCCCTCAAATTTGCTGTGTAGTTGATATAATTCTGTTGTTAAGATGGTGGAACTCAAGGGACAGCATTTTTCATGGCATGGACAAAGGTAGCTTAGTTTAATCAAGTTTTTTTTAGAAACCTCAATACAACTAAACCTAAGTTCTATGAGATAAGAGTTTGATACCTGAAAATAAACCTAGATGAAGGAGGCACAAAATGTTCTTGGGCCATAGTTTTGTTGTTGCTCAGGTGTGTCTGACCCTTTATGAGCCCTGTTTGGGGTTTTCTTGGCAAAGATACTAGAGTAGGTTGCCATTTTCTTCTCCAGCACATTTTACAGATGAAGAAACCAGGCATATGGGATTAAAATGACTAGTGTAGGGTCATATAGCTAGTGAGTGTCTGAAGCCAGATTTGAACTTAGGTTCCTCACTCCAGGCCTGCTCCTCTATCTTGAAGCTTCTTAAACTGTGGCTTGTGACCCCATGAGGGGTCTCGTAACTGAATAAGGGGGCTGACAAATTATGATATATTACCAATGAATATATTTTATACCTATTTTATATACTTATGTATCTGGGGTCATGTAAAAATTTCTTGGGTGAAAAAGAGATCATGAATGGAAAAAGTTTAAGACGCCCTGCAGTCTATCCATCATGTTACCTAGCTCTCCCTGGGCTATAATGAGAAAAGACAAAACACGAATTCACTGAATCTTACATTTTCGTTATTAAACATGTATTTGATGTTTTTTTAATCATCTATTATTCCATGTCATAAACAACTTTCCTTATGTTCTCTTTTCAGTAGGTGGAATTTTAGATCCCCCAAATCTACCTGCTAGAGCCAAGCAGAACCACCTCATTTCACCTTTTTGTCTCCCTTTGCTTCCCTTTAATGGACAGCTTCTAGCTTACTTATACCTTCCTTAAAATGCAGCATTCAAAACTGAACACTGTATTACAGATAGGATGTGAACACAGCAGTGTAAAATAGAAATATTATTGCCCTGGATGTAACATCTCTCTTGTTTTTTCCTCTTTTCCCTCTTTTTTTTTTTTTTTAATTAAAGCTTTTTATTTTCAAAATATATGCATAGAAAATTTTCAACATTCACCCTTGCAAAACCTTGTGTTCCAATGTTTTTTCTCCTTCCCTTTGTCCCATCCCCTCCCCTAGATGGCAAGTAATCCAATATGTGTTAAACATTTGCAATTCTTCTATACATATTTTCACAATTATTATGTTGCACAAGAAAAATAAGATCAAAAAAGGGGAAAATGGGAAATAAAACAAAATGCAAGCAAACAATAACCAAAAAATTGAAAATATTATGTTGTGATCCACATTCAGTCCCCAGAGTCCTCTCTTTGGGTGCAGATGGTTCTCTTCATCACCAGACCATTGGAACTGGCCTGAATCATCTTGCTGTACAACATCTTTCTTATGGCAGCCTAAGTTTGCATTAGGGTTTTTTCTGTCTCTTTGTTTGGGATTTGTTTCAACAGCCATACCACATAATAAATAGAATGCTGGACTTGGAGACAGGAAGAACTGAATTCAAATCTTGTTTTTGACAAAGAACTCTGTGACCATTGCTCAAAAGAATATTGGTTTACGAGCAGAACCAGGAGATCATTATACACTTTGACAACGATATTGTATGAGGACATATTTTGATGGAAGTGGATTTCTTTGACAAAGAGACCTAACTGAGTTTCAATTGATAAATGACGGACAAAAGCAGCTACACCCAAAGAAAGAACACTGGGAAACGAATGTGAACTATCTGCATTTTTGTTTTTCTTCCCGGGTTATTTATACCTTCTGAATCCAATTCTCCCTATACAACAAGAGAACTGTTCAGTTCTGCAAACATATATTGTATCTAGGATATACTGCAACATATCCAACATATAAAGGACTGCTTGCCATCTAGGGGAGGGGGTGGAGGGAGGGAAGGGAAAAAAATCGGAAAAGAAACGAGTGCAAGGGATAATGTCAATATAAAGTAATCATTAAATAAAAATAAAAAAAAAAGAATATTGGTTTACAAAACAGATTCTCTTTTGCCACTTAAAAAAGCAAGCAAACATAAAGAAACCCCTCTACTTTATACAAGTTGCAGGATATATTTTGGACATCACGATGATATAATGAATTATTCATTAGAATTAGATATAAAATATGGACTATGTTAAATAAACATGAGTCTTTTAAGCCAATGAGTTCTGATTATAGCCAGCTAGTATTAATAGGGTACTTTAAGGTTTGTAAAGCATGTTACAAATACTATCTTATTTTATCTTCACAGTGATTGTGAGGCAGGTGTTGTTATTCCCATTTATATGATTATATAATGATATGACATGGGATCTTTTGTGCACACAAGGGACAGTCCTGCTCCTAAAGATATCAGCTTAGCAATACAACCCAATATTTTGACATTTATTAGAACTTGTGAATAAAGGTCATATTTGAAGAAGAAAACAAAACCCATCGTGTGACTGATTTGAGGTGAAAGGCAAATACAAATAATAGGGAAAGAAAATTACAGATAATAACATATCAAGGCACAATGAAAAGAGTATAGACTTTGGAATCCACAATGCTCAGTTCAAATCCTGCTTGCCATTTAATACATTTTTGAATTTGAACAAGTCATTAACCTTTATGGGCTTCATTTTCCTCATTTGTGAAATATGGAAGTTGGAGTACTACTTAATATTTAAAATCCCTTCCATCTCTAAAACAATGATCCTATTAATCACTTCTCTTGTGTGTGTGTGTGAAAGCAATTGAGGTTAAGTGATTTGCCCAGCTCACACAGCTAGTGTCTGAGCACAGAATTTGAAATCAGGTTCTCCTGACTTTAGAGCCTGTGCTCTGTCCATTCTGTCACTGAGCTGCCCCCAATCATTTCTTAAGTGTGGTACCAGTCACTGGAGTTACAAAGGTAAAAATGGAAGTCTTTGCCCTTAAGGAGCTAACACCCCGTCGATAATGAATTTCACCATCACTAACAATTTGAAAAGTATTTTACCTGTCACACAGCTAGTGAATGTCTGCGAAGGAATTTGAACACAGGTCCTCCTGACTCCAAGTCCAGCATTCTATTCTAGTTACCTAGATTGCTTTCATATTTTATTTTAATGGAGCACTTGCAGAAGATTTCAATGTTTCTAACCAATGATATTGCCATTCATCCTTCTAATATCCTGTGGGACTGATAACAAATATGCCATTTGCCAGCTAATATCCTGTGGGATGGATAAGAAACTCAAAGCTAATCCCTTTCCACCTTTGTTGCCTAAAGACTAACCTGAAATTCAGAACTTGCTGTGACTCCAGAGGGAGCAGCCCAGATAGAACAGGTTGAAGCCCGAGTGTACTTCCTTTCTATTGTGTGTCTCTCTGTGTGTCTTAGAATGTACACATTCATAATGTATCACACAGAGAAACAAGGTTACGTCTGTTAACGAAAATACCCTAAATTCTTCTATATGCATCCTTTCTATGGTCCTTTGGATTCTGAGATGGATCTTGAATGTTCTTCCAGCTGAGGAAGAACTTCCTTTGAGGAAGGAGGTATTAATCATTTTTATGTAATGGACTCCTGTGTCAGTTTGGTGAAACCCATGACTGCTTCTCAGTCCTTTTTTAGACACATTAAATAAAATACATAGAAATATAAAGGAAAGCATTTATATTGAAATATATATGTATGTGTGTGTGTATGTATATACACACACAAATAAATATATATACCCAAAGACACACCTCCACATACACACATATATGCACACACTTTTTTTTTTGTGAGGCAATTAGGGTTAAGTGACTTGCTCAGAGTAACCCAGCCAATGTTAAATGTCTGAGGTTGGATTTGAACTCAGGTCCTCCTGACTCCACCACATCAGAGCTCAATCCACCATATCTAGCTGCCCATCTGCTGATAAATATTTAACAACCAATTCTCCAATCCCTCAAAATGTATACAAAACACATTTTAAAATTTAATTAAGATTATTAATATTTTTATCACTTTCTTAATTCTAGACAATCAATAAAACAATAAATCAAGTCCTAATATGTAGTATTTGCCAGTTTCTGAATTGTAAATGTTCATATTGAAAATTGAACCGTTGATCATCCATGGTCTCAAGAGATCTAGTGGCAGCCTTCATTCTGCCTTGACTTTCATGATCTTTTGTGATCAATGAACTCTGGGTCTCAGTTTTCTCCATTGTAAATGTGGCAATTAAATTACCTGGATCACTAAGATTCCTTCCAATTAATTTTTAATGGTATACATACATATGTACATGTATATACACACATATATATGTATATTTACATATACACATACGTATATATAATTTTTATTTTTAATTTATAGAATAAAGCAAGTATTTCTATAACATATACTAAAAAAAAGATTATTGTATATGAAACTACAAATCTATTATATACAACTTGCTATTCCTTTTAAATATATAATAAAGTTACATTTAGATTTTTCCCTTTTTTTCTTTCCCTCTTCCCCAGATGGCTACCATTAGACAAAAATACATACACACATATGTGTGTATGTAAAATTATTTTATACATCATTCTACACATCTATTTATCAATTCTTCCTCTGAATGTAGCTAATCTCTTTCTTCATATATAATTTAGGTATTTATAATAGTCAAAATGACTTACTTATTCATTTTAACAGACCAGGTATTAATGAGGATGGCTGAGGAATAGGATGTTTTTGGCAAACAAAATATTCTGGGAAATAAAGAGCTATCACATAAAGATGACCAATTTCAAAGAATTACTATATCTAAATACAGTAAAATTCATAACTGTCCTATTCTAATAATCTAGTATTAGTGACCCTGGGTCCTCAAAGCTATACTAGAGGAGAACTAGCTTTGGTAGTTCCTGCCAACAGGGAAAGACTTTGATTATGGGGTCCAGAGATAAACTGGGTATCTGTCAACATAGGAGCAACCCAGATAAGCAGAGAGACATACATCTCACCAGAAGGCTGGCTGCCAGGTGAAGAAATGTTTTGATCATATCAGCTTAGAAAACCTTCTTTAAGATATGGAAGGATTGTGATCTATATGGAAGGAGTGTGGAACCTGATGAAATCTCAATTTTTGATATAAGAGGTAAACTGTATTTAATTAATTCTGAAAATGAGTTAGCAATACAGACAAAACTCCTGAATTTTTCAGGGTCTCAGTTTATGATAGAATTCAGGTTAGCACTCTTTGGATTATACTGAAGAATGGAAGATTTAGAGCTAGAAGAGACTTTATTCACCAATTTTTTTTCTTTACTTTTCATTTTTAAAAGACTAGCTCTCCTTATCTCTTCCAGACTAGAAGTTCAAGGACCACTCATGGAGCCAACCCCCTCAGACTGGCATGGAAATTGGATTTGGGCCAATTTGCCTTTTACTTGGCAACCTGGTGGTGCCCCACACCATAGCTCAGACACTTAAAAAGGCCTGGTTCAGGGCAGCTCAGAACTCCCAAACTTCTCTGATTGCAGAGATCACAGACAAGTGCCACTGTACCTGGTAGACACCATCTAATTCTATCCTCTTTTTATAGATGAAGAACAAGGCTAGAGAGGTTAAGAGACTTGCTCCTTGCACACAAATTGTCAGTCTCAGAGTCATTATCTGAATAATGGTCTTCTAACTTCAAATGAAGGATTTTTTTATATTGTTCCACGTACTACATCCTATGATTATTATTGTGCTGTGGTCTGAAATTCACTCCATATTTCCCAGTTTCATACAATAATGGGAGGATTTCAGTTGTCATCTTAACAGAGACCATAGACTAAGTCTCAGGTCTGGTTTTTGGAATCTTCCAAAACTGATTAATTGTAGTTGACAATTGATTAATTATAATATCCCTGTCACAAAAGAAAATATAGGTTCATATGATTATAGACCTAGAGTTAGAAGGGACTTCAGAAGTCATTTTTATCTAATCTCCTTATTTTTCTGAGGCACAGAGAGGTTTAAGTGATTTGTCTAAGATCGTACAGTAAATAAGTATCTTTGGGACTGTGGGTTTGAATTCAAATCCCTTAACTCTGGAACCAGTACTCTTCACTGTAACATGTTACCCCTTAAAAAACCCTAATTAATTTATTAATGCAATAACAAATATGACAAAAGTTGTCTAGCCAATTATCTTCAGAAACCTTGTAATAAGCAGTTTTAATCACTAAAGAAAAAACAAATGACATATATAAAGTCAAACCATTCCCTAACAGAATTCACATAATTTTGAAAAATTCATATCACCTTCTAAAAATGAAAAACCAGATTTATGTCCCTCTTAAAAACTACAAATGGCCCTAGGGAATTCACATGAAATACAGTTTTCAAACCCCAAACCAACATTGAGATGGTTTTAGTCTAACTTAAAAAAGTATTTTTGAAACCATAGCACAAGACCTTACCATCTTCATTTTCATCAAACACTGGAGGCTTGCTGGAGGTGTTTGCTCCCATGATGAAATCTCCTCAAAAGTGGATTCTTCAGTTACATTATCCTGATGTGAAATGTGCAAAAGGATCTGGCAAAAGCACCCCTTTTCTCTCTAAATGATGTATGGATGTTTCAAGTTGGACATCCTGTAAAGAAAAAGAAAGAAATTGTGCTTTGGACTATTCTGGGGATCTCTAGGCAATGTTTTTAGATTGTGACTCACAGAATGATCTAAGCTCTACCTTTACAAGGTCATTTCCTTTGATAGTAAATAATTTTCAGAGAAACTTTCAAAAACTACTTATGTGACAGCATATCAACAAAGGGTAAAAAACATCTCTTAAAAGCCCGAGGAAAGAAAAATGATATTTTTCTTAATCAGAGCCATAATTAACCTGGGCCATTTTGGTCCTGGTTCTAGAGGGTGCAAATTGAAATTAAGTTAGACCAGGTATATGGTGCTATGGATAGAGGAGTGACACTGGCGTCAGGAAGGTCTTAGTTCAAATCTAACTTAGTCACTTACTAGCTATGGAACTCTTGGAAAATCATTTAAACTCATTTTCCTCAAATGTGTGATGAGGATTATAATATCATCTTTCTGTCAGTGTTGCTGTGACAATAAATGAGATAATCTTTATAAATCACTTAGTTAACCTTAAAGTTCTATACAATTGCTTGTTGTTTTTTGTTACATACATTCCTATAGAAAAGGTGTGGAAAATAGCTGCTTAGATACTGGCTAAAGAGTGGGGAAGAGAAGGTTTAGGCTTTAGGATCTTTTCAACTCTAAGATTCTATCCTTCATACTAAAATTGTATTAATTCTCCATTTTCACATGTTATTTTCACATCATGAACTACACAGTTCATTTGAGGGTCTATGTTTTGTTACTCACTGGCTCTGGTTAGGACTCTGTCTTTGGAAGTGGTTGCTTCAGGTGTTTGAAACTACATAGAGTTCTATAGATAGGATTCAAAAAAGTCTGAGTGAGAACTAATACTCCATTTGAAATTTCAAGAAGGATATTAAAATTTTCCACAAATATATTTGTGATATGCCTATTTTGTATAAATGTCAAATGATTTAAAAAAATATCTGTGTCAAAAATCAGAGGTGGAAAGAAGGGCCCAATGTATTGGTAGTTGAGAGTTCCTGAGACTTGGGGTTGACATATTTGTATAACTTGATCAAATCTTCATTCTTCTGAGCCTCTGCTTTCTTGTAAGTAAATTGGTAATAATACATTTGCAATATTAATCTCACAGGACTAGTGTAGGAAAACAATAAACCACAAAATATTATCAAAGCAAGAGTCATTTGGATAAACCATAATGAGAATCATTAGCTTCCTTCAAGGTTCCTCTCTGGTACCATCTTTTAGAAAAATTTCCTCATCCCTTAGTTATTCAGGGGTTTCTTCTGTCTCATATTGCATTTATTTGCCTGTTTTAATGTTGTTAACCCCTTTCTCTCCAAGCTCTTTGAAGGCATGGACTTGTTTTCTTTTTTTTCTTTGAACCCCTGATTAATAATATTAAATTATGTAATTTAATTAATAAGTTATTTAAGAGAAGTCAGTGTAGTGGTATCTAACAGGACTTTTTAAACTTTTTCCACTTTCAATCCTTTTTGACCCAGAATTTTTTACATGACCCCAGGTATATGGGTATATAAAATAGGTATCCAAATCAAATATTTATTGATAGTAAGTCATAATTTTGCATCCCCTACATTCAGTTATAATATGTCATATGGGATCACAACCCACAATTTAAGAAGCTTTGGTATAAGGAACCAGGAGTTCTAGGTTTGATCTATTTTGACAATTCAATTCCTCTCTCAGATTGTCATTTTCTAATTTGTAAAAAGAAGTAGTTAGATGATCTCTAATGCCAATGCCAATGCTTCTTATATACCATTTATCCTACTTGTTATTTTGTTGTTAAAAAGAATTGGGAGTTTACCTCATAAGGATAAAAACTTGAGATAGAATGAAAGAAAGACTCCCTGGAGCATCTGGACCAAAGAAGACTGATTTGAAAGAAATTTGAAACTTTCTGAGAACCTCTTAAAATTAAGGTTAGAAGATAAAATCATTTTTGTACTAGAAAAATGAAAGTAACAAGTTCATTCAGCAAGCAGAAATCATTCAGGAAATACTACTTTTCAAACTAAATCTACCATAAGTGCTGGCAAAATGCTTCTCAAAAGGAATTAGTAGATGGAATCAGTAAAAAGAAAAGGAAATTAGAAAGAATCCATGTAATTTCACAGAAAAGGGGGAAGGAAAAAATGGTTACTGGTTGCTATGCTGAACACAAAAGTAAAATTTTGAGAAAAACATTTAATGAGGTTAAAAACAAAACAAAACAAAACAAAAACAAGTACCCAAAATATTTCAAGTAGCAAAAAAGAAAGAAAGAAAGAAAGAGAAAAAAAGGAGAGGGTAATTTAGTTTTTAGAATGTGGACAATTCTGATACATATAAAGAGGATATAATTAAAACAATGTGATGTTGGTAGTGTTAAGAAACACAAATAAGATAAGAAAGAAAACAAGTATTCACTATGCAAAGGATCAGCTGCCAAGGGGAGGCTTAATCATCAGAAATCAGTGTTATTAGTCTTCCAAACTTTGCTCTTTTAATTTTGCTTTTACAAAAAGTGATTTCCAGTTGAAAAATGCTTTTCATCAGAAGTGTCAAACTCATGTCCTGAGCTGTGGCCAGCAAAATTCTTAGATGCAGCCCAAAACAGATTAAAATGTTTATGAGAAGTATTTGGCAGAATTAATGAAAAAATGCAATATAACATAATGCTAAGTCATGGTTTTCTAAGTCAAAATATGGATTACAGTGATTTGTTGAATTTGGCACCACTGCAAGTTAGTTTGCTACTCTTCACCTCTCTATTTTTTGAGGCAAGTAGTATAATTGTAGAGTGCTGGATGTGCAGTCAGAAGGACCCAAGTTCAAATCCTCCCTTAGGCACTTACTAGCTGTGTGATCAGGGCCAAGTCAGACTTGACTTCTCAGTCTCAGTTTCTCATCTGTAAAATGGGGATAATTATAGCATTTATTTCATATAATCATGTGGATCAAGTGAGATAATATGTGTAAGGGCTTTTGCAAATATTAAGCTGCTATGTAAAAGTTAATTTTTTATTCTTACCTTCTTTTTATCATCTATAGTCATACTCCAGAAATAATTATTGTCAGCCACAAAGATGGCATCTCCAATTGAATCTGAAGCCACATAACTCCATACTTTCACTAAGAAGTTGACCTTATTGTTTATGGCAAAAAAATATTTACTCTAGCAGCTTCCACCAAACTGGGAGGGCTCAAAGACAGACTGGAAAGATGCTTATATGATGCCTAGGAAAGTTCAAGTTCTCATCACAGAGTGATGCATTTTTCACCAATAGCAACTATAGCATGAAGAATACCTATCAAGTGATAGAAGGATTGTCATTTACATGAGTGTAAAAGATAGAAATCTGGAGAGAACACTGACATACACATATACATATGCACACACATACTCACATTGGAAATCTCTCTCTTTTTTTTAAACCACAATTTCCAAACTTTTAAATATTTTCAATAATTATTTATTCACTCTGGTGTCAGAGGTTTTGTTTTGTTTTGTTTTGTTTTGTTTTTCATTTTATGGGGAGAGAAAGATGTAGATAGGTGGTTATAGGAAGATGTTACTTAAGGTATTGGCTTAAAATCTTTCTCATTAACCAATAAAAAAGTTGTTTATAAACTATAATGTCCTCTTATTAGATTGTTTAAATAACACTTCTACATTGCTAATTTGGGATTTCCTCCATTTTCTCAGTTTAATAATACAAACACATATCATTTCCCTTAGAGTACAGAATTCCTGATCCAGCCAACCTCCCTGAACAAAGAGAATTTTGATATATACTTCTGTATATGGTAGCTGCCAGTCACATAGTCTTCTTCTCTTCACATTTCTATCTTTTATTCTCTTTTCAATAACCCTCAACACACATTCCAAAAGCAAAAATTCTAAACAAAATACAATTGCCATCTCCTAATATTATATGATAGGACCTTCTGCACCTAAAAATGCCAGCTGCAATCTCCCAACCATTCCAAGTATCTAGCACAAAGGAAGAGTAAAAGAGATTAGGTTTGTGACACTGAGCTCACCTTTCTTTTTTAGCTATGCTTTTCTTTTTCAAATCCCATTTTAACTTAGATCATTGATTTCGAATGCTCTGATTTTCTATCATTTGATTCTTAATATTCCAAACCAACAGATAGCTTGATAGGTTGGCAACAAGTGTGCAGTTCCAAGTTGTGAGTGTCCAGCAGGCAATGAATGAAAAATAGGTCAAATTATCAGAATGCTATGTTTTCAGAAAAATATACTTCTGTTCTGAGACCTCTGTGCAAATCAGTGTAGGGAGCCCCCCCCCCAAAAAAAAAAGTTCTCAAGCACTTGTACAAAAGATTTTTATTGCTACTGTATTTACTTAATAATCCCACTGGGGTAAGAAAACTCCCATTGGGGTGAGCTTCAGAACTATCCAAAGCCGGTTTTAATCTTTGTTGAGAAGCCCAGATGATGGTAACAAAAGAGGAAGGAAAACCTTTCACTTGTTAGGTAGCACTAGGGCAAAAAGGTGCAGTGAAGTGGATGGCAGATCTTTAAGTTATTGCCTTTTATCTTTGGCCTCCTCTTAAAAATCTCCCTTCATAATACAGGCAGAAGCTTCTCCTAAATTCCTCACACCCCATTCCCCATTCCCACCTCCATTTCTATCCCCCTAAAGAACTCCCTCAGCCCTTTAAACAAGCAGTGTGATTGCCCAACCCTAGGTCGAAGAACCAGCGTAGAGGAGGCTTAGAAATTATAGAGTCCCAGATTAACTACCTACCTTGTTAGCAAGAAGCTGGGGAGACTGAGTAGCGAACGCGGAGCTAGTGGCTCCAGGGGAGAAGAGGCGACTACCTGAAGCTGTGGCTGCAGACAAACAGCAGTTGCGAGCTGCTTTGCTCTCGCTCTCCCTCTCTCTCGGGAGGGCTGGGTCTAATGGGGGAGGGAACAGAGAGCAAGGGAGAGTGAATTAAGTTTCCCGGCTAGGGAGTCCCTAGGCTGGCGCTGCCATGGGAGGAAAGACAAAAGAGGGGAGCGACCAAGAGACTTCCAGCCCCCACTTGCCCTTAGTTCACTTGGCGAGAGGCAGAAGTGGGACCTCCCTTTCTCTACTTGTGATGCCGGTGAAATAAACCAGTCAAAGAAACAAAAAGAAGTTTGAGGTTGGTCGCCACCGGGAGTGGGGATGCTGCAGGGAAGGAGGAAAGTAAGAGAAGCGCTTTGGTGATATCTGTAAAAACAAGGCTTCGGGATGTGACTGGGCTGCGGTGGGGTTGGAATAGCCTCAGAGGATCGAATTGGCCACGGCCCTTTTACTCCCCGGCCATGAAAAGCACACTTTGATGTAACGAGATAGCATAATGAGGATTTTCCCTGAGTAACAAGTACAGCGCAAAGCAGGGCAGTTAGTAGGCTATCTCTAACTCGCCCCGCCTGGAGAATTAGGTGGTGGGTGAGAGAGGACAGGCCTTCGCTAACATCTAAAGCATCTGACTGCAAACGCTTGGTTGGAAAGGGTCCGAGCTGGAGATAGTTGGGCGTTAGGGATTCTCTATGGCCGTTCAAGTCCTGGGGACACGGCGAAAACGCGCCCCTCATTGTGAATACAAGTTTTGCAGAAAGCTGGTTGTGGGAATCAATTCAAACCCGAGCTGGCCTAGACTGCAGCCCACAATCTCCTGCTATTAGACTCCAGAGCCTGAATTGGAGGGTCACACTCACTGGGAAGCTGAATGGCAGAATAGGAAAAAAGCACTGGCTCTGAGTTCAGATCATCTGCATTCAAATCCCGCCAATTAACCTCTGTAATCCCGACACCTAAAACTGTGCGAGCTTGGTCAAAGCGCTTCTTTTTCCCTCTGTAAAAGGAGGGGGTTGGACTCAGCGATCTCTATGGTTCCCTGCTAATTCTAGACTTATGATACTAGAAATAATTGTTTAAAGTCAATAAACATTTACCAAGTGCTCATTGTGTGCCAGATGGGTGTGCTACCCACTATGGATATAAACACAAATAAAGAAAGTCTTTGCCCTCAAGTAGCTATATACTAATGGAAGCAGAAAGGGAAAAAATGAAACTATCTGACTCCAGAGCATGATAGAGAAGTCAATCAGAGAAGTCCCAAAGTATGCAGCCAGTTTTATATAATAATGACCATCTTCTCCTCATTTCTCAGTCTTTACCTTCTCAATCTCTCTGAGACTTTTGATAATGTTAATCATCTCCTTTTCTTCCTGAATACATTTTCCTCCTCTGGTTTCTATGACATTGTTTTCTCTTGACATTCCTCCTACTTTTCTGATTGCTTCTCATTCTCCTTTGTGGCATTATTATCCATTTCTTGTTCTCTTAGCATAAATGTTCTCCAAGACTGAACTGGATTCTTCTCCATATCTTTATTCTCTTTGCAGTTAGTAACCTGGCATCAGTTCAAATCAGCCTCATACACTTACTAGCTGTGTTACCCTGGGCAAGTCATAAGTCACTTCACCTCTGTCCATCCTAGCTTTGATAATATTAAATTGGTACAATAGTAGCACCTACTTTCCACAGTTTTTGTGAAGATCAAAGAAAATAACATTTGTAAAGTACATAGCAAATGGTAGTTGCTTAATAAATGTATATTTTCCTTCTCCCTTCTTTTTCCCCTTTTAGTGATCTCAACTGCTCCCATATTTTCTTTTTTTGATAGTTTTCTTTATTTTTCTGATTATACATGTACATTAATTTTTAAAATTCACATTTCTTTATGAATCATGTTGGGGGAGAAAAATCAAAACAAAAGGGAAAAATCACAAGAGGAAAAAAAAACAAAAGAAAAAGGAAAAAAGTGAACTTGGCATTGATTTACATAAATTCTCCATACTTCTCTCTCTGCATGCAGATGGTGTTTTCTATCTAAGTCTATTGGGATTGCCTTTGATCACTGAACTGCTGAAAAGAACCAGGTATTTCATAGTTGATCACTGCACAGTCTTGCTGTTTCTGTATACTCTGTATTTCTGATTCTACTTGTTTCACTCAGAATCAGTTCTTGTAAATCTTTCCAGGTCTTTCTAAAATCAGCTTGTTTATCATTTTTTTATAGAACAATAATATTCCATTACTTTCATATACCATAACTTATTCAGCCACTCCTCAACACTTTCCAGTTCTTTGCTACCACAAAAAAAGAGTTGCTACAAACATTTTCCCCTCCTTGCTCCCATAATTTTAAATATCATCTCTGCAAAGATGACTTTCAAAATTTTAAATCCAAGCTTATTATACTTACTGGATGCCAATTCTGTAGTCAATTTCTTGATGGGCATTTCTTTCTTGATGCTTCATAAAGATCTCAAATGGAACTGATTATCTTCCTACAGATCCTCTATCTCTTCTGTTGAGAGCCTTAATATCCTCCCAGTTCCCTAGTTTCATAATCTTGCAGTTATCTTTGAAATTTACCTTTCCCTCACCACATAACCCATCAGGATACAACCTCCAGAACATTCTTTGTATCCATCCACTTTCTCTTCATAAAACTATCATCTTAATTAAAAGTCTCCACCTTTCATCTGGTCAAATGTAACACTCTACTAACTGGTCTCCCTGTTTCCAGTTTCTCCTTTATCCAATTTCTCCCTCCCCCATTCAAGCTGCCAAAACACTTCTCTAAAGGCAATGCTTTTACCATATCATTCTTTTCAAAGAGAAGGTCCATCAATATGGCACACATTTTCACAGTGTGGATTTCATCTCTTTTTAGCTTTGTTTCATGCTGCTCTCATACCTGTAACCCATATTTTAGGCAAATTGGAATACTAGCAGTTTTTTGAACTTGTTACTACATCTCTGACTAGATATAGTTTTACAAATCATCCTCCATTCTTGAAATGTGCTTTTTTTCTGTCTGTCTCTGTCTCTGTCTCTCTGTCTCTGTCTCTGTCTCTGTCCATCTCTGTCTCTGTCTCTCTTTCTTTCTGTCTCTGTCTCTCATTTTGGTATCTCTCTCTCTGGGTGTCTCTTTGTGTATTTATATCTCTCTCTGTTTCTGTCTCTCTCTGTCCCCTCTGTCTCTGTTTGTTCTGTCTGTCTCTGTCTCTCTGTGTCTGTGTCTGTGTCTCTCTCTTTCTGCCTCTCTGTTTGTCTTTCTGTTTGTTCTGTCTGTCTCTGTCTCTCTGTGTCTATGTCTGTGTCTGTATCTGTGTCTCTCTCTGTCTCTGACTCTGTCTCTTTCTCTCTCTCTCTGTTTCTCTCTCTGTCTCTCTGTCTGTCTCTGTCTCTGTCTCTCTGTCTCTGTCTCTCTGTCTCTCTCTCCTTCTGTCTCCTCTGTTTCTTTGTCTCTCTCTGTGTCTTTCTGTGTCTGTGTTGCTTCTCTCTGACTCTGTTTCTCTGTCTCCATCTTTGTCTCTCTCTCTTTCTCTGCATGTGTTTCTCTCTCCATCTGTTTTTGTCACTCTCTTGCCTCCTAGAATCCCAGAATCTTCAAGAGTCAGCTTTCAGCTTACTTGTGAAGCCTTCCTGACTCACTCCTTCACTAATATTTTCTTGCTCCTCAATTTTCTTTAAGCAATACCTCTTTTTGTACATATTAGATCTCCCCATTGAACTCAAGCTTCTTGGGGACATTTTTGTTTTTGTCTTTGCATTCATAGCATTTCAATCATAGTAAGTACTTATGCTTAATAAGTAAGTGCTTCTTTGATTTAATTGAACATATAATAATTGTCAAAGTTAGAGCTGATTAAGCATTAGTTGGCACAATGAATAGAACTGGGCTTGGTGTTAGGAAGACATCTTCCTGAGTTCAAATCTGACCTTTGACACTTACTAGTTGTGTGATTCTGGGAAAGTTACTTAACCCTATTTGCCTTAGTTTCCTCATCTGTAAAATGAGCTAGAGAAGGAAATGGTAAACTATTTCAGTATTTTTGCCCAAAAAAACCAAAATGAGGTCACAAAGGGTTAGATGTGGCGGAACAACAACAACAACAACAATAAGAAATAAACTCCCTCTATAAATTTGCTGGCTTATACCTTTGCTGAGTCTGGGAACATAATTAAAACAACAAAATGTCAGAGCTGGAAAGGATTTTATAGACCAACTTCTTTATTTTTATAATAAGGCTGTTTTTCTTCCAACTCCTATTAGAATAAACAAAGATTCTGCTTATTTAACTAAATAAAACAGATGAAAAAGTATTTCACACCACTCCTGGCATTTCACTGTCACAGGACAATAGTTTTCAGACTTTTTAGTGTCTAGACCCTTTGTACACTTTTTTTTTTCTTTTTGTTGAGGCACTTGGGATTAAGTGACTTGTCAGAGCGTCACACAGTTAGGAAGTGTTAAATGTCCGAGGTCAGATTTAAATTCAGGTCCTCCTAACTTCAGGGCTGGTGCTCTATCCACTGTGCCACCTAGCTGCCCCAACCCTTTTATACTCTTAAAAATTATTGAGATCACCCAAGAGCTTTTGAAACAATATAGATTATATATATAACTAGATAGATAGATATTTTGTTGTTGTTTAAATTATATCTGATACTTCATGATCCAGTTTAAGGTTTTTTTTTTGGGGGGGGGACAAATAAACTGCAGTAGTTTGCCATTTCCCATTTCCTTCTCCACCTAATTTTACAGATGAGGAAACTGAGATAAACAAGGTTAATTGATTTGCCCAGGATCATACAGCTAGTAAATGTCTGAAGTCAGATTTGAACTCAGAAAGATAAGTTTTCCTGACCCCCAAGCCTGACAGTCTATCCACTGTACCACCTAGTTTCCCCACTAGGGGATATTTATCATATTGGAAATAAAAATGGATAATCTTTTAAATATTTCTTTACTGGTTCATTTAGAAATAAATCCATTACATCTTAATGCAAACAATATATTTTATGAAAAATAATGATAATTATTCAAAACAAAAATATTAATCAGAAGAGTGGCCTTATTTTACAGATTTTTGTAAATCTTTCCTACTTAGCTTAATAATAGATAGCTGGATTTTAATGTCTCTTTCTTCATTCAAGATGTTGCAATATGTTATTTTGACTAAAGGATATTTTAAAAAATCTATCATCACATCAGATTGAAAAAGAAGACTATCTTAATAGACAAAACATGCCTTAGAATTATGATGAAAATAGTTTTGACCTTGTGGATCCCTTAAAGGGTCTCCTTTGACCATACTTTGAGAACTAATAGTATAGGGAACTTTAAATGAAGATACTTCTTTTACAAATGAAAATAAATATAGTCTTTAGCCAACGGGGCATTGAGTGTTAAGTGGCTTGCACAAGAATACACAGTCAATATGTGTCAGAAATAGGACTAAAATTTAGGTCTTCCTGATGCTAAGGCCAGATAATTATTCATTACATTTAACTCCCTCTTAGGTGAAAATAACAATAGGAATTCAAGAAATCTATGGAGAACCATAGATTAGATGATAGAAGATTGTATAGATCAAGGTTTCTTGCAATTTTTCCACTCATGATCTCTTTGTGCTCAAGATATTTTTATGCAATCCCAATATATAGGCATATAAAATAGGTATACAAATCAAACATTTACTGATAATAAGTCATAAGGAGATTTATTTTAAAACAATTCTTTGATATACATATAATTTTTACCATTTATAATGATGAAAGCAAATTTGTATACTAATGAAATGAATGTGCTTGTTTATTTTTATATAAAGAATTATATTTTGGCAGAATATTTGATATCTTTTACTGTTGCCAAATTTTTCACCATTCCTACATTCAGTTACAACCCCATAATGAGATTTGGCCTATAGTTTAAGAAGCTTTGCTATATAGGATTTGTGTAATATAATATGATAGAAACAACTAGATAGCTCAGTGTATAGAACCCTGGGCCTGTTGTCAGGAAAACCTAAATTCAAATCTGGTCTCAGATATTTTCTAGCTTAGCGATTTCTGAACAAGTCCCCTAAACTCTGTTTTTCTTAACCCACTGGAGAAGGAAATGGTTAACCATTTCAATATCTTTGCCAAGAAAATGACATGGACAGCATGGACATGTCCATGGGATCATGAAGAGTTAGACATGACTAAACAACTAACAACAACAAATTATTGTATGAAATGATCTGTTTACTTGCCATAAACTTTCTAGACACATCAGCTCCACAAAGAGGAAAGGAGCAAGAGTGTGATGTAATGTCTGTGTGCAATAATCTAATATATATGGTAAACAATCAAAACAAATTATTTCAATGACTTAGTTGTTGTTTTAAATTAAAACTAAAAGTGATATAAAGTACACCCTCTTTATTCATAAGAGTCAGTCAGACAATTCCAGGAAATTTATGAATCAAAATCTTAAAAAGAAATCCTATATTTTTAATCCTAAATTTATGCACTGCCTGGGTTGACAATGCAGATTCATAGAAATTAAGATTTGGAAGGGACATTAGAGTTCATCTAGTTCAGTGGTCTGAAACTTTTTGTCAAGGATTCCTTTTCATTGTTAAAAATGATTGAGGTCCCAAAAA
The DNA here is from genome assembly GCF_016432865.1 of Antechinus flavipes. NCBI lineage: Eukaryota > Metazoa > Chordata > Mammalia > Dasyuromorphia > Dasyuridae > Antechinus > Antechinus flavipes. The sequence continues at coordinate 397,464,503 of NC_067399.1, read as the reverse complement.
AACTTTTGTTTATGTATATTGTATCTACTGGTATTTGCCACATTAGAAATAAAATGTCTTAATATAATTATGAAAATTGTTTTGACCTTATAGAACACACAAAAAGGTCTTGGACATACCATATGAGTCACCAGACTTTGAGAACCAATGAGCTAGTCCATTCCCCTAATTTTACAGAGGAGGAAACTGAGATCTACAGAAGAAAATAATTTGCCCAATGTATGCATACAAAGTTTATAGCAGAACTGGGATTTAAAATTGAGACTCCTGATTTCCAGGCATATATTCTGTCCATTCATTAATTTATAGTACCAATAATCACTTGCTGCACCCAAAAGCAAATGGAAATATAGTGTAAGGTATTTTAAAATATCTAGAATATTGAATGTTTCTGCTTTTATTTAGATGTTTTACAGTGTAATCATAGTCACAATTTCCATTTTCTAAAATTATTCACATCAAAAGGCATCAGCCATCTAGTCCCAAAGAGCTAGATGAACCTTTCTTCTGAGGACAGAATTCTTCTTAATTAATTATGTAATTTAAAGAATTTCCTCTCCCTGGAGACTGAGTTTGCTGTCTCTGCTGCCTGGTTATTTATTCATCCTTCCTTAGCTGTGTCATTTCTTCTTTTCCAGTAATTGGATCTGAAAGTTACCAAAGCACTAATGAGAATTACAGAAATTACAAATTATAATTGATGGGGGGGTCTATGTTTTTCTACTTAGATATGTATATAAAGGATTTGATGGTACCAGGAATCTCTAGAATGAAAAAACAAGAGACAAAAAGATGTTGAGTAAAAGTATAATTTATTCTCTAAACTAGTCACATATTGACCTATTTGGGAATACATAAAAAACCCACTTCTCATATGTTATGTAGTCAGATTTTATTCAGAAATATAATGACTATTTTGCATTCTTAAACAGTCACAAAGGCTTAAAAAGCATATTTAAGTTTGTACTAATTACAGATAAGTGAGATTGCCTGGTATAGAGTTCTAATATTATTGTTCCATATTTATAGATAATTGTATTAGATCTCTATAAAGTAGTTCTTGTCAGGAATCCAAAGCAAGTATAATGTATTCTCACAATAGACTGGTGTGGTATGTTTCTTTCTTTTTTATTTTTTTAAATTGTAACTTTTTATTTACAAGATATATGCGTGGGGAGTTTTTCAGCATTGACAATTGCAAAACCTTTTCTTCCAATTTTTCCTCTCCTTTCCCCCACTCACTTCCCCAGATGGCAGGTTGACCAATACATGTTAAATATGTTAAAGTATATGTTAAATACAATGTGTATATATATATATATATCCATACAGTTATTTTGCTGTACAAGAAGAATCTGATTTTGAAATAAAGTACAATTAACCTGTGAAGGAAATCAAAAATACAGGCAGACAAAAACAGGGATTGGGAATACTATGTAGTGGTTCACACTCATTTCCCAGAGTTCTTTCACTGGGTGTAGCTGGTTCAATTCATTACTGCTATATTGGAACTGATTTGATTCATCTCATTATTGAAGAGGGTCACATCTATCAGAACTGATCATCATACAGTATCGTTGTTGAAATATATGATGATCTCCTGGGTCCTGCTCATTTCATTCAGCATCAGTTCATATAAGTCTCTTCAGCCCTTTCTGAAATCATCCTGCTGGTCATTTCTTATAGAACAATAATATTCCATAACATTCTCTAATTGATGGGCAACCACTGAGCTTCCAGTTTCTTGCCACTACAAAGAGACCTGCCACAAATATTTTTGCACATACAGGTCCCTTTCCTTCTTTAAGATCTCTTTGGGATATAAGCCCAATAGTAACACTGCTGGATCAAAGGGTGTGCACAGTTTGATAACTTTTTGAGCATAGTTCCAAATTGCTCTCCAGAATGGCAGGATGTATTCACAATTCCACCAACAATGTATCAGTGTCCCAGTTTTGGTGTAGTATGTTTCAACTGCCAAAACTGAAATCTAGAAGAGATAACCTCCTCCTTCAGTAAGTATAACAAATATTTGATTTTTGGGAAATTTCTCTTACATGGTTTTCTTCCTATCTCTTGAAATACTGATTTTATGACTCTTTTGGTGTTTCTTCATCTTACTTATTAAACTTATTAATTATATTTTTATTATAAACATAAAGGCCTCCAGGTTTTGTCATTGATGTGCTTCATTCATTCATTCATCCATCCGTCCATTTGCTTATTCATTTGACATTAGGCATTTATTATAGAATTAGATATTAGGTAATAGAGTTTTAGGTCTGGTCCTAACTCAAAGTTCAACAAGATTCCTCTCTATAATATTCTTAACAAGTGATTATCCAGTCTTTACTAGAATATTTCCTAGGAAAACCATCCCCTTTTCTAGTTTTTCTTACTGTCTTTAAATCTCGGAATCTTAGATTAGAAGAGACCTCAGGGAGATCTAGTTAAGTGTGTGCTTGAACAAGAACCTCCTACACTAAATTATCCTAAAAGAGGTTATCCTGCCCCTGCTTGAATATCTCTAGTGATTAGAAATCTTACTACTTCATTAGGTCACCCATTCTACTTTTTTTGTCACTTAAGTTGTTAGCAAGATTCTTCGTTACTTCAACCCTCACTTCGTCTTTCCATAATTTCTATCCAATGTTACCTCTGCATTATTCCTTATATCTGGCCCCTTAATTCTAGTTACAGAGCTGCCACCTTTATTTAGGCCTTTATCTCTTCTTGCCCTACACTATTGCAAAAGCCTCCTAAGTGGTCTTTTTGCCTTGCCTTCCCCTATTACAATCCATCCTCCATACAGCTGCCAGTGTGATTTTTTTTAAGTTGTAAATCTGACCATGACATTCTTCTAATCATTAAAATCTGATTTTCTTGATTACTCCTGATTTTGCCCTCTAGAGATAAGAAAAGTCATATTCTGAGTGGCAAAGCTTTCAGATATCTGAAGATAGCAATAATATATCTCCTAAGTCTTTTTTTTCTTCAGGACAAGACTTTATAGTTTTTCTAATCTGTCTTCCTATGCAACAGTTTTCAGTATCAATTTACTAGATACTAGCTCTGTTCAGTTCTTGAGCTGAATGCCTTTTTGCTATTTTTTTCAGGGTTTAAATATAGTCTTTTTGGGCAGCTTTAGAATATTTTATAATGATATTTTCCAACTCTTATATTTTTCTTCTTTTTTTCTTAATGTCGGTATTGTAGGCAGTAGACAGTATCAAAATACAAGCATTTTATCAGAAAGTTGAGTATGAAGCATATTGGGTGTCCAAACCATTTCCCATTAATCATTGAATGCCAGCCTGGCACAATATTATAAAGTTTAGAACTGAATGGGATCTTACTCATCTATGTAGCATATGAATTTCTCATTATCTGTCTCCAGCCTACCTTTATAGTGTTATTGTGTATTGTTTTCTTTCATCCATATTAAGTTGCAAACTATTCCTTGTATCTGACATTCAATCTCTACTCTCCATGCTTTTTTCCAGGCTATCCTCCATGCCTACCATGTGCTTTCTCTTCACCTAACTTCTCTTGCTTCTTTCAAGATTCAGCTCAAGTGCAAATTACTATGTGATGCCTATTTCTGGGAACTTTAAGCCAAAAGAAGATAAAATTTTGTGAGGGCATGTTGCCTCTTCCCCAGAATCTGAAGAATTATCAGTTGGAAGAAGAATTTGGCTTGATCTGTTTGACCCCAAAGAGAAGTAGGAACAAATGGTGGTACTAACAGAGATATCTTACCTTAAGGTAAGGAAAAACTTCTTAATAATTAGATCTGTCTAAAAGTAGGATGAACTGCCTTGAGAGGCAGTCATTTCTCCCACACTCAAGATCTTCTGAGGATAACCATCTTCTAAGTAAGATGTAGAGGGGATTCTCATTCAGGTGTGGGTTAGACTAAATGGCCTTGGGTGACTCTCCCAACCCTGAGATTCTATGGTTTTACAAAATAAGAATGTAATAACATCCTTGCTTCAGAGCCAAATAATGAGCAGCTATATAGAATTCAAGCTTCTTGGATAATAGCAGTATTATCCTGAAAAGTCTGATTTAAGCATTATGTCTCAAATGGGATTATTAAATGCATCTTTTATTCAAAAGACTTAATTTTCCTATTAATTCTAATTTACACATCAGCCATCCCAGCCTCTTAAAGCAGACCTAGCAGTTAAGTGTTCACTTCTGAGTCATTTATAGGATAGAGAAGAAAAACCCATTACCTTCTTTCTGCTGTATATTAAGTTGACAGTGTGACCCAAATAATCTTGGTGTTATAAAAAAGTTCTATTCATACAGGATGAAACTGGAAAGTCAAATAATCATGTTGCAGATGAAAAGAGGCATTATTTCTATTTTCTGGAGCAATCACAGCATGCCCAGTGTTCTCCTTTTCTTTCCCTCTTTCCCTCTCTCATCAACACTGTCTAATTGTGCAGCCCTGATCATTTTTCACATGGGTCATGCCAAGGAGAGAAGGAAGGGGCTGTTTCTTTTGATAATTAAGGCACCGTTACTGGCTTCTCCTGCAATTTGAAAATTAAATAAAATTGGTAATAACTCCCAACTTTGATTTTTGGCAATTTGGGAAATTCAATGGTGAGTAATATTTCAAAATAACCAAACTTAAAAAAAGTTAATTTTACTTCCTCTATACTTCATATAGAAATATTATATAGATATCTTATTTTTAATCTTCTTCTTCCAATATCTGAAGGATATATTTATGTAATTTCACCCTTTCCTCTAGCTGGCATGTTCTCAGAAAGTTTTGATGATATGATCAAAGTTTTTATTATCTAAAATTTTCAAATGTAGATATGAAAATTTCCTTCTCTTTTTTGATCTAATTTATTGATGAAACTGTCTTGTTTCAACAGTATATTCTGTTGTGGTTTTAGAGTACATTTCAGATAAATTCAATCCAATCCAATTCATTCCAATCCAATTCACTTAAGCTCAATCAAATTAAATTCCTTTCAATCCAACAAGTATTAATTGAGACAATACAAAGGGAAAAAAATTTATAAATCTCCTTCATAGTACTGCATCTTTCTAAGTCTTCTTCTGTGAAAGCTAGTACCCAATAACAGGAATCCTTCTGTGCTCCTTTTCATTAGTTCCATTAAAATAAAAAATGGTCTGAAAATTCTATGGCAAATTACCTTGGAGATAGTGGGGCAAGTGTTTTCCCCTTCCTAGATCTCAGGATCAGATGAACTTAAAATGCTTTCCAGTTTAAAAGTTCTGTGATTCCATGATTGGACTCACCTTAAAATGTTGCAAAACCCAAAATTTCTGAATTTATTCTCATTTTACTGATGAAGAATTCTAAAGGCTCAGAATGGTTAAGAGGTTAACCCATGATACCTAAGTTAACAGATATCATAAGTAGGATAGGAAACCAGCATTCCTGACTTCAAGTCCCCTATCTGGGTAATAAGATAAAATATACCAGGGAGAAATGTACGTATTTCTTTCTGCAGGATTTTTAGCTTATCTTCCATAGGAAATTATTCTTTTTCAGCTGTGATTAGGTTGTATTTTTCTTTTGGCATGCTTGGATTTTTATGATTGTGTGACAATCCCCCTTTAGTGGATATTTGAAAAGAACATAAAATGAGAGGAGAGACTTTTATTCTGTAGAATTGTAGAATTAATTTTCCTATTAACTCTAAATTATACATCAAATACTCCTTTCTTCTAAAGAGTAAAACTAGTAGTTAAATGCTCATTTTCCCCAAATAAGTTTCAGGCTTGATCATTTATAATGACTGATGGATTCAAATGAATTGAAATATGCTAAGGTTGGTAATGGGAAGATGAAAAAAATGCATAGTCTTATCCTTATGGAACTTACAGCCTAGAGAAGAACTGCAGTGGGAAAATAACTATATTATCAGGAAGAGCATTATAAGGCTCTGGTAATCTCACTAAATAGGTTTGTGAAAATCCCTTACTCCATTATTTATGAAATGCATATTACGTGCCAACTACTCTGATAGGCACTGGTACAATAAGGTGCAATGAATGAAATGATCTTTAGTTACCAAGAGTTTATATTATATAATAAGATCACAGATAATGGTAACTGGTATTTTACATAGCTTGTTAAAGTTTAGAAGGCAGTTTACATACTTTCTTTATAAACATTACCATAATCCAAAGACTAGGTACTTCTGGCTTTATTCCCATTTTACAGGCAAAGAATTCTAAAGGCTCAAAATGGTTAGGTGATCAACCCATGATACCTAAGTTAACAGCTATCATAGGTAGGATAGGAAACCAGCCTTCCTGACTTCAAGTCCCCTATCTGGTCATTTAAATATTTTAAAAATTATATTTTATTTTTGAAAGCTAATAAGTATTTATTTTCCCCTCCAATGCTTTCCCTCCTTACCCCTCAAGAGAAAACCAAAACCCTTGTAACAAAAATGAATAGTCAAACACAATAAATTCCAATTTATTGATTACATCCAAAAATGTGTATTGCATTCTGCATGTTTAGTCTATGACCTCTGTTAACAGATGTTAACATTCTTCATCAGTCCTCTGGAATCATGATTGATTATTTCATTGATCAGGGATCACTATTTACTTTGAAAGGAAATGTAATGCAATGGCTAAAAAACTGGACTTGGAATCAGGATGATTTAGGTTTATATCAAGCTTTTTGCTCATTAATTGTGTGACCAGGGACAAGTCTTTTAATCTCCTTGACTTCTTCATCTGAAATAGGGAAATAAAATGCATACAACCCACTACTTAAAGTTTATGTGATCATATATATATATATATATATAAGTATTTTGAAAACCTATTTTTATTGAGGTGATAGTGAGATCTATGTCAACCATTAAGGACTTCCACTATGCTGAAAGGGTTATAAAACTGTGTATACCCTTTGATCCATCAGTGCAACTACTGGGTCTATATCCTAAAAAAATCATAAAAAGAGAAAAGAACCCATGTATGCAAAAATGTTTGTAATAGCTCTATTTGTGGTAGCAAAAAATTGGAAACTTAGTGGATGCCCATCAGTTGAGGAATGACTGAATAAGTTGTGGTATATGAAAGTAAGAAATATTATTGTTCTATAAGAAATGATGGACAGGCTGACTTTGGAAAAGCCGGAAAGACTTACATGAATTAATGCTGAGCAAAACAAGCAGAACCAGGAGAACACTGTACATAGTGACAGTAAGATATTGATGATCAATTATGGTAGACTTGGCTCTTCTCAGCAATTCAGTGATCCAAAGCATTTCGAATAAACTTTGGATAGAAAATATCATCCATATCCAGAGAGAGAACTGTGGAGACTAAATATAGATTGAAGAACACGTTTTCTTTTCTTCTTCTTCTTCTTTTTCTTTCTCATGGTTTTCTCTTTTTGTTCTGATTTTCTCTCCCAACATGTATGCACATATATAACCTAAATTTTTTTTATTTTTTTTCTCCTAAGCATATTCTTTTACTTTTTTTATTGTCATATTACTATAACATATTTCTAACAATTACATCAAATACTGATGATAACTGATATCCTTACTTTATCCCTGATCTTGTTTTTTTTTTAATATTTTATTTTATTTTATTTTATTTAATAATAACTTTATATTGACAGAATCCATGCCAGGGTAATTTTTTTTTTTACAACATTATCCCTTGCACTCGTTTCTGTTCCGATTTTTCCCCTCCCTCCCTCCATCCCCTCCCCTAGATGTCAAGCAGTCCTATATATGTTAGATATGTTGCAGTATATCCTAGATACAGTATATGTTTGCAGAACCGAACAGTTCTCTTGTTGCACAAGGTTGGATTCAGAAGGTAAAAATAACCCGGGAAGAAAAACAAAAATGCAAATAGTTCACATTCGTTTCCCAGTGTTCTTTCTTTGGGTGTAGCTGCTTCTGTCCATCATTTATCAATTGAAACTGAGTTAGGTCTCTTTGTCAAAGAAATCCACTTCCATCAGAATACATCCTCATGCAGTATCGTTGTCAAAGTGCATAATGATCTCCTGGTTCTGCTCATTTCACTTAGCATCAGTTCATGTCAGTCTCTCCAAGCCTCTCTGTATTCATCCTGCTGGTCATTTCTTACAGAACAATAATATTCCATAAAATTCATATACCACAATTTACCCAGCCATTCTCCAATTGATGAGCATCCAAACCTAAATTTTTTAAAAATTAAAATGTGAAGAACTTTTAGTATGGGAATTCCCTTTATCACTGCATATGGGTAACTCATTTATAATTTATATAACTAGGTCTCCATTAATGAGAACAATGCATCCCATGAAATGGCCAAACACATGTAATCTCAGAAAGTTGCTTAAAAGGTATTGAGAAGTGGCTAGCTCATGACCACTCAAGTAGTGTGTCTCAGAGGGTGTATGACAGCAGGCTGGCTTTGGAGTCAGAAAGCCTTCCTGAACTGCAATCCTAAATCACTCTCTGTTTGGGGAGTAAGCCTGGCTAATTTAAAATCCTGTCTCAGACCTCTCTGAGCATTAGTTTCTTCATAAAATGGGCATAATAAATGTCCATACTACTCATACCACTCTATTGTTATGAGGCTCAAATAATCTAAGTAAAGCACTTTGTAATCTTCAAGTGCTACATATGAGATGTTCTATAGATATCTTAAACTTAACTGTTCCAAATGGAATTCAGAATTGTTTTCCCCAAACCTAGGGGGTCTGATTCCTAACTCTCTCTCGACTTTTCACCCTCCCTACCTCACCCCACCCTATATTCATTTTTCTGTCATTGCCACCACCCTGGTACCACCCTTATCCCCTCATATCTGGATTACTGAAATGACTTGCTGGGGGTTTCTATCTGCTTTCACTCTCTTCTCACTCCAGTTCATCCTCCATTTAACTACCAAAGTCATTTTCCCCAAAGTACAGGATCCTCTTACTCAATACATCACAACGGCTCCCTATCCCTCCAAGATTGGATACAAAATCCTCTATGTAACATGTAAAGCCTTTTAAAAAGTGTCCCTACTCCAACTTTTCCAGTCATCTAACACCTTATTCCCCACCATGTTCTCATCAATCTAGGTGGCCTTCTTGCTTGTCTATGAACAATTCACTCCTCTCAAATCCAGGTTGAAAATACCAGGTCTCTATTAATGCTCTTTCTTCTCATTTTTTCCTCCTGATTTATTGAAGTTACAGATAAAATCCCACATTCTATTCTTTCCCAATTCTAGTACTTTCCCTGTATTGATTACTTTCTATTTATCCTATATATAGCTTGGTTATTCATATTGTCTCTGCCATTAGAATGTGAGCTATTTTGGGGAACAAACTGCCTTTTACCTTTTTTTTTCTGGTAAACCTCACACTTAGCACAGCTCCTGGCACATAGTAGGCACCAAATAAATGTTTATTGACTCATAAATGTCAGTCACTGTGATTATGATTATTATTGTTGCCATGCTGCCTCCTAAAAGCAATAACTCAGAGCCCATATCAATGCTGAGCTTACAACATCATTTATCTTCATTAGAGTTTGTGTCAATAATCTGGATTTGAAAGATGATCCCTCAACAGTTAACAAAAGCTCATTAAAATGTATAACTTGTACATCTATAACCTCAGTGCAGAGCCTACTCTGAGCAAAAATGTGAAAAATCTGGAGCTTGTCCATAGTAGCCCCAGGCTTCCTTTTCTGTACTTCTCCTCCCCTTAGCAGTATCCTTTCTCCCTCCAGAAGCTGGGTGGTACAGTGGAGAGAGTGCCAGGCCTGGAGTCAGGAAGACCTGAATTCAAATGCAGCCTCTGGTGCTAATTAGCTGTGTGAGTCTCGGCAAGTCATGTAACCTGCCTGTCTCAGTTTCCTCATCTGTGAAATGAGCTGGAGAAGGAAATGGTAAACCATTCCAATATCTTTGTCAAGAAAATCCTAAATTATGTCACGAAGAATCAGACTTGACTAAAAACTACTAAAGAACAGCAACAAATTTCTCTTACCAGTGCTATTGTGCTTTCTCTCCTACTCTCTCTTCTTGAAACCTGTTTTCAAGTAAGGATATATTATTAAATCTATTAACTGAAAAAAAAAGAATGTTTACATTCTCACAGCAGGAAAGAAAATTAAGTCAAAGAAATGAATTTTTCTTTATGGAATTTAAGACATAAGGAAACCTGAAGGGAGAGAGATGGGGCTTAGAGGAGATCAAAAGTTCTTTCTAGTCTGTTTGACATTTTACCATGTATTTGGCTATCTCTAAGTTAGTAAACTTTGATTCTGGTCCCAGATTTATTGCCAACTCATTGTTACCCTGACCTCTTTTTCTGGGCCTTAGTTGAAGGATCTTTTTGAACTCAAAATTGCAAAAATCCTATGATTCCTACCTTTATCACTGACTATGCTTTACTGCATATGATATCTTTACCAGTTATGATAAATTTAATATTCCATAAAATGGGGGAAGAATAAGCATTTATTAGGTGTCTACTATGTGTCAGGAACTTTACAAATATTTTAAATTCTCATTACAATCTTGAGAAGTGAGTGCTATTATGAGCCTCATTTTATACTTGAGGAAACTGAGGCAGTAACTTGCCCAGCATCATGCAAGATGCTGCAGATTAAGTAACTTGCCCAGCATCTGCAGAGGCAGAATTTGAATTCATGTTTTTTAACTCCAGGCCCTGGTACTTTATGCGCTTAAAGTAAGTCTATATATACTCCAGAGTGTTCTGTAGCAATCATGAGGCCATGCTATCAGGACTTTCATTTTTCAGGAGATTGTGTCTGAGTGCAGGGGATTTTTTTTTTTTTGGTCACAAGGGAAGCAACAGAAACCAGGGAGTTGAGACATGTCAACAAGCATTTATCAAGTATGTTTTAGGTGACAGGCATTTTATTTACTAAGCCCTAATGATACAAAGAAAGGTAAAAATAACCCCTGTACTCAAGGAGCTCATTAATTAATAGGGGAGACAACATGAAAACAATTACAGATATCTCTCTTTACACACACAAGTGTAAATATATATATATGCACATATATTTAAAATGATAAATTGAAAACAATGTCAGAGGAGTTGGGAATTAGAATTCAGAAGTTTTGGGAAAGGACTCCTTGTAGAAGTTGCAATTTTAGCTAATACTTGAAGAAAGCCAGGGAAGCCATGAGGAAGGAGAGCATCCCATGTATGGAGAACAGCCAATGAAAATAACCAGAGTTGGGAGGGGAAGGGTCTTATAAGAATCCTAGCAAAGAAGAAAGTGTCTCTGGATATTGGAAAACTTGGAGATCAGTGAGGTATAAGAAGATAGGAAAAGTAAAAATAGGTCAGATCATGAAGGGTTTTAAAAGAGAAACAGAGGATCTTATATTTGATGCTGAAAGTAATAGAGAGCCACTGAGATTTATTGAATAGAGTAATGATATGGTCAATCCTGTACTTTAAAAATATCAATTTGATAACTTAGTGAAGGATGGGTTGGAATAGCGGGATACTTGAGGGAGGGAGACAAACCAGCAGCCTATTGAGATAATCTAAATAACAAAAAATGAGGATCTGCACCAGGGTAAAGGCAATGTCAGAGGAGAGGAAGGTACATAAAGAGGTGAAGTAGAAATGACAGGACTTGGTAAGTAAGTGAATAAAAGCCTTGTGACTGGGGGAATGGTACCTTTGAGAATAATAGTTAAGAAGTTTAGCTAAGTTCTTAGTTAAGAAGAGATGAGGATTTGGGGGGGAAAGGCAATGAATGCAGTTTGGGTGCCTATGAGACACCCAGTCGTCAATTGGGGATATGTGATTGGAAATTAGGAGGGAGGTAAGGGCTGGACAAATAGAATTGAGAATCATTTATATAGAGATAATAATTGAATCTATGGGAACTTATGAGATCATTAAAAATGGTATATAAGATGAAGAGGGCACAGGAGAGAATCTTGGGGCAAGTTTCCTGGGAGAAGAAGAGGGAAGAAGAGCTAACCTATGACAGAATCATTTGGGGAAAAGAGGAAAATCCTAAATCGTCAAGAGTGGAGAGACAAATCAGAGATCAGGCATGACTGATTTTTGGGTAGGTTGATGGCCATGAGGAGGCAGCAGAGTTGTAAAGACTGTTAAAGATTTAATGTGGTCCAAGTGACAAGGCTTACAGCTGCCAAGACATTTTGTTATGCTCCTCAGTTTGCTGGTATGTGCCTAGATAAAGGGAGCTTCCTCTATTTACTATGTTGGAGTACAGAAAAGTAGGAATTAATTCATTTAAAGAATGTTTGCTGAGAACTTTCAAAATCTTTCATTTTTTGTATTGAGTAAATATTTTTAAATTAAATCTATACTATAATTTGTGTGGTTTTTTTCTACAATAAAAATATCTAGATCCAAGCTGATTTTAGAGATCCCCAATTTCCCATCAGAAGTGGGGGCCTGAGATGTACTTTTTCTCCATTTACCCCATATTGACAGTAGAAATTCAGAGTCCACTCCAGAGTGAAATGGAAAACATATTAAACATGTAATAGATTTCATTACATGGAAAAATTGAAAGGACGAAACTTTAAATTTAACTTTTCCCAGAAATTGGAAATATATCAACTATTTCCTAAGAGAAACTCTGAAGTACAACTGTTCTGAAACTAAATTTTTATAACCATGGGGCTTCCTTCAGAAGCTATCGGATACATTCTTGTAATAAGGGCTGGCTCTAGTGAATTTTTGGACTTTTTTTGAAAAACTAATAACTCAGGATTATGACAGGGATTCTGAGTGTGATGTCCTATGTGCATCTTTTATTTTGTGCTGAAGACTCAGCACAGGAGAAATGGCAGCGTCATTGAGACCACATTTCTCATTTCTAATAAATAAATCAGAATCTCTGTGGTTAAATTAAATCAAGGAAGATCTCATTAGTCACTTGTGTCCTGCAGTTTCAGGTTTCTCATCTGAGCATGTCAGGTTTGGGGAAATGAGGGCACTAGAGGCCACAGACTGAAACGGGTGACATTTGCTTGGAAGCAATGCTTAAAGTTCAGAGGCTTTTCTGGTAAAAGGCAAAAACAAAACCTCTGGAAATGTAATTAGATAAGCACACTGGCAGAAATAAAAAGCCAGAGGAAGTACTTTTGTGCTTCCTTTATGAAGCAGCCAGCTTGAAACCAATATCTACAAAAGCCTCTCTTTCTACCGTCTATGATAATGATGACGCATATATTACTTTAATGCTTTCAGAGGATATCCTCTACATCATTTTATTTAAGTCTCACAATAATTCTGTAAAATAGAGAATTCAAGAAAAATGAGACAAGTTTACATAAGTGTTGGGGGCTGGGATAGGGATTAGGACTTAGTAACCGCCAAAAGAGCACAGATTTGTTAAACTCAGGATCACCTTTTAAGGATGATGCTATATCAGACATCCTGATTGGTGCTGTAAAAACCAAAAAGGCTATAAATACAATGTACTTCCTGGAGCACGCTCTCTTTGACCTGATGTAGCTGTGTAAGAATAAACTCCGTTTGACCTCTGGCAACTCGGCTCAGTGTTTAGTTCTTCCTCGGAAGCCGGTGACGACCGAAGACCCAGAAAATGGGTAAGTAGAGGGCAGATACTCCGCTCGTGAAAGGAGTCATGTTACAAGTGGCGCCCGAACAGGGACAGAGGGTCCAGGGACTTTCACGAGCTCAGAGAGACTGCCTCGGCAGAAATTCTGCCTTCGCTGAGCTGCCTCTGCTGGGAGCAGGGATGATGGGGGGAAGTAGTAGTATTTCCCAAATGTTGCCAGAAGAAAAAGCGGTGTTAACAAAACGCCTCTATAAATTATGTGCACAGAAAGGTTGCAAACTTCCCATAAAGACATGTCGGGAATTTATAGAGAAGGTTTGGGATGTCTGCCCATGGGTCCAACAATCAGGCATAAAAATAGGAAGATGGCATCTAGTGGGTCAGCAAATGGCCGCATATGACCATACACACCCAGGGATCTTAAAACCAGAAGACTTTTCAATCTTTAGAATAGTAGATGCTGCTCTCAATCCGAAACCAATTGGCATGCCCCAGGATGAAACGACCCAAGTCGGATCGTCTCTGGCTGCCTCGGATTCGGATGAAGAGGAAGTTCTATATACAGAAGAAAAGGCAAAAAACAAACACAGAGACCTATATCCCTGGGAGGATTTGAAAAGGACCACCAGAGTAGATTCTAGCGAGGAGGAGGAAGAAGACCGCCAGTCTACAAGACAGCGAACAAAACCGAAAGTAATGGGTAAGGATAGAAATCCAAAAGGGAGTGAGCGCCTTTTAGATCCCCAATGGCCTCACAAAGACACGCCTTCCCCATTCAAGTGTCCATGGCTCCTTACGAGCTGGACCTACCTCCTTACAACTTGCCCTTTCTTACTGCCCCGATAATTAATTACCCAAAGCGGTGAGACCCTTGAAGAATAAAAATTCTGAGACGGATGTTTTCTGGCACGCTGGAGGATATCCTCTGAGTATCTGTTATGTGTTATATGTTTGTTTAATGTTGTAACTGTGTAGTCTATGTGATGTGTGTTCTATGTTCTGTGTGATTTGTCTGTTTTATTGGTTGGAAAAATGTTTAAATGGAGCTCCATGTTTGTCTGTGTGTGTCTGTGTTAAAAGTTAAAATAAGCTTGTAAGAGATAAGAATTCAGCCTCTGTGTTGCAGGCTTAGAAAATGTCAAGAAGTTTGAAAAATCTTTCTCTCTCTCTCTCTCTGTCTCTGGCTGACTGCAGCAGCCTGTGAGAAAAGGGAGAGAAAGGAAGAAAAAAAGGAAAAGATCTGCTCGATGGTGAAACGCCCGATTCTCGCGAGAACGTAAATAAACTTTGCTTTGCTTCTAGAGATCTATCCAGTTGTTTTATTAATGGTTTCTGACCCACACAGTTTTGGGGGCTCGTTCCGGGATTACACTACTTGCGGTGAGTAGGTGAACCCTTGGGGTGCTGGTGGGGTGGCGCCCTGCCCTGATTTAGGCAGCCCACCAGCGTCCAGGGCTTCTCCTTACTCCCCAAGGAAGGTGGGCCCGAAGTGGAGAAACTCAGAGCAAAGCAAAGGGAGAAACTCCGCGGTAAAAATCCCGACCGATCGGTGGAGGACAGATATCAGTCAAGCAATTTGCTGCGCAGCAACCCAGAAAAGGTAAGCCCCCTGTGAGGCCCTGAGTCTTAAACTCGGAGGGGTCTCTGGACAGGAGCCTGTGAGGCCTGGAGTCTTAAACTCTGGGTCTCTGGTCAGGTAGGCTTGGCTAGGCCTTCTAGGGTGACTGGAGTCAATTGGCGACAATTGGCGTGTTTGGGTGTTTTTGGAATTTAGATTCCGTCCAAATTCAATGGGTGTGGCCCAGTCCCAGCCAGCCCTCGTGGAGAGAAATGAGAAAAATGATCAGAGAATACCGGTAGATAGTCCCTTGGGAAACAAATTAAGTAATTGGAACAAACTGCCAAAATATAAAGGAAAAAGCAAGAAAAAGATGATAAGGTATTGCTGCTTTGTCTGGGGTGACAAAGACATTGGTGGAGGCACTATTTGGCCTAAATTTGGCTCCCTTGAAGATTGGGTGTGCCAAATACTGAATTTGTGTGTTAATAACAAAGAACCTGTTAATCCAGAGGAGGTTCTATATGCAGGACTATGGCTTTCCGGGGCTTCTATAATGCTGAGTAAGAGTCCAAGTGTAAAGGACAAGACGGAGGAAACTTTAAAGACCCAGCAATGGGACCCATTGTTATCTCTCCCTCCTCCATACTTATCCCCACCCCCAGAAGAAGCCATGGTTTTAGGAAAGGGGAGGTGAGGACTTAATCCCATCAGCTCCTCCTGGGCCCCTCAGGGCACGGGAGGATTTAATTCGATTGACCCCACCTGGACTCAGAAAAGAGTCTTTCTCTTTAAGGAAGGAATTAGATCAAATTCAAAGAGATACCTGAAATTATCCTTTGCCGGGAACTAAAACCCCAAGTCCTAAATTATATCCTTAAGAGAGGTTCCTTCGGCCCAAGGAGGTATAGGATTTGTGAATGCTCCCTGAGCACCGCAGAAGTCAGGGCCTTTAAGAAGGAAATGAGGTCCTTGATAGAAGACCCCACTGGGCTAGCAGAACAGTTTGATCAATTCCTGGGCCCTAATCTTTTTACTTGGGGAGAATTTATGTCAATTTTGAATGTTCTCTCCTCACTAGAGGAGAGGGGACTAATTAGAGGTGCAGCTATGAAGGAGTGGATCAGGAGAAACCCTCCAGCTGCAGGAGTAGTTTGAGCTAACCAGAAATACGGTTAGCAGATCCCAATTGGGATCATAATCACCCTATACATCGGGGAAGTATGTGGGATTGAGAGAGTGGGGCTTCTTTCCTTTCCCATGGATCCTGACTACAGCAGGGCCACATGGGACCAAGGGAAAGAAACTGCTATTTGGTGAAAAATATAGGTTATTAAAACAAAATGCTGGTAGTTTACCTTAGGGGAGGTTGGGGTTGTATCTCCCTACTTAGATGGTGTGTGTTCTAGAGGTATTGGGTAATTTGTAACTGAGTTATGCCCTAAAATTTGTCATCTCTGTTGGGCAATTATAAGTTTTATGAAATTTGGTTCAGTTATTTGAGAATCTTGGAAGTTTTAAGTTTTAAAGACAAGAGACAAGAAAGATTGATTTGCAATCAATAATTTAAATGGAGCATCTAGTATTGGTTTGGGAATGTTTAACTTATGTCAGAGAAGGTTTAAGCAAATAAGCTTTGGAAGGAGAGAGATGGGACAGGAAGAGATAGTGGGAGAGAAAAAGAGAGGAAAATAGCTCTCCAAAAATGGGGAAAAAAAAAAAAAAAAAAAAAAATTCCCTCGTGAATCTGCCATTTGCCATGGGAGAAGGAGATATAGCCCATGAGGTTGGGGCCTATCTTGAGCTGGCAGATTGGATCCTGGGGAAATGGCACCCTAAAAAAGGTTAATTGAGATAAGTTAGGGTTGGGAAGCATGGTGGAGTGGGGGAAGAGTGGCCACATGGAGAAGAGACCCTGTCAGGTGATCTAATCCCCCTTCTCCATTAAGTATGGTGGCTACAACACCTTGCTGGTTCGGCTATCAATTGCTTCTACTGTTTAAAGGAACAGCCTACATTTTTATGGTGTTAATAACTGAATGTTTTATTTTTTCTTCAAGTCTGCTCTAAAAAGTTTGTTGGAACTGTAAGTTATCTGAAAGTGATTTATTTCTACTAAGATTCCATCTGTTTTAAGCAAATTATTTAATGCTTATTTACGTGCATGGTAGTCTCCTTGTTTAGTTAGAGCAGGATTTTAATTTGATCTGATAATTTGATAGTGTTATTTCTAAAAATTCTTTATTTTTAGAATGAAGAGAGTATTGTTATATCTAGAAGATTTAAAAGTTTCTTTTATGTGGAAACGGATGCACAACATGCGCGATTTAAAATTGTTTTTCTTTGTATTCGAGTATTTTAAAGGCAAATGATCTGAACTATCTACTTAGATAAGAAAGATAACTGTATAAGATGTAAACCCTTTATTGTGATTCTTGAGAACTAGATTCATCTGAAGCCCTTGATTATTAATTGCTGTAGAAGATAAAATCCTTTGGCACTGCAGCTAATATTTGCTGGGAGTTTTGAATTCAGGTGTGACTGCATAGGTCAAAAGGTGGAATGGTTAAAACTTAAGGACAGTTACCTGACATAAAACTGCATTAAATAGATATTTTAATTCGCGGCCAGAGCTTGGTTGCTGCTATTAATCTTTTAACCTTTTTACTTCCTGGGGCTAGAGTTTCTTTATCTAAAGGTTTACTTCACCCAAGTACTTGGGGCCACTCCCACCCTGCCTTTTGAGAAAGCTGGGAATCTCATTGTCCTGATTAGGCTAAAGTTTAGGCCTAGAGCCTTTTACATTGTGTGTTGATGGAGGGCAGGGCTATCTCTGGAACCCCTGTCCTAGGCCCCTGATTTACTTATCAAAGATTTATATTGTTAGATGCGTTTTTCATGTTTTGCATGATCATGGGGAGGCTATAGAGTTAAGTCTCCCACATCAAGTAAAAACTCTTATTAAATCAGAGGGTTGAGAAATAGCTCACAGATTTTAGAATGTTGATAATCTTAATCCTGCCTCCTGTCCCCAGGAACAGAACCACCCCTGCAGAGGAATATTGTTGTTTAGTGTTAAATCGATTTTCAAATGAAAGTAAGAGGATTCACAAGACTCCCCAATGCCTGGGGGAGTAAATTGGTTTGTAGATGGATCTTCTAGAGAGTAGATGGGAAAAGGAAAATGGGTTTGCTATTGTGGATGGAGATAGGACTTCCACTGTTACCAGAGGCAGTCTGCCTGCCTGCCTATTGGCCGGCTCAAACTTATGAATTGTTTGCCTTAAATCAAGCCTTGAAGTTATTGAGGGACCAAGATGGAGATATATATACTGATTCGAAATATGCAATTTGGGATATTTTTCTATGTATTGGGTATTTTTAAGGCCAAATGATTTGTATGTATAATGTTCACTCATGTAACATCTACCCAGATATGATAATTGTTCTAAGTTGTGAACTTACTGAGACAAAATTTCTTTCTGTTATTACTACAAGGTTATGATAAATAATTGTTTAAGAGTTATCAGAAATTTGATTAATGACATCTGTTATTGGAGGTAAAAGTTTTGGCTTAGAGTTAATTAGCTGTTTGGGAGTTTTAAAGCTCCACTCTGTGACAATTACTGGGACAATTGATAAGCAGTTAAAATTCGATTATGTTCTTGCATTTTTCCTTTTGTAACTGATCTCTCTGATCAGAGCAATGGTCAATAGAACTGTTAATGTAATTCAATTATGTCATACCTTGCTATTTTCAATCTGGTCAT
This sequence comes from Antechinus flavipes, assembly GCF_016432865.1. Lineage (NCBI taxonomy): Eukaryota > Metazoa > Chordata > Mammalia > Dasyuromorphia > Dasyuridae > Antechinus > Antechinus flavipes. The sequence goes on along the minus strand of NC_067399.1, from coordinate 397,445,607 downwards.
ATGTAATCATTGTATCCTAAATGCTTGGGCAAATGAGTATTTCGCCGGGTCATCTGTCTGTTACTGGATATTTGCGTTTTATTTCTTTAAGGTTTCTACATGATAAGAGGACAATTAACAGGGGTCTGTGAGACCTCACTGATGTTGCAACTTGGGACTGCACCCGTTTGCTTGGCTTGTAAAGCAAACTCATTTCTTCACATAGGGAACAATTTATTTTGGCCTCCTCATGTTTTGCAGCAACCTGATGAACTGAGTCTTTCTATCTGAGACTGATCTAATCTATGTGCTAGATTTGTGTTTTTGCTCTAGATTTTGGTCAAATTACAGATAATTGACTTGCTTCTGGAACCGGGATCAGCTTTGATCAGCTTTGATTGTCAGCATGATGCACCCACTCTGCAAGGAATGAGAGCCTCCTATCACTTTACAGCCTGAAGCAGCAGTTTGTACATGAGACCATGGACTGGACTCTGCGTCGAGTGTACTTTGGACTGATATAAGGGACTTTGGGAATGGTTGATGACTGTTAAACCTTGCCTGGATCATCTATTACTGTGTGCTTAAGATTTGGGATGGGATTTGTTAACACTGTGTAACTGTTGCTGTTATGTTTGAGGGCTTGTTAGGAAATGCTACTGTATTAGTCTGTTATGTATAGGGATTTTGATTTGCTCTTGGAATTTATATGGGGAATGGTCATTTGATAATTCCTTTCCGTGGGAAAAAAAAAAAAAAAAAAAAAGGGGGGGGGGGAGGTAGAGATAGAACATTGGGGAACCTGGTATATATTTTTTCAAAATACCTGAAAGAATGGGAACCCCTACCTCCTATTCACTTTGCATGCTCCTCTGGGCTGACCACTTTTATCCGTTCCACCTCTCTTATAAGCAAACGAGACTACTGTGTGCTCGTGTCGCTTTTTCCTCACCTCACGGTACACCCAGCCGATGAGCTTTTAAACTTTTGGGACTCAAGGGCTGACGTTAAGATCAGGACAAAGAGAGAGCCCTTGACAGCAATCACACTAGCTGTAGTCATTGGCCTTGGACTAACAGGTACGGGAACAGGGATTGCCTCTGTAGTTACAACCAACCACCAATATGCGCAGCTAAGTGCAGTTATTGATAAAGACCTTCAGGAACTTCAAGCTGGCCTTGAGAATCTAAAAGATTCTGTGGCCTCTTTAGCAGAAGTAGTACTGCAGAACAGAAGAGGTTTAGATCTGTTGTTTTTACAGCAAGGTGGCCTTTGTGCTGCGCTGAAAGAAGAGTGTTGTTTCTTTGTTAATAAGCTTGGCCTGGTGGAAAACAGCATTCAAAAGGTCAGGGACAGTTTGGAAAAATGCAAGAGAGAGAGAGAGCAACAAGAATCCTGGTACCAAAACTGATTTTCTGCTTCCCCCTGGCTGACAACATTGCTTCCTAGTCTCCTAGGCCCACTCATTGGCTTTTTACTTTTGGTTTCCTTTGGACCATGGTTGTTCAACAAACTAACCAACTTTGTTAAGTCTCAGGTTGACTCCGCGATACAGAAAAATGTTCAGGTTGTTTATCTGCACACCACACAACCTGAGCCCCTTTGTTTTACTGAAGCTGATCTTAACACTCCATGGTATCGGAAACATTGCCTTACATAAGTTAACTATCCCCCGGCGCCTGTTTGTCTCTGCATAACTACCTCCCTTTGATCATGCATAACCGAAAGGCTATGACCCTCAGGTCTGGCTGATGGAGCTTGAGCCACAACCGTAAGACCACCATCGCGCCATGACGGGCAACTTCAGGGCATTCCCACCCACCTGAGACAGGGCCCTGGAGTGGCAGGGACCCACGGGTCAGGCGTGGCCTGCCCTGACGACCTAAGACAGCGCTCCGTGGCCGGAATCCTCAAGCTCACGCAGAAGGGATCCAGGGCATAAGCCATTTGTACAAGAAACGCTTGCTGTAAAAGCAAAGCATGCATGATGGTATAATTGGAGGCTGAGACAGGGGAAAGTATTATGTTTACAAAAGGCTTCACTTCCGAAACCAAGACATCTACGCTTTCAGCACTGGCTTAAACAAAAAAGGGGGAATTGTTGGGGGCTGGGATAGGGATTAGGACTTAGTAACCGCCAAAAGAGCACAGATTTGTTAAACTCAGGATCACCTTTTAAGGATGATGCTATATCAGACATCCTGATTGGTGCTGTAAAAACCAAAAAGGCTATAAATACAATGTACTTCCTGGAGCACGCTCTCTTTGACCTGATGTAGCTGTGTAAGAATAAACTCCGTTTGACCTCTGGCAACTCGGCTCAGTGTTTAGTTCTTCCTCGGAAGCCGGTGACGACCGAAGACCCAGAAAATGGGTAAGTAGAGGGCAGATACTCCGCTCGTGAAAGGAGTCACGTTACACATAAGAAAACAGAAGGCCAGCAAGAGTGTGACTATTCCATGATCACATTGGTAGCAAGTTTCAAAGGCAAGAGTCACTGACTCCATGTCAACATTCTGGCTATTCTATGGCAATGCTTCTCATTATTGTAGAATGTAACCTTACCAAGGGAAGATGTTTTTCATTTCTGACTCTGTTTCTCACACATAGCAGGGTATCGTGCATAAATGTTTGATATATTGAATTCTATACAAGATAGGAAAATGTGAAGAATTGTTCCCATTCTCAAATATTCAAATGAATCTCTACTGAATTGATTTAGAAGTTCACTCCATTGATGTAGATTGTAACCCTTACCTGCTTGCCCATCCTGATTGATTCATATCTTCCTGTAAATTTATCACAAGAGGTCCATGTGATATGCTGGAGACCTTCTTTGCATTCTCTTAGCAATCCAATGGTGCCAGTAACACAAACTATCCACCTATTATCCTTTACCATTATCATGGGACAATCCCATCTTCTTTTCCTATTGTGTGATTCCTTGATGATATCTTTTATTCATGCTTTTCTTGAATTCATCACTGGTTATTTGTTACAGTCTGCTCACACCCACCATACACCATTACAAGTCATTATTATACAAGAGTAGAAGATGATATTAAAATGATAGGCCTTTGCTTTCATGGAAAACTTGGGATCCTTAAAGTAGCTTCGCAATTTCCCAAAGGAAACCTAGCTTTCTCTTCTCATGATCAATTTTAAGCCCAACTTATTCTCCATCTGCATGGAAAATCATTTTGTCTCTGATTTATACACACACCTACACATGTGTGTCCTTTACATATATGTATGCATGCATATATTTTACAACCTTACATGTGAGTGTGTGGACAATGACAGGTTTTCCCGCCAAAGTATGCTGCTGTAATCTCTGCAATAGTTTCTTCTTTCATTCAATTTTTCCTTTGTGAAAGGACCCAAATCTCTTGAGAATGATCTCTCCTAAGATGCTGTGTAATTTTCTGGGGATTAATTCAATGAGCACAATGTCATATAAAAAAAAGCAGGAGCATTTGGAAGACCTTATCTTCCACAGAATTTAACTTTAACTTGAATCTCTTTTATCACATGACAAAATCCTTTGGTGAGAATACACCTGCATGTTTGATGCCTTGCCTGATATTTATAATCAGGTCAAGAAAAGGGTTTATTTCTGTTTTTATAACTTTCAAGGACTATTAAAAATTTCAGTGTATGGATGGGAAACACCCTATAAAAGTTTCCTTAAAGTGTCATTTTATTTTTTACCAAATCAAATAATCTTTTGGAATAAAAACAAAAGCACAATGAAATCTTATATTTCCTACACCCTTTAGTTTTGTAAAGGCAGACTAAACCATCTTTTGTCACAATTCTTACATAATCCTTAATAACTGAATGAGTGTCACCATAAACAAACTGAGACCTGAAAAAGACCAAAGATTTAAAAGACCAATGGTGTATAACGTCATCATTACCAATCATCCTGACCCATGTCTTGCCACTGGAATCCAACTCTGGAAGAGAAAATGAAGTTGATGACTTTGCTCAGTTCTGCCTCTTCCTTAAATTCAGTTCACTTGCAAATCAAGACATTAACCTCCTGATGTTATTGGTCCTCTTCCAGAATGAAGGACAAATAACGATGATGATAATGATGATGATATGGTAAAGATAAGATCTACTTCTAAATCTTGCTTATGAAAAACTTTCCTATTAATATCTTCATTAAGGATACTCTTAACTCATCTATAGATGACTCTCAGAGATTTTATATACTAGGGAGAATATAGTGTTTTCTAGAATTTTTTGTTTTTTGGTGTTGATATCTGAGATTTTCCCATGCTTTTGCTATCTTTTCCTCTTTCAAATATCTTATATGTTGATCCCTCAATAACCACATAATTGTATCACCTCTAGCATGTATTTCCTCTATATATACTCTATCCAATACAAAAGGCTTTCCCCCTGATTTAGTGTCATTTTTTACTTCTTTCATAAGCGATTTTGGGATTCTAATGTTAAAGTTCAAATATGGCATTTCTTCTATCCTTGTTGGAGAAATAAGTCTTTTCCCATTTTTCTGCTGCTTTATGTCCTATTTCTATCCCTTGAACACCTTCAGAATGACTATATTTTGCTATACCTTGCCAAATTTTCTTTAAACTGGTTTTACCCTCAATTATTTCTTTCTTCTTTATGAAATAATATTGCTCATAATCACTCATCATCCTTCTTAAGATTTTATAGACTAAGTATACACTAAACTGGCATCCTTTGGTAATCATCTCATTCCATTTGGCAAATAAATAAGATGTTTGTTGACAAAGGTGCAAGGGAAGGGGCAATATCTTGACCCCTCTCTCAAATAGTTTAAGACAGTTTTTCCTTTAAAGGTATCATCACATTCCTAGAAACTTGGTTGCCTCTCTCATTACTTTCTCAACCATTATTTTCTATGTTTCTCTTCAATATACCCTTTCCTTATCTTTGCATTGAAGTTGGCAATATTAGAGTTGTATGGTGACGCAACTTGCTTTTTAAAAAAAATTATTATTTTTTGTATTTTATATGTATATATTTTATATTTTTGTATTTTTATGTTTTTAAATTGAATACTATTTTTATATTTTTAAATTAAATACTATTTTTATATTTTTAAATTAAATACTATTTTTTTTCTAGATTAGGAAACATTTTCCTCATACCCAGAATTGTCTTAATGGAAAAAAAGAAACAAAGGTCTTGTGACAAATATACAAGACATATTCCCACAATGGCTATGTCATGTGTATTATTCTGAATATTTTATCCATTACTTTTATGTCAGGAGGTAGCTTCTTTGTGTAGGAATTAGATAGAATTCATCTCTATTATTCCTCCCGCCCCCTAAATTAGGTTGGATTATAGCTGTTGAAAACCATGTATCTATAGCTGGTTGGATACATAATTGCTGCCTTCTTCCTATGCCTCTGCTGGATGTCATAGCCTGAGAAAACAAAGATCACCAGGATCTTAAAATAATACTACTATCCTTATATTCAAAAACTATTTACAATACTGTTTATGAAAGTGGTTCTTATTTGTAAGTGAGTTATTACTGCTTATCTCTTCCTTTTTGCATATGTCAACTAAGTCATTAACCATAATTACTGAACTCTTAACTTGTTTTTTTTGGGGGGGGTGTTTTTTGGGGGGCAGTTGGGGTTCAGTAACTTGCTCAAGGTTACATGGCTTGGAGGTGTTAAGTGTCTGGGGATGGATTTGAACTCAAGTCCTCTTGACTTCAGAGCCAGTGCTCTATCCAGGGAATCATCTAGCTGCAGCCATGTATTTTTAACTTTAGAAAAACTGTAATGATGATCTATAAATTCAGAGTGAATGAAAAGATTTTTTAGAGATAGTTAACAAATGAATTAATTGTATATTAGAGAAATTGTATACCATCTTTGATGTCAAACAGGAAGTCAATGGCAGAACATGTGGACTGGAGTGATCAGTCTTATGACTCCAACAACCAGTGTTCTTTCATTATGCCTCTTTGTTCAAACAGTGAATAATGCAAAAATCATTTCTTTGATATTTGTAGTATATGTGAAAAAATTATTTGGACTGTAGCAAAGATAATTTCTCTGACTTTGGTATCTGCTTTTAAAAATTCTTTATTGCTAAATTGTTTTTTACAATAACAAAAACAAGATATCTCCCTAAAAGTTAAGCAAAACAATACTAGAAAGGATTTATGAATTATTGCATATGTAGCCATACTTGTGTTATTGTTATTGATTAAAAGAGAGGAAAACTATATGTTTTAAATTTTAAGAACTAGTACCAGTGTTATTCTTTGTGTTTAAATTGAATTTTGTTGCTAATTAGTTTTTAACATTTATTTGTGAGTCTGGCTTAAAGTGTTCTGAGTTCTTTTTATCAAATAATGAAGTCACACATAGTGGTGCAACTACCTGGAAGGAATTGGAAAGTTGTTTATATTATCTATTCTTCTCTTCTCTTCTCTTCTCTTCTCTTCTCTTCTCTTCTCTTCTCTTCTCTTCTCTTCTCTTCTCTTCTCTTCTCTTCTCTTCTCTTCTCTTCTCTTCTCTTCTCTTCTCTTATTTGTCTCTATTGCTGGCAATGAACTTAATTACCTCTCCGTTTCATTTTCAATCTAAGCAGAGCATCCATATTTCTCATGGCTCATCCCTTTTGAGTGGCTGGAGAAATGAACATGGTCTTTTAAAAAAAGATTTTTTTCTGCCAGAATTAGAGTGTGCTAAAGATTGTTTTTTTTTAAAAAAAATCCTTCAAATTTTACTCTCAGTCATCTTGGGCATAGACTATTACATTTATCACAAGAAGGGCCATGATAATTTAATACTGTGTAATAAATCAGTGGCAAAGTTAGCCTCCATGGACAGCAATGGAAAAGCAAGACCAAAAGAGATGTCTTTTCCCAAAAAAACAGTTAATGAAGTCAAACAAGACATTTCTTTACAAGAGATTAATACATTTCAGATTTATTTTGTGTTTTCCTTATTTTAGAATTGGCACAAATGAACTTCTCTAGTATCACCTGTGATTGCTAATGGAAAGGAAATTAATTTTGAAAGGCCAGAAAGGAGATGCCAGAAACAGGGATGACCAATAATTGCCAAGTTCATCTAAAGTTCAGTTTCTATTACTGTTTAAATTAAATTTGCAGAACACTGTCTTATCAGGCTTGAGTATGATATAGTGCTTTCCCAGATGTACCTTGGTGAAATGGTTGATAATGCCTTTCACTATCCATTAGCAAATCCCTTGGGCCCTAACTTGGAGAGTTGTCAAAGAAATTGCTGCTCAGTCTCAAGCTGACAGTTTGGTGACCCCCAGTGGTTACATCAATGGCCTATTATTTTGCATACATTGAAAGCTTTTGGAAAGCACAGCATAGCCTTCACCATGGAGCTAATTGATATTCCTTATCTGACCTATTTTCTCTACTCCCCAACATTCTAGAGTGAGCTGCAAAAGTTTTCGACTCCCTTTCTCAATAATCTTTTCCATACTATCTTCCCGAATCAATCTTAGCCAACAATTTTTCTTTTCTCTAAATTTCTAGCTCAATTATAGTCTGCACTATACAAAATCTTATTTGCTATATTAGTATTAGTCACTGTGGCTCAGGTACTTCCCAAGACCTCTGGATTCACATTTACTGGGTTTTTTCTTTAGGGCTCGATCCTGAAAAACATAATTTTCACTCTGTAATTCATTGCTCCTACCAGGTGTTCTCCAAGGCAATATTTTATATAAAGCTTTAGTAAAACTACAGGTTTCCTCAAATATGAGTAACAAGGACCCCAACTCCTAAATAGGGACTTACATGTGATTTTCATAATACTTCAGCTACATCAACAATGTCTAAGGCACAAATGGGCTCACGTGTTCTGTGATAGCTTGTGTCTGGGTTCTCTAGATGTGAGTAACAGACTTCCCAATTCCTGCACATATTGTATAATGTGTATATTCTAAATTGAGACAACCTTTATTTTATCAGTTACATAATATGCACAAAACTCAAAGCAGCAAATGCATAATCACAAAACATTCAAATTCTGTAGTCCATGTTATTTTAGCACTATATGCAATTCCTGGCAAATAACCATTACTTACATAATTTTGTTGAATGATTAACAATTCTGTGTACCACTGTCGATTTTACCTCCAGAGCAAAACGTGATTAAACACTGTATAACTACTTTAAAGTGATACTTCATATAAAGAATATATAACTGAGATAGTAAAAGTATGCCTTCACCAAAGGTAATTGCAGTAAAAAATTTTTACATATAAATTTTAAGACAATATCTTACCATTTTATCATGAGCAGGTATATATTCCACTTTACCACTGATAGCAGAATTAGCATAGAACTTCTGGCTGGTATCTTGGAAATATCCTTATTGGTGGAGTTTGGTTATTCAGAACTGTATATTTGCATGAGGGACAGAGTTCTTGAGAGCTTGAAAGAAGAGAGCTCTTAGAGTGGTCTTCTAACTTTCAATTTTAAGTGAGGATATGCAACTCTAGATCACTATTAGCATGTCTTCCAAATGCTAGCTCCTTTGCACATTGGCTTCTTTATCTATCTTCAGGGACATGAAGAGAATGTGATCCACACGTTATAGGATTAATAAACAGAGATTGTAAAGAGCCAAATTCAGGTTGATAAAAGAGAAAGTCCTAATAATTAGAGCCATAGTAAGTGGAATGGAATTCCTCAGGAAGTAACAGGTGTAATGACATTTTGGGTATAATTCTAACCTGCTTTCCAAAATTGTTATATTGCAGCCATTAAGAAAATTTGTTTTGTTTGACTGTATAATATTTATTTCAAAAAAGTTTTTCTTTTCTTTTTTAATGGGTTGGGGAGTAGAAGGGAGGGAAAATGTATTTTAATAGAGTAATGGAGGAAGGAATATGACAGATATGAAATGTGTGCACTTTCAGATAATCATGTTTTTTTACTTCACTTTTTACTTTGCCCAACATAACTATCACAAACTAGGAGTAATTTGTACTCTGTAGTTCCTATAGAAGATAAAGATGTTTTGGGGGTTTGTTTAACAAAAACTCCCTAATTAACTTCCACCAGGACACTGAGCATGTCCCAATAATATCATGTAGGGTTGCATTGTTCAGAGCCTCTCCTTTTCTTCTACCCATTCTGTTGCAGCTCCAGTCATCCAACTTCTTAGGCTGCTTTGGCCAAAATGCAGAATGTTCAGGAAACCACTTTTTAGGAGGTCTGAATTCAAAGGACTAGGTAATTTTCAGTTTCTTAAAGATTCTTGAAAATATTTCTTGAATCTGTGATTACCCATGAGGTATTTGCAAAGCTAAGAAAGTCCACTCCAGCAATCTCTTATTTCTGCCTTGTGTTCAGAAAAGGAACAAAAAAGGTAGCCAGGAGTTTAAGATTCTAGACTCTTTGGCCCTCTGGACAGGTAGATACTAACTTTTCAAATATATGCCTTTCCTGCAAGACACTATTTTCTGCCTTAGGTTAGGTAATGAGAGGGAGGGTAGGATGGGGCAGAGAAATTTCTTCTCCAAATCACTTTTGCTGAAGTTCAGTCTGAAAGCCCAAAGATGGACCATTTGATAGATCCATTTTTGTAGAAAATGGAAAAAGGTATGAAGGATTTCAAGTTGGTTCCTCAACCAAAAAAAGTTCAAAATGAGCATGAGCATATCAGGGTGATTGAAGGGGCAGGGTAGTTCCTCTCTGAACCTGAATGGATTTTAGAATCACTGTTATTAATTGAAGAGCACTTTTCAAGAGAGATTTGGACTCCTGAAAATAGATCAAGTGAAATTCCCTGGGAGTGGCTAAAGATCAACTATCTTTCTTTGTGGTCTATAAAAGTAAGATGATCTTTCTCATCTTTAGAGTTCCCTCTTTTTCATTTCTCTTATGCCTTCTAGAGTGCAGAAATGTAGGAAAGGAAGAATTGTTTTTACCTTCTCCACTTCCCAAGAAAAGCGATTTATAGTAAAAGTACATGGCAGCGCTTCCATTCTAGCTTATACAATTGACCAAAAAGCAAAATCTATTTTAAAGTGTAAATAATCCTATTGTTAATATTTTCTGATACTAAATGGTACATTGTATGTGATGGAGGTCATATGATACCAAGCATGTCCATTGTAAATACTTAGATTGTCCAATAAGCAAGAGAATGTTATAAAAGGCATGATTTGCTTATTAAAATAAAATATGATTTTAGTAAGCTAAAAGCAACACAACTCTCTCTCTCTCTCTCTCTCTCTCTCTCTCTCTCTCTTTCTCTCTCTCTCTCTTTTCCTCTCTCTCTTTCCTTCTCCTTCTGCCTCTCTGTCTCTGTCTCCCCTCCTTTCTCTGCTTCCCTCCTCTCTTTCTGTGTGTGTGTGTGTGTGTGTGTGTGTGTGTGTGTGTGTGTGTGTGTGTAAAAGGGGAAGGTAAGCAGGGCCCGATTTTTAATTGCATGGGTAGTAGAATCTTGGTCCCAGTTTTGAGGATGGCCTTATGGGTAATTCCAAATTCAAGCATTTTTGAATTTTAGAGTTCAAAAACTATAACTTCTAAAGAAAAAGAGGATGCCCTGGGTAGTCCATAGAGTCCTTCTCCTAATCATTATTTTGTCTAGAGACCAACACCAAAAAATTATGCAAATCATAAGGTCTAGTGGAAAGGGAGTTGTTTACTCAGGAACATCCAAAGTACTTTTCATTCTGGAAGAGTCCAAGTCACAGAGTGATACTAGGAGTCTTACAGAGACTTTGTAGGACTGTCAGAAAGGACTTGCTGGAATTATGGAACAATCTCAAGTTTAATTCCCTTCTGGGGAGACTAGTGAACTATTAGAGTGCTTTATGCTTTTGAATTTGTTTATAAGTTCTTAAGTCTATCCCATTCCAAATACTCATTGATTCACTGAATACTTGAATACCTTCTTACCCATGTTAAGAGAAATCAAGACACAAACTATAGCTAAACTTTTAGAAGGGTTTTCATGTGTTAACTTCAGGTGAGGGTAGTGAAACACCACGCCCCTCCCCGCCAAAAAGAAAAAAAGCCTTAAACTAAACTTCTTGGGATTAGGGGATTGTCTAGCAAGATCAGACTGAGTCTGTGAAAACTCAAGTCCTTGGACAGACACTGAATCACAGATCATTTTATTAACCAATAAGAAATGTTTGGGGAAAAATGACTTGTAAGTAGCTAGTGGCATAGAGACGAGAGCACTGGGCCTTGAGTTACAAAGGCCAGAGTTAAAATCTGGTCTCAGATAATTTTTAACTGTATAACTCTGAGCAAGTCATTTACTCTCTGTGTGCCTCAATTTCTCCAGTTCTAAAATGGGAATTATAACAATACCTCACTTACTGGGATATTGGAAAATGAAATGAGATAATATTTTTTATTTTTAAAATAGGTACTGTATAAATACTTCTTTCCTTTCTTTCCCCTTTCCCTGTATGGAATATCAACATATACATATATAATGAGAAAGAGAAGTAAGCCACTTATCTAGTAAAATTGAAGAATAATTACACAGACCATACACTATATTGGTATATATATATATATATATATATATATGAAAAAGCAAACTAGATGGATTCCCTGAGATTTCTAAGAGGATGTGAACAGTAGTTATTTATATTATTGGACAGTGTACCTATAATATTGTACCTATAATATTGAACTCACAAATTTACAATACTAATTTCTTTTAAACAGATGTTGACTATATATTACTATTATTTTTATAACAGTCTTTTTCTCACAACGTGAGGCTGAGCCCTGAAATAAGAGATAACCAAGTGTCTCATGAAATGATTTTTCTTCTTACTTTTTGGGGTATAATTTTCCAGAAATAGTTGTCTATTCTTTGTCCACTACCTCTATTCCCTTTCCTCTCATTGCTCAAGCCTTTGCAAATTGGTTTATGATTCTAGCAGTCAAGTGAACCTGCTCTCTACAAAGTTGTCAGTGATTCCTGAATTGCCGAATCTAATAGCTTTTCTTCAATTCTCATGCTTATTGATCACTCTGTAGTATTTTACACTATTGATCACTTTCTCATGATTTTTGCTCTCTCTTGGTTCTCATTTTATCTATTGTCTACTCCTTCTCAGGCTCCTTTACTAGATCAACGCCCACTATTTATGTTTTTTATTAAAGCTTTTTATTATCAAAACATGCATGGATAATTTGACAACATTGACCCTTGCATAGCCTTGTGTTTCAGATTTTCTTCTTCTTCCCCTACTCCCTCCCCTAGATGGCAAGCAATTCAATATATATTAAACACGTTAAAATATATGTTTAATCCTAATATGTAAAGGACTGCTTGCCATCTGGGGAGAGGGTGGAGGGAGGGAGGGGAAAAATCGGAACAGAAGTGAGTGCAAGAGGTAATGCTGTAAAAAATTACCCTGGCATGGGTTCTGTCAATAAAAAGTTATTAAATATATATATATATATATATATATATATATATATATATATGTTAAATCCAATATGTATACAATTCTCTTATTGCACAAGAGAAATAAGATCAAAAAAAGAAAGTAAATGAGTAAGAAAACAAAATGCAAACAAATAACAAGAGTGAGAATGTTATGTTTTGATCCACATTCAGTTCCTACAGTCCTTTCTCTGGGTGTAGATGGCTCTCTTTGTCACAAGATCATTGGAACTGGCATCAATCATCTCATTGTTGGAAAGAGTCAAGTTCATCAGAATTGATTGGGCTTTAATATTGATATAGTCACATACAATGATCTTCTGGTTCTGTTTATTTCCCTTAGCATCAGTTCATGTAAGTCTCTCCAGGCCCCTCTAAAATCCTGATCATTTCTTATAGAAATTACAGAAATTTCTTATAGAACAATAATATTCCACAACATTTATATACTATAATTTATTCAGCCCTTCTCCAGTTGATGGGCATCGACTCAATTTCTAGTTTCTTGCCACTACGAAAAGGGCTGCCACAAACATTTTTGCACATGGTCCACTATTTATCAATCATTATTCACATCCCATGCCTTAACTGTATCCCCCCCAACAGAAATCTTAATAACTATTTAAAATATATATTTATTAATTGTTGATATAAATTGTATACAAGCCCTTTTCAGAAGAATTGGATATAAAGATTATTTTTTTCTTTTGGATAATTTCTCTTCTTATCCTAGATGGATCAAAGTTGTCTGAACAGAAACTTTTCAATTTCAAGTAAGGAAAGTTATCTATTTTATTTTTTGCAATTGTCTCTATCTCTTACTTGGTTAACAGTTTGTCTTCTACCAATAGCTGAAATAAATGTAAAAAGACAGAAATAATCAATACATCTTTTGCAGATCATAATGAAATAAAAATTGAGTTAGGGACCACAAACAAAAGATACAAACCATAAACAAAAATATGGACCCAAAGGAAGACTTAACAATGGAATCTTAAATAATGAATGAACAAGTCATAGAAACAATGAATAACTATATAAAAGAAAACAATAATGATGACTTTCTGGGATCCAGCTAAAACAATCCTCAGAGGAAGGATCAAATCCTTATAATTGTTCATTAACAAAATAGAAAAAGGGAAGATTTATAAATTGAATATTCATTTGTAAAATTTAAAAAGTCAACAAATATACTATGAGCACAAAAGAGGAGATATTAAAAATTAGAGAAAAATTAAATAAATTAAAAACTAAAAACCATAAAAATAATCAATTAAAAAATAAAAAGTGCTCTTTTGGAAACTAAAAAACTGAAATAAATCCTTAATGAATCTGATTAAATCAAAATCAAGTTAATAAAATAGTAAATGAATAAGATGAAATCACTGCAAAACCAGAAGAAACAAAAAGAATAATCAAAACTTATAATGTGCAGTTATATGCTAATAAAACTGAAAACACACATGAAAATAGAGTAATACCCTCAAAAATATAAACTATAAAACTATCAGAGGTCCAGATAGAAATCTTAAATAGCCCAATCTCAGGGGGTAAGGGGGGAAGAATAGATCTAATAGTAAATTTTTTTCCTTTCTTTTTTTTTTAATTTTTATTTAATAATTACTTTATATTGACAGAATCCATGCCAGGGTAATTTTTTTTTTTACAACATTATCCCTTGCACTCGTTTCTGTTCCGATTTTTTTTCCCCCTCCCTCCCTTCACCCCCTCCCCTAGATGGCAAGCAGTCCTTTATATGTTGGATATGTTGCAGTATATCCTAGATACAATATATGTTTGCAGAACCGAACAGTTCTCTTGTTGCACAGGGAGAATTGGATTCAGAAGGTATAAATAACCCGGGAAGAAAAACAAAAATGCAGATAGTTCACATTCGTTTCCCAGTGTTCTTTCTTTGGGTGTAGCTGCTTTTGTCCGTCATTTATCAATTGAAACTCAGTTAAGTCTCTTTGTCAAAGAAATCCACTTCCATCAAAATATGTCCTCATACAATATCGTTGTTGAAGTGTATAATGATCTCCTGGTTTGATCTAATAGTAAATTAACTGCCAAAGGAAAATGTCCTGTTCCTCATGGATTAACATTTAGCTCTCATAGTTCATAAATTATTCTAAAAAATTAGGAAAGTTCCTTATCAGAATCCTTTTATAAGACAAATATGCTGCTCATTTTGTTGTTAGTTTTGATTAGTTGTATTTGACTCTGTGGCCCCGCTTAGAGATTTCTTGACAAAGATATTCAAATGATTTACCATTTCCTTCTCCAGTTCCAGCTGGATAACTGAAGCAAACAGGGTTAAGTGACTTGTCCAGCACTACTAGTATCTGAAGCCAAGATTTCATTTTTCAGAAAGGTGAGTCTTCCTGATTTCAGTTAGGACACTCTATACACAGTACCATTTTAATACTTTTACTAATCAAAATATTAAGGGAACTCTTTATAGAACTTGGAAAAATAGTAATAAAAATCATTTGAAGAAGCAAAGGATCTGGAATATCAAGGGAAATGATAAAAGAAGTAGAAACAAAGGAGGAATAACACATTATTATGAAGCAAAAGTCTTCAAAGCCATCTGTTTTTTTTTTTTAATTGAGAGATAGATTGATGAAATAGACTAGACTCCAGAAATAATAGAACTCAATAACCTAGTGTTTGGTTAAGTAGAAGAAAAAATTAATTACCCAGGGAAAAACTGTTTATTCATAAACATTATTGGGAAAACTAGAAAGCAGTCTGAAAAATATTAAACTTATTCCATGTTCTAATACATTCTAGATAGATATGTAACCTTAACATTAAAGAACATATTTTTTAAAAAATTGGAAGAGTATTTTCCAGATTCCTCCTTAATTTTAGTTCCTTCCCATCTATTAATTTTCTCCAGTTTGTCCTGTACCTAGTTTATTTGTACCTAAGTGTATATAAGTTATTTCCTAGCATTAGACTGCAATCTCCTTGAGGACAGTAACTGTCTTTTATTCTTTCTTTGTTTAGCAGTGCCTGGCACATCATAGACACTTAACAAAATTCTTTTTGACTGATTGACACTCCCCTAGTTTTCACAAAATTTGATTTCATAAATATTGACCTGGTTCTTTGAGTAGACAGCATTACACCTTTTGTAGCTTATATATTGAAATGAATGCATTTTTATCATGTTCACTTAGAAGAATATGGCTCAGATATCCTGCTTTTTTTGAAGAGATTCCTTTTTTTACAGAATGGAAGGATCAGAGAACTAGGATCTGGAATGCCAATTCAGACCATGGACATGTTATCTGCAGATTCTGTGAGTATATAGCAGCAGGGACTACATTGGGACAACCCTACTTAACCTAATATTAGTCTAATGTGGATTACAGAGTTAGCATAGGATTGGGCCTTAAATAAGATAATGGAAGTCCACAGGCATTGTGACTTATTTCAGGTCACACAAGTAGTAAGCGGCAAAGCCTAAGTCCTCCAATTCTAAACTCAGCCTTTTTTTTTTTTTTTTTTTTTTTAGTATGCACACTTCTTGTCAAGAATGACAATGGAATTCAAACCCAAGCATGAATAACACAAATGGCTGAAAATCCAAAAAGGTAGTGTGTAATATTTGGGCTAGCTTTCTAGAGGTCCTCTGGAATGGTATTGGTCTCAGCAGGATAGACACCTCAAAAATAGTCAGGAATAGAGTCTAAAGTCTTTATTGTCTTCTTCACAGTCTGTGTCCTTCACAGTTTTTGTCTGTCACAGTCTGACCCAGTCTTGATCTTAGTGGAGGAGTGCAGGAGGCAGGAGCGCCACCAGGAGGATGGTCAAAGATTCATGGAATGTCTCATTTCCAGTCGTCTCAGCCCTTAAATACTCTATTACAATTACAAAATACTCTATTACAATATACTGAATATGTGTGAAGTAGAGAACCATTACATCACCATGCTAAGTACTAAGTATATGTAAACTAGAGAACCATCATCTCATCAATTCCACTAAATTAACACCTTATTGTAAGTATCCTTGTTTCAAGTATACTTTTCCAGAGTTTCAGCCCTCTATATCTCCCTCTTTCTTTTGTTTTAGAACACAGATGGTCACACACTCCCTGACTTCTCAGGAAGACAGATGAAAAGACCAAAAAGGAGGTGATCATGCCCTCTCTAACTACTCAGGGAAGTGAGAACACCAAACTAGATATTGTTAGCAGCTTTCCTCTGGACTAAAGGGTCTTACTTGAAACAGGTATACATAAATCCATCAACATGGGAGATATTACACAAGCACATAGTAATATAACAGACTAGTAGTGGTGTAATAAACAACATGAATCAACATGAGGAATTATACATGTCCATAAGTCCTAGAAGGAGGGTATATAAATACCATTCACACATACACCTCCTTCAGCAGCCAAGAGATAGTCCAAAACCAATCTATTGTCCATCACTTCACATGTCAGGGAATCCAATGATTCCTTCAGGTTTTGAAGTCCTGCAAAGTCTTATTAACAATTTTTGATGTTCATGAGTCAATTGCCATAACTGTCATGTTCTTTCAGTGGTGGGTACAGTCAATGACGGAACTACCCAATGTTTTTTGGGTCTTCTCCTTTGTTTTAGGGGTGTTCCCCATTTTTCCCTGATGGAAAAGGTGGATTTGGCTTGTTGGCATCCATCTGATTCCTTCTCCATCTGTAGAGATACAAGCAAACCCTCTCCCCCAAGCAGTTAACCTATCTGGTCCCTTCCATTCATTATTTTTCTGGATCTCTCCGCATCACCTGGTGATTATCTAAAGATAGTGGAGCTGCTTGGACTGGACACTGCCCTTCCAGTGGGTTATAAAACCTGTCTGCCAGAGCCAGTGCATCTTTATCAAAAATCAAAAAATTAATAGTATAAAAAGATCCAATTCATGAGTGAAGAAATTTCTTTTATTAGCACAGACAAGAACCTTCTCTGCAACTTACAGTACTAGGAAGTTGCCTATAGTACTCTAGGCAATAGTGTCCTAAGCAATTTGCTTAGGGACATACAGACAATATATTTTAAAGGTAGGTCTTGAATGAAATCCTCCTGGTCTCAATGCTGGCTCTATGTCCACATGACACATTTCCTCAGGTGAATCATGTAAAGCCACTGTCTTCATTGCTCCCTAATTGCAGTTCCTTTGCTCCATCAGATTGCTTCTCAATTGATTGATCATGTCAGAGTACTGAACTTCTAAAGACTCTCTGGGGGTAACATTAGCTGCCATCATGCTTCAAGTGTTTTTTGCTTGGGGCCCTGGAGGTGGGCCTCACTTCCCATTTCCCTTAGTCAATCTACATTCTGATGCTCAATGGAAGCCTCTGTTGCATTTTGGACATAGGGTTTTAGGTCTTGTTTTTCCCATCTTGTTTTTTCACTCTATCTTTATGCAATACTGATCTTTCCAATGCCCTACTTTACCACTTTGAAAGCATTGACGAATCTCTCTGGAAGTCCTTTGCCAAAAGAGACCCTATCTTCCCATGTTCAGATCTTGAGAAATCTGCATCATAGCCTGAGTATAAAAGGTATTTGTGCCCACTGTGGCATAGCATCTTATGAGCTCATCTAAAGGAGCATCTTTGTGTAGTTCTAGTATAATTCTTCTACAAATCAACATTAGTATTTTCTTTAGCAAGTTGTCTTATAATTTCTGTTGCTACATTTTCACCAATAGTTCATATGACAGCTGTCTGCAGATGCCCCATGAAATCAGCAAAGGGTTTATTTGGACCTTGTGCTATTTTTGTGAAGGCTTCCCCTCTATCTTGTCTTCCTGAGAGGGTGCCCCATGCATTGATAGCAGCAACAGAAAATTGCTCATATTAGTCTGCGCTAAAGTGTCTGCATAAGGACCTAAACCTGCTAGTTGATCAAAGGGACTGGTATATTAACTCCAGGTTGCCTATTTCATTGGGCTTGTATTCTACAGAGTTCACTATATTCAGAAAGCCACAACAAGTTTTGTCCAGATTCTAAACATGCCCTTGATATAGATTTCCAGTCATTAGGGATTCGACCCATAAAGAGTGCAAGCCTTTTTCAGATCTTTGATAATTTCCAAATTAAAAGGAATATATCTTCTTTCTTGACCTGAAGAATCAAACTCTTCAATCACAGGGTATGCTTCTATTTTCAAATCAGATGTATCTTGTCTTTCATCTTTAGCTTTAATTAATGCCTTTTGTAATCATGTCATGGGGATGGACAAAGCTGCTGGACTGGTGGTGTTGATTGAGATTTTTCTTAATTTCATCAGCACTGTACTTAACTCCTTTCTTGTCCAATTCTTCATGCTTTTCAGCTGCTTTGTCAGTACCATCCCCTCCTACTCTTTCTCCTTTTTCCTTATTTTAAAACTTGTGGGATTCCTTAAAGTCAATTGTATTATGTTGTATTATGTTGTATGTATATATAAGTTTCCACTTATCTGACTGTAATTTTTCTTCCTTAGAGAACCAAGGAGATGTGTACTTTAATATTTCTAAGAATCCAGTGATCTACTCCCAAGTTACCAACAAACCTTGCTTCTTTATTAACCTAACTATGCTTGCTACATACTTCCCTTGGGATGGGGAAGGCTCTTTTCTTAGTATTTGCCCCATTTTAGTTCAAAAACGACAGTGACTAGTTTACTCACCTTATTCCAGGTCACAGGAACTTCTCCACTGAATTTATGATCATGTCAGTCAAACTGCTGACTGTAGGTCCTTATATCCACATTTGGGCACCAAAATGTAATGTTCAGGCTAGCTTTCTAGAGGTCCTCTGGAATGGTATTGGTCTCAGCAGGATAAACACCTCAAAAATAGTCAGGAATAGAGTCTAAAGTCTTTATTGTCTTCTTCACAGTCTGTCTCCTTCACAGTCTATGTCTGTCACAGTCTGACCCAGTCTTGATTTTAGTGGAGGAGTGCAGGAGGCAGGAGCGCCACCAGGAGGATGGTCAAAGATTCATGGAATGGCTCATTTTCAGTCCTCTCAGCCCTAAAATATCATATCACAATTACATTATTACAGCATACTAAATATGTATGAATTAGAGAACTATTACATTACCCTGCTAAGTACTAAGTATATGTATACTAATAAAGAACCATCATCTCATCAATTCTATCTTGTTGCAAGTATCCTTGTTTTAGTCCTAAGGTACAATCATCTGACACTTTAACAGAATGACCACCAGTTTAGTCTTATAGCCAGTGAATTGCCATTGTTTGGGAAAATGATGTAACACAGATTAATAGGTCAGGAGTATTCTGAGTGGCACTGCTTTTTAAAATTTTTTTAAATTTAAAGGGTTTTTTTGGCATTAGCTTTTAAGATCCATGAGAGTGTGATCTCTTAGCTAAATTTTATATTTTCTCAGTGCCTACCACATCTATACAGTAATTTGGATCTGATTCCCAGAATGCCAGGATTGGAGGGGGCCACAGAAATCATTGAGTTGATGCCTGATCAAGATTTCTCTGTGCCTATGTCAATGGTCATCCAGTCTTGGCTTAAAGACCTCTAATGAAGAGGGGAGCTAATATATCCATTTCATTTGTGGATAAATATTAATTCTAAGGGAATTTTTTCTTACCTGGAGTTTAAATCTGTCTTCTTTAAGTTTCACTCCTCACTTTTACTATACTCAGATCAAGGAGAAAATGTCAAATTTCTCTTCTACATGACAATATTAGAGAAAAATAATAATTGAATTATTGAATTAGGACTAAGATTCCCCTCTCTTCTGTTCTCCACTCCCTGTTGGAGTATTTCTACTATATTCAGTCAGCCTTTGAAAGGCAGGACTAATAAAGAGTGAAAAAATAAACTCTTGAGCTGACACAACCCATAGGGAAAATTTAGATCTGATCAAAAGGTAAAGAGATTCTAGTCTGTTGAAATCTGGACTATTATGTTTCAGTCAGACAAGTCTGAAGGGAAATGAATTTCTCTTTTGTCTAGATTACCCTACATGAAGTGATATAGGTATAGAAAAGTCTCTTTCACTAAGACCAAGTGATCCATCATATACCTCATTCAGACCCTCATTAGAATAAGACTACTTTTCATTAGAGTTTTCTTGCCAAAGATATTGGTGGGGTTTGCCATTCCTTTCTCATTCTCCACTTCATTTTACAGATGAGGAAACTGAGACAAACAAGGCTAAGTATCTTACTCAGGGTCATCCAGATAAAGTGTCTCAGCCTAGATTTGAACTCAGAAAGATGAGTCTTTCTAATTGAAGGCCATAATATTTGTTCTCTCATTACTTGTTAACCAATCAGAGTTAATTTCCATGCTCAAGAACATCTACTCTTCCAAGGGCAGATAAGCATTGAATGGATTCCATGGAATGTTTTTGTCATTTGAGAATGCCACTGATCCTTTTTATTGATAATCTGCTAGCAATTACCCCCAAAACTATATCTTTCAAACTTTTTATAGGGTTATACCTTCAAATACATGAAGACAAATATACTCCTTACAAACCTTCTCTTCTCTAATTTAAGGACTCCCAGTTCCTTTGACTAACATTTATATAATATAACGTTAATATAATATAATAACATTTATATAATAAAACCATCACCATCACCATCCTGATCACTCTCCTCAGGTATGAGCTGATCTATCAGTGTCCATCCTATAATGTGTTATCTAGAATGCAATACAATTATCCAGATAGGGCTTAGCAAGGGTGCAGTATGGCCTAATGAGTCTATCACTTTCCTAATCACATTAGTTGCCATACTACTTGGTTGATTCATTGAACTGCTGTTCACCTAAATATCTAGATCTTTTCCAAACTACCTATTATTAAATGGAAAATGAGATTGAGTAGGCTACTGTGTTCATTTCTTTATCTTAATTTGGGATGTATATGTGTGTGTGTGTGTGTGTGTGTGTGTGTGTGTGTGTGTGTGTGTGTGTTAGTCCTGAGCTCTTGATAACTTCTCTGGATAATGATATAGCTGATTAAAGACATTTTTCTCTGTACCCACCAGAGGTCAGTGTGTATTAGAGGTATACTGCAGAACCTGTTTTCCAGAGACTGAAGGAAAAAGTATCATGCCTTAGTCTCTCCATTGTCCAATTCTTCCACTTCTCCATGACCCTTCTTCCAGCCCTGCATTTTTTCAGCCTTTCTTGTCAGGGAGATTAGAAATGCTCAAGAATTTTAGGAAGAATTTCATTCATTTAATTCTCAGCTAATTATCAGTGTGGTGTATTGGGAAGAACTGGGCTTCAGGAAATTTGAGTGCTTGTTTTCTCAATGACAATCATAATAATAGCTGACTTTTACATAACATTTGAAGTTTACAGATCATTTTGCATCCATTATTTCACTTGACACTGGCAATAATGCTAGGAAATGGATTTCACAGGTATTATTATTTCTCTTTTATAGATAAAGCAACTAATCCTCAGAGAGCAAATATGACTCATTCACGATCACAGGTACTAATTGTCAGAGGTAGGATTCTAATTAGGATCTTCCCAAGGAACTCCAAGTTTAGAATTCCTTTTACTACACTTTTCCACATGACCTTGGGTAAGATCCTCTATGTCTTTGGGCTCCCCAGAAAATAAACAGGAAGAAAAGGTAGTCAACAACATCAATAATATTAATTATTATTAATAGATATTATATCATATTATTAAGTGTATTAGTTATTAATAGATATTATAGAGATATTAATAATAATATATAGTACTTATACAGCATTCTAAAATGTATAAAGTGCTTTATTATAAGTCTTATCTCACCCAATCTTTACAACAACTTTGGAAGGTAGATGTTATTATTATTTCCATTTTACAAATGAAGACACTGGGTAGGTAATAGTTAAGTGACTTATCCAGGATCTCATGGCTAGTAAGTGTCTGAGACCAGATTTGAACTCCAATATGTTTAACTCTAAGTCTAACATTCTATTCACTGTGCTACTCAATTGTCTAGAAGAACAAAGATTGAAAAGAAAGGGAATCATATTTAATAACTTTTCCCACTATATGTATATATTTAAAATGTTTTTAATTTTAAAAATTTATAATAGATTTTTATTTTTTAAAGTACAAGTAAAGATAGTTTTCAATATTCACTTTTGCAAAACCTTGTGTTCCATATTTTTCTCCTTCCCTTTCCACCTCCTCTGTCTCCTAGATAGCAAGTAATCCAATATAGGTTAAACATGTGCAAGTCTTCTAAACATATTTTCACATTTATCATCATCATATCTAATAATTAAGAGATCATTGGAATGCTATCTATCATCAGTGAAAGAAAAGATGAACTCTGAGTAAAAACTGATGCATTCATTTTTCACTTTACTTTTCTTGCTTTATTATTACTTTTGCAACATGTCTAATTAGGAAATTAGGAAATATGTGTTGTATGATTTCACATGTATGAGTATCATATTGATTGCCTTCTCAAAGTGGGGAAGGGGCTGGAGGGAGAGAGAGAATTTAGAATATAGAATTTTTTAAAATGAATGTGATATATATGGATATATATGTAATTGTGTGTGTGTGTGTGTGTATGTATGTGTGTAGGTCAGTGATAACTTAGTTTGGAGAAACATTTTATGTTGAGTTATGAGTTCAGAATCCAGATTACAGAAGTTTTAGGAGACAGAAAGTAGAGGCAATAAGTATAAACAATATTTTCTGGAGGTTTGAGAATGGGAGGATAAATTTAGGACATCGTTTAAAGGAATTAAAGGGTCTTTTTTTTTAAGAATTGTGGAGAATTGAGCCCTTATAGGTAGTAGAAAAGGAACAAGGGAGAGAATGAAGAAAAGAGAGAAAGAAAAGATTATTATATGGGCAATTTGCTGGAGACAATGGAAAGTGACTGACTTTTTACTTGATGAAGGTTGACCTTGTTAGGAAGGGTTACCTCTTCATCAGAAGTTGGAATAAAAAATGAGAGAATGTGTGATGAAACCAATCCTTTGTAAAATGTAAATAGGATGAAAAGAAGCTCATGGCAAATGACCTCTACTTTCTCAATAAAGTATGAGGTAAGATTCTAAATCGTGGGAGAAGAGAATGGAATTTTCTAAGAGGCTTGGGGACAAAATTTTTAGAATGATCACTGAGGAAAATAGTATAGGAAATCAATTAGGGATTAGGTTAAAGGATTGTTTTGCTATCATGAGGGCCTGATAGTGATCAGGTAACACAAATATGTAGGAGACACAATCCACACAGTTGTTTTCTGTTCTTTGGTTCAATTAAACAGCTCAGGAGTAGATGGAGGATTAGCAAGGCAGGGTGGAAGGGGATTGAAAGTTGGAGAAGGTTGGTAAAGTGACATATACCTGTAATTCTGGCTATCAGGCAACCTCAGGCCTCTAATTGCTAAGAGCTAAGTTCCACATTAAGTTTGGCATTAATTTGTCAAGTGCTCAGAAATGAAGGGCTATTAAGTTTCCTAATAAGGGTAGGCCTTGCCCCAAGTTAGAAAATAGATTAGATCAAAACTCTTATATCAAACAAAATGGGAATAGATCCATGAATTAACCCCTGTACTTTCAAAACAGGTAAGATATAGAGATATAGTCTTTAAAAAACAAATAGTGACATGTAGAATTAAATGAGTTATCTAAAATGTCAAGAGAGAGGATCAGAGAAAATTAAGTCAGAGAAAGAGTCCTCAAAAATACTGAAGATTAGAGAGATTGAATATCACAGTGAGGATGAACAATAAATTCAGGAGGAATGAGGTTTGGGGAGATGGAATAAGAAATTGTATTTGGACAAAGTCATTTAATAGTTTCTAATAAAGGAAACTGAATAGTTGTGGGTAATGGTAAGATCAATGGTATAAATATCCTTGTGTAGAGTTGAGGAGGAGTGAAGGAAGAGGTCAAGTAGCCTAAGTAGGTTGAGAAACTGGCAGGATTGGTTATTTAAGACAATGATGCCCTTTGGTGTAATATTATAATTATATAGTATAAGTATGTAATGAATGAACCTAGAGTAGGAAGTTTGCTACTTTAATTTTTTCAGCAAGAGGCCAGTTCACTCTAGTGCCATTGATTACAGGACCAATAGAACTTCCACTAATTTTCCCCATGAGTCTCTTTCTTTCTTAGACTAGAAACAAAAGTAAGTTACTGGGTAGAAAATTGCCTAATTATAGAAAAATGCTGTTCTGGGGAAATATTTTTTCCTTGAAAAGTGTTTTGTTAGAAACATTTAGCTGACTGAATCAGAAGGTGAGTTGCTGAAATGTTTTCCTCTTCAGTACCCCTAAAATTAATTCTTTGTTTCCTATGTATCACCATTGTCTAGTAGAAAAAGCACTATGTGTATTATTTTCAGAAAAGCTGTAGATTGGAAGTAGAAGACCTGCATTTGAGTTTTGTCTTTTTTTCATTACTACATCATGCTACTCACTCACAATGAGTCTATAGTAGATTAACCCTTCCCATCCTACACTCAACATTTTTCAAATTTTCTCTCTCTAACCATGTTTCATCACTCTGTCTCTCAAGTTGCCTTCTTGAAACCAATGTGAGACATTTATCCTTATTGAATTTCATCCTATTCAATTCCATTCAATATTCTAACTTTACAAGGTGTTTTTCAATTCTGACTCTGTTATCCAATATGTTAGCTATTGTTAGATTGATTGATTGCTATAGATTGATATAAAATGCCTCTTTCATTTTCCCTTCTAATCAGGGCTGTCTTGGAGCCCAACTGTTAAATTTTCAGTATAAGCATTTGCATTTCAGAAAACAGCAAAGTATAAATTAGGGCTCGATTTATTGTTTTGTTGATTGACTAAGTTTTAAAAAGTTTGGGAGAAAAATGGTAATAATACAGATTAAACTTGCATTTTCAGGGTACTGGTTGTTAAACATTTATCAACACACCCTTGCCTCTAACCACTTTCTCACTTTTTCCTTTTCTGAATATTCTTCTTACCAAGCTGGGAACAAGTGCTCACTGTTAAATAGCAGAAAGCCAAACATATCTGGGGCACTTTCCTCAAGACTTTCTGATAAGTTAACACTGACCATTAATGACTAATCTTTGAGTCTAGTTATTCAACCAATTATGAATCCTTCTAGTTATATTATGGTCTGGTTCATATCTCCCTGTGTTTTCCATGAGAATAACATAAGATATTTTATTAAATGTCTTGCCAAAAACAAGATGAACTATATCTACAGTAGGTGCAGGAAAGTGTAACATCTAGGCTAGCTTTCCTGAGGATCTCTGTTTTTCTCTCCAACTTCTGTGTCTCCTCTGCATCTGAGACCTCATCTGTGTCTCCTCTGTACCTGTGTCTGAACTTGAGCATACACTCACTCGAGTCTCTCTCGAGTCTGCTTATTTCAAATCCTCCCAACACTTATATACCTTAGTATAATTACATCACTACAGCATACTGAGCATGTGCCAACTGTAGAACCATTATATCACCATATTAAGTATACGTGAACTAGAGAACCATCATCTCATCAATCACATTAAGTTAACACCCTGCTGTAAGTATCTTTGCTTCAAGTACACTTTTTTCAGAGTTCCCCAATATCCGAGGTCCTCTACAGGGAAGATATGATTTCCTCAGGGTCACAAATACAGCTAATGAGTTCTAGTGGTTCTATTATTTAGATCTCTTGATTTTCAGTCTGCAGATCTTCACTACACTTGGAGTTTATCAAATAAAATCAGTAAAACTTGATTATTTAAGTTTGTTCATTTAGTGTTTTGTCTTCAGTGTAACAACTGCTTATTGTGTATATGTGTGTTGAGGAGAGAAAGGAAAGGGAGAACTGGGGGAAACAAAGATGGGAAGCAGAAGAAAAGTAAAGGCAATTGTACTATGTTGCTTTTTTGGGTAGTCTTTTAAAAAATGTTTTTCAATAGTATTTTATTTTCCAAATACATTTAAAGATAGTTTTCAACATTTATTTTTGTAAGATTTTGTATTCCAAATTTTTCTCTCTCTTTCCCTTTTCCCCCTCCCCAACACAGCAATTCTTTTATATATATTATAATATTTATCATGTTGTGTAAGAAAAATTACCCTAAAGAGAAAAAAATCATGAGAAACAAACAAAGAAACATAAAATGAAAATACTATGCTTCAATCCACATTCAATCTCCATAGTTTTCTCTTTGGAGAAAACCCCAAATCTATTGGAATTACCTTAAATCATCTCACTGTTGAGAAGAGCCAAGTTCATCATAGATGATCATCACATGACCTTTTGGTAACTGTATATAATGTTCTCTTGGTTCTACTCATTTCACTCAGTATTGGTTCATATAAGTCTATCCAGGGTTTTCTGAAATCAGCCTGCTCATCATTTCTTATATAACAATAATAATCCGTTACATACATGCATGCATTATATACATACATGACATGTAATTACACACATACATTATTCAGCCATTCTTCAATTGATGGGCATTTTGGGTAGTCTTACTTCCATTTCCCATTAAGCAGCTATAGATTGATATAAAATGCCTCTTTCATTTTCCCTTCTAATCAGGGCTGTTTTGGAACCCAACTGTTAAATTTTCAGTATAAGCATTTGCATTTCAGAAAACAGCAAAGTATAAATCAGGGCTCAATTTATTGTTTTGTTGATT
Source organism: Antechinus flavipes (assembly GCF_016432865.1). Classification (NCBI taxonomy): domain Eukaryota; kingdom Metazoa; phylum Chordata; class Mammalia; order Dasyuromorphia; family Dasyuridae; genus Antechinus; species Antechinus flavipes. The sequence continues at coordinate 397,418,546 of NC_067399.1, read as the reverse complement.
GACTAAGTTTTAAAAAGTTTGGGAGAAAAATGGTAATAATGCAGATTAAACTTGCATTTTCAGGGTACTGGTTGTTAAACATTTGTCAACACACCCTTGCCTCTAACCACTTTCTCACTTTTTCCTTTTCTGAATATTCTTCTTCCCAAGCTGGGAACAAGTGCTCAAGATTTGGGACACAAAGTAATGATGGGTCAGTGTTGGAAGAATGAGTGGGAGACAAATAGGGGATAGAGAAAGCAGTTTTCATTGGAATTTGTCATCTTTCAGAAATAAGAGTTTCAAGGAGCCTCTGGTCCAGCCCACAGCTGAACAATAATACCGCTTCTAACATCCTTGGAAAATGGTCTTTCAACATTTCTGTAGCTCTTGTGTTTGAAATCTCCAGTGATCATGAATACAGGTCTGTTCAAGGTCACCTATTAGACTTTTGGAAATGTCTGATTATTAACTGTTGATTTCCACGTGTGGTGGAAATAAATCTGATTTTATTCTTTCATGGAATAGTTGATTGCCTTACTTAATATGGTTTGAGGAATTCTAAAAAGGCCTTTGTACCCTCTTTATCTCTCCCAGCCCCAAATGCCTCAATAACTTAAATTTTATCATTAGCAAGGAATTGCTTTGTATTGAGTTACTCTATTTATATATAATCCTTTTTTTCATCCTCTTTTAAAGAGCAACTATTCCTGGGTAAGATTCAAATTAAATAATTAATATTTTAGTGTGAATTCATTTGTTCTCTCAAAATAGAGACCAAAACATACATCATAAAGGAAAGTGGGAAGTTTTTAGCAAGCAGAAAACAACTAATTACACTTTATAATTTTGCCAAGTTTTAGTATTAGGACAATCATTCCAGTTCTATTTTCTTTATTGTAATCTCTAATTGCAATGTATGTATCTAGAAAAAAGGGTATATAGTAGTTAAAGCACAGTGCCAGAAACATACAAATCACTTAATAAATGCTTTCTGAATTGAATTAAATAGAGATATTAATATTTAGTTTAGTATTTCTAGGATTTATGATTTCTTTGGTACCTGTGCTTCCTCCACTGATACATATGGTTATTATCACTTCATTTTCATCATCATTATGACTAGCATTTATTTAGCTCTTTAAAGTTTACCACATACAAATATTAACTTACCTTATTCTCACAACAAACCTGTGAGGTAGATACTATTACTATTCTTTTGTTTTATAGATGAGAGAACTGAAGCAGATAAAACTGATTTTTCCTGGAGTCACACAGTAAGTATCTGAGGTTAGATTCAAATTCAGGCCTTTCTGATTTGAATTCAGTGTTTTCCTAGCTGCTAGCTATCCTAATTGCTTTGGCTGAGAATATTGATCACCAGACGTCCATCTTTCTAGAATAACCTTACTATACTGAGCTAAGCTTTCTTGCACAGGATGGATATGCAACCCATAATCTGCCACAGAATCTTCTGCAAATCTCACACCATTTGGTTTACCCTTTGAGAATCCAAAGTCTCTTCTCTGCCACAAGAGGACTTTGGTGGCAGGTACAAGATATGTGCATATATATATGTGTGTACATATAGAATGACTATATGTCCCAGAGGTTAGAGTGGTGGGCTGGAGTAAGGAAGACTCACCTTCCTGAGTTCAAATCAGAGCTCAGCGGCTTATTAGCCATGTGACCTTGGGCAAGTCAGTCAGCTCTTTTTGCCTCAATTTCCTCATCTATAAAATGAGCTAGAGAAGGAACTGCCAAAGCGCTCCAGTGACTTTGCAAGAAAACCCAAATTGGGTCAACTGGACAACAAGACAGTAATGTGTACATAGATGTGTATATACACATACATATTTGTATGGATTTGTTATTTAATTGGTCTGGGATTACTCAATGAAGAAACTCCTCTTATCTATACAGATCTGCAACTATTCTTAAACTTTTAGACTTAGAGAATTGTCTGTGGTAGGTACAGAGAAGTTAAAGTGACTTTCCTCGAAGCAGACAACCACATTTATCAAGGACACAATTTTTCTAATTCTGAGGTCTATTTTCTATCCACCATGCCAAATTGTTATATATGCATATATACATATAATACATTTGTACATATGTATCCGATGTGGACCAAAATATTAGTTTTAAGCTTAATAGTTTTTAAATGAAACATCCACTTTAATAACTTAAGAGTACAGTAAGATTTTTGGGACAATGTGTGTGTGTGTGTGTGTGTGTGTGTGTGTGTGTGTGTGTGTGTCTTCTGTAGTTCCAGATTAAAATCATTCATTGCAACCCAAACCATTACCAGTCATCTTGAATTCTGTCCTGCCACTGAACTTCAGTGCCTGAAAGAAAGAGTAACGCTGATGATTTTGTGTCATTCTTCAAAAACAAAGGCTGAATACTTGTCTAAAATCAGATAACCACTATGAGTTAAAGGTGACACGTTAACTCAGCTTATCCTAACTCTGAGCTCAGCTCTCTATCTTTTATATCCACATCCTGACACACTGATACATACACAAACTCACAGAGTTCCCTTACCCTAATCCTCACATATATGCTCTCCCTCCCGCCCCCCAGTCTCCATATCCTACTACAATTAGCATGGTATAATGTATAGTGAGGCAGCTTGGAGTTAGGAAGAGCTGGATTCACCTCTATTGGCTATGTGACCATGGGCAACTTTACTTCTCAGTGCTCCAAGCATCTGGAGTTCCTTATACTACTGAAATCCTCATTGAAATGCATATGCCCACACAAATCACCTACATGGATGTATCTACAGATGGAAGTAAATATCTCTATGTTGTTCTTGGACATACCTTGTTATTGTTTTTCTTTGTAGCAAACAACTTCTATAAACTTTACTCAAGTTTGCTACTGTTACCAGTTTTACTTGGGAAAATGTTGACAAAGAAAGCTTTGGTCATTGGTTCTTTCCAGTGAAAGCAATAGAAATTTCTCGCTCAGAAAATCAAATGTAGCTTAAAGGGAATCATTCTTTATAGAGGAATTAGGAGGAGCAGGATGGAATGGATGATAATTCATCAAATATAGAATAACATCATTTGCTTACCCAAAGCTGACTCTAAAGTGCTCCTTTTATATGTAAAAACAGAACTGTGCTAAGAAATTGTCTCTTAAAAATAAAAAAAGAAATTGTCTTTTTTCATTAGTCATAAAAAGTTAGTACTCTAGAAAAATAAAAATAAAAATTACTCCCATATGGCTGAAGTGGCCAGAATGTGTAGATAACTAGTAGATATAATTATCAAATGTTTGGCAAAGATTTTGTGAAATTTTTAAAATTTTTTGAAGAAAGTGATCATTATATTAAGCGCAGTGATGATAAGTAATCAGCTTATTGTGAGCACAAATAGATAAGATTTGATTTTGAAATTCACCTGTAAATATGCTCTTTAAAAGACTTTGAAGAGAAATTGGGAAAATTTTATGTCTATAGAAAGCAAAACCTCAACATTTGTATGGTATCCCACTCAATTGTAGCACCCTACCACTGCTTGAGTCCTCATCTTCTGCCTCTTAAAATATATTTATTGCTGTGCATTTATTTGCAGTGGTGTCTGACTCTTTGACAAAGAAAGTTTAAACGAAGAACCTGTTCTTGGCTCCATCTTAACCTCAACACAAAATAGCTCATGAGAAATTGTAACCATTTGTGTAGGATGAGGGAACTTGGAAACTCATATTCCAAGGTGGGGAAAGGTTTCAGTTGCTAGAGACTGTGTCATGACTGAAAATTTCCTCTTGATGTCTGAGATGACAAAGCTTCATCTTCTGAATCTTGTCATGGTTCAAGCCTTCATGGATTCTCACTTCTGTCTTATTTCTATTGTCATCAAAAAGGGGAATCTTGATCACATGCCTCCATGCTATTTGTGCCATAACTGTTCCATGCTGAAGCACCATCCTCTGTTGCTTTCCTTCATCCATCTTCTTACATCTCTATTCTTTGGTTCTTACCTTCTTTGGGTGAATATTACTGCACTTTAGAATGAGACCATTTGGGCCTTTCGGGAGTGGGGAGGAAAGGAGAGAGGAGAAAGAACCTGTAATACAAAGTTTTGCAAAAGTGAATGTTGAAAACTACTTTTTCATGTATTTGGGAAAATAAAATGCTACTAAAACAAAAAAAGCTAACTTTAAAAAAAGACTATTAAAAACCCGCAAAACAAAAGAAAAGGAGCTTTCCAGAAAGTTGTAAGAATTCTAGATTCATTCTTGGCTTCCAACATCATCACTCAACACAAGATGTTTTCTCCATAGTTACCAGTGACCTACACCCTCCCCCCACACACACAATTACATATATATCACATTCATTTCTTAAAAATTTATGTTCCAAATTCTCTCCTTCCAGCCCCTTTCCCAATTTGATAAATGCAAGCAATATGATACCCATATATGTGAAGTTATACAAAACATATTTCATAGCTGGGTTAGGATGAATACATTTTTTAACCTTTTCATATATTTATGATATTTGTGGGATACCCCTTCTCAGCATGATCAATGTCCACCCATTGAAATGTTCTGAGCCTATGAATAACCACCTGTACCCCTTTTCATTCACCCTTTCAGTTGTCATACTATTCTAAGGTAATTGGTGCCTGGTCAAGCAAATTGTCTTGGAGTTTCAGAAAGTCTCAATGTGGCACTGGAAACACTGTAAAAGAGACAAACAAGCAGGCAATATCTGCCAGCAGCAGTAAAGCAAAGTTCTTGTTCCCCTTGCAAGTGATATTAATAATCATAGCTAGCATTTATATAGCATTGCCTTCTGGATAATGTGCTAAGTGCTTTACAATTATTATCTCATTTTATGATAATAGTCATAATTATATTAATAATAGCTAGCATTTATATAGCATCTACTATGTACCAGGCACTGTGCTAAATGCTTTACAAATATTATCTCATTTGAATCTCACAACAACCCTGGAAAGTAGATGCTGATATTATTCTCATTTTTGATCCTGTTTGAGGTTTTCTTGGCAGGTACTAGAATAGTATTTCCTTCTCTAGTTCATTTTATAGGTGAGGAAATTGAGGCAAATAGGGTGAAGTCACTTGGGTCACCCAGTTAATAAAATATCTGAGATTAGATTTAAACTCAGTAAGATAATTTTCCTGACTTTTGGCCTGGCACTCCATCCACTGTGCCACTTGTCTAGCCCCTAGGGAAAATTCAAATATGAGTACTTGGGGTGCTTTCACTGTTATTTTCTCTTTTATTATAAACCCTAATAATTTTGGAGATGTTAATATGGTAGATATAGTTATCCCTACTTGACAGATGAGGAAACTGGAGAGGAAGGAGGTGAAACAATGTGCCCATAGGCAAAAACCAGCTTAGGAAGTATGTAAGGAATTCCATTCCAACAAAGCTGGGTTTATTCTATAATTGTGTAGTGAAAAGACTGCCCTCCCCCTTGGCATCAAGAGATCTGGATTTGAATTCTGCCCTTAGGCAGTGAATTGGATGTGAGATTTGGGGGCAAGACATTTTTTATCTCTGTGAGATTTAGCTCCCTCATCTAAAAAGCTGGTAGAATAATCATGATTTTGTGAGGATCATAAAAGTCCCTCTTTCTCCTTCTTGTAGCTGTTATCCAGAAAGGCCTTTGCAGACCTTAAAGAGCTAGGGAATTGTGAACTATTATTCTCATCTGCCTCTTCTTTGATCTCCTGTTTTTTTCTCAGATTCCTGCAGGGCATAAACATACACGGTTTTGAAAAGCCAAAGAAACGCTTAGGGCATATAATATAGAAAACATGGCACTTTTTGCTTCTTAGATGATCATCAAAATGGGAAGCCAAACCACACTTATTCCTGTCTAGACTGCCAATTTCCCAGAATGCCTTAGATTTGTTTTTTGAAACCTTGAGAAGTTGTCTCTCATAAAATCAGGACAACATATCTAAGACACATACTTGAAATTTTGTCATCATGTCAAAAACTTGGGGAGAAAGTCCTCCTTCCTTTAACCAAATCCATCTGCAAGAAGCAATATATGTAATGGATGTTTCTGTTCCAAGATTCACATTCTGTAGAACAGCACACATCACTTTGGATCTCTCTGCTCCACAAATTCATCATACATCAGTCACAGCAGAGAAATAGATTTTCTCCATACACTCACACAGAATTGGGCACTTCAGAAAGGAGGAGACATCTTTAGAAGAGGGGCTGGCAAAAAACCAAACATAAAATAAAAGAAAAAACCACCACCAAAAACCTAACATGTGACAAAATGCCAATTATAACTATTTCCCATAATAAAGAAGATGAACAACACTTTTTTGCTTGTTTCTGTTTTAAACAGAAACAGAGCATTTGGTATGAAGATGCAAGGACAAAATGATATGTTTGGATAGCAAGTTTACACTCTTGTGAAAGCATCAGTTCTGCTGTAGAACTAGGAACACACAACTAGCCATGGTGTATACAATCAATCAATATGCACAGAATTGTCTACCTCAAATGTTATCTTTTTTCAAAACACTTTGTAGATTTGCTTAATCTATGTCACCTTCCCATTTGTGGATAATAAAATTTTTGAAGATCTGGTACCCCACTTTGTTTTAAGGTGAATATCCAAACAGGGCCTTACTTTATATTATATGCAAAATGAATATACCAGAAATGCTTTTCTGATGGATGATTTTTATTTTCTGGCTGCAGTAGATTATAAATGAGAAACTAGGCAGCAGCAAGTGAAGGTATGTCATAAAAGAAATGTGTGATTGGGAGAAAAAAAAAGATGGACCAGTAATGCAGAGAGTGAGGATAAATGAAGGACAGTCTGTGTGGTCTGCTTGTATCTGTATATTGTTAGGGGAATTAGACCATGGCCTCTAGTATGAGGAGTGAATCCCTTTTTAGCATATTTATGAAAGGATATGTTAAGAGAACACAGAATAAAAAGGGATAGATGGGAGCCTCTGTGTTAATGAAGTCACAATTCCATCAAGACATTGAAGAAAAATCAGTGGTTATCCATTGATATTAACTAATGACTACCAGGGTGTTGTCTTTGAAGGAATGGATATTCTAAAGGACAGGAAGATTAAAACTGGTGCCCATAGATATTATAGTATTAATGTCTTATCCTTACAGAGTACTTTATAGCCCTCAAAGCACTTTTATAATTTATTAATTATATTTATTATATTATCATGACATATTTTAATTTATATTATTTTTCTATAACAATTCTGCAAGAACAGAATGGAAGATAGTCTCGGATCCATTTTCAGAGGATCCTAAGCTTAGAACTAGAAGGGACTTCACAGACTATCTAGTCCAGTTTCTTCATTTTACAAATAAGGAAACTGAAGCCTGGAGTCACACACTATTTGGCAGAACTGGAATTTTTAAGTCAGTTCTTCTGACTAATCCAGTGCTCATTCAATGGTACCACACTGTCTCCTTCAGGAAACTTTGACTCAGAGAGATGCTGTAATGTGCCCAGTCTCATAAGGCTACTGTTATTAGAACTTAGAATAATACTCAGTTCTTTACCCTCATGCTCGATTGGTTTTGTTTAGTTCTGTTTTGCTTTGATCTCAGCATTCTTTCCCTTTAGATATGTTGTTTGGTCATTTTTTAGTCATTTCTGACTCCTCATGACCCCATTGGAGGTTTTCTTGGCAAAAATATTGAAATGGTTTGCCATTTTCTTTTCCAGTCCCTTTTGCAGATGAGGAAGTTCAGGTAGATAGGCGTTAAGTGACTTGCCCAAGATCACACAGCTAATAAATGTCTGAGGTCAGATTTGAACTCAGGAAGATGAGTCTTCCTGATTCCAGACCAGGTACTCTATCTACTATACCATCTAGCTACTTTGGACACATATAAGTATTCTATATCTATCAATAGAGAGAGAGAATCAAATTTGAACTCAGGATAATAAATCATTCTGACTTCAGACCCAGCAGTCTATTCATTGCACCACCCAGGTCCACCCCACTCCTCTTTAGGTAGGAGGGTAATAAATCAGTAATGGCTAGAAAGAACTAGAGCATATCAAATCTTCATACAAAATAGAATGATGTTTGATAGCCATGGTCAATCCACATACATGCTAATGTTAATAGCCTAAATAGCCCTTTTCAATGTACAAATCTCTTTCCCAAGTCGTATTATTTTACTACCCCACAAAATGTGTTTTGGTAGAAAAAATCCTGGACAGGGTCTCAAGAGAATGGGATTTGAAATACTACTTTAACAATTATTTACAAGGTCATAGATATGTCTTTTGAACTCTCTTCTTTTGTTTTTTTGATATTAAACATGATAGAAATATGTTAAATCCAATATATGTATATATTTATACAATTATCATGCCGCACAAGAAAAAAAAAGAGAAGCAAAATAAAATGCAAGCAAACAACAACAAAAGAGTAAAAATGCTATGTTTTGAATCACACTTAGTTTCCACAGTCCTAGTAGGGTGTAGATGGCTCTCTTCATCACTGAACAATTGGGACTGATTTGAATTATCTTATTGTTGAAGAGAGCCACATCCATCAGAATTGATAATTGTATAATCTTGTTGTTGCCATGTATAATGATGTCCTGGTCCTGCTCATTTCACTTAGGATCAATTCATGGAAGTCTCTCCAGACCGCTCTGAAATCATCCTATTGGTCATTTCTTATAGAATAATAATATTCCATAACATTCATATACCATAATTTATTCAGCCATTTTCCAACTGATGGGCATCCACTCATTTTCCAGTTTCTTGCCGCTACAAAAAGGGCTGTCACAAACTTTTTTGTACATGTGTGTCACTTTCTCTCCTTTAAGATCTCTTTGGCAGGGGCAGAGCCAAGATGGCAGAGAGCAGACACACTCTCTGTGACCTCCTCTCAAACCAACAGCAGATTAAACCTCTAAACTGATTTTGGAGTCAAAGAACCCACAAATATTTGGAATACAATACATTTCTAGAAGCTCCCTTGGAAGAACCTCAGAACAGGTCTGTTTCATAGGGCACAGGGACAGTCTGCAGAGCCAAGACCACAACACAGAGAGCCTGGGCAAGGAGTTGGGGCCAGGAGTCAGAGCATTGTAGCTTCCACACACCTGGGAATCTTCTGTGAGCCTCTTAGGCCACTCTGTCCTGGTTGCAAGTAAGTGGTTTGGCAGATTTGCCTTTTGTAAAAGACAAATTGTAAATTATTGAGCCCCAGAAGAACACTGGACTTAGCCACCATTACCCAGAACTGGAAATCGATTAACAGATCTGCTCTAGGGCAAATTAAAGTAGCTGTCACTCCTTAGCATTGAACAGATGTGAAGCCTTAAAAAAAATGAATAAAAAACAAAAAAGAACTCTAATCATAGACAGCTTTTATGGAGAGAGAGAACAGACCTAAATCCTGAATTCCTAAAGGCAAAACAACCCCAGATGAAGCCCCAAAGAGAGACATGAGCTGGTCCCCATTTCACAAGGCTTTCTTTGAAGATTGCATAAAGGATCTTAAAAGAGAGTTAGAAGAAAAATGGGGAAATGAAATGAGATCATTGCAAGAAGGAATAGAAAAAGTATATAATACCCTGCAAAAGAGATATGAAAAAGACACCAATTCACTGAAAAACAAAATTTGTGAAATTGAAAAAGAATTCAATGAAAAAATTACAAGAGGAGCTAGCAAAAGTAACTGAAGAAAATAATACACTAAAAATTAGAATTGAACAAATGGAAATGAATGACTCAATAAAACTTCAAGAATCAATAAAACAAAAACAAAAAAAATGAAAAAAATATAAGAAAATGTGAAGTATCTTCTAGGAAAAACAGGAAGTCATAAAAGAAAACTTCCTAATATTTTAGAATCAGAAGGTAAAATAGACATTGAAAGAATTTACACATCACCTCCTGAAAGAGACCCCTCCAAATTAAATCCCCAACGAATATCATTGCTAAATTCCAGAATTATCACACCAAGGAAAAGATATTTCAAGCAGCCAGAAAGAAACAATTTAAATACCAAGGAGCCACAATCAGGATTACCCAGGACCTAGCAGCTTCTACCTTAAAAGATGAAGGACTTGGAATCTGATATTCCAAAAGGCAAAGGAACTTGGATGACAGCCAAGAATAAATTATCCAGGTAAATAAGCATTATCTTTCAGGGAAGAAGATGGATATTCAATGATATAGGTGAATTTTACCTATTTCTGATGAAAAGACCAGAACTGAACAAAAAATTGATTTCCAAACACAGAATTGAAGAAAAGCATAAAAAGATAAAAAGGAAAAAACTCTTGAGAGCTATATTTCTGTTATGGGTATACTTAGAGAATGTGGGTATAATTTGATTTTATTATGATAATATGAAAAAGAAACTAGAGGTGGAAAGGGGTTCATACTGGAAAAAGAGGAAAAATGAGGTAAAATAAGGGAAATTACATCTCATCAATAAGCAAAGAAAACCTATTATAATTGAGGGAAAGAAGAGTAACTTGTATTCTCATCAGTTTTGGCTCTAAGAGAGAATATCAGACATATTTGGTTTCACAGAGAAACTTGTCTCACTTTATAGGGAAGTTGGAGGAAAAGGGGGGAAAGAAAGGAAAGAAAAGGGAAAGAAGGGAAAACAGAAGAATTAGGGGTAAAGTGTAAAAAAAGGAGAAGGGGCTCTAAAAGGAGAGAAGTTTGAGGGAGGTGGTCCTCAAAAGCAAAATACTGGGGAGGAGGGAAAGGGGAGGAAAAGCATAACTAGGGTAAATAAGATGGCAGAAAATACAGAATTAGTTATTTTAACTGTGAATGTGAATGGGATGAACTTTCTCATAAAATGAAAGCAGACAGCAGACTGGATTAAAAGTCAGAACGCTACAATATGTTGTTTACAAGAAACCCATTTAAAGCATAGTGATACATACAGAGTGAAGGTAAAGGGCTGGAGCAGAATATATTATGCTTCATATGAAAAAAAAAAAGCAGGAGTTGCAATCCTGATCTCACATCAAGTGAAAACAAAGACAGATCTAATTAAAAGAGATAAGGAAGGAAACTATATCTTATTAAAGGATACCATAGATAATGATGCAATATCAATACTAAACATATATGCACCAAGTAGTATTGCATGGAAATTCCTAAAGGAGAAGTTAAGAGAGCTGCAAGAAGAAATAGAGAGCAAAACTATACTAGTGGAGGATCTCGACCTTGCTTTCTCAGAACTAGATAAATTGAACCAAAAATAAATAAGAAAGACATTAACAAGGTAAATAATGATCTCCAGTTCTTCTTTGGGCACAAATTCCTTCCTCCTTCATATATCTGAGAGGTAAACTATCCTATGTTCTTCTAATTTGTTTATAATATCATTCTTTATGTCTAGATCATTGTCAGGGGCCGAGACCTAGTCACTGGGAACCTTATCAGAGACTGCCTCTTCCATCTTCCCCGAGGCGGACAGGGCTTCAGACGTCTCCGGCCCTCCTCGTGGAGACGGGAGGAGGGAAATACCAGACAGAGGAGCCGAGGTGGATAGACGCAACAATGTTTATTGATGTTACAAGTCAGCGGTGTCTCCCGCAAGCCATCCCGAGTCCATTCCTTTTATAGTCCTTTTCCCTCCACCTGTATTTCATCAATGGGGGCAGGGACTCCTCCCCGATCCCTCCCCGAAGGAGGAGCCCATCCTTTCTGTGCCTCTCCTACCACGGGCCAGGTTCCACCACTTCAACGTGGTAATCAAGGAATCCTGGGCCAGGGTGGGTCCTGGCACAAAGGAGTCCTCAACTCACTCCAGGAGGTTCAGGTCCAGGGCCCCTGACAGATCATGAACCCATGTTTAGTTTCTGCCATACTAGTTTCCAATTTTCCCAGCAGTTTTTGTCAAATAGTGAGTTCTTATCCCAAAAGCTGGGGTTTGGGGGTTTATCAAACACTAGATTGCTATAGTTATGTCTTGTGAACTTAACCTATCCCACTGATCTACTATTCTATTTCTTAGCCAATACTAAATGATTTTGATGACTACTATTTTATAATATAGTTTTAAGTCTGGCACAGCTAGGCTACCTTCATGTGCATTTTTTCATCAATTCCCTTGAAATTCTTGACCTTTTGTTCTTCCAGATGAATTTTGTGATCATTTTTTCTAATCAGTAAAATAATTTCTTGAGAATTTGATTGGTATAGAACTAAATAAATAGATTAGTTTAGGTAGTATTGTCATCTTTATCATATTTGCTCGACCTATCCAAGAGCACTTGATATTTTTCCAATTATTTAAATCTGACTTTATTTGTGTGGAAAGTTTTTTGTAATTTTGCTCATATAATTTCTGACTTTCCTTTGGTAGATAGATACCCAAATATTTCATGCTGTCGAGAGTTATTTTAAATGGAATTTCTCTTTGTATCTCTTGCTGTTGGATTTTGTTAGTGATGTATAAAAATGCCGAGGATTTATGTGGATTTATTTTGTATCCTGCAATGCTGCTAAACTTGTGGATTATTTCTAATAGCCTTTTCTAGAATCTTTGGGGTTCTCTCTAAGTATATTACCATATCATCTGCAAAGAGTGATAATTTGGTTTCCTCATTACCTATTCTAATTCCTTTAATCTCTTTTTTTTCTCCTATTGTTGTAGCTAGCATTTCTAATACAATATTGAATAGTAATGGTGATAGCAACCTTGTTTCATCCCTGATCTTACTGAGAATGGTTCCAGTTTATCTCTATTACATATGATGCTTGCTGATGATTTTAAATAGATTCTACTGACTATTTTAGGGAAAAGTCCATTTATTCCTACACTCTCTAGTGGTTTTAATAGGAATGAATGTTTGATTTTATCAAATATGTTTTCTGCATCTATTGTGATAATTATATGGTTTTTGTTAGTTTGGTTATTGATGTAGTCAATTATACTAATAGAATTCCTAATATTGAACTAGCCCTACATTCCTGGTATAAATACTACTTGGTCATGGTGTATTAGTCTGGGGATGACTTTCTGTAATCTCTTTGCTAATATTTTATTAAAGATTTTTACATCAATATTCATTAGGGAAATTGGTCTATAATTTTCTTTCTTTGTTTTCATCCTACCTAGTTTAGGTATTAATACCATGGCTGTGTCATAAAAGGAATTTGGTAGGAGTCCTTCTTTCCCTATTTTTTCAAATAGTTTATATAGTATTAAAGTTAATTGTTCTGTAAATGTTTGGTAGAATTCACATGTAAATCCATCTGGCCCTGGAGATTTTTTCTTAGGGAGTTGATTCTTGCTCTATTTCTTTTTCTAAAATGGAACTATTTAAATAATTTATTTCCTCTTCTATTAATCTGGACAATCTAAATTTTTGTAGGTATTCCTCCATTTCACTTAGGTTATCAATTTATTGACATAATGTTGGGCAAAATAACTCTTAATTATTTCTCTAATTTCCTTTTCATTGGTGGAAAGTTCTCTCTTTTCGTTTTTTGAGACTAATAATTTGATTTTCCTCTTTCCTTTTTCTAATTAAATTAACTAAAGGTTTAGCTATTTTATTGGTTTTTTCATAAAACCAACTTTTAGTTTTATTTATTAATTCAACAGTACTTTTTACTTTTAATTTTATTAATCTCTTATTTTTAGAATTTCAAGTTTGGTATTTAATTGGGAGTTTTTAATTTGTTCTTTTTCTAGCTTTTTTAGTTGCAAGCCCAATTAATTGATCTTCTCTTTCTCTAGTTTATGCAAGCAAGCATCTAGAGATATAAAACTTCCCTTTATTTCCACTTTGGCTGCATCCTACAAATTTTGGTATGTTGACTCATTATTGTCATTCTCTTGGATGAAATTATTAATTGTGTCTATGATTTGCTGTTTCACCCATTCATTCTTTATAAAGAGATCATTTAGCTTCCGATTGCTTTTTGATTTATTTCCCCCTGGCCTTCTGTTGAATGTAATTTTTATTGCATCATGATCTGAAAAAATGCATTTACTATTTCTGTCTTTCTGCATTTGATTTAAGGTCTTTATGTCCTAATATATGGTGGATTTTGAAGAACATGTACTTCTTTCTGTCTCCATTGAATTTTCTCCAATGATCTATCATACCTAATTTTTCTAGTATTCTATTTACCTCTTTAACTTCTTTCTTATTTATTTTGTGGTTTGATTTATCTAGTTTTGAGAGAGCAAGGTTGAGATCTCCCACTATTATAGTTTTGCTGCCTATTTCTTCTTGCAGCTCTTTAAACTTCTCCTTTAGAAATTTAGATGCTCTACTACTTGCTGTATATATTTTTAGTATTGATATTGCTTCACTATCTATGGTTATTGCTTCACTATCTATGGTACTTTTTAGCAAGATATAGATTCCTTCCTTATCTCTTTTAATTAGATCTGTCTTTGCTTTTGCTTAATCTGAGATCAGGATGGCTACCCCTGCTTTTTTATTTCACCTGAAGCGTAATAGATTCTGCATCAGCACTTTACCTTTACTCTGTATGTATCACTTTACTTTAAATGTGTTTCTTGTAAATAACATAATGTGGCTTTTAATCCAGTCTACCATCTGCTTCCACTTTATAGGAGAGTTCATCCCATTCACATTTACAGTTAAAACTACTAATTCTACATTTCCCGCCATATTATTTACCCCAAATGATACTTTTCTCTTCCCTTTTCCTCTTCCCTTCTACTCAGTATTTTACTTATGAGTATCACTTGCCTCAAACAGCCCTCCCTCTTTAGAGCTCCTCCTTCTTTCTTATACCTTTCCCCTACTATTTCTGTTTTCCCTTAGCCTACCCCTTCCCTTATCCCTTTCCCTTCCCATTTTCCTGTAAGGTGAAAGAAGTTTCTCTATGTAACCAAATATTCTAATCTCTCTTTGAGCCAAAACTGATGAGATTAAGATTCATACAATATTCATCACCCTCCCTTCTTTCCCTCAATTATAATAGGTTTTCTTTGCCTCATTGTGAGATATACTTTCCCTCATTTTACCTCTACTTTCCCTTTTTTTTCTGATACAATCTCCCTTTTCATCTCTAGTTTCTTTTTTATATTATAACAATAAAATCAAATTATAATGCACTATCTATGTATACCCATGATAGAGATATAGTTCTCAAGACTTCTTTTCTTATTATCTTTTATGCTTTTCTTGAGTTCTGTATTTGTTAAGTCAAATGTTTTGGTTAGCTCTGGTCTTTTCATTAAAAATAAGTGGAATTCATCTGTTTTGCCCCGTCCTTCTTCTCTAAAAGAAAATGCTCAGTTTAGTGGGGTAGTTTATTCTTGGCTGCATTCCAAGTTCCTTTGCCTTTTGGAATACCAGATTCCAGACCCCTTGATCCTTTAAGGTGGAAGGTGCTAGGTCCTGGGTAATTCTTATTGTGGCTCCTTGGTATTTGAATTGTGTTTTTTTTTTTTTCTGGGTGCTTACAATATTTTTTCCTTGGTCTGATAGTTCTGAAATTTAGCCACAATATTCCTTGGAGTTTTAATTTGGGGATCTCTTTCAGGAGCTGTTCGATGAATTCTTTCTGATTTTATCTTCTGATTCTATGACATCAGGGCAGTTCTCTTTGATGATTTACTGAAAAATAATGTCCAGGCTCTTTTTTTTTAAATCATGGTTTTCAGGAAGTCCAATAATCCTTGAATTGTCCCTTTTACATCTATTTTTCAGGTCAGTTGTTTTCCCAAGTAAGTATTTTACATTTTCATATATATATTTAATTTTGCTTGATTGATTCTTGATATTTCATTGAATCATTCATTTCCATTTGTTCAGTTCTGATTTTTTTAATGAATTATTTTCTTCATTTACTTTTTTTAAGTTCTTTTTGTATTTGTCTGATTGAATTTTTAAATGAGTTGTTTTGTTCTGTGAATTTTTTTCCATTTCACAAATTCTGGTTTTTAAGAAGTTATTTTCTTTTTCCATTTTACAAATTCTGTTTTTCAGGGGGTTGTTTTCTTTTTTCATTTCACAAATTCTGTTTTTCAGGAGTTGTTTTCTTTTTCTATTTTGTGAACTCTATTTTTTAAAGGAATTATATGCTTCCATTTCACTAAGTCTATTTTGTAATGAATTTTCTTCAAATAAATTCTATATTTTCTTTTCTAAACCCTCTTGTTAAATTCTCATTTCCTTTCCCCATTTTTCTTCCAGCTCTCTTTTATGATTTTTTATAATTTCTTCTAGGAGAACCTTGTGTGATAGGGACCAATTTATAGCACCCTTTGGGGCTTCATCTGGAGAAAATCTGCTTTTAATCTCCTCAAGGTTTGAAATCTGTTCTCTTTCACCACAAAAACTATCTATGGCCAGAGTTCTTTTTGCTTTTTTTTATTCATTTTTTTTTTAAAGTTGAGATCCGCTTTTAGGGCAAAGGAGATTGTTCAAGTTTCTTCTACAAGTGGCAGTGGCTGCTCTGACTGACTTCAGGTGCTGGGTGGGTGTGGCCAGGTCTTGTGGAATTCTGGTGATTTGGGGTTCTCTATTTACCTTTTGTGTTTGTGTTGGATGTTTCACAATTTTTCTACTGATATGCTGGCTTGCAAGCAGGGCAGAATAGCCAACATTGCTGTAGATTGCTTCCCATAGATTCTCTGGTGTGTACCGCTGTGGGACTCTGGGCTGCCTACACTCCCTGGTGTCTGTGCTCAGTCTGCTTGCACTTGGCCCACATCACTCCATGCCTGACTGAAACAGACCTGTTCTGGAGAGCTTCAAAATTATCTTCTGCTAGTAAATTACCAGCAGAAATTGTTGTGCTCCCAATATTTGTGGATTTTGTCAGTCCAGAATTAATTTAGAGCCTGGATTTGCTAGTCGGTCTGAGAGTCAAGGGAGCAAGGTCAGAAAGAAATATGTGTCTTCTCCACCATTTTGCGCCCCCCCCCCCCGAATGCTCTTCTTTCTTTTACAAAATGGGATGGATAATATTTGTGCCTGTTTTGAGGGAAGTACTTTGTAAATTTTGTAGTACTATAAAAATGTAAGTTATTATTATAATAACTTTATTCTCGCTATATAACATGAGGCTTTTGGATTATATGATCACTAAAGTCTCTAAATCCAATTTAATCTAATAAACATTTATTGTCTGAGGGCACTAACTAACAATCAGAATGATGAGAAGCTTGTGAGGATAAAGTCTTATAAAACAAATGTTTTTTATAGAATAAGAAGTAAAACCACAAGCCAGAATTATGATTTCATTTTTGTTAGGAACTCTTAATGGGGAAACTACTGCCACAAATGCAAATTGGTAACTAATCTGTACCTTACTGTCTTAGAGAATTCTCTGGGTCATTCTTAGAGATTAAGTGATTTTAGGAGGGTCCATAGCTAGCAGGATCATTGATTTAGAACTGCATGAGATCCTTAAGATCACACGATCCAACCATATCATTTTACAGATGAGGAAACTAAATCTCATTGTTACACAGCTAGCTTAAGTGTCAGAGACAGTACTTGAATCTAAGACTTTTCACTCTAAAGCTGGCTCTCTGTTCACTATTGCATGTTGCTCCATTTTAGAAATGAGTGAATGAAAACTTGGAGAAGTGTTGATTTGTCCATGGTTTTTCAGTATGTGGCAGAGAATGATCTTCTAAATCCAAATGCAGGACTTATTCCACCATACTATACTGACTCTCATAAAGTACATCAAGCAAAACCTGACCAATAAAACCAATAAAATTTGGGAGCCATTGATCCAGAGGATGGATGAAATATGAGAGATTGCCAGCTGGGTGTCACTAGCATTCAAGCCAGGGAAGAATATGAGAGAATCAGGCAATCTGATTTTAGTACCATACAGGGTATTCATTTAGGCTTTATAGTGCATAAAGCTATCCCCAGAAGTTGTTATAGTTTACTCCTTAAAAGGCTCACTTATCTTGTTCAGCAAGTCTTGAACATCACATTTCCAGAAAAGAAAAAAAAAAACTAATGGAGCTACTTGGTTTCCAAGCTCTTCCCATCACATGCAAATCCATTAATGATTTATTTTTGCCTCCTCTTCAGCATCAGCCTTCATCCTAAATACATCTTGTGCAGCTGGACATTTCCTGCATGCAAGCTTCCTCAGCTAATTTATCATCACTGTTTGTGAATAGCACAGATGCCTCTGGTAACATCCTCCCTGCATCCAAATGCCTTGGGCTGCTTAGAAACATAGCAAAGGGAGGGAGAGAGAAAGGGATCTGTTTTCTTGGATGAGTATTGATTTGCATTGAAGACCAAGGGAGGATGTAGATTTCTAATCTTGGAAACATGATCTGGATTCTTGGAAGGGAAAAGGGAGGTGGGTGGCAAGTGGGAAATTGCAGTAGAGTGGAAAGGAGGCATTGGATAATGGAGATGAATGAGATGGAAGATGGAAAATCAAGCCATAAGGTATCTCCTGCCTCCTTCTAGGATTTTCTCCAAAAGAAAGGATTTTTTTTGGATGAGTCAGAACTTTAAGAGACTGATACATATAGCACAGGAAATTTTCAGTGGGCAAGACTGTCTATAGAAGACCTAGGTTATTATAATAATTAACAATTATATAACACTCCAGGATTATAAAAACTTTATATATGTGTCTCATTCTGTCCTGCAAACAATCTTGTAGGTATGATATTAATTTCCTCATTTTACAGCTTAGGAAAATGGAGACTTTGAGAGATTAATTTCTCATCATCCTAGAGTCAGTGGCAGAACATAGATCTTTAAACTGCAAATGCTATTTTCATGATATCACAGTGCTGAATATCAGAAGTAGGTCCAGGGACATAGGATGGTGGGTTATCCTGGATAGGCTCTGAAATTTATAAAAGTTAAACTTCACTGTAGGCAGTCACACTGTTTCTATGTCACTTCCCTTTGGCAGAGTTACAATTAGAATTTTTCTTCACCAGGGGAAATTATATTATTATATTACTTGGATGAGGAGAGGAATGGAAGACAATGCTAATATAAGATATAGAGGATCATTTGCTCTTACATGATATTGTAGCAATAGAGGGAACATTCAGGTCCTCCACCCCTTTCTATGTTAGTTCAGCCATTTTTCTATCATGACTGACTCTTTGTAATCTTTTTTGGGATTTTCTTTGCAAAGATACTACAGTGGTTTAGCATTTCCTTCTTCAGCTCATTTTACAGATCAAGAAATTGAGGCAAAAATGGTTAAGTGACATGCCCAGGGTCACACAGCTAGGAAGTATCTAAGGCCAGATTTGAATTCAGGAAGCTGAGCCTTCCCAACTGCAGGTCTGGTGCTCTGTCACTACTGTACCTAGCTGCTCCCATTCTGTGTTTGTAGAAAAAACAAACCCCAAAGAAAAACGAGGCAAGCCCAGAAGAAGGAAGTCAGGCAGGATGGTTGTCAGATGCTCAGGAAATTAAAAATAATTTTTACTTTAATCTTGAAGATTTAGCCCTTTTGGCCTTAGACTTCCCTCCCTGTGGTCCTGCTATCCTGATAGATGGTTGTCTCTGATGCATCTGGCACCAGGTCCATCTTGCCACGTTTCACTTCACTACCTGGTTCTCTCTCTACCAGCTGTCACATATGCTGCTTCCCATCTCATCATCCCCTGTACTCTCAACCCCAGTTCTGGAACCATAATCAAATCGACTGTGTCATTGTTCCTAAAAAGAATAGGTCTATCCACTCCCTCACAGCTCCATTCATCATCCTTCTAACTTTCCAAACAAAAAACTCCTCCCTAGCCACCACTCCCCTGGATCCATTGTCTTTTTCTCTCAGAATGTAGTAAAGAGTTACTGGTCCAAGGTCCACTAGGTGGTGCTGCAGTGGATAGAGTGCTAGGTCTGGAGTCTGGAAAACTCATCTTCTTGAATTCAAAAATGGCCTCAGACACTTATTAACTGTGTGATCCTGGGCACGTCACTTAATCCCATTTGCCTCAGTTTCCTCATCTGTCAAATAAACTGGAGAAGGAAATGGCAAACCACACCAATATCCTTGCCAAGAAAACTCTAAATAGGATCTTAAAGCATAAGACATGACTAAAATAACTGAACAAAAAAATTAGAATATACCTTTGAGGGGAAGGACAATGGCCAATTTTGTGCTTGTTTTCCCAGTTCACAGCACAGTACTTGACATAAAGGAAGTGCTTAACAAGGAGCTATTTATTTACTTATGATAGAAATAATTCTGTTTTTCCTCCTAAATCACTGTGTCTTCCATGACTGTAGGTGTTTTATGAATAAAAGAGTTGACTCTGAATCCGTAAGAGAGGCAGAGTCCTTAGGTCTCAGGTTTAAAGTTCTGGTCATAAATGGTAGAAATAGAAAGGACCTAAAAACCATCAGATCTACACCCCTCATTTAATAGATGAGAAAATTGAGGCCCAAGGAGAAATAATAAGTGAATAGAAGCTTTCAAAGTCTAGGATTAGAGCATTTTCTACTCTACCACATCTTAATTAGAGATGCAGGTGCAGCAGAAGCCCCTAGCAGCTTCAGCAGTGCAGGTTTAAGCTTTAATAGTTTTAATAACTTCAAACATTACCAGGACTTTTAGAACACCCTGTATTATATATATAATATATTTGTAATATATACTGTATAATATGTATACATATGTGTGTGTTGTATGTTTGTGTGTGTGACTGTATGTGAATTGGTAAATAAAATAGAAAGAAAATCTGGGATCAAAGTCCTGTGATTTGCCTCTGAAACTCTCTATGTGACTTTGGAGACGTCATTTTACATTCTTGTTTTCATTGCTATAAAATGTGGTCAATGAAACCTGCCTCAAGAAGACATTGTGAGGAGGAATGCAGGCAGTACAGACACTAATGTTGAAAAATGAGATTTTCACTCCCATTGCTTTCACTTATGTGGCAAAAACTTAAAAATAGACTATTGTGCTAATAAAGGGAGTGGAATGCCTTGTTTGGGCTAAAACGGGGCTGGGATAATAAATAACCATAGCTTCTTCCCTATACCAACTGCTTATCTCCCAGAAGAATCATGCTTACAGGTCTGTGCTGGGCTATTAAACCAAATACAGGGTGTGTATTGTGTTTTTCTAGGAAAATAACAAGTCTTATAAAGGAGAAAAGATATTTAGTGAGATGGTAGAAGAAAGGCCCTGGAGCATTGTGGAGAATCAAAGACATACTTTAGCACCTGTATTGCTATCATTATAGCTCAGTCAACAAACATTCTGGTTTCTTAGGAAATTAATATTTAATGATGAATGAAGAACTTGAAAAAGTAGTTTGAGATGAAATAAATACTCTATTGAGCCCGGATTTCCCCCCAGTCTATTTTCCAGTTTTGATATACCAAAGCCGAGTATAATGTTTATTTCATAAAAGCTTTTTACAGTTTCCTGTGAGATCTTTGGTGAAGTAAGTGGGGGATGGGGGTGCAGTGGGATTCTGACTTAGTTTGTGGTGGTTATATTATGCTCAGTCAGCTAAAAACACTTCAGCAATAGAAAGAATGTAGAACTCTGAGAAAACTTGGTTGCAAATCCTGAAATTACTAGCTGTGCCAGGATGGATGGTTCAATCAACCTCTCTGAGTTTTGCCTACTGAGTAAAATAGAGATAATAATGCTTTGTTACCTATTTTAGGATTGCTACATGATGTGAAATGAAACAGTGTCTGTAAAGTACTTTGCAAACTTTAAGGTTATATGTAGATGCCAATTATTACAAATAAAATGGAATATAAAACAACATTCCATAAACATTGAATAAGTTAATTTAATTCATGATGCTTAATAAATATTTGTTGAATGGAATGGAATGGGGCTTGAATTAAATAATCGTGAAATGCTTAATGCACAATACGTAATAAATGTTTGTGGATTTTGAAATCATATTTCATCATGTGGGTCTATAACTCCATTATTTTAAAGAGATCCTTAAGACTCCACTCTGAGTCCTGCTCTTGACTTTTCAGATTACTTTTTCCATGATTCCCACCTCTTTTGTTGTCTTAGTCCTCTTTGAGAATGAAGAACAAACAACAACCCAATAGTCTTCTAGTCCTGGAATATCCCTCAGTCCCTCCCTCTGATTGGTTAAAAGTTTCAACTTGGAGCACCAACTTTAAGAAAGTTCTTCATGCTCAATCCACTCTATTCTAAGCCCTACTCCTAAAGCTCTGGACTTCTTTTTCCACAATCCTATATCCCTTCTTAAGCTATCTCTCTTCCTATTTATTTTTCAGCTTTTTTTAAAAAATATGTTATCTTTCCCATTCTAATATAAAATCCTTGAGAGAAAGAATTCTTGCTTCAGATAGTTGTTGCTTTGGTAAATTTGCTTTATGCAAATTCAGCTTTGCTGAAGAATTCCAAAAGAAGTACACATTCCAAAAAAATTTAAGAAAATTCCTTTTGCAAAGCAGACCGAATGATAAGACTGAGTATA
Source organism: Antechinus flavipes (assembly GCF_016432865.1). Taxonomy (NCBI): domain Eukaryota; kingdom Metazoa; phylum Chordata; class Mammalia; order Dasyuromorphia; family Dasyuridae; genus Antechinus; species Antechinus flavipes. Next base: position 397,396,145 of record NC_067399.1, on the reverse strand, counting down.
ATGGGGAATTGAGAATATCTTAAAGCTGGTTTCCCATGTTTGCAGAGAGAAAAAGTTACTCTGTTTTTCCCTGTGTTCAATAGCAAACCTTATATTTTCAACATAGCTGGCAAGAAATGTGCTCTTGTGGGAGAAAATGAACCACCTCATAAGCATAGAGTTTTCCAATAGACTTGGAAATTAAAATGCAAATAATTAGAAAATATGAAGGAAAGGGGAAAGTACTTTTGATAACACATGAATTTAACCTTGTGGTGTGAATTGTGAACACCATTGTGAACTTTGCTGCTTGGATAAAGGACCACGAGAAGGGCAGTACTTGCATGAAGTCCATTTGTCATTTGAAACACAGAGAAGGTGCTATACTAGAGATTAAGAAATTATTAACTATGTGAATAGAAGACCATTCTCAGAAGAATATTCCTTTAAGCTAGATGACAATTCATGCTAAGGCTCAAAGCCTCTTTGAAGATTTAAACATAAAATACCCTGAGAGAACACAGGTATTTATAGCAAGCATTGGTTGGTTTGAATGATTTAAAAATCATTCAGGATTTCATAATGTGCAAGTGTCAGGAGAGGCTGCTAGTAGCAATAAAGAAGTTCCCAGAGTTCCTGAAAAAAAAAAAAAAAAAGGTCCTTACTTGTTGGAGCAAATTTTTAATGCAGATGAGACTGCCTTATTTTATCAAAGAATGCCATCTCAAACCTACATCTCAGTGGAGGGAAAAAACCATGTTGGGGCATAAAGTTTGAAAAATAGTTACTCTGCTGCTTGGAGGGAAATGCATGTGGGACTTGCAAATTAAAACCTATTCTTGTGCCCACTCAGAAAATCCCAGAGCAGTGAAAGGAATCTGCTGGTTAACACTACCTGTGCATTATTTTGCTAAGGCATGAATAACCCTTATTATCTTTGAACAAAGGTTTACGTATGGCTTCATTTCCAAAGTCTAAAAATTTGGTAATGAAAATGGCATTCCTTTCAAGATTCTACTTATTTTGGATAATGTCATAGGTCACCCTCCCCATCTAGGTGATTCTAATGAAAATGTAAAAGTGGACTACCTTTTCTCTAATACTTACTACCTCATTGTTACAACCTTTGTGATTGTGAATTTCAATTATTTAATCATGTACTATGTTTGCTCAGGTAATTGTAGCTTTGGATACAGATAATGAGCTGTCTTGAAGAGATTTCTGGAAGTCTCATAATATTTACCATGCAATCTGAAATATTGTCTAAGGCATGGGAAGATGTAACAGAAACATATATGAAGAGTTTTGGGGGAAAAGTGGGTTTGCAATTCATTCCCAATTTTCCTGGATTTGATAAAGATGAAACATTGGAAGAAGTGAGAAACAAGATTGTAAAATTAGCACAAGAATTGGAGCTAGAAGTAGATGAGAATGATATGGAGAAGTTGATTGAATCTCATGGAGAATTGTCAAATAAGAATCAAATTGAGCTGCTACCTGAAAAGATTTCAGAAGAAGAAATGGAGGTTTCAGAATCGAGGTCAAACCAAAATGGTTTACAATGGAACAGCTGGCAGAAGCATTTCATCATCTGAGGGATTTTTTTTCTTGTATTGAAAGGATGGAATCAAATACTTCGAGACTGATTCCAGAATCCTCTCCCTAGTCTCGCCACCCTTGCAAAACCTTGTGGTCCAAATTTTTCACCTCCCTTTTTCTCCCCTTTCCTCCTCCAGACAGAAAGTAATCCAATATAGGTTAAACATATCATTTAATTTATAATCACAGGCCTTTGAAATTATTTCAAGGTGCTTCCTTTTTAACAAACTGCAAAGGTATTTTAGTCTGAGGCCCTTCACTTTCCTTAAAGTTTTCATCAGCACTAAGATGCTTTTTTTTTCTCTTGGATTCAGACAAATAGATGGGAGAAGGCAAATAAAGAAAACTTCTAGACAGACATCCTTGGAAGCATCATTACCCACTCCAGTGTCTTTTATTATGTATGTAGTGGTTGACAAAGATAATCCTGACAGCAAAATGTCACACATCCAGATTGTATTGTCTTTGAATTTTTATCAATATAAAATGAGTCTGAATATGGGGTAAAAACGGCTTAAGAAAAAACAAATATTTTGATTTCTCTTAATTGGATGTTGCTTCTTTGTTTGACTCTTTCAATGAGAGGTTTGGTGACCTTGTGAGGGATGTGTGACCTTAGGATCTTTCTCTCCAAAGCCAGCATGTAGTCCTATGAATATGGGCCTTTATTTTTTGCTTTAGAGTTTGTTCTTTTGTTTTAGGTGAAGGAAGTTAGAATCTAAGTCCTTATGAGTTTTGAAAAGATCAAGAGAGTGAGCTATTTGAGTTTCTGGTTTTCTAAGTTTCTCAAGTTTCCAGGGAGTTGAGTCCTTATTGTGATTTGCATTCAGCTCAGTATTAATGCCCTCAACAATTGATTTTTAAGGCCTAATCTACCATTAGCTGAGAAGATAATTCATCTAGCAGTGGTGCTGAATTTGGATCTGAATTTAATGGGACCAATGCTATGTAGATATTTGTGCTAAGTCTGAGCCCCTCTCCCTAGAGAACAAGTTGATATAGGAGAGAGTGAGTCTGAGATGGGCAGAGAAAATGTTTATATTCATGCTCTTAATATATCTTTGGAATAAATATGTTATATAAAATAGACAGATAAACAAATAAATAGATGCTAGGGTCCTCAAACTTTTTAAATAGGGGGCCAGTTCACTGTCCCTCATACTGTTGGAGGGCCGGACTATAATAAAAACAAAAACTTTATTTTATGGGCTTTTAAATAAAGAAACTTCATAGCCCTGGGTGAGAGGGATAATCATCCTCAGCTGCCACCTTTGGCCAGTGGGGCCGTAGTTTGAGGACCCCTGCTGAGTGATCTGAATATTGAAGATAAAAATCATTATAGGGGAAAAAACCTAGAAGAGAACTGAATCAGGTACCTTTGCCACTTAAGATTAAAGGAAGAATTCTTAATTAAACAAGGGATAGAGGAGGTTTCAAAAGATAAAACAAATGATTTTGATTACATGAAATTGAAAGACTTCTATATGAATAAAATTAATGCAGCGAGGAAAAGATTGGAAGCAATTGATTGAGAAAAATATTTGTATCAAATATTTCTTAAAAGGGTCTGATATTGTGTATGTATATATACTCATCTCCTTTTTGCACTTTGAGGAATATTAAAACATTTGTGCTTATTGATGATTCTTAAAATCACAATAAAAAAATAGAGTATTTGATGTCCCTTTCAAAACCTTTTGGTGACTCCTTATTGATTCCTGAACAAACTACAAACTCCTCACTCTGCTATTTCTCTCTAAAATCTGGTTCACATTTTTATGTTCTATCTAGGCAGCCAGGTAATCTGTATCTTTGCCACTCTAGTATATTTGCCAAGAAAACCCCAAATGGAGGTCACAGAGTCAGACATGACTAATTGATCAAAAAAAAAAAAAAAACGGCAGCTGTATGGAGAATGGATTAGAGAGGTGAGAATCTGAAAACAAGAAAAATAATTAGGAAGCAAAGAATAAGGGCTGGAAGTAGAGTGGTGGCTACATGAATAGAGATTAATTGGATGTGGGGGATGAGGGAGAAGAAAGAGTTTAGGATTATTCCAAAATTATGAACCTAGACTACTGGGAAAATTGGGTCCTTACCAGAAACACAGAAATCCAGAAGTTATTTTTTCCCTGAGGCCTCTCTTGCCTTGACTAGGTGAAAGTGATCTCACCCTCCTCTGATTTCTGATAATACTGCATTTTGTCAGAGATCTGTCCTTTGAATTTACCTTATTCTCTTTTGGATTCTAATTACTTATGTATTCATTTTTCTTTCTGTCCATTATTTCTCAGAAAGTAAAAAGGATAATGACAGTAGTGGTGGGGATACTATTATCATAACTACTTCCACCTTTACCCCACCACTACCACTACTACTATTACTACTACTACTAATAGTTAGCGATTTCAAAATCTTTTAAGGTTTCCAAAGTACTTAATTATTTTCTCATTTGATCCTCACAACCCTGTAAGGTAGATAGGGCTATCTCCATTTTACAGATGAAGAAACTGAATAAGGGATGTATCTTATCTAATATAGATATATTTGTAATATATGCACAGTACAGAGTCTTTTATATAGCAGACATTGAATGAATAATTACTGAATACTGATCACAGATTTAAAATTGGAAGGGACTTTAGACACCATTGAATCCACTACTCTCATTTTACAGATGAGGAAACAAAGATACAGAGAGATAAAATGATTTGCCTAAAGTCACAGAGCCAGTAAGTGACCAAATGGGATTTGAAACTAGGCCTTTTTGACTCCCAGTATAGTGCTTTCTCCACCATATTATGGTGCTAAGAGAAATTATTATTAAAAACCAATTGATATTGAGGGAATCCAAGTTTTTTTTTTCTTTTTATTTTCTAATGAGTTATGAAATCATTACCACCTCTAAAGAACAGGGTCGTTGATGAGATTGGATTGGTCTTGGGTAGGATCCCGCATAATTGGGAAAGCTTAATTCTGATGAAAGGGCAAAGACTATCTTATGAACTTGAATTCTGGTCATTGTTCAACTACATAAGTGGTCTGGAAAAGGATGGATCCTTTTTTTTATAGATTGTTGGAGGTAGAATGATCTGGGTGTGGAGATAAGTCTCTTTGTTCATGAGTAACAAGATCAGAGTCCCCCAGTACCTCATTAGGCTAAGCCTACCCCATAATATTTATTCTTTCATTAACCATATATCAGAGTTGATTTCCTCTATAGGGAACACCCACTTTCTATGGTCATTTAAATGTTCAGTGGGCTCCCAAGGGGTATCTTTGGTTTATGAGAGAAAACCACTGACCATTTCCCAGCCATAATTAATAAATTGAATATTAATTAACCAGAAATTATGTTTCTCTGACTTTTCACTTAGCACACTGTCTTTAACATTTGCATTTATGAGCTGTTGTTGCTAAGCAGCCTTCTTGGAGCAACTCCTCTGAACTCAGCTCAGTTTGTCCTTTTATGACCCACAGTTCATCCATCCTTGGATCTTTACAGAAAGCCTCTTTGGCTTTGGACATACCATCAGAACTCAATGTCTTGCAATGTAGTCTTCAAGAGCCCAGGTTTGCCCCTATGTCTCAGAGAGGTATCAGATGAGAACTTTTGGGAAGGTAAAATCAATAAAGGAGAGAGAAAGCTAAGTACAGTGGACGCAGAGAGATGGCCTTTAAATCAAGAAAACTACAGTTGTAGTCCTGCTTCTGACATATAGTGACTGCTTGACCCTACTGATAAATCACTTAGCTCTAAGCAACCTAGCCTCTTGGCTTTCCCTGGTTTCCTTCAAAATTCAGCTCAAAATCCCACTTTCTGCAAAAAGCAAGACCTCTCTCTCTCTCTTTTTCTATCTCTATCTCTATCTCAGTTTCTGTCTCTGTCTCCGTCTCCATCTCCATCTCTGTCTCTGTCTCTGTCTCTGTCCCTCTCCCTCTTCCTCTCCCTCTCTTTCTCCCTGTCCTTGTCCCTCTCCCTTGAAAAGGGAGATTACTTCCTATTTTATATATGTCTATATATATATACATATATTTTATATATGTCTATATATAGTATATATATATAATATATAATTTTATATATGTCTATATATAGTATATATATTTTATATATGTCTATATATAGTATATATATAATATATAATAACATATATATTATATATGTCTATATATATATGTGTGTGTGTGTGTGTGTGTGTATTTTATTTTATATACCTAATTGCTTATATGTTGTTGTTCCTTATTAGAATTCAAGCTTCTTCGGGGCAAAAATTGTTTTTGCCTTTCTTGATATTCTGTATGCTGAGCACACACTCTCATATATAGCACTTAATACATTTGTTAATTGACTGACTCTCACAAAGAAATCAGAGACCAGTCCTTTTCAGGAAATATAAGGTAACAATAGCAACACATGGAACCAATAGAACTCTTCACTGTTTAGTCCTAAACTAAAGCACATTAACAATGAAATCTAGTCAATTGGCATGCAATTGCATGAAGTTAACCCACTGTTTCAATATTTCACAAATAGATCTCAGGTGTTCTGTTCATAAAAATAATTAACAACCCATGCACCTGTGCCTTTGGCAACACTCATATGAAACCTTTTGGCATGGAATGCAAATACATTTACACATGTTCCTTGCCAACAAGGCACCATTCTGTGGAATCAGTGGGATGCCAGTCCTGGGCTTAACATTAGTACGAAACTATCTTCTTAAACTGAAGCTACCATCCTGGAAGAGACAAAACTCTCTCTATTGGCAGGTAATAATTCTTCTGTTTTGTTTTCTTAGAGAAAAGGTTTTAAAAAAAAAAAAAAAAAGGTGTTTTCTTAGAGAAAACAAAACAGGTAGAGATCATATTCTCCAGATCAGGGATTTTTTAGAGGGGGAACAACCACCAAGCTTTATAACTCAGTTTTACCTTCTGGTAGAATTCTTATCAAATATGACTATCTAACCCTGAGGGACATCCTAATTAAATGCTAATCTAGCCTTTCACCTGAAATGGAAATGCTTTCTTTAAGAAATTCTAGAAGAGTAGGTTGCTCAGATCAACAGTTCCTGATATCAGAGAAAACTTTATCCTAAGAAGTTACTTGTTTAGTAATCATATACCCTCTCTGGCTCAGCTGGTGAGTTAACAATGATCAGTCCTTCACTCTGAAAGAGCTATTACTCCTTTCCACAGTTAAATATTTAAGAAGCGTCTGGAAGGAAATGGACTCAACTCAAGCTTCAGAGTGCTTGCATTAATTCCAAAGACTTCTATTAAAACAGGTGTAGAGGGACTGAAGCACTTAGTACTAGAAACAAGAGGTAAGAAGTAGAAGCTTACTGAGGATGGCCTAGAGGCATAAAAAACAGTTACTGGCATGATTGCCTGTTTGCACGGTCAGCTGGACTACTAGAAAAAAGTACAAGTGAGCTTAGATCAACTTTTGTTCTTATTATCTTTATACAATTAACAATTATTGAAGATTTCTCCAAAGTTTTTGTTTATGTAGTTTATCTTTGTAGATATTTAATATATTAGAAATAAAAACTAATTTTGAATTTGTAGACCATCTGAAAGGATTTAAGAGATCGCCCAGGATTCTCTGGATTGCATTTTGAGAACCAGTGGCCTAGACCACCTGACAACAAATCCTTTTCCAATTTTAAGTTTCTGTGATTTTGGTCCAGTCTCATGACTCATCTGATTACACAAGGGCTTCAAGTGACGCATAAGAAAGCATGGCACTGTACAGGTAGAGACAGAAATCCTCCATTTATCTTTTATGACTCAACTAATGGCTTAACTAGCTTTCATTTCAGTGTATATTGAGCAAGTTCCTGGTTTGAGTTTACCATCCCAAAATACACTTCAAGGTTAGATTCATGGAGAATGATAAGATTCGCTAGTTTTTGACTCCAAAGGAGAACTTGAGTACATAATTGAATAAAAAATGGATATTTTTGATTATATTAAGTTAAAAAGGTTTTGTACAAACAAAACTATTGCAGGCAAGATTAGAAGGGAAACAATAAAATGGGGAAATTTTTACATTCAAGGATTCTGGTAAAGGTCTCATTTCTAAAATATATAGACTCAAATTTATAAGAATTCAAGTCATTCTCCAATTGATAAATGGTCAAAGGATATGAAGAGGCAATTTTCAGATGAAATTAAAACCATTTCTAGTCACATGAAAAGGTGCTCTAAATAACTATTGATCAGAGAAATGCAAATTAAGACAACTCTGAGATACCACTACACTCTTCTCAGATTGGCTAAGATGACAAAAAAAGATAATGATGAATGTTGGAGGGGATGTGGGAAAACTGAGATGCTGATGCATTGTTGCTGGAGTTGTGAACTGATTCAACCGTTCTGGAGAGCAATTTGGAACTATGCCCAAAGAGCTATCAAACTGCACATATCCTTTGATACAGAAGTGTTTCTACTGAACTTGTAGAAACTAGAAACTGAGTGGATGCCCATCAGTTGGAGAATGGCTGAATGAGTTATGGTATATGAAGGTTATGGAATATGATTGTTCTATAAGAAATGATTTCATGGGAGGATGATTTCAGGGAAGCTTGGAGAGACTTACGTGAACTGATCCTACATGAAATGAGCAGAACCAGGAGATCATTGTACATGGTAACAACAAGATTATAAGATAATAAATTCTGATGGACAAGGCTCTTCTCAACAACGGGATAATTCAGGTCAGTTCCCATGGTCTTTGTGATGAAGAGAGACATCTGCACGCAGAGAGAGGACTGTGGGGACTGAATGTAGACCACAACATAGTATTTTCACTTTTTTTGTTGTTTACTTGCATTTTGTTTTCTTTCTCTTTTTCCCTTTTTGATTTGACTTTTCTTGTGTAGTATGATATTTGTGGAAATATGTATAGAAGAATATATTTAACACATATTGGATCACTTGCCATCTAGAAGAGGGGATGGGAGAGAAAGAATTAGAACACAAAATTTTGTAAGGATAAATGTTGAAAATTATGCATGTATATATGTTGAAAATAAAAAGCTTTAATTAAAAAAAAGTTCTTGATGAAAAAAAAAAGACCTCCTGGCCCCCTTTTCTTGTCCCTTTCCTCTCACAGGTTAACTTTAGAAAAAACAAATTACTTTCTCTTCTCTAAAAGGACAATCATAAATTCAAAAATAACATTTTTTTAAAAAGGATATACAAAATTTTCTATTGGTTCTCTCTGGAACTACCTCCTAATAGCCATGGCTAAATCTGGGAACACTTTGTTTTAGGGTCATTTCTGTAGTAATATGTCTCTGAATAAGAATAGAAAAAAAAGCATTTCTTAAGCATTTTAGAAATATTATTTCATTTGATCCTCCCAACAATCCTGAGAGATAAGTACTCAGCAGAGCTGAGACTAGAAATCAGTTTTCCTGATTCTTGTTCAATGAACTTTCTAAAACATAATATTTAATTTTTCTCTACATTTACAATTTCTTACATATAATCAGTGCCACAGTTTTCTCCATTTTCCTAAGTATGAGTAGCTGAGCAACCCATACCTATACTCTAAATGGATCCAGAATTCCCAAACTTTTTGGATCCATTTGGTGTATAGGTATAGGTTGTTCAGTTACCAATAATAGGATCCAGAATTCCCAATCTTTACTAATGGTGTACTTCTTTTTTTTTTTTTTTTTTTTTTTTTTTTTGGTGGGGGGGTTAATTGTTGAACAACAAAGTGTTTGGGAATTCTGGAAGTTGAAAATTGTTGATTTTAAAATAAAGATGGTTAGAAGCATTGTAAGTGGAAGTTGTGAACTTATTAAAAAATGGAAAGTCCTTTGGTCATTCAAATCAAGTTCTCAAGTATTTCTTAAGTATCTTCCATGCACCAAGCAGAGGATACCAAGAAAGGCAAAAAATAAACAAAAACTCTACCATTTCCTGCTCTTAAATAAGTTACAGCCTAATGGGGGATGCAGTACAACAGTACCCATGTTATATAGGATAAATGGGAAATAATTAACTGAAAGGAAGGTACTAGAGGCTTCTTCTAAAAGGTGAAATTTTAGTTGAGATTTGAAGAAAGCCAGGATGTACAAATGAGAAGGGAGAGAATTCCAGGCAGAGGGGCAAACCAGTGAAATGTTTGGAGGCAGGAGATGGGGTGTCTTACTGATGTGATTTAGAAGAGCAATTTCTCATTCCAGATGATGAGACTGGTGTAGACATAAATATTGGGATTTAGTCATATGAAGAATTCATAATGATCATTCTCCTTGGCAAAAAGTAAGTTTATTTAAAAGAGATTACAGACAAAATGAAGAGATACAACAGATACCAGAAATAGTACATGTGAAATGAGTTGGGAGAGCATGTAACAAACAAGTAACCATGGAAAAGACAAGTTCCCCAGTAGAACTCATAATTAACCAGGAGAAAGGGAACACTCTATAAGACTGGAGTATGCCCTTGACTGACAGGCTAAATCCTAAGGATTTAGCACCAGAAAAAGAGCAAGTTAGCTATAAGGAGGAGACAGAAGAGACACCATGAGGCATGGGGGAGAGGTGAGAAAAAAAGACACTATGAAGCAGGACACCCTGGTGAACTAACCCAAAAAGGATTCAGCAAAGATGGTATGGACCATAGCCATATTTAATGGGGCAATTTAATCTCAGGGATTCGATATAACTTGGATTTCTGACCAAACACAGCAAGGCAGGGATGCCCACTACCTCCTGAGAGGGTGGGACTATAAGATTTAACTGAACCCCATCAATGTCCTTCCCTGTTGCTTCAGGAAGTAATTCTACCAATACTTCAGTCTTTCCCTGCCAACCTCACCTTATTACTCAGGACCTCATCATTGTGTATAAAACACATGGAGTCCAAGATCTTTGGATCAAAGAATTTAGGCTGCTGGGCAAGCTTCTGGATGAGAGCATTAAAAACCTCAGTTTGCCACTTCTCATTCTTCATTTAGTCACTTTGAAGTCCTTTGGAAAACTAAAAGGCCCAAGTTACTAGAAGTGCAGAAAGAAAGAAGAAGATGAGAAAAGTTCAAAGCAAAACCTTGTATTTTCCTAAGACAATAGTGAATTGAACAAAAATAGGACAGGTTTCTACTTCCAATTTCAGAGAAGGATTGAGCAACTTCTGCCAGACAATCCATGTGTCTCATGGCTAGCCGGGGGTGGGGAGAATCTACTTGTGATGTCTGGCGGCTTTTCTATGTTCTTGGGAGGGAAAAGAACAGTGGAATCCCCAGTCCTACTTCCAGGTCTAGATAGGCTATTTTTGGGGACCTTAGGGTTCCTTGAGCTTTCCTCTATCGTCCATCTGTCATTCCAATCCCATCCCCTTCAATTCAATAAGGCTGTATGTACTCTAAATTACTCTGTAGGAGAGAATGAGGCTGGCATCTTTGCACAGCCCAGACACACTTAAATCCAATTTATTTGCAAGTCAAAATATCCTTCTCCTGATGTCACTGGTCCTTTTTGAGAAGGAAGGACAAACACCTACTCACTCATACCAACTCAATTCAAGCAAAAAAAAAATGAGTATGCACTTCATGGCTTAATGGTAGGGTGTATGGTAGGGTATATGGTAGGGTATATAGTAGGGTGTATGGTAAAGCGTATTGGTAGAGTGTATGGTAGACAGTACAGTAGGATATATGATAGGGTGTATGGTAGGGCATATGGTAGAGTGTTTGGTAGGGAGTATGGTAGGGTGTATGGTTGGGGGTATGGTAGGGTATATGGTAGGATGGTAGAGCATATCGTAGGGTATATGGTAGGGCGTATGGTAGGGTATATGGTAGGGTGTATGGTTGGGGGTATAGTAGGGTAGATGGTAGGGTGGTAGGGCATATGGTAGGGAGTATGGTAGGGCATATGGTAGGGTATATGGTAGGGCGTATGGTAGGGTATATGGTAGGATGTATGGTTGGGAGTATGGTAGGGTAGATGGTAGGGTGGTAGGGCATATGGTAGGGAGTATGGTAGGGTATATAGTAGGGTGTATGGTAGGGTGGTAGGACATATGGTAGGGTATATAGTAGGGCGTATGGTATGATGGTAGGGCATGTGGTAGGATATATGGTAGGGTCTTGTCCCAGACTGCCACTAATTCAAAGGCAATGTCCTTGGATTCTCTGGACCCAAATTTCTTATATGTAAAATAAAGGGGGATTATACCTCTAAGACCCCTTCCAGATTTAAATCTATATTCTCATTTTAGCATTTATATGTGCACCAATGGAGTTTAGTGCCTAATTAGCAAAAATAATAAGTTAAGAAAAGAAAGCTACTGTTTGGCAAGTGTCCAAAATGGAGCCTACCCTTTTAAGATAAACTCTTGCCCAAATTATCCTTTCTTTCTCTTTAAAATGGCAGCATTCCTACAGCAACCTGACTTGTTTAGTTGTTTTAGTCATGTCTGACTCTTCTTAACCCATTTGAGGTTTTCTTGGCAAAGACACTGGAGTGGTTTGCTCTTTCCTTTGCCAGCTCATTTTATGGGTGAGGAAACTGAGGCCCAGGGTCATATAGCCAGTAGGTGTTTGAGGGTAGATTTGAACTCTTAAGGATGAGGCTCTGTCTGACCCCAGGCCTGGCACTCTACCAACTGCACCACATAGCTGTTCAGTAGCCTCATAGTGCCCCAGAATTTATACTTTTCCACATACGGTTTTATCACGATCTCTTTCTTGATATTTGTAATATCTCTCCCTTGAGATCTGAGATATCATGTAGTGCTTTCTCCATCCCTATTCCTCCAGACTCAACTGAATTTGCCATTAAAAAAATTGACTTAGGAGGTCTTTAACCAGAACCAGGGCTCTATTTTGCTTCCCAACCAATTGCACACTATGCTTCCTCCAATGGAGACTCATCTTTCAGCTCTCTTTTATGAGTTTTCTTCCCCCATTAGAAAATAAGCTCCCTGAATACAGAGATTTTCTTGTTTCCTTGTATTTGTATCCCCAGAGTAAGAACACAGTGCCGGTACATAGCAAGTGATCAATAAGTGCTTTTTCTTTTTCTCTCTTTCCCTCTTTCCTCCCCCTTTCTCTAAGTTAGATCTGAAGTCAGGAAAACCTGAATTCAAATCCAGCCTCAGATATGTAATAATTGTGTGATCCTGGGAAAGTCACTAAACTCCTGTTTGCCTCAGTTTCCTCATCTGTAAAATGGGAATAATAATAATAGCACCTACTTTCCAGGGTAGTTGAGAGGACCAAATAAAACAATTATTATAAAGTTCTTAGAATAATGCCTGGCATATAATTAATATTATATTAATAATATCTATTTATTGTCATTATTATTATCTATCATCTACATATGGTCTATAAATCTAGCATCTATCTACCCATCCATCACCTTTCTAACTACTGATCCATCTAGCCACCAGCTACCTATCTATCCTGGGCTGGTGCTTGCCTCGGGTGTCAGAGCTCCTTCTTTTGGTCCTTCAGAATAGCATAGTCAAAAAAACACCGGTTTTGGAGCCAGAAAACTTGGATTAGAGTCCAGACTTGCCATTTGTTATTGTTGTCTACCTATAATTCCCACTCCCCCTTTGGTGAAAAAAAACTGCTTTGCAAAATGCCACAAATGTTGCTTTTTATTGTTATTGTTATTATTGCTACTCCTATTATTGTATTCTGGATGTTCTGTCTAGGTAACAAGCAGGTTCCATAAAGCATGGATCTTTTTGTAGCTGTTGGATCAATGTCAGGCTATTTTAACATGTTGGTATCATTAGCTTTCATAGGAACATAGCTTTAGAAGCAAAATGAATATTAAAAGATATCTAGTCTAATAGTCTCATTTTATAGATCAGGGAACAGCCCTGCAAAAAAGGTGAATGAATTGTCCAAGTGACGGAGTTGGCTTTGAACTCATATCAGATAAGCCCGACTTCCCTCATTGACATGTTCTACATTGCACCACACTGCCTCTTGAAGTTTAAAGATCAATCCTGGCTTCGGAGAGGGAATATGAACACGCTCAGACTGAGAAGCCAAACATCTAGGAGCCATCCTGGGTTCTGCCTTAGGCACCCTAGCAAAATTACTAGTATTTCCTCCCAGTGATATTATCCATCATCTTCCCACCTCTGATGAGTCAAGAGTTGTGAGTCCCAAGAACTTTCTGGAGAAATCAAATGATTCTTCTTCCACACTCCTATCTTCTCTCCCTAGTTTACTGAATGCTTTCCTTTCTTCATACAGAACAAAGGTGCTTGAGGCATTGAAGAGAAGGGTATAGAAAATTATATTTTCATTAGGAACATCCTTAGATCCCCTTCTTTACTCCTCCTGTTCCATCGTTTCTTTTGGAGCCTTTAATCTGGCTCTTTGCCACATTTGCAAAACATCTGAGATACATCTTGAGTCTTTGCCAGTTCATGTGCTATGGTTGCCATGGCAAGTGTTGATTCTGGGCATAGTACCCAGCTCACTGCTGAAGCAGAAAGCTTTCACCCCCACCCCTATTTTCCCAAGTCCTCCAAACCATTCTCTCTGATAGTGGTGGAAAGCATACCCAGAGCCCTTCAGGAAAATCTACACAGGAATAGACACTGATGCATGCCAGGCACACTCTGGCCTCTGCTACTCTGAGTCATTACTTAACAATTAGCAAGCATTTACTAGGCACTTGTTTGTGCATAAAACTATAGGAAGTTAATAAACATTTATTAAGTACCTACTATATGCCAGGCGCCATGCTAAGTGCTAGGGATACAAAAAAAAAAAAAAAAAAAAAAAAGCAGTTCCTATTGTCAAGGAGCTCACAGTCTCATGGGGGAAATAACATGCAAACACTTAGGTACAAATAAGCGATATACAGGATAAACTGGAGATAATTAACAGAAGGAAGGCACTAGATTTAAAGGGAGATCAGGAAAGGCTTCCCGGAGAAGGTGTGACTTTAGTCACAGGAAAAGGGGACTTTTACTGTGGTTTGGAGACAGCCAGAGAAGAAAACAAGCCAGAGAAAGATCATACCACATCTCTTCTACCTCCATGTGGAGAAAGAGACAATTTCCCTACTAAGTTTCTGGTCTGCTGCATGTCTGCTGCAACTTTGACTTCTGTTTATTTTGGACAGCCACTTGGCAGGAACCATAATTCCATTAAATTAGAGTTCCTGGATCTTGAATTTATCCCTAAAGTATTTACTGTAGCCATCAAGATGGGGTGGTTGTAGGGAAAACAGCAGAAAGGAAGAACAGGAAGAAACATTGGGGATAGTACAGTGAGATAGAAAAGGTACAGCACTTGAGATCAGAAGTCTTAAATTTTAACCAGGGCATTCTGGGAAATATCTAACAATCACCTCTCTTTAAAAAAAAGTGCATGTGTGTGTATGCACACACACAAACATATACTCGTGTCCCAGGGGATAGAATACTTGCCCTGAAATCAGAAAGACCTGAATTCAAATTTGGCCTCAGATACTTTTTAGTTATGTGATCCTGGACAAGCCACTTGACCTCTGCTTGCTTTAATCAACTGAAGAAGGAAATGGCAAACCACTCCACTCTTCACCAAGAAACCCCATATGGGAACATGAAGAAGTGGATATGACTGAATGACCGAACAACAAATGTAAGTATCCATTAGGCACTTTAAAGTTTAATCTGTATTGTTAACATCTTCTTTATCATTTCCTTAATTCTAGACAATCAGCAGAATAGTAAGTCAAGCCCAGATTTGTAAGGTTGATTTTTTAGATGTAAATGCTCACATAATTTAACAACTGGCACTTCTTAGCCAATTCAGGCTTGCTCCAGCACATCCCCGATTCTGCCACTTACTAGCTGCTCTGGCCTCAGGATGCCCATCCATAAAATGGGAGAGCTGTACTGGATAACTTCTAAATTTCAGTCCAGCTCCAAATCTTTGAAACCCTAGTCCATTCATCATATCTGGTATCTCACCAGACCACATAATGACACTTTCACATATATGATATGAACTATATGACAATATATTGTAATCTATTGCAATTAAAACTCTTAAATTTGGGGGTTATTTGGAAGGAATTTAAGTTCAAGTCAATGGAAAGTTTTAAAGATACAATGAAAGACATCATGATACAGTGAAAAAAGAATCAAAAAGACCTGGGTTCAATCTTGCACTGGCTCAAATTCCTATGATGCCTCTGAGTATGTGAAATCCTTGTATGTAGAAAGGTGCCTCCTATGTGAAGTATGCGAAATCTTTCTACACACATTATCTTCACAACAGTTTTATTGCTCTTTTCATTTTGTAGATTAAAAATCTGAGCATTAGAGAGACTGTAGAGTTACACAATGATTAAATGTCAGAAGCAGGATGGGAAGCCAAGGCTTTCTGATTCCAAGTCTAGCACTCTGCCACACTGACCTTTTCTTCTCTTCCTGTATAACCCTGTAGTTACATAATTTTGCTGGGCATCAGGGTCATCATATATAAAATGAGAGAATTAGATGATTTTTTAACACTCTTCTAACTCTAAATCCCCTACAGAAAACCTTGTTAAAGTGGAAATATCCTAAGTCTGCAAGGCTCTCCCTCCTTATCTTTGCCTTTTGACTTCCTTGGCTTCCTGAAGTCACAACTAAAATCTCACCTTCTAGAGGAAGCCTTTTTTGATCTCCCTTAAGGCTAGTTGGGTCAGTTAGGAGTGCCTGGCTTGGAGTCAGGAAGACTCATCCTCCTGAGTTCAAATCTGACCTCAAATATTTACTAGGTGGGTGACTTGGGAAAGTCACATCACCCTGTTTGCTTAAGTTTCCTCAAATTTGTAAAATGAGCTGGAGAAGAAAATGGCAAATACTCTAGCATCTTTGCCAAGAAAACTCCAAATGGGGTCATGAAGAGTTGGATATGACTGAAAAACTACTGAACTGAACTTAAATGTTAGTGCCTTCCCTTCGTTAAATATTTCCTATTTATCCTGTATAGAGATTATTTGCACATAGTTATTTGCATGTTGACTTCCCCATTGGATTATGAGCTCCATGAGGTTAGGGACAGTCTTTTGTGTTTTTTCATATTCCTAGCAGTTAGCACTGTGCATGGCACATAGTAGATGCGTTAATAAATAATTATCGATCGATTACCTTGAAACCTTTATCCACCAATACCTGAAAAGGATTGTGAAACTGAGATAAAGGTTCTGAGGTAATAAAAGCAGGGAGAAGGTCATAGAAGAAGAAGAGAGGAAAGTGTGAAAGCACCAAGGACAATTTTTACTAGACAAGTTTATGTGTTATTTGGTGCTTAATTGGTGTTTGTTGAATCATAGTTCTGCTGAATGACAACCTCAGAAATTTGCATCCTGCATCAAAAGCATACTTTATAATGAATTAGCTAGATATTAAATTTTATATACCTTTCTTAACCCTCAAAAATGCTGAATAGAGCACTTATTGAAATTAATTGACTATAAACAGACATAAATTTATAAAATGATACCTACAAAGATATGTGTATGCTTGAGCACAGTGAGAAATACCTCTTTCCCTCTCTCCCTCCCTCTTTTTCTCCTTTCTGCTCTCCTTTCCTCTCTCTCTCTCCCTCTCTCCCTCCCCCCTCTTTCTCCTCACTCTCCCTCTTTTCTCTTTCCCTTTCTCCCTCTCTCCTTCCCTCTCCCCTTCTCTCTCTCTCCCTTTTTCTCTCCCTTTTTCTTCTATCCCTCTCTTCTTTTTTCCTTCCCTCCTTTTCTCTCCTCCTTTTTCTTTCTTCCTCTCTCCCTCCCTCCCTCTCTCTTTTTCTCCCTCCCTTTCTCTCTCCCTTCCTTTTCCCTCCTTTTTTTCCCTCCCTCCATTTTCCTTCTTTCTTTCTCTCCCTCTCTCTCTCTCTCTCCTGCTCTCCTTCTGCACCTCCCTCCTTCCCTATGTTCCTCTTTCCCTCCCTCCCTCTCTTTTCCCCTTCCTCTCTCCCTCTCCTTCTTCCTCCCTTTCTTTCTCTGTCTCTCTTTCATACACAGACATAGACATAAACCTAAACACACACACACACACACACACACTGAGGCAAACACATAGATATTCAGAAATACATCAGCAGAGAATCATACTCAAAATCACTTAAATTACTAGAGTCAATAATGTAAACACATGGACACAGAACAATGAATAAACTCACGCATACATATACATGCATATTTTTTCTTAAAATAAGGTCTGTACAATGTAAGTTAGATTCAGCATTGCTGATAGAGATAACCTTGACCACCAGTTTTCAGCCTGTGTCTTCTTCCCCAGCCCCTTATTCCTTACCTCACCACTATCTACGAGATTTAAAGTGGAGACTGACAAACTCCTTTTCTTTGCTACAATCCAGAACAGTGGAAAGAAAACTGGATTTGGAAGCAGTACTGGGTTTTAAACCTAGTACTGTCCCTTACTACACGGGAAATCTTGGGTAAATAACTTTACTTCATTCTCTAAAATGAAGAGATTGGAGGAGATATTCTTTAAGGGCCTTTCCAACAATAACTCTATGAACCTTTGAATTGGTGAATTATATATAGCTCCTTGCACAAAAATTGCTGTATCAGCATCCTTTATTTATTAAGTAAGAATAAAAAGAATCTTTCTAATTGCCTCAAATTTAGGTGAAGAAATAAGATTTTTTTTAAAAAAATCAGTTTGTGGTAGTGTTTTTGTTTTTAAAACCAAAACATTCTGATCCATTGTACAGAAACTGTAGGGCCCAGCAGGACTTGCAAAGTTGCCCCCTGTAACACTTCCTTTTCCCTCCTTGCTTATATTTCTTCAGAGAAAAGAAGAGATGAGCAAATGAGCCAACAGCCTACACACATCCTAGAGCAGGACTGAGGTTTAGATGACATCTCCTGCAGTTTTTTTTTTTTTTTCATCACAAGAGAGAGGCAGACAAAAAAACACAAGAAATATACTTTCCTATTTCCAGATAATTGAAGACAAAGCAAACTGTCTTTTGTCCTCTTCATGTTGGAAATAATTTTCCATTATTGAGATCTGATAAAAAGGGAAAAAAGTTAATAGGGAATTGTCTCAATTCACCATGAAGCAAGGATTAATTGGAACAAGGAAAAATGATAAATTGGCTACATGGAGGATCAACAGATTAAAGCAACTTTTAAAAATTGAACAGATAGAGCCAAAGAGGACAAGAATATATTTCTTTTTCCCTACCTGAAAAAAATCACTCTTCTTGTTCCTTTTGTAATTAACTATTTCCAACATTATGTTTTAGCTCAATTACTTGAGGTTATACCTTCTCCCCCCCCATTTGATTTTATAGAAATTTTAAATATTTCTTATTTTTCTACAATTCATCCAAGATCCCATCAAGCCATGGACAGCTGGTATCTGTTACCTTGGAAACCACACCCAATTAGCTTGCTGCTTCCTTAATCTGTGGCTTTGGCATGTACTATATCTGGTATATTGCTTCCCTTCTCTGAAGAAACCCCAGGATATTTGCCACAACCTAAGGCTTTAGAAGGTCAAGGTCACATCTCTGAGAACATCTATTCTTGGGAAATATTGTTACTAGTAGAGCAAGAAGACTGAGTTATCTAGATAATGGTCTCAGTTTTTCCCTTCATTTTATCTATATAGACATACCCACAGAAAAGGAAAACGATAAAAAATGTGAAAAGTGGGTAAATGTCATGTGGGGGAGCATTTAAGACCTAAAATATATCTTTCTATTTCTCCATTTTGGGCAGTTAAATCTTTTTTGGCTGAAAAAAAACTTCTGTACTCATGTTTAGATTCATTCAGACTAAATTTATTTCCACTGTGAATAGAACTAAATGACATAGAGAAAATTCTTGTCTATTTTTTCTTATTAGTGTGTTATGTAATGGGGAATTGTTAAAAAGAAGTAAGTTTTTTTAAGTTTACATGTGCTCCACAAAATTAGGCAGACTTTTAGAATATATTCCCTAAATACAACATTGTAAGAGACTCAGATACTTTGATGTACGAGCTCATGCCCTGGAATTTTTGTACTTGTCCTTCTAGAAATCTGGTAAAGAGCATCTGCTTAGTGCCCTGGCTGTAGAGATCATCTAGTCCAAATCTTATATTTAATATGGGAGGAAATTAAAGCACATGGATATTTAGTGATTTGACCAAGATCACACTGGTAGTAAGCATAAGAGGTAACTTTGAGCCTAACTTAAGACCTCTGACTCCAGAAACAGTGCTCTTGTTTTTACATGTAACTGGGAGCAAGGGAGAATAAAATATTAAATAAAAAAAAAAAGTGTTCTTTTCATCACACTGATAATTTACTCGAATGTCTTAACTTTATAAAATTATTTTCTTATGACAATCTTTTAGGAAAGATATTATAGGTCTAATTGTCCTAATTTATATATAGGAAAACTAAGGCTCAGAAGGGATATGATTTCCCTAATAACTATAAAGGGGCAACTATGGAATAGTGGCTAGAGTGCCAGACCTGAAGTCAGGAAGACTTATATAGCTGTGTTGCTCTGGATAAGTCACTTAACCCTGTTTGCCTCAGGTTCCTCATCTGTAAAATGAGTTAGAGAAAAAATGGCAAACCACTCCAGCAAGAAGGAAATGGCAAACCACTCCAGTAATCTTGCCAAGAAAATCCAAAATGGAGTCATGAAGAAATGAAGATATGATCTTAAATATCAGAGCTAATACTTGTTCATAAGTTATTATGCTCAGGCCTGATGCAGGAATGCAATGAAGTGCATTAGATTGTGAGGGCAGATACTGTCTTTTGCCTCTTTGCCTCTTTTACCTTTTTTTAAAAAAATCCCTATTTCCTGACAGATGGTAGGTGGTCAACAAATTGTGATTGATAATTGGTCACTAATTAGCAAAAGCAGGTTACTTAGTTTTAACATAATAAGAAATGAAACAGGGATTCATAAGCCTTATCTTCTATGGAGACATATACCTTGTCTCTATATGGTAATATGGGTTCATCAGAGGAGGATGTGGTTGATTTGATTTGCATGGTTTTCTGGCACACCCAAGTATGAAAAGCACTAATCCCACATGAATGAGACCTTTATGTCCCCACATGACTGGGAAGCTACATCAACACAATCAAAAGTTACCAGGAAGGGATCACCCCTAGGTTGATCAACTTTAAGGAAGGAGAAAAAACAGGTCTTCTTGGTACATACTGGTCCTATCACAAAAGTCTTCTGATTGCTCTTCTTTCTATAGGCACTGTCTTTTCCAAAATGGTGGGCCAATAGATCAATGTTTTTAGGGATGAAACTTCTGAGAATTGGGAGACTGGCAACTTTTCTCATCTGCCCTATTTAACCTTCTATCCTGGAAAAGGATGAGCTACCACTGATAACAGAATTCAAATCCAAGATTCCACACTAAACTAGATTTATGTTCATGCACAATAACAACTCTGAACCACAATTTTTTCGCCTTTAAGTTATAAATAATAATACTTGTTCAGTAATAATACTATTCAGTAAAACAATATTACTAATGAATGACTGAGCAAATCCTTAGTCTTTTGATATTTTGACAGTGGTATTATTATTACAAAAATATTGCTACTTTTATCCTTCTCTTAACCTTACAGAATATTGGCATACATTTCATTAAGTATTAAAAAATTAATTTATTGTGTCACATAAGCACATAGGAGATGCTTAATAAATGTGTATTGAATGAATGGAAATGACCTCTATACTCTTGGGAATAGAATTATTCCAGTAACTGCACAAATGAGGAAAAGCTATGCTCATTGTCCTATGGAATAACCTTAAATGCAGAGGTATAGGTGCCTGGTTTGACCATGTTCCATTTCATTCAGGAAGATGTAAGCCTGGGACTGCTGGGAGGAGAAAATACCACTGGATGCTCATCTGCTGTACCATGTTAAGGTGGATGCAGACTAAGAGTTCTCTTCTTAACAAAGAGGATGCCACAGTCAGATGTATTTGCCAGGGATATAGGATGGATAAAAATATCTGCCCCTGCTCTGCTGTCTGACCTGCCCTGGGGGCTGCCTTCAGGAATCTGGGTTAGCAAATCTGTGCCAGCAAATATCATTAAAACTCCAAATCAATCCCACTACCCAAGACAGTCCACAGGCACATTTGATCTTTGAAAAGCTCTTCATGCATTGGGGATGGAAAAGTATTTAATTTGCATTCACATACCAAGGTATAGGAGATCAAAGAAGGAGGGAGTCCCAGTGTGGTTTTGAAAAAGCTTTAAATGCACAAGGAGCCAAATTTGGCTTAGCTTTCTTTTGTCTTGTTGGGCCAACAATTGATTTTTTGGAAGGGAGGGGGCATAGAGCAATTTTGGAATCTGGAGAAGTGGAAGAGCTTATTAATTAAAGATTAAAAACCCCCTTTTCTGTGTGACCCAAAATACTTTCTGCTTTTTAATTTTGAAGCAAAAGGCTATACACCTTTATTTATCTTCTCTCACTATTTCCTAATATAGCTGTCATTTCTTTTGCTGCTATGTCCCCAAATGAGAAGTTAATAGGGACCCAAGAAGAGAAACTACCTGATTCTGAGGGCCTATCAAATTGACAGATAGCATGAGCAAGTTATTCTTAATCTAGGTACTGACTTGGTCTCAAAATCATCCATATCTCCTTTTTGTTTTTCCTTTTTCTAACTTATACTTAATTTTGATAAAAGTATTGAGTGGAACAGGACCAAGGACAGAGCCCTGTGAATGTAGACTAAGACTATGTTCAGAGATGGCTGCCTGCCTTCTCTCTAGCTAAGGAGAAAAGTAATAGACAATTTTTTGAGGCAAGAAAATCATGTTAGGCAATGAATAGTCAAAAGTTAGAGTTTATGGTACAAAAATATGTGGAAAGAGTTCTGGAATATATCTCAAAATATCCAAAAATTCACCTATTTACTTATGTGAATAACTGGCTATATAACCTTAGACAATATATATCAATAGTCTAAGCTTTAATTTCTTGGTCTGACCAAAGATTATGGTATTCACCCACTCTGTTATATAGGGGATGAGGATCAAATAGAGCATGATTGGAAAACCTTTTGACATTTATAAAGCATTATACAAATGCAAAGTATTATCAGTATTAGACAGATTCAGAAAAGGGAGACATCAACAACCCCAGCTCTACCCTGGCATTAGATAAAATTTTGGTTCTCGCATGTTCTCTCAGTTTCCTGATTTTTTTAAAGATGCATTCCATAATACTTTTTAAGAATCAATATCAAAACTATTTCTTAGGGAATGCTTTTTCCATTACTCTTTTCTACCTTAGTATGAATTTCATTCAAAATATCTTCTAAGGTCTCTTCTCTTACTAACATGAAAAACTTTGTTTTTTGTTAAAATAGTTTATTGCTTTAGGACCAGATGAAGATGTTTTCAGGGTAGAAAATCTTTTCTGGGTCCCTGAAATCACACTGCAAACCACTATTTCTGTCTGTGGAAAAGGGATGACCTAAAGATGTTTACTTCTCTCTTGAGTCCCTAGTGGAGAACTAATCTCTCCAATAAATAACAGCTATAACCACCAGCTCTTAGCAGTAGATCTAGCATGTTTACTTTCCAAATAGTACTATTTGTTTTGCCCTGTACTATTCTAGAATGCAGGGAAGAGGTAAGGTGAATAATTTGATCTCAATTTGGCTTTGAGACATTAAAAAACCAAAGCATTGCCAAGAAAAGCATTTACTTCTTAAATATTGTCCAGTCTAATAAATATATCCATTCTAGAAACAAATGAATTTCAGTGATACGAAAATCTTATTTGTATCAACTTAGATATAAGTTGATATGCACCATATACACATATACTGTACTCATCATTCAACCTCACTCAGAAACTATATGCTTTGGAGCCATCTAATGCCTTAATAATGTCTTTCAAAGTTGGGGATTGCCACTTCTTTGGGCTCTTGGTGACCCAATTTATCAACAGAAATATTTTAGGATCTTTAGTCTCTAGGGTATACTGGAGACAGCCAACTTGCTCCAACTATTAATTTTTCAGTGTGAACATTTATAACCAGGAAATTGGCAAACACCTCAAATCAGGATTTGACTTATTGTTATTTTTATTGTCTAGACCTAAGAAAATGAAAGAAAACATATAATAATGCACATTAAACTTAAAAATATGTCCTGCATACATTTTCTGAGAACTTGTTATTAGGTATTTATTAATATATTCCTGTTTACAGATCTATATATACAGTTCTATTCCGTTTTCTGAGTTCTAGGCCTGTTATTAACTATGTATTGGACATTTTCAACTAGACAGCTCATAGGCATTTTAAACTTAACATATTCAAGTTAGAACTATCTTCACCTCTACCAAACTCATTCATTTTATGAACTTAGCTATTTCTCTTGAAGACTATCATAGTCTAAGACCACTTAGATCCACAATCTTGGATTCAGCCTTGGCTTTATTCACTCTCACCTTACTTTTTGAATCTGTTATTGTCTAGTCAGTTAAAACCACCCAGCAGTTTTCACTTCTGCCTCTTCTCGTCACACACATAGCTATTGCCCAGCTCAAGCCCTCATTACCCTCTCTGGATTATTGCATTGTCAGCTACTTTATCTCTCCTCATTCTGATACATCTTTTATCCAGCACTAGACTATCATTCATTCTCTGCTCAAGAAGACTATCATTCTGACCTCTGCTCAAGAAGTCCTAGTACTCTCTATTGGTCTTTTAAGCATCCAATACAAACTCCATTGTTCAGCTTTAAAATACATTTCAATCTGGCTCCAGCTTACCTTTTTAGAAAATACTATGTTATGATCCACATTCAGCCCCCATAGTCCTCTCTCTGGATGCAGATGGCTCTCTCTATCACAAGTCTATTGGAATTGGTCTGAATCACCTCATTGTTGAGAAGAGCCGAGTCCATCACAGTTGATCATCATATAATCTTGTTGTTGCTGTGTACAATGTTCTCTTGGTTCTTTTCACTTCATTTAGTATCAGTTCACGTTAAGTCTCTCCAGGACTTTCTGAAATCATTCTGTCGATTATTTCTTTATAAAATAGTAATATTCTATAACAATCATATACCATAACTTATTCAGTCATTCCCCAATTGAAAGGCATCCACTCTGTTTCCAGTTCATTAACACAATAAAAATGGCTGCTAAAAATATTTTTGCACATGTGGGTACTTTCCCCTCTTTTATGATCTCTCTTTGGGATACAAGGCCAGTAGAGACACTGATGGATCAAAGAGTATGCACAATTTGATTGTCCTTTGGGTATCGGTCCAAATTGCTTTCCAGAATGGTTGGATCAGTAGAACTCAAATCTTATAAAAATGAATGTTGAAATCTATCTTTACAGGTAATTGGAAAAATAAAATACATTTATTTACATTTTTAAAAAGTTCAATTCGTCTGTTACATCTTAGATCTTCTATCATAAGGCCTTGCCCATAAGAGCCAGGCAAAAACAAAAGCTACTATGGAACAAGAGATATTTGGGTTCATGGTGACTCAAATTCATTGGCAAAAATTTTGTCTCTCTGCTTCCAGAAAGTGCTAGAAACAACTCCAACTTGCTGCAATTGTTAAATTTTCAGTGTGGATTTACACCTGGGAATTTGGCAAACACTAACAAATCAGATTTGATTTATTGTTTTGGAATCAGTCTACTTGAATTTGGAACCTGGATTTGTAACTTACTAATGGTATAATCCCAGGCAAGTCACTAGTTGAATTTAGAGTTAAAAGGAAACTTGGAATTCTCCAATCCTCTCATTTTCCAGTTATGGAAATCAAAGCCCATGAAGAATGACTTCTTGAAGGTCACCTAAGTAGAGTGGTGAATGGAACCTAGATTTGCACCTAGGTTTTCCCGATTTTAAAACCATATCTTTATCCACTAATCCATTTGTGAGGTTTAATGTGCTATGTTGTTCTTTATCATAATTTTTGAATTGAACAATGAGATCCCTTTAACAATTTGGATTTTTCACGGACACATACTGGGTCATCATTTTGAAGAGAAAGGGAATCTAATTTTAGGTCTCTAAATTGAAATGTCCTTGACATTTATCCCACTACAAATCTATAATGTTCTTGTTAGAGTCCAAAATTGCTGACTTGCTTCACTGAAGGAAGCCTGAGGCTCCTTGGCTGTAACTCTTGCAGCAAATGAATTGTTATGTACACATTGGTGCCAGAACAGGGAACTGGGAGGATTATAGCCATTTTTTCCTAAGAGTTTGAGTCTGGTTAAAGACTAGAGCAAAAATAAGTAACATTACCCTGCCTATTCTAATCCTGGCCCAGCCAAAACCTTTTATGACAGTGGAAGGGCGTAGGAACTGGGGCTATAAAGAGGATATAAAGGTTCCTGTCTCAGCAGAGTATAGTTTAAGCCCTGGCTCCATCTATCTCAGTGCAAGGAGGGAGAGAGGTTTCAGGGGACATACTGCCATAGACCTAACATCTGAGAGGCCTAAGTTCAAATACTGCCCCAGACACTAACTGCAACCGTGAATAAGTCCTTGATTTCTTGGTCATTCAGTTTTCTAAAATGAGGAGATGGAACTTCATAATCAAGGATCCTATGGTCACCAATCAGAGCTTGCCCTACCTCTCTTATAGAATAAAATTTCTAATTATCTTGTATGTAGCTTGTCTATACATTATTGTCTCTCCCATTAGATTGTAAGCTCCTTGAAGACAGGGACTATCTGTTGTCTCTTTTTTGTATTACCAATGGTGCTTGGAACATAGTACATGTTTATTGGCTGACTAACATGGTCTAACTAGCATTCATTAATGAGAATAATTTTTTTTAAAACTAAAAAGCTACTAGATCATCCATTAAGGTGACCTTCTCTGCTTTCCTACCCTATTTCTTTCCTTCCCCCCTTGCAAATGGGCAGTCC
Source organism: Antechinus flavipes (assembly GCF_016432865.1). Taxonomy (NCBI): domain Eukaryota; kingdom Metazoa; phylum Chordata; class Mammalia; order Dasyuromorphia; family Dasyuridae; genus Antechinus; species Antechinus flavipes. The sequence continues at coordinate 397,369,670 of NC_067399.1, read as the reverse complement.
CACGGTTTCAGTAACCCCAACATAGAGTATTTTCCCACCACTTCCTTTCACACCTCTTAGCCCAGGTGGTACTACCAAAGAAGGATCTTTGTGTAAAAATCTAGAATCAGAGAATCTGTTTTTAAATTTCAGTTTTGCCATTTATTCCTATGTGGTCTTGGGAAAATGACTTTTCCTGTCTGGACTTCAGGTGTATTAAATGATTTCACAACCTCCTTCTTGCTGTGAATCTATGGTCCTAAAGTACTTCTTAAAGCCCTGAGATGTTGTGTACTGGAGTTAGCGTCATCCAGAGGAAAGAGGAGTAAGGGGAGCATAGTTCATTCAAAGCCTGGCATAAAGCCATTTACTACCTATATGACTTTTGGACTACCTCTTAATTTCTCTAGGCTTCAGTTCCTTCAATTGTCAAATGAAAAGGTTAAATAGATTAGGTGATCTCAAAGTTTCCTTCCATCTCTAAATCTATGAGTTTATGATCTTGTGGGTTTTAAGATTAAATTAAATCCTAGGTTTGAAGAAAAACAGTTGACTCACAGAGGCATTGGCAGCTGGACCCTTATCAAATTAGGTACAATTTGTCCACACTAAGAGATATTCAAGAACAGTTGCCCTTAAAGATATGCATGCAACACAATGCTGAAGATATTCTACATTCTATGGTATTCAGGGATGCTTTGGTCAGACTGAGCCCAGTCTGGCTACTCAGTCTTAGACAATTTCTACAATTCAAAAAAAACAAAGCAAGAGACAAGGAGGCATGTTGATTTTTTCAACTCAATTAATATTAATTAAACATCTACTATGTGCCAGGCATTGCACTAAGTTGCACTGAAAATACTAATAAGAAATAGTTTTTGCTCTCAAAGAGCTTATAATCTACTAGAAGAAGACAACACGTAAAAGGAATTTCATGGAATCCAAACCAACCAGAGATGCTGAGGGAAAGAGAGAAATTACCTGAAAATGTCATCTCATAATAATAACATAATTTTCTATAGCATTTCATAATTTATTAAATATTTTCCCTCACAGCTCCCATGCAGATTAGGTTATATGACTTGCCCATAGTTACCTTGGTGGTAAGTGGCACGTAGGACTTGAACCCAGATATTCTAAGCACCAGATGCTTTCTTCTTTGTACTATTGCTTCTCTAGCATGGGGATTTTCCCATAGTAAGTATTCAATAAAGATTTATTGAATGAATTAATTTTGACTGAATGAATAATGAATGGGCTTTATGGGAAGCAAAATAGGATATTTAAACCTTGTGATTCCATTTGATTCGTGAGAACATGGCCTAACAATGGAATTGGAGAAGTCTATTAAAGCTGAGTAGCAGCCTAGTAGCCTAGAGGGCCAATCTGGGAGTTGGAAAAACTTTGGTTCAATCCTTCTCTAGGTATACACTGACTGAAGAATTATGGATAAGGCTCTTTACCACTCACAGAGCAAAGAGGACCCCCTCAAATTATGACTTGAAGAGCAGGTATTGAATTGCATTAGTACAGGGACTCTGTGAGCATTTCTTGTATCAATGAAATCATAATGCTGGATAAAATCAAAGCTATAAAATTATAGTTAAGCTATAATTAATGTTGCTATAGTTTGAAGAGTTAAGTGGAATATTTAGAATTTAGTGGTTAGGTCTGGAAGTTTATTTTAAGAACATGAGGAGAGAATTAAAGGGTAATTAATTAATGAATGAGAGAAACTATGAAGAAGATAGAGAAAAAGACTATTTGCTTTCTTTCTATCTCTCTGATCTTAGATCTCTCAGAATCTTCCTGGGAGATCTGTATTAATTGTTGTTTCAAGGGAAAACAACATTAAAAGAGAATTTTATTAGGAGTGAGTCTGGAAAGACTAATCAGAGTAATGACTGAAATACTCTTCCTCCTCAACTTCACTAACTGATTTACTTGGTTTCTTTTAAGTCCCAAGTAAAATCTCATCTTTTACAGGAAGTCTTTCCCAGAGCCTCTTAATTCTAGTGACTTTTCTCTTCTTTTTTATGCTTTCTTTCCCCCAACCCTGCCCTAGAGATGGCTAACATTAGCCACAAATAGTTTTCACCCACACACATACACACACAGTGGTGGAGGTGTAAAATTATTCTATACTTCTATTTAGACACCCAAATGAAAATTTCAAGGAATATTGTGGCTAAATTTCAGAACTACCAGACCAAGGACAAATATTGCAAGCATCCAGAAAGAAATAATTTAAATACCGAGGAGCCACAATCAGGATTGCCCAAGACCTAGCAGCTTCCACCTTAAAGGATGGAAGGGCCTGGAATCTGATACTTTGAAAGGCAAAGGAACTTGGATGACAGCCAAGAACAAGCTATCCAGCTAAAATGAGCATTATCTTCTAGGGAAGAAGATGGACATTCAATGATACAGCTGAATTCCATCTATTTCTGATGAAAAGACCAGACCTGAACAAAAAAATTGATCTCCAAACATAGAACTGAAGAGAAATATAAAAAGGTAAAAAGGAAAGAACTCTTGAGAACTATATTTTTGTTATGAGTGTACTTAGAGAGTGGGGGTACAATTTGATTTTATTATGATAATATGAAAAAGAAACTAGAGGTAAAAAGGGGATTGCACTGGAAAAAGAGGGGAAAAGGTGGTAAAATAAGGAAAATTACATCTCACAAAGAGGAAAAGAAGACCTATTATAATTGAGGGAAAGAAGGGAGTGGGATGAGCATTATGTGAATCTTACTCTCATCAGATTTGGCTCAAAGAGAGCATATCAGACATATTTGGTTTCACAGAGAAACTTGTCTCACTTTATTGGAAACTGGGAGGAGAAAAAGGAAAAGAAAGGGGAAGGTTAATAGAAGAGAAAACAGAAGTAATAGGGGAAAGGTGTAAGAAAGTGGGAGGGGCTCTAAAGGGGGAGAGCTGTTTGAGGGAGGTAGTGATCAACAGCAAAATACTGGGGAAGAAGGAAGGGAAAAGGAAAGAGAAAAGTATAATTTGGGGTAAATAAGATGGTGGGAAATACAGAATTAGTAGTTTTAACTGTAAATGTGAATGGGGAATTCAAGCCATTCTCTAATTGATAAATGTCAAAGAATATGAACAGACAATTTTCAGATGAAAAAATTGAAACTATTTCTAATCATATGAAAAGGTGCTCTAAAATCTCTACTGATCAGAGAAATGCAAATTAAGACAATTCTGAGATACTACTATACACCTCTCAAATTGGCTAAGATGACAGGAAAAGATAATGATGAATGTTGGAGGATATGGGAAAAGCGAGACACTAATACATTGTTGGGGGAACTGTGAATGGATCTAATCATTCTGGAGAGCAATTTGGAACTATGCTCAAAATGTTATCAAACTTTGATCTAGCAGTGTCTCTACTGGGGTTATATCCCAAAGAGATCTTAAAAGATCACACATGTGCAAAAATGTTTGTGGCAGCTCTTTTTATAGTAGCAAGAAACTGGAAACTAGAGTGGATGTCGATCAATTAGAGAATGGCTAAATAAGTTATAGTATATTAATATTATGGAATGTTATTGTTCTATAAGAAATGATCAAGAGGATGATTTTAGAGAGGCCTGGTCAGAATAGCTTGAAAGCCACAATTAGAGGTGCTTACACTACTATTTAAAAAACACACTATTATTTAATTTAAAAATACTTACACTATTATTTAAAAAAAATGAACCAGCAAAGAAGAAAAAACCCCACCATTGAATAATATTTTGGGAACAGGGAAGAATCAAGATTAATTTTCAGAAGAGGACACTTTAGTAAAAATAAAGCTTCTACCCAGAAGAGTAATGTGAAATAGTTCCCTGGCCAAAGAGAATTTACAGAAAAACTCAAAAAAATTTTTTAAATCAAATGAGAGACATTGAAAAAAAAAAAACCTAAAAAGAAAAATAAAAGCCATCTGAGAAAAACAAGAAGATTATGAAAAAAAAGTTAGCCAACTAGAAAAAGAAGTACAGAGTCTCAAAGATGAAATTAATTTTTTTGAAAATTTGAATTGGGTGAAGCTATGAGAGACAAGAAATAACAAAAATGTTTGTAAAGAATGAGAAAAGAGAACAGAATATGAAACAAGAAAAATGACAGATCTGGAGAACAGATCAAAAAGAGAAAATATAACAATAAGTGGATTGCCAGAAAATTCTGACCAAAAAGAGAACCTTGATATAATAATTCAGGAAATAATCCAAGAAAATTATCTTGGGTTGATAGAACATGAAAGGAAAGTAGAAATAGAAAAAAATCTATTTTTTCTATCTATTCTATTCTATCTATATCTATTTAGACCCATCACTACTTCAAAGAGTTCCTTTATGGGAAACACAAAAAGGAATAATATTGCCAAATTTTGAAACCCCCAGATCAGAGAAAATATTGCAAGAAACAAGAAAAAAACAATTCAAATATGGTGAAGCTACAATTAGAATTATACAAGAGTTAACAGCAGCTACAATAAAAGACTGCAGGTCCTGGAATCATATCTATTGACAATCAAAAGAGCTAGGCCTGTGGCCAAAACAATCTTATCCAGCAAAATTATCTCTAATTTTGAATGAGAAAAAATGCACATTCAATGAACTTGTAGATTTTCAGGACTTTCTATCAATGAAACCCGAACATAACAGAAAATTTAACATATAAAAGCCAATATGAAAGCCAATTTTAAGGAACTTAACATGGACAGACTTTAAATATGGACACATTATTTGTTTTTTATATATTGTATATGTGTATATTATAGGTTTAAGATTCACATCAACAATAGGGTAGTTCAAAAGAAAAGCAGCACTAAAGGGGATGGGGGGCTCATAGTTCTGAAAACCTACTCACATCAGGAATGAGTTCAATAGGTACTATTACATATATACCTTGAACAATATAGCACCCTCCAAATTCTATAAGGAAATAATGGGCAGAGAGGGATAGGACATGAGAAAGCAAAGGGTGAGGGAAGAAGACAAAGGAGGAATCCTTGGGGGGGGGGGGTAGGTTAAGAAATAGCAAGGCAAGTTATGGAGCAGAATTTAATTAAAGTGGCAGCAGGGATAGGAAAGAGGTGTGTGTGTGTGTGTGTGTGTGTGTGTGTGTGTGTGTGTTTATGAGAGAGAGAAAGACGGAGACAGAGAGACACAGAGACAGAGAGACAGAGAGAGACAGAGAAAGGGGAAGAGAGAGAGAGAGAGGAGAGAGAGAGGGAGAGAGAAAAGGGGCTGAGAGAAGGAGTATGTATGTGTATATATATATATATGTATCTTAATAATTTCCTGATTATGATTTTCCCATACATGTTTTTAATTAAACATTTTATTAGTAAAAATATTGAACATCAATGCAAATAACTAATTTTGCTTTGTAAACATTTCTATTCAAAACATATACAGCACATACATGTTCTCTCCTCCATAGGTTATATTATCCATCCTCATTCATTTTTCTTCATATGACCAAAATGAGTATATTCTTTAGAAAAACTCTTATGAAGAAATGCAAAGTAAAAAAATCAAAACCATGTAATATATTTATATTTCAATATACCTCTCTACTAAAGACAGAGTGTGATAATAGAAACCGGTCTTAATCTGGAGTTCAAGTGATGAGGTCCTGCGTAACCAGGTAGGGGTGGCAGAGAGAGCCTGAAGTACTGAAAAAATTGCTCCCTGAGGCCAGCTGCAATGGGTATTGATGGGAATCAGTTCAACTTTATTAGTTTCGCCCTTTGTGGAGGTCGTGGATAGCCCTATCTTGCTGTGTCCTGTCAGAAATCTAAGTTATGTCAAACTCCTGAAGTTAAATTCTCCCTATAAACCTGGCCCATGCCGTCTTTGCTGAATCCCTTTTGGGTCAGTCCACCATGGTGTTCTGCTTTATGGTGTCTTTTTCCTCACCCCTCCCCAAGCCTCATGGTATCTTTCCTTTCACCTCCCTACTGTGCCCCACAGTGTCTTTCTCCTTACCCCTTTTCTCTCATGTTTCATGGTGTTTAACTGATGCTCTCCCAATTCTATTTCATATTTATCACTTCTCGTGTCTATTTTACCTCTTCATTTTGTCTGCAATCTCTTCTCCTAAATAAACCTTCCTTTCGCCAAAGAGAATGGCCATTGTGAATCTTCACATGACTAAACCCCAGCATTTGGTGCCTACATCAATCTCATCAGAAGGATTTGAATGTAAATCCTATCTCTGCTAATTACTACCTAAAGCACCATTGTGCCTTTTGGATTTCTGTTTTTCATCTGTAATATTGATGTAATATGGCTTTTAGGGGAGACAGCAATGATTTTGAGGTCCTCTTACCTTAGGAGGCTTCTGTTCTAACAATGTCAGTAATTCTAAATCTTCTCTCTTAGGGAATTCCCACACCCAATCTAAGAATAACAATCTATCTGATTCTGAATAGACTACTCCTCAGTTCACTGCCAACTGTCAGATAGCTTCTGGCCTCAGGATAATAGTGATAATCCATTGGTCAGTGAGAATCATATTCCAGAGACCACTCCTTGGTCCTACCTCTGGACCATAAAATTAGCATATCTATAACATGAAGAACTAGATGAATGTATCTCTTTTGCTTTGCTAAATTTTCTTGGAATTTAGACCACTTATAATGGCATTACAATTACAATAAACTTTGCCCCTTGACTAGGAAATGGGTTCAAGCCTGCAAATTCTTTTGAGTTACTTCAGGACACCGCAAAATCTTGGGTCCTTTTCCCAATCTCAACAACATGAAGGGTTGAAACTATATCAGCTCTAAGATTATTCCTAGCACTAAATCTATTCCCTTTTCAGAAGTTGGCACCTTGAAATATGTTTTAAGATCATTTTCTTATGTAGGAAATGCAATTACTTGGTTCTGGAGAATCAAATGGGGTAAAGCTTGACAACTTCTCTGGACATATCCAACTCCATTCAATGTTATTTCTGAAATGGCTTGCTTGGATTCAGGCTAATGACTGAAGGCATGATTGGAATGGAAAGAAACCTTCTTATCCTAGCATTTCCTAACCTTTTAGAAATATTTTAAAGTATTATACTTGGGATAATTTGCAGGATAGTGACCAGGTATATGATAGAAGTTAAAGGAATTATCTGACTATAACTCAAATAGGATTTTATACGGAGAGATTCCAAGTCGTAGCAGAGGAAAAATATTTCAAAAGGCAAAACTTGAAAGGCTTAGGTTTCTCTCTAGACAATTAGGTGAGTGTTACTAGGTGGGGTTTGAAATCACAAAGAGCTGAATTAGCCCTTGAGGCTGTTAGATAAAAGAACTGAGATCCTGAGCAGCTGTAGCTACTAATCAGGGGAAATACCCACATGTGGCTCCAGAAACACTAGCAGAAAGCATATAGAGAGCTTTTGATCTAAAAGCAGTGACAGGAAATTATAGCACAGCAGAGAGAATGGATCAGTAGAGAACCCCAATTCAGTAAAGAAAGCATCTTGTAGTCTGATATTAGAAGCTGTTCTGGAAGAAGGCAAACAATACTTTTGGAATCAGAGAGTTTCAAAAAGACCCTGCTTAAGAAGCATGAGAAGCATGTGTGTTCCTTGCATATATTAAGTTCTCTGGGTATGTATATCTTCCCTGGTCATATATGCTCCTTAACTTTAGGCCCTCTTCCAGTAGTAGCATGTGGAGACTGTACTTGCTGGAAGTGGTAGAATCTTTTTTGTCACTTATTTCCTTATTTTTTGTCAACTTTTATAATTGAACTTTTGCATACTCAGTTAAAAACATATTAGAAGTGAAATTTTCAAGGGGATGCTGATCCATAGTACATGTCAAATTTAAGGGTAGTTTTAAAGGGACCCACATTTAATAAGGTGAACAGGATACATACAATTATGTTTATTCTGATTTTCTTAGGAACCTCAAAACTCATTTTTGTTCATATAACTATTGTTAATTATTTTTTTATCAGGATATGTTTCTTGATGATATGGATATAGCTTCTAGGATAAATATGAAAGTAATCCTGAGGCCCCCAGATCTTAGGAGTGCTATTGTTTTAACAATCTGTTTGTCAGTGATCCTAAAGTCTTCTGGCCTTAGAAATACAGTCCTCCAAACATTGCTGACTGCCAGCAATCTGTTAGTCAGTGATAACAGTGTTTCTGAGACAAATGCTATACCAGACTATTCCTAAACTCCACCTCTAAACCATAAAATTCATTATTGAGGTGCATACCAGACCACTCCTCAATTCTACCTCTAAGCCACAAAATTAGCAAATCAGTAACAAGAAGAACTGGATCTCCCTGTCTTTTCCTATAAAATTATCTTCTTGCTCCTAGTTTTTTGCTAAATCTTTTTGGAACTTAATCTGTTTCAGTTTGCATTACAATTATAATAAATTTTGCCCCTTGACTTGGAGAAGGGTTCAAGCCTCCAAGTTCTTTAGAGACACCTCGTAATACTTGTCTATAATCTCAAGCTTTTGAGGATCTCCATTTGAACCTCAACAGTGATATCTATTATCTTTATCCTTAGTTCTCCAAATCTAGGCTTCTAAAAATTAATTATGATTCTTTGGTTGTATTTTCAAATATCTCCAAGAAGTGCTATGGGAGGCAGTATTTTGACACAGAGTGACTTCCGGTGTATAACTGCAGTTCCATTTTGGAACTAAAAGAATAAAATAATAGGGTGAGCTGCCAGTTTCCATTTGTGTATTCCTTCTGTGTACTTCCTTCTCTACCTCTTTCCCACTCTCAATAGCAAAAATTAGTTCCCTCATTTAGGGCCCTTGTCACCAGAGCTTTTTAGTGATAGAGTGATAATTTGATAGCATTTTTATTGAAAAGAATAAAGGTTGAGGTTCTCCTGAGTGTATTTGCCTGATTTTATGTTTATGACATAAAAATGTGATATTTTACCCACTAGAGATATTAGATTTTGAAATATACAATAACCTGTATTTTCACAATGTGCTTTCCCCTGGCTCTCTGATTCATTAAGTTGATGGGATTCATTAAAAAGGATTAAATTAAAAAAAAAAAAAAAGAGGAAGAGACCTAAGCATAAGCCATTGGTTCTTTAGAAAAAGACTTAGTCCCATAAGAATTAAGGATTTTTGAAGGGATTTATAGGTATTGATTCATTAATCCTCAATTGGGTCTGGGCAGACCCCAGCCCAAATCTCCCTTGTAACTAATGAAAAAGATGGGTAGTGATGTGGGGGGCTAAGAGGAGTTAAGTGGCTAGACTGAAGGCTGGGAGAAAAATCAATAACTCTGCATCTGGAATTTCTAATCCTTAGATTCATGCACAGATTGCACTGCCACAGAGACAGGACAAATAAAAGATGGGGCCCCCTGTTACTTCAAGGATATCTACTAAGAAATAACTGTAAGGAAGTCCCAGCTATTTCCTTTTCCATCTTGACCTTAACCTCAAGGGTGGGGGCTGCATTATCCATAAACCTTCTCTGGGTTTTGGGTGGCCCTGAGTATTTAAAGTAAATTGCTCCATTGAGGAAAATCCTGTTAAATCTGCTTCTTTACTGTTGATTCTGAGAGAGATTCCGATTAAGAATTATTTCCTATTGTTAATTTTTCAGACCTGTCTGATTCTTCATGACCTTATTTGGCATTTTCTTGGTAAAGGTACTGAAGTAGTTTGCAATTTCCTTCTCCAGCTCAATGGTATGAAGGAGGAAATGGAGGCAAACAGGGTTAAGTGACTTGACCAGAACTACATAGCTAATAAACAACTGAGGCTGGATTTTAACTCAGATCTTCCTGACTTCAGGCCTGGTATTCCATCTAGTTGCTCACATGTTACTTCCTAGAGAGACCTTATTTTCTTTACCTTCCAACTTTTATAACTTTAGGAATACCACAGGAAACAGAGCCAAACATTTAAACATGAGAATTTAATATCATTTGGCCTGAGATTAATCATTAGCTAGACACCAGATTAAGGAAAAATAAAGCAAAGTATGTTGATAAAAATGACGTGAAAAAACTCCCACTTGTAATAACCAAAGTTGGTCAAGTCCAGGGATAATTCACAATCCAAATCTCATTTAAAAAAATCTTTTATCAAGTAAGATTCTATTGGTTTGCATATTTTAAAAGCATAAGAAATGCCACAATGTTTCAGATTAGTAATCATATTTGATATTCTCATGTTGTTGAGAGAAACTCATGAGGGTTTCAGGAGACCCCAAAAGGTTGGGGTCATAGACTGGTGTCCCAAGGCATCTCAAAAAAATTTTCAGGCTTGAATTCATCTCCAAGTCAAGAAGCAAAGTTTATTGTAATTGTAATATTGTTGTGCCATAGTTCCCTTTTATTGTCCTGACTCAATTTCCCTAATTGTCCTGACTCAATTTCCCTAATTGTCTTGACTCGGTTTACCTAAATTGGTTCTGCCTCAGTTTCCCTAATAGGTTCTGCCTTGGTTTCTTTAATAGTTCTGCCTTAATCCCTTTAGTTGCAAACTCCACCTCCAGGTCATTAAGACTGATGTTACTCAAAGATAATAAATTGTCAATGTGTAAACTCAAGATAAGACTACCTCAGATACCTAATTGACATCTTTACTTCTGTTTTTTTTTCAGACATCCTGTCTCTAGCCAGACACTTTCTTACTTCCCAGTTTGTTAGAATTTATGGTCCTACCCCCTAATCTTCAGAACCGGATTGATGGTTCTTGCCTGGAGATTCCCCACTCACCAGAGTTTGGACTCCCTGCCTCCCCCTGCCTTTGTTTAGCTACTGTGTATAATTATTTCATGGAGAACTCACATTTGATGATGGATGCTTTGGATATCAGCCCTGGGGGCAACATACCCCCAGCACAATCTCTCCTCTCAGAAATCCAAATAAAATATTAAAAACTCTCTAATCTCTATCTTGCCTTAGTTTCTCCAGCATTACAATACCAACTGAAGTAAGCTAAGTTCCAAAAGAATTTAACAAAGAACTAGGAGAAAGAAGATAAATTTATAGGACAAAATTAGACAGACTAGAGCTTCATGTTACTTGTTTGCTAATTTTATGGCTTACTTAGGTCTGAAGGGTGGTCTATTCACTATTGTCTCAGGAACTTGGTTATTGATGATCAACAAATTATCTGACATTCAACAATGCTTGTAGGACTATCCTAAGGCCAGAGGACTTTAGAATCATTGACAGATTATTAAAACAATGGCACTCTAAAGTCAGAGGACCTCGAGATCCTGGTATATTTCACCTAGAGACTGTACTTCAGCAATATGTCCCCAATATTGAAACTATAAGTCTGTTGCCCACAAATTTTTGTTAATGTTGAGGAAAGACATGGAATGTGACTCTGAATGGTGTTATATAGATTGGAATGTCTGACTAAAAAGGGTCCCTGGCAGGTGGGAGAAAGAGTTGGGATTTGGTTTTTGAGCCTCAAGGCTCAATCAATAAATATTAAGCACTTACTGTGTTCTAGGCATTGGGCTAAGCACTGGGGATGCAAAAAAGAGTCTAAAGACAATCCCTATCCAAAAGGAGCTTATCTAATGGGGAAGAGAACATGAAAATAAATATATACAAAGAAAATTATATATGGGATAAACAGGAAATAATTACTGGAAGAATCCATTAAAGTTAAGAGAAATTGGGAAAGACTTCCTGTAGAAGATGGGATCTTAATTGGGACTTGAAGGAAGCTAGGGAAGCTAAGAGGCAAAGATGAGGAGGGAGAGAATTCCACACATAGAAGACAGAGAAAATACCAGTAGTTAAGAGAGAATGTCTTACATGTGTAACAATCAGGAGGCCAGTGTTGTTGGAATAAAAAATACATGAAAGAGTACAGTGTAAGAAGACTGGAGAGATAGGAGGGAACTAGATTGTTGAAGGACTTTGAATGTCAAAAAGAGCATTTTGTATTTGATCTTGGAGGCAATAGGGAGCCACAGGAGTTTATTGAATGGGAAAGATGATGGTAATATATCTGTTCTTTATAAAAAATCACTATGGTGACTGCATGGAGGATAGCCTGGAGTGGGGAGAGACCTGAGACAGATAGACCCCACCCCCAGCAAGGTATTGCAATAGTCCAGATAAGAGGTTATAAGGAAGGACCTGTACTAGAATCTACCTTAAACTATGATCAAGACCCCACATGGTGTCTCATAACTGAATGTGGAGGTGAAGAAATTATGGTTTATTATCAGTAAATGTTTGATCTATATATCTATTTTATATGCCTATATACCTAGGATCATATAAAAATTTTTCAAGTGAAAAATAGGAAGTAGAAAAAGTTTAAGAATCCCTGTACTAGAGCAATGGCAATGTCAAGAGAAAGAAGGGGTATATATGATAGATGTTATAAAGGTAAAATCCACAAGTATCAGATTGTATATGGGGAATGAAAGATAATGAAAAATCTATAATGACTCTAGATTGTGAACTAGAGGGACTGGAAAAGATGGTATTACTTTTTACAATAACAGGGAAGTTAGGAGGTAGGGAAAGTTTAGGAAGAAAATAATGAGTTTTATTTTGGAATGTTTAATTTAGGATGTCTATTGGACATTCAGATTGAGATATCCAAAAGGCTGCTGTAGATGTAAAGTTAGAGGTCCACAGAGAAATTCGGGCAGAATAGAAAGATATGAGAATCATCAGTATAGATATGACATTTAAATCCTCCAGGAGAGCTCCAAGAGTACACAAAGTAAAGGTAGTATAGAAGGAGAAGAGAAGAGAGTCTAGATTAGAACCCTGAGGGATACCTAAGGTTAGGTGACTTGGCTGAAGATCTAATCAAGAAGAATGAGGAGTAGTCAGATAGATAGAAGGAGACCAAAGAAAAAGTGGATGTCCTGAAAATCTAGAGAGAAGAAATATTAAAGAAGAGAGGTTAGTCAACAGTGTCAAAGATTGCAGAAAGATCAAGGAGAATGAGAATTAAAAAAAGGTCACTAAAACTACTAAGACTTTGCTGGGGAACTTTGATGAGAGGCCTTTTAGTGGAAAGATGAGGCTGGAAGCCAGTGTAAGATTTTAAGAAGAGAGAAATAAGAGAAAGTAGAGGCACATGTTGTAGATTTCCTTTCCTAAGGAGTTTAGATAAAAAGAAGAGATACAGAAAAATCACAGGTTTTGTGAGATAGAAGAGATCTTATTAGCCCTCAGGTCTAGCAAATGGAATTCCCACTCTAATATACCTAACAAGTGGTCATCTAAGATATCTCAGTGAAAATCTCAAAGGCAGGGGAACTTATCAACACTTGCAGGCTACTCCTTCTGCCTTTGAACAGCAGTAAGAAATAGGAAGTGTTATTCTGAACCCTAAGCTTAATTTTTTTTGTGTGTCTTCCACTTATTTTTCCTTGTTCTACTTCCAGAGACAAACAGAAGAAATCCAATCAGTCTTTCAGATAGCCCTTCTGAGTCTTTTCTTCTCTAGACTAATATTCCTAGTTCTTTAAATCTTATTTATGAAACTTTTTCTTTTTTTTTGGTTTCTTTTTCATGAAGCCTTTTCTTACTCTGTCCCCCCTTCTCCTAACCTCAGGTCAATAATCTTACTTCCTCCTAGATGGCATGCAGCACTTTGTCTTGTGATTCTGCAATGCATTTATCATTTAATATTGTGTATCTCAGCTATCTATGTTGTTATCTCATCCTTGTACTAGACTGTGAGGACCTGGAGGGACCATGTATTATTTTTTAATAAATGTTTTATGATTCTCTGTTCTTTTTTATAAGATTTCAATTTTTTTTAAATAACTGCTCTCTTCTATACACACACTCTCTGTCTCTGTCTCTCCCCACCACACACACACTCAAATATAAAACAAAGAATTACAACTAGGCAGAACAAATAAATATCTTATCTACAACATGCTTCCTTTCACAACTTTAGTCTAATACATTCACTTCAAAAGGGAGGAGACAGACTCTAGCAGCATTTCATCTATGTCCTGATTAGACATCAAAGTTATAAAGTCTTTTGATGTCTTTCTTTACATTACTGTGTCAAGTCAAACATATATTATGTACTTAGTGTAAGATAGACCTAGTGATAATTACTGGGAATATAAATATAAGCAGAAAGACAAGACAGTCCCTACCCTCAAGAAGCTTGCTTACTTGTTCCCTTCCTTCTTTCTTCCCTTCCTTCTCTTCCTTTCCTTCCTCCCCTTCTTTCTATTTCTTCCTTCCATTCCTTCCTTTCTTCCTTCCCTCCCTCCCTTCATCTCTCATTCCATCCCTCCCACTGTCCACAAAGGTATCATACCCTCACCTACAGGTGTTCTTAAAAGCATTTTTAAAATTCGTTTTCATCTCTGAACCTTAAGATATTTTGGGTTTATTGGCTAGATTTTTTTCTTAAGGACCAGGTCTTAAACCAGAACCAATCTGATTCTAATTGGTCACCAACAGGTCCTAGAGCAAGCCCCATTTGGTCACTGTTTGGGTCCTGATGGACTCAGATTGAATGTAAATAGCAGTCATTTCTGCTTTGGCCAGAAATTCTGAAGATCTTCCCCTCCCAGGTCTGTCTGTCTGTCTGTCTGTCTGTCTGTCTGTTTATCTAGCTATCTATTTTTTGGACTAGGTAAAAGAGGAAATTCTTTGCCTCAATTGCTGCATAATTTTAATCACTGAATGGATGCAGTCTCAGTCAAACTTAGACCTGTTAAAGACTAGCTTAAAAAGGCCAAGATCTTCCATTGCATCCAGGTCATCTCCAGTCATTTTGATCTACGTTTGGCCACTAGATCCAGATGGCTCTGGTGGGGAAAGTGAGGCAGGTGATCTTGCACAGCCCTCCTTCATTTAAAATCCAATTCACTTGCTTGTTATGGTATCCTCTCTGATGTCATGATCTTGGAAAACAACAACAATGAGATAACAGATAAAAGAAAGCTGTGAAGAGGGTGAGAGAAAAGATCCTTTGGCATAGAGGAGAAAATTCAGAGTTACATTTTTCAAATATATAGAGAACTGAGTCAAATTTTATAAGAATACAAGTCATATATATATAGGACTGCTTGCCATCTGGGGGAGGGGATAGAGGGAGGGAGGGGAAAATCGGAACAGAAGTGAGTACAAGGGATGATGTTGTAAAAAAAAATAACCCTGGCATGGATTCTATCAATAAAAAGTTATTAAAACAGAAAAAAAAAGAATACATCATTCCCCAATTGACACAGGATATGAACAGGCAGTGTTCAGATGAAGAAATCAAAGCTAAGTGTAGGCATATGAAATACTCTAAATCACAGAAGAATGAAGAGAGAAATGAAGTCATGATTAGCCTGGGCATTTCCCTTAAAATAGAAGTTCTGTGAGGAACTGACCAATCAGAGGAAGAGAATATCATGGCAAAGTGAATTTCCAGATAACTGTTATGGCACAGTGGAGAATGTACAATGGAGCCTAGAAGTAATGAAGACCACAATATGTTGTGTATATCCTCTAAATTGTTTTCATGATTCTGCTCACTTTGCTTTGCAGAAGTCTCTATAAGTCCTTCCATTTTCTCCTAAATTCTTTAGTTTGTCCGTTTTTTTAGGGTATAAATTGCATTTATACTCTATGATTTGTTCAGTCATTTCCCAATTGATATGCATTCATCTTTTTTTCCAAATCTCCCCAGTCATCAAAACAGAACAAAATGAAACAAAAAGTGCTGCTGTAAATATTTTTGCATATATAGGATCTTAGGGAACATGCTTTATTAAGGCTTTGTATCTTTTTCAGGACTAGTACAATGGTCACTATGCATTGGACTTTTACACTGGACTTGTAATTTTATTGATACAGAAAGCTCTTTTCAAGAATGTAACCTGGCAGAAACTTAGAATTGTAAAGTTGTCTAGAGCACTAGGAGATTTGAATGATTTGTCCAAGATCACAAAGTCATTATGTGGTACAGACAGAACTCAAACTCAGATCTTCCCAGCTTTGAAGCCAATTCTCTAATCACTATGTTACACTGTCCCCATGCCCTCTAGGCACTTAATAAATGTTTATTAAATGAATGAATGAAAAAAGAATAAAAAAAAACATAATCATAGGACTTCAATTAGAGTTCTGGCTTTTATTCTAAATACCTGTCTGATTTTAGGCAAGGGGTTTTAACATTTATATGAGCCTCAGGAGTTTAATCTGGAAAATGGATGGCTGGATTAAATGACTTCTAAGGTTTCTGCACATCAAAAATGATATGCAGAATGATGCTTACCTTATGAGGGATGCTGGCATTAGGAACAGAAGCACCAGACATTTCCTGATTGTTCTCTTTGTACAAGGCTCTGGCTTCTGTTATAAAGGACTTGATGTAGCCTTGTTAGGGAGATAAGATCAGTACCCAAAAGAAAATTATAAAACAGCATAAAATGAAATAATAAATTGAAGCTGAAACTAAAACTGCTATCACGTGAGTTCAAGATAGGGAGAGATTCATTTAGGCTGGAGTGGGCAGGGAAGGATTTATAGAAGAAATGGCATCTGAACTGGGACAACTCTAAACTTAAAACTCACTACTTTCCAGGACTGAATCTATAAGAAGATGTGAAATATGTTCCAAAAACTTCATCTCATGGCCAAAAGATTGATCATCAGGAACAGAGCTTAGGAATTGATAGCACACTATTATTAAAAAGGGAGAAATCAGCCTTGGCTGGGGTACCTGGTAAGCTTACCCTGTGAATGAGAATATACTTCTGAGGGAAAAACCAAACATGTATCCTCACTGTAGCAAAAAAAAAAAAATTGGGATCTGTGTTCTTGAATTTAATGTACATATTTAATGATTCATGGAAAGTGATTTTTCAAAGTTTTTTTTTTAACTATTCGTCTCAAATGACTAGCAAGATTATGCAAATTTTTTTTATTCCAGTGTTTCTCAGAGTAGAGGTTTTTTTGTTTGTTTGTTTTCCCCAATACATGATTAGATCTATGAATATTGAGAGGCAAGGAAGTGCTTGAAATGACATTGTGACCTTTATTGACAATAGAATTGGAGATATTTGAGAGATTTTATATAAATTCAGGTGATGGTTCCATTCTTCGAATTTTACAACAACAATTTTGAGTCTGATGGACGCACATCAGTTAATCAATAAGCATATATTAAATACCTACTCTCTCTATATATATCAGGCACTATGCTAGACATGATAAGTAATTTTATTTAAAAAGATATTTGTACCACTTCTCAAAAGATTATGAACCATTCTCAAAAAACCACAAAATATTCATAATCACATGAAAAATGCTTCAACTAACTAATAATAAGAGAAATACAAAATCAAAACAACTCAAGATTTACTACACATTCTGCATATTGGCAAAAATGACCAAAAATGGCAATAATCAATTCTGGTGGGTTGTAGGAAGATAGAAACACCAATGCATTGTTGGTGAAATTATGAAATGGTATAACCATTTTGGAAAGCAATTTGGAATTATGGAAATTAAGTTAGTAAAATGCCCATACTTTTGAACCAGAAGCTCTATTATTGGGTTTATAACCCAAGGAAGTCATTGAAAAGGAAAAAAGTTCCTATATACTCAAAAATATTTATAGCAGTACTTTTTGTAATAGCTAAGAATTGGAAACAAAGCAGATAACCATCACTAAACAAGTTGTGGTACATGAATGGAATGGAATACTACTATATTATAAGAACTGATACATGAAATGAATAGAGAAAAACATATTAAGATCTATATGAACTGATACAAAGTAAAATAAGCAGAGTCAAGAATGGAGTAATTACAACAATGGAAAGAATGACACACCAAATAAATAAATAAATGTAACAAAATTATAAAGAGCAAGTAGGACTAGAATGAAGAAATATGAGAAGATACCTGTAATATACCCTATGATGGAGATGAGAGGACTACAGTTGTCATACATTGAATCTGTATTCTGACTTTCTCATTGTATTGATTAGTTATGTTAATTTTTTTCTCCCCAAAAAACAAACATATTACATTATGTGGGTTGACAGGCTTAGGGAGGCATGTATGAGATATGATAGTGATATAAGAAACAGGAAAACATCAATAAAAATTATTTTTTAAAAAGAGATTTGCATTCACATTTGTTTTGTATATTACTTAGCTTTCACCTGCTATTTCTCTTCCAGAGAGCTATTCCTTATAACAAAGATTTATTTTTTTCTTAAAAGAAAGAAGTCCTTAATACTGATGAATACATATCTTAAATTTTCCTTACTCTTGACCCTTGTGTTTCCTTACCCTTGTGTTGAAGGAAAAATATTAATACTGTATGTTATAGTTCTTTTGACTACCATGTCACATTTTTGATTCACATTAAGCTCACAGCATAATGAAACTCTAAAATCTCCCTCCCCACATGAACTGTTATCTATATATGACTGCATCCCCTTTCCTAAAATTATTTTTGAAGCCAAAATGTAAACTTAAAACATTTCTATTAACTTTCATAACACATTTGGTCCATTGTTCTAGCTTGTTGAGATCCTTTTGGATTCTGACTCATCATCTGTGTTAGCAATGGCTCCAAGTTTTATGCCATTTTCAGATTTGATGGGCATATCTTCTATACTTAAATCCAACTCATTGAAAACAATAAGGAACATGAGTTCAAGCAGAGCTCCATAGGGCACTGAACCAGAAATCTTTCTCTAAACTAGTATCTACTTTTGTCTAGTTTTAATCTACATTTCTTCTTTGGGTCTACTGATCCAACTGATTCTAAATTTCTCTTTTTAAATTGATAAATAAATTAAAAAAGATAACATTAAAAACTATCAAATGCTTTGCTGA
This sequence comes from Antechinus flavipes, assembly GCF_016432865.1. NCBI lineage: Eukaryota > Metazoa > Chordata > Mammalia > Dasyuromorphia > Dasyuridae > Antechinus > Antechinus flavipes. The sequence goes on along the minus strand of NC_067399.1, from coordinate 397,350,872 downwards.
AATCCAAGTATACTATTTTAAAAATATGATTGCCAAAGATTGTATAGTATAGAAGATGAACAGATTGCTGGACACAAGAATTAGCAAGACTTGTATTTAATTCCTGGGTCTCTGGCACATAATAGTCGCATGATAATAGGAGAAGGCCCTTAACTCTTTTGAGTCTTAGATGACTCCTCAAAATTTCTCTACCACTTTTTAAATAGGTTGTGAAGGATTTCCTTTCTTTATATCTGATAGGATTTTGGAACCTCCTAGGGAGAATTGAAGTTTAAGTTTCTGGGGGAAAGGAAAAAGAGAGGAAGTGAGAGAAGGATTGGCATAATACTTTTTTTTGTAATGAAACCATTTTTCTGGCCCCCTCTCTTCCTCCACCCCCATAATAGGAGATTTTACTTAAAAAACAAAGAATTGTCCTCAGGGCCCATTGACTTTAGCATATTTTCCTTGTTTTTTCCCTCAGTTTCCAAACAATCTGGGGTAGGCTGAAGATGGACCCTCAATCCTCACCCCAATACTTAATTGGCTCTGGTTTTCCTGACAGCTTATTGGTTACCTAGGAGCTAAAAAAAAAAGTTCTGGCCACATGTAATCTGGATGTCTCAGATTGGGTGGATGACTATAACCATGAGAGACACTCTACCCAAATGATCAGATACTTTCCAGATGGAGATGAGGGGGTCACATATAGAAAAAGTAGGGATCACTGTACCCTTGTTGCATAATCATTTTTACTTCAATAAGCATTTATATATTTTTTCCTTTTCAAAAATATCGTTGTTTTCTTTTTTCTGGTTATACATGTACATTTTAAAACATACATTTCTTTATGAATCATGTTGGGAGAGAAAAATCAGAACAAAAGAAAAAAACAAGTGAACAAAAACAGGAAAAAGAAAAAAAATGAGCATAGCATGTGCTGATTTACATTGTCTCCACAGTTCTCTCTCAATGTGAATAGCATTTTCTATCCAAAATTTATTGGAATTTTCTTGAATCATTGAACTTCTGAGAAGAACTAAGTCTTTCATACTGATCATTGCACAGTCTTAGTGTTACTGTGTACAATATGCTCCTGGTTCTACTTGTTTTGCTCAGCATCAGTTTGTGTAAATATTTTCAGGTCTTTCTAAAATCAACTTGTTCATCATTTTTATAGAACAATAATATTCCATTGCTTTCATATACCATTACTTTTTCAACCATTCCCCAGTTGATGGCTATCTACTCATTTTCCACTTGTTGCATAATCTTGTAATTTTATAGCAAAATTAACTTCCTTTGTTAAACATTCAATGAATTACAAATGCCTGAATTATAGGCATTCTGGCATTAGAAGCAGACCTCCAACATTCTACATCTTCCACAGCATCTGGCTTAGGACTTGGCATAGATACTCAGCAAATATTTATTGATTAATGGACATTAGGATGGAATTGGAATGAAAGGAGGGTGGATAGAAAGGAAGGAATCAAAACCAATGATATGAAACTAAAATAGAAATGAGCCCACTGTGGGCTGCATGGTGACAGCCATATATTGATATTTTCTATGTCCCACTGTATTTTCATTTCTTTTGTTAAATATCTCCCAATTATATTTTAACTTGGTTCAGCCACACTGGGTAATGTGAGCAATATTTTGGGACACCTCTGATATAGATAGTAACAGAATGGGTGGAGTTTTGAGCTGAAGGTCTTAGGAGTGGGGAATAGATCCCAAGAAGAGACTGATAAGGAGAAAAAAGCATTAGAGACAGAAGAAATAAAGTGAATATGAGGGTACCTATTCAGATATAGCATATAGGTAAAGTGCAAAGCAGGAAAAAAAAATCACATTAGAAATCTTTTGCAGGTGTCCCTGATTAACCCAACTATGCCTGATATCTGATAGGACTAGATCATGTGGAAAATGTCCTAGTCTTCAGAAAGTTAGTCCAATCCTTATGCCAGGTCTTAACATTCTGCCTTTGAGGTCAGCTGAATTGCTTGCTTTTCAGCTGGTTTCTTAAGGAAGGAGGAAAAAAAAAGATGACTCCTTCCTCCTCTGCTGATGCTGCTGATACTCATTTGCCAACTGATGACTCAGTCATCAGCCTCTGCACAGCCACAGCGAGAGAGCAGAAAGGAGGGAAAATGTGATCTAGAGGAATAATGAGAGAAACTGAAAGAAAGAATGATAAGAACAGTGCAGCCACATTCATAGCATGGCTGGGCTGCAGAAAAAAAAAAAAGAGAGTTAACCAAAATGCTGACAATTCTTTCTAGGTCTAGAAATTCCTCCCTGCCAACAAATTAAATTTGAAGAGAACCCCAGAATCCCATTTCTTCCACAAAGATTCTCTGAACTGATCAGGAAAAATATGATTGCTTCTTCTTTGTCAATCCACATCTGAATCTGAGTACCCCCACCTTTGTTCTCCTTTCTTCCATTTCAGAACCAGGGGCAGTGTTCTAGAATGGATAACCTTCTGAATTTTGCATTAGGAAGATCTGAATCACATTTCTGACACTTACTAGGTATATAATTTTGGACCATTCTTGAGACTCAGTTTTCTTATTTGTAAAACTGGGCTAATAATACCAACAAGTATCTTTCTTTCTGGGTTGTTTTAAATTTTTAAAAAATGAGACCATGTATTTGTATTTTGCAAAATATTTTATATTAATGAAAATGATTACTATCATATAACCACTTATAACTATATAGCGCTTTTCCCATAGTTTGGTACTCTCCAATTACAATCTAACTTGTCTCTGCTTCTGATTTCTTTTTTTCTTAATATTTTTTTCTCCATTACATGTAAAATAATTTTTTAAAATTTTGTTTCTAATGAAAATTAAGATAGCTGTGAGGTATCATTATATACCTCTCAGATTGACTAAGATGATAAGAAAAGATAATGACGAATGTTGGAGGGGACGTGGGAAAACTGGGACACTAATACATTGTTAGTAGAGTTGGGAAGTAATCCAATCATTCTGGTGAGCAATTTGGAACTATGCCCAAAGGGCTATCAAACCATGCATACCCTTTGGTCCAGCAGTGTTTCTACTAGGCTTATAGTCAAAGAAACCTTAAAGGAAGGAAAGGAACGCACATGTGCAAAAATGTTTATGGCAGCCCTCTTTGTAGTGGCAAGAAACTGGAAATTGAAAGGATGCCCATCAATTGGAGAATGGCTGAATAAGTTATGATATATGAATATTATGGAATTTTATTATTATATAAGAAATGATCAGGAGGATGATTTTAGAGAGGCCAGGAGAGACTTACATGAACTGATGCTGAATGAGATGAGCAAAACCAGGAGATCGTTGTGTATGGCAATAGCAACATTATATCATGATCAATTCTGATGGACGTGACTTTTTTTCACAATGAGATGACTGAGGCCAGATCCAATGGTTTTGTGATGAAAAGAGCCATCTATACCCAGAGAAAGGACTGTGGGAACTCAATGGGGATCATAACACAGAATTTTCACCTTTTTGTTGTTGTTTGCTTGAATTTTATTTTCTTTCTCACTTTTTCCTTTTTGATTTGATTTTTCTTGTGCAACAAGATAATTGTATAAATATGTATGAATCTTTGGTATTTAACATATATATTTTACCATGTTTGATATATATTGGATTATTTGCCATCTAGGGGAGGGGATGGGGGGAAAGGAGGAGAAAAAAATTTGGAACACAAGGCCTTTAAAGGATGCATGTTGAAAATTGTCCATATATATGCTTTGAAAATAAAAAGCTTTAATACAAAACAAACAAACATTTGTTTCTAAAGCTTTGAATTTCAGATTTTCTTCTCTCCTCCCTCCCCATGCCCCCACTGGGAATACAACCAATTCAATTTTATGATATATTATTTATATTATAAATAATACTTTTAGGTATAATCATGTCAAACATTTCCATTAGAAATAAAACATAGACCCCCAAAAACAACCCTCAAGAAAAATAAAGAAATTTTTAAAGTATTTTTCAATCTGCATGGAAATAATGATTTCAATTCTGCTACATATATAATGTGAACATTTTTGTCTTCAGTATTGACTTTTGATATATAAGCATTCAGAGGGCAAATATTTGTACCCTTTTACACTTTCAAAAATTATTGAGGGAACGCTTTCCCCTCCAACATTGATTTACACAGCATAGATTATATCTCGATTATATAGATTATAAACATCAATATCTATCAATATTTGCCATGTTAGAAATTAAAATGTCAGTATTATTATGAAAATAGTTTCAACCTTATGGACCCCTGGAAAGGGAGAACCTTCTCTTTGGACCACACTTTGGTATATTCTTATTGCTGCAGGGTACATTCCTCTCTTATGCTCCATTCTGGAAGCTCATTTTCTCCCTAGATTACTTCTCATCTTGGATGCCTCTGCTTCTTGATATTTCTCTCTGGTTGGAAGATTCCTTTTTAAGAATCCTCCATTTTAAGAAGAATGCCCAGGTCAACCATTTCTTCCTCTTCTGACTACACTCCTGACTCTCTGGACTTTCTCTACCATGTTCTTTACAAGGTATTTTCATTTCTCTTCCCAGTCTTCCCCTTATTTTTCTTCCAGCTTTTCAGGTTCCTTTTATTATTGTCTTTCTTATTTATAGAGTATAAGCTCCATGAGGGCAGGTATTGTCTTTCTGCTTGTATTTATATTCTTAGGACTTATCATAGTGCCTGGAATATTGTAAGTATTTAGTAAAAGCTTATTGACTAACTGATTGAATAACAGAAGGATCTAGCACAAAGCCAGGCACAATGCAATGTTGACTTAGTATCTTTTGGAGGTTAGATTTACTTCAGCAACAAATATTTAATGAACATTTATTAAGCACCTATTATTTTTCTGCACAATTTGCTAAGTAAGTTCTGCAGATGAAAAAACAAAAATCAAAAATGAGTCTGTCCCTAAGATATTTATGTCTGAATTCATAATTATTTTATGAAGTTGTAAAATTCTGAAATGGGGACAGATATATCTACTTTTCTTGGAACTCACCTTGAAAGAGCTCTATGGTAGCTGGAAACAGAGTTGTCATCACACTTTAATAACCACAAAGGGTATGAGAATAAAGAAGTACAAAAAGGACAGAGACAAGAGGTGAAAGGGAAAATAACACAGGTGGCAGCATTTGATGTGGTTGGAATCTGATGTGCAAGAAGGCAGGCCATGGTGGAAAAGAGGATGCAAAGACGAAGAGACAGAGATATCACTCATATAACCATGGATTAGAGTTAGGAATACAAGATGGAAGGAGCCAATGGAGATAGAAGAGTGCTCTTGGGGAAGAGTTTGAAGTGTCATTTTTAAAGAATTTTGGGGACAAAAGACTAAGTCCTTTTTGTGCTGCCTTGGGAGTAATTTATCCCAAGGCATTCAAATCATTTTAAGTTGTTGGTAAAACTTTAAAGTTAATATGTCTAGATCATATCAAAATTCTAAGCACCCTCGGTGATTTGCTGCTTTTACAGATATCTGGAACTTGTCTGAGATTTTCCTGTCATAGGACCAGTAAACCCTGACAGTAGTACCTAGATTGTATCTGCTTATTTGACTATACTGTAACCAGGAGGAATTTTGATTAAAATATGATACAATGTGTAAATTATGTTCCTTTGATCTTTAATGCAGTGGACAAAACACTGAGCCTAGAGTCAGGAAAACAAATCTTCCTCAATTTAAATCTGGGCTCACACACTAGTTGAGTCACCCTAGGTAAGTCACTTAATCCTGTTTACCTCAGTTTCCTCATTGGTAAAATGAGCTAGAGAAGGAAATGGCAAATTACTACACTATCTTTGCTAAGAAAATCTCAAATGAGATTGTGAAGAGTTGGTCATAACTGAAACTGTAATATTCTTCTCTAAAATATAATGTTCTCTGGGAGCAGGTTTCTTGGGGGGCTTCTGGGAGGCAGCTTTAGTTTCAGTTCTGAGTAATCACCCCAAATGCAGCCAGGAGTTAAAAGTCCAGATTCTTTATTGTTTCCTTCAGAATAGTCTGGTTAGCTTTCTTAGAGGCCTATCTTTCTCCTTGGTTCCAAGAGCTCCTGCTGCTAGTCCTTTGTCTCTTCCAGATTCTGCCTCTAGCTCCAAATCTCTCCAGCCAGCACAGGGGTGGAAAATGGAATGAATCTGTTTCCACCTCCAAGAGTGGGCTTGTCCTTTAGTGGGCTCCTCCTTATATATGCTCTCTTAAAGATGTGAATCTTGTGGAACTCTAATAAGTACTAAGTACATTAGTGAACTAGAGAACTGTTAAGTACCATGCTAAATTAGATAACTGACTTAGCACCTTGTAAGAACTTTAACATATAAATATTATATGCAATATATTGGTTATGCATATATAATACTATACATAATATACATATATGACAATATATTATGTAACACTTATTATCGAATCTATATCACATCATATATAACTATATAATGATATCACATTGTATAGAGTATAATGAATATTATTTATAGCATGTAATTTATATGTGTAACAATGTTATATGTTTGTGCATCACAGGCATATACCATCTTGTATGTTACATGCATGATGATATATACATGTTATAAACACGAACATATTATGTATCATTTTATATATTACATGTTATATATATATCATTCATATATGAAAAGAGAGAAGATAAAGACATAGTAATTTTGGTGGGGAGGGAGGAGATGGACTGAAACACTGGAAAAATCTGGGGTTCTGGCAAGATAGAAGTGAAAAGGGAGTATATTTCATATATAATGGAAAGCAGTCAGGATAGAGACAGCAGCAAGTAGACCAGCTGGGCTAGAACAGAGGGTGATGAATAGAAGTGATGTGTAATAAACTTGAAAGAAAAAGGACACTAGAGTCAGATTTTGAAAAGCTTTCAAATGCTGAAAAACACCTGATAAAGGGGAAGCTAGAGACCTGTCCTCATGTTTCACAAAGATTCTGCTAGCTTCTCCAGCTTACAAAGGTTTTCAGGACCTGCATCTCTGCTCTTTCATTTACTAGCATGACCATGGGCAGTTCACTCAGCTCTCTCATTTATAAACCTAGGCAGGCTCCAAAGTCCTTTCCAGTTCTAATGTTTTTTGACTTCCACTTTCCTTGGAACTCATTAGGAGGAATCCACTGTACTTACAGATGATAGCTATTTATAGACATTTCATCCCATAGATCAAGAGACTAAGGAAGCATAGGCAAACCCTAGGTTTGTCCTTATAGGCTGTAGTTTGTTCCACCTAGCTATTTTGCTTTGTCAACCCAAACCATAATAACCATTGCAAGAAAATGTTTACAAATGGCATCACTGAGAAATGGATGGAAGACTCACCTTATGTGGTCTTAACATCCCTTCAAATTGGAATTTTATTCCTTCAGGGAAATATATTGCTTGCTCTCCGTCAGAAGATTAAAAAAAATAAAAAAAACACAAATCTCCAATTTTTCTTGGTTCCACTCCTAAGGAAGCAGACATTCTTTACCACAAATCTCAGTGTTATTTAATGTGAACCCCAAATATGGTGTCCATCTCCTTAGCAAATGTCAAAGATGGTGACTGGGTGGTAGAGTAGACTCCAACAATCAATAAGCACTTATTAAGCCTTACTATGCCAAGCATTGAGTACACAAAAACAAAAGTAATGAAATCATCCCTGCCCTCAGGGAGTTTGAATTTTATTGAGAACATGTGTTAATTTAAGTATTAAAATTAATATGTAGAGGAATTATTTTGAAGGTCTGTAGTCTCAATTAACAGGTTCCCTCACCTCATCCACAATTTAACAGTTTTTCACTCTGAGGATTTCTTGGTTGTCTCAACAATCTCAAAAGAATACAGATTCACTATAACTTGGCAAACACAGCTTTAATTTCTTACTACTGTTCACCACCTACTATTACCAACATCTAATTGTTTATTCCTCTACAGGTAATTATAACTTAGCAAAAATTTATTTAATAGACTCTGAAACTTAAGATTTGCATGAACTAAATCATAATCAAAGGGGAAGAAAAAGCATACCCCAAATGTTAAGATTTTGCCATTTTATCCCCAGAGGTGCTGGAAGCTTTTTCTACTATTTTCTATAGTTCCAAGATTCATTATGCTTTTGAGTGATAGATTACAGTTTTATGAGATAATTCTTTACCTTGATTTTAAAACTGAGCTACATGGCAAGAAATTGGAAATTGAGTGGATGTTCATCAGTTGGAGAATGGCTGAATAGGTTATACTATATGAATGTCATGGAATATTATTGTTCTATAAGAAATGAGGAGTAGGCTGATTTCAGAAAGGCCTGGAACCTTGCATGAATTGAGTCGAGTGAAGAGAGCAGATCCAGGAGAACCTTGTACACAGTAACAACAAGCTCATGTTATGATCAACTGTGATGGATTCGGTTCTTTTCAGCAATTCAGGATTCAAAACAATTCCAATAGCTATGGAAAATGCCATCTGCATCCAGAAAGAAAATTATGGATACTGAATGTGGATTGAAGCATAGCATTTTCACCCTTTTTAATTTGTCTGCTTTGCTTATTCTTTCTTGTACAACATGAAAAATATGGACATATGTATAAAAGAATTATACATGATCAACTTCTATCAAATTGTTTTCTGTCTTGGAGAGGAAAAAAGAAATCACATCCAGGGACCCATTTCCCCCTAGTGAAAAAGTTATGACTTTGCATATATTTGCTCTGCAGCCAGGTTTACTAAAAAGGTAAATACTCTCTTATTTTGAACAATACATATAGAGCAGATCTTAAATTTTTTTCAGTTTGTGAACCTGTTTTGTTAGAGAAATTTTTACATGATCCCGGGTACATGGGTATATAAAATAGGTATACAAATCAAGCATTTACTGATAATAAATAATAATTTCATGACTCCCACATTTCATTTTTGTGACTCCATATGGGGTCATGACCCCCAGTTTAAGACGCTTTTGCTATAAGAGAAGAGACTTAGGAAGACATGGTTTTGTTTACACAGGCAAACTATTTGAGAGAACTGAATGAATTCTATTAGTGCAGGCAGCCAATTGGCATAATTCAGGTCAATAAACCTTTCCCCCTTCTACCACAGGTTTGGCATTGATCAGTTGGGTCTTTCTCTTTTCTTTTTTCTAGTTGGCCTGAGTTTCTGAGGTAATTGCTTTAACTGTCCATTTTTTTTTTTTTTTTTGTCTGAAGAATCATAGCCAGAGAAGAGTTAGTAGCCACATGTAAGTCTCCCAGGCAGGTAGCTAAAATGGAAAGTGTTGCGAGAGAGAATTTATGTTTTGTATCCCCCCATAAGTCCCTATAATAGTCAAACTTACCACTTGGCAAAATAATCCTATTTGTCCTTAATATGTTTCTCACCTCCCTTTCAGTGCTCCATTCTTATCTTTTAGTGAAACTTGCTTCTAATTTTCAGGTACCTATTGCTCTTAGATTATTCTCCATTACAGTTTCTTCTCCTGGTTTGTTCAATTTCTGGCTCACTAAAACTGTTTTTAGGATCACAAACTGTAGGATTTAGAGGTGGAGGAAACTATAGAGATGATCTAAGCCTACTTCCTTGTTCTACTGAGGCTCTGAGATCTGAAGTATTTTCTCAAGGTCATCTCTTCGTTGTTTTCCCATTAAAGCTCATCTGTACTCTCTCTAGTCTCTCAACTAAATGATTTGAGAAATGAGCTCATTCTAAAGAATTAAGAGCTGAAAATAGCTTAACATGTTAAGCTTCCCATGGAGTATTTGCATTTAAAGAAGCAAAAGTTTAATTTAGAGGAATGACTCTTTAATGATCTGATTGTAGGAATTGTGTACGTGGGGGTAGAACGGAAATATTTAGGTCAATGATGCTATCCTAATACTTCTCAAATTAAACTCTGGTAAGGTAAACTATCTATTCTGATTATGACTAATGTGGGTCTTGGAAGTAACAGAATTCTACAATTCATTTAGGTGATTCCACAGAGTGTGATAATAGGATTTAAAAGCACTACAAGAGACCAGAGATTTTGCTGTTTGATCTTTTTGTTTTATAGGTGAGGAAACACCTTTCTTGCCATCACAGAGGCAATGTATTATAGTAAAAAGCATATTAGACTTGAAATTTGGAAAGTCCTGGATTTGAATCCTATTACTTACTATATGTAGAATCATAGACAAATCAATCAAGTTTAGTCTTAGGCAATATTTTCTTATAAAACAGAGAAGATAAATCATACTTGGAACACTTCGGAGCAATTTTGGAAACTCAGGTGACAGAATATGTAAAAGTACTTTGTTAACACGAAAGCAATCAATCAATAAGCATTTATTAAGCACCTATTATATGATAGGATAGCTAGGTAATGCAGTGGATAGGACATTGGATCTAGAAAAAAAAATGCTCTTCTTGAGTTCAAATCCAGCCTCAGAAATTTACTATGTGACTGGGCAAGTCTTAAATCTGGTTTGCCTTATTTATAAAATGAGTTGGGGAAAGAAATTGCATCTTTGCCAAGAAAATTCCAAATGGAATCCCAAAGAGCTGGTCACTACTGAAACACACACACACACACACACACACACACACACACACACACACAAACCTATAGACATTGTTAGGCACTGGACAAAAATTAGATATCCCTAACCTCAAGGACCTAACATTCTTTAATTACATCTGCTTCAATATACTCTTCCTTAGAAACTATACAGAGTATCCCAAAAGTCTTAGTGACATTTTAAGCTATAAAAACTTAAAACTAAGACTTTGAGACACCCTTACTGCCTTACACTCTTAGGGGAAAAATATATATGTGTGTGCATGTGTGCATGTGCGTGTGTGTGTATGTATGTGTGTGTATTACATATAGAAGTAGATACAAATTATATAATTTGTAAAATTATATATTTATATATATAAATTATTCATATAAAATATATAAATAAAGGAAATTTTATTGGGTGAGGTTTTCAGAAAAATGTTTCATATAAGTGAAAGTGATCATTTTTAGTGAAATTTAACTTTGTCTTAAGAGATAGAGAGCTGATTTTGGCCACAGAAGGATTCTGAGATTAGGGATATTTCATTCTTTTTTTGCTTCTATCTCTAGTATCTAAGCAGCACAATGTTTGGCACAAAGAATACATTTTTATTGGTTGATTTATTTAAGCCCCACTTCTACTGTATGCTTCTTGCTGGGTATCCTTCAGTATCTCATCTGGGAAGGCTCCCTAAGATTATAAGCTATTAATATATTAGATAGAGAGTTTCCGAAGCAGAGAGATCCTCACAACAGATGAAATCCAAAGCATAAGTAAAGAAATCATGGTTAATAGTAAGGAGAAAACTTTAAACTTAGGTCCTTCCAGCTCCATATGCAGGCTTTTCCATAACACTACAATGAGATCCATCTCTCTTAGCATGTACTGGGCTGATATGGAGACTGCTATTTTCAGGAGGCTCAGGGTTACTGGCAATATCATTTCATTAATGTGATGCAAAGTCACATGGGTAACATGGTGCTTATTGTTAGAGATAGATCATCATCCTGAGGAAAATGGCCCTGGACCAGAGGCATTGGGTCTACTTAATTTTCTCAAAAGTTTGGTTTTCACTTCCTACTGTTGATTTCACCTCATCCTGTTGTACAAAAGAAACTGCAGAGGAAGGCAGGGGCAGGATTGAAATTGTTGTCTGCTAAAGATCATTTATTAACATTTTATCCATTACTTTATTTAATCTAGACTATCAGCAAAACAATTAACTTGTAATGTTTGTTGATTTCAAGGTATAATAAATGCTCACCTGAATATTTAACAGTTGTATCTTAAAGTGTTAGAGTTGATTCCAGCACACACCTGCTACTAATCACAATCTTCCAAAAGTCAGCCCAGGTGCCTCAAAAATGTCATCTTCTAGTTCTATCAGTTTCCTAAAATGAAATTCATCTGGGGATGATGTGAACTCCGTCAGGTCTATAAAATGCTTTACTAGCATCTATTCTTCATAACTATCCTAGGGGATTTTAAAATCCTTGAGGGTAGGGACTTTTAAAGTTTGTCATTATATACCCAGTATCTAAAAGATATTAGATATTTATTGAATTGGATTTTGGTTATCAATTTTCTGCTCACCATTTTTGTTCTGTCATTTCCAGTCTAAAGATAATCCCGTTTAGCATAGAAAACAGAAGAAAGATAAGAGTTGAATGCATCTATTCCTCTTGGTTGTCCCCTGTTATTATACCATTCACACTAAGCACCAGTTCTTTTCTTTCTCCCCAGCTAAAAAAAAAAAAAAACTTTCTGGTTTTCCTCATTGCCTTTAGCTTTCCTTTCTGGTCTCAGGTCATTCTATGTTTTAGCACTTCTAATATTATTCTCATAGAACTGTACCTTTGTATTCATTTATTCTCATCTATCCTTGCTTCTATATTTTATGCATATCTTTATTTTTTCTTTTCAGTATGTGTTATGTTTATTCCTCTTGATTTTCTTTTTTTAAACTTACATATATAAATTTATATATATTATATTATATTATTATACATATATATCATATATTATTATACATAGACATGTATGTATAATAGTATTTTATTTTTTCCAAATACATGTAAAGATAATTTTCTACTTTTCTTTTTAAAAAAGATTTTGGGTTTCAAATTTTTTCTCTATCCCTTCTTTCTTTCTTCCTCAAGACCACAAGTAATCTGATAAAGATTATACATATACAATAATTTTTAAACATATTTCCACATTAGTCATGTTGTCAAAGAAGAATAAGAACAAAAGGGGAAAATTACAAGAAAGGAAAAAACCAAAATAAAAAGTGAAAATAGTATGTTTTGATCCACATTCAATCTCCATAGTTATTTCTCTGGATGTCATTTTGCAACTCAAGTCTATTGGAATTGTCTTGAATCATTATATTGCTGAGCAGAGCTACTCCAATCATAATTGATCATCACATAATATTCCTGTAACTATATACAATGTTCTCCCAGTTCTGATCACTTTACCAGGCATTAATTCATATAAGTCTTTCCAGGCTTTTCTGAAATCCACTTTTATATATTTGAAAACAAAAATTTAAACTACATGACAAGTTCCTTATATAGCTACACTGATTTTTCTAAGCCATTCTTTTTTCATTTCTCTTAATTAGAATTATTTCTTGTCATGTCTTTTGAATTTCATTCTCAACAGCTTCTCATACTTGGAAGAAATCTTTGCAGAATTTTAGGAGATAGAAACCTAATTGAATCATTTGAAATCTTTTATCTTAAATATATAGTTAGTGTGTCAGATTATTATCAGTTTACCTTTCCTCTATTACAAATTCTAAAACATGGTACTCACTCCTGGTCAAATTTTCTACCATTTTAACTCCAGTATTAATTCTTCCTTGTTGGTGAGAATCAGATTTAGAATGTTTTCTTTATTGCACTATCCATCTTTTGAAGGAGAGAATATATATTGTCAAAGCAACTTAAAAAATTTCTAGCTGCCCTGTTTCTGGGGGAACAGAGAAAGAGAGAGAGCACCCCAACAGATGTTTGAATAATTAAGATCTCCTATTGTTACTATATAATGCCTACAAGTCAGGGTCATTATTTGTTTTACCAACTTTCTTATCTATATCCTCTTTCTGTTCAGGTAGTACACTCCAAAGATAATTTCCAATTTATTTCTGTTTCCACTGATCTTTACCCAAATGTTGCATACTATGCTTTCCTACTTTGCTTCCTGGAATTGTTCTCATGAATATAGCACATTTTCTTACTATATTTATGAGTAATTATCACTTCTCCACATTGAATTTCTTGTTCCATTTGAATAGGGGATGCCATTTTAGATGCAAATACACCCATATATACACATACACACATATATGTATGTGTACGTATATATTACAGTTTGGTGTTTTATCTTACTGAGAATATTGTCAAAGTAATGAACCTAGGAATTATAGGAATGGTGGCATTTTCTACAGAAATAAGGAATTTGGAAAGAGGGAGTGAGTTTGGGGAAAAGGATAATGAATTCTGCTTTGGACATGATGAGTTTCAAATATTTCTGGGCAGCTCAAGAGAGATATTGGGGCTAACTATGTAAATCTGTAAGTCATCTGTGTATAGATGATAATTAAACCTATGGAATCTGATGAGGTCAGCAAGAAAAATTGTAGAAAGAGGAGAGAAGAAACTGTAGAACAGAGCCTTGAAGTACATCTACATAATATGTATGTTGGGTCAGCAAAGGAGACTGTAAAGACAGGTTAGGCATCTGAGAGGAAAACCAGAAGAGAGTAATTAGTCTTAGGAAAAAACCCAACCCAGAGGAGAAAATATCCAGCAGGAAAGGAGAATTTTCTATTAATTCTTGCAGTTTCTTGACTAGTTTCTCATCATCTCTCTTAATTATGGTCTCATTTTTTTTTGCCAGATAAGTGTAAAATTGGTACAGTATGCTTCTGAGAAAGTCTTCTCCTTTTGCCTTTTCAACATGAAGGGTTGAAAAAGACAGTTGTCTTCTTCATTTCTGTGTTGGAAGGAATAAGTTGGGCTTCTTGACAAGTTTTTGAATAATTGAGGAAAATGTCTCAGCTGATTAAAGAGTCAGGTCAATAGCATGAAAAATAACAAATAGGTTAAGAAGGATGAGGACTGATAAATGACCATTAGATTTAGATTACATAAAATTATAAAACCAATATAGCTAAAATTAGAAGGGAAACAGTTAACTGGGGGAAATTTTTCCAGCAAGTTTCTCTGATAAAGGTCTCATTTACAAACTATATAGGAAACTTTGTAAGAATAAGAGACATTTCTGAATAGGTAAATGGCAAAAAAATATATGAACAGGAAGTTCTCAAGGGAAGAAATCCAAGCTAACAATAACCATATGAAAAAATGCTCCAAATAATTTATAATTAGAGAAATGCAAATTAAAGCAACTTCAAGGTTCTATTTACAGCCTTCAAATTGGCAATGGTGACAAAAAGGAAAATGAAAAAAATGTTGGCGGGATTTGAGAAAAAGGCACATGAATGAATTGTTAATAGAGCTTGAATTGATCCAGCCATTCTAGAAAATAATTTCAAATTATGTCCAAAAATTTACTAAACTGGACATACCCTTTGACTTAACTATACTACTACTAGGCTTATACTCAAAGGAAATCAAAAACAAAAAGAACCCATTTGTATAAAATATTTATAGCAGCTCTTTTTGTGATGACAAAGAACTTGGAACTAAAAAGATACTCCTCGATTGGGGAATGATGGAATAAATTGTGGTATCTAAATATAATGGAATATTATGGTATTTTAACAATGTGTAAAGGACAATTTCAGAGAAAATTGAGACTTGTGGAAGAACACTACATCATCTATATATGGTCATAGTTATCCCTTTGATTCTCTTAATAATCCTATAAAGTGGCTAATGTATATTGCACATTATGCATATAGCTAACATCCATTTTTCAGATAAGGAAACAAGTGCAGAGAAGTTAACTTATTTGTCCAAAACTCCACAGTAAGCAAAAAACATTTCAATACTCTTGCCTATTATATGTTTTCTCTAGTGAGTAAGTTATTGGCTCATAGATTTAAAAGCTTTTTGGTTTACTTTTTCCTTTGCATTTTAAAGATGAGGAAACTAATACTCAGAATGATTAAATAATTGGTAAAGCATCACTGAAGAGTCTGAGACAAGATTTTAACCCAAGTTGTACCAATTGTAAGTTCCACAATGTATCTACTATTCTGTATTTCCTCCTGTTATTTATCTTCCTAAGGTCTCAGTTGCCTCTATAAATTCAATCTATAAAATAAAGTAGGGAGTTATAAGATACTTACATGGTCTCAGATTTAAAATTCTGTTTTCATTAACAGCATTTATTAACTTTCCAAATGTGATATATGATGTATATGTGATATTATTTTTCTTGCTGTTATATCATTCCCTTCCTCCCTTCCCTCTCTTCCTCTGCCATTCTTATTTTTTCATTCTAATCTGTCTCCATTTTTTATACAGATCCTTCATTGCCCACATGATAGAATTGAAGTTTAAAGTTAAAAAAAAAAAGGTCTGACCACATCACTCACTTATTCAATAAATTGTATTGGTTTTATTTTTAATTGTTCAGTCATTTCATTTATGTCTGACTCTTCATAACCCATTTTGGAATTTTCTTGGAAAAGATATTAGAGCGCTTTGCCATTTCCTTTTCCAGTTAATTTTACAAAGGAAGAACTGACACCAACAGGATAAAGAAACTTTAGTCTGACTTGACATATTATCTACTGTGTCACTTAGACATTAAATTTTAGTGGTTTCTTATGATCTTCAGAGTCAAATATAAAGTCTCTTCTGTTTGATTTTTAAAACTCATCTTAAATTAGCCCCACTTGCCTTTCTAGGCTTCTTATACTTTATTCTCCTCTACACAATTCTTAGAATAGGGGTATCTTTCACCTCTTTTCAAATCATATCATAAAGATAGTCCCCTGATTCTAAGATTCCCTGGTAGCTCCAAAATATTATGATCCTATTTTGCAAATTGCAGAACCCAACTCATACAAAATCATCTCCCACAGTGGAAATTTTTAGAATAGTGGTAGAGTAAATTAGAGTCAGGGGAGCAGAATTCTGTTCTGCCACTAACTAGTGATATGGCCATAGTCAAGTCAATTATCTTCTCTTCATTATATCTGTAACATGAGAATTTCCAGAGAGAATAAACTCTAAGGGGCCTCATTGCTTACCAGAATGCCTCATACATACTAAGTGCTGAATAAATGCTTATTGATTTTTTTGAAATTACAAAAAAATCTATTTTACTTAATTTTTCTATGTATAAGCCAAAAAAATAAGTAGCAAAAGAAGGGTAATCATATAGCAATTAGATATCTGGTGTTGGAATTAGAAGATTTAGGTGCAAGTCATGAATCTAATAGAGCTAACACATTGGCCATAACATGACAGGTAAGTCACCCAATCTTTCAATAACTTAGACAACTATCAAACTTGAAGTTATATAAATGATTGATTTGAGAGGTAGCATGGGGTTATTCAGGGTACTTAGGTAGCACATAGATAGCTGGTTGTAGAGACAGGAAGATTCATTTTCCTGAGTTCAAATTCAGCCTTAGACAGTTACTAACTATGCGACCCTGGGCAAGTTACTTAACCCTATATGCCTTGGTTTCCTAATTTATAAAATGAGCTGGAGAAGGAAATAACAAACCACTCTCAAATGGAGTTACAGAGTTGGACATGACTGAAAATGAACAGCAACTGGGGTAATGCAAAGAATGGTGAATTTGGAGGCAGAAAATCTGGGTTCACATTTTAATTCTCCTAGTGACTACATATATGGTATTGGGAAGTCGCTTAACCTCCCTAGATAAGTCTCAGTTTTCTTATGTGAAAAATGGTCAGTGGGCAGGGAGATTAAGTGACTTCTGAAGCTCTTCCCAGCTCCAAATTTATGAATCTATGATTGATGGAGGCAATTTACATCCTGAAAAGTTCCTATACCAATGAAATCATGAATGAATGAACTTACACACACACACACACACACACACACACACACACACACACTATACCAAACCCCAAAACTAAAAATAATTCTACTTCATTTTTTTCAGGGATACTAAGAGTCTCTGTTATTGAGAATTTGTGAAGACTATTGAGATTTTTGTGACAGGCACTGAGACATTATGATTCCTCTAAAGAGAACAAGAAGTCCTTACTTGGAATATTTAGTGAGTAAAAACTTCCTTTGTGTGATCATGAGGCAAGCAGAGATTGAGGCTGTGTCTACATGTTCCACCAGATTCACAGGCATAATTGACAGTTCAGTCAGTTAGTCAGTTAGTCAGTTTAACTACTTAACAACTTGATTAATACAGGTACTAATTCTAAATTAAGTGACTAACTGAATTGGTCATTAAAATGATGTATGTAGATAATATGTATGTAGTTAAAGCCTATGATCAAAGAGTTTCGAGTCAAAAATCTAAGAACAGCATGGGAAAGAAACTTAAGCCACAAATTTCCTTGACCTTAGCCCTTCAGGAATAAAACTAGTCCCTTTTTTCTTTCTTTCTTTCTTTTTCTTTTCTTTTCTTTTCTTTTTTTGCAGAGGCAATTGGGGTTAAGTGACTTGCCCAGGGTCACACAGCCAGGAAGTGTTAAATGTCTAAGGTTAGATTTGAACTCAGGTCCTACTGACTTCAGGGCTGGTGCTCTATCCACTGTGCCCCCTAACTGCCCTTGTTTTTTCTTATCTTAGTCCCAAATCATGGCATAAAAATCTTTCTGTCCACTCTAGAATTATATTGCCTATAGTCTAATCATCATCTTTATTTCCCTTTTGCAACTTTCCATTCTTCTGTTCGGATATATATTCCTTCTATCTTGATCCCTTTAATTTTCTCTTCATATGTCATCTTTTTTTATTAGAATGTAAGCTCCTTAAGGACAGAGACTATTTTGTTTGCCTATATTTGTATTCCTAATACTCAACAGTAAGTGTTTAATAAATGTTCTATCTATTTAAATATGGGCACATTCAGAGGACCACAAATCTAAAGCTACAAGATATTTTAGGAGCCATCTAGTTCAGAAATGTAAAACTCTCTGCTTTTAATCTTCTGAATAAGGACCAAAACTGTATCAAAATGCAATTGGGAAATTTTAATAAGATAAAGAAAAATGCAATAAATACTAGATAATGTTATTTTGTGATTTTCTAAGTCAATATGCAAGTCTGCAGGGATCTTTTTCTATCTGACTTTGTTCTCCTTCATTTTACAAAGGAGACTGAGGTACAGATTTGTTAAAGTGA
Organism: Antechinus flavipes; assembly: GCF_016432865.1. Classification (NCBI taxonomy): domain Eukaryota; kingdom Metazoa; phylum Chordata; class Mammalia; order Dasyuromorphia; family Dasyuridae; genus Antechinus; species Antechinus flavipes. The sequence continues at coordinate 397,332,004 of NC_067399.1, read as the reverse complement.
CTTGCTCAAGGTCACATAAGCAATAAGTAGTAAATGAGGGATTTGAACTGAGGGAGTTTGAACTTAAATCCAGGGCTCAAAAACATTTAAAATGATGTTTGTTGAATTATTATTAAAAACTTCAGTCCAATAAAGAAATCTAGATCGCAAATTATACTGTAAAACTCATTATTAAATCTAAATGGTATTAAATTTTAAAAATTATAACAATGGAACGGAATAGGTAATTGAGAAATTATAGATAAAAGTATACTGCAGATTATTGTTTGGTAAATCCAAGGTCATAACAAATTGGAAAAGCAAATTATTACCCAGCAAAAACTATAGGGAAAATTGGATAGCCCTGTTGCAAAATGGAAAAGTTCTATTTTTCACACCATATGCTACAATTAATTACAAATAGACCACTTGTTTAAATTTTTTAAAAACTATCAAAAATGGAAGAAAATAGAACATGAAGAGGAGGAAATTTCTTAATTATTCAATAAGTAGAAGAAATTACAGAAGGAAAATAAATGGATTTGGTTATATAAAAATAAAGAGTTTGGGCACAACAAAAAGCTATTTTTATCAACTATAAAAACTTTTGCAATAAATATTTCTGGTAAAATCTGATTTCTAAATTCCATATGAAAGAATAAGAGTCATTCTCCAATGATTACAAGAACAAATGGCATGGAACAAATAATTACTGAAAGAAGAAATGCAAATAATCAGTGACCGCCAGAAAAAAACTCACCCTTTTTAAATGGGTAGTTCAAAATTGAATATAGTATCTCAATTGTGAACTCACTAGTACAGAACATAAAGGGATGATGACATATTTGTTCTGTACGTAAGGTTCTATTACATAGCCTATGTTGGTATCAGCTTTTGGAGCTATTACATTGCATTCTGAACCCATATTAAGTTTGTGCTATAATCCCAGGAGGCTCTCAGGTAGATGGCATAGTAGATAAAGTGTGGTTTCTAAAAATCAGAAAGAATTATCTTTGTGAGTTCAATCTGGCCTCTTGGATACTTAACTAACTGAATGAAGCTGGTCAAATCACTTCATCCTATCTGCCTCAGTTTCCTCATCTATAAAATGAGCTGGAAAAGCAAACAGTAAACTACTCTGTTATCTTTGCCAAGAAAACCCCAAATGGGATTACGAAGAGTTAGATATGACTGAACAACAAGAACCTACCCTACGTCTTTCTTTTTTACTGGAACTATTTGCTTTCTACACACTATGCTGGATCCGGAATCAGGAAAACCTGAATTCAAATTCAGCCTCAGACTAGCTGTATGATTTTGAGCAAGTCTTTTAAACTTTGCCTGCCTCAATTGTAAATGGAAATACCAACAGCATCTACCTCCCAGGGTTATTGTGAGGATCAAATGAGATCACATTTGTAAAGTGCTTAACACAGCGCTTAGTGCATTAGTGTTGGATAAATGCATCTTTCTTTCTCCTGACTGTCTATGCACTAGTCTTTCTTGAACTTGTCCAGTTGCCTTTTTAAACCTTAGTATAAGACTTTTCATTTATTCCCTATTAAATTCCATTTCATTAGATTCATAGCCTATCATTCCAGCCTATTGAAAATCTTTTTGGATCCTGATTCCATGAAGCTATGTCTTTTAGTATAAAGAACTGACATAATACTACTAGATAGGTAACACTATTAGGCTTCTCTGGTTATTAGATTCACGTTTACCTTAATTTCATTGAGGTGAATCCATGGAGCAAAAAGAAAAAGCATAATAGCCAATCTATGAATGAATACACTGTACATACCCTTTGCATCATCACAGTTCACTCAGAAGAAAGTTCCCTAGTCTCTTCACATAGCGAGAGGCTATTCTTGATACTCCACACATATTTCAGACTCCCATTACACTTGTGTTGAAGGTTAACATGGTAGTAAAACTTCACTGAACTGGCCATGTACGAAGCTACCCAAGGCAGAGGGACAGACCCTTGAATCACCGCTTTAAGCTATGCAGCAAAACTAGGTTTTTGCTGAAACCAACAGCTAGGAAGTGTTAAATGCCTGAAAAAAAGTCTAGGACTCTAAGCATCATAAGAGTAAAGAGCATCAAACTATTTCCAGTTAGTCAACTGACTGCTTCCATTGCTCTTTGAACAATCTGCTTCATTTAGCCTCTTTGTATGGAGAGGCTTCCCTCTTTCCTTCATTGGATTTTTTATTCACAATGACAGGCACAGACTAGAATTCTGGGTTTTTTTTTTCACTTCTAGTACAGTGTACCTTTTATTCCTCTCTGTTTTACCTTTGCTTAGGGAATAAAACAGCTTTAAAACTGTTTCATTGCTTAAGACCTTGCATTTTGGGTTTTGTTTGAAACTGAAGTTGGACTTGATTGGGAATACAACTAATTCTGATTGTGAGTCCTATGGAACCCATTGGCCCAAACTTAGACTCAGATCCCTCACTTTTACCCCAAATGGCTACTCCTTTCTTTCCCCTAAAAAGAAAATTCTTGGATAGGACTAAGTGTGTCTTCTCTGTATGTAACTGAATAAAGCTATCTCATGCATGATAAAATCCATAGATGCTCAGCAGAGATTGATTTAGTTTTGGAGATAATCCATATAAGCAGAAATCTAATTTCATTGTGTGCAGTGAGGAATATGCTACTGATGAGGAGCAAATGAAAATATCCTTCATAATGGCCTGACCATCAATGAGAAAAAATTATTTGCTGAGTGCACACCTTCTGTTCAGGTGTTCATTTATGTTGCAACCATTTCTTGAACACCTATTATTGGCAAAGTTCTCTGACAAATACAATCAAAGATGCACAGAAAAATAAATGCCTATTTTTGCTCTTAAAGAATTTATAGCCTAATGAAGTATAAGGCACATACCCAAATAAATATAACACAAAAAAGAATTAATTCATCAATCAAATAAAAAAGCAACTGTTAAATACCAATCTCTGTTCCAGTTACTAGTTATGGAAAGACAAAAATGAAACAATTCCTTCTGACAAAGAGCTTATATTTTATCTAAGAAGAAATCATGTACATGTATAAGCATGTGTGGAATAAATACAAAATAAATTCAGGATAGCTTGTGAAGGGACGGTACTATTTGGTGGGAGAATCAGGAAAAGGTTCATGTAGAAGTTTGACCTGAGTTTTGAAGGAAGAGACATATTCTGTGAAGTGGAGGCAAGTAGTTGTTTGTCCTTTGTTCATGAAGAGGACACTGACATCAGGAATGTGATGCCATGGCATGCAAGTAAATTGGGTCAACTTGCCTCACTTTCCCCTCTAGAGCCGTCTGGATCTAGTGGCAAAATATAGATCAAGATGACTGGAGATATACCTGGATGAAATGGAAAACAAGGAATGACAGATGACCAAGTCAAATCAGCAAACTTTTATTAAGTATTTAATGTGTCAGCCACCAAAATAAGTCCAGAAAAATGCAAATACAAGTTAAAAATAAAAGCAGTCCTTGCCCAAAAGGAGCTTGCATTCTAAAAGGGAAAGATAACACAAAAAGGAAAGATGAAAAAAAGCAGGGAAGAGGTAGAAAATAGAGGGGGCATGTTTGGGAAAGAAGCCCAGAAAGTTATGAATGAAGGAGTAAACACGGTCTGGGTACTTCCTTAAAATGTAACTCTAGGAAGAACTATTTAGAATAAGGAACTACAGGAGAAGAGTGATCTTCCCAGGTGAGGAGGCAATTGGTTTAAGAGAAATAAAGAAGTCTAGAGAGTAAGAAAAATAGACCAGAGAGGAGATATAAACAATGTAAAAATTATGGAGGGCAGCAAAAATATGGTGCAGTAAATAGAACAACAGCACTGGATCAGGAAAACTCATTCTACTGAGTTAAAATCTGACTTCAGATACTTTGCCTCAGTTTCTTCATCAGTAAAATGAGCTGGAGAAGGAAATGGCAAAACCTCTAGTATCTTTGCCAAGAATTAATTGATTAATTCTTTCATTATTTCATCACATATTAAACACCACTATGGATAATGTATTAAACTTCTCCCTAAAACAAAAGCTCATCTTTTAATAATAATATTCTCCCTATGATTTTTTTGGCCTTAGGTAATATATCCATTTCTGAAAAACCGAAATGGGGGGTCATCAGCAGAATAATGGACATAGTGGAACATATTACAAATTACTGTTTGTACAAATTACAATTACTGAAACATTACAAATGGACAATTCCCTAGTTATATTAGCAAAAAAGATATCACCAGAGAAAGCTGTGATCAGGAAAATAAAACAAAAGTATGAATGGGCTTGCCATGGAAATAACCAATGAACAATTCTAATGTTCCATTAGTATCCATCATATATCTACGGGAGACCTCAAAGAACTCTCTCAACACTTTGGGAAGACTATCTGTGAATGTTTTATGGGAGGCCATGTATGATAGTTATGCAGAATGAGCTGACATAATTGGTTGCAATCTAAACTATTTGTGGGGTGTGGGAGTGGGCTTCCCACATCGATTAGCTGATAGATCCACTGAAGTATCAAAGGAGATACAACTTAAGTGTTTGAAGGATTGAGGAAGATACATGGAATAAACAGTAAAATCTAAGGAACTGGTCCATGGTAGGGTGAAGAAGGCTCAGACTCCCTGACATATAGACTCAAGATATTTAGCAGAACAGAACCCACTTGAGTTGACCCAATAAATAGAATAGAGTTTAGAGACACGTAAGGTTGATAAGATAGGTACACAGATAAATATAATGTGCAATAGAATATGAAAAGTGACTAAGACAAGTGCAAATCTTATGAGATCTGATGAGGAATTGGTTGCTTCTTCCTTTGAAAAAATGATTTAAAAAGCAGGAAAGGAGACCTTTCTGACAATCCAACCACAAGAGTCAGTACCAAGACTTGTTAAATGCCAACCTAGAAACACTGTGGTCATAGCAACTGCAGTGCTTTTTGGCACCAGGGTTTAGGGAGACTGTCAAGGTTTATAATTTATTAGCAATGAATTTTCTTTTCTCAATATGTTGGCTTAATTTCCCCAATTATCCACATTAGTGACCATCTGTACCCCTTCCCCAAACTGTGGTAATAAGATTAAAATAGAATCTGGGCAAAACACCAACAGGAGAGGGATGTTGCTGTTTTTCTACAGGGATACTCAATAGGTATGAGAGAATCACTCACCCACCCCCCTGTGAACTTGTTGACATGCATTTGTTAGATCTTGGATGAAACCTGGGGATGGTACAGAGGTTTCTAGGCATATGAAGCATGTGGAAAGCCTAACTCTTTAGTTTGAGACTTTTAAACATCATGCTAAAGCAATATATTGAAGATGAGATCATGGGACCTCATCAGTGAGGATGCTTTCTCTGCTGGTATAGATTGGAAACTATCAATGATTCTGAACATCTTCTGTGATTCTTATCCATACCTTTCTATAAATCTTCCATAGAGAATGTGTCTTCCTGGATGCATCCATCCACACTGGTGACATGCAGCTGGAGGGGCAGCCCATCGAGCTAATCATCTCTCTCTCTGTCTCTGTCTCTCTCTGTCTCTCTCTTTGTCTCTCTGTCTCTGTCGCTGTCTCTCTTTTTCATCCTCTCCCACCTCTTTCCCCCCACCTGTCTTTCCTATTCCCTTTTCTTTTCCCTTTCCTTTTCCCTCTCCCTCTTCTTTTCTTTGTCCCTCTCCCTCTCTCTCTCCTCTCTTTCCCTCTCTCCCTTGGCAGATTTCTTGGGCAGATGTTACAGAGGGTCAATGAAGTAGTCTAAAGCTGATAGGAAGGGAAAAGTAGGCTGAATTATGTGTGAGAAAATGGGAACAGAGCTTTCAAAGAGCCCAACTTTTTTCCTGATACAAAAACAAACTATCAAAAATCCTTATCTTTTTAATATCACTATTTTATTGGTGATGGGATAGGCTGTGAATCATGTAACATGACTTCTAAAGAATCAAAACTGTAAAGGACCCAAAGATAAATGAAGAAGGAGTAAGTTGTAAGTGGACTGCATCATACAACCAGAGGGGCAAGAAGTAGCATGAAAAAATAGAGAATATGTATGATCAAAGAAAGTGTACCAGTCACAGATTGAGAAAGGGGGGAAATAAAAAGTGAATAACTTAGATGATACAATGAAATATGCAAAACACTTCTAAAAAGCCAACAAGACAAGCCATAGTATTAGTTGTGATAGCAGGGGAAATAGGATCAATATTGAAAAACATTAAGAAAGAATTAATTTCAAAAAGACTGAAAACAAATGAACTGTACTTGTTTCCCCCAAATGAGGTAAGATACATTTGAAATTTAATTAGAGTTTGGATTGAGTCTCAGCCTTTTGAGATTTAAATTTGAGATGGTAATGAAAATTAAAGTGACAACCTGGACAGGTAGTGGCCTCTTCTTTTGGATAGATAGGGCTTCAGTTTTTTCATCTGTCAAATAGGGATTGTGAGCAATACAAGGAATGCATGATGTGGAATTAGTAGTTAAAATCTATAGAACATTTTGAATAAAACCCTTATTCAAGAGGTACTGTCAACATTGGCAAAATGTAATAGAAACTTGATGTCCATTCCTTTCAGGCATATATGTCCAAACTGGTTTGGCTGAATTTGATCAGTAGATAACCAGCAAATGTTCCTTGTTTGTTGCCACTGCTCTGTTATTGTTGGCTGTTGGTTATTCTTGTTGGGATTATTGTTGTTGCTGCTATTACTGCACAACACTGTAAGGTGAATACTAAAATGTTACTGTAAAAAACTTAAGGGAGATTGTGTTGGGAAAAAACTAATCAAGTCCTTTATCTGATACTTTTATCCACTTTTATCTATTACCATGGTCAAATCAGCAAAGGATAATGATAGGGAAGGTGTATTTCGTAGAATAAGACCCCATTTCTCCCAATCTCTGTGAGGACCAAGTAGAGCATGGGACTCTTAATCCCAGGATTGTGGGTTCAGGTCCCACATTGGGCATCACATGTGAGGACCGAGTTAGCACCCTGGATACCTTAGAATCAGTTGGAGTCAGGATAAGCAAAAGTCCTTGGTTTTTAGAGGTAGAAGGGAATTGGATGGACACAGGATCTCCACCACCTTCCTTCTCTTCCTCTCCCACCCAAAGTGACTCTAGCTTGTCTTACTCCACCCTCTAGTCCCTCCTCCAATTCTCTGTATACATCAAAATGATTGAGCCAGCACAAAGTAGTGGGAAGGGCCATTTTCCAAGCATATGCTAATAGAGTATTGTCCAATAAGTAATTAGCCTTAAGTGCTCAGTTGTCCAACTGCACCTACTCAGAGTTTCAGTCCTTTACAAATCTCCATTGCTAATCATTAGGACATAGCCCTCAAAATAGGAACCCTCTGAACAAGAGCTAATTCCATGGGAGCTCAGGTTCCCCCTTTCTAACATCAGCTGGTTTTATAATCTCATCAGTTTGGTTTGATGGAGGGTGACTAATCAGAACTTTTCCTGGTCATCTTCTTCTATTACATATACTTGATTATTTCTTAATTGTTTGAGATTAAGACAGACCTTTAAAAGCACTTTTATGAGCACCAAGGAGGGAATTTTATATCACTTTGCTTGCTGAATTTATCTGGCTTTATGTGAATTTATCTGGCTTTTATTATAAGCTCCAGGAATACTCAATTCAGGGTCAAGTGATGGTGATAGTGATTATAAATCTTATTAAATTTGGGAATGTCTAAGAATTGTGAATCACGGACTTTAAAGAGACTCAGTATTAAGTACTAGAGAAGACGATCAAGAACAGGACCTAGTTAACATGTTTCTTGAGATCTAAAATTAGGAATGTCAATCAATGTGCTTCCAAAGCAGCTTTGTTTGGTTAACTTTGGACAGAGTTTATGAGGAACAGTAGATCATGGACTATTGATCAATCTGTGGAGTTTCTAGTCAATGTATTGAGTTTCTGGGTTCCTTGTTTGAAACCAAGTGAAGAGCATGGAGAATTCTAATAAATGGCTGATTGAATTTCTCTTCACAGCTTATAAAAGAAAGCTACTTGCATTCTCTTACTCCTTTTTAGATACATTCTTCACCTTTTTCCTTGCTTCTTCTTTTAGCCCAAGGGTTCTTTAGCTGGGGTGTATGAATAGATTGAATAGCGTGAGGCGTGTGAACTCTGATGGGGAAAATTGCATTTTTGCTAATCTTTATAAAGAACTTAGTATTTATTTTAATGATTTAAAAACAATATCTTGAGAAGAAAGTACATAGGTCTTATCAATCTTATCAGACTGACAAAAGGATCCATCATACCTACAATACTCACCACTCCAACTCCGTCTTCTATTAAAAGCATCTATAGAGTACAGCAAAGTAAGGAACAGGATTTCTTTTTATTACCATCCTTGAGCCTTAATGATAACTTCCAATAGAAGTACATTTTAGGAGTAGATAAGCCTTCATGCAGATTAGGGAGAGAAAATGTTCCTCAACTCTAATCTCCTGTATAGAGGACAGGGAAGTGTTGAATTTATTAATTTATGTGATACTGAAACTTCTCCTTTTTATCAAGGAAGAGAGATTTTCTGGGTAGCATCAGCTTTGGGAGTTTCCTTGTGGTTAATTCCAAGTTTGAATTAGAACATCTTATTTTCTAAAAAGGAAAAAGTTCCTGACATACACAAGTAAGCTCCTTGGAGAAAGAAGAGGTAAGTCTACATGGCCCCTGAATATATTATACTTGCCAAAAAAATTATTTTATGGAGAATTTACAAAGGATAAGTGCTCACAAGGTGGTCAAAAAGAACAATACAAGGACACTCTCAAGGTATCTATTAAGAACTTTAGAATCAATTATATGACATGGGATGACATGTATGACATGGCACAGGACCACCCAGCCTGGCCTGCCCTCATCAGAGATGATGCTGTGCTCTATGAGCAAAACAGAATTGAATTAGCCCAAAGGAAATGCAAAATACGTAAAATTAAAGAAGCTACCCCAAATGTTTCTATAGACTTTTTGTGTTCAACCTGTGGTAGAGCATTCCAAGCTCATATTGATCGGATCAATCACAGTTGGACACACTATCTCCATTCTAGCATAGTAATGTCATTTTGTCCTCTTCAAAAACAAAGGACAACAACACACACCCTTAAAGAGTATATTCAGTTGAGTTAACTGGACATTGCAGGCCTGATTAGAAGAGGTTTGCCTCCTCAGAAAACTTCAAGTAAGCTGACCTTCTTGGGGCAAGGCATCTAAAGCAGAAGGTGATACTATGAAGCTCAGGGAAATTAAAGGAAACATGGACTCACCAATTACTTAAGTTCAATTCCCTTCAAGGATGATGGACTATTGAAGTGCTTTAGGTTTCTATATGCTCATTATTAGTCTTTAGAATTTTATACATTTCCTGTGGGGTGTGACAAAGACTGCTCCATCCCCAAATTCCATATTAACTATTATGTGATTATGTAGGAGTTGAATATCCCATTGCCTACATGTGAGGAAGACTGGATATAAGCTATAGTTAAACTTTTTGTCTGTCAATGATGCTACTTATCTGCAAGCAGTGATGGTAACTTCCAGCAGAAGCATATGACAGTTGATGACAGACATGGAAATATCCTCAATACTTCATTTCCATTTGCCCTATGTATCAATTTATTGTTATTGTTGTTGTTTTTTAAATCTCCTTAGGATATCTCACATATACTTCTTTCTTGCTACTTATACAACTATTGCCCTAGATCAAGACTTCTTCATCTCTTTCTTAGACATTAGCTTCCTAATGTGTCTCCTTAGCTTATCTATCACTATTCTACACTCAGCTATCAGTGAGATTTTTACTAAATAATACATCTAAAAATGTCACACTCTGAATCAAAAAATTGAAATTCAAATAAAGTAAAAAACAAAAATAAATTCAAATGGTTCCTTAAAGCATAGGGAGTCAAATACAATATGCTCTGTTTGACTGGGTCCAGTCTATTTTTCTAGTCCTATTACACATTACTCCCCTTCATGATCTTAGATACAGCCAAACTGGTGCCCTTTAATGTTTCTCATATAACATAGCATTTTTTTCTTTGTGCCTTTTCACTGGCTGCCTGACCTCCCCCCCTCCTAACTAGAATGTATTCTCTCTCTCCTTAATCTCTTTTTTGGAATCCTTCATGAAAGAGCTCAAGTATCACTTTCTGCACAAGGGTTTTCTGCTAATGCCTTCAAAAGTCACATTGTATCTGCTTTGTATATATTTGGTATAAACACATACATGTATGAATATTTCCAAGTATTAAGTGTCTGAATGTATCTCATTTCCTTTGGCTAGCTAGCTTCTTGAGAATAAGTGCTGTTTTACTTTTATCTTCATAACCTCAGTGCCTAACAATATCTGACACATAGTAGGCATTTAATAAATGCTTACTGATTGATCAGAAGTTTTACTGTAGAAACTCCACATAAGGGAGAGGGCAGAGTGACAAAATAAAGACAGAATCTGGCATTCTTGGGTGTCAGTCCTTAAGGCTGAACTCAGTCCTTGGGAAAGGAAGAATATAGATTCTTGTTACAATTAGGTGGCTTCCAAGGTCTCTTCCTTCCAGCTCTAAATCTCAGATTCTAAGAATCTTATTTCTCTAAAACATTTACCTAACCTAGCAGTATATAAACAACATGTTTTCTTCAGGTATTAAAATATAGGAGATAGAGCACTGAATTTGGATTTTGAGGACCTGGATTCAAGCCTAGTTTCACCACCACGAGCAGGCTACTTAATTTCTATGAGCCTTAGTTTCTTATATGCCTTAATGCTTCAGATGAGATGATCTCTAAGAACTCTTCCAGCCTCATGATCCTGGGATCAAATAATTTAATGTAGATGAAACATTATGTAAATGTCAGTTAAGAAATAATGACGACCTAACATTTTTAAAATATCAATTCAATTTTAAAAAACTAACATGGTTATTTTCAACCGAATGTAACCATTTGTTAAATTCACTCCTTCTCCCTACATTTGGCTGTCAATATTCCTCTTAATTTTTAAACCCGTAAGTAGTGAAGGGAAATTGGAACCTGATATCTGACTCACTTCACTCATCATCAACATGTTTTTCAGCAAGAAGCTGCTACCCTCCATGTCCAAGATATTATTGGATTAGGTCCATTTTGATGAAGATATTATTCAATGCCAGAAGTCATGGTGAGTTAAAGTCTTTCCTCCCAATCTCTGTCTAATGTTCAAAAATGAAATGCTCACTCAGGCTAAGTGGGCTCACTTGAGACAGAAAGAACTCCCTCATTCAGCATCCTCCCTCCAAACTGTCAACCTTCTCTTACAGCTGCCTAATTTTACGTTTCTGTCCACTGTCCCAGCAACTTTGACTTTGAGGAACAGTCAAAAACTAAGCAAGTCAGACAGAAGTCCTCGCTCAACCTCAAGTTCTTTTCATAGGAGCCTAGGTCAAGAATTGAAAAAGACCTCAGAGACAACCTAGTTCAATGTTCTCATTTTACAAATGGGGAAACTGAGACCCAGGGAGGCAGGAATGTTCATCTGTTATAATTCCTGTAAACCTGAGTAGGGAAAAGAATCATTCTCTACCCCACTCCCCCTTACTGCCTGCCTATTATTCCCTTCCCTACCCAAAGGAAACAATCGGCAGCATTAGTATTCTGATGAACAGAGGCAGCTACAAAGGGTGTGACTGCAGGCCCTCCTTAACTCCTCTTGGATGCTGCCAGTGGATGTGAAGGGGACTGACTCCAATTGCTCGACTTCAAAATAGCCCTAACGTGGTCTGGCAAGACACAGAGGCTCAATTCACAGCGAGCACATAATGTCTGCAGATTGCCCACTTTCTCAGGATTAGCAAGGATCTTCTTTCTTTCTCCAGGATGATACCTGGTCAGCACAAATTCTGCTTTTAAGAAAACCCACACTCTATCTGCACTGCCTTGCTTTTCCTTTAGAGACAAATTTTCCTAATTTCTACTTTTTGCCTTGTGACCCTGGCAGGAATTGGGAACCTTACCCAGGACACTCTGTGGTGCTTCAGTCAAGTGAAAGGGACCATCGACATTGGAGTCACTGAAGGTACGTAGCCTTCTTCCTCTTCTCTCTCCTTTCACCCTTCTTTATTCCATCCCTGTCCCCCAAGAATCTTTGCCTGGTCTGCCAGTAGAAAGCATTTATCTTTGCAATGAGTTGGAGTCAGTGAAGGGAACTTCTAAAAACTCCTGAGTTTGCTCCAAGCTAGAATCAACTCTGAGAATTTTCCCTTACTTTTTGTTTGAAGCTCATTTTACTTTCTCAAAGGGGCATCCTGCCCTTGCCTGAATAGGTTAGAAGAAGGTTGATGTTTTGTCCAGGTTAGTGTCTCTGTTTTGTACAATTTGGATGGCAAACATTCAAAGGCTGCTGGAAGTTTTTCTTTTCTTTTCTTTTTTCTTTTGTGACTTGATTATAATTATGCATGACCATGCTATGAAGTTACTCAGGATAAAGTTAGAATTTCTAGTTATAAGGATTATGTGAGTGGCCCGAGAGATTCCAGGTATCAATGGTAAGTCTCTTAATAGTCTTCTGGATCCCCAGCAGGGCCTCTCTTTTCTGAAATCCTTCTACCTGTACTAATGTCCTCCTCTGGAGAGCTGCCTTTAATTCTTTTCATTTTCTTTTCTTATAAGCCTGAACTTAGAGATCTAACTTCTCCCCAAGGTCTGTCTGCGTTTTAAAATTGCCAAATGATAAGCAGTTGGAGGGAACATGAATAGCACCACTGGGGGTTGCAAATCAAGATTTAGATGCTCTGGCAGAGCTACAGATTGACTGAAAGTGGCATTATTGCATGTGTGGTCACTTAAAAACAGGGAGATAGGGTGAGAAATTGTGTAGGATGAAAACCAAATTTGATACCCTATGAGGGAGGCAGTCAACAAGCCTGCTCTTTGCTTCAGAGACCAAATGTTGGAATTCATGTGGCCTTGGGGCCCATCTTTGAAGCAGTCTTTGTTTTCTAATAATAATGTGCATATTCAATTCTTATACTACAGCTCATTCATGGCCCTATTCAATCACTCCTAATGTTTTCTGTGCACATGAGAGCAGTGTGCCCTGGTAGATAGAGTTGGAGACCTGAAATCCAGAAGACCTTAGAACTAAAATAGTCACTGACTTGTTGTGGAGCCATAAGGCAGTCACTTAATCTTACAGAGGCTTTTTTTTCTGATTTAAAACCATAGAAATTCAATGAGGGAACAAAACTCAGAAACCAATTTGGTCAATCCATACCTATATGAATCACCTATACACTATGCCTTACAACATATATCCAGATTATGTGACAACATCTAGAGGGAGGATGTCCCTACCTCCAGAAACAAGACATTCTATTTGGCTAACTGACTGGCAGAAAATTTTTCTTGACATCAAGCCCAAATTTGCCTTTTTGCAACTCGAATCTATTGCTCCAAGCAAATAATAATAACCCTTTAAATACTCAAAGACAGATTTCATTTCTTCTCTAAGTCTTTTCTATATTCTAGAAGTTCTTAACCTTTCATGCATATGTTATAAACCCCTTTGGCAGACTAGTGAAGCATTAGAAAAATGCAAAAAATAAAATACATAGGATTACAAAGAATTACATTATATTGAAATGAATTTATCAGAATAAGTTCATGAACTTCAGAATAAGAACCTCTGCAATATTTAATCAATAAAAATTCAGGATGTACCCATTAGAATCTTCTATACTGAGAAAGCAGAGATGTAAGTGAAGCCAGTCCTTTCCCTTGAGTTTATAGCCTAGTCAGACAAAGCTGTACACATATTGGTACCTACAAAACATGTATAAAATGGATAAAAGATAATTTGAGAGGGAAGAGCTGGGAAAGGGGGAAGGGGAGGGAAACAGGAAAGGCTTTATGCAGAATGTTGGGCTTATGTTGAGCCTTGAAGGTAATAGGAATTTTGAGAGGTAGAGATGAGGAAAGATGAGGAGGGATGTATTTTAGGATGAAGAGTGATGTATTCTAGGCATGGGGACAGGTTTTGACTAGATCATAGAGGACATGAAAGGGACCAGGTGGTGAAGGGCCTTATATGCCAGAGGAGTTACTATTTTATCCTAGAGATAATAAGGAGCTAGTCAAGGATATTGGAGGAGAGCTAGGTGGTGCAGTAGGTAGAGCACTGGGCCTGTAGTTAGGAAGAATTGTGTCCAAATCCACGCTTATTGTGTGATCCAGGAAAGTCACTTAGCTGTATTTGCTGCACTTTCCTTATCTATAAAATGATCTGGAAAGGGAAATGACAAATCATTCCAGTATCTTTGCAAAGAAAACCCCAAATGGGGTCATAAAGAGTCAGACATGACCGAAATGACTGAATGACAAACAAATATATTGATTAGAATGGTTATCACTCACCAAAATCGTATTACTCACTTTATTTTTGTTTTATTGTGGTCAAAAATAATGGGGAGAGGACATTATTTTCTTTCTCTCTTTCAACCAGTCTCATTGGCCCAAAATGGTTAAGTGACTTGGCCATAATGATGCAAATAGTGAATATTAAGATCCAGGAAAGTAACATGGTTGAACTCTTACTTTAGGAAAACTACTTTGGCAGCTGTACAGAGGACAGAGTAGAGCAAAGAAAATTTGAGGAAAGGAGTTCAATTAGGAAGCTATTGCAACAGTCCAAGTGAAAAGTAATGAAAGTGTGAACTGGAATATTGACCTGAAAGTAATGAAAAAAGGAGATGTTTATGAGGCATATTATAGAGGTAGAAAACAACAAAATCGGACAATATATTGAATAGGTATGTTTTTTTAATTTTATTTTATTTAATAATAACTTTATATTGGCAGAATCCATGCCAGGGTAATTTTTTACAACATTATCCCTTGCACTCGCTTATGTTTCGATTTTTCCCCTCCCTCCCTCCACCTCCTCCCCTAGATGGCAAGCAGTCCTATATATGTTAGATATGTTGCAGTATATCCTAGATACAATATATGTTTGCAGAACTGAACAGTTCTCTTGTTGCATAGGGAGAATTGGATTAAAAAGGTAAAAATAACTCGGGAAGAAAATCAAAAATGCAAATAGTTCATATTCGTTTCCCAGTGTTCTTTCTTGGGGTGTAGCTGTTTCTGTCCATCATTTATCCATTGAAACTCAGTTAGGTCTCTTTGTCAAAGAAATTCACTTCCATCAGAATACATCCTCATATAATATCATTGTCGAAGTGTATAATGATCTCCTGGTTCTGCTCATTTCACTTAGCATCAGTTCATGTAAGTTTCTCCAAGCCTCTCTGTATTCATCCTGCTGGTCATTCCTTACAGAACAATAATATTCCATAACATTCATATACCACAATTTACCCAGCCATTCTCCAATTGATGGGCATCCATTCATTTTCCAGTTTCTAGCCACTACAAACAGGGCTGCCACAAACATTTTGGCACATACAGGTCCCTTTCCCTTCTTTAGTATCTCTTTTGGGTATATGCCCAGTAGAAACACTGCTGGATCAAAGGGTATGAACAGTTTGATAACTTTTTGAGCATAGCTCCAAATTGCTCTCCAGAATGGCTGGATGTGTTCTTCATCATTTTTATAGAACCTGATTTTAGAAAGGCCTGGAAAGATTTACATGAACTGATGCTGAGTGAAACAAGTAGAACCAGGAATGTATTGTACATAATAGCAGCAAGAATGTGCAATGATCAACTATGAAAGACTTGGTTCTTCTCAATGGTTCAGTGATACAAAGCAATCCCAATAAACTTTGGAGAGAAAATGCCAGTTGCATCCAGTAAAAGAACTATGGAGTGTAAATCAACACATGCTATGTTCACTTCTTTTTCTTGTTTTTTTTCTTCCCATGGTTTTTTCCCTTTTGTTCTGATTTTTCTCTCCTGACATGATTCATAAAGCAATGTATATTAAAAGGAAATAATTTTAAAAATCAAATGAAAGCTATTGAGGAAAAAAACTAAAAAGTAAACTCATCCAAGAAAAAGAAAGAAAATATGCTAAAGGGCAAATATGATCCAGATTTTCAAAACAGGGTAGAGAAAAGACCATAAGTCAATGAGCTTGACCAATGAGTCAATGACAAATGACTCCTGGAAAAACTCTAAAATGCATTATTGAAATAATACCCTGAAAATCTAGAGAAGAAAGCATCAGTCATAAAGAATCATCAAGAATAAACAATACTAGGCTAATCTTATTTTCTTTTTTAAATATAAGTACTACAGCGATAAATCAATGGAATACTGTAGATGTGTGATTTGCTTGTTTTCAACTTCCCAAATACAAGACAAGGGAAGTATGGAGATTTTAATTCAACATATGAGGAAAATAGGAGTCAACCAGGTGATATGTTAACCTAGAAAAACTAATGAGATGTTAGGCTGCATTATATGTAATAAAAGGGAAGTAATGATCTGTTAGAATTTAGATCACATCCAAAATATTGAGTTCAGTTTAGTCATCACATCTGGGGAAGAGCTTTGAGAATTTGGACATTTGAGGAAGGGTGACTAGGATTATGAAAGGCATTAAGCCTTAAGCTCTGTAAAGACAGATTAAAGGACCTGGGAATACTTATCCTAGAAAAAAAAGGAAAAAGGAAAAACATAATTGCTGCCCTCACACATTGAAAGGACCACCATGGGAAAGAGATTGGACTTATTCTGTTTGACTCTAAAAGGCAGAACCAAGACCTATGAGTGAAAAATTAGAGAAAGGCAATTTCAACTTGTTGCAATTTCCTGACAATTAGAGCCATTGAAAGGTGAAATAGGTTACCTGGATAGATGATGTGTCCTTTCTTTAGAGGTCTTCAAAAAAGGCTAGATGATGATTTTGTCAACAGATCTGTGACTAGCCACAACTATCCCCAGGGCAAATTGAGCTCTTGGTAGGCAATGGGTAAAAGGTTGTGTCACAGAGTGCAGTTCAGTGAGGAAGAGATGGAAGCACAAAGTGCAACTCCACCACAGTTACAGGTATGTTAGAAAGGGGGAACTCATCTCGTGGAGAAAAGTACAGAAGCAGTCGTGTGCCACAGCTGTGCAAGACAGTAAGTCAATTTCAGAGATGTAGGTTGCCATGGTGAGGAAGTAACTGATGCCTATTTCAGCTCTGCTTGTCAGGGATGTTGTAGAGGGCATTCTTGTTAAAGTACAATTTGGACCAAATGGCCTCATCCTGCCCTGAGGTTGTGGGAATATTGGGCCATTAAGTCAAATATGTGATAACTGCTTAAATGATTCCAAATGTCATTTTATTTTTATATTGCCTTCTGTTTGTTGTTGTTGTTGTGACGGTACTCTGTAGTATAACATTTTCACAAGGAATGTCTCTTTCTTCAAGATTTAGCTCAAATACCACCTTTTACATGAATCCTTTTCTGATCCCTCCAAAATAACTGTTAGTGCCCTACCTTCTCAACTCCTTTGTAATCAGCTTGTAATTATTTGTATTTATTCTGTATTTCCCCTGATGAAATGTTAATTTTTTTGAGTAGGGATAATTCATTTATTTATTTTTGTATTTATTTTGTATAATCTCCAGTGCCTAGCACACAATAGGGATTTAAGAAACACTCTGAATGATTAGTTTCCTTTTATTTTTACAACTTGGTCAAAGAAGTAAGACAGTTATTATCATTCTTTGTTTACCAGAGAGAGAACTTAAACTTAGGTGAAATGATTTGTCCAAAGCTACAAAGCAGATTAATGTAATATAACAGGATTCCACACAACACATACAATTTATATATAAGAATAGATGCTTGAAGGTAGGCCTTCTGATCTCAGGCCCACTGCTTTTCACTTGGTCCTATATACTTGAAGGAGATTCACTTATCACTTTTTGTTTTGCTAATTAAACAGTATCTGCATCATATTTATTGTCTGTGCTATACTTTAATGGATTTTTAAAGCGGGGAATAAATAATTAAACAGATGAAGATCGCTGGCTTTGTGTTTGAAGTTTCAAATAAGACCTTTTTTTCCTGCTTCTCATCAAACTCTAATATGCATAGCTTTTAATTCTTAAATAGAACTTTTGAAAAATAGACAGAATAACTAACTTTAAATCAATATGCTTAATATTACTGAGAGAATTTTTATTTAAAGTTATGCTTTCTATATAAAGTTTGTTAGTAGGATGTTCCATGTGGAGATTATCTCCCCTGTTATCTCCTCTGATAAAATATTAAGTTTTTTGAGTAGGAATAATTTATTTTTCACACTTGTATATATAATACATATAGGGAACATAATAGGGATTTAAGAAACATTCTGTGATTGGTTGGTTGACATTAACTCATTTGAGTCTCACAATAATCTCATCAAGGAAGTGAGACAGTTATTACTATTCCTAGTTTACTGATGAGAAAAATCTAAGCTTAGTTTCAATTACTCATTGAATTCTAGAGATCAGATTAATGCATGATAACATAACACAACATGTATAATTTATATGTAAGAATGATTACTTGAATATAGGCCTTCTGATTCTAGGGCCCTTGCATCCAACCAAGTGTAGTACCATGGTAGAAATGCAGAATTGGGAGTCAGAAGACCTACCTCTTCCACTTTATAGCTTTACATTTCTGCGGACATCATTGTACCTCATATGAAAAAAAGAGGAGATTAGATCAGATGACCTTTCATGTCCTTTCCAGGTCTAAATATAGGATCTTATGATATTTTAAAATGTCAATCCAACTTAATAATGACTTGCTTCAACCATTGCTCCACTGTGGCTATCTTTATGACCCTGAAGTACTCCTTATGTACAGTGGAATGAGTAGCCTTGTGATGTGACAGTTGCCTTTTCATTGAAGATTTTTCAAGCAAAGGTTGGTTAAACATTTGTATTTGTACCTTGTATGTTATAGTAATGATCCCTTCAGTTAGAAATTAGACCACATAGTCTGTGAGGACCCTTCTTGAAATTCTGTGATTTGGTCAAACTGCTCATCCAGGAGAGAAAAGGTCTCTGAAAATGCCACTATTTTTGATTCAGTATGCTGAAAATAATTTTGAAAGTCATTATTAAAGTCTAGTTAAATTTGGTGACTGTTGGAAACAACAGGATGCTTTCATTTTATAGTTTCCCTGACTTTTATTAGCATCTGAAATTAGCAGATGAAAGGGCTATAATTTTTGTTAGCTTCTGTTTTCCCCCTCCTCCCATCATTCTCCCCCTAGCTTTAGACATGATTTTGAATGTGATTTGATGTAAACCTTTCCCAACTTCTGGCATTTCTCAGGCTGTACTTACTTTTTCAGCCTTTTCTATGGAGCAAATAGAATGAGCAGTTTCAAAGATGACAGATCTATACAAATGAGATTCTAGTACTGATAATTTCCAAGGATAGGTATTAAATGTCTATTTCCTCCAGAAAATAGATGGTAATTATCCAAGGCTTACTGGATAGAGGCACACACTTTAGAATTTACATCTGAATTCTTTTTGAGAGCTTTGATTCACATACAACATTTTTTTTTCTGAAGATGCACAAGAAAATGAGAAGTCTTATTTGCCAGGAAAGTCAATTATTCCTTTCTAAAAATGGTTTAATTCAAAAACTGTGTTTTCAACTGCAACTAGGCTCAAATGATGGACCAAAAACTAGAACATTGGGCATTAACCTTGATTTAAAGTCCAATTTTCCAACTGAAGTGATATTTTAAAATATCTTCTGAGCATTAAAAATAAAATCGATAGCATATACTAACTAAAACTCTTGATTTGAGATATGAATATGAATTTAAACCAAATATTTTGTTCTTTTTTGAATTTCTGATTTTGAAGAAATTTACATATAGACAGAAATCAAGAACTAAGTGACATTTGAGAAGAGGCAGTATAGTACAAAGGGAAAAAGATTAGATCTGGAGTCAGGGAAGCCAAGTTTGAATTTCAGCTCTGGTTTTTTTTTAAATTCATATTTTCTAAATATTTTTACTCAGTTACATGGAAAAACAATTTTAAACTTCCATTAAAAAATGAGTTCCAAATTTTCTCTCTCCCTCCTTCACCACTCTTTTCCTTGAAATAGTAAGCAATTTGTTATATGTTATATATGTTCAATCATTCAGCTCTGTTTTTTTTACCTGAGTGACTTTGGGCAAATCACTTGCCTTGTTTCAGCCTCAGTTTCCTCCTCTGATCCATAGAGCATTATTAAATTGCCTCTAAATCCTATCAGGTAAGAGCTTCTTACTTTAATCAATCATTCAATTAATAAGTATTAATTCAATGTTTACTGTGTACTAGACACAAGGGATACAGAAACGTGGGAAATAGTTTCTATCCCTTGAGGAACATCTGTTCCAATGGGGAGACAACTTATACATATCTAGGGGAATATCAAACACAAGCAAAACAGACATAAGTTAACTATGAGGGAGAAAGTGCTAGTAGCTGGAGAATTAGAAAAGGCCTTATGAAGAGAGTAACATTTGAGCTGAATCCTAAAGAGATTCTAAGAGGCAAAGGTTAGGAGAAGGAGGAATTTTTAAGACAATTGGCCAGTATAAAGGAATGGAAATGAGAAATGAAGTGTCCTGTTTGAGACATAGCAAGAAAGCTAGTTTTGCTGAACTGAAGAGTTGCAGTAAGACTGAGGGGACCCAATAGGACCAGGTTGTGAAAAGCTATTCTACCTTGAAAATAATAATAATAATAATAATAATAGCTAAAATTTATAGTATAAGGTTTGGAAAGTTCCATGTCTGTGTTTTAATCAGTAACTTTGGAAAGTAGATGTTATTATCCCCATTTTACAGATGAGGAAATTGAGGCTGAGCAATATTCAAAGACCTGCTCAGAATCACACAGTTAGTAACAGTTTGAAACAGGATTGGAACTCAAATCTTTTTATCTCTAATACTCTATTTGCCACTTTACTTAAATTGCTAACTCAGCACAAGATATGTCAACCTGATATCAAAGCTTATGGATAAAATATGTTAAATTTAGATTATTAGCCAGATGTCTTGTCTAAATCATTATCCTCGTCTGTGAAGTGTCCAGTATGCTGGAGTTTGGGGGTTGGCAAACTGTGGCCAGCAGGCCCTGCTGCCTGTTTTCATATGTGCATTAATCTAAGAATCATTTTTGCATTTAAAATAAAGTTTTATTATGCATTCTTAGCTTCCAGGCTATACAAAAACAGGTGGCAGAGCTTGGGCTATAGTCTGCCAACCTCTATTCTAGCTAATCACTAAGGTCTCTTTCAGTTCTAGGTCCTTTGGGCCTTTGAGAATCCACAAACATTTATTAAGTACCCATAGTGTGCAGGGCTTTGTGTCAGGTTCTATGGATAGGGAGATTTATAAGACATAGTGCCCGATGCCAGGGCCACCAAACACTTGGGTGGACAGGGTTTTAGCTGACAAAATTGAATTGCACAGTTGTTTCAGGACGGGGTCGACACTGGGGCATTGGCTTCTTTGCTAAGGATGAGGGTAAAAAATGACAGAGAAAAAGCCAAGCAGCTTCTATGGGACCTCTGTCTGTGTTTTTAAATGGTGCAGATTAAGCACAGCAGAGAAAGAAATCTACCATTTTCCATTTGGCTGCTAAGCTCATAAAGTCACCCACACTCCGCTTCCCCAGAGTTCTCAGCAGACAATGCAGATATTTCACAAGACTTCACTGACTGGGGAGGCACTTTTTATTCTATTTCTAGATGAATGATTCAGGAGAAAAAGTAAAAGTGATTGGATCAGTTTCCCTGATGCTCTAGAGACACTCAGGGGCCAGTGTCTGCTTTGGATTCTTAGAACAATTCATTCTATGGTTGCCAAACCCAGCTTTGATACTGGCAGATTAATGGCAGAAATAGAGATAAACCAATGAAGTCACTGAGTGCTCAAGCCTATAAGTGCTATGGTCATCACTCCCCGCCCCAAATCTTCATAGAATTCCAATTTTCTCATTATTCAGATGAATATGATGAGATCCAGAGAAGTTGGCTAATTTACTCAAAATTTCATGGTTAATAAATAACTAGAACGTGAGTCTTCCAATTCCTAGCTCAATGTCTTCTCTCTTTTTGCTACTCTCTTTTTGAGTAACTAGCCCTTGTTATAGCTTTGCATGAAAATAGTCATTGCAGCAAGAATAAGAAGATGCATTGCCAAATGATAAAAAACAAAAAAACAAAACAAAACAAAAACAACTGAATCAAATACAGTGAACAAACATAGTCACAAATCTTTAAGTACCTACTATAGTAAATGGTGGGTATAGTGCTTTCTAGATACTGGGAATTGCAAATACAAATGAGTTTACATTATAATGAGGAGAGACAACAAGTACTTATATAAATATATGAAGAATAAATACAGAAGTTGGGAGTGGATACTAATAGTTGGGGTAACCAAAAAAAGGCCTTATAGAGAAGGAAGTTTTTGAGCTCCATCTTGAAAAATGATGGCTTTAATTGTACAATATTTCAGAGTCCGATTCTTTTTATACCGTAAAATAACGGTTTGGTCATGTATACTTATTTTGTATTTAATTTATACTTTAATATATTTAACATCTACTGGTCATCCTGCCATCTAGGGGAGAGGGTGGGAGAAAGGAGGGGAAAAATTGGAACAAAAGATTTGGCAATTGTCAATGCTGTAAAATTATCCATGCATATAACTTGTAAATAAAAAGCGATTACAATTTTAAAATTAAAAAAAATTAAAAGAAAATAGAAAAATGATGGTTTTCTTCTATGAGGAGAAAAGGCAAGGAGAGACTGCTTTCTAAATATTGGGGATGATCAATGCTAAGGCAAAGAGACAGGAAATGGAGATAGGGCCAGTTTAGCAAAGGAATATCCAATGAACCTGGAAAGATAGATCAGGCCATATTCATAATAGGACATAGCTAGAATTTCTAGAATATAGGAGTAACATGGTCAGATTTGTGCTTGAGTAAAAATTACTTTGACAACTATGTGGACATTCCTGAGAAGTATCCTGTCAAAGCAAATGAACTTGTCCAAGTAGATAGATAGATAGCTATAGATATGATATATTATATCTTTGTATATTAGTATATTATATTATTATATATAACATCGAATATATATGCTATAATATAATACTATTTTAATTTTTTGTATGACAAATATTTCTATATATAACCCATATAAACAGAAGTTCTTTGTAGGAGGGGTTCTTAATAATCTATGATTTTAAAGAATCTTGTGACCCAAAAGTTTGAAAACTGCTAATCTAGGTGAGAGATGAGAAAAACATGAAGAATGGACTGAGGGAAACTTGAAGCAGAGTACCCAATTAAGAAGCTATTATAATTATCCAAGATCATTTCAGGGAATTTTCAAAGACAAAACTATTTCTGTACCCTAGATTGGGTTGGGTTGTTGTCCTTCATTCTTGAAGAAGACTGAAATGATATCACAATGTTAGAGTCAAATCACAGTGTCTGATTGTGGTTGATCAGACCAATACAAGTTCGGAATGGTCTGCTACAGGTTGGACACAAATAGTCCCTATGAACATTTTTTGCACATCTCACATTTCTTCTGAGTTAATTCAATTCTACTTTGCTCAGAGAAGGACAGCACCTTCTCTGACGAGGGCACCCATGCTGAGTGGTCCTGTGTCAGTGTCTCCCATGTTATATAATCAATTCTTAAGTTCTGAAGAGAGAATGTGAGAGTGAGTTTATATCACTTTTTTTCTGACCATCTTGTGAGTGCTTGCCATGTGTGAGTTCTCCATAAATAATCTTTTTGGCAAACATACATTTGGTATTAGAACAGTGACCAGCCCAATGGAGTTAGGCTCTTTGCAGTAGAATTGGAATGCATGGCAGTTTAGATTTTTTTTAAAAAAGGACTCTGTATGTTTTCTTCTCCTGCTGGGTGATCTTCAGAATCTTCCTAAGACAATTCAAATGGAAGTGATTCAGTTTCCTGACATGATATTGGTAAATGTCAAAGTTTCATGGGCTTACAACTGTGAGATGAGCACAATAGCTCTGTAGACCTTCAGTTCAGTAGTCAGTCTAATACCTTTCTTTTCCCATGGTTTCCTTCAGAGCCTCCCAAACATTAAGCTAGCTCTGACAATGTATGTGTCAATCTTATTATCAATGTGGATATCCCCAGAAAGTATACTGCAGGGTGAATGAACTTATCCAGATACAGATAGCTATAGATATAATATATTATATCCTGATATATAATATCTAATATATATGCTAAAATATGATACTATTTTAATTTTTAATATAGCAAATATTATTAGATATAACCTATGTAAACAGAAGTTCTTTGTGGGAGGAGTCTTTATTTGTCCTCTGAAGTCATGCTTGATCATTTAGTTCACCAAAGTTCTTACAACTTTCAAATTTATTTCTTTTTGCAATATTAATATTGTTGTATAAAGCAATTGTTCTTCTGGCTGTACTCATCTGACTATGTACACTTATTTCAAGACTTTTCATATCTCTTTGAAACTGCCATTTTTCTTCATTTCTTTAGTTGTGTTCCATTTGATTCACATAACATGATTTGTTCGGCTACTCTCCAATCAATGGATACTTCACTATTTGCTAGTTCTTTGTCAGTCCCCAAACAGCTTTATTGGATTTGTTTGTACAAACCCTTTTAAATTTTATGTAATCAAAATTGTCTATTTTATCATCTGTGAACCTCTATCATTCGTTTGATCATAACTCTTTCCCTATCCATGCAAATGAAAGCTGGTATCTTCTTTGTTCCTCTTTTTTATTTATGATGTGCCTTTTTAAATTTAAACTTCTATTTAAACTTTATCTTGGAATAAGATGTGTGTTGTTGATCTAGCCCAATTTCTGCTATTCTACTGTCTAGTTTTCCTAGTAGCTTTATCAAATACTAAGTTCTTACCCTAGTATCTGTGATCTTTGGGTTTATTGAATGACTGGCTTTTACATTTACTTACTTCTATAGGTTATATACTTAATCTATTCCAATGATCAGTATTTTTAAGCCAGTGTCATATTGTTTTGAGAATCAGTTGCTTTAAAGTATAATCAACTGTAAAGTCCCCTTGTTTCCTGCTTCTTCCCCTCTTTTACAGTTATTCCTGCTACATTGTGGGGTTTAGGGGCACAGAGCTCTCACAGGCTAAAAAATCCAAGTAAAAATGTTTGGTCCTCCTTCCATACTAGGGAAAAAAAAGTCTAAATTTTTCCTTTTCTTTTATGGTGGATTTACAATATCTTATTGTAAAATTTGGGTTGATATTACAGAACACTATACATAAATTTTATGTATTTCTGAGTTTCTAAACTTTTTATGTATCATCTACTAACTTTCACATGTCTTCACAAAACTCCCCTCAAATTCCACTTAATTTCTTATGCTGACCCACAATATATCAAAACTCCAGTGGGAAAAGTTGTCATGTAGATGGGATAACTATATTTCCCTTGAGATTCCTAACCTTTTGTGCCTCCAGATGAGTTTTGTTGTTTTATTTTCTTAATCCTTTGGTGGTTTGATTGATATGGCATTAAATAAGTAAATTATTATACGTAGTATTATTACATTTATTATACTGATTCAGCCTACCCATGAACAATCAATAATTTCAACTATTTTTAACTAATTTAAACTATTTTTGTAAACAAAATTTGTAGTTTTATTTACATAATTCTTGTGTCTATATTAGTAGATAATATCACATGTATATTATAACTTTTGTAGCTACATTAAATAGAATTTCTTTTTCTTTATCTTCCTATTGTGTTTATTGGTATTATATAAAAATGATGATGATTTGTATGAATTTATTTTATATATCACATTTCCACTGACATTATTTTAATTAATTTTTAGTTTACTCTCTAAGGTTCTCTAAGTATATTATCTTCAGCAAAAAGCAAAAATTTTGTTTTTTTCTAAACCTATGCCTATTTCTTCAATTTTAAAAATCTGATTATTATAATTAGCATTGCTAACACTATATCAATAGAAGTTTTGACTGTGGGCATATTTGCTTCACTTCTAAAATTATTAGAATTAATTGAAGTTTATACTCATAACATATAATGCTGAGTCTTGGTTTTAAACACACATTATTTACCATGTTAAGTAAAAGTCAATTTATTTCTGTTTTCTAGTGCTTTAAAGAGAAAATGAGTGTTTTTTTTTACCCCAAAACCTTTTCTGTATCTATTTGATATAACCATGTGATTTTTGTTGGTATTATTATGATTAATTATGTTTATGGTTTTCCTAATATTAAATCAGTTCTGATATAAATCCAATCTGGTCATAGTATATAATTTTTGATATATATTTATATAGCATCTTTACTAACATTTAATTTTTTATATCAGTATTAGTTAGGAATATTAATCTATAGTTTTTATTCTTCTGATTTTACTCTTCATCATTTAGGTAAGATGATCATACTTGAATCATTAAATAAATTTGGTGGAATCCTTTGTTTTGTTTTTTTCTTTAGTTTGTGTAGTCCTGGAGTTATTATTTAAATAATACAAGTCACTTATGAATATATTTGGTTGACAGTTTTCCTCTTGGAGATTAATTTAAGACTGCCTTTCCCCACCCTCCCTCCATTTTATTAACATTGTGATCTAGCTAACAGATAGCTAAGTCCTGGATGCTTAGATTTTCACTTTGGGTCATCCTTAAACTCTATTATTTCATATCTGTATAAATGTAAATTGTGTTGCCTATTCCAGAAATTATACAGAATTGTGGTGAGAGTAAGTTAAATAATGTCCTCTGAGGAAACCTCTAATAAGAGATTATTGCTATAATCAACATGTTTATTTCTTTTCATATTTTTCCCATTTTAATTAAAAAACTGTAGGCATACAGTAGAGCAAAAACAATTGATCCTTCTTGAGGCTCTAGCAAAGTTAATTTTAGTTGATGTAGATTCTTCAGTGTTAAAATTTTAAGTTATTCTACACCTTGAAAATTAAATTGTTTTTTATTCAAATCAGAAAAAAGGAGATCAATATTTCCAGGTACAGGCTAATTAGCACATTGCCAAGCTACAGAAGTTGTATTATGCTTTTGAATATTTAGAATGTATAATAAAATCTTATTAATTGAGGCTAAGGAAGGGGAAAGAGTAAATTATTTTTAAAAAATAAAATCAAAATATATTTTAAAATTAAGACATATTTGTTATTTTAAAGTTTACATAGTTAACACTAAGAGCTAATTCATATGCACTGAAATATTCATGGCATTACTTTTGTGGTAATAAACAATTGTCCATTCATTAGGAGATAGCTGAAAAAAATTTTGATATGGCAGTGATAAACATGATTATTCTATAAGACAAAAATAGAAGTAAGTCAGGGAATCAAGGAAAGACTTATATGAATTGCTGTGGACTAAAGTGATCACAACCTGGAGACAAATATGCACCATGATTAAAATTATGTAAATAAAATGATCACTAAAATGAAGTCTAACTCCAAGAAAATATAAGGACTGATCTCAGACTCAAAGAGATAATTAATAATAATATCCTAGAGATAATAATAATAATAAAAATGATAACAACAACTAGTATTTATAGAGCACTTTCTCTATACCAAGTACTGTGCTAAGCATTTTAGAAATATCTCATTTTGTCTTTATAATATCCCTGGGAGGAAGGTGCTGTTATTAATTCCCATTTTTAAGTTGAGTGTATGATAGTAATACTAAATGATATAAAACAAAGATTAAATGATTTGCCCAAAGTCACACAGCTAGGAAATGTCTGAGTTCATATTTGAACTCCCTCTTCCTTCCAGGTGCAGGGCTTTATCTACTATACCACCTTGCTATCTTTTCCCCATAAGTATAGAATGTTGCCTTCAAGTTGAAAAATAAACATTGTCAGTTGTTTTTAAGAGTTTTCTTTTGTTTCAAGAGATTTCTCAATGGCAGGGAGCTGAGTTAATACCTAGAAATAACTGTATTATAGAACTCAACATAAAAACTAGGATAGATTGTCAAAGAACTTAGTTTAAGGAAAAAAAAAGTTGTTGCTATCTATCCTAGTTATATTGCCTCAACCTATCATAATGAATAAATATGGGGCATTTGTAAATAGTACATCAAGTATTTGCCTGAAAATAGATGCTCTAAAAGCATCTCTAAGCACTCTAAAAGTGTTTGAAAAAGAGTTTTCTCTCCCTTAAATTGATTTAACTTCCTTTTATTTATATCATGAAATTTCCATGATAAGTATCTTCTTTGAGATTGGAAAAAGCAAATTTCAGTTTAGGCCTGATCAGATTAGCACAAATTCTATATGAATGAGATGGAGTATTGTGCTTTTAGTCTAAATCCTGCTGCATGAATGTAAGGATTATTTGGCAAAATCTCATTAACCTCTGACCTCTCATGGGAACCTAAAAGAAGCAGCATTTCTCTCAGGGTTCACTTTTTTTTTTCTTTGCACAAAACCTGATAATCTCTTTGTCTACTTTTTTTGAATCTTATTACAAATTGGATAGGGTAGTTCTCTGCCTTTATGGGCCCTGTGAAAATTAGTACATAAAATGTTATGGTGGCAATGGGCTAGACATAATCAGGATACATTTTACCACTATTTAAGCATTTTCTTGATCAATGTGACACACCAAAACACAACAGGTTTCCCATGAAACCTAAAGAGTATTCAATTATAGCCAACAACTTTTCCTCATTTACTGTGTATTCTCATATAAGTCTTCCTCTGGTTTTATTTCAGGCTGACGATCATTCATCTTAGGTTGTAGGCAATATAAGAAAACAACTGGCAAACTCATTCAGTTTGGGGAGAAATAAAAATCTGGCAATCCATTTTCTTGACATAATGAGAAACAGAAAAAAAAATCTATTTTCTTGACAGAATTTTTCCCTTTATAGTTTACTATTGTGCCATAGTGTACTTGTACTCAAAGAGTCTTCAATTCCTTTGGAGGGACTTCCTTCCTGGAATATTGCCTTCTACTTATCAGGATAATCCCTTTCCTACCTGCCTAACAGATTTTTCTAATCCTTTCCCTTTGCTTCCTTTCCTTATTTTTGAATGTCTCCATTCCTCCCTCTGTCCTTTCCTTTTCTTCCTTTTCTTTTCTTCTTTACTCTTTCTTTTTTCTCCTTTTTGTAATTTAGAACAGATTTAGTTATTATATTTACACAATCGACATAGAATTGATATTGCCTATAAGGATAGAGGGATAATTTATTATATTATTCTAGCAAACTAAAGAATAAAATTTAAACATTAAGTAACTACTTTTTATGTATTATATGTAAAGCTCTTTATTTATAACAAGACTGGGAAGCCACAGTCAAGGTATAAGAAGTCACCCTCCTCCTTCAGTTCTTTAAGTATCTGTTAAAAGAACTATTATTTACAAAAGACCACACCTTACCTTTTATTGTAATTTCATACATAGATCAGGAAGGAACTTTTGAAATCATCTGGCCCAAAGGTTCTCACCTGGATCCCAGAGACCCATAAGGAGTCTGTGTTTAGAATACAGGAGGTCCATAAACAGATAAAAAGAAATAGATCTTTATTTCCAATAATCTCTATCTGAAATTTAGCATTTACTTTATTTAAAAACATTCATTGTGGAAGCAGTCTATTGGCTTTCTCACTCTGCCAAAAGAGTCCATTATACCAAAAAAAAAAAAAAAAAAAAAAAGGGGGGGGGGAAGAACTCTGGGAAAAAAAGGTCAGTTCCTTTATTTTCATATGAGAAAACTATGACCCAGGAAGGTGAAGTTAATTTCCAAGATCTTACAGATAATAAGTGAGAGCCAGACTTTGAATCTAGATTTGTCTAACTATAGAGCCTATGTTCTTTCTATTGTATCATCTCCTTTCCGAGGGGAAAAAAAAAGCAATGTATAATTTTCTGAAAAAAAAAAAAACACACAACATCTGCAACTTTTTTTTTTCTAGATTCAATGCATTTTTTATAGAATCTTAGACCTTTTAGATCCATGAAGAACCTGAGAGATCAAGCCCAAGACTTTGATTTTACAAAAAAGAAAAGGAATAGCCTGTGTTTAGTAGAAGATATCTCTTTTCTAGGGGCCAGAGATACTTCCAATATTCAAAAATAATTCATAAGTATGAGTTTAAGATTCTTTGAGCATTCCAGCACCACATATGAATTTATTATCTAGGTTTATTTAAGCATATTTTCAATAGTTTGCAGAAGAGAATTGTTTGGGTAAAAGAATAAAAAATCTAGTGTAGTAGAGCGAAAAGAAGGTTGCTTTTCAAATTCAAATTCAAAAAGCAGCAAAAGTGCTGCTTATTACTGTGATCTTGACCTTGGTTGGTGGCTAGATCCAATATTCTAAAAATAATTGTATCTATATAAGGGGTATACATGTAAGTATGTACACAGAGATATAATATGTGTGCATGTATGTACACACTATATATGTATGCAAATTTTATGCACATGTACAATTATATACATATATATACATATATATATATGTGCACTATGTATCTTCTCTTTGTCTGTCTGTCTCTCTATCTCTCAACTAAGACCCAGAAAATTAAATGACTTGCCTGCAGTCTCAAACATTATAGATATATAAAATATTTAAATATCTATGTTAACAGATATAAAACATGTATCTATATTATATCTATAAGTATATAAATATATGTATTATATATTATATGTGGGACATATATAACATATTTTATAGATATATAGGTGTCTATATATTATATATAGATATACATATAAAATGTATATGTGTGTGTATGTATGTATGTAGGGAGAATGGCCAGATGGCGCAATAGATAGAATGCCAGCCATACTTGAAGTCAGGAAGACTCATCTTCTTGAGTTTAAATACAACCTCAGATACTTTCTAGCTACATGACCCTATGCAAGTCACTTAACCCCATTTGCTTCAGTTTCTTAATCTGGAAAAAGAAATGACAAAACACTCCAGTATTTTTCCCAAGAAAACCCCAAATTGGGTCATGAAAAGTTGAGCACAACTGAAACTACTGATCAACAATAGCATATATGTGTGTGTGTATATATTTGTATGTATATATATGTATACACACATATGTGTATTTTATATATACCCACACACATATCATGCATGTAGTACATACACACATGTATATACATATACCATGCATGCATGTGTACATGTACACATATATACATACCTACATTAAAAAATGAAGGGGCTCAAAGAGATCTTAAAGGAGGGAAAGGGACCCACATGTGCAAAAATGTTTGTGGCAGGTCTCTTTGTAGTGTCAAGAAACGAGAAAGTAAGTGGATGCCCATCAGTTGGAGAATGGCTGAATAAATTATGGTATATGAATGTTGTGGAATATTATTGTTCTATAGGAAACAATGAGCAGGATGATTTCAGAGAGACCTGGAGAGACTTACATGAACTGATGCTGAGTGAAATGAGCAGGACCAGGAGATCATTATACACAGCCACAACAAGCTTATATGATGATCAATTCTGATGGATGTGGCTCTCTTCAACAAAGAGATGATTCAGGGCAGTTCCAATGATCTCTTGTGATGAAGAGAAACCTCTACACCCAGAAAGAGAACTATGGGAACTGAGTATGGATCACAACATAACACTCTCACTCTTTTTGTTGTTGTTTGCTTGCATTTTGTTTTCTTACTCATTTACTTTCCTTTTTGATCTGATTTTTCTTGTGCAACAAGAAATATGTTTACACATTTTGGATTTAATATATATTTTAACATGTCTAACATATATTGGTGATTTCTTGCCATCTAGGGGAGGGGATGAGGGGAAGGAGGGAAAGATCTGAAACACAAGGCTATGCAAGGGTCAATGTTGTCAATTTATCAGTGCATATGTTTTGAAAATAAAAGACTTAAAAAAAACCGAAGAAGTTGTATTAGATGATCTCTAAGGTTAGCCTAGGAGACATTTCTATCTAGTACATTGAGTTCAATGTTGTTATTGTCATTGTTTAGTAATTTTCAGTTGTATCTCACTCTTTGTAACCTGATTTGGGATTTTCTTGGCAGAGATACTGAAGTGGTTTTCCATTTCCTTCCTTAATGAGTTCAATAGTAGACCTCAAAAATTTGTGATATTCAAATGCCAACGGAGATAGGATTTAAGTTAGAATTAATCATATAATTGTATTCATTTTCATTTTCTTTTGACTTAAGAGAGAAAACTTAGTCAGACTCCTATCTGAGCTTAGGCAAATTAGTAAAATTCTCTAGACATCTTTCTTTTTTTTTCTTCATTAGTCTTAATAAAACAAATTTTCATTGAGGAACCTGAAAAGGAAGGTTAAAGAACTCTCCAATGAAGGATTAAAGAGAAGAATTTCTCAAATAAGTTAGAGCAGCTGAATGGAAACAAGAGGCCATATAAGACCTCCATCCCACTTATGTTCATGTCATGGCCATATTCTATGGTTACTTTGAGTTCAATTAAATGTCTTTGAAATCCTTGGAAGCCTCAAAATGGAGGCAGAGCTTCATGCAATCCACTTAAAAACACCTAAGAAACATCCAGCGAATTATCTCTCTTTGGTTGATGTCAAAAATAGAGTTAGGGCCCACTGAGACTTTCCAGGGCACCGTTGTTAGCTTTTATCTACCTCACAATTTTCTTTTCATAGGACTCTCTCCCCAGTTTCAACACCTTCTACCTCAGATGTGTAAAACTCTTTTTTACTTCTTCTTCCACGGATCTTCCATTGAGCAATTGCTTCACTGAACATTTTCTATTTTCCCATAGGTATATTTGTCTTGTGTCTTGATCGCTAGAAACCTGCTCTGATTTCTGACAATTTCATAAATGAATTTTCAATAAATCATTGATGGTTATGATTTGGTTATTATTATTGATATTTATGATAATATCTTGTATTTGTGTGGTACTTTATAATTCTTCAAAGGACTTTCTCTTTTATTATCAAAGAAGAAAAGGCAGATGTTAGCAGTCCCATTTCAAAAATGAGAAAATGGAGTTATAGAGAAGTGAAATGACCTGCTAAATGTAAATGGTAAAATGGAATTAGACCCAAGTCTTTCAGCCCCTAGTCAATCCAGTTCTTTTTCCACTAAAGAAGCTTTTGGAAACACAGAATGATTATTTAATAGTAGAATTCCAGCAATTGTAGACAGGGAGATTCTTCTGAATTATTGTTATTCAGCCATTTTAAAATTGCATCTGACTCTTCATGACCACATTTGGAGCTTTCTTGGCAAATATACATGTGTGGTTTGCCTTTTCCTTCTCTAGCTCATTTTGCAATTGAGGAAACTAAGGTAAACAGGGTTAAATGACTTGCTCAGGGCTCTCAGTCAGTTGGAAGCCAGATTTGAACTCAGGAAGATGAAAATTTCCTCCCTTTTCTTCCATAGAGGATCTATTCAATATAACAGAAATCTTCCTTTAATTCTTTTCACTTTCCATGGATACCAGTTCAACAGTAAGAGTGTCTATCTGTTATTTCCTCACTATTGCTACTATATACAAACAATCTAGATCCCTTTCCAATTTAATATTGTCTGAATTTTGCACTAATATCTATAGAAGATGTAGAAAAATTCTGCAAATTATTTGATAATGCCCTACAAATTAAATGAACATATACCTTGATACTTAGTGACTTCAATGAAAAGATGGGTGTGGAAAAGGATGGCTAAAAATAAATTAAAAAGCATAATTCAGGAGCAGGAAATGAAAGAGGGCAACAGTGTGTAGACTAGTAATCTCATTTCCATATACCATGCATGCTTTGTCCAAGAATAGAACTGGGAGTTACTGGACATGGCATGCATTTAATTACATCATAAAAATTGTTGATTTTATTTTAAATAATTGGGGGACAAAAGGCTGGCTTTGTGGGAGCTATTTCTGAATCAGCTGTCAGGACATCAATTTGTAAGAACAAAGGCCAAAATTAGGAAAGAGTAACAATGAGAAGTTGTGTTGTCCAATTGAGAAAACTTTAATCTATTTAAATAGGATGTTGGTCCCCAAAACTGGGAAATAGATAAAAGAAGACAGATGGATTGAGACTATCACTATTCCTAAGGAAGCTTAACTTAAATAAATCAACCATTCAATAAGAAGGGTTAAAAAAAATAGAATTGCCTTGGTCAGAAAACTATTTATTTATTTAGCCAACAGGAAAGACATACCAGCCAAACAACAATGCCAGTCCAGAATAAAATTTTACTTGTACAATCTAATAGAAAAGGATGTTAAGAGAATGTGAGTATTATTGCCTCACAAAATGACAAAAAATAGTTAAGGAAAAAATTTTACTGAAAGCTTGGCTAGAGAACAAGCTAGATCATCTCTATGTTATTTAAGAATCAAAGTGAACCGACAAGCACATGTAAAATGAAAAGATCTGTACACATTTCTGTAACAATCCCTCTTCTTAACTAATCTTTTTTCTCTATTCATGACATTGTAATAATACTAATATAATGTTTTTCGAATTTGCTGCCTGAAGAAGAATAAATGGTCCTTAAGAAAATAAAGTTAGGGAGAGCAATTGTACTAGATAAAGTATAGAGAGAAGTCTAGAATGGGGATAGCATAATTTTCAAGGCAATAAAGTATCAATACTAAAGATTTCTGAAAAGTGCTTAGGGAATGGTGCTCCAAATGCTTGTGGAAAAACACCAACCTTGTTTTTACTAAAAAGCATAAATGAGAATGTATCAGATTTAGAGCGGAAAGGGATTGTAGTAATTATAATCAATTCTGATTTAAAAAAAAAACAAAATAAAACCTAAGGCTCAGAAAAGTAACATTTATTTGCTCAAAGTATATTAAGAATATTTTATGATTTTTATGCACAATATATTTTACTTATAAAGCTAGAATTTTATCCCAGGTCTTTTGACTCCAAAATCAGTTATCTATTATATCATCCTGCCTCTAACCATAGACCTTTATGCCTGTTTTCCTGTCTTTATAAAACTTATAAGAGAATAATTTATTCACATATTGAGGACATCTTTGATAATAGAAAAGGAAGAGAATAGCTAAGTTTCATAAATAATGTTCTACAGCAGACAATCTTTCTCCAGATGCCTAATCGAAGGAAATAGAGAATATGACATCCCATTGTGCCTATTATTTGTTGACTATAATATTAATTGTGTAAAGCATAAAATCATGTTAAAGGCTTTCCTTCAAGAGATTTTCTCCCATGAATAAGTTGAAATCACCCAAGATACTTTGTAAGTCATAATAAACAAAAACTTGGTTCATCTATCCTTTTACCATCAATACAAAGTAAAACATAAAACAGGGAGACATATGCTTGCCAAAGACAGAATTCAGATTGAAAATAGATTCCATACAAATGGTGAAGTCTTCCAGATGCTTCTTTTTTGCATATTTCCTTATTTTATTTATATTGTGCCCTAGGACATTTCAGAATGTGCCAATTTTAAGACCTAAATCATTCAAATGATTGTGATCAAAATATGCACACAAAGGAAAAGACAAATGGATAAAAAATTTTTGTTGCCCTGTCAATAATATGCAGTTTTACTGATGGCTCACAGGATTGGCCTCCTTATCTTAGACAGCCTTAAGAAATATTAGACTTGGGACAGCTGAATAGAGCAGTGGAGAGAGCACCAGAACTGGAGTCACAAAGCCAGTAAGTATATGAAGTCATATTTGAACTAAAATCTCTATGACTACAAGCCCAGTGCTTTAACGGTACACCTGTTAAATGCCTCCCTTAATGCTAATAATCAGAAAATTGTTGAACAGTTATCTATGGCTATATCTATGAAGGACCATATGTGATTTTCACATATTCAAGGGAGACATTTTATTGAAAGACTGCCATGAAAAATTGCATTTTTCTCTACCAATTTAGATACTTAAAAAAAAAGAGTAGCATTCTCTATCATATGATCAATTAATATGATTGAAGATGTGATCTGCTATAGAAAACTGCTTATCAAGACTTTTGCCATTCCCATCAAGGATATTTATACATTAAGGATTTATACATGTGTAGATCACTTCCAAAAATATCTTATAAAAATGAGAAAACAGGCAAGTGAGTCAATAGTTACTGATTTATCCTTGGTCATCTTTGCTGATAATATTATTCATGTTTTTCCCCTAATTTTTCAGGATTATCCCCTCTTTCAAATGTATAAGAAAAACAATTCTTCTATGTTAAAAATTTATATTGCTTCCAACATAGAATTCTCTTGAGTGTCCTTGATGTGGTATAGCTGCTCCTCCTAATTTCATTTTTTAAAAATTCCTCCTTTAGAATACTGGGGGCTGATGTTAGCATCCCAATGTGTTAAAGTCATTGTCTTAGAAATATGTCATTATGGAAATCTTGGAAAATCTTTTTCATTTTTCCCTATTTGTTATTCTTCATTCCCCTCCCTAAAAATGTTCTTGGGATTTTCTAGGGTCATTGGGTCTCACATCAAGCTTTCTGAAGATTAATTTTCCCCCTCTTTACTATTCTTAGCTGTTTTGTGAGGTGACAGTTTTTATAACCTTATTTTAATATGGTGTGAATGAATGTGAATTCTTTATTGGTGCTGCTCTTGTTTGCCAAGACTTGATAAGGAGAGCCAAGGTTTGCTGGTTCATGCTGTTTCTGGGTCCTTTTGACCCCTTTATTGTAGTGATGGCTTTTTATCATAGGATCATAAATCTGAAACTCAAAGGGACCTCAGAAGTCACCTAGTCCAATTCTCTCATTCTGTAGAGGAGAAAATAAGAGATTAAATGATTTGTCCAAGGTCACACAGTAAGTCTCAGAAAAGTCCAATGTCTCCAGAAACAGCATTCTTTCTCCTTTACCACACAGCTTCCCTCAGTTATAGAAAATAATGATAAATTGAATTAATCCTTTTCCCATTGCCAATTTTCAATTTACAAAGTTTATTTGAATATGCCAGGTTAAAAATATTGTCATACTCCACAATTTTTCCTTCTTTTTCCTTTTATTTTACTGTTGATTTTGATCCTTGTTCTAAATAGTCAATGGCCTACCTAGATACAGAAAACTGATTTAGAAATTATTCCTACTATGTTCTTGTCTTCTTTGTATCCTCAATTCTTAGCACTGTGGCCAATATAGTAAGCACTTAAAAATGTTTGTTAGCAGATTGTTGTTATGATAGTCAAATCCTTTTTCTGTGCAAGCTATAGCTTTCAGACTCTTCTTAAAGAAAATACTGATGCTCAGAGAAGAATGAGGCTTCTGAGTCCTCTCTAAACCTTTTAGTCTTTTTTATTTCTTTATCTCAAACTGTAACCAAAGAATCAAGATATTCCTAAAATATTTTAGAATATTTATTAAGAAAACATATTCCAAGTGTCTGCTATCATGACCTTTCATGAGTTGAAAGTTAAGGTACAAGAGCCAGATATTGTGTCATAGAAATGAATGAACATGAACTTGAACAGACTTTAAGAGATGGTGAGGGATTTAAGTGCCATGGTCCTTAGGGTCACGAAGAGTCAGACACGCTTGAATGCTTGAACAACAAAAATTCTCACAAGGTCTACAGAGTTTGTAATTCAGTTTGTTTTCTGTTCTTCACCTATTCAGCAATTGGGATGGACATAGGACAGCTGGTTAGGACTAAAAATAGTTACTTCACTTTGTGACAGGGTAGTTGCAAAGGAACTTTGTATGCAGGGATTTTACTCCAAAAATAGCTATGAGACACATGAAAATATGAAGGTAGGATTATAGATTTAGAGGGAGAAGAGAAGATATAAAGTTTAATCTCCTCATTTGACAGATGGAGAAAGTGAGACATAGAGAAGTTAAACAAATTACCTTGTGTCATATAATAGTAAGTGTCTGAGGTAGAATTTGACTTTGGGTCTTTTACAGATTACAGGTCCATCTTTCTATCCTATGCATCATCTAATTGCCTGAAGAAAAGGTGGCCTTATTGACCCACACTTAATGCCGTACACCAAGATAAGGTCAAAATGGGTTCATGACCTAGGCATAAAGAATGAGATTATAGATAAATTGGAAGAGCATAGGATAGTTTACCTCTCAGACCTGTGGAAGAGGAAGGAATTTATGACCAAAGAAGAACTAGAGATCACTATTGACCACAAAATAGAAAATTTTGATTACATCAAATTGAAAAGTTTTTGTACAAACAAAACAAATGCAGACAAGATTAGAAGGGAAACAATAAACTGGGAAAACATTCTTACAGTCAAAGGTTCTGATAAAGGCCTCATTTCCAAAATATATGAGAATTGACTCTAATTTATAAGAAATCAAGCCATTCTCCAATTGATAAATGGTCAAAGGATATGAACAGAAAATTCTCAGATGAAGAAAGTAAAACTATTTATAGACATATGAAAATATGTTCCAAATCATTATTAATCAGAGAAATGCAAATTAAGACAACTCTGAGATATCACTACACATGTGTCAGATTGGCTAGAATGACAGGGAAAGATAATGTGGAATGTTGGAGGGGATGTGGGAAAACAGGGACACTGATACATTGTTGGTGGAATTGTGAACACATCCAGCCATTCTGGAGAGCAATTTGGAGCTATGCTCAAAAAGTTATCAAACTGTGCATTACCCTTTGATCCAGCAGTGTTTCTACTGGGCTTATACCCCAAAGAGATCATAAAGAAGGGAAAGGGACCTGTATGTGCCAAAATGTTTGTAGCAGCCCTGTTTGTAGTGGCCAGAAACTGGAAAATGAATGGATGCCCATCAATTAGAGAATGGTTGAGTAAATTGTGGTATATGAACGTTATGGAATATTATTGTTCTGTAAGAAATGACCAGCAGGATGAATATAGAGAGGACTGGCGAGACTTACATAAACTGATGCTGAGTGAAATGAGCAGAACCAGGAGATCATTATATACCTCAACAACGATACTGTATGAGGATGTATTCTGATGGAAGTGGATCTCTTCGACAAAGAGAGCTAATTCAGTTTCAATTGATCAAGGATGGACAGAAGCAGCTACACCCAAAGAACACTGGGAAATGAATATAAACTATTTGCATTTTTGTTTTTCTTCCCGGGTTATTTATACCTTCTGAATCCAATTCTCCCTGTGCAACAAGAGAACTGTTCAGTTCTGCACACATATATTGTATCTAGGATATACTGTAACCTATTTAACATGTAAAGGACTGCTTGCCATCTGAGGGAGGGGGTGAAGAGAGGGAGGGGAAAATCGGAACAGAAGTGAGTGCAAGGGATAATGCTGTAAAAAATTACCCTGACATGGGTTCTGTCAATAAAAAGTTATTTAAAAAAAAAAGAAAAAAGAAAAGGTGGCCTTTATTTTTCTTTCCAATGGATAAGTTGTTGATATGCTCCTGGTCAGCCAGCAATGAGTTTAGTAGGTTCTTATACTAATGTTGGTGACAGAATGCTAATTGAGAATTGTCAACCAGTGACAAGAGCAAAAAATAATTTTAAAATAAGAGGGATTCTGTTTCACTTCTTTCATCCTCTTTGTTACTTCAAACCAAGAAGAAAGTTACATGCTAAAGGTACAAGATATGCATTACTGTTTCAGTAATCCTGAAGTCCCAAATGGATCCTACTAAGTCTGAGCCTCAAATTGTGGTGCAGAGAATAGTGTCTCCCACAATTAATTCAATAGTCCTCTCTCCCTCTCTCCTCCCTTCCTTCCTTCCTTTCCACCTTTCTTTTTTATTACTTTCCTTCCTTTCTTCTTTTATTTATTTGTTTGTTTGTTTATATAGTTTTGGCAATAGATATTTCTTTAAAACCTGTTATGTTCAGAACAGTGAGTTAGGTACTAAGGTAGATGCAAGAATAGCTTATAATAATAGTTTTCTTACATTTATATAATAGTATTTTGAGATTTACAAAATGCTTCAATATGCATCTTATAAACATTTTATATACAAGTTGGTGATATCATTATCTCCATCTGGTATCTTAGGATTTCCCCCAGAAAAAGTTGGAGTCTAGTCAATGGGTAAAGCAAGAGTACAACATATGCAAAAATAGCCATAACACATACCCCTAAACTCATGATATATTAGGAACCTGCCTGCTTGATCATAGTTGGCAATATCCTTGGGACTACTTCATTTCCTACTCTCATCCATCTAGAATGTTAAAAGTCCTGGTGGATCATGTTGAATGAATTGAGGGAATACTTGCTTGTTATAAATAAGGTTAAAATCCCTTTAATTCAAACTTATTCCTTTCTTAGAAAAAGAGATATAACTTCCATTCACGTATGAAAAATGTTTGAATATAGAATTTTCCAATTTTCAAAAGATAAGAACTAAGGAGACCTAAATTCTAGCATGTGTGACTTGACCAAATGGATATAGTAGATAGGAATTCATGGTGTAAATCTTCTATTGTCTCTTCCTCTCACTATCTTTTTGCACATAGCAAACAGAAAAGTAAATACTTCTTAGTTCTTTTCATCTCTTTTTCTTCCTTCTTCCTGGAGGACAATGGTGAGGAAAGTCCACGAGTCATCATAATAACTATTGCTAGAAATGGTTCAACTTGTCCAAAACTGAACTCATTATCTTTTCCTTCAAATTCACCCAACTTCCAGATTTCCTTATTTATGCCAAAAGCACCAAGATTCTTTTAATTTCCGAGGTTTGTAATCTTGGTATTATAATTGACTCCTCATCCTCCCTCATCCCATCTATCCAGTTAATTGTCAAATTTTACTGTTTATAATACCCATCATCTTTCATATATCGATTTCTTCTCTCTACTTACATAGCAATCCCCTTAGTTAGGGACCTCATCACTTCTCACCCAGTCTACTGCAATAGCCTCTTAATGCATCTCCCTTCCTTGAGTCTTTTCCTGTTCCAATTTATCCTACACACAGTTGCTAAAGTAGTTTTCCTTAAGGGCAGGTATGACCACATCACTCTTGTTTTCAAACTCCAGTTTTCCCCAGGATAAAGTATCAACTTCTCTGTTTATATTTTAAATGTCTTAAGAACCTAGTTTCAATCTATCTTTCTGTCTTCATTCTACATTACTCTGATTTCTGTTTTCTGAGATCTACTCAAACTGGCCTTTTCCCCATTTCTCACATGTGGCAGTCTGTCTCCATCTCTGTGCCTTTTTAATGGCCATCTCTCATTCTTGAAAAAAAATCTCTCCTTACTTCTACTTCATAGAATTTCTTTTCCTTCAACATGCAGTTCAAGTATTATCTTGTGTATGAAGCCTTTTCCAATCCCCCAATGGCTAACCCTCTCTGCTGTTGTTATTCAGTAATTTCAATTACTTTTAACTTTCATGACCCCATTTGGGGTTTTCTTAGCAAAGATGCAGAGGTCGTTTGCCTTTTCCTTCACCAGCTTATTTTACAGCTGAGGAAACTGAGGCAAACCAAGTTAAGTGACTTGCATGGGATCACACAGCTAATAGGTTTTTGAAGCTGGATTTGAAGTTGAATCTTCCTGACTCTCTACCTAGTGCTTCATACACTGTACCACTTAGCTGCCTTGAGTCCTCCCTATTTTATATTTAACTACCCTGTTTTTATTTATATTTATTCTCTTTATAATTATTCTATATATACTTAAATGTGGACCTGATGTTTCTCCTATTAAAAGAGAAAATCCTTAAGATCAGGGAATGTTTCATTCTTTATATTTGTATCCTTAGTATCTGGTTTTTGGAGGCACTTAATAAATGCTTGTTTTTTGATATTTAATTGAAGAGCACTGATACCCCCCCCAACAGATTTGAAATGTTGTAAACTCATTCATAGATACATATATCAAATAAGTATAAGCAAAATGTTATGTGATTCTGAGAAAGGAATCAAGGTCATCACCAACGAGGTCTTCTATCATCCTTTCCACTGCCAAAAGTTATTTACGATGTGAGGAGGAAGACTTTAAGAAATATTAGTCAGCAATTCCAACTCAGTTGGGATGATAGAAGAAATTCTATCTGGGTCCCCCTTCACGTGGATTACTGATCATGCATGCTGTAAGGGGAAACATAGCTCTATTTTGGTTATAGGGAAAAAAGATTTTTTTTTCCAAATGAGGACAGGGAAAACCAAATACTTTAAAAGAAGTTCTCCTAAACTTTGTGTATAGCCTATATTTGACTTTTTGTTTCAAATTAAGGTAATTTGTAAGCTATTGCAATGATATATCTAATTATAGCAATAAGGTATCAGTGAAGATTCATAGAAGATCAATGAATAGTTGAATAGGGAACACTATAGAGACCAACTAACTAAACCCTATTGTTTTATAGAAGAGGAAACTGAGATTCATGACTATCCTGCCCTCTAAAAAAAATTAACCATTTTGGGAGATCACAAGTGCACACATGTAGTAGTTAATGAAGCAAATTTATCAGGAGAAGTGCTCAATTGAGCTGCCCAGACAATAAGCATTAAAAGTTGAGAGGAAGAAGTCTAGGCAGTATGATACTGGAGAATGCTGGGTATGAAGCAAAAGGCATTGGGCTTAAATACTAACTCTCCTCTTTACTACTTACTACTTTACTTACAGAGTAAGTCATTTAATGCTTCTGGACCTAAGCTTTCCCATATGGATAATAAGAAGGGTTGAAGAACAACATGATTTCTTCTAATTCTGTGATTCTAAATAATTAAACCAAAAAAGTAACAAAAAAGGCTTCTATAGTCTGCTTTGGTGGCAGAGGTTTGATTACAAAGATCGAGAATTGCTCAGCAATTATTGGGGCCTAATCTTATCTAATCCAACTTGGTTCAGCTACCATCTTA
Organism: Antechinus flavipes; assembly: GCF_016432865.1. Classification (NCBI taxonomy): domain Eukaryota; kingdom Metazoa; phylum Chordata; class Mammalia; order Dasyuromorphia; family Dasyuridae; genus Antechinus; species Antechinus flavipes. The sequence goes on along the minus strand of NC_067399.1, from coordinate 397,289,185 downwards.
TTTTCTTACCTCATGAAATACTTTATAATTCTAATGAATTATTCATGCAATAGTCTGTATCATTTTCATTTTCCTACTAGACTGATCTCCATGAAGACAAAAATGAAGTTTTATCTAAACTTTGTATATATGTTCTGTACATAGAACTAAATACTGAAGATCCGAGCCTGTCCCAGGACACTAAATTTAGAAAGCATTGACATAGAGCTATAGAGATTATATATAATACAACAGAGATTAGCAAGAATAATTAAAATAAGAAGATGCTTTATGACAAACTACAGCAAGTGTCAACCCTATCCTGTCAATCACTTCTGTTATCTCTATGTTCTCCCAAAATGCTGCTTGCTCCAGGCATGGTTTGGAGTACTTGAGCAAAAATTCTCACTTTTATCTCTGTCTGAAGATAGTGAGTTTTTAACATGTGTTTGTTGCTAAAATTGAGTTTTATATTCTGAATATATATCAGGAAAATATTACTATGTGCTTTTCTCCAATAAATTTGTGATTGTCCATGAAGTCAGTCCAGATAATCCAGACAAAGGAGGTTGGAAGTTCATGGTGTATTCACCCTTCCATTTTAGAAATAGCCTTCTAAATGTCTCTATCTCGTTAGAATGAACCAACAATTCAGTTCCCATTTCTAGGGTCTCTTCAGAGGATATTTATCATGGGGTAGATGATTTTGTCCATTGAATTGATTTGTTGCTTCACTAAATTGCCTGAATCAACTGGTTGTTTGACATCATACAAATACAAGTGGAAGGTGAGCATGAGCAGCAAAGCACAACGGTGCCTTGTGACCACCCTAGCTGGAACAATAGTGACCTGCTCTCTGATGTAATCTAGCATATTCCCCCAATGATAAATAATTTTTTTATAAAAAGCTGACAGTCCTAAAAGCCTGAAAATAGTTCTTATGGATTTCTTTAAAACATGTTCACATTAAGCCTTCTAAAAAAATCACACTTTTTGAAAGATTGTTTTGCTGATACTTAAAATTTGCCATTGCTGTTTGTTACATAGAACTTGGAAGAGTTTTATTTTCTCTTGATCTCTATGTAGAATAAGGAAGAATATTTACATCTTCTCTTCTTGTATAAAAGATAAGACAATTGATGAGATGATAACAATTAGCAAAAGAGCATCCTATGATGTTCCTTCGGGCCCTGCCAGGGTTAATGGACGTTGCTAAACAGAGGCTGGAGGCAGGGCATGAGTTGGGTTCAGATGCATGAGTTAATATCTGAGAATTATATATTTCATGAGGCAAGGGAAGAGATTCTGCCTGGGCTCAAGCAGATAGTTTAAAATCAGAAGAACAGACTAGTTAGTGTTTAATAAGTCAGTTTTGTGCATTGGCTTGAGAAGTCAGCCCCACTCTCTAAATACTCCATCCCATTCCCTACCAAATGAACTTCAGTTGGACAGTTTCCCTTTGGTTCCATATGTAACATTGCCTCAGCAGCAGGGACTATTTCTAACCAGTCCTGGCTTAGACACGAGGGAAACTACATTTGCTTTGGCGTAATGTCTCCAGAGCCAGGGGGCTCCGTCAATTTACCTTAGTCTGTTTTCATCAGTGTGAGTGCTATTCCTCCATGGATGAAGAGTGCAGCCCTTCTGTGCCTTAGTAGATGGTCACTGGGAGTTGCTATGGTCACAAAATTTCACCTAACTATAATGTGGGGGGCACTATCCCCTTTCCCTTTAGCCTCCAGGTAGGTTTTTATTTAGTAATATATTGTTCTGTGACTGACCTAACCCTAATCCTCTCACCTCCATGAGGATTCAAGTTTGTGGGGAAGGAGGCAATTCATTTGGATTCAGGCTCTACCATTCTTGTACTGTGGCTTTAAATTTCAACAGCAACCCACTCAGAGCTGAAGTTACTGCTCTTGTGTGAGTGCTGGCAGAAAAAAAAGCAAGCACACAGTTGTGGAACACAAAATCTGTCAGTGTTAGTCCCCTGTCACCGATTCCTCAACCCTGTTATGTTCTGGTGCACCTAAGTGATAAATGGCCCCTTTGTTTTGTTTTTGGTATTAAAAAGAAGAAGAACAAGAACAAGAAGAAAGAATCAGATTTAGATTAAGCAGGGACAGAGACCCATTTCATTGCACAGTACTTTAATATTCCTGAGATCCCTGGCTTGACAGGGCGACTCCTCTTAACAGCAGTCTCTCCCCGGAGCAGGGCTCTGTGCTGCCTTTGTTTCATCTGATCTTCTAGCTGAATAAGAGATGGTCATTTATCCTCAGTGCTCCCGTATCCTGCTGGATTTCTATTTCTGAAAGAGAAACTGACCAGGAGAAGGAAAAAAAGGTGGAAGCTGATTTTGGACAGTGTTGTTCAGTGTGTGTTTACAGGCAGGACTGACTTACTCAGCAAATCCTGCTCTGATGAGCTCCAGCCAATGAAGTGCTTATATCCCGGCTTGCTTGGGGGCTTCTGAGTTTGAGCTGCATGCAGAAATGTAAGCAGCTCTTCCTGGTGCTGATGGCAAAATGGGGTCCACTGCCAGTTCTTCCTCAGGCTTCCTGGCTTTGCAGATCTGGGAGAGATCCTACATAAACCTATCGGTGATGTAGCCTGCCTGGAAAGCCAAAAGAATCCTCATGGATTCAGGAAACTGGTTTTTGATTTAGAATTAATTTTTTTTCTGGAAGATGAAATGCTTTTCTCGTTACCTGCCTTACATCTTCCGACCTCCGAACACCATCCTCTCTTCCAGCTGCCACACAGAAGGTACCGACCAGAGAGGGCGGGTGTCTGGGAGGGTGGAAAGCAAGTGGGATGGGTGTCTGACTTCCCCCAAAGCTCTGCTGACACTGCTTTTCACAGATTCTAGATGACTGCTGTTCTTGGCAAAAGCTTGCTGGTGACAGACTTCGATTTGCTTGTAAGATCAGCCTGACTGCCTTCTAGATAGAGATTCTTCCCTCAAGGAAAGACTTTTTTTAAAAAAAAGCATGATTGTGTCAAAAAGGTGAATCCTGACATGGATGGGAAAATGATTCTAGAATGTTTCTGCCAGTTCTCATTTGATCACACTTAGCACGCAAACAAGTCATCAAAACTGATGTCAAGACAGATTTTCACTAGATTTTGCCAGGCACGTTTTCTTAGGCTCTCAAGTTTGTCACTGTCTGTGTAATAACTTGGGGCATGCCCAAGACAGCAATTAGCCAAATAGATTTGGGCTTTTGACGTAATGGGATAGTGTTTGTTGGCTGTTAGAGTTGTTCACTTGGAGCCTATACTTATGTTGCACACTGAAAAGGTCAGAGCTGACTTTCTGCACTTGCTTGAAATCTATTTTCATAGGAGCTGAAGTTAATGTTTTACCTAAACTTTATATTGCTTTGTAATAGAACTAGATCCAGATTAGTACAAATAACGAGTCCCCTGAAGTGGCTGAATTATTATTTACAGTTCTCTAAAACTCTCTTCTCGCCTAGCACGTTTCTTGCATATATGTGTATATCTGAATGTATGTGTGTGTGTACTCTAAATATTTTTTAAATCACCATCTACTGAGCACCGAGGCTTCAGTATTCTCACTGTAACTATTTATCTACTTGTTCCTTATGCACCACTGGCATTGGATTGTTCTGTTTGTTCTCTTCCTGCTACCCCTGAAAAAGAGGGATTTTGAGAACAGGAACTCTTGCTAGTGAATCCCCTGGCACCCTATCAGACATGAGGATTGCCAGTGTAATCAGTGGGCTTAGAAGGGAGAGCCCCAGAGTCAGTGTGGTCTTGAGAAAAGTAGTGCCCAGACTGAGTTGTGTAACCAGTATTTATGGAAAACTTGCAAATGACATTCCTCCTTATTAGAAGGCAAGGAGCCTGGGTAGGAAGCTGTGTATTTTGAGTGGGAGAGAAATGAAATACAGGGTACAGTGAAGCTAGGCTCTTTTCCATCAGAAGCTCCAGGGAAATATCACAGGAGATTGGGATGACTGTTAGCTTGCCAGTGATCTTGACTTTAACGAAATATATATTTTGAGAAATGCCATTTTATTTTTTAATCTCCTCCTCTCCCTATCATGTTCTTTTGATAGCTTAGAGAAATAACTCCTCTCTGTAACAGAGAGACACAACTCATAGATTGGGTCTATAAGATGCCAAAACAAGCAGTCAACTGCCATATACAATTACTTCAACTTTCTATCAACTTTATTTCTACAGTAGCTCTCACATCCTTTCCCTTGTCTCTATTCTGACTATTCTAACCCAGCAGAGGCCTTCTTTCCCACCCCTCTGGGACTAACAATAGCTCCTAAACAAATCTCTCTGCTTTTATTCTCACTTCTCTCTGATCTATCCTTAATTCCACCAACAGAACAATCTTTTTCATTCATAGATCCTATCATTCAACAAATATTTATTAAGTAACTGCTTTGTGCCAAGCTGGGGGTACAAAGATAGAACAATTATGATACTCTTCTTTCAGAACCCTGATAGGGCTCCTTATTGCCTGTGGAATAAAATTCAGTGTAGCCTTCTACTCTGTAATTAAGTATCTCCTTATTTTGCCAGTCTTTTCTTGGGTTACTTTTCACATATTTTAGGCTCAAGCCAAACTGGGCTACTTGCAATCTCCCTTATATTGCCATATTCCTGTTTTCTTTTATGCTTTTGCTGATGTTCATCTCTGGGTCTGGAATGTCCTTACCCCAATCCATGTCCTGCTCTACTTTACCTGTTGAATTCTTTTTAAAGGAAGTTAGCCCCACCCTTTTAAAGTTCAATACAAATATCACCCCTTCTGTAAAACTTTCCTTTATTCCCTCAATTGGTAATGTCCTTGTTCTCTCAGATCTCACATATTAAGTACCATGTGTCTTTCATGCAATCACAACATGACAACTTATCTTTGTGCTCTGCTCCTACTATATTATAAACTAGTGAGGGAAGAGAACATCTTTTCTATTTCTTTATGATATAGCTAGGTCTTATAAATTCAAAAATCCCCTGAAGTGGTTGAATTATTCAAATTTGAGCTGCCTATTTGGAACCAATTACTATGTCTTACAAAATTATGATTTCAAGCAATGTGAAGTTGGGTATATGTGACCACTTGAGGGGATTCATTGTTCAGACTAATCTGGACTACTTGTACTCAGTAAGTTCATAGTTTTACAGCTGAGCGCAGTCAACTTATTTTATAAATGAGGAAAATGAAGTAGAAAGAGACAGAGATTTGTCAAATACCATGCAGATAGTAGCTGGTGCAGGTGGGACTGGGACCTATGTTTACCAATATCAGAATCATGAACTTTCCAAAAGGCCATTTTCTGTATTCTGTAACTCAAATAGTTAAGAAATGTTTGTTTAATTGAATTGAACTGAATAGGAAAAAAAATACCCTTCAAACTGATTTTATATCTTGCAGACAAAAATAGTCTAGTGGGTTGACAAAATCTAATTGGCTTTTTAACTGAATTAACTGATCCATCTTGCAAAAATAGCCAAATAAGACACTGACAGCCTCAGTGACTCTCATCATTGGGAAGAGAAGTAAAAGGAAATAATCTTAAAGTGGAGGAACTGCTCTGGAACAATTGTCAAAACTCATTTTTGAAGGATCTATGAAATATCTGTGGCTAATTCTTCCTTCGATCCAGATCATAACCCCTTTTTAGAGATGGCCTCTGGGAGTTGCTGTGGCCACAAAATGCATCCCCATGCAGCCAATTTTTTGATGGCTCTCCCTCCATAGTTTTGCACTGTCCTCTATGCCTGGGATTCCTCCTTCTTCACTTTTGCTATTAGAATCCTTGATTTCTTTCAAGACTAAACTCAAATGCCATTTTCTTAGGAAGCCTTTTCCAGTTCCCCTAATTATCAGTGCCTTCCTCTCTAAGGTTATTTTTTGCATCTACTTTGTATGTATCTTATATGCATTATTTCACATACATTCTGTCCTTGCTCCCTTCTTCCCCCCTTTAGGATATAAGCTCCTTCAGGGCAGGAACTGATTTTACTTTTTCTTTATATCCTCAGCACCAAGAACAGTACTAGGTAAATATTAAGTGCTCAATAAATATTTATTATTTTTTATTTTACTTTGTCCTTTCAACATAAGAATAGTGCCCCATGGTACTTAATATATATAATTAATGTAAATTATATAATATAGAATTTATGACCTAGCTATTTCACAAAGAAATAGAAAACATGGTCTCTTGCCTCACTGAGCTTATAATATGGCAGGAGCATAACATATAACATATATAATAATAATATATTACATAATAATATAATATTTATTGATCAATTGATTTGTCCTCCACTAACAAGATTAAAGCCTCTACACCAAGGTAGGGCTTATGTTCTAATGGCATAATCAGTACTTATTAAATATTTGGACTAGATTTCTGAAATTTAGTCAAATTGCTCATGTGTGTGTGTGTGTGTGTGTGTGTGTGTGTGTGCCAGCATTGCCTTGCAAAATAAGGAGTTCCAGCATCTATCAGTGGAACCAACTGTCACAGACCAACAATGACAGTTCTGTTAGTGTCCCCCAACCCCCATCCCCATCCCCCCACTCTCCACCCACTTTATTCTTAAACTAATAGTGTATTTCTGTTATCAGGACCTGAGTTAGCTTTTTTTTTTCTTTAAAACTTTTCCAGGATTATGAGAATATCACAAAAACAACTTTTGCCTTTGTTTTCCTTTATGACTGGAAGCATTACCTTTTAGGCTTATCTGGAGAAGTTATTTTATATATCTCACATAATCATATCTTACTTAATTATCAGTTTGCTCAAAGCAAAAGAAATAGGAGTCAGATGAACAGCCCCACAGAAGCCTGCTGGAACTTTTATAAATGCTTTAACTACTTAGACATAGGTGTAATAGAGAGAATCACCATAATCAGAAAACTGAAGTTTTAGTTTCAGTTTTGTCTTTAAATATAGAGGTAACATAAAATATTTAATTTGGAATAATTTAATCATTGTAGGCTTTTTTAGTCTAAAATCTCTTCTACACTATACTTGACAGGTGATCATCCAATCTTCTGTGGAAGACTGTGGCATACCATCCCATATTTGGACAACTCTAATAATTGGGCAGTTTTTCCCCACCTTACATAAAGCCTGAATCTGCCTCTCTGTTTCATTCACCATTTAAAATATACTCTTAGTTTTGCTCTTTGAAGCCAAATAGAATAAATCTAATATCTTTTCTTTCTTTTTTTTTTGGTAGAAATAGCTTAAAATTTTAATTCTTTTTAGTTGGTTTATTCACATGGCTTTTGATTAAGAAAACTAGAAATTTAGTAATTGCCAATTTAACACTAGGCTCTAGCCACTGAGAATCTGTCATTTTTTGTAGAGTCCTGCTTTGTAGAACATTTGGAAGGATCTGCTCTGAAATATTGGTGCCCTGTTCTGGAATTAAATATGAAAGCATTGAGCCTTCCAGTTGCTTTTTTCATGTTTCTTTGAACTCTTATAGAAGTGTTCTGACAGAGTTTTAAAATGGTCTTTAGAGTATTCTTTAGTTAAGTCATCCTGAAAGGAGTGTTTTGGCTTGAGGTCATCCACAGGTTCTATGACTAGATCAGTTTGGGTCGCTAGCTTCCAGTTTTTAACACTGGTAGATAGATCTGCCCTTTTTAATCAATGCAAGGGACATACATATATGCTCTTAAATAAGATTTTAGTGGCTTGAATAGACACTCTGCTAAGTAGTTGATTTTAATTCTGAAGGCACTTTTGTCACATGGAAAATTGCCAGGAACAATAAACTCATGCAAAGCCAATAAATTAATTTCATCAACCTAGGTGCTATGGAATTTTTCTATTACATATTTACAGAGTTTTTCTAACTCTCTCATCAGCCTATGTTGGCCACCATCTTGGACCCAGAACTATTGTCATATGTGTATGTATGTATGCATATATGTGTTTATATGCATATATGTGTATACATATACATACATATTTGTATATATACAAAATTTAATATGGTAGCCCTTTAAATATTTGGATAGCTATCATTTCTCTCAAAGTCTTCTCTTCTCTGAGCTAGATGTTCGAAGTTCTTAAACTGGTTCACATGTGACAAAAAATTGAGGCCCTTCTTCATCTTGGTAGCTCTCCATGTGACTCTGGCCAAGTCATTGAATCTCTTTACACTGCATTTTCCTCAAATATTGACTAAGGATAAAGACACATGCTCTCCTTTCCTGCCTCATAGGATTTTGAAGCTTAAATTAGGTCATGTATGTAAACACACTTTGAAATAAAGTACTATGCAAATATAAGATATCCTTATTGCAGTCAGGACAAAAATACATTTTTATGGCTCAACTTAATAAGGAAACTGTTAGTGAAGCTATGGGGTTCTGGTATCACAGGTCCCTATTATCATGTTCTTCCTTAAATGGAGTCAAATCAAAACAAAAACAAATCATAGCAGTGATGCATGAACAGGGCTTTGATAGAGACACTCAAATTGTCTTGCCATCTCTGTGGACCTAATTAAAAGAGCAATATTTCTCCCCTCCCCCATTGTGGGGGATGACTCATCTGGCAAAAATATCACAGTACTAGAGGGACAAAATATCGGTTACACAGAGACTAATCTGTCTAGGAACAGAAAAAATAATGGTGTGCAGCAACAGAAAAAGGTGAGATATCTTTCAATCATAATGAACACCCCTTTTTCTTCTGAGGTCTTTATGAAGCTTGAAATTCAAAGGATTATATGTATTTACACACATTAGTATTCATATTATACATATATTATATGTGGGGATATAGATTTGTTGTTGTTCTTCAGTCATGTCCGATTTTCCATTATTTTGTTTTCTTGACAAAGACACTGGAATAGTTTGCTATTTTTCCCTCCACTGGATTAAGCTAACCAGAGGTTAAATGACTTGCCAAGGATCACACAGCTAGTGAACGAGGCTGAATTTAAACTCAGGTATTCCTGACTTCAGCTTCTCTCCCCACCACACTCACTGTTCTATCCACTAAGCCATCTCTCTCTCTCTGTCTCTCTTTGTCTGTCTCATTGTCTCTCTTTCCCTCTCTCTCTCTCTCCCTCCCTCACTCTCCCTTTTTCTCCCTCTCCCTCCTCTCTCCCTCTTCCTCCTCCTGTCTCTCTTTCTCTCTCTCCCTCCCTCCCTCTCCCTCCTTCCCTCCTTCCTTCTCTCTCTCTCTCTCTCTCTCTCTCTCTCTCTCTCTCTCTCTCTCTCTCTCTCTCTCTCTCTCTCTCTCTCTCTCTCTGTCTCTCTTTCTCAGCAAACCTATGAGATGAGCAAGGGAGCACATTTTTTCCTCGTGTCAAAAGTGAAAAATGTGAAGTACAGATAGGAGAGATGACCTTCTCTATCAAAGTCACATGACTATTAAATGACAAAGCTGGTACTAGTACCCAGGTCTTCTGACTTTTCTGCATGCCAACCTTGGGACATATGAGTAGTTACAGGTGTTTCAAGAATGTCTCTAGGGAGATTGTCCATATGGCTTGTATTTCTTTGTCTTTGACGAAGTATGCAGAAATTAAACTTTCATTATACTTTCTTTTCCCCACAAAATCAGGGTCAACTTCTATTCATAAACTTCATTTCTTTTCTCTTTGTTTTGTTTGTTTGTGTGTTTCTCTCTTTCTCTGTCTTTGTCTGTCTGTCTCTCTCTTTCCCTCTGTTTCTTTTAGTCTGTCTCTCTGTCTCTTTCACTCTGAACTTCCTTCCTTCCTTCTTTCCTTCCTTTCTTCCTTCCTTCTTTCCTTCCTTCTTTCCTTCCTTCTTTCCTTTCTTCCTTCCTTCTTTCCTTCCTTCCTTCTTCCTTCCTTCCTTCTTTCCTTCCTTCCTTCCTTCTTCTTTCCTTCCTTCTTCCTTCCTTCCTTCCTTCCTTCCTTCCTTCCTTCCTTCCTTCCTTCCTCCCTCCCTCCTTCTCTTTCTTTCTTCCTTCCTTCCTTTCTTTCTTTCTTTCTCTCTCTCTTTCTTTTTTTCTTTCTTTCTTTCTGTTTCATATCTGTAGTATATGTATATATCTATATGTGTATGTATATACATACATATATACATATACACACATGTGTGTATGCATACATATCTCCAGAGACACTTTTGAGGCCAAGTTAATAAGCAGTTTGTGACCTGATAAATTTTATGACAATAGTCATATGGTCATGTACTTTCAACATGACTAAGTCCCACAGCAATATGGAATTCAGTCTGGAAGATGCATGAGGGGGTAAGACTTGAGATGTATGACTATTTCCCAAGCTACCCCTGCATTGCAAAGAATAATGGAAGAATTTCTCTTTTGAACAATGAAAACTCTCTATTTAGTTATTAAAGGTAAAAGTATCTTTTTCAGAATTTGTTCATTTGAGAATATCAAGACTTTAAATATGTGGTCTTGTAACACATTTTTAAGACTGCTTAAGATTCCTAACAAAGTCAACAACCTTTATGGTAGTTTGTACAAATGCTATTGCCCTTTTTGCAGATGAGAGAACTAAGGTCCAGAGAGGTCAAGGTCACACAGGTAGTGAGTGTCAGAACCGGTACACAAACACAGGTTTTCTACCTTCAAGACTGGGTGAGTGCTTTTTCTAGTACAACACATATCCTCTCGGTCACATTTCCTGGTTTATTGGTTAGCATTTCTAATAATTTGAAATTTTCTCCTTTTTTTCTCAACCAATTATTCTTGTCTGTATGGTTTTGCCTGTAAAGAACTCTATCACATTGTCCCTTAAATGAACCATTTTGGGGTCCACTGCTTAAAGAGGAAGTAGAAGCTGCTCCACCTATTACTAACAAATGTAAAAATGAGGGAAAGTGAGGGAAATTTAAATATTTTAATAGTCCCATAAAGATGGCCCTCTTCTTCAGTCCTCAGACTGAAGTGATCAGTTGTTTTGTGTGTCTAGGTGTTTCCTGTTTTGTATTTACATGAAAAACAGTATGATCCTATTAGAACCATAATTAGGAATATTTGACCCTAGGCAAGCAATGGAAGTCCAGGAGAGTGGAGAGATCATCTGATAGCTTCCTATGTTTACCAATTATTATTATTATTATTATTTTGCTGAGGCAGTTGGGATTAAGTGACTTGCCCGGGGTCACACAGCTAGGACATGTTAAGTGTCTAAGACCAGATGAACACATCTAAGTGTCTAAGATCAGATTTGAACTCAGGTCCTCCTGACTTCAGGGCTTGTGCTCTATCCACTGCACCACCTAGCTGCCCCATACCAATTATTCTTAGTTGAAATATCCACTACTAATTGCTAAGCTCTCATTATTTCTATGGTGCAGAAAGATTGCAAGTGTGGTCAGTATTCTCTAAACTTATTGCCTCTTAATTTATCATGTTATGCCCTGGCTCTTCCCTCTGGTTATGACTCTGGATTCAATATATTTCTTCTCTGTTTAACACTGGCTCATTTCAACATAAACGGGCTTAACCTTAAAAATCTATTGAAATATGCAGCTGGTGTAGAAACCAGAGCATGCATGCTAAGGGGAGAAGTCATCAAGGAAGAGCACCTTGGGTCTCCACAAGAGAGAGAGAAGTAATTATTTTGATTTTTAGGCTTTGCTTGAGGTATCAGTTATGAAAAGCCTGTATATTTAGAGCCCTAGCTAGTGCAAATATTTTATTTTTGTTGTCCAATTGTTTCAGTCATGTTCAACTCTGTGATTCCATGTGTAGTTTTCTTGACAAAAACACTGGAATGTTCCAGCTCATTTCACAGATGAGAAAACTGAGATAGAGTTAAATGACTTGCACAGGGTCACACATTTAGTACATGTCTGAAGTCATATTTGACCTCTAAAAGATGTCTTCTTTTTTTGAAGCCCAGTGCTCCATCCATTGTGCCATCTAGCTGCCCTTAGTATAAAAGTTGATTTCTTCCTTAAATATTCAGCAAATTCAACATCCATGTGTCATAGGATATTATGAAATTTAATCTGTAGGAACCTTTAAGACCAATACTTTTGTTTTCTACTTTAGGAAATTAAGGCCTAGAGAAGTTTGATAGGATCAGTTCTTATTTTTTTTTAAGTTACAAATCACCTTTGAAACCATCCAATTCAATGATCTTGAATTACAGATGAAGCTATAGGATCTAGAGAAATGAAATTACTTGTCTGAGGTTACACAATGAGGAAGTGGCAAAGCTGGAATTTAAATTTAGATGCTGATTGCAAATTTCAGGATTATCAGTACCACCCTGATAGGTTACAGAGGGAGTAAAGAGCAGCACTGGCTTTAAGCTCCAATTCTTCTGATGTAGAATTCTGGGATTCTCCCAGAAAATCTGGTGATTTTCTCCCCACTGTGCCATCACTGATTATTATGTGCAAAGTATGGTGCAAAGCACGTAGAGAGAAGCAGAGCATAGATAAAACTTGGTACCTGCTATCAAAAGGCTGACTGGATGGATACAAAGAAACCCAGATGACCATCATGGGAAATAATGTAGGATGAATGCATAAGGGAGGTGCAAAGGACTCTGTGAAGATCAAAGGGGAATAATGTCAGGCTTTTTGGAAGAAGTAAAATTTGATTTGGACCTCAGCGATGAATAGGAATTTGACATAGGAATAGAGGTAGAAGAAGGTAGAAAGTAGATGTCAGGTAGAGAGGAAAACATGAGAAAAGGAGTGAGAATTGAGAATTTCAAGCATGACTGCAGAATGGTGAGCACTTCTGTTTGGTTAGAATGATGGCAAACTTTGGTCTATGTACTGCAGGTTGGGTACACATGATCCCTTTCTCCTTGAATTGCTGGCAGAGGAGTTTGAACCCTACTTTTTCAGACAGTATGGAACTTTTGAAGGAGTTTTGAGCAGAAAAGATAGATGTCCAATCTTAACAATGTTATAGAAGACAAGACTTTGTCTCAGAAACAGGAGTCTAGAATTCCAAGTGACAGTCCAGATTCTTCCACTAATCATTTGAACACTAACCTAATGAAATTTTATAGAACTTATTTTCCTCAGACTCATCTTCAGACCTCAGCCTTCAGCCTCAGACACTTATTATTAGCTGCCTTGCCCCTGTTTGCCTCAGGTCCTCACCTATAAAATAAGCTGGAGAAGGAAATAGGAAACCATTCCAAGGTCTATGCCAAGAAAACCCTAAATGGAGTCATGAAGAAGCATGAAAAAGGTTCAACAACACACAAATCCACAAATGGAGTTAGGAATACTGGTCCTACCATCCACAGGGAAGTCCCAGATCACTGGACGGGAGGTCTCCTGGAAGTTAAGAGACTTGATCAAAATTGCACAGTATGCTTTTGGACCCAGATCTTCCAGTTTTATTTTCTCACCACCACCTCCCAGGCCCTTTAGTAGCCATGGAACTGGCTTGTGGGATATATTAAAATTGCAAAGAAATTTTCCCTTTCCCATCATCTATCTGTAGCAGATGGAGTGTGAGTATGGGGTCCTTTTCATAGAGAGTCTTTGTCTCAGGAGCTCCTTCCTGGCTGTCCCTGCTCCATAATGACCTCATCAGATTCTGAGGACACAGAGCCTGATGTTTTCCTTTTAAAGAGGTTCTTGGAGTCCAAGGTCCTTGGTCAGGGCCCTATCTGATTGGTGTTCAGGGACTCATTGTTATTCTCTTGTACTTCTGACCTAAGGCAATTTCTCCATTTTGGCATAATTTTAAAATCTAATAGGAAAAAAACACTTGCAATGAAATCACTAGCATTGCTCCTGGGGCTGGTCCATTTGTTTTCTGAGTCATCGTTTAGACTGTGACTTGCCTGGCAGACAGTTGGAGGGAGGAGGAAGGAAAGATGGGCTGCAGTGCAAAGGCCTTCCTTCGGGACAGCAGCCCTGGGGAGCATAGTTGGGTGGGGGAGAGGCGGGTGGGGGGGGGGGATGGATGAGGGAGAAGGAGTCTGGTCTGGGAAGGGGTGGGGTCGAGTGTCTAGGCTTGTGTCTGAAAGCTGGCCCTGGATTTATCGTTTGGGGTCAGGCGAGCTCCCCTCCCTGAGCCCAGTTACAGCAAATTCAGTAGCATTAGCGTTCCCTCTCTGTGGGAGGGAAGGGAGAGCCAAGGAGCCTGCCTGCGACAGGATTCTGTGAAAGCCACATCTCCCAGCAGGAGAGACAGATCCTTTAAAAGCTTTCTCAAGCCTTGGATACCAAGGGGCCTGTAATTCAGATCTATGGATGTCCCATGTTCACAAGCGACTATTTCTGACTGTGTCTGACAGCAACCCTAAAACATGGAGACCTGTTTACTGTTTTGTAACCCAGACAAAGGCTTATTTTCTTCCCACCATTTTCCCCAATGAGCATTGCCAAGAACACTGCATGCACTGTTTTGGAAAAGAACTGGGCATTCTGGGCATTGAGAAATGGGTTAAGTTAGCTCTTCCAAAACCAGCTCCAATAATGGTAGGATATTTGAATAGATGGAGAAAGACAGCCTGGAACCACAGCTCTCAGAGCTTCCTTTAAAAAATGTTGGGTTTTTTTTTTTTTTGTTTCTTTATGTTGATTTTATTTTAACTGGTGTAGTCATTGTGTATATTATTCTCTTGGCTCTGTTTTCTTCAATCTGTATCACTTCTTATAAACCTTCCCATGTTTCTAGGAATTCTTCATATTTGTCATTCCTTACCCCATAATCATCTATTATATTAATGTACCATAATTTGTTCAGCAATTCCCCAGTTCTTAGGTGCACACTTTGCTTCCAGTTTCGCATTATCACAAATAATCAATCAACAAGCATTATGTAAAACCTCCTTTGGGCCAGGCATTGTGCTAGGTCCTGGCTAATGCTGCTATAAATGTTTTTGTACATATGGGTCTTTTCTTGCTTTCAATAAGGATCAATTTAGTAACTTTTTTTTCTCAATTCCAAATTATTTTCTAAAATGGTTCAATTGACAGTTTCACTATCAGTGATTTAGCATGTCTATTTTCCATCAATGTTTCCCCTCCCCCTCCAATGTTTTAGTGTCTGAAGATTATTTAGTATATTAATAAAATGTTTCTCAGGCTGTTGTGTTCTATTGATCCCAGAGGATTAGAAATAGTGGGTACAGACTGCATACAGGCAGGTTTAGGCTGACTGTGTGAATGAGTTTTCCAAAAGTGAATGGTCTACCTTGGGAGGTGATGGATCTCCCCTTACTAAAGGTTTGCAAAGAGAGGCTAAATGACTACTATCCAAGGAATGGTGTAGAGATAAGGGTTTATTGTTCAGATTTAAGTTGGGTGGAATGGCTTTCTAAAGTGTCTTCCAGTTCTGAAATTCCATTTTATTAGAAAACACTTCAAGCTTATCTTGATTTGTATTTCTCTGATTATTAGTGATTTTGATTATTTCCCCCTTAGATGATTATTGATAATTTGTTTCCTTTTCTTTTGAAAAACTGTTCATGTCTAGTTTGGCTTTTTCTATAGGGAAAAAAATGACCACTGTCTCTAATGAAATTCTCTGTGTTAGTTTGATCTCTTATCCTAAATATTTATGCAGGAAGATGGAAGTGGTCATATTTCTTCACCTAATCAATTTATTGATAGGCAACATTGGATGTGAGGTGATCAGGGTCTCTGTTAAGTATCTCTCCAGCTCTTCTTAGAGTGCAGGAGGTAAATGAAGTGTGTGCTGAGCATTCTATGCAGGCTGATTCTTGGCAAAATTGAGAAGTAGATTTCTCCCTTCCATGACTCTCAAGGTACTTTTCAGCATTGGATGAAAAGAATATTAGAGCTGAAAGGAGTGCAAAAGGCCATTTAATCTAACTTTCTCTTTTCACAGAAAAGAAAACTGGGGCCTGGGAAGATTAAGTGAATTATTGAAGGTCACTTCTCTAGTGAATGATAGAGTTGGGACTCAGATCCAGCCCTCCTGATTTCAAGTCCAGAGATCTCTCTAGTGTATCACACTGCTTCTCATTGCTATCATTTTAAGACTCTTTTTATAATTCTTTCAGGAAGAATTGAGTTCAAATCCAGCCTCAGATATTAGCTCTGTGATCCTGGATAAGTCACATAATTGCTATTTGCCTATAAATAGGAATAATGATAGTACTTACAACTCAAGTTTATGAGGCTCAAATGAGGTACTAATTATAAAGTGTTTAGCACAGTCCCTGGCATATAATAAGTACTGGATAAATGTTAGCTATTATTATTTTTGCTTTTATTGTTGATTCTTTTGGTGTAGAGAAGGCCTAGGGAGGAATCTACCATGACAGGTCTATTTCTCCTCTGCAACTGCTTCTCTCAATGACACTGGCCTCTCTTTGAGGGCTTGTCTTAATCAAATCAACAAGCATTGATCAAATGCTTGTTATATGCTAAGCACATAATAATAATAATAATAATAACAATAATAAGTAATAATAATATCTTTTAAGTGTATAGCACTATAGAGTTTTAAAAGTTTTATATGTCCCTCATCTCATTTGATTCTCATAACAAACCCTGTGCAAGCAGTTCTTGGTACCCATTTCACTGAGGCCCAGAAAAATGAAAGTGATTTCCCCAGCCATATAACTGGAAAGTAGCAGGATTCCAATACATGACTTCTGGTTCCAAGTTCAATGATCTTCCAGAAATACTATCTGAACTTATCTAAGTTTATATCATAAGATACAAATTAGGATTGTTCTTCTGAGTTTAGTCCTGTGAGGTTTGTCCTTAGTCAAATACAGGATGTCCCAAAAGAGGCTTATTCTCATTTTAAGCTATAAAAGGAATATCCTTCAAGATATTAAAGCTTAAAGTAGTGTTGAGACTTTTCGGATCTCTGGTATACAGAAGATCTTCATGTGATATTTAGTGTAAATCAATGTAAAAGGAACTTTACCCAGAATTAGGAGAGAGCTTTGTTCAAATCCTATCTCTAAATGTTTATTAGGTGGCAGAGTGGATAGAGCACCAGGTCTGGAATAAGGAAGTTTTGAGTTAAAATCTGGCCTCAATCACTTCTAAGGTGTGAGACCTAGAACAAGTTACCTAACCCTGTTTCCTTCAGTTTCCTTATCTGTAAAATGAGTTGGAGAAGGGAATAGCAAACCACATCAGTATCTTTGCCAAACCCCAAATGCGGTCCTAAAAAGCTGGACTTGACTAAAAATGACTGAATAAGAAAAATGGAAAAATCACTTAATTTCTTTAAGCCTTCTGTAAAATAGAGATAATAAATTATTACCTGTCTCACAGAGGCATAAATGAGAATAATATTTGTCATGTACTTTGTAAACTTAAAAGAACTATCTAAGTGTTAACTATTACTATTTCATTCATGTGACAAATATGATGTCAGACAGTTCACAGAATTACTTTACCATTTTAGATCTCAATGTTATCTTCTCTAAAATGAGGCCATTGGATGAAATGTTTTAAAAGATCCTTTTGGCTCCAAGATTCCTTGATTCCAATGAACAGTCAGAAGATAAGTTATGGTTCCTATGGGCTCAGTCAAGTTATTCCCAAATTGAGTCTGGGCTAAAGCAAGGTCAGTGACTTGCATGCAATTGGCAGAATGTGGAGGAAATCTCCAAAAGATAACAGTAGAATTGTAATCTGAGTCCATTTCTCCATGCATTTTTCCCTGTTGTGAGCTGCAAAAGACCTTCCAGCCTATGCTTCTTTGGGCCTTCCCCTAGTATAGGTCTTCATCCTTTGAGAATTTCTTAGAATGATTCTGCCAAGATTAATAAAGTTTGATTTTTCCAGAACAATTTAAAGGCAGCATAGTTGAAGTCTTTCATTCCTGAGTACTTTAGAACATGAAGTGTTCTGAGTGGAAACAAGCTCTTCAATTCTTTAGAAGTGACTATGTAAGACTTGCATTGTGTTTAAGAGGACTCTCATTATTTACTGAAATTTATCCCAGTTACTTACTAGAATCAAAAGAAGTAAATACCTTTTGCTCATAAGCCTTAAAACAGGATTTCATTGATGGACATGTCATCTTTCTAAGATGTCTAATCAATTAAGGCTAGCCTCAGATTTAGGAAGATGAATTTTATCTCTGACACATACTGGCTTATAACCTTTGTCAAATTGCTTAATTTATCTAGTACACCGGGCCCTCTAGGCAATTCTCCAAGATTAGCAGGTGCTGATCTACACTGGTGGAAGAACTTATTCTCTATTGTAGCAACATGCTCTTCAATAGTTATTTATGCAATCAGAGTTCTATACATAAATGTATACAAAATGTCACTTAAACTTTACAACTACAATATAAGTTGGTAACTATAGGTACTATTATCCCCATTTTGGAGATGTAGAAATTGAGGATCAAAAACATAAAATTGTCTTGTCCAAGGTCATAGAGCTGCTTAGTTTAAAAAAAGAGAGAAAGAGAAACAATATTCACACTAAGGTCTTCTGGATTCCAGGGCCAGCCCCCTAATTGCTGTATTACAATGTTTCTTACATAGCCCAGTTATTCAATTTCAGAATATTTTAAATATGCTTTCCCAGTTTATATAGCTCCTATATACTGGAAGATAGCAAACCAACCAGAGAAATATCCTAGTTAAGAGATAAAGATTTGGGACAATTTTATCCAAATTGGTTACCTTATGATTTTTTTGCATTTTGAAATGTAATACATATCGCACCAAATTGTAGTCCTCTCTTCACAGCCTCAGTGACCATGGTATAGTTAACTGGACATGCTGGGCACAGACTGCTCTGAATTTATTTCATTTGTACTTATTTCCAGGCTTTTGTTTAGAAATTGTGTTTTTTGGCTCAGATTCAAATAAATTCAAACTGAGGTGATAAAGAGAATCAATCTAATGGGAGAAGTTGCCACCAAGGTTTTGGTTACAATAGTCTATTGATTCTCAGATATGCCCTGAGCATCATACAAAATTATTTATTTGATACTGCCCTATCAGGTTGTAGTGCAGACATTAGTAGATTGATTAAAAGTACATGGTTAGGAGCGATAACAAAGGTTCATTTAAAGAGCCACTACCCTGCTGAGAGTAATGTGGCAGCCGGGCAACAAGGAATAATGCGCCAATAAACTGAGGCATTTCCCAGACTGCTAGGTTATCAAAGCGAGGAACTAAGTGTGTTTCTCTTAGCACTCAGTTGCAACAGCTCAGGACTATTGGTGGAGGTCCGAAATGAAATGAGACAATGATTAAGTTGTCTTAGAAACTATGATTATCCTATCTACTGATTTTAGATACTGCTGTAGTGTAATAATATATATATATATTCTACCATTATTACCATCATTATTATTTTTTCTGGAGGCAATCAGGATTAAGTGACTTGCCCAGGATCACACAGCTAGTATGTATATGAGTTCAGATTTGAATTGAAGTTCTCCTTACTCTATCTACCATTGCCTTCAGTACCACCACTACCTTTACCATCACCACCACTATCATCCTAACTATCATCATCATCATCAATATCATTAGCTATATAATTTGAGAGAATTCTTTTATCTCATTAAGCCTCAGTTTTTCTATCTGTAAAATGGGGATAATGATATAACTGCCTCATAGGGTGGTTATAAGAAAATCACTTTGTCAACCCTAGAGCACTCACAGAAGTTGAGATGTTATTGTAGCTTCTTACTATGTTTCTTCTAAATATGGAGAAAGATTAGTGATTGCTAGTAAGAATTGGAATGGGGAGGGGAGAAAAGAACAGGGCTGGTTCACAAATTTGTCCTTAATGCTAATTTCTTCTCTTCTAACAGTCTGTTCCTTGATCACAAGTTTCCCATCTGGCATTACTCATTCATTATAGAATAAGTATTAGCTATATCCTGCCAATGAGAGATTCTACCTCATGGAAGAAAAATCCTCTGTGAGTTGTATTAAAATAGGGCCCTGATGTACCTTGTAGTTATCCAGAGCTACAGTTTCCCATATTGTACCTCCAAAACAAGATGTGAGGGAATTTCGGAATCCTGGAACACAAGAAATAATCTCTCCCTTTCCCCTTCTCATAGGTGAATATTAGCTAATATTGGTAACACAGAGTGTTCTTACATTTACTACAGTAACACAAGAATAGAGACTCTATAGCCTCTCATGGCAACCTTTCCCAGTGTTTTATCTTCCTCATAGTCCCAAATAAAATCTCTCCGTATGCTTGAAGATGTCAAATTAGTCACTATAGTCCTCTTGGCTTTCTCTTCTTCAAGCTAAGGAATCCCATTTCCTTCAATCCTTCTTTTAGAATCCATTTTTTTTCATCACTAGGATTGTTTTTGTTGTCCTATAGGTCAGTGTGAGACAGGTATCTAATTTGTAGAGGGAAAAAAAGACACTTGACAACTGCCCTAAATGGCTTTTGAAATTGCTGAACTGTTTGCTGGTCATTTCAAGCAGATGGAGCTCTCATGTTTTGAAACTCACTGAGATATGTGCTAGGGGATATCATATGTGTCTTTTACTTTTTTCCTCTTCCTTTCCCCAAACCCTTCTAGGCATAAGTTTTCTTAGGAAGAGAGGAGGCTGAATGATTTAGAATCTGATTTTTTTCTCTCTCCAGAGGTGAATTATGTCCAATGACAGGACCATCATAACCAATAGAGAGCAATTAGGCACTAAGGATCTACCCCCGGTGCCTATAAGAACATCTGGTTCACTGATGGGACTTGGCCCAAGAAATGTCACATTGTGTTGTTTGAGAATTCTAATCTCCAAAGGAAAGCATCCCATCAATATCAGTCACAGTGCTATGATTTCAGATGTATAGAGTGTATTAATGATTAACTTTGTTCACCATCAAGAAAATCAGGACCATCACATTTGAATTCTATTATTCCTGGATTTACAAGCCTGCTTGTAAAAGGGGAAGAAATGGGATTCCAAAGAACTAAGATGGGAAAAGCAATTTAATTAGATTAACTGTGTATGAATGACAGAGATCTGAGCTAGAAGCAATGTAGCTATGAGGGAGGTATGGAAGGGGTCGTTTTGTAAGGTATCTGAAGGAAGAAAGCCACCAAAAATGTGGAGGAGAAAAAACAACAACTCATATTTTATGTTCTCTCAAGAAAATATAACTAAGAGTATCAATAGCTATCAACCTATTTTCTTACTTATCTAGCTACCAAAAATAATCTTTTATGAGAATTATCTGCATAGTTGGGGAGGGCATCCTCAATTAAAGTATTAATAGGGGACAGACTGACTTTTGCAAGTGCCATTTCATAGTAGAGCATAAGTTTCCAATCAAACAATCGACTGAAAAGGTAGAGAGAACAAAAAAAAAATTCATTCTGCTTATTGTTTATTATTATAAAATATTTGATTCAATAGAGCAAAATAGCACCTGAAGAACTTTCTAACAAGTTGTCTCATGCATACATCAAAGTTATTAAAATTTTCCCACTTGGGAAAACCAAGTGGATGAAAAATGTATATTACTTAGATTATAAGTATAGTTAAGTAAACAATCTATTTGAACTCATCCATTATATCCATCCAATACATACACACATATATATTTATATTTATATTGCCATCACCCTCCTCTCAGCAGAAGGGTGAGGATGGATGATTTAGACTGGCAATAACATTTATTTAGCGTCCATTCATTGTGCACAACCTAACTAACTCAATCAATAGAAATGGACAATGATGTGGGCCCAGAAATAGAGGGAAGCAGGAAAGTAGGCTAGACCATCTCCAGGAATTTGCATAATTCTTTTAATTGCCCTAACCTTCTCTTAGTACTATACAAACTAATGGTTTTTTAACTTACATTTTTTATCAATGTTGTTTTATAGGTGTGGATTAAAAATCCCTATAGTCTTATAAAATAACTATCTTCCAGGAGGCAAAAAAAGAGGCTAATGGGAAGTGGGACCAGGCTCAACATGTAACAAATAAGGAATTTTGAAGAATTTGAATAAAGAATGCCATCATCCTGTGATGATGCATCAAAGATACCTAGGTCAATCAGTGATTAGAGTGGCAGTCCTGGAATCAAGAAGACTTGAGATTAAATCTGGCCTCTGTGTGATCCTGAGAAAAATCATTGTCTATTTCAGATTCTTCAACTGTAAAATGGGGATAATAATAGTACTTAATTTTTAGCAAATGAGAATGTTTATATGTCCTGGCATATAGTAGGTACTTAATAAATGCTTGTTTCCTTTCATCAGGAAAAATGTATTTGAAAAGGATGTGATTGTAGTCACATGATAAGAGTAAGGGATGACCAGTGGAAAGACTGACAGTTCTACTGCTTTATTTACTATGTGAACTCCAAGTACAAAGATAGCCCCAGGATTGTCACTTTAAAGGAAGTCACTGACACACAGACATAGATGGATTGTGACTGGCCATATGAAGTGACCAAAGGAGGTCACTGATCTGTCTAAGTCAAAGGAATTTCATTTGAAATTTCCAAAACCTGAAACAACAGCCCTAGCTAGGCTCTGCATACTGAGTGGGTGCTAAATAAATGTCATTGCCGGTCTGAATCATCCATTCTCACCCTACTGCTGAGAGGAGGGTGATGGCAAACACTCTCCATCCTGTTTCATGGATGCTAAAGAGAACTGATAGCTTAACTTTTTCCTTGTCCTTGCATTCACAACACACATACACATACATTGTAAAATGCAGTTACTCATATATGAGAATAGTGTCTGTGTGTGACATCCCCATGGTATTTGGTGTCCCTTGGCATCTACCCACCTGAGATGGAAAAAGATAAGAAAAAAATTTTAACAGTCACTCTGTAAAGCAGACACAAAACTTAACGAGAGGCTTCTTCTCCTTTCATTGGGCAAGCCAGTCCTTCCTTTGGTGAGCCCTAGACAAAGCTACATTCATGAATGATATGAGTTAATGTAAAGTCCACAATGATGACCATGTCTCGCACTGATGTAGATTGGTACATTCATATCTGTAGTCATGAGGGTCAGAGTATCAATGAAAAAAAATAATGAGGGCATTGTGGTCCCCCTTACACAAATGGTGTTGTGCTCCTATGAGATCGCCCGGCAGCTGGGTCAGCAGTGCCCTCCAGAACTGGCGGAGAGGTGCCCAAGACATGAACAATACTCCGTTACCCCAACAAGGCAACATAAAAGGCTTTTCTCTTGGAAGCATAATCAGCCTTCAGTGATGTGGCAGCAAATGGAACTGGGCCATCCTCAGCCTTCTCAGGCTACTTACACAGATGTTGAAGAAGAACAATAATAAGGGAAAATAGAAAGGGAGACATGGAGAAAAATTCCAAGACCAACACACAGCAGCAGAGAAGAGAACCATAGGTTTATTGATGTCTAAAAATACCAGAGATCTCTCTGTCAGAGAGGGAATATAGGAGACTAAGAAAGAACGTAAGGGATTAGCTTCTCATCTTATAGGATCATAAGGTTTAGAATTAGAAGGAATTGTAGAGATCACCTAGTTCAAAAGGAAGTATCGTTGATTTATGAACTCTCAAAGTAGGAAAGAGCTTCAGAATTCTTCCAGTACAGTGTATACAAGAATTGCCTCTCTCAGATCCCCGAGGTATAGTCATTCAGCTTCTGCTTCGAGAGAGGCACTCTGCCAAGGCAGCCCATTATACTTATGGACTACTTTAATTGTGTTAGGGAGTTTTTCCTTACATGGAGCCAAAATTGGTATATCTGCCACTGCCACTCTTGGCTTCTGTTTCTCCACTCCACCCCATCTGGCCTCCCCCCAGGACCAATAAGAATATACTTAATCTCTCTTCCACAAATAGCAAAACTTCAATTTGAACCCAAAGCCATACAGGTTTAGTACTTCTCTTCACCCCACTCTTTACCTTGGAATAATAAGTAAATCAATAGCACCATTCTTGGAGGAAATGTGTCAGTCCACTGCCTCAAAATTCAGGTTATCAACTCTGGATTTCATTAACCAAAATATTCTCTTTGGTGACAATTCCTCTTAGTGGTTATCTTCCTCTATCAGGACATAAGTTCCTTGAGGTCAAGTATTATTTTGTTTGCTTTATATGTATTATCTCCAGGACTTAGCAGAGTCCTTAGCACATTTGTTGTTTAATCTTCAGTCTTTCCAATTGGCCCAGGGTGAACCTAGCAATTGTTTGTATTTTTTGGTCACAAACTCCAAGGGTCTTCCCATCCCAAATTATTATTTTTTTGACTAGGTAAAAGAGACCATTTCTTACCTAAATTAAATGGTGTTGCTTCAGTCAAACTGAAACTGGTAAAGACCTAAACTTACAAAAGTCAAGGTCTCCCACTGCATCCAGAGTCATCTCTCATCATCCTGACCTATATCTTGCCACTGGACCTGATGGCTCTGGGGGAGAGAGTGAGGCAGATGACCTTGCACAGCCCTTCTTCCTCACTTGCATGTCATGACATCACCTACTTGATATCATGGTCCTCTTCCAGAATGAAAAATAGACAAAAACAACAGCAACAATTACAACTGAGCTCATGAAGCAAAGCATGCCCATGGGGTTTTCTTGGCAAAGATACTGGAGTGACTTGCAATTTCCTTCTCTAGTATTTGTCATCTAGTAAGTTTTTCATAAATGCTTTTTTCATTAATTTACTAATATTCATACTCACTCAAAAAACATCTATTAAGTGCCTATTGTGTGCAGGACATTTTGCTGGGTACTGAGATAAGGTTTAGATGAGACATAATTCCTTAATTCATTAAGGTCACAGTTGAGTGGGGTAATAAGCACAAGTACAGCTAATCATAATATATAACATGCCATTATAAACACATTCAAGAAGTAAAAAGAAAAGAAAAGTATTTTATGAAATGAAAGTTGTTGCCAATAGTAGTTAAAGAGTTGCACATGGAAGGTTTGCAGAAGGAAGTAACATATGAGCTGAGCTTTAAAGGATAGGTGGGAATTCATAGATAAAGGTGGTAGATGGGAAGATAGATCTGATTTCTTGCTCTCTTATGGAAAGAGCTAGGGAGGAATAAAATTTGGAACTCAAAAACTTTTAGCATTTAATTGGGGGAAAATAAAATATATATTTTTAAAAAGCAAAGGAGACAGTATAAATAGAGGTGAAATATTGAAGTGTGTTCCCAAGAAACTCATCATGGAGTCCAGTTTGGCTGAAGCTCAGAATGCATACATAGTATATGAGATGGAGAAGATAAGGTAATAATAAAGTATTGCAGAACACTTGTTATAACCATATTAAAGTAAGGATTTGGGACTCTAATCAGTGAACATCAGGGAAATACTAAAGCTATTTGGCAAATGACATAATTGCCCTTTTCATTTAAAAAAAAACAGTGATGGGAAGGACAGTTTGGAGAGGAGAAAATGAAGGTGAAGAAACCTGTTAGGCTGCTATCACAATAGTCTAAGTATGTATTAATGAACAAGGAATTCATTAATTAATGTTTCTAGAGAAGCTGCTGTGGAAATAAGAAGGAGGGAGATAGAAATCAAGTGCATTGAGGAGCTAGAATCAAAATATACATGGCTTTGACAACTCTGCTCCTTTGTCTCCCTTCTACTTTTTTTTTTTTTTTGGTGAAACAATTGGCTTTAAGTGACTTGCACTTGCAGGAAATGTTAAGGTTCTGAAGCCTAATTAGGACTCAGGTCCTCTTGATTTCAGGGTCAGTGTTCTATCCACTGAGCCATCTAGTTGCCCCTCTCCTTTACTTTTCATTCTGTCCTTCAAAGCACAGGACACATCCCACTTTTCTTATGTCTCTAGTCCAAATGATTTCTTCCTTCTTTGAATTCTTCTGGATTTTATTGTTTATATCATGGATGTGCTTCTTAGCAGTTGCTTCCTTCTTTTGCTAGTCCTTCTATTAATTACTATCAATTTTCTTACTCTTCCTTCCTTAAACATTTCAACTCTGCTGCTTACTCCCTCTCTATTATATTCATCTTAATAAAGATGTATTAAGTACCTACTATGTGCTAGACATTGAGGATGGAAATATGTCAAACAAAACTGAACTTGACCTTAAGGGTCAAGGGGGAAAGGAGTGGTTCAATAGGTGAACAAATGAGTAAAATACAAGTAAAATTAAAGAAAGACAGAGTACCACAGTGAGATCAGGGAAAGCTTCATGGGGGAGGTGGTACCCAAGGCTGAAATTTGAAGTTAGGCATTGAGTTTTCCAATAGTCCTTGAAGACAATGGGCTACTTTTGAAAAAAAAAAAAGAAGATTAGGAAGTCAGGAAGTCAGTTTTTAGGGATAGTGGAAAAGGATCTTTCAGTCTAATTTTGTTTGTGGACCAGAATCTAAATTCAAGCTAAAATTTGTCCTCCATATTAGCTACTTGAGAAGCAGTGTAGTTCAGTGGTTAAGGAAGATCTAGTTTTCAAACTTCATCTCCACACCTCCACCACTCAGGTAACCTTTATCAGTCCTTAACTATAAAATGAAGATCATACTTGCAGAACCTATTTCACAAAGTTGCTGTGCACCTGTTTAAATAAGAGAATATAGGGAGTCTCAAAAGCTTATAGTTACCAAGGGTATTTGGTTACCAAGGTTTTGGAAGAATCCATTAAAAGAATATTCCATGAAGCTTGAGTATGCCATTTACTGGCAGATTAACCCCATAGAGGAGTTTAGCACATTAACCAGAGTTAACTATAACAAGGAATAACTATAACAAGTTAACTATAACCATTAAAGAGAAGACATTATGAGGGAGAGAGAGGGTACTTCATAGCAGGTCTAGTCCTGAAAAGGATTTAGCAAAGAACTTCATCATGAGCACATAGGGAAAATATAACTGGGGGTTTCCCAGGGAAGAAGAGGAAGTACCAGGAAAGAATTTGGTAACTCAGAAGGATAGATCAAGAAGGAGCCAGGTGGAATCCACCTGACTGACCAGATGTCAGATCTGTCTAAAAATATGCTTATTTATATCTCAAAAGTTGTTTAAAGATACCCAGAAATTAGAGGGCTAGACAATGGAGGATGATAAAGAATTCCAATCTTACAATCATATTATACAAACAGGATAATGTAGGACTTAGTCATACCTGGTTGGGTTTCTTCTTCCACAAGGGAAGAGAGTAAGTTCAAAGTCCACATCACTAATACTTTTGGGATACATTGCGTATGTGTGTCTCTATCTGTATGTGGTAAATATACATATATATATGTATACATGTGTATATTGATCTCTTCAAACTTTAAAGTTCTTTGTCATGAGTCATATTAATTCGGAGACCTTGTATTTTTAAAAATGTTTGGTAACTGTGTTTCAATGTATCTAATTTCTATATTTCTATGTATTTTGTATATTTAAAAAATCATTCTGAGAAGGGATTGATAGGTTTTCCCAAACTGTTACAAAGGGTTATGATGCACAAAAAGAAGAATCTGCTTTCTATAACTGTCAATTATCATGATCTTTTCATGTTTCTAATATTTTTCAATACAATTCTAATAGAGTCAGTCTTGGGATAAATTGCCATCTTGCTATTGTCATTATTATTATTATTAGTTTAATATTTAATGGACTGATGCATACAAGAATACATTAACTGCTTTTTGTGGTACAAAAAAGAATATTAGGATGTAAACTCATCCTCTCTAGGTTCACAGAAAATGTTTCCAAAAGGAGACAGGAAAACAGAAATAATTGGCAAGTACCTCATCTTCTTCCCCCATGGTTTTAATTTCCTTGTCTAGGTTTCTATATTTTGAAAGCTTTTTGTTCCACAAGTAACTTGGATATTATGAATATTTGATATTAGGGTGTCATTTAAAAATGTTATTTTTCAAGTTTTTATGGAGTAATGATGTATCTGGGCTATTGTGGACAACAATTCAGTCTTTGGTAAGGGGCCATTTTCAGCACTGTTTTTCAATTGCATTTCCCAGGATATTTTAAAGCTTTTATTTTAGCATGGAAACTAGTTGCCTGCCAATCCATGAAAGATAGAATATTTCTGATTCTAGATTCTAGGTCATGCCTCAATAGATGTTCACTAGGTACCACATTTGTATAGACTGAAGTGGTTTCGAATAGTTTCTATCTTATCTTTGCATAATCTACATTGATCACAAAATGTTCTTTAAGATCACTTAACTGTAATATCTGTTGGCAATGTCTTGAATTGCCATCAAGGACCCATAAAACTTTCCAACAACAACAGCCAGCATTTATATAGTATCTACTATGGTGCCAGGAATTTTATAAATATTATCTCATCGGGTCTTCACAACTCTTATTATCCCCATTATTGGAGACAAACAGAAGTTTAAGTGACCTGCTTAGGATCACACTGCTAATAAGTGTCTGATAGAAAGAACAATTTGTTATTGTTACTATTCAACTAAATTGTTTGGAATGAACCATGGCATTCACTGCATTGTCAGTTGGCCAAACTTCCTTCAAGCTAAAGAATAAAAAATAAAAGATAGATTTAAGAATATCTGAGTCAACAAGACTTTATCTGACTATACTTCTGATACCACCTCCCTTCTAGCTAAAAAAAAAAAAAAAAAAAAAACAGCTCCAGCACACAGGAGAAGCTATCCCTGTTCTCTCATTTTGAACATGAGGAGTGAGGAAGAGATACTTTCAAAGATGATTCCAACCTTCATCTCAGCTGCAGATGGGTCTTCTTGCCCCAATCTATATCCCAGAACTGAGCATCCTTCCTCTTGAATCTCTTCCATTTTAACTTGTTATCTATGCCCTTGGCAAACCCTCATTTGCTATGCTGAACAATGACTGTTGTGAGTAGCTTTGATTGTTGAGCAGCTGTTATTTAAATATTTATGGCCAAACTGTTCCAAAAGAGGATAGAAAGCAGCAGTGGGTGTTTTAAGAAATTCATAAAAATCTATGGGGTAAATTCCTCTATGGGAAGATCTATGTTTCTGTGTAAGTGCCAGATTTTCCACTTATCATTCTTACAAAGGAAACACTCAGGGCAGTTTTTCAGAACCTTTCCAAGTCAATTGCATCTGGGAATAACACATAGAATGGAGGTTGGAGATTGGACCGAGGAGTATCAAGGAGGAATTTAGGACTAAGGGCTTGTCTTTCTCTGATGAATTCATACTGGCCAACAGGCAGAGAAAAATACCTCTTGCCAAAAGAAACACCTTGTACTTCTCTAGATGAGCCCGGGTGAAAGTGCCCAGTGAATCTCATACACACTTCCAGAGATCCTCACGCCCCATCCCCTACCCCCGCTCCCACCAAATGAAACATAATAGGCACCATTACCACCCTCTATCCTCCCTATTTCCATAAATAAAATTTTATGACTCAGCCTAATTTGCTGACAACAACACTGTGAATTAGTATTATTTCCATTTGTTAGATAAGGAAACTGAGTCTGAGAGATTTAATATCCTGTCTCTGGTTATGGCTAAGTATCAGGAGCATGATTTGAATACATGTCTCTTGATTTCAAATCTAGCATTTGTTATTACTTCTTGTTTACTTTGTGTTTATCAGAAGCATAGCAAAAGAATCACTGAAATCTGTATGAGTTGTTTGGAGGATTACAGAATCTTACACTCTAAAGGGATCATAGCAGTTATGCAGTAGAGACTCCCACTCACCATGCAAATCATAACATCCCTGATAAGTGGTCTCAAGGTCATAGGATAACAGATTTAAAGATGGAAAAAGCATTAAAGGTCATCCCAATTTACTCATTTTATAAATGGATAAATTAAGACCCCAAGAGATAAGATTGCAACCACAGAGGTGATAGTAAGTAATCAACAATTCAATTCAACCAAGTAATTCAAATATATTTGTGTGAGTGTATGTATATGTGTATATATATATATATGTATGTATATATATATATATATGCATGCATACAAACATACAAATATTTGTGTATGTGTATGTATATGTATATGTATGTATACTGTATGTATAAGAATCTCTGAATTGAACAACCTATTATAGTCAAAGAACTTTGTATCATGAATCATTTAATGAGCTTTGTAACCTCAGGCAAATCACTTGAGTTTTCTCTCAGTTTCTTAATCTGCAAAATGGAAAGTTTGGACTAAATGATCTGTGAAGGTGTCAGCTTTGTTCTTTAGGGAGCTTCTAATTCCATGTTTGTTGTTGTTGAGGAATGTTTGTTTTAGCTATTTGTAAGAGAAAACTTTTTTGCCTTAAACTTCCTAATTGGTTGCCCTGTCTTCGGCTTTTTCTTCAATTTTTTGTAGCCTTCTAAACCAATATATAGTCTGCTACTGTATTTAATACATATAGTTTTGTTCAGCACATACCTAAGTGTTTGCCATTTATAATTATTTCACTTTTATATTTTCTTCTCTTGTCAGGTTTCTCCACTCTTTTGGAATGTTGTAAGTAGTTTTCTTCAGAACTCCTTATTACCTACATTTACCAGGACATAAAATGTGAATAATTATTTTTGATGAGCTAAAAGTATTCCATATTAGGCCATACCTGTGGAATGGGGTAAAGAAAAAGAGAGAGAGAGAGAGATAGTAATGGATTTGCTTGCCAGAAGATAATTTTAATAAACTCCATTTTCTTTCTTCACATGAATTCAGATGGCAGCCACAATGACAAATGAATGGACTAGGTACCCATTAGTGCTATACACCATTTGTTATGTGTTATTAGTTTTCGTGCCCTTTAATATATAATATGTAGCACTTTTGATGATAGACTCAAAGATGATTGGCTTGGTTTCATTTTGTTTTTGAACAAATGAATGCAGCTGGAGAAAATAGAAGGATTTTTATATAAAGCTTAGACTTTATGGTATAAAAAAAAAGTTTCATAAGCAAAATTCTACACCAGACCATATCTTTAGAATCCCAAAATTAACTAAATTAATTTTAATTTACATTATATATGATATATATATAAATATAATATATATAAAATTATAAACTAAAATTAACTAAAAAAATACTTTACTATTTGCTGACCATTTAAAAAAATTGATTTAGAAAATCAAAATGTTGTTTTAAATTCCCCTGCAAGTTGTCTCCTTTTCATATATCAAAATCCTACAAGATCTTTGGAAAGGCCAAACAACAGAAATCATTTTATTTTATTATTAACATAAAGCAAGGCATAATACATAGAAATATTTGTTTTCCACTGCCATGGAGGATATCCAACTGGAATCCAAATTGAAGAAGATTCTATGGAGATGGTAAGGCTGTCCAGATGCTCAAAGTTGTAAATGACATTAATTTATTCTGAGAGCTATAAGCACTCAAAAGTGTTTGGTTAAACTATTCACACAGGAAAAATCAAGTGGATGAAGAATGTTTATTGTTGAGTCTATAAATATGAGTTGAATGAAAAATCCATAGAATTGATATAACAGAATATACATGTATATTTGTATATTATATAACTACACACATGTATAGTTGTCCATTTGTCTCTATCTATCAGACTTTATGGCTGCACAGTGATCTAGGTCTAGAAATAAATATTAAGAGGATGGATTTTCTTTTGGAAATTGCACATTGATCTCAATGACCTTAAATGCTTCATTGTCCCAGATCCTTTCCTGAAGGAGAGGGGTTAAGTGATTTGTCCAGGAGTCACAGTAATATCACTGAAAGATTCAAATCCAAGTCTTCTTGACCACAAGTTTTGATCTCTCTCTTCTGTGCCACAATCAAAATAGCAGGTTATTCAAAAGGGAATGGAAAACCATAAGTAGACTACTACATATTATCAGTGAAAAATTCTGCAGGAGAAGCAGCTTAGAAGATGTCATCAGAAAAAATATATGAGCAGAAAAGAAGATGGGCCAATAACATAAGAAGAGCAATAGGATAATTAATGAACAATCTTCATACTTTATTGGCATCCATACAATATCAAGAGATGACAAAGAAGGTCCCCACCATGTGGGAATCAATATCCCTGATGGGATACCCATAGAAGGAGATGAAGAAGATGAGGGTCTGTAAAAGGTTCGTTCTCTTTTACAGAAGGGTATACACAAAACAATAAAATAATAAATATATTTTAAAACTGAAGTAAAGAATTGTGACCCATATCTTTTATCAGAACCTTTTCCCTTTGCTCTCCCCACCTTATTTCATTTAATCCATTCACATTTTTTTTAAGGGTAAACAGCATACTTTGTGTATGGAAGTTGTGTATTCAGATCATATTCTGGTATAAAAATTCACAGATCAACAATTAAGAACTGTTTTAGAGTTTCTTTCTAGTTACTGAGTGACTGGAAAGCCAGTAATCCAGATAACAATGTGAATACATGATATATTTAGTATTTTGTGATTCAGTTGTTTTCAGTTGTCTACAACATTTTGTGATCCCATTTGGGGTTTTCTTGGCAGAGATATTGGAGTAGTTTATCATTTCCTTCTCCAGTTCATTTTACACATGAAGCAAACAGGGTTAAAGTGACTTGTCCAAGATTATGCAGCTAGGAAGTGTCTGAGGCCAAATTTGAATTCAGGGAAAGGACTCTTCTTAATTCCACACCTGGCACTCTATCCACTATACCACCTAGCTACTTTTATTTAGTATAGCAAAGGTAATCAAAAATGCAAGGCTGGACATCTGTATATTTCTAAGCATTTCAAAATATTTGGTGTTGCACAATTTCAATGCCTGATAACTGACTGACTTTTCACTTTTCAACCAGATGTTTAGGTAGATTGTAGAGATATCCTATGCCATTATTTTTTTCCTCCTGAATCTCCTCCTCCTTCCTTCCTCTGCTTCTCTTTCTATAATTCCTGCATTTCACACTGTATTTGTTAGAACAGTCAAAAGAAAAATACTTGCTAAATAGGAGATAATAAATCATTACAAATTGCTTCAGTTATTAATTTAAAAATCAAAATTTGTTACCCAAAATTCATTTCATGTCCCCTCAATTCAAAAAACATGTAGAATCATTATAAGATCATAGATTTGGGAGCTGGAAACTACCTTACAGACTACCTAGTCTAGTCTTATTTTACAGAAGAGGAAAATGAGGTTCAGAGAATTTGTGATTTAATGCATGGTGACATCACCATTAAGCATCACCAATGGAATTTGAAACCAGATCATCTTACCCTAAAGGCAAGGCTTTCTCAATGCATCATTCTTTAGTTCATATTACCTGCTTGATATTGTACATATCTCAGCCACAAAGCAAAATACTTTATTCTTCCCTTGCATATTTCTTTTCCTACATTTCCTGGGAAGGACAAGATTTCTTTTTTCACTGTTGTTCAATGAATATTAAGGAATATTGATCCAATAGAGTTTTCTGGTTGAGTTCATTTAAGATGCTGTATTTCATCAGACAGCATTCCAGGGTGCCTCTGGTAAATGAAGGGAGTAGGTGCCCACGTTGTTGGGGATTGATGAGAAACAACATGCTTGTGACAGGATGAAAAATAAATTCAGCCATGAAAATGAGTGTTGGGCCTTCATTCTTGTGGAAATCAGGATGTATCTGAAGGGAATCAGCAAGCTGAGACATGTAGCATTGAGATGAGCACAGAGTAGGGACTCAATAAATATTTCTTAGACTCAAAGAAGATAAGGTCCTTAGAGCAATAGGTGTCAGCTCATGGATGGCAGTCCCCTGAAGGAGGGGCATATCAGAAAGGGGGAGAAAAGTCATATGTGCACTAACATTGCTATGTTGATCTTCATTCAGCTCTGAAAATATATGCAGCAGAATGTTACTCATGCATACATATTGCTATTTTCTAAATATATATAGATGCTGTTGTGATTAATA
This sequence comes from Antechinus flavipes, assembly GCF_016432865.1. Taxonomy (NCBI): domain Eukaryota; kingdom Metazoa; phylum Chordata; class Mammalia; order Dasyuromorphia; family Dasyuridae; genus Antechinus; species Antechinus flavipes. The sequence continues at coordinate 397,255,507 of NC_067399.1, read as the reverse complement.
AAATGCATTTTAAAACATTATGAATTCAGAGTAGCTTTTTTTTTCATCATGAATTTTCTCAAGACATGGGCACTCATAGTACATTCATTACCATGCTGGGATATTAAGTTTATTCATTCAAAAAAGTTTATTCAGTGGAAAGAATATAGAATTTGGAAGTCATAGGATATAAGTTGAAATCCCAGTTTTATCTCTTAATAGCTAAATAGTGATTGACTTTGGGTAAGTCATTTGAATTGTCTATGTCTCAGTTTCCTCATCTTTAAAATGAGCAGGTAGGATCAGATGTCCCATAAGATCCCTTTTAATAACAACAACAGTAACTAGCATTTATCTGAGCTTTACAATTTGCAAAAGCCCTTTTCAGGTTATATCTCATTTGATCATCACAACTACCCTGAGAGATGGTTGTTATTATTACTCCCATTTGACAGATGAAAAAAATTCACATCTCCAAGTCTGTGAGCCTAGCATGTGCAAGATACAAAGAAAAACAAACAAACAAACAAACAAAAACAGTCCCTGCTCTCATGGAGTTTACACGTTGTCCAAAGAATAAAGATAGATAAAGAAGTTTATGCAAATACACAATTTCAGAGGAAAGGGAAAAATGATATTTTTTCCAGAAATGTCTTCAGACTTGAAAAGATGGAGAACCCACTTATTGACTTAGGGAATACATGTCCAATCTGTTCTTACAGATGAGAAAACTGAGGCTCAGAGATAAGTGACTTGTCTGGATTCTTATAGGTAATTAGTAACTGAACCAAAACTAAAACTTGGATTTCTTGCCTAATCCAGGGTCTCTTCTACTGTAGAATACTATTTTTCTTTTTTTTATTAAAGCTTTTTATTTTCAAAACATATACATACATTATTTTTAATATTCATCCTTGCAAAACCTTGTGTTCCACATTTTTCTTCCTCCCATCTTCTCCCCAGACATCAAGTAATCCAATATAAATTAAACATATGTAATTCTTCTATACATATCTCCACAATTGTTATGCTGAACAAAAAAAAATCAGATCAAAAAGGAAAAAAATGAGAAAGAAAAAAAGCAAACAACAACAAAAATGAAAACACTTTTTTGTGATCCATACTTAATTCCCATAGTCCTCTCACTGAATACAGAAAATACTATCTTTCATCTGTTGAATATTAAAAAACAAAGAAGCCAATAACAACAAACAACCAGAACTCAATTCTTCTCCTTTCAACTCTATTCTATTCTTGCTTAGTTTTCCTAAGAATTTGTATTTGTTTGGGAATGTTATATATATTTTGTTGTGGGCAGATGTCATTTTCTCTAGTGTGTGACAGTGAGGAATGATAGAGGGTTTTTAAAAAATAGGATTGTAAGCTTGGTAGATATGGAAATATAATTGACAAAATATATCATGATTTTACCAAGGCATTTAGCAAACTCTCTTCTAATGTCTACACAACTATGATAAAGAAGTATGGGTTGGATAAGAGCAAATGAAGTCAGTGAATTATGTTCCAAAAATATCATTAAATGGATCATTTTCAATGTAGAAGGAAGTCTCTAGTGGCATGCCATTGGACTCTATTTGTCAGCAATCTAAATGAGGATACTTGAGACAAGTTTATTAACTTTGTTAATGAAACAAAGCAGAAGGGAACCTTAATTTGTTGGATGACAAAATCAAGATTAATAAAAAATTTCATCAGAGTAAGATGAAAACAAGATGATATAATGCTCTGAACTTAAATGTTAAAGAATTAATTGTATAAATGTAGAAACAGGGATAAGAAGAGAATCATAGGGAGATGAAGCTTGGCAATAACCGATATGAAAAAGTCCTAGGAATGGCTAAACCAGTAGTGATATATGAATATCATATATTATTGTACTGTTACAAGGCAAATATGAAGATTCAGAGAAGTATTATAAGACTTATATGTGATGAATGAAATGAGCAGGACCAAGAAAATAACATATGACGTAAGTATAATGGCATAAATGTAAAGAACTTTAAAGAAATCGGAACATTAGGAAATAAAGTGAATAAGTTTGAGTCCAGATAATGGTTGATAAAATGTACCTCTTTCACAATGAGGAGGATGGTTATGAGTGAGTCATTACATATACTGCCAGACACAGATATATTGTTTGCTTTTGCTGACCTGTTTTTGTTATTGCTGTTATTGTTCTTTTCAGATCTTTGTTATAATGATAGCTCACTACATAAGAGAGTACAAAGGGATGTTTTTGAAAATGAAGGTTATATAAAATAAAGAAAAGATGAAAAGAAAAGGCTTGTGACTTATAGTCAATAAGTTTAAATGAACCAATAAGGACATCTGGCTACCTGTCATTTTTTTATTACCTTAGTAGAGACAAAGTGTTTAAAATAAGGGAAGTAATAGTTTCATGGTAATTTGTTCTAGTCAGTCCACATGGGACTGGTTCAGGTTATGGTAACATGTTTTTAAAGGGACATTGGTAAAGAAAAGTGAATACAAATCTGGAAACTCTACCATAGGAGAAATAGTTGAAGAACCTAGAGATCTTTAACATTGGAGAAGAAAAAAAAAAAACCTTACAGGACAGCTGATTGTAGTTTTAAATTATTTGAAAAGCTTTCATGTTAAAGGGGAAATTGGGCTAGCAAAAAAGCAATTTTTACCTAAATATCAGATATAAAGTTGTAACAATTAGAAATACTTGCAATTTGAATTGGCTACCTTGTGAAGTAAAGGGGACCCATCATTGTTTTCAAACAAGATAACCCTTATTTTTACCTTCTTTCTAAATCTGATCTTTCTTGTGCAACAAGATAACTGTACAAATATGTATACATATATTGTATTTAACATACACTTTAACATATTTAACATGTATGGAAGTACCTGACATCTAGGGGAGGGAGTAGAGGGAAGGAGGGGAAAAGTTGAAACAAGTTTTTGAAAGGGTCAATGTTGATAAATTATCCATGCATATGTTTTGTATATAAAAAGCTATATATATAAAAAAAGAAACAAGACAACCTTGATTCTTTCTTTCCAAGGTTAGAATGCAAGACAATTCCTATGTGGTTTAGAAAGTTAGATTTGATAATCCTATACATGTCTTCCAGAGAGCAGTCTTGGATCTATTTTTAAAATAAAGATTGTTTTTAAAACATAGTTTATTTTTCTCTGAAACACTTAGGGGCAAAAGTTTGATTTGGACAAATACAGATGGCATTTGCAGAGATTTTGCAAATCAAAAAATTTTTGGATAGTCCAGATGGTTTGTGAAAATGGCACCAATGCCTTCCTGTGAGGTTGTTGAATTGCCATATTAATGAAACAATCACAGAATCATCTCAAAATTGGAAGGGACTTCAGAGGCCATCTGGTCCAAACCAGCCCATAATTCAACTCTCGAAGCTAGAATGACTCTCAGAGGCAATGTAATTCAACCTATAAAGAAACATATCCTCTCTAAAACATGATGGCTGAGTTGTCATCCCATCTTTCCATCAAGACCTCCAGTGGTGGATAATGCACTACTTTAAAAAAGCCCAACTCCCATTGAAAGTTAATGTCCTAAAGACTGGAAACTGAGTGGATACCTCTCAGTTGGAGAATGTCTGAATAAGCTTTGGTATGTGAATGTTGTGGAATATTATTGTTCTATAAGAAATGATCATCTGGATGATTTCAGAAAGACCTGGAGAGACACACATGAACTGGTGCTAAGTGAAGTGAATAGAACCAAGAGAACATTGTACACAGTAACAATAATATTATACCATGATCATTTCTGATGGACATGGCTCTTTTCAACATGACCCAATTCAGGCCAGTTCCAATAATCTTGTGATGAAGAAAGTCATCTGCACTCAAAGAAAACACACTGGGGACTGAGTGTGGATCACAACAAAGTATTTCTACTTTTTATATGCTTGCATTTTATTTTCTTTCTCATTTTTAATTTTTGTTTTGATTTTTCTTGTGCAACATGATAATTGTAAAAGTATGATAGAAGAATTGCACATATTTAACATATATTGGATTACTTGCCATCTAGGGGAGAGAGTGGGGTTAAGGGAGGGAGAAATAATTTGGAACACAAGGTTTTGTAAAGGTCAATGTTGAAAACTATACATATGTTTTGAAAATAAAAAGCTTTAAATAAAGAATTAATGCACTACTTCTCTGTATAATGATTATTATAGAAATACAACAACTTCCTCAGAGACTTAAACTAGTCTAAAATTCATAGCTTCTCTTTCTAGTATCCTAGTTGAAAGGTCAGAACAGTTGAAGGTGCCATGACTTGATCAAGGATTTTCTTTGTAGTGGCTCTTTGAATCAAGTGTTGACCTATAGAAGAATCAAGAAGATGATTTTAGGCTGAGGCCTTTCATAGAGCCCCCAGTGCTCTAAGGCAAGATGTCAAAATTCTTACCATATAAGAAGATATATTAGAAACAGCATTGAATTTTGACTTAAGCAACAAGGGTTCAAATACTGACTTGCTTAGCCTCTTAGCTTGCAGTTAGCAGTCCCTCTAAGATTTTTTTCTTTGTTTATTTTTACACAGATTGCTTTCCACTTTGCTAGAATTTTGACTCTGCTACCTGTGTGATGTTGTGCAAGTTATTTAACTTTTCTTAGACTCATTTTTCTCATCAGTAAAATAAAAATGTAAGACTATATGACCAAAATCTCTTCCTATTCTGGACAAGTCTTCCTATTCTGAACAAGAACCCTTTATCTGATATATCTTTTTTTAATTAAAGCTTTTTATTTTTCAAAACACATGCATGGACAATTCTTCAACATCAGCCCTTGCAAAACCCTGTGGTCCAACTTTCTCTCCTTTCCCCCATGCCCTCCCCTACAGGGAAAGAAGTCCAATATATGTTAAACATGGTAGAAATATATGTTAAATCCAATATATGCATACATATTTATACAATTATTGTACTGCACAAGAGAAAAAGTGAAGCAAAATAAAATGCAAGCAAACAACAACAAAAAGAGTGAAAATGCTATGTTGTGAACCACATTCAGTTCCCACAGTCCTCTCTTTGGGTGTAGATAGTTCTCTTCATCACTGAACAATTGGAAGTAGTTTGAATCACATCATTGTTGAAGAAAGCCATATCCATCTTTTACGAGTAGTAATTCAACTGCAGCAAGAAAAACTCCAGTGGATTGGAAATTTAATACCTCCTGCATCAACTTATTCTTTTGGTGTGGATTCTATCAAGAGAGAAATCATCTAGTAAATCAGAGGAAGAAGGGACCAGTGACAAAAATTGATTGGCTATCTGCAGAGGACATCTCTCTGTTCTCATATCAAAGCATGTATTCAGTATCTAATGGAGAATATTCCAAGATTGTCTAACCTTATGACTATCATCCACTTGTGGTGAATCATATGGGAATTTCACCTGGGTCTATAAGGTCTTCAGGTATGAAGCTCAATACTTCATTCCTTCCTATACTATTATTTAATGAAAATACAGAATCTCAGAACTGGAAGAAACCTCAGAAGCCATCTGGTCCAGTCTTCTTTGGAATTAGAATGATTGTTATAACAACCTGGCAAATGGTCATCAGGCTTTGCTTATATATCTCTAGAAATGAGGAACCTGCTATTACTCAAGACAGCTCAGACTAATTTTGGGATTTGGGAAATTTTTCTGATACATTGAGCCAAAATCTATCTCTCTTCAACTTCCACTCACTATTCTTACTATTGGTCTTGCCCTCTGTAACAAAGAAGAATGCCCAATTCTTCATTTATACAATATTTCTTCACCTATTTGGGCATCTGTTTTCTCTAAACAAACCTTTTTGAGAAGAGTTCATAGGCATTTAACACTGCACAAGAATAGCCATAACCCTTTCTAGTAACCTCAGTAAGTTTCTGGTAGGCTGCTGCTTACTGCTTACAAAATCCCTTACTGAATAATGTAGGTAACTGAAAGAGCCATAGACCTTCCTTGCAAAGAGGGACATTTATTAGCCACTATCAAAGATAGTTGAATAACTAGTAAATCACTTGAGCAGAGATTTGACACACAATAGAGAGCAGATGGGGATGGGGAGAAGGAGGGTGTGACAGGATGATGACGATGATGATGACGATGATGATGAAGATGCTATTAGTGTTGTAGGTGTGGGTTGCCCTAACATTTGTTTCCTACCTGTGTATGCCCCATAGATAATTTCTATGCATGTGTACATTTCCTATTGAGTGTGTATGTATTTGCAGGAGAGTAAACATGGAATTTATGGTAGAAAACTTTAGTTATTCTTTTCATTATAATGTTATTTCATTACCTGCTTTTTCTTGGAAACAAATATTTTCTCATTGACTAATAAAAGCAAGCATATTATTGAGGACCCTTCATCTTTGATCTAAAAAGAAATATGACCAATGAAGCACCTAGAACTTGGAGTAGCCTTCTGAAGTTCTGTGGGGGAAGGGATTTTTACATGCTATCACTATTAGATTTTATTTTGTTCAGTGCAGTGCTGTAGCCTGCTGAGAAAATTTGGTTGTCAAATTTATTAGCTCTATGCTATGACATAAATGCATTTCGTTGATAAAGAAAGTAAATAGTAAAAGACCAAGAGCAAATTCTTGCTAAAATCTATTGTAGACCTCTTTCTCAATGCCAATGGACCTATTAATGACTATTTTAGTAATTCATCTAATTTTGGATTCTTTTGAATGTGACACCCATATTTCTATATTATCCATAAGAATGCCTTGAGTGACTATCAAATACTTTGCTAAAAATGCTATTTCTGAAGTATCACACTGATCCTATTTAAGTAATCCTATTTTAAAAGGAAATGAAATTAATCTTTTGTGGCCTGTTCTTGCCTTATTGGATCTTAATGATCAAGTAGTAATGCTTATGAAGAATCTTTTTAAAAATATGTTCTAGAATTTTGCTTTGGATCAAAGTCAAATTCACTAGCTTATAGTCTTCTCTTTTTTTTTTTTTTTTGAAAATTTGTACATTCTATCTTCTACAATCCTGTGGCATCTTTCTTAGTCTCTTTTATTTTTCATAATCTTGTTCTAAATGATATAATAGAAAGAACCCTGGACCTGGAGAGACCTGAATCCAAATTCTGCCTCTGATACACATTATGTATAATACTGGACAAATTACTTAATCTCTCTCAATCTGTTTCATTATTTTAAAAATGAGACCAAGAGTATCAATAGTATTAATCTCACATAGTTATTTCAAGGATCCAAATGAGATTATGCATAGAAGGCATTTTATAAACTGGGAAATGCTTTGTTAATGCTGGTTACTGATAAACTCCACTGGATAGTATCCATGATGGACCTGTTTAAATTGAGTATTTTTAATAGTCAACATTTGGTATAATGAAATCTTGGTGAATTTATTGCACTGGATATGTTTGTACAAATACTCAATTGTATGGAGAACTATCTTATATATGCTGTGTTATTTGTATGTGCTGAATGTGATGGTGGACATAAGTACTAAATCACACATGCTTTCAAAGCTGGCAACTTCTGGATTCTCTGAGTATTGCCAAGCTCAATTGCTTGCATTTAGAGGACATCACAGGGCAGATGGCTCTGTTTCTCCCTGGGAAGATGATTGAAACACCTGCATTTTCATAGAGACAACTATGTATATAACTAGAAATCTCTGTTAGGTAAAATTCAACTGCTTTCGAGTTATTCTTACTTATCCTTAAAGGACTTTAGGATGAACTAAAATTGTCTTCTTTTTCTTCTTGGAGATCACTATTTTACAAATTCCTCTTAAGTACTATGGTTTCAAAGAGGAAAATGGAAGCCATTAACTAACTAGTTCAAGCAAAAACCAGCTATAGTTCAATTATCTAGCTATTTTAGGTTCAATTATTCTTTGGCCTGAATCATATGAATAATTCCTTTAAATTTTTGCTCATCTAAATCCAGTCTAAGGGTTTTAAGGGTGAGTAGGCTCTGTTTTGAAAATTAAATTCCATTCATAATGACAATTGCCAAAATTATAGAATTCAGTATTACGGCACCCATTTTAAACTGCTAAAAATGAAGAGCTTGTAAAAATATTCATCTATTCATATTCTAGGTAGGGAGTACACTTTCTTTCTTTCCTTGCTAACACTAGATATAATGCTTCTGATTCAAAAAATTGCTAATATATAGTATTGCTAATTACATATGAGTGTCTGTAATAGCCCTGTCTTATAGAGCACACTGAGTGAGGAAGATGCTTAGGCAATGTTGTGACTAACTGGAAGTCTGATTGATTATTCTGTGGTCCATTCCATACTGTATAGTTGGAGTATGGAGAGGCATTTGGTTTTGTATTAAATCAGCCAGTTATATAGGAAGAATGGGAGGCTATATAGGAAGAAAGAAGCCCATTTGCTTGGAAATATCCACACTTTAGGTTTTCTCCTGAAATCTGGAATTCTATCATTGGAAAGAAATATCTTTGGTTCTTAAAGTATTGACATTAATTTAATGTCTATCTACTCTACAGTTTTGTTTAGGGCAAATCACTATTTGAAATAATATTTGTTAAGCTCTTAGCACAGTGTTAAACACATAGTAAGTATCTAATAAATGTCTTTTACTTTGTTCTTCTCCTCTCCTTAGCAGTGCAAGTGATCCTTTTATCCAATATATGTCTTCTGAATATTTCTGATTGTTACTCTCCAGCCTCAACTTTAAGATCTGCTTTGGAATATTAGCTCCTAAAACTTCCCTATCTCTTTTAATTAGATCTATTTTTACTTTTGCTTTATCTGAGATCAGAATTGTTACCCTGCTTTTTTTTTTTTGCTTCAGTTGAAGCATAATAAATTCTGCTATAACCTTTTACCCTTACTCTCTATATATCCCTCTGTTACAAATATGTTTCTTGTAATCAAAATATTATAGGATTCTAACTTTTAATCTAGTCTTCTATCCCCTTCCATTTTATGGAAGAGTTTATCCCATTCACATTTACAATTATGTATTACCAGCTCTTTGTTTCCCTTCATCCTATTTTCTCCTCCATATATACTTTTGTTCTCTTTTTCCAATATGTCCCTCCTTAGTAGTGTTTTATTTTTTTTAACATATCTGGCCTTCTACCAGCCCTACCCTCCTCTCTTCTCTTTTCTCTTTTCCCTTGTATTTCTACCCTCCTTTCTATCCAACCCATTCCTTTTCTTTCCCCTTTCTCCTCCTACTTCTTTACAATATACCCAACTCAGTGATAATGTTATTCCCTCTTTGAGCAAAAACCAATGAGATAAATTTCAGACAATGTTCATCCCCCTCTCTTCTTTCCCTCTATTTTAATGTCTTTTGTGTTTCTTCATGTGATCCCATTATATCTCCCCTTTTTTCTTCCTCAGTACAATCTTTTTTCCACTCCTTAATGTCTTTTTCTCATATCATCACATCAGAGTTCATTCACAAGCATACCCTTCATAGATGCATGTTTTCTGTAACTACTCCAATAACATATAGCTCTTAAGAGTTGCAGATATCGTTTCCCATCCAGAGATGTAAACAGTTTAGCCTTTAAATAATAAATATTTCCCCCTGTTTATCTTTCTATACTTCTCTTGAGTTCTGTGTTTGAAAATCAAATTTTCTGGTTAGTTGGTTTTTTTCCAATAGAAATGATTGAAAGTCTCTTACTTCATTGAAGATTTATCTCCTCTCCTGGAAATGATGCTCAGTCTTTCTGGATAGTTAATTCTTGGCTGTAACCCTAGGTCCTTTGCTTTCTAGAATATGGTATTCCAACTCCTCCAATCTTTTATTGTAGAAACTGCCAGATTCTGGGTAATCACAACTGTTGCTCCTTGATACTTGAATTGTTTTCATCTGGCAGCTTGTATTATTTTTGCCTTGAGATGATAGTTCTGAAGTTTTGTAATCATGTTCCTTGGAGTTTTCCTTGTGAGGTTTCTTTCCAAAGATGATCAAAGGACTCTTTCAATGACTATTTTCCCCTCTGGGGTAATACTATCTAGGAATACTGTCTAGGAGCAATTTGGAACTATGCCGAAAGACCTATCAAACTATGCATACCTTTTGATCCGTCATTGTTTGTATTGGGCCTATATCCCCAAGAGATCATAAAAGAGAGAAAGGGACTTACATGTCCAAAAATATTTGTTGCAGCTCTTTTTGTGGTGACAAGGAACTAGAAAATGAATGGTGTGCCCATCAGCTGGGGAATGCTATGGTATATAAATGAATGAATAATATATGAATGTTATAGAATATTATTGTTCTGTAAGAAATGACCAGCAGGATGATTTCAAAAAGGCTTGGAGAGATTTATACGAACTGATGCTGAGTGAAGTGAACAGAACCAGGGGATCATTGTACATAGAAACAATAAGGTTATGCAATGATCAATTGTGATAGATGTGGCTTTTTTTTCAATAGTGAGGTGATTTAGGCCAGTTCCAATAGACTTGTGATGAAGAGAGCCATCTGTATCCAGAAAGAAGACTATGGGGACTGAATGTGAATCACAACATAGTATTTTCACCATTTTTGTTGTTGTTTGCTTGCTCTTTGTTTTCTTTCTCATTTTGTTTTCTTTTTTGATCTGATTTTTCTTGTGCAGCATAATTGTGGAAATACATATAAAAGAATTTCACTTCTTTAACATATATTGGATTACTTGCTGTGTAGGGGAGGAGGTGGGGAAAGGGAGGAAGAAAAATTTGAAACATAAGGTTTTGTTAGGGTGAATGTTGAAAATTATCTGCATCTATTTTGAAAATAAAAGGCTATTTAAAATTTTAATTAATAAAAAGAAATGCTATCCAGACTCTTTCTTTGGTCATGGCCTTCAGGTAGACCAATAATTTCAAAATCATCTCTCTTGGTTCTATTTTTAGGTTGGTTGTTTTGCAATGAGATATTTTACATTTTCTTTCATTTTTTTCATTCTTTTTAGTTAGTTTGATTGATTCTTGATGTCTCATAGAGTCATTCACTTCCATTTGACCCGTTCTAGTTTTAAATGTGTTATTTTCCTTTCTTTTTCATTTGATTAATTCACTTTTCAAGGTGGTGTTCTCTTCAATGGACTTTTGTTTTCTTCACAATCAGTTTATTGTGTTTTTTTAAGGAATTGATGTCTTCAGTAGGTTTTTTTTTTTTTTTTTTGCATTTGGCCAATTTTATTCTTTAAGGAATTGTTTTCTTTGATCAATTTTTTTCCTTCCTTTTCTAAGCTGTTGACTTTCTCTTGCATACCTCTCATTTCTTTTCTCATTTTTTTCTTCTACCTCTCTTATTTGATTTTTAAAATCTTTTATGAGCACTTCCAATGAAGTCTCTTTGGAACTGGGACTAATTCACGTGTCACTCTGACATTTTCTTTGTGGACATTTTGTCTTCTTCAGAGTTAGTGTTTTGGTCTTCCCTGTCACCATAGTTGTTTTCTATGGTTAAGATTCATTTTTGTTTCTTGCTCTTTTTTCCTTCTTTTTTTATTTCCTCTTTTGTGCCTTTTATGATTGAGTTCTGCTCTTGTGATAAAGGAGGCACTATCCCAAGCTTCCTGCAGCTCTGAGCCTTGGCTTTGAGCATAGGTTCCCTTTGTGTCTTGCTCACAACATGGAGTATCCCTACCTAGTCTCTCCAGGCAACAGCCTGGTTTCCTAAGTTAGTAATTTGCCTTCTGATCAGTTCTGAAGATTGCCCCACTGGTCTGCTCTGCTACTGAGCCAGGACTAAGGGTCTCAGTTACTGATATGCTGTGATTAGGACCCTGTGATTGCCTTTCCCAGATACCCTCTGAGTTGGGCTTAACACCACTTTCACCCAGTGAGACCATTCTTAAAGTCCTTCTAATCTATTTTGAGCTGAAGAGTGGTTTCATTCTTGTAAACTATGTTCAAAGACTTGGTTCTATGTGGTTTTCAAGTGAAACTAGGCTCTTAAAACTTCCAGAAAAGTCTCATGGTCTACTACACCTAACCTATTTATTTGTGGTCCCTCACTTCTCATCTGTGAGGAGTTGGATTAATAAGAAAATAAATCAAAATCTGGAGGGATCAAGATCCCAATCCCTATAAGTCTAGAGGGGATGAGTAATTTGCACAATGTTATTACATAGGCAATAAGCATCAAAGGTGGAATTTTAACCCAGATTTTCTCACTCCAGAGATAGCATTCTTTTTACTGAACCATCTTATTTCTCTAAATGATATAAAATACCAATATCACAAACATACTTGTTATGTTCAACTATGTTCAAATAAGGGCTAATATTGATATCATACCTGTTTTGGCCTTTCTTTCCTTCCTTGTCTTCACTCTAAGATTAACTAGCTCAACTATACCCTGTGCTCAATACTTAATTCACCCTCCCTTTCTTCCTATCACTAAGTCATTCCTTGCAAATGTGGTCTCTTGGTTAATTTCACGTACTGCCTTCTTTACTCCTACTCAAGTGCTGTTGAAACCTGCTGGAGAAAATTATAGTCTTCGGTTGATCACTACACTACGCAAATTTGTGTTTTCTGATCTCAACTAGGCCCTTCTTGTAACATAACAAGACTTAAATTATTCTCTGATCAATTCTCTGTGATAATCCACTGAGTGGATATTCTAGACCTTTTCTCCTCTTTTAATACATTCTCTGCAACTCTATTCATTATCTCTCACCAGACTGCTTTGTTTCCTATATTACTGAGAAAATTTTGCTCTCTTTTCCAAATATGCTGCAACTTAAAACTCCTCTACATTATTACTAAGTCTCTCTTCCTTTGTTTTGTTTGTGACAAAGAGGTGGACCTTGTTATTGCTAAAGGTTTATCTTTGTACCTTTGATTTCATCTCCTACTATATTTTCTGAGAGCTTACCTCCCCAATCATTCTTATCATTTCTGTTTTCTTCAATATCTCCTTATCTACTGGTTCTCTCCCCATTGCCTACAAATATGTCTAAGTCTTCTCCATCCTTAATAATGTTCACTTGTCCCTGCCATCTCTGAAAATAACATCATATAACGCATGTTCCCTTAACAACCAAAATCTTTGAAAAGACCATTTATAATTATTGCTTCTATATTCTTATTTGACACTTACTACTCCTTGTAATCTGGTTCTTGATCTTATCACTATGTCAAATGAAATCTTTTAAAGTACAAATATGATCATGTCATTCTCCCCTATCCCCATTCAATAAATTTCAGTGATTCCCTATCACCTCCTACATAAAATATAAAATCCTCTGTTTAGCATTCAAAATCCCTCATAACCTAGCTCCCTCCTACCCTTATAGTCTTTTCATACCTTACCTCCTCACACATAGCCTTTGATCAAGTGACAGAGCCCTCCCTGGTGTTCATCAAGCAAAAATCTCTATTTCCTGACTCTAGGCATTTTCCCTTGCTATCTTCCAAGACTAGAATTTTTTTCCCTCCTCATCTCTACCTCTAATTTCTCTGACTTCCTTCCACAAGAAGCCTTTTTTAATCCCTCTTAATGGTAGTGCCTTCCCTCAGACTTCAAACCCTGGTATTTTAGAATTTGTGCCAAGAGAATTAGTCAACAGAATCTTAGGAACCAGTTTTAGTGTGTGGGGGGAAGAGAATACAAGAAATTGAAACTGAAGACTGATTTTAAATGAAGCAGTATCTCTCTGTGTGTGTTTACCTATGTTGGCAGAGGGCTGTGTCTAGAAATAACACACATTTCTTCTCCATGGTCATTGAATGAAAAAAAGACAAGTAGTAGACAACAAAATAAAAAAAACAACAACAACAGAAAGCACGCTGGGCTAATGGAGCACCAAGGAAACATTTTACCAGAATAATTTAATATGGAAAAAGTCTCCTTTGGGAAGTGCTCATTGAAAGCAAAATAATCATTGAAATGGATTCATTATCTCCTGGAAGATTCTTGCTCTATAGAAGAATGAGTTGCAAGACCTTTAAGTCCCTTCTGAGTTCCTGTGAATCTAGGTTGCGAATCTAGGTTGTGAATCTAGGTTGAATCTAGGTTACATGGAGTAGAGATTTGTTACTTTCTCAAAGACCTAATTCCATGGAACCCTGAAGTCCCTGCTGATCACCCAGCAATAATCATGTACTTTATCAGTGGTGAAAAGCTTCTTATCTCACCACCTTTATTTATTTACTCAACCCTTATACTCTTGTGGTCAAGCAAATCAGCCTTAATCAAGATGGTCATTTTTTATATTTCCCTTACTTAGTACTCCATGTAATTCCTAATTCAGTTTAAGATTCCTCTCCTTATCTAGTCTTTTGTAGATTAGCCATATCTCACTCTGTTCAGTTTGGAATGATGACTAAACCATTTGTTTAGGTTCTTAGATGGCTTTATAGTATAAAGCTTTCCTTAGTTATTTAATAAATGTTGAATTTTATTTGTAAATCATATAGATGTTTATGCTTCTTCTGGAATAACCCATATATTCTTCTCTACTCTGCTGATGTCCTTGCAAAGAGGGCACTTGTCTCATTTTTCTTCCTTCAGCTTTTCATCCATGAGGGCTTCAAAATGTTGATTGGCATTTCCCCCAATTAATTGTGGTGGTTATCTTCCTACTGAAAAAGAAAATGTCAAACCATTCCAGTATCTTTGCCAAGAAAGCCTCATATAAGGTTATGAAAAGTCAGATCCAAATGAAATGATTGAACAAAATCTTCCCATTCTTCATGATTTCATAGATGTAAACATTCATTTTTGCAAGATTTGGAGCTTCAAATTTTTTTCTTCCTCTCTCCCTTACCTCATATCTCCTCAAGACAGCAAGCAATCTGATACAGATTATATATGTTCAATTATTTTAAACATATTTCTATAGGATTTCATAGAGATGTATGTATATGTGGATATGTATTTGTATATATATGCATGTATATGATGGGGAAGGGATGTCAAGAAGAGAAGAAATCCAATAGCCTAACCTTAATTATCTCCAACAAAGAAGTGAAAAATTCCTTGAAGTTATGACAAACATGGCAATCCAGAGCTGGGTTTGGTAGAAATCAGTCTTGATTCCCTCTTGTTGGCCTCTGCTGTGCCCAACACAACAGTCAGACAGCCTGGGAAGTTGAGATGAAAGCCTCACCAGGAGCTGAACCTTCAGGGGACTTCCGACTAGAATAAAATGTCAGTATCACCCACAGATAGCCCCACAGGGCTCCCATCAGATAATCTGTGGGAGCCACTGCTGACTTGGAAATAGTTGGTGTTGAGGAAGGGGCAGGAGAAGGGGATCAGAGGCACACTCCAATCCCTTTTAGATCATCATCAAGTCTTGCACAGGAAATAGTGTTCCTCACTTTGGGTACTTGACCTATATCAACAGCTTCCCTTACCAGGTAAAGGAAATTCACCTGGAATCTGCAGGGGATGAGCTCCTTGGTTTTTATATGGTATTTTACAAAATTCTACCATTTAATTGTTACAATAGCACTGTGAGATCAGAACTTCAGATTTGGTTATTATTCCTCCATTTTACAGCCAAGGGAAATGAAGATCAGAAAGATCAAGAAATTAACTCATGATCATATAAATCCTGTGTTTTTTTTTTCACTACACAATGCTGCAAGCAGGTAATTCTACCCACAGATGAGGAAGGGACCCTTCAACAAATATTTATTTCACACATACCATCAAATCCAGAGCTATTCACTGAACTTGTACTATATAGAGTTCAGAGTATTTAGGGTTGTTAGAGACTACAAAGAAGTTTAAGTTTGACCCATCCCCTTGAGAAACCTTTAATCAGAAGGCATTACATATATACAGATAATTAATAAAACTAAATCCTTTATGTTATGTGTTAAATGGGTGGTACAACCAATCGATTTTATGGCACTTTTTAAAAGGGTGGAGGTCACTAAAAATTAGATTGTTTGGGGAAAGTTTGATAGAAGCCAGAGAATTGATCTAGATATTGACAAAATAATAGGAATAAAAGAAGGTAGAGAGAAGAAGGAATAGCATTATAAGTAGGGAAAAGGAAGTAATCAAAGTTGAGGAGACAGAAATGAACAAGATACTTAAATAAAATAATAGTTCTACTTGATGGAAATGTTCCTATAGGGAAATAGAGACAAATGCATGGACCAATCCATGCTGCATTCTATTGCCAACAGACATTCAAGGACTGTGACATGAGAAGATCTTCATCTTTTTTTATATCAGTCAATGGTTAGATTTATCCTAACTCTGTTTAGTAGTTAGTAATGATTGGGAAAGGATTTTTAACATTATTAGGGATTCCCAAATTGAAATGTGAATATGAGTAGCATGATGTACCACTATTGACAAGGACAAAGTTCTACTCACTAGAAGTTCACAGATGCTAAATTCTGGAGACTGGTCAGGATTAGGATAAACCTTGAAGAACTTAAAACCATGGTGATAGTGACCTATTTCTGGAGTTCCTGCTCTCAAGTTCACAATCCTAAATATTCAATCCATTTGAACTCCCTAATCACCTACATCTGGTTTCTTTTCCTATGTGAAGACTATTGGGAGCTCAGAACCTTTAACTTGTTATTAATGCTTTTAGATACTAATGTAGCACTAGTACAACTCTTTGCATGTTGGCCCCCAGAATAGATAACTCAAACTTAGTTTCAAGTTACTTTGTAGATCAACTCCCACTCAAACTAACTCCCATCATTTCACTGATGTGTTTGTTTTTACCTTCAGAGCAGACATAAATCCAAAACCAGAGATTCAATTTTCATAACAAATAAAGTGAAGAAAAAATCTTCCCTCCACATGAGATAGTTTATCAAAGGTTATCACACCACTAGGGGAGGAAATCATACACAAAGACAACATATATGGAAAGCACATAGGTAGGGAATATTCATGAAGGATCATACACCAAAAGATCATATGGTTAAGGTACATGTGTGGAAAAACTACTTGTAGTGATATGTTTAGGGTGGCTAGGATGGTTTATACCTACCTTCTGTTAATCTGTAAACCTTTCCTATTTATCTTATGAATATATCTTGTTTTGTGTATATTTGTATGTTATCTTCTCCATTAGATTGTAAATTCCTCGGGGCAGAGCTAAGGTGGCAGAGTAAAGGCACCCAATCTTTCCCCCAAACTGCTCCAAATTTCTTTAAATAATGACTTTAAACACATTTTACCATGTCCGAACACCCCAAAAGTTGGAGTAGAACATTTTCCAGCTAAAGGCAACTTAGAAGTTCAGCAGAAAAGATCTGTGACATTAGGATGGAAGTTCAGGGTGCAGTCCTGGTGCAGACCTTGCCAGGGTAGTCCCAGACCTAGCCTCATCCTGGATCCAGATCTGCCCCAGCCAGACCTCTGCATCAGCCAGCAGTAGTGGTGGCTTCCAGACTTTTCAGCTCAAAGACATCAAAGCAGACTCAGAAGGTCGGCAGAAAAGATTTGTGGAGCCAGGATGAGAAGCTAACAAATAATCCCAGCTCAGGCTGCAGCAGCACAGCCCCAGCCCAGATCCCAGCATGGGTGAGGCAGTCTGAATCAGCAGTAGTGCTAGAGGCTTCGGGACCTCTCGGCCATTTGGATCTGGAAGGTCAGCAGAGAGGAGCCCAGTACACAATTCCAGTGCAGGCCACTTCAACGCAGCCCCAGTCAGCATCTCCACCCCTAGCCAGCACTAGATTTTACAGCTACAGTGGGGGGCAAATGAGCAGACAACAAAAAAGTTTCTGAACTTTTGAATCTAAAGTTATTAAAATGACAAGGAAGATCAAAACACACTCAGAAGATGATAACAAAGTCAAAACTCCCACATTCAAAGCTTCCAAAAAAAGTAAGAAATGGGCTCAGATCATGGAAGAGCTCAAAAGGGATTTTGAAAATCAAGTAAGAGAGATAGAGGAAAAATTAGGAAAAGAATTGAGAGTGGTATAAAAGGAAATGCAAAAAGCTAATGAGGAGAAGAATGCCTTAAAAAGATTGTAAGCTGCTTGAGGGACTCTCTTTTGTCTCTTTTCATTTACCAGAGTTTAGCACAGTGCCTGCCATTTAGTATATACCGAATGGATGTTTATTGATTTAATTGGTGCTTGTAATGCTGAAGGAGAAGCTGTTTTTTGCTACTCTTATTTAACTGGGCAGAATATCTCAACACAGGGCATCTCTATTAATCTCTTTAGCACGAAGCTTCTCCTTGCTACCATCTGCTGGTAGAAAAATCTATTTCTACATTGTCCATTTATTTCCATCTATAATCTATTTCATAGGATCACAAAATCAAAAGTTTAGAGCTAGAAGGAACCAGAAATGCCAGAGTCAAACCTTCTCATTTTATAGATGAAGAAAGTGAGGATGATAAATGGTAAATATCATGGGTCACACATCTAGTAAATGTCTACAGTAGAATTTGAATTCAGACCTTCATGGCTCTTATCCTAGGGCTCTCTCCATTGTACCACCTGATATTATTCAGTCATTAAGTCTTTCCTGATTAAAGGGAAGCCCGATGGGCATTGTCCATGGAGTTTTCTTGGCAAGCATACTGGATATTGCTATTTCCTTTTCCAGTGTGTCCAAATTTCACAAATGAATAACTGAGGCAAATAAGAGTTAAGCGGCTTCTCCAGGGACACACAGCTAATAAGGATCTGACACTGAATCTGAATTCTAATCTTTTGTCCCAAGACCTAGGGTTCTATTCCATGTGCCACCTAGTGCCCAGCTCTCTCCTAGTTTAAAAAAAAATACAGGCAACTTTGAGCTCTTTTTAAATTCTCCCTCAAAGTGGAAGTCATTCCAATAGAACATAATTCCCACCTTGAAAGCAGAGACTGTCTTAGTTTTGTCTCTCTATTTTCAATACCAGGCAACCTGCTTGTATACAGGAGGTACCTAATAATTTCCTGATGGATATGACTGAAAGAAATAACTGTGAACTAATCAGTCATAAAGTCTTCCTTTCCTTCTTCTGTTTTATCTGCCTGCCTCTTCTTTCCAGATGATACTAACTCTGAGAACAACATTGGCAAATTTTGCCTGAAACAGTATAGTGAATTTTGTCATAAGTTAAAGATGAGACATACATGGGATCTTAGAATCAGGAAAACCTGAGTTTGACTCTGGCCTCAAATATTTACTTACCTGTGCGATCTTATACAAGTTGTTTAGTCACTACCTGCCTCAATATCCTCAAATGTAAAATGGGAATAATAAAAGAACTTTTTATCTGAGGGTTGTTGTAGGGCCAAAATGAGAAAATACTTATATATTTTAAAAATGCTTAGCTCAGTACCTGGAACATAGTAGCTGTATGATCCTGGACAATTCATTTAATTCTGTTTGTCTCAGTTTCCTCATCTATAAGATGAGCTGGAGAAGGAAATGAAAAACTATCTCAAACTGGGTCACGAGGAGTCAAGACTGAACAATAATAACAGCAGGAAGTTGATGGGACACCCACTAAGACATATTCCATGCTGTACTTGGCATTACTTTCCAAGTCTTGGACATGATTCCTTGCTTAAAGCAGACTAAGATCCCATTCCACCTTGGTGATTCTTATATCATCATGTTGACTAGTCCTAATAAATGAGAAATTAATTAAAACTTCCAGATTTTTTTTAAGACTTACTGCTGTATAACCACATTATTCATGTTATTACTGGAACATTTTAACCCATATTACATTTCTCATCAGCATCTTCCACCATATTGAAGTACCATAAAAAGTAACAAAATTGTTGTTATTATTTGATATCTGGGGGAAAAAAAACAGAGGGAGGGGCAAGTTCAAAGTCTCATGAAGCCCTGCAACATTCTAATCTTTGGGGCTACCCATCACTCAGGAGAATACATTCCACAAACTTGAATCTTGAGTCCAAGAAGCTTTACTGATATGTTGTTTAACCTAGATAAATAACATATAGCCCAGTCACAAAAGGAACATTCTCCCACCATTTCTCATCTCTGCCTGAGGACATTCTATCTGACCTTCAATGGTTTGTATACAGGAGGTACCTAATAATTTCCTGATTTAAATGTCATCTCCATAAAGCAATTATTAAACATCTACTATGTACCAAGCAGTATGATAATAAGCACTTTACAGATATTATCTCATTTGATCATCATAACAACCCTAGGAGTTGGGTGCTATTATAATTTTCATTTTACAGTTGAGGAAATTGAAGCAGACAGAGGTTAAGTGACTTTCCCAGGACCAAACAGATAGTGTGTGTCTAAAGTTAGATTTAAACTCAAAATTCCTTGACTCCAGCTTTATTATATGACTTAGTTGGGATGATGATAATCTAAAAAGGGTATTATGGTCTGAGAAGGATGAATTGTAGAACAGTGGAACAGTCCATTAATATATTCTTTTGAGAGGCAATGATTATAGTGATTTGATGACAATTCTCAAATAAAAGCAGAAAGCAGGAAGTGAAATGAATAAGGTACAGACGTTGGTAGCAGTGGCAGGACAGAACTTGACTAGAGTGCAGATGAGTCCCAGGCAGTACAGAACTGAGTTGATTTAGCTCCTGGACATGACCTTTTGGTGGGTTGGTTTCAAGGATTGGGTTTCAACATCAGTAACAATTATAGGACTTTGAGCTAAGAGGTCTTGTATTAAAGTGAATAAGTGAATATCCCTTTTCCCATCCCCTTGCTTTATTTTTGCCATCCCTCCCTACTGTTACTATGACCAGGAACCTTACTCTAAGGTATTTACAGGGAAACTACATTGTCTACTCACTGTACATTTTTTTTTCCTTTTTAAAGACTGAGTTTTCCTATTTCACCCAACCTGGAAGTATAGGAGCCATTCACAGGCCCCTTCCTACTACTGATTAGTAATAGAATTTTGACCTGTTCCAGTTTTAACCTGGGCCAGTTCCTAGCTCCTGAGGCCACCTAGTGGTCTCTCTGGAGTGAGGTTTTACCATATTAATGCTGACCTTATTTTAGGTAGCTGATTGTCATTGGCACAGAAGTCCTGAGCTCAAGAAATTTGCCAGCCTCAGGTGGTAGGGATTACAGGTGTGAACCATCAAGCCCAGTTCCCTGCATATTTTTTTTAACATAAAAGTCAGGCTCCATGAACTCCAATGAGTTGCCTTAGGAAATAATTAATTCTCTATCACTGGAAGTCTTCAAGTGGAAGTCTGTGAATATATCACAAAGGGGATTTCTGTTCAAATTTGAGTTGGACTGACTAGCTACCTTGGAAATTTCTTTCCATTTTGACATTCTGTGATTTGATGACAAAAGAAAATATATATTTTTTTTAAATCCTAAAAGAAGAGGGTGGAGAAATTTACATTCTACTATGGTTCTGGAAATGGTTTATTAAATGGTTGTATGAATACAAACCTCAGATCTTCTTAAGCATCAACTGAATTTGCTCAAACTCTCTATTCAGGATATTTATCATTTAGTCATGACCTGACGAAGGTGATCAAGAGCCAGACTAGGGACTTGGCAGGACAAGCCTTCAAAATAAGTTATCATTGCAAGTAGGAACATTGGCTAGGAGCCATGCTGAGCTCTGGCTTTCTGGGATCCATAGGGAATACAGGAGGATGGTTCAGTGAACATAGAGACTGATTGATTGAAGTGCTCGGTAGGTGGTTCTGCTTCCTTAATAACTTTTAATTAAAAACTAATTGGCAGGATTGTTTTTAATGATTGCTGCCTTTGTGAAGCAGTTATTATTATTATTATTTAGGATGAATACTTCTTGTGTAAGGACTGCCTGTTAGATCCTCCCAAACCTTGCAGGGAAAGATTTCCTCTTAAGGGGAAAAAAAAAAAGATTCCCTCTTTTCCATCACTGGCTTGCTGCAGTAGAAATATTTTTGGATTTTGGATGAGTTGGCCTCTCATTTTGGCCTGGGTACCCCCAGGGGATTGCTGCTCCTACAGATGGAGACTAATTGAAAAATAACCATAAGGCTTCAAAGCCTGGATGGAAGAAGAGCTGCAGGATACTCCAGAGGGCCTGTGTGTTCCTACTCACTGCTTAAGGATTCTGAGTGAGCTTCGTGTTTACTGGAGCACTCATCATTACACTGAAGTTTTATGAGGAATGCTGACTTTATTGCAGACAAGGGAATGAACCAAGGGAGGTTGAGTGAAATGATGAAACCGTCCATATTTTTCCTCGAAGTTTGCCCTGAGCCTTACATCAGACTGTCTCCCTACATTCCAGCTCTCATTCCTACTCCACCTGCTCAAGTGGAATTTTTTTATCTTCTCTGAATTATTTTAATAATGTGTCCCTTCATTCTAAATCCAGTAAAATGAAGGCATTTTATTTTGTTTGTTTTTGTATCTCTAATAATGTGCATAGTGGCATCTAGTAGGCATTTAATTAATTAAGTGCTTACTATGTGTTGGGTATTGGGCAAGGTCAGGGTTTTAAAAAATGTTTTTTAATAACATGGATCTTGCTTTGGCAGTCTAGTTAAACCTTTTGATCCATTAACAAACTGCTGTTTGTTAGTATGCAATAAAGCAAGATTACCAAAGAAACCAATAAACAGGAATTAAAATATTTTCTATTTAATTTGGGGGGCTATATTTTAAATTCTAAAAGGTCTCTCTTCCCAAACACTCAATAGAGAAGACCACCATTTCACATATACCACACACACACACACACACACACACACACACACACACACACAATGTATATAGTTAACTATATAGTTATCCCTCCCATATCATGAGGGCTAGTGACACAGTGATCTCGGAAAATCCATGTAAAATTTTTTTGGTCCTCCTTCACAATAAAGAAGTTTTAATTATTTTGGTATTGAAAGATAAAAAGCGTTCATGTTACTATACATATATTTTATGAATTTCCGAGTTTCTAAATTTTTTCTGTGTTGTTGTCTGCTGGACTTTGAATATTGTCTGCAGCTTCTGCAAAACTCTCCTATGTTTTCCATTTAATTTTTTATGCCAATCCACAATATATCATAGCTGCAATAGGGAAAGACAGGATGCAAAAAGGATAACTCTGTATGTCTGTCAGTCTATCTATTTATCAGTAAAACCATACTATATATACTTCTATTTAGCAGTTTTTTTAATCTGGAGGTGAATAACATCCTCCTTTATAATTGATCTGAGTATTTGTAAATGCTCAGAATGACTCAGTCATTCACAGTTGTTATTCAAACAATATTGCTTTTACTCTATATAATGTCTTCTTGGTTCTGCTGATTTTACTTTTGCAATTTTCCATGTTTTTTTTCTAAAATCCACCTGCCTATCATTTCTTATATCACATTAGTATTACATCATTTGTAGCCTAAAATATTTTTAGAAAAAGTTTATGGAGCTCCAGTTAGGTTAAAGAATCTCTCTCAACTAAGCCATGTAGAGATAAGGTGAGAATAAAATAGAACCTGTCTTCAATGAATTACTATCTAATAGGGAGACAATGGTAGAAATTGATTAATATTCTAGATAAGAGAGGAGGGAAAACTACTCATCTGCAATTCTCATTTGTTTGTAGTACAATGTGCAATAAATGTAACTTGTATTGAATTGGAATTAATTGAATTAGACAGAATTTGTCCTAATTAATCCTAAAGTGTAAGCATAAGTATAGCTGGTTATTACGGAAAGGATATGACTAGAGAAAAACAGATTTTGTTTTGGTGTCAAGAGAAAGGTTTAGCCATTATCTTAGAGCCAGTGACTTTAATTGCACAGGATTTGGACTATCCCCACAGAGAAGGGATATTATCAATTACCTTATCCACTATTTTCATCTTACTTGTGATTAAACTGAGGTACAAATGAGTTTAATAATTTGCCCAAAGTAAGATGTAGAAAAAATGATGGACACGGTCTTTTCACTCCAAATGTAGTCTAAAACTGTCATCCCCTCAAGAAAGTTTAAGAGAGAAGAAATAATTATCTTTCTGTGATGGACAACTTTAGGTACAAAAGGCTTCTGATTAGTTCTCCAGTTTCTGGGTCTCACAGAACAAGGATAGAGCTCTTGTGATTCTATAAAAACCACATTGTTTAGAATAGAACACTCTTTAATATACCTGCCTCTCATTACTCCCTAGCAATGAAAAAGACCTCACTATTAAGCAACACCAGTCAGAAAGGTGTCATTGCGGCAAAGAGGCTGTCGGTTAACTATAACTATAAGGTCCAGATTGAATGTGGGGTGAAAAGTCAAGAGTGAACTGGAAGCCACATTTTTGTTTGGCTACTTACTAGGGACATCGATTGCCTTGCCTGCGAGTTGCTACGCCATCCACAAGGTGGTAGTGTTCAATAATGTTCAGGGACAGCATTCTCACATGTGGGTATTTAGTTATATTATTATTAGGATCAGCCTATTTGGGTTTATTACAATAGGACTTTCAGCTAGCTAGGAAGCCACTCTGACTTGGAATCCTACACAGGCTTCATCACTGTGTGTTCTATTGCTGCATTTTATGGCTGAAATCAAAGTATTCCAAAATATTAAGGGAATAGAAAGAGGGAAATATGATCTTGACATCGTATCATAGCATTATAAAAACCAAATTAGACATTGCTTGCATCTCAGTTATAAAGTCAAGAAGGCTTTTTAAAAAATCACCCACTCTAGTAAGCACTTGTGATACAAAAAGAAGCAAAATAATACTTGCTCTCAAATGAATGAGGGAGACAACAAACAATTATGTACAAAGAAGAATTTTTGTGTACGTGTATGTACATATGTTGTTTTTCAGTTGTGTCAAATTCTTTGTGACCTCATTTGGGGTTTTCTTAGCAGAAATCTTGGCGTGGCTAATAATTTCCTTCTCCAGCTCATTTTATAGATGAGGAAACTAAAGTATACAGGATCACACAATTTAAGTGCCTGACATCAAATTAAAACTCAGTTCTTCCTAATTCTTGACCCAGTACACTATCTACTGGGTCACCTAGCTGTCCGTGTGTGTGTTTGTATGTGTATAAACCTGTATGCATACACATACATTTATACATATAAGAAGAAATAATTAACAGAGAGGGGCACCATAATTAGCAGGGAACAAGAAAGGCTTCCTATAGAAAATAGGATTTTAATTGTAACTTGAAGGAACCTTGAGATAATATGATATGGAGATGTCTCCAGGTATGGGAGACAATCAGAGAAAATACATGGAGCAGAGAAGTGGTATAAAATGTCTCCGGTATAGACTAGAAAGGAAGTCAGTGTCCCTGGATCAAAGAATATGTGTTGGGGAATAAAGAAGGCAGAAAGATGGGAGGCTAGTGTTTGTTTATGAATAATTTTGAACTCCAGAGATTTTTTTTAAATCCTGAAATTGGTTGCTACTGAATTTATTGAGTAGGGGAGGGGATGACATAGTCAGATTTAGAGGATGAATGGAAGATAGATGGAAGTGAGGAAAAACTTGAGGCAGGTAGACCACCATCATATTACAGCAATCCAAATATGAGATGATGAGGGGCTGCCTTAGAGTGATGGCAATGTTGGAGGAGAGAAGGGGGCATAATTAAGAGAAAGGATAAAAACAAAATTGACAAGCTTTGGCAATATCTAAGTTACAAGGCTGAAGGAATGGGACACTGATAGTGCACCTGATGGTAATAGGGAAGTTTGGAATTAGGAAAGGTTTAGAGGGGAAATAATGAGTTCAGTCTGGAACATGTTGAGTTTAAGATATATATTGAATATTTAGTTTGGGATGACAAAAAGACAGTTGAAGATGAGAGATTGGAGATTGGAGAAAAGTTAGAGCAACACATGCAGATTCTAGAATCCTTGGAATAAAGAGGATAATTAAATTAATGGGATCTGAAAATATAGATTCATAGATTGAGAGTTGGAAGGAATGTCATAGGTCATCTAGTCCAATCTTCTCATTTGATATGTTGATACACTAGAGAAGGAAGGAAGGAAGGAAGGAAGGAAGGAAGGAAGGAAGGAAGGAAGGAAGGAAGGAAGGAAGGAAGGAAGGAAGGAAGGAAGGAAGGAAGGAAGGAAGGAAGGAAAACAATAGTGTGCTTTAGTCTGCATTCCGACTCCATAAACTCTTTCTCTGTTGGTGGAGAACTTTTTCATCATGAGTTTGGGATTGTCTCAGATCATTGTATTGCTAAGAGTAGTTAACCCATTCCCAGTTATTCATCATGCAATATTGCTGTTACTGAGTACAATATTCACTTCACTCTGTATCAGTTCATGTAAGTCTTTCCATTTTTCAAAAAAAAATATCGTTCTCCTTGTCATTTCTTATAGCACAATAATTTTGTTACAATCATTTACCACAACTTGTTCAGCCATTCCTCAATTGATGGACATCCTTTCAATTTCCAATTCTTATATAGCATTTTTTTCACTATGCCAGGCTGTTTCCCTTTAAAACAGACCTTTATGAAGTGATTTATAGGGAATCATTATTATCTTTCTTTTTCTGAAAAGGAAAATGAGTCACTGAGAGGTTAAGTTTCCCGAGTAAGGCCACACAGCAAATTATTATAACCATTGTTCTGAATGAAAGAACATTTTCTTGGAAAAACTTCTGATCAAAAAGAACATTGGTGCTGAGTAGTATGAAGAGCCATATGGTTACATTATTTCAGAAAGTATTTTAGTCTTATCTGTAGATGATCATAAATTAACACTTAAATGCCCAGTTTTCCCAATTTCAAATAAGAGGCAACTAGGTGGAACCATGGATGGGGTGCTAGTCCTGGAATCAGAAAAACTTAAATTCAAATACAGCTTCAGATGCTTTTTAGCAATATAAGTCTGGGCAAGTCATTTAACTTCTATTTGCCTCAGTTCTTTCAACTGTAAAATGAGCATAATAACAGCACCTACCTCCCAATGTTGTTATGAGGATAAAACATGATAATATCTGCAAAGCACTTTACATATCTTAGAGCTATGAAAATGCTAGTTATTATTGTTACTATCATTAATGGGCTTATAAATATTCATTTCTGAAGAGATGAATGAAACTAAAAAATACAAATATGTAGATAGATGATTCATTGGATTATAGATGTAAAATTTGAAAAGAAAACATATAGTCCAACCCCTTTGTTTTACAGATGAGAAAATGGGCCCAGGAGTGGTTTAGGTAGTTTGCCCAAGGTCAGATGGATTATAGACTTCAAAGGCAGGATTTGAATCCAGATCCTCTGACTCTCTCCACTTTACATAGAACAATCTGAAATTTTTGCTTTGTGTTGTTGCTATCTTATTTATTTTGTTGATTTTATTTTAGACCTAGGCAAGATCTGAGTAATTATCTAGTTTAACTAAAAAAAGTGAGGATCAAGAGATGATGTGGTTTGCCTTCTGTGACAAAGGAAGCAGCTTAAAACCAAGATTCAAATCCAGTTCCTCTGGACTTTATCCCTGAAAGTGAGAGCTCTGGCCCAGGTGGCACATGGTGTGAAAATCTTTAATTGGAAGATCCCAGGTTGAAAAGCCAAACTAAGCACATTATCACAGAATACATTGTGTTAATACTTCAAAACCTGCTGGAATTGGGAGTCAGGGAAACCAGTTGGAGTCAGTGGCCCTATGGTCAAATAGAATCATTTTTTTGAGTTGGAAGATTCCTTAGACATGATTTCTTCATGTTTACAAATGAAGGGAATTTGAAAAATACAAAGCAAGACAGTAATGTGCCTGAGGTCAAACAAGATCTAAAAATTCAAAGCAGGATCACAGCGGAAATCTTCTTATTCATCCAGCTTTCAAAGCTTGGTACCTGTGTGACCTCAGGAAATTTCCTTTCCCTCGATTATTTTTGTTGTTGACCCTTAGTCATGTCTGATTCTTTGTCATTCCATTTGAGGTTTTCTTAACAAAGATACTAAAGTGGTTTGCTATTTCCTTCTTTAGCAAATTTTACAAATGAGGAAACTGAAGTAAACAGGGTCACAGCTAGTGTTTGAAGCCAGATTTGATGTCCCGAGGGCCTATCTGTCCAGATTTTATTTATCCAAACTTATTTTCCCCTTATTGTCAATGAAGTTTATGATGGTATTATTATGATAGTATACGTGAAGCCTGGGACTTACTTCCTGCTTTGCTAACTACCATGCTTTGTATTCATAAAACCCATCTGTAAAATGGGCATCTTTAGACTAAATGATCTCTAAAATCCCTTCCAGCTCTTATTTTCTGTCATTCTTTGATTGATGTCAGTTGACAATGGCTGCTAATACTTCATCTTGAAGTGTCTCTAGTCTCTCTACTATTCTTTCAAATAGTTAATAAATAATCTGTGAAACTCTTAGACATTCCCTAGGGCAGCTGTCACCTTGCAGTGAACTATTTTATTAAGGAGGGCAGAGAGGTAGGTATCACTTAATGGCTCTATTGCATCTGTTTGGTAAATTTCATTTGATCATAGAATCATAGACTTGAGATGAAAGGAAACACAGAACCTATCTAATCCAATGCTCTCATTTCACAGATGGGGAAACTGAGGCCAAGAAAGTTTTTTTTTAAGGTAGTAGGCAGCACAGCTAGAACTTCAACAAAGATTCTCTGACTTGCAAACATAGCCATCTCCCATTGCAATATTCTGCTTCCTACTTTCAATAGATTTCTCTTTTTTTCTTGTCCATAGTTATTTTAATATTATTTATTTTTCCAATTATATGTAAAAGATAATTTTTATTATTCATTTTTACAATGGATTTTTCTTAAAGGGAGAAAATATCTTCATTTGATGTTTTTCCAAAAGGTTTATCTGGAATGAATGCTGGTTCAGGGCCCATTTCAGAAGGATAAGTAACCAGCCACAATTTCAGAAGACTGATAATGAAGAATGTTCTCAACTCATCTGACAGAGAAGTCATAGATACAAAACAAATGAGAAGCACATCTTTGGATATAGTCAATGTGAAAATTTGTCTTGTTTGCCTAAGTATATTTGTAACAAAGATTTTGTTTCATTTCTTTTCAAGGTAAGAGTAGTTGTTGAGAAGGAAAGCTAACAAATGCTTGTTAATTGAAAAAAAGTTAATTAGAAAAAAGAAGTGTAAATGAAGCAATTGGGAAGCCTGGCTTGTGCCAGGAATTTATCAGAATTCAAAGTTGCAGTGGCTCATTGTTCTTGTTGTTGCCGTTCATATGGGGATTTCTTGGCAAAGATAAAGTTTACTATTTCCTTTTCCAGCTCATTTTACAGATCAGGAACAGAAGCAACCAGGGTTAAGTGACTTGCATAGAGTCACATAGTTAATAAGTGGCTGAGGCTGAATTTGAATTCAGATCTTCCTAACTCCAGCCCTGGCATTTTATCAACTATGCCTCCTAGTTGCCTTGTCTTGTTAAATAATATAAAATCAAATCAAGCTCCTTCTTTCAGAAATTTGGACTATAACAGACCATTCTGTTAAGAGGTATGTACTGGTTTTTTAAAAAATTAGCAAACTGCATATAATAGAGAATCACAATTTTACATCCAATCCTTTCTTCTCCTATTCTAGATACAGGAAAATGTTCATTTTATTTGGTGCTTCTGAAAATCAGAATTTTTTTAATAAAAAAAGAGAAATACATGTTTCTGGCAGAATGTTTTAAGAAAAATACTACCTATAGCCTGGTAAAAATTGTCCTATTAGGAAAAATAAGGACACCTATATATTGTATTCAAAGGAAAGAAAGTACCAATAAGAGACCACAATCAGTTTCATCTGAATGGCTTTGGCAACTGGTGTCTAGCTGCCTTGTTTTTTGGAGGAAGGACTGAGAAGAGTTAAGGTCAGAAAGATTGACCAAGATAACTTATGGAATGAATGGCAGACCAAAATTTGTCAAGGGGAGAAATAAAGTCCTATTTCAGATACAGCCATCTTTCTAATGCACCCCATTGATGGTCCCTTGTCTTTATCTCTCTGATACTCACATAATATGTGGTCCATAGTAGACATTTTAATGTCTAACAAATAAGGGACTTTCTTTTAAATTATTAGAAATATAGACAAAGAAAATGGATTGTTTTATCCTTAGAACTTTAGCCATGATTCCTATTCCCCTTCTTCTACTTCTGTTCCAATAAAATACAATTCGAGTACAATAAACACTTAAAAATGGTAAATATGAAATAGAGGGGAAAGCATATAATAATTAACAATGGAAAACACAAGTTTCCAATGGAACTCACAAATAACCAGAAGAAAGGACATATTCCATGAAGTAGGAATATACCATTGACAGGCAGGCTAAATCAATAGAGGAATTTTGCACCCTAAAAGAATTAGTTAGAAGGGGGAAAAAAAAAAACACCATGAGGCATGGGGGAAGGATGGGGTAAAGAGAAAGATATCATGTGGCATGGTGAGGAGATTACTGTGGGCTAACCTAAAAGGGATTCAGCAAAGATGTCATGAGCCATGAACAGATTTATAGGCGAAATTTAACCTTGGGGGTTTGATATAACTTGGCTTTCTGATTAGAAAAAATAAAGTGGGATTAGAAATAGTAAGGAAGAAGTAGGACTTGCACAAGGGCAGGACTGTAAGGCTGAGCTGATTCCCATCAATGCCCTTCCCAATTAGCCTCAGGGAGTAATCTTATCAGTACTTCAGGCTTTTGCTGCCAACCCCACCTCCTGACTCAGGACATTATCAGTTACTGAGCTCTTTCTTCTTGCATTTGTAGACAAATTCAAGCTCTTTTGGCATCTTCATCCTACTTATCAAGCATTAAATTGAGATTCAATGTTACATCCTGCCCCACCACCCCAGCAGCAAGACTCCCCCAGGGTTGTACTCCCTCAGGGTTGAAAAAGCTGGGTGCTAGAACCAGTCAAATTGAGTAACACTAGAATGGTTATTGAAGAAAAGGATAATGTATATTATGATACTGGATGTACATTTGAGAAATAATTTGCTATCACATTTATAAATATGAAATACAAACTTTTGGTAAAAAAAAAAAAATCAACATCTCCTCCCACCTCCAATTCTTGTTGGGGGAGGGAGAGAAAGGAGGAAAATAAATGCGATATTAAGTGTAGGGCTAAAGACATTAGAAAGGTGATTTCTTTGGGAAGTGTCAT
The DNA here is from genome assembly GCF_016432865.1 of Antechinus flavipes. Taxonomy (NCBI): domain Eukaryota; kingdom Metazoa; phylum Chordata; class Mammalia; order Dasyuromorphia; family Dasyuridae; genus Antechinus; species Antechinus flavipes. Next base: position 397,224,478 of record NC_067399.1, on the reverse strand, counting down.
CTACTATAGCTAATAGTCACTAATATCATAATTAATCTATCCATTATTGACATTTTGAGGTTGTTTAAACTATTACATAATCACTTTTGGTGCTGTCATTGAATTCTTATTTGGTATATTTTATTATTTGCAAAACTGGGCTTGCAAGATCCTAAGTGATATAATCAAAAGTGACAATTTTCAATATAGAAAAAGTAAACTCTCAATTAATGTCATAATTGGATATCAGTCCAAAAAAGGCAAATTAAATATTATTTCAAAGACTGCAGCAATATATCCCTAAAGTTATTAATTATGATCAATTTGGATTCATACCAGAGATGAAACAGAAAACCAATTAATATAATTAATTACATTAACAACAAAATCTTCCCAAATTGAATAATTATAGCAATAGATGCAGAGGAAGGAGGGAGGGAGGAGAATGTCTTTGACAAAGAACAAAACTCATTTATATTAAATACAACAACAGAAATAAAACCTTATAAAACATAGGCAGAGAAAAACTTTTAAAAACATATTAAAATTATTTCTATAACCTAAAATTAGCATTATTCACAGTAAGGAAATATTAGAAGATTTCTCACAAATACAGGAGTAAAGCAAAGATGTTCTCTTTAACCACTGTTACTTGATATACTTCTAGAAATATTAGAAAAAGCTACAAGACAAGAAAAAAGAAATGAAAAAGCATTAATACAAAGAAAGAGGAGACAAAATTACCCTTATTTGGTGAATACATAATGGTTTATTTAGCTTTTAGAGAATAACAAAGAAACTAATTGAGACAATAAATAACTTCAGTAAATTAGTGGGATATAAAATAAACCCATAAAACCAGCATCATTTCTACATAGTAATAACAAAATGCAGGAAGAAATAATAAAAAGAGAAACACATGCAAATTAACTACCAAAAAATACTTGGGAGTCAGTCTACCAAGACACATTCAAAATGTGTATGGCTATAATTACAAAACAATCCTTTAAGAGCTACTCAAATAGCTAGAGGATATTCAGTAATTGTGATTGGGCCCTCTAAATATAATAAAACTAATGATGCTACTTAAATTATTTTATGTATTTATACAATTACAAATGAAACTACCTTGCTAATCAAGAACAAAATTAACTTAAAGGAGAAAAGTTCTGAAATCTCAATAAAATAATCAAAAACAAAGTAGACATGAAGGAAAAATAACACTCCCAAGGACTTAATTATACTATAAAGCAGTAATCACAAAATTTATTTGGCAATTAAATTTTTTAAATTTGTGATTAAATTAGTTGATAAATAAAATTGGTGTTAAATGTAGTAAATTAATTTGTTGATTAAAGTTGCAAAACTAGATGAGTGAAACTGACTAGATAAGAATAAATCAATAACAATTGAACTCAACTTAATCTTCAAAGAAAACCACAACATAAATTACTTGTTGGAAGAACTCCCTATTTTATTCAAATTACTGTGAGAAGTAGAAAATAATGTGGCAAAAAAAGATTAATATCAATAATTTTACCATATATTCCAATAAAATGAACATATGATCTAAATATTTTAAATTATACAATAAAAAGGTAGCCTTTCACAACTATTGCCAGAGGAGCATCCTTAACCAAAGAACAGAGATAATAAATTAATAATTTGGATTACATGTACTTGAAAAGCTTTTGCATGAATAAAAGTATTTCAACTAGAAGAAGAAGGGAAGCAGATGAGTGGGAAATGTCATTCTCTAAACTATTTCTAGTAGGAGTTTGATCACTAAAATATATAGGAAACTAAAAAATATTTGAGACCAAATGTTGATCAAACATGAAAAAAAAGCAGTTCTCAATAGCAGAATAGAAAAGTGCTAGAATTCATCTGAAAGATTGCTAATAATAAGAGAAATGTGAATGAAAATTACCCTCAGTTTTAATTCATACCCAACAAATTGACAAAGATGGAAAAAGTGATGGGAATATATAATATGGAAAATTGTAAAAAGAAAAGTACACTTATGCAACTTGTGAATTGGTCCAATCATTCCAAAATGCTTTGTGGAATTATACACACAAAAAAGGGACTAATTTGCATACTCTGATATGTAATCAAAGAGTTCAAGGAAGGGGAAAAAAAAAAAGATGAAGAAACATCTCATAGACACCAAAATATTTGTAGCAACTTTGGAAAGAGGTGAGGTGGGGGGAGAGGGCAGAAGAAAAGGGGGAGAGTGATATCAAAAAGGTAGAAAGAAAGCAGATAGACATTGGTCAGGGAATGTTAAACAAATTGTGATCTATATATGTAAGAAAGTATCTCTTTAATGTAAGAAATTATGAGTAGGATGAATTCAGAAAAGCATAACATATAAACCCATGCAGAATAAAGTAAGCAGAACCAGGAAAATATATACCAATGAATATACCAGTGTAAATGGAAATGACAACAACCAAATAATTGAAACTGGATGCTGTGAAATTCTAATGACTTTGTTTGGCCCCCAAGAAGAAATATGAAAATGTATCCCATCCCTTCCTTGAAAAGGTGAGAGATTATGGATGTGAAACAAACAATAGTTTTGTACTTGATTAATGTATTGTTACTTTACTTTTCTCTTTTAAAAAGTCATTATTACAAAAGATGGGGGAGGATACAAAAAGGAAATATTGTGAAAGATATGTGATATCAATGAAACTTAAAAAAAGTCATTGCAAAGATTTAAAACCTGCTGGATTGAAAGGATTAAATTGAAAGGAGTATGTTAGTACTCTTCCTGAACGATTAGATAAACTCTCAGAATAGTAGAAACATAGAATTTGAAAACTGGAAGATGATCTAAACCCCAACACCTCAACCCCCTACCCTACCCTCACCCCCATATTGTTCAACAAAGGAAAAACCCGAGACCCAGAGATGGGAAGTGAATTGCCTAAAATTGCATAGATGATTAGTGGGAGACCTGATACTAAAATTTATTTTTCTGACTTTCTGATCAGGGTTGTTTGTCCCCCACCCTTAATACAAGAAGTCCAGAAGGCAGCATGGCACATTGAAAATAGTATTGTTAGAAGTGATTGCTCAATTTCTCAGTCTCCCTGATACCTGACAAAAATACTGGAGGAGGATTACTATTTCCTTTTCCAGCTCATTCCAGATGAGTAAACTGAGGCAATCAGGGTTAAGTGACTTGCCTAGGGTGACACAGTTAGTAAGTGTCTGGGACTAGATTTGAATTCAGGTTTTCCTGACTCTAGGCCCAATATTCCAGCAGCCCTTAGAGTCAGAAAACATTTACTATTTGTGTGACTTTGGACACAATTTCTCTAGGCCACTAGTTTTTCATCCATGAAATGATTGAGTTCAATTGAAGTTCCTTCTAGCATGGGATTATGATCCTATGGTTCTTTGAAATATGTCCTGAAGCTTCAAAAAGAATTAGATTAGTAGCACAAAATCTTTAAAATGAAGGGGCTGAGATATATGATTTCTAAGATCCCTTTCTCCTCTAATATTATGATTCTATTAAATTCTTCCTCTAAAAATTACATTAAATTAAGATTCCTAGAATATCAGTTTAATAACCCAGCTGGACCTGGACAAGTTGCTACTTTTACCTTTAGAAAAAAATATTTGGATTTATTTATGTGAAAATCTTAGATTTAAAATCCATACTGTCATTGTTTGATTATTTAAACAAATATCTCATTGGTGTCCTTGGAGCATGTCCAGTATTTTGAGGGTGGGGGAGAATAAGGATGCCTTGATTTGTGGTTTCAACTAGAAAAAATACAATATAGGAATGATGAGACCTGCCTTGGTATGCACACCTATCCTCAGAGTCAGGCAGGAAAAAAATATGGAGCAAGTAAGGAACAGAGATGTATTGAAAGCATTTCATTTGTGGCCTAGGTGGATGAAGGCTTCTGTCAAAGGGGGATGAAAGCAGTTCCCTGAAGGCTAAAGTCAATGGGGATTAATAAGAGGGCTGACAAATTTTGCTGAGGGATAGACTGATGGAGGTACAGATAGGAATAAGTGATAGACAAGAGGAGAGAGAACAGACATTCAGAGACCTTGATGTGAAATGAAAGGGGATGGAACTTTGAGATGGTATCTATGGCTTGAAAGGATGGTGTGTCCTCCGGGGATCAGAGGAATAGTTGATGTCAGCTGAGATCTCAATGTGTGTTTTTTCAGTCCTATTTTTGGCTGGGGGAGGGGGGCAGTGTGGTGAAGGAGGTGGGAATGGAAGCCCAAGAACAGATAGAAAAAATGGTTCAGCACCTTTCATGAATTAATACTCAGGAAGGAGAGCAAGAGAGGAGAAAACTTTGTTCCCATAGCAAAGGGCTAAGCTGCTAAGGTCATGAGATTCTCTACTTTTACAGACACCACCTCCTAGTCAAAACCTATCAGGATCCTAACCATGACTTCAGAATAGCTACTACAAAGCAAGAAGTCAGATGGCTATGGAATATTAGGGACTGGGGGGGGGGGGGAATTCAATTCAATGCAATGCAATTCAACTTGTATTCAATTCCAATAAGCATTTATTAAGTACTTATTAAACGCCAGAGGAATTGTTAATTGGATAGAAGACCTGGTCTGAACTCAAAAAGACTCATCTTCCTGAGTTCAAATCTCAAACACTTACTAGCTGTATGACTCTGGACAAGTCACTTCACCCTATTTGCCTCAGTTTCCTCATTTGTCAAATGAGCTGGAGAAGGAAGTGCCAAACTACTCCAGTATCTTTGCAAAGAAAATCGCAAATGGGGTTACAAAGAAACCGACAAAATCACTGGACAACAACAAATGCTAGATGCTGTTTTAAGTGCTGGGGACCCAAAGAAAAAGAAAAATCACATAAAATAATATCTCCCCTCAGGGAGTTTACATTCTATGCACATAGAAAATTAAATGTAAAATGGAGACAGAGTAATTTTCAAGGAGAAGTCATTAGTTAATGAGGGAGTATTTGTCTACCTCCTTTAGGAGGTAGTAATCAAGGTGAGCTTTGAAGGAAGCTAGTTTTGTGAGACTGAGATGTGAAGGAGGGGCATTTGAGATGTGGGGAACTACATGGGAGCATTTTCTCAATCCTCATCCTTCTTGACCTCTTTGCAATCTTTGACATTGTTTCCTTCGACCAGCTCCCTCTTCTATCAGTCTCCCACCCCACCCTTTACTTAATTTCTTCCCCTGTCTGATAAGATGGATTTCTATATTCAACTGATAATGTATATTATTCTATCTTTGAGCCAATACTGATGAGAATCAAGTTCATTCCATGCTCATGGCTCATCCTCTTACCTTTTCCTCCTATGTAATAGATCTTTTTTGCACCTCTTCATGTGAAATAATTTACCCCATTCTTCCTCTCCTTTCTTTCTGCTTCCAGCGTACTTCTCTTTGTCATCCCTTAATTTTTTTGTCATTCCCTCAAATTCACTTTATCCCTGTACCCTTTGCCTATACAAATTTTAAAAAAATTTAAAGAATTAAGTAACCTCTTCCCATGTAGGGATATAAACAGATTAGCTCTATTGAATCCCTTATATTTTCTTTCCCCTTTTTACTTATTTATGTTTCTGTTGGGTCTTGGTATTAAAAACTAAATTTTTGATTTAATTCTGTTCTCATCTTTGTGAAAGCTTGAAATCTTTCTATTGAGTAGAATGACCATCAACACTTGCCAAGTAATTGGATGTGAAAGAGGAAGAGGGAAATGTCCAGGATCAGTAAATAAGCTTTTAGGATGCCTGGATAACTGAGGCTATGGATCTGGATAACAAGATGAAAAGTGGAGTCCTCACCAGAAAAAAGAGAAGGGGTAAGGGTACATAAAAAAGAAGAGAGGGAAATTATGGGGGGAAATGTAATTTTAGGACTTAAAGAATTAACAAACAAATATCTTTAATGCTAATTAAGAATGTAATATCTAGCTAAGTGAAATGAGCAGAACCAGGAGATCATTATACACTTCGACAACGATATTGTATGAGGACATATTTTGATGGAAGTGGATTTCTTTGACAAAGAAACCTGAGTTTCAATTGATAAATGATGGACAAAAGCAGCTACACCCAAAGAAAGAATACTGGGAAGCGAATGTGAACTATCTGCATTTTTGTTTTTCTTCCCGGGTTATTTATACCTTCTGAATCCAATTCTCCCTATGCAACAAGAGAACTGTTCGGTTCTGCAAACATATATTGTATCTAGGATATACTGCAACATATCCAACATATAAAGGACTGCTTGCCATCTAGGGGAGGGGGTGGAGGGAGGGAGGGAAAAAAAATCGGAACAGAAACGAGTGTCAATATAAAGTAATTATTAAATAAAAATTAAAAAAAAAAGAATGTAATATCTAAACATCATTAATAAAAATCCAAGAATACCTAGGGATTTCTGGATCATATAAATTTCAGGTGAAGTTAATGAATATTTATTAAACCTCTCTTAGATGCCAGTTACTGTGTTAAGCACTGGAAATACAAATAAAAGGAGGAGACTATCCTTGACTTCAAGGAGCTCACAGTCCAAGGGGGAAGACAATGTAAAAACAACTATGTGCAAACAAGATATATTTTTTAAATTGGAGATAATCTTATTTTAAAATTTTAAAATTATTTTCTTTTTTTTCAATGACCAAACATTTATGTCTTTTCTCCTTCCTATCTCTTCCTCCTGCTACCAAAAAAGAAGAGAGGGAGGAGAGAATACGTTTTTCCCTGTTTCTTTGAAGCTATCTTTCATGTTATTTTTTACAGCACTTTTATATTCCATTATATTCATATACCATACTTTCTTTCCCAATAGATGGGCATCCCCATAGTTTCCAAGGTTTCTGCCATCAAAAAAAGAACTGGTATAGATATTTTTGTACAGATAGAACTTTTTCCCTCTTTCTTTTATCTCTTTAAGGTATATGCCTAGAAGTGGTATACCTAGGTCAAAAAGCATGTGCTGTTTATTAACTTTGGGGGCATAATTCCAAATTACTTTCCAAAATGATTGGACTCATTCACAGTTCCACCAACTGTGCATCAATGCACCCTTCCAACATTTGTCATTTTCTTTTTTTTGTCATCTTTGCCAACCTGATGGGTGTGAAGTAGAACATAAGAATGACTTTAATTTGCATTTCTCTGGTCATTAGCAATTTGGAGCTTTTTATATGACTATAGTTCTTGGGATTTTTCCCTTGAGAACTGTCTATTCATATCCTAGACCATTTATCAATCAGGAAATGGCCCTTATTCTTATAAATTTAAATCAGTTCCTTATACATCTTGGAAATGAGACCTTTGTTAGAGAAATATGCTTCAAAGATTATTTCTTACTTATCAATTTCCCTTCTAATTTTAACTATATTAAATTTTATTTGAATAAAAAATTTTAAGTTTGCATAAACAAAATTGTCCATTTTATCTTCTGTAATCCTTTCTATTGTATTTTTAATGATGAGCTATTCTCCTATCTATATATCTGATTGGTAATTCCTTCTTTATTTCTCTCATTTATTATGTGATCTTTTATAAGTGAGAAATATATCATTTTGGATCTTGGTGTAAAGTGTGAGGTCTAAATTTAATTTCATTCAATTTCTTCCCTTTCATCTAGTTTTCCCTTTTTTTTTTTTTTTGGTCAAATTATAAGCCCTCACCTCAATATCTGGAATCTTTGTGTTTATTGAACATCAGGCTACCAGATTTATTTTCTTCTATCTGTTGTATGTCTCATCTGTTCCACTGATGGATCTCTCTATTTTTTTTAACCATTACCAAATTGTTCTGATCTGGCATAACTAAACTCCCTTTGTTCATTCTTACATCCCCCCCTCCCCATTTTGACCTTTTGTGCCTCCATATGAATTTCATTATTTTTTTTTCTAGTTCTGTAAAGCAATTCTCTGGTTGGTATGAGTCCAAATAAGTAATTCAATTTAAGTAGTAGTGTAATTTTTATTATATGGGCCTGGCCTAGCAACAAATACTTGATAATTCTCCAGTTATTTAGGTCTATCATCATGTCTGTAAACAGTGTTTTGTATTTGTATTTAATAAATCTTAGCGGGCAGACACTATCATTAAGGAGGATTGTAAAAGAATTCTTGAAGAATTCTGGGATTTGGCTGAGACTTGAAGGGAGCCAGGGGGCAGAGCTCAGGGAAGGAGGGAAAGAGATTAATACCAAAGAATTTTTAGGGAAAATCCCAAGGACCACAAATTGAATCTTCTTAATGAAGTGACATTGCTCAATGGCTTTGCCTAAATTTTGTTCTTATTTCATTTATATATATTTTATATGTATATATTTATATATAAGAAAAATGTTCTTATTTATTTATATCAACCGTTTCTTGATAGTCACAGGGGAGGATGAGAGGGGAGGAGGTATTCCTCAACTCACCTTTCCTCTCTAAGGTCTTTTGAACATCTTCCATTTCTCTGGCTTTTGGGGGATGAGAGATATCTGATATGTATATACCAACAACCACGTCTTTGCTCTTATTTATAAAGAAACAAGGGCCTGAATCCTCATTAAGACCTGGTTTTAACCTTCATTTTGCTATAAAATAAGCTTTTAAAAAATTATATTTCCAATCCTACTTTTGTTTTACATAGCTGAACCATTTGTCCTTTTTGTTGATTGGTATAAAGAAAAAAATTTTCTAATAGAATCTGTATTTGATCTTCTATATTTATTTCTCTTCTCAGTTTCCATCTAGAAACTAAATTCCCAAATTTAGAGGAATTGAGGAAACCCAATTCCTAAGAATACTTAGAGTCCTGAGCATTCAGATTCTAGACAATGAAAAGTTGAGTATTTGGTCTATCAGTCTACTTTTAGTTAAAGTGTTAAGAAGGGGCTTGGTCTCTGACTTCCTTGTCCTAAACCCTAGTTCTCAGTTCCACAATGTTAATTTTTTTTTCCCTAATAGGTATGTTTGCCAAATCAACAGTGAACTAGAGACAAAATGGCTCGACTCCTGCCAATGAGTTTCTCTGGGTACAGATGCCTGAGTGGTTCTGTGAAATCTGCCAAGTGGTGACCAGGCAACACCCTTCTTACCACTTCCCTCCACCCCACACCTCCTCCCACACACACACACTCTTTTCCTCCACCCATCAATATCCCTGAGGAAAATTAATTGACCTCAGCTGATGGATAGTGTGTGTGTGTGTGTGTGTGTGTGTGTGTGTGTGTGTGTGTGTGTGTCCATCTGGCTGAGAGCCTGGCTAAAACTCATGTTAGAGCTTTGTGTGGTCCCTAAATTAGAACTTAGACAATCCAGCCAAGGGGAGCAAAGATAACTCCTTTATTCATGAGTATGATGGAACTCCTGGGGTATATTCACTCCTCTCCATCTCTGAAAACAGGTATGTTATTTCTGTGGATGGCTGATAGGGGGATGGAGTGGGAAAGCATGGTGATGGTGAAGATTATCATACATTTTGATTAGTTAGAAAGAGAATATTAGGTGCCCTCGATTCAGGTGGGAGAGTTGGATAATTGAGTTGGATTTATTTCCCCTTCAAAGATCAGAAGTTGATCTTTGTTGATAAAAATCTTAAAACAGCCTTTTAGGGACAGAAGGCAATTTTTCTTCCATGATAACAAATGAATATAGTTAAGTGTAAGATAAGAAAAGGAGGGTGCTTGATTGAATGAAGAATTCAGCTATTTTTCTATTCATGGGAATATGACTTTACAAAAGAATGTTGCTTATAGTAAGTAATAAGATTTTGAAGGAGGCATAACATTGGGTTTCTGGTGCTGGGTGAACTACCTAGTCAAAATCAATAAAAATTAAAAGTTATCGAGGGGCAAGTATTATTTTCCCTGATTCTAGGTTGCTACTGTGTTCTGGAAAATTAGAAATGAAAACTCTGTAGTATGTCCTTCCCAGGAACCTGCTGCATATTGTCAACAGAAATGGCCCAGGGATAGGGGAGGGGAGGGGAGGTAGCCAGCTACATTGGCAGAATTGATAGGATTTACTAAGAAGAAGTGAGCCAAGCTATTACAAATTCTTTTTGCTCTGATCTTCCTCACTCTGTATTATTTAAGAGGTTGAAGAACTACTTTCAAGAATGAATCTATTCAATCAACAAGTATTTACCTTGTTCAACCAAAACTACTAATTAAATGTTGGAAACACAAAAGAATGAAGTTAAGAAAATTAAAATTTAGGTGAAGATGGGAAACCAAGATAGCATAGAATTATGGAGATAAACTTGAAACATATAATTGAGCCTTAGATTTGAATTGGACTAGATGGATAATAAAGTCCCTTGCTACTCTAAAATTCTGTGATTCTGTCATCTTAACAAGAACCATAAAATTATACTTAGGTAGTTCTAGGGAAAGGACTAACAGCCCTCAGAGTGTGATGCAGAGCCAAAGTACCTGTATATAGTGTTGGAAAATTAACTGGGTCAACATTTGTCACATACATTTTATTGTGCACTATTTGTAACTTTCCAATATTCAATTTGGCTAATGGAGAATTCTACTCAGGCATTTCCTGCCCAAGCATCCAACCTAAAAATCCTCCTTAATTGGCTAGGACTTTCCACTGAAAGTTCACTCAGCTGACTGATTAGGGGTTGTCTTCATAAGGATTTGCTACAAATGTTGGGTGAATTTGAAAGGATGAACTGAATGTTTCCAGAGCCTGTTCCGTTGTATATGTATAACTCAGTTCCTCAGTAGCCTGTTGGAGCCATTCATTCAGCAATCAGTCATTCAGTCAACAAGCATTTATTAAGCACTTGCTATGTACCAGACACAGTGTTAAATACTGAGAATACAAAGTCAATAGTGTGTAATATTCAGACTATCCAACCAAACTGAGGCTGACTGTCTTCTAAAACAGATAAGCTAGAAGCATAGATAATTGTGCAGGAATTTTACATTTAATATTTCTGTGTGTATAAAAGAGAATGAAAGAGAGAATGAGTGAGAGAGAGAGAGAGAGAATGAGAATATAGTTTTTTCTAAAACTTAGTAACATTTTTGCAGCTACAACCTTAAAAACATTTTACCATTTTCCAGAAGCTTTTCCATTTTTCATATTGTTGACTTTACCTCAGGATATCTACCAATTTATTTAGAAGAAAATTAAAGTTTTTTTTTTTCCTTCAACCATCACTTCTCTCTCCAAAGATCTAAACCTAATACTGCTCATGCCTCAAATTAGATATTCTGATTCCTCTTGATCTTTCTTATTAGAGCATTACATTAGTTGATATAATATAACAAAGTCCCCTGGCTTTGGAGTCTAAAGCCCCAAGTTTAAATCCCATATTTGTTACTACCTGTATGACTTTAAGCTCCCCCCGCTCTGGGTCTTGATTTCCATATCTATTAAATGAAGAGAGTAGACTAGGTAATTTATAATGCCCTTTCCAGCTTTAAACTTATGATTATATGATCTTAAATGATTGAACTTCTTGATGCCTTATATTTGACATCTGTAAAAGCAAGATGGAGAGCCATTAGGTGGTGCAATGGATAAAATGCAAAGCCTGGAATCAGGAAGGCCTGAGTTCAAATCCAGCCTCTGACACTTACTAATTGTGTTACTGTGGGCTTAACCCTGTTTACCTCAGTTTCCTCATCTGTCAAAAGAACTGAAGAAGGAAATGGCAAACTACTCCAGTGTCTTTGCCAAGAAATTCCCAAATAGGTCACAAAGAATCAGGTATGACTAAAAACCAAAAGTAAGAAGATTTCCTTCATTATCTGCCTTGTAGGATTATATGAGGATCAAATAAGACTATGTTTACAAAGTGGTCTTTGTAAAGTTTATATAGTTTATAAGCTATCTAAAAGTTATTTTGACTATTATGAATATCACATATTTAGATGTTCTCAGGAAGTCACTTCATCTTTCTGAATATCACTAGATAATCTATAAAATGAAGATGGACCAAGTTAATATTGCATTAGACCTTCTGAAGGATACAACTTGTGGGGGGGAGGAGGGGGGAGCAATTAGGATTAAGTGACTTGTCCAGAGTCACACAGCTAATTAGTGTCAAGTGTCTGAGGTTGGATTTGCACTTAGTGCTCTATCCACTGTCCCACATAATTGTCCCTGGGATTTAACTTCTACTACTTCTATCTTTGTAACTTTGGGCAAACGACTTAACCTCAGTTTCCTTATCTGCCACAGGTTTGGTGCAGATCACCTCTGAAGTCTCCTTGTTTTTATTTCTCAGCTACCTTTGCAATTTTACAATTCTCTGAATAAATTCTCATATTCTGTCAGTCTACAAGAACCCTTGTAATATTATTCTAAAACATTCTAGTATTATCTCTTTTCTGGTTTTTAACATTTAACTAGATAAATCTGCTTTCTATTCCTCTATTTTACATTCCTCTAGAAGTTCACATATTTTTGTGCATATATACAAACACACACATGTATATGTGTGCGTATATATACACACATGCATACATACATATACAAGGCTTTAGTCCAGTTTTAAACCATTAAGCTATTAAGCTAAGGCTTTTGGAACATCCAGTATTTGTACACACATGCTCACACATCTCTTTTTGCATCTAATGTCCACCTAGCTCCAGCTTCCTTTTTCTTGCTTTATCATATGTCACTCTCCTTCATGCCCAATCTAAATCATCCAAATCAGCCCTCTTACTCTTCTCATCAACCATTTCCATCTCTGATCTTTGTATTGGCTGTCTCTATATCTGGAAAGCACTTCCTTCTCACCTTTTCCTTGTAAAATCCATGGTTTCCTTGAAAATTCAACCCAAGCTTCCACCTCCCACATGAAGAATTTTTCTGACTAACCTCCACTTGCTAATGTTTTTCTTCTAGGAATTACTTTGCTTTTATTTTGTAGATTTTTAAATATACTTATATTTACATATGTTGTCTCTCTTGACAGATTGTAAGCTCCTTGAGATCAAATGCTAATTTTTTGCTTTTACCTTCAATGCCTAATTTTCTAACGCAGTGCCTGAAATGCAGTGTAAACATTTAATAAATGCTTATTGCTTGATTGATTACTATATCTTAGCCTGAGGTTTTCAATGGGGATGTACTGTCTTTCAATCCAAATTTCCAGGATACCCTCAACTTCTTGTTTGAATACCCATCCCATAAGCAATGTAAGCCCCTTTTGAATCTGTTTTTCTCACGCCTCATCTAACCCCTGTGGAGCCAGTCTCCCAACTTCACAATAGCAAAGTGAGATAGATCCCTCAGCCAGGCTGCCAGCTTGTGACCAAGGCTTGCAATGGTACCCCAGGCTCCCCAAATTGTCCCCCTGCCTCTGATAACTCTCCTTCAAATTATGTGGGGCATTGCCCCTCAAATGATTTCCTAATTTAGGTTATGAAGCAAGCAGCTTGCCATAGATAAGTCTTGCTATATTGAGAGTGTAAATGCTTTATCAGCTTTATGGAAGCCATATGGCAGGTTTATTCACCATCAGCAGTTTTATTCAAAAGCAAGTACATGGCATTTGATAATAAATTTTCCAGTATATCGCTCAGCATTGTTTTTATTATTATTTTTTTCCTAGTGTGACTCGGGAGCAGTCATCTGGCTGGTTTGGTTTGTGGCACCGTGTGGCTTGTGATCTGAAATATTACTTGGAGCATTGTGTGTTTCATCCTTCAGCCTCAGTCATAGGTTTTCCTAGAATCTTTGTGGCTGCTTTGACCAGCTGAATTTTTCCACACTAAGAATAGAGAGGTGTGTGTACTGCATGTATTATCAGCTGAATGCGTGTTTATTTAGCTCTGGTCTTTCTAGTCTCAATCGTACAGTGCTCCCACACACATTCCACCTCCCATTGAAGCTTGACCTGGGTAGTTGGGTTCTTTCCTTCTCTCTCCTGCCCACTGTTCCACCTCCGCCTTTCTTTTCATCTTTGTATTACAATCCATTACCATGAACTCAGTTTGTAGTTCCAAAGAGAGACTGGATAACTTTGGAGGAAAGGAAAAGGGGGAGTATGAAGATTTTAATTTATATACACATTTTATCATTATCTGATATAGTTTCAAAGAAGACCAGAAAGATAAAGTCTATATTTTGTTCTTTCTGTCTAATGTAGGAGCATTTTTTTCTTTTCTTTCTTTTATTTTTGTAAATAGTATTTTAGCTTTTCTAATTACATGTAAAGATAGTTTTAAACATTCATCTTTATGAGTTTGATTTTCAGACTTTTCTCTCTCTTTCTTCCTCCCTAAAATGGCAAGCAATCTGATATAGATGATACATAGGAACATCTTTCTAATGAAAGTTTAGGAGCATCTAGTCCCAAATCTTATGTAACTCTCTATTGCCTAATAAATAAAATCCAGGGTCCTTAATTTACTTCTACTAATCTGGCCTTCCATATTCTTGCTCCAGTCTTCCTTTCCAATCTTACATACATCACTTCTATTCCCATATTTTATGTCCTGAAACCATTTATTACTATTTTCAGGTCCCAAGCTTTTTCTACCTTTCCTATTTTTCCCTTTGCCTTTGTTTATTTCTCTGTAACTATTGAAGTTCTAGCCACCCTTCATGGCTCAACTCAAGTGATATCTTTTCAGGAAATAATACATCTTACCTCATATCTCTGACAATATTTGGTACAAAGCAAATCTTATTAATGCATTTATCATATTATAATTTGCCTTATAACTAATTTGTCATTTTTTAACCTTACTCATCATAAATATCTCTTAGACAGTTTTGAGCTATAATTTCATTTGTATTTACAATTCCTCTTATGGAAACTTAATTCACTGACACAATGACTAGTTTGCCATATGTATTACTCTTCTTGATTTCATAGCCAGTTCTCCATCCATTCTACCTCCTTCCTTGCCCACAGTAGTTAGTTAATAAGTGTTTCTTGAATAGCATTTTGTCATCCACCTGAATAGCATGGAAAATTAGAATTATCAACTATTACATGAAATCAGACCAGTAAAGTATTTATCAAACCCAGTAGTCCATGTCTGACAGTAGGAACATGTTGTTGAAATCCATGGTTACTTTCCTTATCATTCTGAAAGGTTAGTGCTGACTAGTTTCTCTTAACAACTCATATGTATATATATATACACGTGAGTATGTGTTTATATGCCTACCTCAGGCATTTACTATATTATCCTGACCAGGACACAACCTCTATCAGCCTCACTTTTCTCATTTGTAAAATGGGAATTATACAATCAAATGCATACATACAAAAATACATACATACAATATATATATATATTACATACATATTACACATATGTGTATATATTTTTTACATTTAATTACACACACATATATATGTACATACACAGAAGAAATACAGGAAAAGTTGGGGATAGTCTCAGAGGAAAGACACTGAGATTAAGAAAGACAAGAAAAGGCTTCTTATAAAAAGTAAGACTTTATCTAAGACTTGAAGTCAGAAGGTAGAAACAAGGAAGGAGAGCATTCTAGTCAATGAAAATATCCAGAATTGAGAGTTGAAATTTCCTATTCAAGGAACAGCAACTAAACCAGGGTCATAGGATCACAGAGTAAATGAAAAATAATGTATAAGAAGACAATACAAGTAAGAAATAGTAAGATTTATTGTTGCTGGTGTTCAGTTTGACATGTCTGATTCTATATGACCCCCATTTGGGGTTTTCTTGACAAAACATTAGAGTGGCTCGCCGTTTCCTTCTCCATCTCTTTTACAGATGAGGAAACTGAGGCAAACAGGGCAAAGTGGCTTACCCAAGGTCACATAGCTAGCAAGTGCTTGAGGCCAGATTTTAACTGAGGGAAATGAAGTTGAGTCTTTCTAACTCTAACTCTGACACTATGGTGTCACCTAACTTATGTAGGACTTTAAAAGTCAAAGAGGATTTCATATTTGATTTTGAAGGTGATAAAATGGGTTTAATAAACAATTTAATTAATGAATTTACTGAATGGTGGTAGGGAGTGTGGTGATATGACAAGGATTACCCTTCAGAAAGAAGTATGAAGTAGGGAGACTACCCAGTAAGCTGATGCAATGGCTCAGGCCTGTGTGTGGTGATGAGGGATCTGCACCAGATCGGTGCCAGCTTCAAAGGAGGTGGATACAAGAGATGCATAATTTCTACAAAAATAGAAATGACAAGATTGGAGACTGATTGGATATCGGGGGAAGTGAGAGACTGAGCAATTGAGGGAGACACCGCAGAGAGCAAGCCTTGGGGAATTGAAAAGATGATAGAACATTTGACAGTAATAGGGAATTTAGGAAGAGGGGAAGGTTTTGGAGAAAGATCGTGAATTCCGTTTTAGAGGTGATGAGTTTAAGATATCTGTGGGTTTGAGATGTACAAAGGTAGTTGGAGAATGTGAGACTAGAGGCTGAGAGCTTAGGACTGGATGAGCAAATGTGAGAATCATCAGTAGAGAGATGATAATTGAGGCCATGGCAGCTGATGAAATCACCAATTTAACTATTATAGAAATGAGAAAAAAGGAGGAGAAACCAGAACAAAGCCTTGGAGGGACTCCCACAGGAATAAATATTGGGACATGATATGTAAGACCACTCAGCAAAGAGGAGAGAGAAGAAGTGGTCAGACAGGCTGAAGAGAACTGGACAGTACAATTAAAATCTAGAGAAAAGAGATTCTCAAGAAGTGAGTGGCTGAATGTCAAAGGCTGCAAGGAGTTCATTCTACTAGCCTTAATGTAGCACATGAAGGTTTATAAAGTGCTTTACAAATATTACTTCATTTTAGCTTTCTGATAATCCTGGGAGGATTTCATTATCTTTATTTTATAGATAATGCAACTGAAGTAGATAAAGATTAAGTGATTGGGAGTCAGGAGATATATATCTAGTCCTAACTCTTCCATGAACTAATTCTGTGATTTTGAGCCAGTCTTTGGGATTGTGTGGGCTTTAGCATTATAAAATGATGGGGTTGATTGAAGTGATCTCCATTCCCTTTCTAACTCTGAATCATGCAATAAAGCCTGCTGAGTTTGGAGTCAAGTTGGAAGTTTAAACTTTACCTCTGTTATTCATTATTTGTGTGATTCTGAGCAAATCATTTGCCCTGAGTTTTAGTTACTCATTTATAAAATGAAAGAGTTGGACTAGAAAGCACCTGAGATTTCTTCTTGTCTGATGTTTTTTAATGATAGCCTTTTATTTTCAAAACATATGCATAGATAGTTTTCATCATTCACCCTTACAAAACCTTGTTCCAAATTTTTTTCTCTCCCTTTTCCCCTATCCCCTTGCCTAGATAGCAAGTAATCTAATATAGGTTAAACATGTTCACTTCTTCCAAACATATTTCCACATTTATTATGCTAGACTAGAAATATCAGCTCAAAAAGAAAAAAAATGAGAAAAAAAAGCAAATAAACAACAAAAAAGGTGAAAGCACTATATTGTGATCCGCATTCAGTCCCCACAGTCCTCTCTCTGGGTACAGATGGCTCTCTCCATCACAAGTCTATTGGAATTATTCTGAATCACCTCATTTTTGAAAAGTCAAGTCCATCACAGTTAATCATCACATAGTCTTCTTGTTACTATGTACAATGTTCTCTTGGTTCTACTCACTTCACTTAGCATCGTTTCATCTAAGTCTCTCCAGGCCTCTCTGAAATCATCTTGCTGATCATTTCTTATAGAACAATAATATTCCATTACATTTGTATATCAACTATTCCCCAACTGAAGGCCATCCATTCAGTTTCCAGTCCCTTGCAACTACAAAAAGGGCTGCTACAAAAAATTTTGTACATGTGGGTCCTTTTCCCCTTTCTTATGATCTCTTTGGGATACAGACTCAGTGGAGACGCTGCTGTATCAAAGGGTATACACAGTTTGATAGCTCTTTGGACATAGTTCCAAATTTGCCTGATATTTTAGAACAAATATGGTATAATAGATCATAGAGCTTGAAAGTACTTTAGAAATCATTTAGTCTAATCCCAGTTAACTGACTGGCCAAAATCATCAAGTAGTGAAAAAGATAGGATTTTAGCTCAGATTCTCTTGATTTTAACTTTAGCTTTTTTTCTACTGAAATATTATCTTCCTAAAGCCATCTTTGAGTTTCATTGATATAGGGAATTCCTCATGAGGAAACTCCCTCACCCAATGCAGATTAATTATTACTTTGCAACTATCAGTCTTAAGTGTGTTTTCCAGGGAACTGAAAAATTAGGTAGTTTGTGGAAGCCAATATACCTCAGAGAAGGGACTGGTACATAGGTCTTTCCATATTCCTTAGTTCCCCTCTCTACCTGCTATCCAAGTGACTTTTCCCTTCCCTCATAACAAAGTAAAACAGGTAAGTAAAACCAACTGTCCAAGCCATGTATCTGCCATCAAATACAGTATTCCATTTTCATAATGCTCATTTCTCCAGGGAAAGGAAAGAAAGAATTTCCCCATGTTTTCTCCAGGATCAAAATCATTCATATTTGTTTTAATAGTTTTTTTTTAAATTCATATTATTGTAGTCATTGTGTATATTATTTTCCCAACTTCATTTTCCTCATGGTGCATGAACTCATGCAAGTTTTCCAATGTTTTTTGAATTCTTCCTGTTCATTATTTCTCATAGCACAATAATACTGCATTACATTCATACATCATAATCTTTCCAGTCATTCCCCACATGATGAGTTTGGTCATTTCTTAAACTGTATTAGGCTTGATGGTTTGACATTCTATCTTTTCTTTGTCTGCATTAACATTTGGATTGTAATGGCAGTCTCTAGAAGAGATGAGTATAACTAGAAATTATTCCAAAAGAAAACAATCCCTTATACAATGACTTTTGCATTCTTTTGGAAGAGTTGTGGGCTTACAGCAACAAGGCCATGTTTTATTTATGTTATTTCCTCCAGACCTCTGGTTAGCCACTGTGAGTTTGCATTGCAAATACAACGTGAAAGGAAGGTTTTATGCACCCTTCCCATGCAGTTCTTCACACATTCCCATCCAGTGACACATGGTAATTTTTAAGCCTGGCAGTTCTTCTTGGTAAACACATTTCCATGTGATTTCAGGTAATAGAAATATTCCCCACTTATGGCAATAATAATGCCTTATGCTGATCCACACTCTGTCACCTGAGGCACTTTTAAAAGTGCTACTCAGTTTAAAATAGCATCATTGAAACAATGAGCCTTTCAATGAGAGAATTCTTAAATGGACCTTCCTTACCTGCCATAGGAGAACCAGGAAGTGAGAATCCTAGCTTCATTTCACAGGTAAGGAAAGATACAGCTAATGGACAACATAATCTTCTAGAAGCAGAGAATTATTTACAGGAATTTGAAAAAAACTAAAAAGGAAACCAGGCATTTTCCCTTTGCTTCTGGTGTTCCCTGAAAGCTGCTTTCTTAAATAGGCACCAAGGGAGTTCTGCTGTATTGGATAATAGTTAATCGTATGCCTTTTTGTTTAAGGCTATTCCAAATGACTACATTTCATGGGCTGGAAGACAAGGATAAAGAGAGTTCTTAGGCGATTCATTTCATGAAGCCAACATGAAAAACTACCAAAATGATTGGCTAAATATGAAAGAATGGGGTTTAGCTCAACAATCTTGAATAGAGAACACATTTGGGAGTTTCCCTTCATTGCCCTTCATGCCCATGACCATGCTGAGCATCCCCCCACCCTCCCCAAAAAACCCCAGCAGGAACTGTTTGTGCCCATGTAGAAGCTGTGACTGGCAGGAAACCACCCTCTATCCCTAGAGCAACTGTCTGCAATAGCACCTTATTAATAAGAGTGCCTGAAGCACCAGCAGTGACATGTATCTTACTGGCCCAGTGGCAGCTGGAGCCCACCACAAACAACACTGGAGCAAAAGATTGTCCTTCTTTCACAGGGTCACCTTGTTTTTGGTTTTTTTTTTTTTTCAATTCTCCTTCTCTCTCCTGGAATAACCTGATTATTCTCTCTTCTGAAAGTTCTGTCTGCCTGCCAGACTAATATATAATAATATACAACTGATGCTATATAATTGGATTTACCTCTTTGGACTGGTCTTTAAATTTTAGGAAAATAAATTTTTGTAGAATAGGATAGGAGTTCTTAAGCTGGAGTCTGTGAACTTTAAAAAAAACAATTGGTAACTATATTTCAACCTAATTGATTTTCTTTGTAATCTTATGTATCTTAATTCATTTTAAAATAATTTTCTGGAAAAAAAAAAGAACCATAGACTTCACCAGACTACCAAAGGAATACATGACAAAAAGATTGAAAACACCTGCTTTTAGGATATATTATCTCCACCCTCAATCAGTTAACAATAATCTCACTAACTACAAAATCTTGGTTGTCTAGCCCAAACTCCTTTCCCCATCCTTACAGTGGGAAATACTACAACAATAAATAAGCTTCACTTGGATGAGGTCCAAATAAATAGCTATTAAAACTCAGTCCATGATTTCTGGTCTAATTTTAAGGAATTAGCTGCTTTCCAAGATGCAAATCTGTTTGGCAAAAATAAAATGTTTGTTTTAAATTGAAATCCATTTGGTTAATAATTATAAACTCAACTTGTGCTCCTTTTCTCAGCATTATATGTCAAAGGGTCTACCCAGTCAGTGCTTGAAATGAAAAGTGAACCTGGTTTTTGATTAATTGATCTTTAATAAAATTTGTAAGAAAAGCTTCCCTGTTTTGGAGGATAATAATCCTAGGAACCTAGGTACTATTTTTCCTATTCTATTTTAATTAAATGATTAAATATCCTGCTGAAAGTAGTAAGGTGGGCAGCATTCATTAGTTCAGTTAAAGCAGCAAGAGTCAGGAAGGTTTAGTATGGGTCACTGAGGTATACTATGTTCACCTAATTTGAAAAGAACAAGTATAAACCTAGACATTACATTAGAAGTTGGGTTTTCTATCTGGGTAATTGGGTTTTTCGAAACATCTAAGATGCCCTTAGAACATTTTTGTCAGAGTTAAAGCATATAGTAGCACGAGAGGACATTTGGTTCAATAACTGGAGCCTATCTAATTACCAATTTGCTGTACTTTCTGGGAGAGCAAAACTACTACCTCAAATAAATGTATTACCTACGTTCCACACCTTGAAAATTCCCCCTTTCCTTACAGCATCATTCCTTTTCCCTTTTAGAAATAATAATAATAAAGAAGTCAAGATATGTCAGCAGAAGGGGGAAAAAAGGTTGGAAATGAATTCAGTGATAAAATCAGGTCTTGCAGGTGTTATAATCTTCAAATAAATCAGTCTCCTCTACCTATTTTTTTACATAGGCTTCTTGCTTACTCGAGTATTTCCCATTTTCCTATTGCATATGGAATGAAATTCTGCTTTCTCAGGAAATACATTCTTTTTGAATCAAGTCTTAATGAAAAATCAGTCTAATAAAATCTGTTCAGGGAAATACACAAGGATGAGTTATAAAGGAACTGAACTGTTTCTGATAATTGGTTCAATGAAGGACCTTCAGAGTCTTCTAAGAATTGAGGATTTCTAGGTGTTTCCTAATTTGAGGAAGGTGGAAATAATGAGACTGTGAAAACTCTCTATATTTTTTTTCTGATTTACAGCTTGAAAAACATCTTTTCAATCCTTTGACAAGGAATTAATGAAAGTCTTTCCTCTCTCTTTCTTCTGCTTGGGGACAGCATTGCCATGGTTACCTGGGTACCTGTTCACAAGAAATAGGAACAGAAGCAATTGGGCGTTTTCAGTGTCTCAATTTGTTGCCTACAAGAAGTAGTCAGTAATGTGGCATTAATAACTAACTTGGAGCTAAAATACCATTGATGATAGAGCAGGAGATTAAAACTGATATTTATATTCATTTACTTCTTTGAAGAGCTAAGGGTAAGGAGATTGGAATCAGTCTCTGTGGCAAATAGTTAAATACCGACTTGAAATTCCATCTACCTGAAACAATGAATTGGAAATGCTGTTTTCTGAATGTATACTTAGTAGTTCAGAAAAGCAGTCGCTCAGTGTGGGAAGTTCAAATCCTGCTCAAACACTAGTTATGTGACCCAGGGTAAGTCATTTAGCCCTGTTTGTCACAGTTTTCTCATCTGTAAAATGAGTTTGTCAAGGAAATGACAAACTACTCCAGTATCCTTGCCAAGAAAACTTCATGGATAGTATGGTCCATGAGGTTATAAAAAGTCATACTGAATAATGACAACAACCTACCTCTATCCATAAAAAATGAGAGCTACTGTCCATAGGAAACAAGGTTTGAAACTAGTGTTTCAAAGGTTATACATGGGGGAAGGAGGTGTGAATCTTTGATAGTTGATTCTTTATAGATAAGAATTAAACATGGAACACTGAATTGAAAAGTCCATGAAATGTTCAGGGTTTTGATTTCTACTAAATCTTTTTAATTTCTTATTTTTTTAATGAACAAAATTATATTTTTTGCTCTTATCCTTTTTCCAATAAGGAAAAAGAAAGAAAAAGACATTCCTTGTAAAAATAGTTAAGAAAAACAGATTCTGGCATTATCCATGTCCATTCTGCTCCCTGTATCCATCACCTTTCAATTTTTAAATCAGTAGGATTGTGATAGTTCATCTTGGGAAGGAGAACAAGGAGAGGGTGATTAGAAATATTAAAGTGGAGAATATTTGAAATTTTCAGGGGCTGGATCTTTTAGAATCTTTACATTTCTTTTGCAATTTGTTCTTAAAGCTTTTCTGAAATGTGAGACTCAAGCTATGGGTGAGTTTGTCTGATACAGGCTACCTAGTAAGTAGGCTAATGAGATTTCTTCATTTTAGCTTTAATTGAGGGAGGTGAGACCTCACTTTATCTGGCTAGTGAAGCCTTCTCTTCCCCTTCATCACATGTTAGTGTGTTCTTCCTCCTTTGAACAAGGAAAAGCAAGCATACATTCATTTTAAATGGAAAGAGACTATTTTAGTCTCATATACAATTACATGTCTATGAGTAACTGAATCCATTTACTTTGATAAACTTGGGCATTTCAGTCAATTTTGGAATTGGCTGACAGTGTGGTATCACAGACTTAGGGTCAAAGGTAGAGTCAAATGTGTGTCTATTTACATACACACACACACATACACACACACATACATACATATATACACACATTCATACATATGCATAAAGTCTAATTCTGATTCAATCTAAAAATAAGGGATTTGGACAAGATGACTTCTAAGGCCCTTTCCTTTTCTATGTCTATAACTCCAAGAACAGTAAAGAATTTCTGTGATTCTCTCTTAATTTCTCCTAATAGTCTTTCCCATTCCACCAGAAACAGTATGATATACTAAAAAGAATTCTGCATTTGGCATCAAAAGACTGAATTTAGATCCCAATTTCACCACTTGCAACCTGGAGATCTCTCTCGGTTTCAATTTCTCCATCCATAAAATTAGGTCATTGGTCTATTTGTTAGACAATATCTTCAAGCTCCAAATTATTCATAATTCTGTTATCACGGTGCTGAGCATCTATTAATTGCCATAGCAATATGTCTTTGGTGTAACTGGAAACCACACAAGTGACTGATCATTTCAAAGAAGTTACTTATACAATCATCTTTTTTCAGATGAGTATAGTACCTCTCATCATGTATCTAAGCATCAAGGAAAGGGGCAGATATTCATCCAAAGGAGTAGGAAGAATGAGAGTTTGTCCTGTCCTCATTCCTAGGAAAACCTATCTAATTCTTTAGTTCTTGTTAAAGAACAAACAAGAAAAGGAGACTTAATCTTTGTCTACGATGTCCTGCTAGAAGGTGATTGCAATATTTTGAGGGTTATGTTCTGATTTACTTTAGGTTAAGTATGACACATTTATTTGCTCAATCTGGACCCATAGCTATATCCCAAAGACCAGATGTTTTATTTTTAAAATGATACTATTTTTGGCCTATCCTGTTTGGGAAAGGGCCAATTCCTCCAAGTCATTTGGCAACAGACATGGTGGTAAATTATAAGAGGACGGGTTTCCAGACAAGAGAAGAATAATCTCCACCTGGGGCACAACAGATAGGATCCAAATTTGGAGAAAAGCAAGTATGAGTCAAAAAGCCAGACCAGAGTGATAGAAAGATTATTGCAAAGCACTGATATCTGAAGGGATAAAAATAATTATTGATCTCTAGAGAAACTGATTGCTGGAATGGAGTAGGTGTCATTATAAAATCAGAAGGCCAAAATACAGGGAATGCCAAAGAATTGGCCATTTTTCTTATTCAAACTACTCCCCATCTACCTTTTAATAACAGTTGTTTTCATTCTCTCTCTGTCCTGGTATATTAGCATTGACAGGGTCGACTAAATTCTCTTTTAGCTTAACCACCCTAATCAAGCCATTGCTGTTGTTTTTCAGTTATTTTCAGTCATGTCCAACTGTTCATCACCCCAAGGACCACTCATCATGGTATATCCATGACAAAGAAAACCCGATGTTCTATGAGTAAAACAGAATTAAACTAGCTAAAAAGAAATGCAAAATGTGCAAATTTGTAGAATCCATCCAAATAATCACATGGGCTGCTTACACTTGACCTGAGCTCATATTGGTCTGATCAGCTACAGTCAGACACATGTTACTTGACTCTAACATAGTAATATCATTTGGGTTCTTCGAGAGCAAAAGATAACAATCACTGGAGAGATTTCCCATGTCCTTCTCCGGCTCATTTTACAGATGACAAAACAGGAGTAGAGGGTTAAGTGACTTGCTCAGGATCACAGAGCTAGTAAGTATTGGAGGCTGGATTTGAACTCAGGTTTTCCTGACTCCAGGCCTGATGCTCTATCTACTGCACCACCTAACTGTCCAGTCAAGCATAGACTAGAATACTTTTCTGAATAGATACATTTAGAAAAATACTCCCTCTGAAACAAGAGATAGCACACCCTTCCAGTAAATCAAGGCTTTTTATCTTTTCAACCAGCTTTCTTATATTCTAATATAGATATTGGATTTTTCAGAACTGAATTCATGGTCAGTAAATGGGAAATGGTGATTTTTTTTTGTCCTTGAGGGATTAGTACACTTCTGCTGTTTACTAGGGCCCGGCACCCCATGCTAGAGAACTGGTTATCTGATCATCAGACTATTCAAGCTACAGTGTGAAGGAATGATGATGACTTGACTTTTTGTGATCTCAGTAATTTCATCTTTAAAATGAGGGGAAATAATGTATACTTTATCTACTTACCTGATAATCAAATAACATGATATCTGTAAAAATGCTTTGTTTAAAAATGCAAAGCTTACATGAACCATAAAGGGAGAATGCACATAATTCTGAAATCTACATACTTTTCCTTCCTTCCATTCTATTGTAAAGTCACTGAAAGCAGAGTCTTTTGTGACATTTCCTTAAACTTAGCACAATGCCTGGTATATATATGACTGACTGATTTTGTAACCTCAGCACTGCACAGAGGAATTTGTACAAAGTAGGGGCTTAATAAATTAACCTTGAAACAAATTTAAATAAATTCAAGGATAAGGACCTGTTTTCTAGACCACAATTTAAAATATAGGAATAACATGTGCTTCAACCAAGTTGTTACCTTAAAAGAAAAATCAAAAAGGCTGGCAAGATTATATTTGTCTGGAGTATTTTGAATCTAATCAAGAGGGCTTTAAAATGAAAAGGAAGAGGGAGGGAGAAAACTGTCTATGTATATCCCGTGGCCTAGATAACAGTAGCTACAGTGTAGGAGGGAGAGTCATAACAGAAATACCCAGAAATTTCGCAGAAGACAAGATACAGAAAAACATCCAGCAATAACTCTGTTTTCAGATGAGTAAATTTTCAAAGTATAGGTGACAAGCAAGGAGAACTACAGAGCTTAACACAAGGAGACAAATTTGATCTTAGAAAGGTTGTTTGATGGTGAATTGAAACTCATGACTGGGGTTTGGTTCTGGAAGGGTATACCTTCTAGAGTCAAATAAATAAAAGGGGTAGGGGAAGGATGTATAGGACATCACCATATATTCAAAAGCAGATAGGCAAAGCAGGGAAGAGAACAGTGAATGAAAGTCAAT
This sequence comes from Antechinus flavipes, assembly GCF_016432865.1. Lineage (NCBI taxonomy): Eukaryota > Metazoa > Chordata > Mammalia > Dasyuromorphia > Dasyuridae > Antechinus > Antechinus flavipes. Next base: position 397,198,432 of record NC_067399.1, on the reverse strand, counting down.
GGTAGTAGGAATAGAAACAATATTGGCATAAGAATAGGACTAGACTAGAACTTCTCAATTTTTTTTTTGTTTTAGGAACCCTTTTCACTCTTAAAAATTATTAAAGACCATCCCCCAATGTAATTTTATTTATTTGGACTATATCCATTGATATTTACCATATTAGACATTGAAACTCCCTAGCATTATTATAAAAATGGTATTTACATCTTCCCCAAGTATTTTTGCTTATTCTTGTGCTATATAACATTTATGCCAGCAGCTTGGATAAAGGCAAAAATGGCACAAAGCTGGAAAGGAGAGTGAATTCATTGCATAAAAGTCAGGAGTGAAAGAAAAAAATTAAAAGCCAACAACAATCACCTTGATGGGCTGAATCTGGTGTAATGCAATTCTAAAGAGTGAATGTGAAGTCTTCCATACAGATTCAAAAATGTCGTTTTCAAAAATAGCAGATGGGAGAGGTTTGATGAAATATCAGTTCATCTAAAAAGGATCTGAGGATTTTAGCGGACCACAAGCTCAACATAAATCCACAGCATAATTTGGCAGCAATAACTAAGTGCAAAAATAAACAATAAATAAACAATACACTTTAGGCAGCTTACAGAGACATATGGTTGAGGACTGGCAGGTGATCTTCCTGCTTCACTTTGCAATAGTATGTTGTGTTTAGTTCTAAAGACCACATTTTGGAAAGTACATTGACAAGTCTGATTCTGTCCAGGAGAGGATGACCAAGATAGAGAAGAGTCTTGAAGTCCTTCCTTATGAGACCATTTTGAAGGAACTGGAGATATTTTGGCATATAGAAGACTCAGCAAGGGCATGATACTTGTGTTCAAGTGTTTAAAGAGCTGTCACATAGAAGAGGAAAAAAGCTTGTTCTTCTTCTTCTTCTAGATCAGAGTTTGGAATGATGCATGGGAATTGGGAGGAAAAAAAGGCAAACTTTAACTTGATGACAGGAAAACCCAAAGGTTTTATTAGATTATCCAAATAATTAGATCTATCCAAAAGTGAAAAAGAGACCTTCAAGCAAAAACTGGATGACAACTTGTCAAGCATCTATTCTGAGGAAAGAATTCACATTCAAATATAGTCTGGATGGTCTCCCTCTAAAATCCCTCCCAATAGCATGATCTATTGTAGAGTTGAATGTCTCTGGCAATGATGCCTAAAAAACACTTTCTGAAGCCCTGAAAACGGTCCTCTCCAGTTTAGAATATCACAAGCAAATGAATCATATATTCTGTCATATTGCAAGAATGACACTTTATAGTTTGCTTAGTTCTTTAATCTTTTTAAAAAATAATTCTAACAAGGAGCTGAAAGGAAAATTAAGTCCCAGATGTTTTGACTTCTTTTCAATTCTGAAGGTCAACTATATACTAGTGAATCAGAATGCAATGTGAACTGACATTCTCACCTATTTTTCTTTTTTAATTTGACAAGTGAAGGGATGATTCACAATCTATTCTCTAGCTACCTTCTAGACTGAAGCACTGTTTCCTACCTTTTATTTAAGTAAACCATTTTCCAAATGTAGATAGTTCTGTCTTAGAGGAAGAGGTGGCTCTTCTTACAAATACCAACTCCTGTTATTGTCTCCCTGATCCCATCTCCTCCAGGAGTTTGTCCCTTCAATTATTCTCCCTCTTTCCCTCTTTCTCTTTTTTCTTCCCTCCCTCCCTCCCTCTTGCTCTCTTTTTCTCTCTCTGTATCTCTGTATCTCTCTCTCTCTCTCTCTCTGTCTCTCTCTCTGTCTCTCTCTCTCTCTCTGTCTGTCTCTGTCTCTGTCTCTCCTTCCCTTCCTCTCTCTCTCTCTCTCTCTCTCTCTCTCTCTTCTCTCTCTCTCTCTCTCTCTCTCCTCTCTCTCTCTCTCTCCCCCTCTCTTTCTTTCTTTTCCTCTGTCTCTGTCTCTCTCTCCCTGTCTTTGCTTCTGTCTTTCTCCCTCTGTCTCTGTCTCTCCTCCCCAGTCTCTGTCTCTTTCTTTCTTCCCCTTCCTTTCCCTGTAATGGTAAACAATTTGATATAGGTTATACATGTACAATCATGCAAAACATTTTTCCTTATTAATCATGTTTGTGAATTTTCTTTCCCATTTCTGTTGAGTATGTCACCATTCTTCCAGTTTTACATTTTATGACTTAATATCATCCTTCTCGCTCACCCTTCTTATTCAGCAAATTGCCAGGACTTGCCAATTCTATCTCTACAATATAGCTCACATTTGGCCCCTTCTATCCACTTACTTATAAATCACACTAATTCTGTTTTTCATCATCTTTTAGTTGGACCATGGCAATCATCTTCTAATTGATCTCCCAATATTCAGTTTCTCCCCTTTCTAATACATCATCCATATAGCTACCAACTGTGGATTTTCCTGTAGCTACTAAGTATGGGTTTTTCTAAAGCATAGTCTAACTGTGTCACATATTTACTCAAGAAACTTCACTGGCTTTTTTCCTTCTAAGATAAAAAATATAAAGTCACATTTGTCATTTAAAGTCTTTCATAATTTGGTTCCAGTTTGCCTTTCCAGGATTATTCTGTATTGCTTTTTAGCCAAGATAGTCTAATTGCTATTCCTTGTATACAGCATTCTAGCTCCCATCTTCTTTTTCCATTTCTTTACCCAAGTCACATACCCATATATTCTCTTTACCTCTTTACCTCATACAATCTCTAGCTTCCTTCAGAGATCACTTCAAAGACCTGCCACTACTCTGCCTCCTCTGTTGTTAGTGCCCTTCTTCCTATTCCTAGAATTTCTTTCATGTGTATTTTGTATATCATTTTCTACATATCTGTTTCCCCCTATAGCACATAAGCTCCTTCAGAGAAGAGACAGTTTCCTTTTGGTCTTTGGATCCATCTTGCATAGAACAGTTTCTGGAACTTGTTATTCAGTTATTTCAAAAGTACCTGACTCTTGTAAACCCATTTGGACTTTTCTTGGCAGAGACACTGGAGTAGTTTGCCATTTCCTTTTCCAGCTCATTTTACAGATGTTAAGACAAACAGAGTTAAGTGACTTGCTCAGGGTCACACAACTAATAAATATCTGAAGCCAGATGAACTTAGGAAGATGAGTCTTCCTGATCACAAGTCCAATGCTCTATCAACCTAGCTGTCCTCCTTGGAAAATAGTGAGTGCCTAATAAATGCTTGTTGAATGAATAAATGCTTATTGAACAATGTCTATATATTTATATTTTATGGAATACCTGGTTTAATCAATATGAGCACTTCCACAATTTTTCATTCTGTGCTGTTCTTACTTCCGCTTTTTCAAATCTACCCAATGCTCTGCTTGCCTTCCTCTTCTTTAAATGTCTTGGTGATACCAAGATAGCTTCCAGGCTGTCCATCTGTTATCTTTCATCCTTGCCAAAAGGCCTCTGCACCCTAAAATAAATTCCTTCCACTTGTGGGAGGAGAGGCATACTAATAAAATTTTGGCATGTTGGCAGAGCTGTGAATTGTCCAACCATTTGAGAAATCAATTTGGAATTACCCAAGAAAAATCTCTCAGTTGTTCATACCCTTTGATCCAGAGGTCCTACTATTGGTTGTATGTAACAAATCAGGTCGGTGATAGGAAGGTTCTTTAATATTATAAAGTAGCCATAATTACAGTGAGGAAAAAAAAAGGAATCAAATTGACATCCATTGATAGTGAAATGCTGGGACCAATTGTGGAATATAAACACAACTGTGCCCTGTCCACTTTGTACTGTTGCAGGACAAACTTTGTTTATAAAAGGTCAAAGAACTATAGACTTAGAGGTCTAAAGATCTTTAGTAGTCATAACAGCACTGAACAGGTCAGTTGGGCAGCACTTCTCTTTTTTTTTCCCCTCTCTCCCTTCCTTCCTTTCTTTCTTCCTTCCTTTCTTTTTTTTCTACCTCCATCCCTTCCTCCCTCCTTCCCTTCTTTCTTTCTTTCTCTCCCTCCTTTTTTCCTCCTTTCTTTCCTTCATCCTTACCTCTTTTCTTTTTTTCCTTCCTTTCTCCCTTCCTTCCTTTTCTCCCCCTCCCTCATTCCCAACATATGAGTGGGAGGATACCCAAGTAGTACAGTGAAGAGAGCACTGGGTTTAGAGACAGAAAGATGAATTCAAATGTGACCTCAGACACTTACTAGCTGTGTGATCCTGGTCACTTAACTATCTCATTCAAAGTCACTTAACTCCTGTTTGATTTAGTTTCTTCATTTATAAAATGGGATAACAGAAGTATCTATCTCCCAGAATTGTTGTGAGGATCAAATGAGATGATAATTGTTAAGTGCTTAGCGTAGTACCTGACACATAGTTGGCATTATATAAATATTAGCTGTTATTGCTGTTATAAAAGGGGCAAAAACTAAAATGGTAAATGTTAGCAGGGATATGGGAAACCAGGAACACTGGTGCACTGTTGTTGAAGCTGTAAAGTGTAACCTTTTGGGGAAATTATTTAGAATTATATTAAAAAACTTACTATATTGTTTATACTTTTTTGACCCAGAGACAGCCTTAGTATTTGTATACCTCAAGGAAGTAAAAATATAGAGGAAAAAGTCTATTTTTGAAAAAATAAAATAAAATTTATCATCTTTTAAAAAATAAATTAGCAAAGAACTAGAAGAAAAGTAAACGTAATAATTGGGGAATACAAAACAAAGAGTAGTGTATCAATTAAAGGAACTTTGTTGTACCATAAGATTTTACAAATATTATACAAAAATTTCAGATAAACTTGGAAAGACTTGGAAGAAAAAAATTATAGAACAAACTATGCATGAGCAGAACAATGTAGGCAGGGACTACAATAACATAAAGGAAAAAAAACTGAAATAATTTAGAATTCTGATGAATAATTAAATGGAACTTTGGATGAATAAGGGTTAAACAGTCTCCCACCTCTGTCCTGCTGAAGCTCAAAGAGTTTGAATGCCTCTGATTTTAGGTTCTTCCAGTGTTGAGGATGGTTCAGAAGAAATGAGCACACACAGAATGGGAGCCAGGTCACTTGAATTATAATGTGAGCTCTACCATTCACTCTCAGTGAAATCTTGGACCAATCACTTAATATCTTTGGATCTCAGTTTCTTCATCTAAAATGAAGGGATTGGATTGGGGAGTCACTAAAATAAGTTGGCCATCATTTTCTAGAGCAGTTTCCATAACCTGAACTTGAACTGGATCTGGTTCACTTCATAGAGATAGAGGTGAAGTGAGCCAGGGAAAAGCTTTGCCATCTTTTCTCTGACTGCAAATTCATTCATTTGTTCATTCAACTAACATTTGAATGTACTCTTCTGTGTAAGACTTTGTGATGAGAATTGTCCTGATACTTTGGTCTTGAGTTTTAAATTCTTTTTTTTTTCCCAGAGATAATTGGTGTGGCTCCTTGCCTTTAGTAGGAAACAAAAGAGACCAGTCCTAGCTGGTATAGTTCTCCATTAGAGTCCTAGTCCTTCTCTCTAGGAGACAGAACCATATACTCCCAGCAGAGACTTGTGTATTCTATACTCCATCCTTTTGGACATTGTAAAATAAAACTTAAAACTTAAGAAAGAAAAAAAAAAAGACGGTGGACTCTAGGGTGAGCTAAGGCTTACATTATCAGATATGGCCAGTGTGTTTACCTATTTTGCTTAAATGTACATCTTATTATAAGAGATGGTTCTTTTATTTGAAGAGGGGGTTGGGAAATGACAGCAATCTTAAAGAAAGAACATCAATCATTTTTTAAATAATAGAACTCATAACAGAAATGGGAAAGTAGAGTGGCAAATTTTAATAGAAAAGAATTCTCCTAAGTTACAGACAAATGCCAATTTTGAATCTTAGACCAGTTTTTTCCTGCTGTCACAATCTTCTGAGGCCACCTGCTCTCACTGACCAGTTTCTGTGGACTCAGGGAATTCAAACTATTGCTAATATTAGTGTTAACAAAGTCTAATTAGGCAGGCCAATCTGCTACATAAAATCATCTCATGCATTCAGAAGCAAAACCTAAATAATTTTTAGATTACTTTTCGTACTGTTCCTGCCAGTTAGATTCTAAGGAGTCAATTGTTATCTCATCCATTCCTTTCATTTCATAGAACAGGAAACCGAGTCTCAGAAATACTAAATAGAAGTAATGAGGCAAAATTGGGATAGCAGCATTTCTCTTACAAGCTCAAATTTTGCTTTTCCTTTTTTAATTTTGGTTGGTTAATTAACTCTGTTGAATACATGGGGCTGTAGAGAGTTGCTTTTTTCTTTTAGCCTAGTGATCTGGGAAGGTAAGAAACTCTGCTGATAGATGAACATTACTTAGAAACTATTAGTAAGGCTGACTTAATTGTCTAGGATTCCCTTTTATATACTTATTCAAAAGCCTGCACAACACTTTGTAAATAGATGCTAGTCCATTTGATCTGAAACAGTATTCATTTTATTTCTTTTACTATCAATGCACCTTCTAAGGAAAGGGTTAGTTTTTCAGAGAATTGATAAATAGAAGTATGTATAGAATGGTTTTATATTTTATACACACACACGCATGCACACACACATTTGTGTTAAGTGGTAGCTGTTTCTAAAGTGAGAGGGAAAAAAGGAAAAAAAGAGGAAAAAAAAAGAAATTTAAATCTATATGATATCCTTATTAACAATTTAAAAAGAATAGCAAGTTGTACACAATGGATTTGTAGTTTCATATGTAATCATCTTTTTTATTATACTATGTTATGAATATACTTGTTTTAGTCCATAAATTACAAATTAAATAAATCAAATTAAATTAAAAAAAGAAATATCTCTTAGGCATGTAAGTGAAGGATGGATTGAAGAAAGAAAGACTTGAACAAAGAAATCAATTAGGAGGCAATTGTAATAATCCAGGCAAAAGGTGATGAAGATTTGAATTAGGATGGAAGCCTTGAAGAGTAAGGAACAGATGTATGAGATGTGAAAGTAAAAATGATAAGACGTGGCATGTGTGGGGAGAGAATGAAGTCATCTTCTACTTTAAGATTGTGAACCCAGGTATGTGGGTTAATACCCTTGGAAAAAATAGAGCAGTTTGGAAGATTAATGAGTTTGTGAGGAATGATAATAATTCTGTTTTGGATATGTTGAGTTTGAGATACTGATAAGATATACAGTCAAAATGTCCAATAAGTAATAATTAATGCAAGATTGGAGCTCAGGAGAAAAACTAGAGCATGATAAAAAGATTTAACCAGCATCTACAGGGGATGATAATTGAACACAGAAAAGCTAATGAGGTAACCAAAGAGGAAAAAAAGTATCGAAAGAAAGGGTACATCTTGGAGTACATCTATGGTCAGAGGCAGTGTATGAATGAATATCCAACAAAAGAGACTGTGAAAGAGCAGAAAAGAGATAGAAAGTGAAGCAAGAGATTGCAATATAATGAAAATCCCAAGAACAGAGAATATCCAGGAGCAGATGGCCAACAGTGTCAAAGGTGGCAAGGATATAGAAGAGTATGAGTGCCAAAAACAACAACAACAACAACAAAAAATTGCCATTGGCAGTTAAGAGGTAGCTCTGGAATTCTGGAAAGGGCATGTTAAGTAGTTGTTCAAATCAAAAGTCAAATTGTAAAAAAATTCTAAGAAAGAGGAAAAGAAATGGAGACAATGAAAGTAGATACCTTTTTCTAAGAATTCGATTGTGTGAGGGAGAAGAGCTCCAAGACAAAGGGAGAATAGGGTTGAGTGAGAGTATTTCAATTATAGAGAAAGCCTAAACCTATATGTAACATCAGTTGGGAGTGATTGAAGGTAACTTGGAGAGATAAGTGAAGGATAATCTGCCTGAAAAGGTGAGAAGGTATCAAAGGCCTTTATCATTTTAGCTTGAATTTAAGAAATTGGGGAGGGGAGGGGATGGTAGAGAGAAATTGGGACGATCTGGAGGTCAGAGGACAATCTTGGGGGAAAATCCCTTGGCAACAAAAAGTGAGGATGTGAATACCAGAGGTAAGAAGGCTGGCAATATCATAGATCAGTGAAAAGTTGGGAGGGAGAGGAGGGGCACATAATAAGGCCATGAATACAGAACCAAATTTAGAGTCACTTGAACTGGGCTCAGAATCCAGATCCACCACCTTGACCTCAGGAGAATTTCACTTAACTTCTCCCAGCCTCAGTCTGCTCATCTGTAAAATGAGGACAATGATTTGCAAGTCTCATTTCAGATCAAAAAAGCTAGGATTCTAAATCACACCTTCACAATTATCCTTAGGAACCTAAGTGCAAACATGACCAACTTGTCTCCAGTTGTAAGATTTAGACTTTGGGCTTGGAACAGCTATTAAGAAGTCATCAGTGAAATGGAGGCTCCTTGCTATTTGAGAAAATATTTGCTTTGGTCTCCAATTTCTCCTTTAGAAGTGCCCAGGTTTTATATATTTTGTTTTAATACTGCACTGGTGCTAAACCTTCCCGGGCTACACATTGCATTCTTTGAGACTCCTACTTTCCCCCAAGCTCCCCCTAATCTCTTCTTGGGTTTCAGAAACATCAGATCTTCCTCTTTAACTGCAGGGATCTTAGGTTTTCTTTGCCTCACAATGGGACACGTGCTCCTGCTCTACTAGCTTCATTTCTCTTTTATCTGGATGCTTAGTAATCCTCCTCAAGTGGAAATTTCTGAAAAAATAAAGTGGTCATTAATAGCTTCACAAGCATAGCTGTAATAGTTTTTTTTTTCACTTTTGTTTTTCCTCAGATACAGAATCAGCAATCCAAATGGCTTAATTGATGAAGGGATAAAAAGAAAAATCTTAAAGCTCAAAGCAACCAGGATAATGGAAAGCCCTTTGATTTAAATAGAAACAACAAAGAGGCTGGTCTGACCAGCTTGATGATGGAGAAAAGATTCTGGTTTCCCTAGGAGCACATGCAAACTGGTTTTGTGCAATAGTATTTAACCAAATAGCTGTTTGGGCACGTACCCAGCATGCTCCTCAAGGATCTAATATGGTGATCAAAAATCATAAGAAATAACTTTACAGGAAAACAATTCACCCAATTGGAAATACCAAAGAGTGTTTCTTAATCCCTTTTTACTTAAAGTCCTGGCCCTTGAACTGAAGGATATTAAATCACCTAAATTTCCCAAAGAACAACAAAAAAAGAGTTATGACTCTCTGGTGGAAAGGACTGGCTCTAGAAACAACATACAATAGAAATCCCCACAAGGGTATCTTTAGTGTGTTTAATGCTGTCATAGGTAGGGCAGTACTGTTTGATACTTTGCCCAGGTGTAATCTTACTGACTCCTTTATAACCATTCCAACTATAATATAAATCTTGAATATAGTTTCCCCCTTCCCTTCACTCTGAATCCTTCCAAGATGTCTTGAGGTTTGGCTTTCTTAAGGACCAAGTCTTAAACCCAAATCACTGATTTTTATTGATAAGCCACCAATAGGTCCCAGGCCAAGCCCCATTTGATTATCGTTTGGGTCCTGATTGACTCAGATTGAATGTAAGTAGCAATCTTTTCTGCTTTGACCAGAAAGCCTGAGGATCTTCCCTTCTATATTTATTTTTTTATTTAGGTTTTTTTTGGTTTTGCTTTTTGACTAGGTGAAAGAGGAGATGGTCCCTAGCTTTAATCACTGAATGAGTACAGCCTCAATCAGACTGAGGCTTGTTGAAGACTTTAACTTAAAAAGGCCAATTGTCCTGATCCATATCTTACCACTGAACCAGATGGCTCTGGAGGGGAAACTGAGGCAGGTGACCTTACACAGCATCACCTCCTTAATGTAATAGTGCTTTTTGAGAAACAACACTCATTTTCATAGCACAGAATTTTTTCACCTCCTTTTATTTTTCCATTGAAAAGAAATGTTTTTGTTGTTGGTTAGTTGTTTTTTGGTTTTTTTTTAAGTGAAATATTACTTGGAATGCCAATATACAGATCATCCTCCCCATCACCCACACACTCTACTGCTCTATGACCTTGCTTATTATTGAATAGGAATTTGATAAATATCCCTTTTTGCCCTTTGTTCCTTTGACCCAGTCCTACTAAATTCTGTGTAGATTTATTTTTCTTTTCCTTTCTTTTTTTGAGGGTGAGTGTGAAAGGAAATCTGGAGCTGTGATTTTATTTCATTGGGGAGAGAAACTGCCATTTTGAAAACTTTAAACACAGAACTCATCTTTAATCATAATCTTTAGACGTTTCCAGGAGCACTAAGAGATTAAATAAATTGTGTTAGGTCACACAGGCAATATGTGTCATAAGCAGAATTTGAACCCACATCTCCTCAGCTTTGAAGGATTGGCCCTCTACTATATCGAGCTGCTTCTCACAGTTTGCACCTTCAAATTTAAGGTGGAAAACAGAGGCACTGAATTATTTGTCATAGAATAGGGAGCAATTTGAATTCAAGAATTCTAATCCTTTGAGATATTATGAAATGGTATAATAGTACACTAAACAGCTCTATTGAATTTATGGGCTCAGTCCAAGAATCACTCAAATCAGGTTGTTTGAACTGACCAGTCATTGACTGAACCAACCAGTCAGCCAACTCAAAACAACTAAACCATTGTGCTTATAGACAAAGTAAGAAAAAAAAATGCATGCGAATAGATGTTGGAATAGGGTCTTTGAAACTTTCACACGGGCCCCCCAGAAGAATGCTCAGGAAAATACAGTTCCAAGCTGGGCCACAAAGTAGGTATAGAGCAAGCTATTCCACACAAGGAGTTTAGTCCCCTGTCTTCGCAGAAATCAACTATACTACACTACAATATAGAATAGTGCAGAAAAGGGAAACGAATCTACTGTTTCAACTATGGAAAAGGATGTAATTCATGAAGCAAGTTTCTTATTTGTAGCCAATTTTCAATTATGGGAATTCAATCAGGGAATATGAAAAGCAGGGACGATTAAAATCTATAAGTAAATTCCAAAGTAGCCAACCGAACCAACCTTTTCTCTCATTCTTATTGTTTTTAGTCATTTCACTTTGTGACTCCCTTTGGGATTATTTTGGCAAAAAACTGGAGCAGTTTGCTCTTTCCTTCTCCAGCTCATCTTACAGATGAGGAAACTGAGAGTTAAGTGTTCAGTATCACACAGTAAATATCTGAGGTCAGATTTGAACTCAGGAAGATGAGTCTTCCTGACTCCAGGCCTGGGTCTCTATCCACTGCAGTGCCACCTAGCTGCCCCTATCTAAACTGCCAGTGACTAGAAAAAGGAACTGAATTTTATCTTCCCAAGGATCAAAGCTCTAGAAGGGACTTTGAAGTCTATCTAATCCAGCCCCTCATTTTACAGTTCAGGACCCTGAGGCTAGGGAGATTAAGTGATTTGTCCACAGGGAGTGATCAGCAGGAGAAGCTGGAATTGAACCCTGGTCTTTTGTTCCCTCCCACCCCAGTTAATATTATTTTCCCATTATACTATATACCTTGATGATTTCTACTTGCTCTGAGATGGATGGTACTGATGTACTTACTATGAGCTAGATCAAAAGGTCAAAAACACAAACAAAAAGAAATTCGGGTCTCTATAATTCTCATACACTAAGCTTTAGCTTTTGAATAATTTAACTGACTCTGCAGGTGAATTCTAAGGTCCCATCAACCTAACTGAGCTCTGTGTGTTAAGGTATTGTCTTTCTACTGTGGCAAAAAGGGAAAATTGCCCTTTTAGTGAACTGTGATTGATGGAGGGCTGATGTTCTCTGGAGATTCTCTCGGAGGCCTGTTCTAATGAAACATTCAGCTAAAGAATATAGCCTCTGTGCTTGTAGAAACTCAGTGAAGCAGGGGAGCCTTCTTACCTTTTGCTTTTCATCTCAGGGCAAAAGAACAAAACCAAATCGCACCTCTATCCTAAACCTTTAAGAAAACAAAGCAAAACAAAACAGTTTCATCATGCTGGCATTAGCCCAAGGGATTACTGCAGAAGGCTCTAGCTTGGGTTTCAACCATATCACTTTCTTTCCTTTTCAACTCCCATGACTGAGAAGGTTCTTCCCTCCCCCTGGCATCCCCACCTCCTCTCACCTTCCTCAACCATTGTAGCTGATATAAAAGAGGAAAGAATTCTTAGACCAACTTGTCAAGGTCAGATGATTGTCAGTGAGAGATGAGGGTTTACATTCTGTTTTATGTAGTGTCAGGAGAACACCCTATCCTTAACTCCATCATAAAAATACACACTTACCGGAGCTAGAAGAGGCTTAAAAAGTCATCTTGTCCTTCACTTTCTTTTTATAATAGAGAAATTGACTTCCCTAAAATTATACAGATCATGGAAGAGCTAGAGCTAAAATCCAGGTTTTAATAACATATGAAATCTGATTCTGTGGAGCAATTAGCTAAAGAGTGCATAGAGCACCAGCCCTGCAATCAGGAGGACCTGAGTTCAAATGTGACCCTGAGCATATCATTTAGCTCCAATTGCCTCAGAAAAAGAAAAAAAGAAATCTGATTCTATATTGAGGTGCACTATAGTGGTTGAAAGTGGCTTAATACTAAAGCTACCTACAAAAACCAAAAGCTTTGTACTTTAAAAGCAGCTTTTCCTCTAAGAATGATGATAGTTACACAGAAGATGAAGATCTCAATCTTGTAATGGGATAAGATTAAGATAATGTCCACATTAAAAGTGTTAGAACAACATAGCAGCAATAAATGAGCTCCAAGCAAAGTATCAAGAGCATCTAAAACTGGAAACATATGATGGAAACTTTACATGGTCCTATATTTTCTATCTTTTTTATCTAACATCAATCTAATCTAGTGCCAATCTTGGATTCATCAAGCCAATCAAGTAAATCCTTTTATTATATTCTCCTAACATTTTCCCTTTCTTTGTATTTTATTCCTCCTACACTTATTATTCATATTCACTGTGACCTCCAATCCTTCAATACTTCACTAGGCCATCACCCCTGCAAGACACCTCTCAGATCCATGTTTGTCTCTGTCAAAATATTCACTTCCCTGTTAAAGTGAAAGTGAATGCTAGATCAGTCCTCAAATGAAAGACTAAAAAGTTCCTTAGTTAAATTCTAAATGTGAGTTTTATACTTCCAATACTTCAAAAATCTCAAGATTTTAAATGTCTAGTGATGTTAAAAAAATTTTTTTTTAATTTCTCTTTCTCTTGGAAACAGCCTTTTCCTACTTTTCTCCTTCCCTTTTAGAGATCATTTGCAAAGCAGATTCATGGTAATTAAAATAACCTACTCCAGCTGCCTTAGAATAAGACAGGAAACAGAAAGGCAAACAAGTTGATGGTTAGGCTGTCCCTTCAAACCCCAAGAATCAGTGGGAGATGCTAACAGAAGCAGGAAGGCAGCCACTGGGGAAGAGAAGGAGGGCTCACCAAAAACCAATAAGGAGGTGAAAACATTATTTTGAATAGCACAAGAAGGAAGCAAACCTATAATTTACTTTTATCCTTTACCCCAGGGAGCCTTTTTTATTTTTTTGTCGGGGCAGCAGGTGTAAGATATGGTCGATAAATGAAGAACTTAAATGGAGACACTCTGGCCTGGAAATTTTTTTTTCTTTGAGGTATACAGAGACAACAGACTTATCTGTTCATAAGGGCCAACTTCCATGGAGCAGATGACAAATTCCATATGATGGATAATGGCAGAACTGTGGGAGCTGGAGGAGCAGCTGAGTTACAGGATATGGAGTGAAGCAGGTGGGTCTTGTGAGATAAGAACACCTCCTGAACGCCGAGGCTAAGAGTAGAGAGTAGTGAGAAGTAATGATAAGTGAACTCCTAGAAGAAAATGTAGTAGAGGCAAAAGAGCTTCAGAAAGAACACCATAGTGGAAGCACTGACTTTGACCCTTCCTAGAACAGCTCAGCTGTGTCACAGAGGGTAAGTCATACAGACCCTGAATCCTCTGATTCTCTGCGTATGTTTTTCCCATCTATCACCTTTTGAACAAAAACTTTTTTAATGTATTGAGCTATGTGCTTATAAAAGAGAGTTTCCACCATTGGGGGAACTGCCAAATACTGACATTTCTAAATGCTATGAGTGGAGACAATAAGTCAAGATACTGAGCAGATTCCCAAATTTCACTAAGAACTTTCATATTTCTGGTTTCAAGAGGGAATCACTGACAAGTGTGACAAATGCTTAAAGGAAAATAAAGGGAACTTCTCAGCAAAGACAGTGTTTTTCATTAACACACAAATGTGTGTTGTGAATCACTAAACAGGGATTATTATGTTTTATAAAAGGTTAAAGAGGAACTGAGACCATTTGGCCAAATAACACTGGAGTAGCAGGGACCAATTGGGAAAAGGTCAAAGGAGTTCAGATAAAAAAAAAATTGAAGAGACCAAGAAATGCCCTACCCCATTCCACAAAAAAGGAGGCAGAGGAAGAGGACGAGGACAAGGAGGAGGAGGAGGAGGAGGAAAACAATGTTATTGAAAGAGCACAGGTGTCTAAGAAAACAGTAGGTGTCAGAAATCTAAAAGCAAGGGCTCTAGCAAGATTGGTAAGTTAAAAGATTTCTTGGAGCAGAATATAAGAGGACTGTGGTAGAATATTTTAGGGACAGAACTAGTCAACAACCAAGTGTAGAAGAAGATAAACAAAAACAAGGTGTTTTTATATAACAATGAAAAATTACCTATAATAAAAAAGAAAAAACTGAATTAGAGATTTTTTGCTATATTTTTTATTACAAAAAAAATGTTACCTCTCATTCTGTATGGAACTGATAGAAACTTATAAGAGAGTTATTTTCAAATAGAAAACATTAAGTAAAAACAAATAAGCTTCTTATGAAAGGGGAACCAACCACCCACCTCCCCACCACAAAGTAATAATATCTACCTGGAAAACTATTCAAAATTTCAGAGAAATCTAAGTCACAACAATTGAAATTTTGTTGTTGTTCAGTCATTTTTCAGTTGTGTCCAACTCTTGGTGATCCTATTTGGGGTTCTGTTGGCTATTAGAGTGGTTTGCCATTTCCTTTTCCAACTCACTTTACAAATGAGGAAACTGAGGCAAAGAGGATTAAATGACTTGCCTAGGATCACACAGTTAAGTAAGAATCTGATATTATACTTGAACTCAGGTCTTATATGACTCCAGGCCCAGCACTCTGTCCACTAAACCACCTAGCTGCCCAATCAGCTAAACACGAATCCAAAGCACAACAATCTAGGTGACTTGGACATGTCACTGGACCTTCCTTGACCCCATTTTCATCATCTGTAAAGGGAGGAGATTGGACCAAATGACTTTTGAGGTGCCTTCCAGTTTGGATCTGCCATCTTGTATGATCCTACAATCTGAAGATGTCATCTTAATTTTATTATTGACAAGAAAAAAATCTATTCCAAAAGATCCCTAAGAGTATTATTCATAATAGATGAATAGACATAACTAACATATCCAATAATGAGGAATGATAGAACAAGTGGTGTTGTATGGATAGAATATCATTGAACCATGAGAAACAACAAATAATTAAAATATGTTTATTAAGTATCAACTATATGCCAGGCACTGTGTAAAGTAAAAGGAATAATGTAATTTTAATATCCCTTATAGGGCTACTTCCCTATATTTCTACTAACTACTTCTCAAAGTTCTAGGAGTAACCCTGAGGGTCTGGATTGAGCCTAACATCATTGTTCATGAGCTCCCAAAAGGATGTTTCCCATTGATTAACCAACCTGACTTAATTAACTTTTAGAATCAGATATTTACTAAAGCAATTTACTCAGGGCAGATGCTATAAAATATTCCCCACAAACTGGGAACATCTTCTTCCCTTGCATCACAAAATTTTGGGGGAGAATGAGCTCAAACTTAGCACATGTGTCAAAGGGTGACTCGGTTTTCAGTTAGATGGAATCCTTTTTCTCCTTCCTGAAGTCTTCTTGAGATCCCCTTGGAGGTAGCTCTGTGCTGGGCTTAGAATTTTAGTGACTTTATAGAATCTATAGCACTTCTTTTTTTGCCCTGAACAGGTCACTCCCACTGAAGTTGCTTTTCCTCAGTGTATCTAGCTTGTCCTAAGGCCACTGCTGTTTCTAGATCAATGGGGAAATCTGAGAAGTTCAATCTCTAGATATTCACAAGCTTATCCTCTCTTGGTCATTGAAGGTAGGCAACGAGTGAGTGTGACAAACTTCTTTTGGCTTACCACCCCCAGTCCTTGTTTTCTGACACAGGTAGAAGGGTCAACTTCCCAAAGTACTCCAAGATTTGGCTAACTTTTCTGTTCAAATTCTTTCTCTAATTGACTTATGCTTAGAATTTCAATTCTTTGAAACAGTACCAACACATTTCTAGTAAATATCCTCTGCTTTCATTGAATAACCCAAGTATTTTATTCTTCCCAATCTGATTAAAGATTATTCACAACTAATTCACATCTTTGATTGACTTAGTTGAGACATCTTTCTGTGTACCTGGGGTTAGGAATATTGAACTTGGATAATGAAATATGGGAAGCATGATATGTGATGTACAAAGAAGAAAGAATCAGATCCACAATATAATAACTAAGTTTCAGCTATGTAGTATTGATATTAAAAAAATTTAAATCTGGGAAAATATACAGAAGAAGAGGAAAAAATTTAAATTAGGGACATGGAAGCAAACAAAACTTTTTCTTTAGCATTTTATTTCCCCCCAATTACATGTAAAAACAATTTTGAAAATTAATTTAAAAAGTTGAGTTCCAAATTCTCTCCTTCCTCTAATGACCCTCCACCCCATCTCCACACTGAGAAGAAAAGCAAATTTGATATATGTTATACATCAAGCAGAACATTTTTTAAATTCATTTTTTAAAAATAGCTTGCTATTTTCAAATTATATGCAAAAATAGTTTTCAACATTCACCCTTGCAAAACCTTGACTTCCAACATTTTTTCCTCCCTTCCCTCCACTCCCTCTTCTAGACAACAAGCAATCCAATATATGTTGAACATGTGCAGTTCTTCTAAAATCAGATCAAAAAGGAAAAAAAAATCAAGCAAACAATAAAAACGGTGAAAATGCTATGTTGTGATCCACACTCATTCCCCACAGTCCTCTTTCTGGATATAGATGGTTTTCTCCATCGTAAAGAACATTTTTTTAAAAAACATCTTAAGGTGATTATAATACACACACACACACACACACACACACACATACACGTGTGTATGCATATATGTTCTTGGAAGGTAGTGTATTCCCCCCATTAAACTAAAGGCCCTCAAAAGCTGGAGGAAATTGCATCTTAAGAATGGTAAGACAGATCAACAAATAATTGAGAAACCAAGCAGTATCAGAAGAAAAGAAGGCCATCCAGCTAATGCAATTGAGAAGACAAGGATCTCTGGTCCTGGTTCCTCCACTTACTAGTTATGTTTGTTTGCTTTGAGAAAGTTATTTATTCTCATTGAAGCTGACTTTGGTAAAATGAGGATGGGGGAAATATTACCTATTTAGTCTGTTTCTTGGAGTTGTTTGTTCATTTATTTAGGCATCAAGCACTGTCTTGTACATAGTAGGAGCTTAATATTTATTGAATGAATGGATTAATGAATAAAGAGATTTAAATGTTTTTTTTTTTTCTTTTCTGATTATACAGTAAAATGAATAGTAGGTTGATTCATGATTTAGTTGGGGCTATTAGATTCTTCTCCCTGAGGCCTCTGATAATCTGTTTAACTGAACAGTCATTTGTCTTATTTGCAGACTACTTAGCAGATGGATTTGTGATTTGGTAATTACCACATGGATGTTAAAAAGACATGATATCTTTTATTAATTAACACTTCTCAAGGTTTGTTTTTCAAAATAGTATAGACTAGATAATCTACAAATATTAAAGACACACAAATATTAGTTTTTCAGTCTTATCATTTGAAAGTCCTCCCTTCTTCAAAGGTTCTTGCTCTGAATTTCTATGATAGAGGCCAGTTAACAATAATACTTTCACAATGAATCATACTCAGTCCTAAATGATATAATTCATGAGAATTTTAATTTATACATTTAAGTTTTAACTTAACCACAGAAAGTGAGGAATAGAAGATGAGACAATAGAATGCCTTCTGGGATTCTGGGTCTTTTGTTTGTTCATTTGTTCATTTTCCCTGTAGGGCAATATGCAAAGCCAGTGGCAAACAAACAATGAATAGCCTCTAACCTGTATTTTTTTTTTTTTTTTTTTGGTGCACATTGCCTGGGTCTAAAGGGATAAGTCATTGCTCTCCTCTACCCAGAGCAATATTGCAATGAAAAGGGGTTCTTTCTAGTGGCAACCACAACTGTGTTAGGCTTTATAACTGTATTTTAAGTGGGGTACATATACCATAGAGTCACAAACATGCTGTGACACTATTATAATAATGAATTTCTCAGTAGGTGCTGAGAGAAATGAAATTGTGCATTGGAAAAGCAGCAAATCTGACTGCGTTAAAATAATGTTCTTCAGCACTGAAATCAGGCTAAGTTGGTCATCATTGGCCCTGTTATTTAATCACTCTCAGCAAATTTCCTTCCAATGTTAACTCTGTCCATAAGTACTCCTTGAGTAATAATTATAATAGCTAATATCTATATATTCCTTTAAGTTTTGCAATGTATTTTATATGTATTATATCATTTGAGCATCAAGACAACACTATAAAGTACATGCTATTATTATCCCCATTTTATGGATAGGAAACTGAGACTTTGAAAGGTTAAGGGTGGTGAAGCTAATAAATGTCTGATGCAAGATTCAAAAGAAGGCTAACACTACATATTGTAATGCATAGTCACCTTAAATCAGTTTCCTACACTGGCCATCACTAATAATCTACCTTAGTTATTTTTAGCACAGTACAGTTTCTTTTCAATATTATTTGGGTTTATTTTATATCTGGCAACTTTGCTGAAGTTGCTGATTATTTCAGCAAAGTTGCAGAATGTGAAATAAATTAACATAAATCATTAGCATTTTTCCATATTACCAGCAAAGTTTAGAAAGGAGAGAAAGAAATTCTATTTAACTGCAACCAATATAAAATACTTGGGAGTCTAGCTGCCAAGACAACCCAAGCAATTTTATGAGCACAATTACCAAACACCTCGCACACAAATAGTCCAGCTCTAAACAGTTTGGAAAATATTAACTGCTCAATATAAGAAAAATGACAATTCCATCCAAATTAATTTACTAATTCAATACCATACCATAGATAAGGGACAGAAGAAGAGAGAGAACTCAGAAATCAGAATTTTAAAAAGTGAATGTTAAATTATTTTTAAAGGTAATTGAGAAAAAAACATGAAAGAGAGAGAGAATGTGTAGATTCTCATGTTCTGTGAAAATGTGGCTTTTCATTGGATCAAGATCACACTATTCCAAATTAGGAATTGGAAGGAATTCTAGTGGCCATTGAGTCTAACTTTTTCATTTTATAGATGAGGAAATTAAGGTTTAGAAAGGTTAAATGACTTGCCCAGCATCACTTGGCTCCTACAACATCTGAAGTAGAATTTGAACTCATCTTCCTGCCTCCACATTCAGTTGTGTGAACCTGAGCTGCTTGAATATCAGCAGTCTCAACTTTCTTGTTTCTTGAGTGCCCACTGTATGAATAATTGTCTGCTAGGTCTTATGAGGGATGGGTGGAGCACAGAAAAGAAATATTTTGACCTTGATCGGTTTATAAACTAAGGATATTAACAATAGGAGAATTGACTCTGATTTTAACCTAGTTTTAGCCTGGGGTTTCCACAGAGTGACTGTAGGAAAATAGCTCTTAATTTTTTTAAAAAAAGGTAATTGCTAACTGATCCTGTTCAGATTCATTCTTCTGAACTATTGATCCACAGTGAAATTTATTTGTTACCGGCATAAAATATTTCACTTCTGTTCTCCGTGTCTTTGCCATTTACCATGCTTACCCCAACACACACACTGTCACTTATTGGTACTTTCCCTGCCTTCATACCATTTCAAGGACTTCTTTCTTGTTACCACTCTATATTCCCATTTAGGGTACTGAACTCACTCAGGAATTTTTTTTGTCTTCACATTGTATATATATTTTTATTTACTTAGCTTGGTTCATGTTATTTATCTTTATTTCCAAAAGAAGGAAAAGTCTTTGAGGAAAGATTTCTTTTGTTTTTTAGGATTTTTTTGTCTTTTGTATCTCATCATTTAGTATAACACTTAGTACATAGAAGGCGATTAATAAAAGGTTGTAAGGTTATGATTATGCTATCCAAAATTAGATATAAAGCAAACCCCAAGAAAGTATCTGTGTCTATAAATGTGAGATCAACTGAAGTAATTTTTTAAAAAAAATATTAAAACTAAGTAGTCATTTAAGAAAATAACATAATAGCTCTTTAAAATTGAAAGAAACTTAGGAGTCCTTAACCAGGACTGTGTGTGTGTGTGTGTGTGTGTGTGTGTGTGTGTGTGTGTGTGTGTGTTAGACCTCTTTCGCCATTTGGTAAAGCCAATGGACCCCTTCTTAGAATGTTTTTAAATGGATATAATGAAATACTTAAAAGGATAAGAAAACCAAAATTTAGTGAAAATGAAAATATAAAGATGCAATTTTTTTCTCATCCAAGTTCAAGTATGATCTGAAATTTATCGACAGACTCCTTTGCTAGGATAAGGAGGTGAAAGCGAAGGATGGTCTTGGGTTAAAAAAATCACTGACTTACAAAAAAAGGGAATCCCCACAATAACATAATCAAAAGGTGATTGTCTAATCTTTTTGTGCTTTGTAAATGCATGTTTGAATTGCATACAGTTGTAACACCAGACAGGCAATATGTATACTGGACAGAATGCTAGATTTGCAATCAGGAAAATCTGGACTTACATTCTGCCTCTGACATCACTTGTGTGATCATGATTGAGTCTATCAATCAAAAATGTATTAATGCCTGTTATGTGCTAGGTACTGTGTGGGTGCAGGGACAAATACCATGACAAAGGACACAATTTTTGCCCTCAAGGAGCTTAAATTCAGGTTGGAATAATAATAGCAACAGCACCTGTTTCATTGGGTTCTTGTGATGCTCAGATGAGATAATTTTAGCATGTCAAATGGTTTGTAAACTTGAAAATAATATTTTAATAGAGGTAAATACTATTATTTATTATTGTTATTAAATTAATACGCAAATGACTAGTTCCTAGAAATTCATGATCCTAAATGGGAATGTATTAAGAGCTTCAGAAAGTTGGAAGCCCTAAATTTTCTGTACTTATTCTGCTATATGGTGTAGCTACATGCTCCCAGTTGGCTGTCACCTCCTTGAATTGTGAAAGGGAGAGTGGTTTGCCAGGTCCTGTGTTCCAAACTTCATTTTGACGTATGACACGGTTGGGATGCTGCAGAATGTCTCAGTTTGGTGGTCTCTTTCTCTCACAGGGTGTTGGTTACCTAGGCAACCAGTATCAGATAGAATGTTATCGGCTGTGTTTCTGCCCACTCCCTTTGTCAGATCTGTGGGCCAAACAGAAAGTTGCAGCTGTGTGTTTACTTGGTATAAGCCATCCCTGAAGAGTAGGAGCCATGTTGATTTCAGGCACAATAGGCCATCCACACAAAGCCCATTGCACCAAAGACCTTGGAGTCCCCCTTTCCTCTTCCTTTTTTATGCAACGACACACCTCCCTTGAGCCAGAAAGGAGAAAACCCTCCTTCTCCTCCACTCCTTCATTCTTCCCCATGTCTTTATGAAATCCATTTCAATGGTCTTGTGTTGTTTATGGCATATTGAAAAGAAGGCCAGTCTCACCTTAGAAGCAAGAAATCTAGGTTCAAGACCCATCCCTAAAACATAAGGTCTATTTGACCTTGGGCAAACTATTAATCTCTTAGTGCCTCAGCCACTGCACTGTTGCATAGCCGAACTGCATAAATGTAAGGATTTTCATAACTGGGAATTATGTAGAGGAAAGAAAGCACAGATCTAGACCATAAAAGTCTGAGAGCTAGTAGGATTGAGTGGAAAGAATATTGAATTTTGAGGCAGGATATCTGTATTTAAATGCTCCCCTCCCCAACTTTCTTTGATCTGTCATTTCCCCACCTGAAAAATGGGTATAATATTGCCTGCATATTTCATAAAATTCTTAGAATTTTATATTATAGAAACATAATTTAAACACAAATATCTTATAGAAATTTAAGTTGCTATTATTAGGAAAAGCAGTTATGTAATCGACTTCAGAACTGCAGGGGGAAAAAAATGTTTCTTCCTGCCTTCCAATTTCTTAAAAAAAGACAACTTTTCAATGATGAAGCTCATTTGTAAATACTGGAATGCTACAAAAATCTAGCCTCAAAACATTCAGAACTAGACAGGGAAGCCTAAGGCAAATTTCTTTTCATGTGTGCTCTTCCTCCTCATTCTTTGCTCCTCTGTCTTGCTCCATAGTGAGTTCACACACTTGTTAAGCAGTGAAGTCATAATTCTTTCTGACAGGTCTGTCATTTTCATAATGGATTCAACTGCTAGAGCTCTAACCACCAAAAAGCAGGTGGAGCCGATTATAGGATGTTTGCATGCAAACACACACACACACACAAACATACACACACACACCCAATACACAACCAAGGTGTGAGAAAATGTCAGAGAAGAGTAATTATGAGATTACAAAGTAGCATTTACCCTTCTGTGTTTTGAGTGTGAACATGCCTTAAATTATTGTGGGGAAAATGCCAAATAGCTTTGCTCTTTCCTAAATACTTTGGGCAGCCCTAGCAACAGCAAATAAAATGATAGGGTACAACTGCAGCTTGGGAAGACCAGGGTAAAAACATTCACAAGCTCCTTGGAACTTAGCCATCATCTTTTCCACAGAGCTACCAGGGGTGGGGAAAGGAATGGGAATGGGAGGGGATAGGGCGAGGAGGCTGGGTGAGAACAAGGGGGAAAGGACTGAAATAGCTCCATTTAAATTATTGTATAATAGGAAAAAAAGCAGACTTGAAGTCAGAAAACCTAAATTCCAATCCTCTATCTCGTTAGTCAAGTGTCAAAACTCAAGCTATTCTTCTCTGCCTCAATTTCCTAATCTTTAAGTCATTCACTCGATATATGTGTGTATAAGTGCATAAATATACATGCATATACCTATATGAGTCCTATGTGTCAGGCACTATAAGTTTTATTTTAAATTTTTTATTGATTAATTGATTGAAAAAGGATGCTGATATAAAGCATGGCCCCTGTCCTTGTCAAGGGTCTCATAATTTAGTGTCAGAAAAGTATATAAGCAAATAATTGCAGTACAGTATAATCTAAGCCAACTGCCAAGTGGGTGGACCAGATAAGTACCATGGAAAGGGGTGATGTTTTCATGGAGGAGATGAGGGTTGAGCTGAGTACTGAAGCAGAATTTGGAAAGTCCTAGGCAAAGATACAGAGGACAAGAAAGGATAAGATTTAAGGGAATGAGGATGTTAACATAGTGAATAATGATTAGATCTGTTTGGATTGAAGGAGTGTTCTACTAGGGGAATGAAGTATATAAATAAGACTGAAGCACTCTTATGCAGTTCTGTCTTCCTGCCTCTGTCTGGCCCGAGTTTTAAATTTCTGCAACCACAGCAGAGGAGCCAGAAAGTAGTAGCCCCTTGGATTTCATGGTTTCATAGCTTTCTTCTTTTCTGAATATTAATTGTTTTTAACACCCTCCTCTTTTCTCTCCTATCCCATCCAATCTCTGCAAGTATAATGCACCAAGAGAAAATATAAAAAGGGCTTTTTTAAATGTGAAGGCAAATAATAATTCATATCTCTATAATACTTTGAAGTTTACTTTCCTCATACTCTTGGGAGTTAAGTATTACAAGTATGATTATTATACCCACCTGACAGATAAAGAGACTGAGACAGAAATATTAAGAGTCTTTTCTAAAATCATATGACTAGTTTAGGACAGATTCAATCCCAGCTCGTCTAATTCCAAGTTCAGTGTCCAATTAGAAAGAGATTAGGAGGGTCTTTCAAAATGATTTTTCATCCACATAAACAATGGGCCTTAAAACTGAAACCAGAAAGAATGGCTGGATTTAAGTCAATTCAAAAAACTCAGAGTGACATGGAAGATATAGCCAGGACTCTGAATTCTGTGCTCTAACCCTACTCCTCATATAATTAATAGAACATGAATTACCACTTGGATTTGTATTCTATTGGTTTAACATATGGTGTACTATACTGGCTTGATAAAGTGATATCATTAGCAAAAAAAAAGGGAAAGCAGTTACCTTATAGGAGATGGGCAATTTGAGGATTATGACAGATTCTATTTCCGAAGTCTATGGCATGAAACAATATGTATTAGGGACCTATCCTGATTATTATCTGAACAAAAAGTCCATAAGAACCTGGAAGGGAAAGAAAAATAAAACTGATTCAACAGAGGAAAAAATGACAGATATGAGATCTACAGAGAGCCGGAGTTTGCATCCTAACTTGTATTTGCTATCTTGTAAGCTTAAATTCCTCCTGTCTTGGGACTTCAACAACTTACCTGTAAAATGAAACAGATTATATTTAGAATTAGATCATAGGAACATAAACTTAGGACTAGTAAGGAGCTCTGAGTCCATTCAATTTAACCTGTTATTTAACAGACGAGGAAACTGAGATCCATAGCAGTTCTAAGTGGCTTGTTCACGTGTAAAAAATATCAGTCAGATTTCTTATCCCATACTGCCTCTTAAAAAAAAAAAACTTCTGAGATCCCCTTCATCTTTAAATCTGAATCATTTAAGTTTAGGAATCTAGAAACTACCCATTAGTCATAATCCACGACTTATCAATGACTGATAGAACCAGGATTTCCATGTAACTTCAGAGAACTTTGTAAAGTCAAATGCGTAAAATTCTATTCCTGAATTTGTTGTACAACCCCTGCCCATTTCTTCTTTAGGTGAGGCTGTGCTCCAGGAATTAAATGCTGCTATAATGTACAAAGTAGTACAATACTTTGTCTTTCTCTTTTATTCTCTAGGCAACCTTTGGTGGGGATTGGTAACACCATTTCAATGGATATTTTTTTAATTAAAGCTTTTTATTTTTCAAAACATATTGCATGGATAATTCTGCAATTTTAGCCCTTGTGAAATCTTTTGTTCCATTTTCCCTTTCCTTCTCCCATCCCCCTCCCCTAGATGGCAAGTAGTCTGGTATATTGTTAAACATGGCACAACAATATGTTAAATCCAATATATGTAAACATATTTATACAATTATCTTGCTGTACAAGAAAAATCAAATCAAACAAAAAATGTTGAAGAAAATAAAATGTAAGCAAACAACAAAAAAAGAGAAAATGTTATGTTGTGATCCACATTCAATTCCCACAGTCCTCTCTCTAGCTGTAGATGGCTCTCTTCATTATTGAACAATTGGGACTGGTCCGAATCATCTGATTGTTAAAGAGAGCCACATTCATCAGAACTGATCATTATATAATATTGCTGTTGCTGTGTACAATGTCTCCTGGTTCTGCTCATTTCACTTAGCATCAGCTTATGTAAGTCTCTCCAGGCTTCTCTGAAATCATCCTATTGGTTATTTCTTATAGAATAATCAGACTCATAACATTCTTATACCATAACTTATTCAGCACTTCTCCAACTGATGGGCATCTGTGGTGTTCTCTTCTTTTGTATAATATGATGTTCATTCTCTGGGAGCAGGTTTCTTGGGGAGGTTTTCTGGAGGCAGCCTTAGTTTCAGTTCCAAGTAATAATCACTTCAAATACAGTCAGGGATTAAAGTTCAGGCTTTTATTGTCTCTTCCAAAATAGCCTGATTAGTTTTCTTTGGTTCTGAGAGCTCTCATTGCTAGCTTCAGCCTCCAGCTCTCTCTGAATCTTGGTTCTGCCTGACTGCAGATTAGCTTCTCAATCTCCAACTGATGCTCCCCTCTCAATCTTTTCAACTGAACTCTCCTGACTGAGCTCAGCTGTTTTTATGCTCTTTTAGAGGTATAGACTCAAAGGTTGACTCCTCCTCTGAGAGTGGGATTATGGGAGGTGTGAATTTGGAGATCTCATACTGAACCCTGAAATCTCCCAAACGTGTGAACTAATGTGTGAGCTAATGTGTGAACTCTCAAAGGTGTGAGCTCTAATGTGTGACCTCTAATGTGTAAACTCTTAAAGGTGCAAACCCAAGCACACAAGCATTGTTTCCATCAATTCCATTGAGTTATCACCTTGTTTCAAGCTCTGGCTCATAATAGGCATCCATTCAATTTCCAGTTTCTAGCCACTACAAAAAGGGCTGCCACAAACATTTTTGCACATACAGGTCTCTTTCCCTCCTTTAAGATCTCTTTGGGATATCTGTCTAGTAGACACACTGTTAGGTCAAAAATTACAGTTTGATAACTCTTTAGACATAGTTCCAAATTGCTCTCTAGAAAGGTTGGATCCATTCATAATACAACAATGTATCAGTGTCCCTGTTTTCCCACATCCTCTCCAACATTCATTATTATCTTTTCCTGTCATCTTGGCTAATCTGAGAGGTGTGCAGTGGTATCTCAGAGTTGTCTTAATTTGCATTTCTCTGATCAATAATGATTCAGAGCACCTTTTCATATGACTAGAAATAGTTTCAATTTCTTCATCTGAAAATTGTTTGTTCATATTCTTTGACCATTTATCAATTGGAGAATGGCTTGATTTCTTATAAATTTGGGTCAATTGTCTATATATTTTAGAAATGAGGCCTTTATCAGAACCCTTAAATGTAAAAATGTTTTCCCAGTTTATTGCTTCTCTTCTAATCTTGTCTACTCAATGGATATTTTTTTAAAAATTAAAATGAAAAGAGAAATGTTATAGTCAAGATTGATTCATTTCAACAAATATATACAGTATTAAGCATTTGTGTCTCTGTAGTAGTCTCTATGCCAAGGAGTGGAAATGCAAGCACTATAATAAAATAGAATTTCTCCTCAAGGAGCTTACATTCTATTGGGAGAAACAACATGTACACAGAAAAGTGAATAGAAAATATGTTGTGAGGGCTCTAGTAATAGGGAAAGAGATTACACAAAGCATTTTTAAATGAACTTAAACTAAACCTTGGAAGAAGGCAGAAGTTCTAAGAGGCAGAGGTAAAAATAAACAAGTATTACTTCTATGATGTATAGTTTTGTCATCTGAAAAATACAGATAATATTGCTTACATTAGCAACTTTGCTAGGTTCTTATGAGACATACTATAGAAACATAAGCCTTTCTGGCTTGTGCATGTACAGAGGCAAGAAGATTGATAGGAGATGGAATGTAATACGTGGGGGTCGACAAGTAGATAGGTTGTCTGGGAAGGGTCAATTTTCTCATCGATGATCATTTTACCAAATGAGTGATTCTTGGGATTGTGAAGGAGAGAGCTTAAGCTTTTATGTCTGTCTGTTTCATGATTAGAGTTCTTTTTTGTTGCCAAAAAGAATCATCACCCATTAGTAAACCTTTAGTAATAATCCCTTCCTTACTTAGGTAGTCTGATCTTTGGGGAAAAAAAATCCATTTTTCACTTAATTCCTTAATTAGTGGACTATAAAATTATGCTTGGTGAATCCCCAAGAGATTTATTTGATTCTCTTAATATCAACAAGAGAGTCTGAGTTATAGGAAAGATATGATTTTGATTTCCCAGATTTTGCTATATGTAGTTACTCCATAGTGATCTTATATATATTATTATTGAAGAAAATAACCTTTTGATCTAAGACAATGCCAAAAGACTCATGATGGAAAATGCTATCCATATCCAGAGTATGGAGTAATGAATACAGATAGAAGCATGCTATTTTTACTTTTCTCGTTTTTTTTTTCCCTTTCTCATGGTTTTTCCCTTTTGTTCTAATTCTTTTTTCACATCACAAATAATATGGAGTTTTTAATTTGATGTTTAATTTGAGTGTACATGGATAACCTATGTTAGATTGCTTGCTATCTTGGGGAGAACCTAAGAGAGGGAGGGAGAAAAGATTGGAACTCAAAATCTTATAATGAATGAAAGTGGAAAACTATTCTTATATGTAATTGGAAAAAATAAAATACTATTAAGTGAAGAAAAAAGAAAATTAACCTTTTTAGACTTTTTTGTTTACGGCAAATGTTTACCTTACCAGCTCCAGAAGTCTTTCTGAACCATTCACTTCCTCAGGGCAATACAATAATTCATTGGAAGCATGCAAAAGGGAGATATTAATTGTATTTGATTTTTACATTATATATTATATTTTTACCTTTTACTTTATTGTACATATGAATCTATTGATATATTTTATTTTTATATCATTTTCATTTTCCACCGTATTGTTCCTCTCAGAGAACTATGCCTAATAATAAAGAATTTTTTTAAAAAAGAAAGGAAATAAAGTTCTACAAAACTAAACAATACACATACCAAAAAGAAAAGTCTGATATTATATGCAGTATACCATATTAATGATTCTCACCTCTGTAAAGAAGCAGGAAGAAATGTTATCTCATATCCTTTCTTTGAGGCCAAATATGGTTATTTTAGTTCTGCAATATTTAAGATTTTTTAAATTTAAAAAAGAGGTTGTTTTAATAATAAGTTTTTCATTTTTCAAAATATATGCAAAGATAGTTTTCAACATTCAACCTTGCAAATCTTGTGTTCCAAGTTTTTCTCTCTCCTTCCCTCCCTTCTTCCCTCCTCTCCTCTTTTAGGAAGTAAACCAATTTAGGTTAAACATCTGCACTTCCTATATTTATCATGCTGCCCAAGAAAAAACAGATCAAAAAGGAAAAAAAAGTAAGAGGAAAACAAACAAACAAGCAAACAATAATAACAACAAAAAAGGTGAAAATTCTGTGTTGTGATCCACATTCAGTTCCTTCAGCCCTTTCTCTAAATGGCTCTCTCCATCACAAGTCTATTGGAATTGACCTGAATTGCCTCATTGTTGAAAAGAGCCACATCCATCACAGTTGATCATCATATAATATTGATGTTGTTGTGTACAATGGTTTCCTGATTATGTTTATTTCATTCAGCATCAGTTCATGTAAGTCTCTCCAGACCTCTCTGTATTCATCCTGCTGGTCATTTCTTCCAGAACAATAATATTCCATAACATTCAAATACCATAACTTATTCAGCCATCCCCCAACTGATAGGTATCCACTCGGTTTCCAGTTTCTTGCCATTACAAAAAGAACTGCCACAAATAGTTTTACACATGTAGCTCTTTTTTCCTTTTTTATGATCTTTTTACCATACAGTCCCAGTAGAAACACTGCTGAATCAAAGGGTATGCACAGTTTGATAGGCCTTTGGCCATAGTTCCAAATTGCTTTCCAGAAAGGTTAGACTCTGTTCACAGTTCCACCAACAATGTCTTAGTATCCCAGGTTTCCCATATCTCATTTATCACTATCTTTTCCTGTCATCTTAGCCGATCTGAGAGGTATATAGTGATACCTCAAAGTTGTCTTAATTTGAATTTCTCTAATCAGTAGTGATTTAGAGTGTTTTTTCATATGATTAGAAATGACTTTAATTTCTTTATCTGAAAATTATTCATATCCTTGCAACATTCAGTTTTAATTGTTGCTGTTATTATTCTTGTTCCATCAATTCACAATGTTTTCATTCTGTATATTCTTTTCTTTTTCTACTGACTTCATGTTTTCTCACTTCATAGATGTTATTCCATGCTTCTCTGTGGTCATAATATTCATCATTTCTTATAGCACAATGGTAATCCATTAAATTATGAAGCAAAAATTGTTTAGTCAAAGTGATGGGCATCTACTTTGTTTCTGGTTCTTTGCTATCACAAAAAAAATGCTATAAACATTTTAGTCTCTATGTATAGGGTCTTTCTTTTTTGTTATTTCTTTGGGCATATGCTTAGCTATAGGTTCTTTGGAATAAAATTTCAATTGCTTTCTTTGCAAAATTCAAAATGGCTTTCCAGAATGATTAGGTCAATTCACCACTCAAATAAAAAAACATTTAATGTACTTGTCTTGGGGATAAGGCTTTTAAGCCTAAATGTAGATTATTGGTTAGAAATGATAGCATTTTAGAGCTGGGAGGAATCTCAGAGCTAAGTTAATATAACCTCTTTGTGTTAGGGAAATAGGGAAAAATTGACATTTTCTTTACATTTATTTACTTGGATACATGTTATATTTCATCTTCATTATTAGAAAATGACATCTTTGAGGGCAGGGACTGTTTCATTTTGACTTCATATTCCTAGAGCCTTACACAGTGCTTGGAACATTTCTTTTTTGGTCTTGTGCATTAGTGCAGGGAGGTCCCAGCACAGAGAATTCCTCCAGTGTTGTAGACTTGAAATTTATTTTTAACATAGTTTTGGAAAGTTGTCTAGGACATTGAGAAGTTAAGTGATTTGTATACAGTCACTCAGCAAGTGAATGTCAGAAGTAGGACCTGATCATGGCTTCTTAGGTCCAAGGTCAGCTCTTTATTTGTTATCAACTTCATTGATATTGTTTTCCCTCTTGGGCATAAATTCTCAAGAATGTTTGTCTATTGAAGTCAGCTGAATCAGAATGATGATTTGATCTTAGCTGAGTAATTCTTTCATTCCAAATGAATTTTATTCACCAAATGGAATGTCTTGTAATGTTTAATAAGAAATTTCTTAACAAATTCACCATACCACTAAAAATATATTTTTAGTGGTAAAGGATATATCTTATCCAAGGAGTCCTAAACAAAACATTAATAACATTAACAACAATGCACATTATGGAAATTAGCCCAAATCCAGTGAAAATGAAATTTGAAAAATTAGTTATTCATTATATAGTGAATAACATGAAAGGTTGTTTGTTCTCTGGTGGGTTTGGAGAATTTATAGTAAGGCATGAAGGCAATCTCAGAAAAGAATGCAAACTGTCATACAAGGCTGGTCAATCTAGCTGAAAATTGGAAATAAATTTTCAAAGAACAGGCGCCCTTCTAGCTAGATTGTTGGTGAGAGCTGTAATGGTTCCCATTATTTGAGAGCTGTTTATTGTCCCCAGCTTGCTTTGGCAGAAACATGAATGCACAACAAGTCTGAGCATGAAGTGCATTGATTTCTCAGGTGATCTTTACAATATTTATTGTGATGTAGCTTTGGGATTGGAGAAAGTTAGGGACAAGGAGCACTAAGCTTATTCTTGGCTTTTCAGGCATTTCAGCAAAAACCAAACATCTGCTAAGTGGAAGGTACCATGGAGGATATAAAGGCTTATTAGAAAGTATTTCTACCCTCAAAGAATTTGCTGTTTATTTGAGGATATAGCACATGTAAGCTGAAGAGATCATTTTTATAAGTGCTCTCTCCCAAAGAGCACTTTGAAGCTCTCCTTTGCCCTCTGTCCACCATTCTCTACTTTGAAAGATACTTATTTGTGTTCTTGCTCCACCTTTCTTTAAAAGCTTCTATACTTTAAATTACAAGTGCTTTGAAGGCAAGAATTATATAGCATTTCATCATTTTATCCTCAGCACCATCTCAAGGTCTAAGCTTTGACAGTGATAGGTGTTTAATAAATCACAATCATTTGAACCAACTCCACAAACATTTATCAAGCATTTACTTTGTGCCAGGTACTATGATAGACTAAAAGAAATAGGCTCTGCCCTCAGAAAGTAACCATTCTATTTTTGTCTAGAATATCCATGAATGGTTTGGTTCTAGTACTTACTTAAACAGCCTAGTAGCATTCAAAAATTAGGAAGAAATTAGTGACTTTATTTTTTTTTTGTAAATAACTGTAAATATTTGTGTATATGTATATATATGTGTGTGTTTATGTGTTGTATTCTATGGAGTGTGTGTATATGTGTATATGGAGGGGGGGACCAATGTGCATATACAGACATATAGATAGATGGATGAATAGATAGATGAAGATTGGATATGTAATTTTGTAGTGCAGGGATCTTCTGGTAAGGGGCTTTTTCTAGCAATGCATTTCTGCAATTCTCTGAAACTTATATGCTTAGAGAATTGCTTAGGACATTAAAAGATTAAACAACTACATGGCCCAAAGTTCAATTTTGTGTCAGGGCAGAATTTGAACCCATTTGTTCCTGATACTAAAGCCAGTAAGTGCTCCTTTTCTCCTCCTCTCCCCATCTTTCCTCATCTTTCCTTCTCCTCTCTTTCTGTCTGTGTCTCATTTCCTCCCTTTCTCTGTCTTTGTCTCTATCTTGGTTTCTCTCTTTCTGTGTGTCTCTCGGTCTCTCTCTGTTTCTTCCCTTCCCTTCTCTCTCTCCCCCTTCCCCTTTCCCTTTTTCTTCTCCCCTTCCTCCCTCCTCCTTTTCTCCATTTCCCTTTCTTCCCCCTTTTCTTCTACTTACCCCTCTCCTTCCCTCCCCTTTCTCTCCTTCTCTTATCCCTTCCTTTTCCTTTGTCTTCTTTTCTTCTTGAATATACATGTATATACACATACACACATATATCTCTATCATCTAATGCTACATAGGTACTATAATAAATATCTTTTATGGGTTTGAGGCCCTTTTTCTCAATTTTTTTTTTTTTAGTAATGAAAATGAAAGGTTCTTTTTTTCTATTTGCTGTAGACTATTGCATAAAAAAGGACTAAGTATTGACCATCTTGTTTTCAGATAACATCAGGAAACAAGCCTAGATAAGAACCTCCTGAATACTAAGTGCTATATTAGATTTTGTTCTTGAGAAAATATTGTCAGGGTGTGTTACTCATTTATTTATTTATACACACACACACACATATATATATATATATATATATATACATATACATATAATATATCTTTATATATATTCACATATATATAAACTAATGTTTACACACAAATATATACACATTTATATACACACACACACACACACACACACACACACACACATGCCTACTATCTCTTTTCAAAGGTACTACTTCTTTACCACATGACATGGATCTATGGGGCTGAGAGAGTAAAAAATGAAGTCAATCAGGCAGATATTAACCTATATCTCCTATTTATATTATGTAGGCCAACCATCTGAATAACTGATAGAGTTTTCTTGTTTATTTTGCTTTTTATCTAGATGTTTGGCATCATGCAATCAGTTAGAATTTGCACAGCATAACCTTCTGAAAAGAAACTATATTTCAGGGGCAGAATTGGGTTCTTCACAGGGAATGCCACAAAAACAAAAATATAGTTTAGCAAGTAAGGGATCATTTATATAGATGGCTATTTTTGTTCAGATATATATATACATGAAATAATGTACAAAATAGTCAAGGGAATGCTACTTGTCCAGTCCTACTTTGTATTCTTACCTATTTTTTCATTATAATTGTTCATATTTCTTTAGCAATTTAAGGTCTACAAAATAATTCCCTAAATGTCTCTCCAGGTTGGTAGTATAGTTACTACCTTTCCCAAATTACAGATGAGTTCACTGAGGCTCAGAGATAAGAAATCATTGGATTATGGTTGGAAAAGGCTCAAAGACCATCTAATTCCATCCTCTTGTTTTAATAAAGAAACTCAGGCCCAAGGAGTTTAAGTGACTTTGTTCATAGAGATGATAAATATTAAAGATAGAATTTGAACTCGGGTCCTCTGACTCAAGAGCCAGAGATTGTATTTTCCATTGTACTGTGTTGCTTTCCATTTGGATAGTCCAACCATCATATAACCATTGAGTGTCAGAGTTTCATGTCCAATATCCCTACTGTTCAATAAACTGTCTCTTGTGAATCAATTGCATTTCTAAATATATTGTATACTCTTTAAAAGCAAGGGACTTGTTTCTTTGTATCACAGAGGACTTAATATGTAGTAGGTGGCTAATCAACATTTGATCGTGTTAATAAGAATGAGCCTTTCTTCCATAGGGATCTCTCATTACTAGGAGTCATTACGTTTCCTTAATGTAATCCTTTCAGTCATAGTGATCCTAAGTAAAAATGAGAAGCCAAAGGCTTCTTCATGCCATGAAAACCCTTCTGCTTGGTGCCATCTGTTGTACCCAGGGTTTATTATAAGCATAACTTCCACCATCTACCCCATACCCTTCGAACCCAATGTGTCAACTAACCAACTTGACAAACTAATCTGTGCATAACTAATGCCTTCTGAAGATGCAATGCCTTTTGTTGTTCAACCCATTGCTGATTTTAATGATGGGAAGATCATGTAGTACCTGATGAGTAAGGGAAATATTTGGGAGATTGTCATGCATTTCAGTACTATAAAATGAGAACGTGTTGGTGGGAACCAATTTTACTTGTGCTAGGACAAACTTTGCTGGTTTAAATGATTATATCCTTCAACTATTTCTCTAGTAGCACTTGCTTTCTAACTCTTAATGTACTTGATTAAGATAAAGGATTGTCACTTATCTAAACATTCATCTACTCCAGCATCAAACACAATTCTCATAATAGATGTTTAATTTTGGCTGGATGAATAAATGAATGAATGAAATGTTAAATCTGAAAAGGATTCATTAGATCATCTAGCTAATTCAATCCCATTTTTTGGATGTGGAAACTGGAGCCCAGAGAAAAGAAAAATATTTAAGATTTTTCATTGAAAAGCTATGTAGTGTCATCTCTCCTGTTCTTAAACCCATCATCTAAATGTTATGTCTATTTTATTTAAATGCCCAAAGAAGTTGTCAGTTAAAAGCAAGAGAACTACTGATTATTTCTGTAGATGAATAATGGAATTGAAGCCCCTTTAGAAGAGATTAAGTCCATTCTTTCTCCTAATATGAGAATCTGATAGAATTCCATTCTTTAAAAAGAGATGATCAAACTCTAGACTGACCAACCTTGATTACAATTGGTGTGATAAACAGCATCATGATTGCCTAATTATTTCATAGGTATAAAATGATTTATCTTGTGAACTTTTGACAGAAAGAAAGCATGGAGGCATAAGCACACTAAAGTTAGTGATCCTGAGTAGGGAAGAGGTATTACAGGCAGAGCAATCATTGGGAATTTTGGAACTCAGGGCAATTTCATAGTGTGTGTGTGTGTGTGTGTGTGTGTGTGTGTGTGTGTGTGTGTGAGAGAGAGAGAGAGAGAGAGAGGAGAGAGAGAGAGAGAGAGAGAGAGAGAGAGAGATACAGTTCACCTTAACTAGAAATAGTTGAAGTGGGGGAAAGAATAGTCTATTTGTCAGAGTCTGGCCTAAATTATTATGACATAGAAGGTGAGAATCAAGGAGTGGTCAAGTTATAGAGTGCTCAGGTGGTACAAGAACACAGTGTAGAGCTGCTTACCAAGGGGATCAATTCAGGAAGAAAATATATGCCCAGATGTGATCTACCCTCACTCTCCTGGGTATAAGTCCTGATCACCCTGTTCTAGTTATAGCTCTAGTCCACCGGAAAACATAGAATGCTGATACTTTGACCTAACTTCAATCCAATTTGTAATTAGATTCTGATAAACATTCCAAGAAGGCAGCTGTGTAAACTTTAGTCACTCTGAGCTTCATCTTCCCAAAGGGCCCCATGGAGAGATTCTCAAGCAGGACTTACTCTTCTAAATACAAGTTACATAAACTAGGCTAACAGAAAGCATGTGGAGTCTTTAATTGTTCAGTAAAGGACCTTTTTGGGAGATCCTTTCCCAGTTCTGAAGAAAGATATACTATAATAAATCTTCAAAACTACACTAGTGTTTTAAAAGCTAATATTAGTTTTAAGTGATTATATCATTTTCTGAAATAATGACTTGTGCAAAGAATATCATGAATTATAATTAATTTACATATGCATTAAAGTTCCCTTTCAAAGAAACCCTCTTCTCTCATTCAAATAACTGAAATTAAATATTTATACCTGTTGTGATTTTATATATACATAGTTAATATCCATACCACCTGTTCTCTACCATATGTTGCATTCTAGGATAGTCTATATGAACTGTGATTTTAGCTTACCTAAAATTCTTAACGAAGAGCGTATAGGTAGTGAGAAGAAAGCTCTGAAACATTTGGATTTTAGTAGAACTGTTCTTATATGCACCAATTTCAGGGTTTTTAAGGATCTGCTTTTTTATTTAATATATTAAACTGTATATATCTGCGTGTGTGTGTGTGTGACTGACACTTGTCCATGTGTACGTCAGGAGGGAAGGGAAGAAGGAGGGAGAGAGAACACACACAATGAAAAGATGCATTCTAGGGGTGAGTATCTGAAACACGTAACAACTGAGAAATTTAGAAGAAAACCATAATAAAAGATGGAGATGTATGATGGGGGGGGGGAAATGTTGAACTGGTCACAGTTGAACTGACCACAAATCAAGAGAGAGGTCTGAGTGTTCTATTAGTGCCTGTGATGTCAGAGAACAGTTGTCCTATCAGCAGAATCTATGGGAAGACAAGGACAAAGGTTCATGCAGGATGAACAGGCATGGAAAGATTGTGAGCTGAATCACTGGATGGCACATCCAAATTGATATAATTATAGATTCATTGTAGCATCTGGATATAGAGCAACAGGGAAGCTAGGTGGTGCAGCGAGGCACCAAAAAGCCTAGCTAGTCCTAGTTCTAGTCCTCGTCCTAGTCCTAGTCCTAGTCCTGTCCTAGTCAGGAAGAACTGATTTCAAATTCAGCCCCAGACACTTACTATGTAGCCCTGGTCAAAACAGTTATGTTTGACTCTGTTTCCTCATCTATCAAATGAAATGGAGAAAGAAATGACAAATCACTCCACTATCTTTGCCAGGAAACCCTAAATGGGGTCATGAAGAAACAACTAGACAGCAGCAACATAGAGCAAAACACACATATACATACATAATTAGATGTACGAGAGTGACTTGTAGCCAAGACACTCGTCTTCTATTTATCTGTACCATTTTTCCCATCAAATTCATATGGTATTATAGCTTATGAAAGTGAAAACAAAGAGGAATCCTGATAGTAATACACATTTTTAATTTTCATTTTGGCATTAGCCTGGAGATTTTATTTGTCCATTTTTGCTTAGCTGGGAGGTGATTCCTTGAGACCAAGGAATTGTGGTTTGATAGCATTTGACTGCATTGACCAGACCAACCTTAGTACTTCTGGTGTGTGTGTGTGTGTGTGTGTGTGTGTGTGTGGTTTTTTTTTTTTTGTTTTAACAGAAAAGCCCTTTGCTTTCAGGTCTGAAAGATTTTTTCTTTTGAGAAGCACGTGTAGGACACTGTATTGTCTTTCCATATTATTTGCTTCATGAAATATAGTTGTTAATTGAGTTGTTTTAGCCATGTCAGACTGTGACCCCATTTTTGGATTTTCTTAGCAAAGTTACTGGAGTGGTTTTCTATTTCCTTCTCCAGCTCGTTTTACAGATCAGGAAACTGAGGGAAACAGTGTTAAAAGACCTGTTCAGGGTAACATCAGTGTCTGAGATCAGATTTAAACTCAGAAAGATGAGTCTTCCTGATTCTAAGTTTAGTGTTCTATCTACTGCACCACTTAGTTGCATCACATGAAATATAGTAAAATGTCTATGAAATGTTATTTCCTAAATTAATGCATTGAATTACCCAGCTCAGGGGTTCTTGGCCTTTTTTTGGGTCATGGATCCCTTAGGTAGTCTAGCAAAAAGAACAATACTTAATAAAAAACAAAAAACCTATAATTAAAAAGGACATCAATTATATTAAAACATAATGATAAAATGTATATGTTTAAAAACAAATGCATGAATACTTAATAATCCATGTACTGGTTAGATGCTGGCTGGAGAAGGTACTTGGGCCAGATCTTAGGATCACACATATAAAGCTGTAAGAGACCTCATGGATCATTTTAATTCCATCTTCTTATTTTAAATCTTTAAAATATTTTGGAAATATTTGGAGAAATTTTGGAGGTAAACAGGTTAAATAGAGTTACTGCAGAGGTAGTTAGTATCAGACCTAACAAGTCAACCTAGGTCTGATGCCAGTCATTACTTTAAAATTCTTTTTAGCCCTAAAAAAAAAATTCCCTGAGAACTTGAAATCTTATGATAACTCTTTACCATCTCCTCAATGACCATTTGTTTTTTAACAAAATAATTATTATTCTATTAGGTTCCAAAATGCAATAGCTTCCCTGGGTTGAAATGACATATCTTAGAGGCCAGAAATTGATCTAAGAAAATGGTAGGAGTCAGTCAATGGCTAAAACAGAAATATAAGGAGAATGAGTGAATTTTTTTTAAAGTAGTTTCAAGCTCACATGCCTCATTGTGACAATATTATTGTACTATTGTTAACAAAATAAACCTAAAATATTTCTTCAATTGTAATGAGACAAATGGATTTACTACAGCCAAGGTGAAGATAAGAAATAAATTAGCTAGGGGAGATCTGTAACCTGGTTTTTATTTTTTGTTTTTTGATAGTAGGAATATAATCAGTTACCAGAGCAGGTATGATTGAATTATTATTAATATACCACACAGGCCACCTAGAAACCGGTGCTTGGGGACTCTTAAATCTATTCTAATTGAAGCAGAGAATCAGCAGAGTGGAAAAGACCCTGACTCTACTCAAGATATGTCAAAGTATGTGATGTGGGGGACACCTGGGGTTTAGAACACAGTGACAGCTGCAAGATGACCTTTCAGTAAATTTAATCTACAAATGGATCCCTATTTAGGCTTGCCTAATGCTTCTGGTGATTGCAAAGGCTTCCTTCTAGATTTTTGAAAGCTAGGGAGAAATTAATTTCAATCTGTATTATACAGATTGCATAACAAACAGGTGGATTAGGAATGCATATAAGTAACATTTGGAAATGGAGAAGTTTATTGGCTTACTAAGCAGATAATAATATATGCCTAATGATGAAAAAATACCTCCATTCCATAAGGACAGGAAAAGGCTAGGTTGGCATTCTTTGAAATTCACTGATAACTAAAATTATCCAGAAATACAACAGATTATAATGAAGTAAGTTTTTTAAATTAAATGATTTTTTTCTCTTTCTGGCCATGACCTAAAGAAAGGGAATGAGAATTTTTTGTTAGATCCTTAGGAGATCCTGAGTAAGTCACTTAACCTTTGGGTGCAAATTTCTGTTGTTTATATCCTCAGTGATTGAGAATGGCTCAGGTCACTGACCTTTGTACTGTCTTTCTACCATGGCTGGGACTCTCATGGGACCCTCATTCGCACTATCTCTTCTGTAAGGGCCATCTGCTTCCTTCTTAAGGACAGTTTCTCAGCATTTCATCTACATGGACATCCTCTTCAAGTGAAGTCATTCCACTGAAATAAAAAAGTAATCAAAAGCATTCCTTTATGGTGGACATTATAAAAAGTACAAACATTCCATCATAGGAGAAACAGTGCTGATAATAATACTTAAAATATAAATAATAACATAATGTGGTATAAGGGAAAGGTTTCTGGATTTGGAAGTAGAGATTCTGGGTTCAAATTCTAATTCAGCTACTTTGCTTCTATGATACTGGGCAAATGATTTTATCTCTCTGGGGCTCGGTTTTCTTGTTTGTAAAATGAGGGGCTTGGATGGGGCAATCTCTAAAATCCTTTTCAGATTTAAATCCCATAATCTTATTGGCATATGCAAAAATGCTTTCAGATACCTTAGCTCATTGAGCTTAATAATAAAATGATTTATTAATCTTATGTCTTTTCCTTAGATTTCAGGTTTATAAGTTTAGAGCCAGAAAGGATCTTAGAGGACATCAAATCTAATCTCTTCATTTTATGTTGAGAAAAGTTAAGTGACTTATATAAGGTCACACAGCTAGTAGGTAGCTGAAAGGATTTGACCCAAACTCTTCATGACTCTGAATCCAGAATCCTTTCTAAATGTGCCACTTGGCTGCCATTCAAGATTAATGGGCTGGCAAGTTAAGGTTGAAGTTCGTTGATTATCTCAGACTTTAAAATTAGACATGTGTCACTTCATAAAATCATGCCAACTCTCTGTATCTAGGTTTCTGGAGAAATAGCTCATCTTGTAAAGTTGCCAAGGCAACAGCAGCTATATGAAGCTGTCTTACAAATAGCAGCTTCCTCACAAAGTAAGAGGGCAGCATTTATAAATGGAGTTTCTTTGCTCTCATCCAGTAGAGGCTTCTCATTCCCAAACCACCTGCTCTAGCCCCTTTGTAACTGAAATCCAACCCTGCAATTGTCTTTCAGTTCCCTTAAGCAATCACTTTCAACTTCACTTTTAATTTCTTGAAGGGGTCAAGATAATCAGAGCTTTCCATACCTGTTTATGCTTCCACAGGGGTCCTCAAACTTTTAAAATAGGGGGTCAGTTCACTGTCCCTCAGACTGTTGGAGGGTCGGACTAAAGTAAAAACAAAAACTTTGTTTTGTGGGCCTTTAAATAAAGAGACTTCATAGCCCTGGGTGAGGGGGATAAAGCATTTCATCTGGCCCGCTGGCCGTAGTTTGAGGACCCCTGCGAGTTCTGGATGATCTAAATCATATGCTACCCCCTTGAGAAAGCAGGCTTCCTCAGTTACAGAATGCGGTGTTTTCATTGGGACACCATTTGCCTCTTGATATTCCAGAGTCTCCTCTTCCCCACCATACTTCCAAAGGACTACAAAGGTTCTAAGTGTATTATGAGATTTCTATGGAACAGATTTATTTGTATATCTCTGGAGTTCTCAAATTTTTTGTTTATATAGGATACGTCTACCAATATATACCTTATTAGAAATGGAAACATCATGGTAGCATTATGAAAATAGTTTTGAATTCATGACCTCCTAAAAGGAACTAAGAGATTCATTCGCAAGAGCCTCAGGACCACACTTTTGAGAACTACTGACATACTTCAGGAACTATTCAAAATTCTATTAAAGAAATATCTAAACAGAAGGGCAAATGGGCTAGTCAACCTAGTACTAGAGAAGACTAACCAGTGGATAGTTCTTAAGTTCCATTGATATTAATGTTAATACCAAAAAATCTGGATAAAGACTCCAACCAAATTGATGGCCCCCTGTGGATGACTTAGGGAAGAATATAGATAGGAATCTCACTGTATAAAAAGGTAGGGGTAATATAATCATATCCCTTGGTGGAAGGACCCATATCAATGAGATCACAGCTCTATCAAAGTTTCTATTGAATAACAACTATCCCTTATGCCAATTATCCTGTGAAATAACTAGCTTTCTATTCACAGGTGTACAGCATGCTGTGTAAAATATATCTGAGTGTCATTCACACACATGATTATAAAGAAAATGGACTTTTTTGTTAAAGCAACAAAATCCCTAAGGATTTTTGGCATGTCTCTTTCAGATTTTTAGATCTTCAATAGTTCTCTTTATCAATGACACCAAGTTAAACAGAAAAAGCAGTGCAATTTCATTCTGAGGTCTTCTTTTCATTGACTGTTCTTCATTATTTGCACATCATAAACTGGTGTTATTATTTTCTGGAATAGAAATGGATCTGGTGATTTCTGATTTGCCTAATGAAGTAGAGATCAGTAGGAAGGAAATGATCAGGACTACTGTTTTGATGGCAATACTAATTTTTAAGGAGTTCTATCTATATCCATTATGTGATGTTGCTACAGAGTTTCTCTATAAAGTAGATATATATATATATGCATATATATGTATTCATACATAAATTAAGATGGGTGTTATGTAAATAAACAATTCCTTAAGATAATTGCTTACCCTTCTCTTTAAAATACTTAGAGACAGTGATTTCAGATAATTCCTATTGTCTCACAAACCTCAAAATCTGAAAGTTTTGTTTTTAATTTTTAGTTTTAGTTTTTAAATGTCTCTAAATCCAGTCTGCTTTGGTTTGCTAATTTCTTCATACTCTATCCTCGAGTGAATAGAGAACAGCTGTAGACCACCCTCCATGCTATATCCCTTAGCCACACTGAATTGACAGACCTTAATGACTCCCTAGGAGTGTTTATGTTTTGCAATATTAATAATGACTTATTAAAGAATCAGTGACATGACAGGTTTTTAAATCTCCAAATTATGAACACATTATAGAACCCACGAATTGGAGTGATTATCTTTTCCTGGATTAAAAAGGGGATCTGTGACTTCTGATTTGCCTAATGAGGTGGAGGCCAACAGGCAGAAGGTGATGACATTCCATCTTGATAATAATATTCATTCATAAAGAGATCCCTGGGCGGTCACCCTATTATTATAAAACAGTCTTACTGGATTTCCTATGTTAGTGAGGCACACACATGTTCCTGATGCACCCACACATGCATAAATGTATTTATACATTGAGAATATGCTAATTCGTATGAGTCCCAAGGCTATTAAACAAGGAATAAAATAAAATTAGCTTGATCTTTCACCCAACAAAAAACAAACATATACTGATCACCTTCTGTGGGTGTTAAAGAGGCAAGGAAATATATTAGAAAAAGAACAAGGTTTGGAGTCAAGAGGAGCCAGGTTTACATCCCACATCTGCTACTTATTACCTGTATTATCTTGGGCAAATCCTTCACCTTTTCTAAGCTTCATTGTCTTCATACATTGTTATTCATCCTTCATTTCAAAGAGGACCAATGACATAATAGGTGATTTTGGAAGTCCTTTCTGATTCTAAATCTATGATCCTTTGATTGAATTTTATCAACCAAAGAAGGGGTTGCAAGAAGAGATGACAATACTTCTGCCTTTGAGGAATTGTAATCTGAGGAAAGACAACACGTATGGGGGAAGTCAAATGGAAATGGAGGACAGTATATGAGACAGTATCAAGTTCAAGTTAAATTGAATAGAAAACTAATATCATAAAAAGAGACAGAGATTCTACCTGTGAACTGGAAGGATGGGGAGAAAGGCTTCATGGAAGGGTAAGTCTTGAGTAAGTAAGATAGTATAAAGGGAAAGAGGCATGCTAGGGAATCAAAAGTTCTGTGTTGAGATTCCAACTCAATCTCTCACTTTCTGGGTGACTTTGAATTAAATCATGTTATTGTCTAGGTCATGCTTCCTCTATCAATAAAGAAAGCTTGATTAGATAATTTCTGCAATCTCTTTCAGTTCTAAATCCTATGGGATTGACAGTTTGTTTTCTTTTTTTCCAACAGAGGGAAGAAGAAAATGGGAGGGAGAGAAAATGGATGTTTGTTCCTTAAAAAAAATTTTTTAAATACCTATGGGTTATAATAAAAGCTAAACTTAGAGAAATGGACTTTCCATCAGCAAACTTTCTATTCAAAGAGATAGAAGTGAAGTTTTGTGATGAAGAATTTAAATAATATATGTCAAAATCTTGTGGATTCTATGTCAAATCAGATAAAAGTGATTGTAGCAAAAGAACATGTTATATGTTAATTTTCTTAGTGTAAACAAATAAACCAACAACAGTATGATCTTTAAACTGAACAAAAAAACAAATAAAACCTATTCAAAACATCACGTTGTAGTAAAAAGAACTCCAGTTCTGTCACTTATTCATTGGGGATTACCTCAATTTCTTAATCTGTAAAATGAAGGAATTGATCAACCCAGATGATGTTTAATGTCTAGCCCTAGCAATTAGATTATATAAGTAGGGATGGCATCCCCTCTGGAATTTTCAGTTGCCAAGGGGCTAGTCTATGAGTCTATTCCTCAATTATAGTTCATGAGCCCTCATTGTTACACTTACCTTTAATATTAAACCAGCAAACACCATTAGCTTATAGAAAAGACATGGACTGTAAGATTCTAGCTCTTCTCTACTATCTTCAAATTCTGTCCCAGCTCATAGTCATTGTTTCCATGACACTCTTTATCCACTCCAACCTCTGTGGAGGAAGGGACTGTACTAGCTAATTTTTTTTTGTCTTCCCCAGTGATTAGCTCAGTTCTTTATATTTCATGATAAGCTATCAGAGACTTGGAGTTAGATGTAACCTTACAGGCGACATGATCTAATGTCCTTATTTTATAGGTAAGGAAACTTAGATCCTAAAAGCCTGAGGAATTTGCCTAGAATTAAACAAATGATAAGTGGCAAAGGATTCAAATCCAAGTCCTCAGACTCCCAAATCCAGCACACTTTTCATTCTGCCACGTTGTACAGTGAATGAACCTGGAGAATACTGC
Source organism: Antechinus flavipes (assembly GCF_016432865.1). Taxonomy (NCBI): domain Eukaryota; kingdom Metazoa; phylum Chordata; class Mammalia; order Dasyuromorphia; family Dasyuridae; genus Antechinus; species Antechinus flavipes. The sequence continues at coordinate 397,154,321 of NC_067399.1, read as the reverse complement.
AATTTCTATTTACATTCAATCACAGACCTTTAGTTAGTCCCAGATCTTTTTATCTTATCTGTGAAATAAATTTGGATGACCATTTTTTAATCTACTCTCTAGGTATATTATTACTAATAATAAAGGTAAAAATATTGATAATAATTGCATTGCTAAGGGCTTTAGATAAAAGACATTCTAATGCTGGGATCTCTACAGATTTGAAAAAGACCTTTTTTTTTAACATATCAATCCAAATTTTATTTTATAAATTATATGGAATTGATTTCCTATAGTTATAGTTCTTTATTATTCTTTTTTATATTTAATATTATTTTCCCAGTTACACATAAAAAATTTTTACATTTGTTTTTAAAACTTTGAGTTCTAAATTCTCTCCCTTTTCCCTCACCTTCACCCCTCTTTAATAAGGCACATGTGAAGTTATGCAAAACATTTCCATAAAAGTCAAATTGTAAAGGAAACATAAATATCCCTCTACCCTCCGCCAAAAAAAAAAAAAAGCCTCAAGAAAAATTAAAAAAAAATGTTTTAAAGAGTATCCTTCAATTTGTATTCAGACAATCAGTTCTTTCTCTGGGTGTGGATAGCATTTTTCATCACAAATCCTTCAGAATTGTCATGGATGACTATTGCTGAGAATAGAAAAGTCATCAACATGTGTTGTATCTAGGATATACTGCAACATATTTAACATATATAGGACTGCTTGCCATCTTGGGGGGGGAGGGAGGAAGGGGAAAAAACGAAACATAAGTGATTGCAAGGGATAATGCTGTGTAAAAATTATCCTGGCATGGATTCTGTCAATACAAAGTTATTATTAAATAAAATTAAATTTTCAAAAAAAAAAAAAAAGAAAAGTCATCAACAGCTGATTATCCCACAACATTGCTATTACTTTGCTTGAGTTCATGGAGGATTTTTCCAGGTTTTTCTGAGAGTATCTTGCTCATCATTTTCCACAAAACATTAATATTCCATTACAATCACATTCTACAAGTTATTCAGTTATTTCCCAATTGATGGGCATCCCCCTAATTTACAATTCTTTGCCCTAAGAAGAGAAATGCTATATTTTTGTATATATGGGCCCTTTTCTTTTTGTGAAAAAAATTTATCTTTAGAGCTATGTTTTTAATTGGATCATTCAGAAAACATGAAACATTTTTGACAGATAAATCCTGTGTGAGCTTTTCCACAAAATTAAATTCACTGAAGGCAGAAACTGTTATTACTTTACTTGGGCAACTCTGTGGTATAGTAGTTTAGTGACCAGAGAAGAAAGAAATCTTGTTTCAGATTCTTCCTAAGTGACCAGAAAGTCACTTAACTTCTTTCAGACTCAAATTTTCTTGGTGTACAGTACTTCAGGCCTAGAGTTGGGAAGACTTGAGTTCAAATTCCACCTCAGAAACTCAAATTCCTGGCAAGTCACTTAACCCTGTTTGCTAGTTTCCTCATATGTAAAATAAGCTAGAAAAGAAAATGGCAAACCACTCCAATATCTTTGCCAAGAAAACCCCAAATAGAATCACAGAGTCAGATGTGACTGAAATAATTAAACAACAATAAAAATGGCATGATAATAGCACTAGTCCTAGGTTAATGTAAGGATCAAATCAGATGAAAGAAATGAAGAATTTTGTAAACTTTAAAGTGCTTTTAAAAGCTTAGCTATTATTATGGGTATGTTAGTTACATGTTTAATAGCCAGCCCCTAGAGGAAAAAAGTATGCATAACACACCTAAGTTTAATATGCATTGTTAACATTTTCTCTATCACTTTCTTTAGTTTAGATGATCAACAAAAACAGACAAAACAATAAATCAAAACTTGATTTGTAGTATTTGCTGATTTCTGAAGTATAAATGTTAATAATAAGAATTTCATACTTGACTCTCCTTAGCCATTATAACTGGCTTAAGCACACTCATTTTTTGTATTGAGATTGCAGTGCTGAGGACAGGGAATTATTCCTACTTCTTCATTTCTCAAGTACCTGATTTTACTTCTCTTCTCTTTCTTCCCCTTTCTTCCTCTTCTCCTTGTCCCTGCCTCAGATCACAGTTTGTTTGTTTTTTATGACTTGGTAAACAGTTTTCACAGTCTTGTTGCTAAAAAAAAAAAAAAAAAAAAAAACCTCATGACTGGGTAGCCCACTTGGGGATGAGATTCTGTGGCCTTAGCTAGTCATACTCTTCTTCAAGGTCTATCTAGCTTGGGAATCTACCTAGAGTATGCCACTGATAAACTTCAAGAAATCTAGGGCCATTTCCATACCACAATGTATTACTGGAAGAAGATTTTGGAGGAAGGCTTTCCACTTAATGGGCACATAATGTTTCTTTCATTGGATCTTTTCAACCCTTTGCACTATTTTTATTCTGAGGCAATGTGGAGTAATGGAAATGATATTTAATTTGAATACCTAGTCTGCTGCTAGCAAGTATTTCCTTGAGAAAGCCACTTAATCAATAAACCATCATTTATTGTGTACTATGTACCAAGCACTATTTTAGGTTCTCTTTTAGGAAAGAGAACAAGTATTTATTAGTAAGTGTTAGTCACAGTGCTGAGAATTTTACAAGTATTATCTCATTTTATGAACAAGATACTGAAAGTACAAAGAAAAAATGAATACAATATTTTTTTCTTTGAGTCTTGCAATCTAGAGTAGCCTTGTGGTTTAAAGGATAAAATGCCAGCTTTAGGATAGGGAGGACCTGGGTTAAAAAAAAAAAGACCTCTGATGCTTACTAATAGTATGACGCTAGGTATTTTTCCATGTTGAGCCTAGATTTTCTTATCTAAAAAATAAGAGGTTTGGACTTAATGGCTTATAAGGTCCTTTGAGTTCTAAATCTACTATTTATAAAAGTTAGAGGGTTTTTTTTTCTAATTTCTATGATCATTTCTGTTCTAAGTCCATATCAACTTATTTTTTTCAGCCATGTCTAACTCTTAATTTTGCAATTTATTGGCAAAAATACTGGAGTATCTTGCTGTTTCCTTCTCCAGTTCATTTAATACATTAGGAAGCTGAGGCAAGCAGAATTAAGGGACTTGTCCAGGATCATATAATTTTTGGATTTGAACTCATGAAAATGGGTTTTCCTGACTCTTGACCCAGTGCTTCATCTCCTGTGCCACCCAGCGGTCCTTCTAAGTCTTCGAACCTATATCTAAAACATTTAATTTTCATTTTCTTTTTTTATTACAAACATATATATTTTTTATTTTTATTGTCCTAGGAGTTATTGTTATTTGTCTTTTATTTTTATAAAGCTTTTTATTTTCTTTATTTTTTTATTAAAGCACTTTATTTATAAAACATATGCATGGGTAATTTTTCAACATTGACCCTTGCAAAGCCTTATGTTTCAAATTATCTCTTTCTTCCTCCCACACCTCCCCTTGATGGCAGATAGTCCAAATACATGTTAATATGTTAAAATATATGTTAAATCAAGTAGATGTATAACATTTATAATTATCTGCACAAGAAAAATCAAATCAAGAAGGAAAAAAACCTGAGAAAGAAAACAAAATGCAAGCAAACAACAACAGAAAGAGTGAGAATGCTGTGTTGTATTCCTATGGTCCTCTCTCTGAGTGTAGATGGATCTCTTCATCACTGAACATTTGGAATTGGTTTGAATTATCTCATTGTTGAAGAGAGCCATGTCCATCAGAATTGATCATCATATAATCTTGTTGTTGCAGTGTACAATGATCTCCTGGTTCTGCTCATTTCACTCAGCATCAGTTCATGGAAATCTCTCCAAGCCTCTCTATAGTCATCCTGCTGGTCATTTCTTACAGAACAATTATATTCCATAACATTCATATACCACAATTTACTCAACCATTCTCCAATTGATGGGCATCCACTCAGTTTCCAGTTTCTTGCCACTACAAAGAGGGCTGCCACAAATATTTTTGCACATATATCCCTTTCCCTCCTTTAAAATCTCTTTGGGATATAAGTCCAGTAGAAACACTGCTGGATCAAATGGTATGAACAGTTTGATTCTCCTATGGGCATAGTTCCAAATTGCCCTCCAGAATGGTTGGATCAGTTCACAACTTCACCAACAATGTATTAGTGTCCCTGTTTTCCCACATCCCCTCCAACATTCATCATTATCTTTTCCTGTCATCTTGGACATCTAAGAGATGTGTAGTGGTATCTCAGAATTGTCTTAATTTGCATTTCTTTGATCAATAGTGATTTAGAGCAAGAGGACTTTTTCATATGACTAGAAATGGTTTCAATTTCTTCATCTGAAAATTGTCTGTTCATATCCTTTGATTACTTATCAATTGGAGTATGGTCAAGATTCATTTTTCCAGAGAATGTAGGGATTGTTTTTCCAGGCAACTTAACACAAAAGGATAGGGAGAAACCAATAAGAATATACTAAATAATGTAATGGATAGTGTTAGACTTAGATGGAGGAAGATTTGAGTTCAAATCTTGCCTTAGACTGCTCTATAAGATTATTTAACTTCTATCAGCTATAAGTTTCTTATTTGTAAAAACTGGGAATAATAAAAAGACCTATCTCATAGGATTCTTGTAAAGATCATATGAGGAAGCCTATATGAGATGTTTTGTAAACTTTAACATGTTATTTATAAACATTGTTATTATCAAGTACATTTTTCATAATGATAACATAAAACATGAATTGCCTAAAAATTAAATTATCCAAATGCTCTAGATCTCATCTTTTTGTGACCTTAAAGGTATCATTCAACTTCATGCCATTGGATATCCTTGAATCCCTTGCCCCATTAACTAATTGGTGCTAATCTCTTTCTATATCAATAACTCAAATTATCCCCACAATCTTCCTTCTCTTAAGCACTACTCAACATTATTAGAAGATGACCAACTGTACCGACTAAATCTACTACAAATTTGTCCTTATGTTAATCAGAAACCTAGGCATTCCCAGAAATCCTTTTTCTATTTTCCAAATTGACTGCCCATTATATTACCCCACTGTATCTGTTCCAGACTCTTCCCCGCCTCTCTGTGAATAGAGGACCTTATTTCATATTTTACCAAGAATAGTGAGGCTATATATTGTTTTCTACTAGTTTTATATCTAAAATCCATTCAGCATCCATTATCTTAAAGATCAGAGCCCAGAGATTGATGCTGATTTATATTGGATTGGGTAATAGGAAAGGAATACATAAGGAACTGGTAGCTAATTGATATTCAAACTTTTGCCTATTATTGATAAACCAGCGTTCCTGGTTCTTTTGTAAACATTGATCTTTATCCTTTTGTTATCATTGCATAAATTGTTCTCCTGGTTCTGTTTATTTCCTACTTTATCAGTTAATACAAGACTTCCCAGGTTTTTCTGAAACCACCTCTTTGATTTCTTTTTTTGTGTTTGTGAAAATGTCCTTTTATTCTTATTGATGGTGACAAAATAACATTTTATACAAACTTTTCTTATGGCATAATAGTATTCCATAACATTTGCATGCTACAACTTTTTCTTCTCCTCTTCCTCAGATTTCCTTTATTTGTCAACTCTAAAATAAAGATATATTTCTGCACATAGCCAATTTGTTTTGCTTAAAGATAATCTCTTTTTAAATCTACCATCTCTTTAATTCCCCTTTCCTCTCCTAACCTTTCTATTGAGTGAAATGTATTTCTGTACCTAAGTTTATTTGCATGAATTCTTCCTCCTTTGACCCATTCAGAATAACAGGAAATCAAACTATTCAGCTTGATTCTTATTTACTCTCTCAGCTCCCTGCTTCTTATTTACATAGATGTCCACTTTTATACTCAGAAAATGTGAGATAGTGTTCCTTAACCTTTTTTCCTCCTTCCTCCCATCCCCAGTGTATACTTATTCCTCTTTTTCTATCCAATACATATTAGAACTCCTCACAGGCTTTTCCTAATTAGATTCCCTCTGCAGCTCCTCCTTATGGTAGGATTTAAAGGGGAAACTAAAAATACTTCGCATATTTGAATGTAAATAGTTTATCCTTGTTCAGTCCTTCTTGATTGTTCATCAATGTTCATTTTTGTATGTTTCTCTTAACTCTGGTGCTTGAACTTCAAAATTTCTACACAGCTTTGGCTATTTCATCAGGAATTCATGGAAGTTCTCTATTTCATTAAAATTCCATTTCTCTTTCTCAAATGATTATAATTAGTTTTGCTAGTAAATTATTCCCAACTTTGAACCTATGCCCTTTGCATTTCAAGCTCTTTTCTTCTTTAATCAATCCATCCTCAGTTCAACTGACAAAGTATTTTTTTCCTAAAATGCAAGCCTAAATATATCATCCCCATACTCAAATTCTAGTGGCTCTGTTTTATCACCAGAATTAAATATAAAACCCTCTGTTTGGCATTCAAATCTCTTCATAACCTAGCTCTCCTCTTTTCTAGTCTTCTTGTATCTTACACTTAATACCCCATTCACTTATACAATACACCTACCCTGATTCAAAGACCCTGGCCTTCTTACTGCTCCAGTCTTTTTCTCCATTGTCCCTCATGCCAGCAATGCTCTCCCTTCACATCTCTATTGCCCTGAGTTCCTTCAAGTCCCAGTTTAAAAGCCCACCTTCTACCAGAAGCCTTTTCCAATTTCTCTTACTTTTAGTGTCATCCTCTCTGTTAATTTTATTTTTTTTCTATCCTGTATTTAGTTTATAAAAAATTCTTTTCTTATTGCTTTCCCCTTTACATTGTGAGCTTCTTGGGAGCCTTTCTTTGTATCCTTATCTGCCTGGCATATATTGAATATTTAATAAATGCTTATTGATTTATTAATTGATTGACCTGAAACTGGGTGGTAGGTGACAAAGCTTCCAGTTGGTACCTGATTTCCATATGGTGCCTTGTTATATGCCTAAGGCTGCTCCATATGCATCTGGAACCTCCTCTTGTTCAGGAAACCAGCCTTTCTCTAAGTATCAACTCCTCATCAGCTCATGTTCCCTGCCACCTCATCGTAAGTGTCCAGAGATGTCTTAGTCTGTCTCCTTGCTGACTTTGGCTAGGAAAAAAATGACTCACTATGACTTTTTCTTGTATTTCTCCATAGAATTTAGTCTGGTATATTTTCTAGATCTATTTAAAGGAGTTTAGGGGCAAAAGAGGCTTAGTATATTATATTCTTCTACTCCTCCATCTGGGCTCAATTTCCCAACATTTATTGATTTTACATCTATAGCCTGTCTAGCATCTGTGCTCCTTTTCACTCACATGGCCGCCCTATAGGTCTTCATTTCTTTTCATTATTAGAATAGCCTCCTGGTAGGGGTATCCTTGCCTTCCCTCTCTCTTCCTTCTCTAATTCATTCTCTAAAAAGCTACCACATTGATATTGATAAACCTAGGTCACTCCCCTATTCAAGAAGCTCTCATTGCTTCCTATTTCCTATAGGATAAAAAACAAAGTTCTATCTCCTACATAAGACTTTTCCCTGATTCCTTCAATATTCACGCTACAGTTCTATCAAATTGCTCTGGCTTTTAAGAGGCACAGTAGGTCATTAATTAAGACCCAAGTTCAACATTTACTGTGTGATTCTAAGCAAATCACTTGATATATGATTAATTCAGTTTTTTTCCACTATTAAAAATAGGGATAATAATAATACCTACTTCCCAGAGTTGTTTTGAGGATTAAATGAGATATTTCTAACATGCCTAACACAGTGTCTGGCATATAGCAGATGCTTGATAAATGCTTAGTCCTTCCCTTCTCCTTCTGGTTTTCTCTGGAAGAAGATTCCTAATGGAATGTAGATTTCTTGAGTGCATGAGAGTTTCACTTTTCCTTTATATGCTATTGTAGTACATATAATATCTGGCACAGAATAGGCACTGCAAAACATTTGTTGCTTAATGACTATTAAGCCTGGAGAAGAACGGACTTGAACAGGACATGATAATCATCTTCAAGGACTGTCAAGTAGAAAAAAGAATTGTTTGTTCTGCTTGACCACAAAAAGTATAACTCGGAGTAAAAAGTGGCAAATTTATACTTTTTAGAAGGAAAAATTCTAAACAGAGCTCTAACACAGTGAAATGGGTTCTCTTGGGAATTGAAAAATTCCCCCTCCTTGGAGGTTTTTCGGCAATGACTAAATGATCAGTTGTATATTGTATATACATGTATATGAGAATGATCAAGTGTATTGTAGAGAGAAGTGTTACTGGAGTATGGATTGGAGGACTAGATCCCATTTCAAATTAACTCTGAGATTATCTGAGACATTTTCATTGTGTATCTATACATACATACACACATTTATTTACTTTTAATAGTTTTTTAATTTTTCCAAATATATGCAAAGATAGTTTTCAGCATTCACATTCCAAATTTTTATCCCTTTCTACCCCACATGATAGCAAGCAATCTGATATAGGTTCAACTCTTCTAAACATTTTCCACAGTTATCATGTTGTGTAAAAAAAAAAAAAAATCAGATCAAAAGGGGAAAATACACGAGACAGGAAAAAACCAACCAACAAAACAACAACAGAGGTGAAAATACTACGCTTTGATCCACATTCAATCTCCATAGTTCTTTTTCTGGATGCTGCAGATGGCTCTTTACATCACAAGTCTATTGGAATTGCCTTTAATTACCTTATTGGTGAAAAGAGCCAAGTTCATCACTGTTAATAATCACATAATCTTGTTGCTGTGTACAGTGTCCTCTTGATTCTGCTCACTTCATTCAGTTGATCTTAAAGTCAGGAAGAACTGATATTACCTTTGATGCAATATGGTTGCATGAAATCTTAAGGGCATGATACTTGAAGTCTCAGTGCCCCAGGATACTCTTTAAAAACCACCAATCTATTGATCTATCTCTCTATATACACATATATATGTTGTAGAAGGTGTTCCTACACTAGTGATCCAGATATATATCTGTATATGTGTCAACATAACAATAATACATAGATGTCAAAGATTAATTAGAAATAAGTAAATCCAACATGCACAATGTGCCCAAAAAAGCACTACTGTCTAAAATCATCCAAAAGATTGCTGATAGTTTGGGAATTGATATCCATAATGCTACTTTTTAGCTTTCCCCATCTCTGAGTGACTATAATTAGGTCCAGGTGCCCAGCTGGGGAAGTTATTTTTTGAGCAGTGACATCTGGCTCTTTGGCACATTTTGTTGGCTTAAACTAAAGTTGAGTGCATTGAACCAACCAGTTGCCCATTTAGTCACCATTGTTGTGAATAAATGTTATATCTAATTATTATCTTCTATATTCTTTGTACTTGTTCTTGTACTGGTCTATCATCATTAGGACCCTAAAGTAAATAAAAAGTCTATTGGGTTCATATTCAGGTGAGAGGATACTTTGATCTAGACACTGAAAATAGATAGGTTTGGTTAGAATTCAAACTGGTTTTACTGGATTAGAAAATCAGTGTTATATTCACTAAAATAATATTTGGGGTTTTCTCTGGCTCCAGAATATTAGGAATATTCATTCTGTTGTGGAGTTCATAAATTAGTTCATATCCTTAGTCACTAAAATGATCTGCCGGGGTAAATAGAAATCCCTTATGCCTTTTAGTAAATTTTCTTCTTTAAGTTAAACTAGTGGGATTTTTCTCTCTTTGTAACAATTGAGTCACTATACTAGTAACTCTCATCTTTTTAGTGTTATAATAATAACTTGGTTTCACAATACTGAATTAGAATGTAACATAATATAATATATGGAATTTATACAATATTTTAAGGCCTAGAAAGTGGTTTAAATAAGTTCTTCTTAGAGTTTTTTGATGATTCTATGAAGCAGGTCTTTTTTATGCATACATAGTTATACAATTATCTTTTTGCACAAGAAAAATCAAATCAAACAGGAAAAAAATGAGAAAGAAAATAAAATGCAGACGAACAACAACAAAAAGAGTGAAAATGTTATGTTGTGATCCACCCTCATTCCCACAGTCCTCTCTCTGGATGTAAATGACTCTCTTCATCACAAGATCATTGGAAATGGTCTGAATGATCTCATTGTTGAAAAGAGCCATGTCCATCAGAATTGATCATCATATAACTTTGTTGTTGTCATTTACAATGCTCTCCTGGCTCTGCTCATTTTACTTTGCATCAGTTCCTGTAAGTCTCTCTAGGCTTCTCTGAAATCATCTTGCTGATCATTTCTTACAGAACAATAATATTCCAAAATATTCATATACCATAACTTATTCAGCCATTCTCCAACTGATGAGCATCCACTCAGTTTCCAGTTTCTTGCCACTACAAACATTTTTGCATATGTGGGTCCCTTTCCCTCTTTTAAGATATCTTTGGGATCTAAGCCCAATAGAAACACGGCTAAATCAAATGGTATGAACAGTTTGATAATTCTTTGGGTATAGTTCCATATTGCTCTCCAGAATGGTTGGATCCATTCACAATTCCACCAACAATGTATCAGTGTCCCAGTTTTCCCACATCCCCTCCGACATTCATCATTATCTTTTTCTGTAATCTCAGAGGTTAATCTTATAGGTAAGATAATATCTATAGATAAAAGAACTGAGACTCTGAAAGGGTATGTGTTTTGTTTATTGCCAAAAGAGTATTAAATGTCAGACCCAGGTCTACCTGACTCTAAGTAGAGTCATATCATTCATTTCAATCATATCATTCATATCAGTCACACTATTCTTATCATTGTCTCCTCTTAAAATAATGCTGACTTTATTATTATTATTATTAAAATAACATTATGGTTATTATTCTGATAAGGGACAGACCTTGAGATTTTATCTGTGCAGAGAATTACCACAGTGAAACTCTTCACTGATACAAATTGGCAACTCATCAGTCATCTCTCAGAGAGTTGTATAGAGGAACAAAGAAGATATAATTTGCTCAGGATGCTCACATTGCAAGCACATGCAAGAGGCAGCTCTTCAACCCAGGTCTTCCTTCATTTGAAGACTAGATAGCTCTGGAGGAGGTGAGGCTGGTGACTTTGTATAACCCCCCTTACTTAAATCCAACTAACTTGCATGTCATATCATCACCTCCCAGATGTCATGGTCCTCCTTGAAAATAAAGGACAAACAACCACAATAGCAGTCCTCCATATACTATGACACATTATTCCCACTAGCATATGAAAGTTAATTTTCTTTTGAGAAGCTCATAACACTTGGAGGGGGTATTTATAATTATTTATTTTAATAGCATTTTATTTTTCCAGATATATGCAAGATTGTTTTCAACATCCACCTTTGCAAAACCTTGTGTTCCAGATTTTTCTCCCTCTTTCCCTCACTTCCTTCTAAGACAACAAACAATCTGATAAACATGTGCAATTCTTCTAAACCCATTTCCATATTCATCATGCTGCTCAAGAAAAAGCAAATCAAAAGGGTGAAAACATAGGGAAAAAACAAGCAAACAAATAAATATTAACAACAAAAAATACTGTGTTTGATCCTCATTCAGTCTCTATAGTTCTCTTTTTGGATGCAGATGACATTTTCCATCACAAGTTTATTGGAATTGTCTTGAATCACCTCATAGTGATTAATTTCTTTAAGTAATTATAGATAGCCTGGATATTATCAGCAGACAAGGATTGGGAATTTCTACTCTAGCTAAACGGAGGTTTGTGAGATATATCTATATTGCAGAGCAGGTGGTAATTTACACTGATAAAAGCAATTTTTCCACTAAAAGTTCTCTATACCAACAAAAACATTTTATAGGCCAAATGTGAATATATGTATTGTTTAATATATATTCATGTATGTGGTATACCAATGAAGAGCAGCAACTATGCTGCAACTTACAGTCTTAGGAGTTTGCCTGGATGTTGCCTAGAGATTGTGATTTACCTTCAGGAACTTCCCAACTCTATGTCAGAGTCAGGACTTGATCTCAGGCATTCAAGTTCTTAGACTAACTCCTGATCCACTATATTATGTTGCTTTATAATATATGTTTAGATGTATATGTATATATACACATAAATATGTATATAAGTGCAAATAATATGTTTGTGTGTGTGTATCAGATTGATGGTATAGTAGAGTAGATAAGTTACACTTATCTTTCCAAGCTCAAATTTGACCCTGATATTTGCTAGCTATATGAACCTGGGCAAGTCACTTAACCCTATTTGCCTCAGTTTCCTTATCTATAAAATGAGCTAAAGAAAGAAATGGCAAATGATTCTTTGCCAAGAAAATCCCAAATGGGATCACAAAGAATCAGCTACAGCTAATAGACAACCCAACAACAACAAAGCATATGTAACATACATACAAATATGAAGGAAAGATTTATGGAGGAATAACAGCAGGAATTACAAAGTTTGAGAATTTATGGATGTATTGTTATTTATACTGTTGATAATAGGCTGATTTCTGTGATATTTTTCTCTCTTTCTTCATATATGTATATATATGCATGCATATGTATACCCATATATACAAAAAAATGTCACTTCATTATTTATGAGTATATGCATATGTATTGTATATCTGTGAGAAGCAATATCTTATAGTGGGTAGAGAGATAAAGAGCCAGCCTAGAAGATCAGAAAGTTCTCTTTTCAAATCTTGATTCTAATACATATTAACCTTGTAACCCTAATCAGGATTATCAGTCACAGAAAAAGTGCCCCCTTTACTGGGCATTCTTTACCAGCAAAATGATATATTCAAGTGTGTCTGCATCTCTTTCTCTGTCTTTGTCTCCCTTCTCTCTTCATTCTCCCCTGTTTTCTATTGCTTTTCTTTCTCCTTCCTTTCTTCCCTTTCTCTTTCTCTTTCTTTTTTCACTCCCCTCTCCCTCTTCCCTTCTTCTTTCCTTTTTCTTCTCCTCTTCCTTTCTCTCTGTATCCTTCCCTTTCCCCACATACATAGAGATATATACATATATATACTTATACAATTATATACATATACAAAATACACACAGGTAGATCTTTACACGCATGTATATAGAAAATTCTTAGTTTAGGCTTAGTTAGCTGTCAAAAGAATCAGTAATTGGTAGACAAATTCACTACTCTCAGGGCAGAGTTGTTTACTTTATCCCTTATTTTCTTATTTAATTTTGATATTTTGTTTTTCCTAATTACATGTAAAAACAATTTTAATATTCTTTAAAAAAACATTTTTAGTTTTTCCCTCCCTTCTTCCTTTCCCTCTCCCAACTGAGAAGACAAGCAATTTGATATAGGATACGCATGTTCAGTCATGAAAACCTTATTTCCATGTTACTCATTTTGTGAAAGAAAACTCAGGGGAAAAAAAACAAGAAAAAGAAAATAAAAAATATGCTTCAATGTGCATTGATTCCTTCAGTTCTTTCTCTGAAGATGGGTAGTATTTTTCATCATAAGTCCTTCAGAACTGGCTTGGATCATTGCATTGCTGAGAATAACTAAGTCACTCATAGTCATCAAGCAATATTGCTCTTACTGTGTATAATGTTCTCCTGGTTCTACTCCTTTCATTTTCATCAGTTCATGTAAGTCTTTCCAGGTTTTTCTGCTCTTCATTTTTTAATAGCACAACAGCAGTCTATCACAATCATCTACAACAATTTGTTCAACCATTCCCCAGTTGATGAACATCCACTTATTTTCCGATTCTTTAGCACCACTAAAAAGGCTGCTATAAATATTTTTGTACATAAAGATCATTTTACTTTTTGTTTTTTATCTCTCTGGGATATGGTCCTTGTAGTAAAGGTTTTTCATAGTTCCCTTTGAGCATAGTTTCAAATTGCTGTACTGAAAGGTTGAATAAGTATCCAACTTTAATAGTGTATCAGTGCCTCAATTTTCCCTCATTCCTTCCAACATTTATCATTTTTCTTTTCTTTCAAATTAGTCAGTCTGATAGATAGGAGGTGGTAGCTCAGAATTGTTTCAATTTACATTTTGCCAATCAATAGTGACTCAGAGCTTTTAAAAAATGTTTGCAGATAGCTTTGATTACCTTGTCTGAAAACTGCCTTTTCATATCCTTTGATAATTTATCAATTGAGGAATGGCTCTTATTTTTCTAAATTTTATTCAGTTCTCTTTATTTGAAAAGTGAGGCTTTATTAGAAAAATTTGTGTAATTTCCCAATGTATTTCCTTCCTACCTATTTCCCCTTCTTTTTAATACTCTCTCGCTCTTTTTATCCTGTCCATTTTCAAAAGTGTTTTTTCTGACTATTATGTCCCTTAATCCCCCTCCCTTCTCTCTTCCCCTCTCTACCTTCTCTTATTCCTCTTCCCCCCTACTTTTCTATATGATAGGATAGATTTCTATAGCCAATTAAGTGTATGTTTTCCCTAGAACTAGTTATAATATTAGTAAAATTAATATGCTCTATTTAACATGTATTGGTCAACCTGCCGTCGGGGGGAGGGAAGGGGGAGAAAGAGGGGAAAAATTGCAACAAAAGGTTTAGCAATTGTCAGTGCTGCAAAATTACCCATGCATATAACTTGTAAATAAAAAGCTATAATAAAAAAATTAATATGCTCCTCTCTACCTCTACCATTCTTATTCTCCCCTTCCCTAGAAAAGCTGTTTTGTGTCTCTTTTATGTTAGATAATTTACTCCATTCTAGTTTTCCCTTTCCCCTTCTTGAAGTGCAGTCCTTTGTCAACCCTTAATTTTATTTCATTTTTTAGATAATCAACCCTTCATAGTCATCTCAAATATATGCCCTCTATTTATGTAGAAAGATTTTGGGAGTCGCAAGTATCATTTTCCCATATAGATATATAAATTTAACTTTTTTTAATCCCTTATGATTTCTTTTTTCTGTTTAACTTTTTGTGCTTCTTTTGAATCTTATATTTAAAAGTCAAATTTCTAACCAACTCTGGTCTTTTTATCAGGAATGTTTGAAAAACTTTTTTATTGAATATCCATTTTTCCCACTGAAGGACTATATCCACTTTTGCTGAGTAGGTGATTCTTGTTTGTAATCCTAGTTCTTCTGCCTTCTAGAATATCATATTCCAAGTCCTTTGATCCTTTAATGTAGAATTTGCTCTATCTTGTGCTCTTCTGACTGTGACTCATGAAATTTGAATTGCTTCTTTCTGGCTTGCTTGCAATAGTTTCTTCTTGACCTGGAAGCTCTGGAATTTAGCTATAATTTTTCAGGGTGTTTTCATTGGGGATCTTTTTCAAGAGGTGATTAGTGGATTCTTTCAATTTCTATTTTACCTTCTACTTCTAGAATGTCAGGACAGTTCTTGTTAATTTCTTGAAAATTGATATGAAAGCTCTTCTTTTAATCATGGTTTTCAAGTAGCCCAATAATTCTTAAATTGTCTCTCCATCTATTTTCCAGGTCAATTGTTTTTTCCAATGAGATATTTTACATTGTTTTCTTCTTCTTTTTTTTTTTTTTTTGGTTTTGTTTTATTGTTTCTTGATGTCTCAAAGTTGTTATCTTCCACTTGCCCAAATCTACGTTTTAAGGGAGAATTTTATTCAATAAGTCATTGTACACCCTTTTCCATTTGGCCAATTCTATTTTTTAAGAAATTATTTTCTTCAGTGAACTTTTTTATATCTTTTTTCCACTTGACCAATTATGCTTTTCAGTGCGTCCTTTCCTTTACTGGATTTTTGTGTCTCTTACCATTTGGCTTATTCTATTTTTTAGGATGTCATTTTCTTCAGTATTTTTTGTGCCTCCTTTACTAAGCTATTGACTCCTTTTCCACAATTTTCTTGTTTCACTTTCATTTATCTTTCCAATTTTTCCTCTACCTCTCTTACTTTATTTTTAAAATCCTTTTTAAGCTCTTCTATGGCTTGAGTCAAATTCATTTTTCGATTCATTCATTGAGTTTTTAGATGTAGAAGTTCTGACTTATTGTCTTCTTCGGAGTTTGTAATTTGATTTTTCCTGTCACTGATGTAACTTTCTATAATAAGGATCTTTTTCTGCTGTTTGCTCATTCTTCCAGTGTGTTTCTTCTGGAGCGGAGGTGGCATTCTCCCAAACGTCTGGTATTTTGTCAGAGTTGTTTTCAGAGATCGTTTTGGAGACCTGTAACTTTTCAGTGATTCCAAAGTAGTTTGATCTAGGGAGAAATGTGTTACTACTCTCCTGGCCTGTAATCTAGTCTGTAAGCAACTACAAATACTTTTTTCCTGCCTTGAGCTGTGATCAGTGTTTTAGTTCCCTGCAACTGCAAGTTTTGGTCTGCCAGTGCTCTTCTTCATCCAATTATGGGCAATGCAATAGAGTCTTGTCCCCAGAGCTAGCAAAGGGACCTCTGTTTTTTTATTTCTGACCAACTGGCTTGACCCCTTTACTGTTTATGAGCTGAGAGGTCTAAAACTGCCACTAGTCACTGATTCAATCACCTCCAAGACCTACTACTGGTTTGCTGGGGCATAGTCTGAGCTGAACTGTGCTCAACCCCAACCCTAGCACAACAGACCTTTTCTACTAATCTTCTAAATTGTCTTGGCCTGAAAAAATTGTTTTACCCCCTATCCTTTTGTGGGTTTTGCCACTTTAGGATTTGTATTAAAGCATTATTTAAAGCTTTTGGAGGCGTTTGAGGGAGAACTCAGGCAAGTCATAGCTTTTTCTCCTGTCCCTTGGTTCCCCCTTCTCCGCCCCTCCTTATGTTTCTAATCTGGGTATTAAATCTTACAAGTTTTTGTACCTAATGAATCATATTTTCAATGACACAACTGGGCAAGGAATAGGAGAGTTGTGACAAGTGAGGATCATAATTCGTTTTGGTAGTATATATAGCTTAAACACAAAAGTGCCATTTCATAAATGTATTAAGTGGAGAACTGCTTAAAGGGATTTCATGACCAGACTAGGAGAAAGTGAAACCAGACATTTTCTAAGGACTCCTAGCCTTGTTATTTTACCCAGGTGAAGGCATGTCTCAATCAATAAATCACAGAGAATTCTACCCAAGTTTAAATAGACCTTCAAACTAGAATCCCCTTTAAATAACTGAGCAATTTGGCCACAAATCAGGGGTCATAATAAATTCATTTTTAAATCTTTCAAATGGAGTCACTTGAAAAATTAGAATGAGTGTGATATTCTTCAAATTCCCTGAGACTTCCTGGTTGGAGAGGGAAGTAAGGAGATACCTGATCTCCATACCCATACTGGGTATCTTCACTCCATGTCCCACTTTGGTTGGAGAGTCCAAAGAATTTCTTTCATTGCCTATGTTTATCCCTAGATAATCTGAAGGCAATGTTTGTACAAGGAACCAAGGACAGAATTAAGGGACACAGATTCACCATGCTTAAGGAAAACTTCCTGAGAATCTTACAATGAGAGAAGTGCATTTTCAGCAATCAGTAGCCATGAGTTATCCCTTTGCCATGTGGCTTTCTAAGCTTCAGCCTACTCTTCCCTGAAATGAAGTACATGTGGGAGAATACATAACAGACTTTTGGAGGGATGTTTTGTAACAACTATTCTTACTATACTATGTTAGCAAATATTCCCTTTCTAAATTGATTCTCAATTGGTGATTTGGAAAAGAAGCTCAAACTTATGTGAGCTCAAGATGATAGCATTAAAGAATCACCTCTAACCTTTTCAGGGTTACTCCTTAGAACCCAGAGGGGCAGATGTGGCCATACCCTGGAGACCTGACTCATCAATGGGATTGGATGTTGGGATAAAGATCCTTAGAACTGGCATGGGCTATCCTGAGGAAGATTTCATGGTGGACATGGGAATTCTGGTAATATTGGAAATATGGGAAAGAGAAGTATTCCTTGAACATAAAACAAGTTAGGAGGTGGGAATGCATCTACTGGGAAAGAAGTGGTACTAATTGCAGGGATAATGAAGGGTGGTTGTCCCAAATGCTGCTGTACAAAAAAAAATTAAGAATGAAGTATGGTATAGGAATTTCTCCCAAGTTATGGGTATCAGGACTTGGCATATATGGATTGCCTATATTAAACTTTTCCTTTGGCTTTAAGAAGTCCCTAAAAAGTATTCCCATTACCAGTACAAATCACAACTCATCTATAAATTCTCATTCTATATAATCCCTTCTGATGTTCTTCTATAAATCCTCTCTAAAGCATACATTGTATGCCTTCCTATAATCCATTTCATGAATACCATTTACAACACTCATATCATCCAGAGCTTATGTGGAATTTTTCTTGTAGCTGTTCAGTCATTTCATTCATGCCTGACTCTTCATGACCCCATTCAGGATTTTCTTGGCAAAGATACTGGAGTGGTCCTTTCCCACTCATTTTCACAAGTGAGGAAAGTAAGGAAAGTGGGATTAAGTGGCTTGGCCAGAGTCACACAGCTAGAAAGTGTCTGAGGCCACATTTGAATTCAAGGTCTTCCTAACTCGAGGTCCAGAATTCTATCTACTATTCCACCTCACTGTCCTCTAAGAAGACTACCTTATATACAAAACTTAAGATTACCTCACTTTTGATACATGACCAGAGTCTTGACCTTTCTGGACATTTGTTTTAGCATGATATAGGGGCTAGAGTGCTGATATGAAGTCAGGAACACCTGAATTTTAATCTTGCCTCAGATATTTACCTCTAATATGATTCTGGGCTAATCAATTAATCTGGTCTCAGTTGTCTTACCCAAAAGATAAGTTGCCATCCAGTTGTTTTTTCTTTTAAAAATTTTTAATAATTGCTTTTTATTTTTAAACTACATTCAAAGATAGTTTTCAACATTCACCCGTGCAAACCCTTGTGTTGCATTTTTTCTCCTCCCCCTTTTCCCTCACCCGGTATCCTTTAGACAGCAAGTAATCTAATGTAGGTTAAACATATGCAATTCTTCTTTACATATTTCCACATTTATCATGCTGCACAAGAAAAATCAGATCAAAAAGAAAAAAATGAGAAAGGAAAAAATAGCAAGCAAAGAACAAAAAAGATAAAAATACTACGTTGTGATCCACATTCAGTTCCCAAAGTCCTCTTTCTGGATGCAGGTGACTTTCCATCACAAATCTATTAGAATTGCCATCTAGTTTTAAATCTGTAAGCCTCTGAATTTTTATCATCATTTTTATGCCACTTCAAAAATATAAATCATTTTGGTAACAATGTCAACCAGATAATCTGTGAAACTTATGGCAGACATGGAGCTTAAATGTGGGTAATTTTTATGTTGCCTGTTTTGAAGATTGTTTGTTCTTAGTAAATAATTCATTCCATGTTGCATTTTGTGGAATATAGAAATTAGAATGAGAATCATATATCTAAGTAGTCTCTCAAGAGGTCATCTGATTCATAGATCAAAGCTAGAAGCCATTGAACCCTCTCATTTTATATATTAAAAAACTTAGCCATATGGAAGTTAAATTAGGTTACACAGGTAGTATCTACAATAGAATGAGAAGCTATTCCACCTCATTCCCAATCTATTACACCATGATACTTCTTTTTTATAGGTAATACTGTGCTTAAAAATGAAATTCTACTCATTTTCTTTAACTATGTCTGAGTCTAAATATCTAACTATTTTTGAATACACTTACCTACACTATATTGCCTCCCTCACATATCTTCATGTTTGCTAGGTAAACTATATCTATCATTTTCTCTGCTTCCACCAATCTAAAAACATTGTTAATAATAAAAATTAAGCCATTCTGGTGTCCTATTCTCAATGAAATTGTACTGATCCTTTATGATTATTTTCTAGAAGTTCAGTAAACATCCCTCTAATAACTTCTAAATTTTTTGCTAAGAATTGAAGTCAAACTTATTGGAATTTAGCTAAAAATTCTTTGTTCCTTTTTTGAAAATCCGGAAAAAATTTTTCCTTTCCTAGTACTCTGGCACCTCTCCCATTTTCCACAATTATTCCAAAATCACTGCCAAAGGCTCAGCAATCATTTTGAGTTGTTCTTTCAATAACTTGAGGATTAGAACCCCTCAAGCTCAATTTTGCTCTTACTATATCCCTATTTATCTTGGGTTTCAACTCTCTTGCCTTAATTTCAGAGGTATGCTGGAGCGATCTTGATTGTTACATTTTCATTATAAATGTTTATATCTTGGAAATTGATAAAAACTACAAATCAGGATTGATTTGCTTTATTGATTATCTGAATTTAAGAAAATGATGTTAATAGTGCTAATTAAACTTAAAAGGATTGTGTCTTTTTAAACATTTGCCAGCATACAACTACTTAATTCCTTCACTACTCCATTTTGAGGTCACTAATGTGAGTGTAACCCTACAATTCTGCAGGTCACATCCTGACTACATCTTCTTATCCTCCGTGACTCTAGTCCCAAGTCGTCCCAGAAAATCTCCACCAGGAATCAGACACTGGGGTAGAACCTTTCTCCTAGACCTCTTGGCATTATATGGATAACAAAGAACTACAAAAAATATTATTCCTCATTCTCATAATATTACAGGTCCATCTCCTTTTTTTGATCACACATGTCTTTGTTAATCTTTATTACTTCTTCTGGTGTGCAAATTTTCATTGGTCATGCCCACCAGACTATTTCTATCACCATGCCACTCTCCACTGCTGATTATATGTACAGTTTCAATTCCTCAGACTCTCATCTCTTATTTCTTTAGATTAACTTGCTACAGCAATAGGAGAATACCAATCTTTTAAATATGGATGCTTGTTTCAGGGAGAAACTTGGGATCATTAAAAGCATTGTGCCATTTTAAAGAAATGCAATCCAGTCTGTCCTTTTTTTCCATTCAGCTCTAGACCCAAGATAGCTTTACTGAAAAATGAGCTCTGGGACTGTCCATTCAACTGCATATCATTGTTTGGACAACTGGAAGACTTTATCCATCTGACTTTTTTTTTTGTGGATAAAGCCAATCTCATTAAGTGATTATGGATTTTATTTAGGAAGCTCTATGAGACAGGAAGAGCACTGGGGCTTAACCAAGTATACACAGAAGAGTTTTGTGCTGGAGGTGACAAATTTTTATGGTGTTAAGGGATGCATTCATAAAATATCTGAAAGAATGATACCAAATACTTTAGAAATATTTTTGTTACTATTTTCAAAAATGATAATACAATGCTAATAGTTATCAGTCCACATGTCTACTTTTTCATCTCTGCAAAATTTTTATGAGAATAATCTAATAATAATATTAATGATAACTGGCATTTTTAGCACTTTTAAGGTTTGTAAAATACTTTACATCCTCATTTCATCCTCATAAAAATTCTGTAAGGTAGGATTAACTTACTGTTTTCATGTCACAGATAAGGTACCAGAGACATAAAAAGATTAATTGGTTTTCTCAGTGTCACAAAACTATAGGTGTCTTAGGTGAAACTCAAATCCAAGTCTTTTCCAGCTTAAAGTCCAGATATAGAAGTATCAAAGACATCTTTGATTATAGCATATGTGAGAAAGGAACCTGCTTTTGCTTCCATCTTAACGTATATATGTGTGCGTGTTCATGTATGTGCAGCTACATTGGTCTCTTTAGATAATTCTTCCCTTTTCCTTATTAAGAACTATTTCTTTTCTTGTCTTTAGAATTTCATCCTTAAGAACTTCCCATTCTTGGGCTGATTTTCTCTGTGGAATTTAATTGATGGAATTTTTCTAAACATTGAAATCTTTGGGTCCCTAATAAAGGATGAATATCATTCTATAAACTAGATTCTTTATCTTTTATCAGAGATTCTTGGTAACTTCTGTACTTGTAACACTACTTCTAGAAAGTAACTCCTCTATGTGAGTAATAATCTGATCCAAAATATTCATTTCTGTCCCTACTCCCATCTTCTGGACAGTTTCTTTGCCAGAATAGATATCTTCTTTACCTGTATCCATGGCCATCCAATTCAATATTAGAATGTAAGACTTTGGCAAGCAGGGACTCTTTTGTTTTTGTTGTTTTAAATATCCTCATGGCTTATCCTAGTATTTGGCACATAGTAAACAGGAAGGGCTTAATAAATGTTCTTTCATTCATTCCCCAAATTGATTCCTTTACATTTTAGAGAACAAAATTATCAATTAAAGCAAATTACTAGCTGCTCTCCATCTGACAGAGTTACAGCAGATATCTAGACAATTGAAACCTCCATCATTACATGACGTTATTCCAGGCTCATGATCTGTTTCACAAACTATTCATCTATTTCCTTTCCCTGTGTGAGTGGTTTGTAATGTATTCTAGAGATAGTATTTTTTTTCTCCTGTGTCCTTTTATCTTCACCAAAATGCTTTTTCATTATGCATTCTGCTTCAGTTTCTAGATTTTTTTCCCACATGACTATATCTCCTAAATATATCCATTTTCCCTTTTAAGTTAGGTATAAGCTTCCAGAACTTTTGTTCAGTCATACTCTGGTCTTATCAAATTTCAGTGCTACCCGTGAGGTCAATTTTAACTACTTGTGCAAGGATCTTGCATGTTTCCCATACTTTGTATGTTTGTATAGGACCCTTTCTTTTTAATTGCTGGTTTGTTATTTTTGTTCCCAATGAATGTCCATGAGTTTTATTCTCCTTTCTAGGGTGTAGCTGCTCTCCTTGGTTTCCAATTTGTTGACTATATATGTGAGGTTAAGTGACTTCTGCAGGGTCACACAATTAACAAAAACTCAGCAAGGTTTTCACACTCAGCCTAAAGTCTAAATCCAATGCTTTCCCAGTAAATAGACTACACTGCCAAGACAACTTTAATATTCCGAGTGGCCTAAGTCATTTCTTTGTGCAGCATATCTTTGAATAAATAGTTAGTCTTGGAGTCCAAAAGACCTGAGTTTAAATGTGACCTCAAATACTTACTAGCTGTATGACCCCTTTTTGTCATAGTTTTCTCATATAAAATGACCTGGTGAAGGAAATTGCAAACCATTCCAGTATTTTTTTACTAAGAATACCCCAAATGAGGTCACAAAGAGTTGGGCACAGCTGAACAACAAGAACAAATTAAAGAAAAGACATAGTTCTGTATTAGTAAGGGAAGTCCCATACCAAGCACATGGATGAAATCACAGACCTAGTAAAACAAACAAAGTAAAAAACCAGACATTTCATAAATGGATTTTTAAGTAGCATTCCAATCATCTGGAGTTTTCCATCACATGCAGATAAAACAAAATCACAGGGAAGCTGATCTTTCCCTTCCTAAGTCATTTGAGGGCACATTTCCAAACTCTTCTTCCAAAGAAGACACTGAGTTTTTCACATACCACGCTAGATTTCAGCTTGAGGCTATGTACATGTTTTTTCTTTTTTTTTTTTTTTTCTGGGGGAATCAAAATGCATAAGTTCCCATCTGTTAGGAATATTTATTCTTCATTAAAATCTAGTAGCAATTCCCAACGTCAGTTTAGAACTTGTTTTCCCCATTTTTTCGAACTTCAAATACTTTCTAAATTGTGTTAGCTGATGCATTGTATGTATGTAATTAACTGACAGGTCTCCCAGGGCTCATTTAGCTAAACTTGTGGAGCTTAACTGAGCAAGACATTTGCTGATGTCTCTCCCTGTGGTGACACCCACTGAAATGAATACCTGAAACAGAAAGAGACAAGTGAAACTGTTTTCCCCCACATTGTTTTCAGATGATATTTATTCCTTATATCTGGGCAAAACTATATGATGGAGGTAATTATCACAGTTTGTTTCAAATGCATGGTTGATTTGCAAAAGGAAAATAGAGAAAATGCCATAAATGTTTTCTTCCCAATCAAAGAAAGCAGTCTGAAGGGTCTAAGAAAGACATCAGGAATAGCAGGCTGTCTTTTTAATTGAGCCGCTCAGAATCCCCACTGGATTGCAATGCATCTCACTGGGTGTACAACTTCCGTACACTTCAAAGGGCGTTCCCTGCCTAGAGGAAATTCAAATGATTCTTGGAAGGCTGTATGTATAAAGGCCAAGCAAGTAAAAAGCTGAAACAATTTTCCAGGTTAGAGAAAATTCCAGGGACTGGGTATACTGACGTTTTCTCCTCAGATTCACAGTTCAATGTGCAATATTTCATATGCTCCAGAAGACTCAGAGACTGTGCCTTTCTGCACTTGGGGGTATGATTCCTTTGGAATTATATATTCTATGCCTCTGATAGGAAGGCAGGTAACACACTTGCTAATCCTCTCCAAGCCCTGACCACAGTTCTAAGGCTTTCCTTGACTAGGTGGGCTACCATTCTCTCCTTCCTTACCTTCCCCTCCTCCCCCAGACAAATTTAGGGAAAAAAGCCTCGACTGCACCAATGGTGCACCAGAAATAGGCTGCAAAGAAGAACCAGGATGTAGGCTCCCCACCGATCTTCTCTTTTCTTTCTCTTTCCCCCTCTTCCTAATCTCACTCTCCAAAGTCTCGAGTCCTGGAGGTTGGAGCCTTTCATATGGCCCCTAGGGAATCCTGCGATACAGGGGTGTGTTCCCTCAGACATGCATCAAATCTGTACCCTCGGTTGCCTAGACTCAGAGGGAGCTTTTGGGGAGAGAACAGTGTTGGCAAAGCCCGCTGCTGCTCTGGGTAACCTGGTGAGCCGGGCGCTGCCGCTTTGCCAGGTGTTGGCGGTGTGCGGGAACGCGTGTAGCCTTGCTCAGCTCCACTGCAGCAGGAAGGAGCTGCCATCACCACTGCGGAAGAGTTGCCCGGGGCTGCTGACGCGGTTGGACAGAGGCAAGCTGTAGGGGTGGAGCCTGGGCTCTTAATGCACCAGCCTTCAGTACAGCGCCCCGGCAGCCGCCTCCTGCAGCAGCGGAGGAGACAGTAGCTGCTCCAGCAGAAAGCAGAGGAGGTGGAGGCAGCAGCAGCAGCAGCAGCAGCAGCAGCAGCAGCAGCAGCAGCAGCAGCAGCAGCAGCTGTGAGCGCACGCGTGTGGGTGTGAGTGTGTGCACCCGCCCGCCCGCCAGTCCGGCCGCAGTGGCCAGCCCGGTTCCCAGCCCCCAGCTGGTTTCTCTAACACCGCCCAGTGAGAGCCATCCACCCGTAGCAGAGATCTAGACCCTCTCTCTGCGTGGCGTGGCGTGGCGTGGCGTGTCGAGGCAAGCTTCCGTCCTCCCAGTCCACCTCTCCACCGGAGGGAGTCCCGATCCAGAAAGACACCATTTTGTCCCTGGACGCTTTCCGAAGGTGGAGTGCACTGTCTTTGGAGTGGCTGCCTGCGAGGGGGGACCTGTTGGGCATCTGTCTCCCCAGCGCGGGAGCTCCTGCTTACTCTGAGCATCTCCTTCCTGGGCTGGACCAAACCCTGCTGGGCTCAGCACATCCTTCTTGCACTGGGACCGTAGTGGCTGTTGCAGCATCTCTGGCAATTGAATTCCTAGGAAGTGGTAGCGGTACTAGCCGCAGCAGCACTGGAAAACCACGGGTGTAGGAGGTGACATCTCGATTTTTTCTCTCCTCCGCTTCCCTTGCTTCTCCCCCTGATCTTCCTCCTGCTCTCAGGGAAGGACTATGCTGTGCTCCATGCTGCGATCCTGTCCCCCTCTCCTCTGAGGCTGGTGGCGGGGAGAGATCATGGATACTTGTCTGCTGGCTTTTAGTTTCCACACAAGTAACCCTGCTGTCAATGGAGGAGGACATTGATACCCGCAAAATCAACAACAGTTTCCTGCGCGATCACAGCTATGCGACCGAAGGTAATGCCACCCGCTGCATTTCACCCCCGGGGGCCTCCGCCAAGAGGAACTTGAGGGGTACAGACATTCTAGAAAGCAGAGTTGGTGGTGCAGAGAAGAGGAGGGTATGGAGCATCGTGGGAGGAGAGCTCATTGCCCAGCAGCTCGGGGTTGGGTTGGAGAAGGGAGTGTGGGAGACAGTGGGCTCCGCCTGCAGAGTCCCCTGCTATGTCAGCGATGTTAATGCTGCTTTGGCCATCCAGGGCCTGCCTGGGGAGCTCCGGTTTGGAGCAGCAGGTGGACCCGGAGTGCTCCTGAGTTAAAGGCCCAAAGAAAGGGGGCTGGATCTCGAGGGGTCATTTCCCAGCTCAAAAATAACCCCAGGGAACCAAGTTGCCACCCCACTTAAGGTGACTAGGCTTTGGAGGTTGAACTGAGGAGGTGTGGGGAGGTAAGAAGCTCTGAAAGGCAGCAGAATGATGGTGCATGCCTTAGCGATTCTGTGGAGGGCAGGGTTTCATTTCCTGCCCATTTATCTCTCAGACCGGTGGATACCTAGGTTGGCAATCAGTCACGCAAAGGCCCTTGGCAAACAAGGGCTGTGGAAAGAATAGAGTGTGTGGGGCATGGGGGACATAGATGTAGGTAGTAAGTCCTAGCCGTTTGACACGTGGGGCAAGGAAGACAATCAGCTGGCCTTAAAAATTATGAATATGAATTCTGCAGCGGCAGTTTCTGCTGAATCAACAACCAGCAGGAAGGAAGTGTGCTCAGCAGCCCAGCTTTGCCAGGAGGAGAAATTGTCTTTGCTTCCTCACTCAGCTTGCTCTTGGATTAACCTAAATCCTTAAGCAGGCAGGCAGAGTCAGCAGGTGGATTTTCAGTATTCTTTGGTGTGTGGAGGTTTTCTTAAATACCCAAACTTTTCCATTGCTGTTTTTCATTTTCATTCCCATGTCCTATAAAACCTAGGGGTGCTGAATATAAATAACTAGGGAGCAGAAGCCACCATCATCTTTCCTTTTCTCATTGCTGCATGCCTCACCTCAAACATTCAGCATTCTAAAATACAGATTGACTGGGACTCAGTAAACCTCAAATCTGATCCTTGCTAAGGTAGAGAGAATACTAAACTTGGAGTCAGGAGACATGGGTTCTTGGGATAGCTTTGTCACTTAGTAGCCACGTGATTTTAAGTAAGCCACTTAGTCTCTGTGGCCTTTTCCCCCCTTATCATCTGTAAAATGAAGAAATTGGACAAAACACATACACACAGACATAGAGACAGAGACAAAGGGAGACAGAGAGAGATACACAGAGAGAGAGAGACATACAGAGACAGAGACACAAAGACAGAGAGACACACACAGAGACATACACATACAGACACACACACACACACACACACAAACACAAAGAGACAGACAGACAGAGAGATCTATAAAATTTAAAGACTCCTGATAAGAAGGTAAAAAAAGATATTTTTTAAAGATTTGAGTAAGATAAAATAAAGTGGGAAGGACAAAAAGAGAAGTTGGTTCTGAAAATATCAATACAAATTTTAATCTGTCAGTGGGCTCAATGTTTTTCCTTTTTTTTTTTTTTAAAGAAAATCTTCCATGTTGATAGTCTAGTTTAATGGAAAGAGCTAGAAAGATTGGGTTCAAGATGGCTCTACCACTTACTGATTGCAAGGGTCTCTAGAACTCTCTTACTTAGTTTTCTCATCTATAAAAATGGAGATAATAATGTTAGAGTTCTTTTTCTGAGGATTTATAAATATAATATAGTACAAAAATTGTTACAATATTACAATATTAAGATCATCTGATTTCTGTTCTGTAGGAGCCTAAAGCAGAAAATAACATTATGTCTACAGGGTAAAATAATATTTCGAAAGCTTCTTTCTATAAAAAGTACTATGGAGTTTCTTTTTACACTGGGTAGTAGATCATTATCTCTCAACTACAGGGCTTTTGTCATTAATTTAGGTTTAGGCTTAGTTTGTTTAGCACTATTTGGTTATGTTCTAATAGTAAAAAAAGTATCTCTATGTCTGGAAGTTTACTCATTGATATTTATGATTATAAAGCAGCAAACATTAAATAGTATTTCCTTTTATTCTGCCGCTCATCACTTACCCCACAAGTTGCAACCTCTAATAATGAGTAAGGTAGTAGTAGAAACTTTCCTACATGGCATGAAATTTTGAACACTTTGCAAAAAGTAGGTATGCATTAAATATTTGTTGAATGAATGAATGATCCAAAAAATGATTTTTCTTATTGCTTCCCAATCCCAGAATATTTATATGCCTTTATGATTTTCTTTTATTGAAACATTTTCAATCCTGAAGCAACAGTTTCAGATTCCTATAGCAGCTACAGGAGGAGGAAATTGTTTGCATCTTTTTTTTTCTTTTTCAATGGAATAACTTTGTAACAAAGAATTACAATACTATTTGTAATAGTGTTTTTAAAAATTATTTTGGAACCTCTCTCTCCCTCCCTTCCTTTTCTCTTCATTTCTATTCCTCCCTTTTCACTCTCCCTCCTCTCTCACTCTCTCTTCTTCCCTCCTCCTTTCCTTCCCTCTCTTCTTTCCTTCTTTCCTCCCTTCCTCTCTTCTTTCCTCCCTCCCTTCTTCTTCCTTCTTCCTTCCTTCCCTCTCTTCCTTCCTCTCTCCCTCCCTGTCTTTTCCTCCCTCCCTCCCTCTCTCTCCCTTCCTGTCTTTTCCTTTCTCTCCCTCCCTCCCCCACTTTTCTCTCTGTGTGTCTATTGGACTTCTGTTGTTGTTGCTGCTGCTACTGTTGTTGTTGTGTTGTTGTTGTTGTTGTTGATGATGATGATGATGATGATGTGTGTGTGTTTGTGTGTATGTGTGTATGTATACACACCTGTGATTTTACTATATGGGTAACTCTAGATGAGAGCTAAGTATCAGAGGCCAAAACTCCAGGTTCCAAGTTTTCTTGATTTTGAGGCCTGTTCTCTCACTATTAGGACATGCTGTCCTCCCTTTTCTGTTCCCTTCCCTCCTCATATACTCTTTTCTATTGAAGGTACCACCATCCTTCACTCACCCAGGTCTGCAACTTCAGAGTCATTCTTAATTCTTGTCTCCTCTTCTCTCCTCTCCATCAGTTATCTTTATCCACCACCACATCTTCTCTCCCAGGTGACTCATATGGTTAGACCCACTTGCCTACAACTCTGAGAGTAAACTATCAGGTTCTCAATACCATTTACCTGGACCATTGCAATTGTCTTTTGTTTCCCAGCTTCCAATTTATTCCCTTTCCACACAGCTGCTAAATGATCTTTTGGCACAAGTTTCAATAAATCCCCGTTGTCTTTAGGATGAAGTGCAAAATCTTCTCTTGACATAATCTTGCCAGGCTTAGTTCACATGCTCCACCCCACATTTCACACAGTGTTCCAGCCATACAGACTTCCTTATTGTTCCCTAACCTTGGCATACTATCTTGCCTTCTGTTCTTTGAATAAGCAGTTCTCCAAGCCTGGAATGCACTCCCTCTTCATCTCTGACCCAGAGAATCCTTAGCTTCTTTCAAAACTCAATTAAAATGCCACCTTGTCTGATCTGTTGGCTCTTACTATTTTGTTCCTCCTTAAATTATCTTTTACTTGCCTCTCTCTGGAAGTGTTACATTGCCCTGATGGAAAACTGGAAATTCTTGAGGACAGGTATTGGGCTTTTGTTGTTGCTGCTGCTGATGTTTGTTTGGTGTTTGAAACCTCAGTACTAGTGCTTTGCACTTTTGCTATTGTGTCCATCTTTCCGTTACCCTATTTGAGATTTTTTTTGGGGGGGCAACGATACTAGCATTTGCCATTTCCTTCTCCAGTTCATTTTACAGTTGAGGAACTGAGACAGAGTTGTGACTTGTCTAGGATCACATAGCTAGTAAGTATCTGAAGCTGGATTTGAACTGAGGTCCTCCTGACCTTAGAAACAGATCTTCTATCTACTGCACGAATTAAGTATCCCAGATGCTGTTTAACAAATATTTGTTGGATTGGATCTATATTGACTTCATAACTGATGCTACCTTGCAATGAGACATACAAGAAAAAAGTGATGAAAGATAAAATGGAATTCAGATTTTTTAAAAAAGCATAATGACCTTAAAATAGAATACTTTATATTATTTTCCCATTGGCCCACCATAGTGAATTTTTTAGTTTAACACAGCCAGTGAGAGGAGGAATAATCACTTCTCTTTAGTTATTAAATGGGTAGATCTGTTTGCTCCAAGTCTGGCTTTCCATCTCATTGTGCTCTCCTTGGGGCTTCCTTCATTGTTTTCTTCTCTCCTCAATTGCTCAGATCTCTGATAATTTTTAGAAATTCTCATTTGCTGTTACCTCTGGCCTGGATGATCCCTAAGGTTCTTCCAAATTCTGAGAACCTATGAAGCTCTGCCCTCAGCTCTGATCATTCCACACTGCAGTATTCTATTTAAAGCCAAAAGGCTTCTGCTGGGTAGTTAGTGTGAAGGACTGTAAGCTCAATTTGCATCCTAAGTGGTAGCTGCCGGCAAATTCTTTCTGTGGAGAGCTGGGAAATTGCTACAAGCCAGTTTTACCTAAGGTGCTGGAGTTTTTCTTTTTGGTTGTTGAGTGTTTTTTTTTTTTTTTAAAGCCTGCTGAGATGAATTTCTAATGTGTGTGCTTATTAAAGGAATTTTATATCTTGGTATCCTATTTTTAGATTTGTTTGAGCATTGGTATATTCCTTTTTTTTTTTTTGGTAAGACAATTGGGGCTGAAGGACTTGCCCAGGGTCACACAGCTAGTAAGTGTGACTGATTGAGGTTGGATTTGGTCCTCCTGACTTTAGGGCTGGTACTCTATCTACTATGCCATTCAGCCTCCCAGAGCATTAGTATATTTCTAATGAATCCTTTTCTTCCCTTCCCTAAATATTCCTGATTATTTTTGCTTCCTTCACCTACCTGTATTTCAGAGGAGAGAACAATTTATATTCCTTCCCCGCCCCTTCTTCTTTCTTTTATTATTTGGACTGGACCTATGTTTTTGTTGTTGTTTGTTTGTTTTTATTTCTTTGGTGTGGAAAGTCTCTTCCCCTAAAGCAGATCAAGACCTTTTCAACAATGTGTGCTCTTAGGGAAATGCCTGAAGCTTTTGATGTTTTTCAGTAGTTTCAGTCCTTTCTGACTCCTTGGGAGTCCATTTGGGAGTTTCTTGGCAAAAATACTAGAGTGGTTGGACATTTCCTTCTCTAGCTTATTTTATATATAAAGAAACAGAGGCAAACTGGTTAAATGACTTACCCAAGGTTACTTAAAGTGTTTGAATGTTTGAAGCTGGATTCTGACTCCAGGTTTGCCACTCCATCCACTTTAGCACCTAACTGCTCCTTGCCTGAGACAATGAGAGATGAAATGACTTGTTCATAGTCAGGCTGATAGATGTCTGAAGTGGGCTATAGCCCCAGGTTTTCTCTAGAAAGTTACTTCTCTATTCTTTATATCAAGCCTCCTCTATTACTTCCTTATCCATTTACTATTCTTGTTTCATTCATATTGTTATCATTGTATATAATCCATGTTTTTAATCTGTATTTGAATTCTCTTTGGTGATAATTTCTGAAGTGACTACTTCCCTCTACTCCAAGTAAATCTCCTAAGAGAGAGGAGCTATGTGAAAAGGTATTAGACTGACCACATAAGACTATAACTTCAGGCAGATTTCTTGGGCTGCCATTAGAACTGAGAAAACACCAACTCTTGGTTTTCCATGATAGGTCAATAGGTCTTTTCTGATTTACATTCCTACCCACTTCCTATCCTCTACCTCATCTCAGGTAGAGATCTCAGAAAATGGTTCCTAAATCTGCTTCTTTAGTGTAGAAACCTGAGTAGCCACTTCCATCTGTATATATTACCACACATTACCATTAACAGACTGAATTCCTCAGCATTCAGTATATGCTTCCAGAATATACTGCCTTTTGGGGTGGGGTGTAGTTAAAAGCAGGAGAGAAGGATGCATTTTCACTGTTTTCCAAATATTTCATTGATTGGCAGGGGGCAGATAGTAAGTGTTGGATTAAATAGTTTCTTCCAGTTCTAAAATAGCTGTCAGTAAGGAGCTAAGAAGTATGAACTTATGATGAAGAGGAAAGAGAGAGATGGATAACATAGGAAGTCCATGAAATTTTGCTTTTGAAATGAGGGTTCTGGGAAGGTTTAAATAAAAGGAGGCAGTAGTATCACAGGAAGAAAGGGATTCTTTGTTGCTCCATAAGTTGTTTTGATATTTGTATGCAAATGTCAGATCAGAAGAGCATTTCAAATGCATATAGATGAATATTTGATCTCCTCTGTGCTCAGGAATAGAAGGTGGGAAGAAGAACTGCCTGATGCTATTGTAAATGACCTTTTTGGAGCTGGGAAATGTTTTGCTCCTAAATGTAATGACCAGAGTGCATTGAAAATCACTAGTATGAAATCATTAGTATCCTCCTAGTCCCTAGTAGTATTCCCAAGCCCTTTTAATAGTGCTGATCAGAAATGTACCAATGAATCTGGGGGTGAATAACATTAAGACAGGCCTGTCAAAATATTTCTAATGCTGAATGAAATTGCTTGCCTAATGACTTAGTTTCTTGGACTTTGGCATTTGAAGAGCATATGGACTTCCAGTTGAGTATTGAGTTAGTTTTATAGAATCCCAGTAGTGAGGAAGAACAACAGAGAAGCCCAGGGGGGAAATGAAGGTTGTTTTGTTCCTAGTTCACATTTTGATGACTACAAAGAGTGAATGAAGGACTGATGGAAGGTCCAACCTAGTCGTCATTATTTTCCCATTCCAACCTTCCATAAAATTTGAATACTCAGTCCAAAGCTATTTTTCTCTCCTATATACTTCTTGGATCCCCAACAACTTTTATCCAAGGTAAAAAGTCCTTAGCTATTTTTCTCCTGCAAATTTAACACACCTTGGGTTCTGGTAAGGTCATTGGAACCTAGGACTGGGGGAAGGCTGATGTACATATAAAGCCAGACTCTTCCTTTTAACCTCTTGGCAGCAATAACAATTGCTATTGTATATTGTATATTGAAGAGAAGAAAGAGAATATCCACATCTGTCGAATACTCTATTTTCAATGTTCCTCACCTTCTAAGTTCCCATGCTCAATGATTGCTTTAGGGAATGGGGAAAAAGTTCTTATTATACTTGCTATGTGAACAGAAATGTGGTTAAATTCATAAGGAGTCACAGAATTGCCTGTTGCATATAAATATGCTTGAACCCCAGCAAAGTTTTATGCCAAGCGAGACCACTTTCCCTCTCAAAAGGGTAGGATTCACCTTATTTAGCTTTTCCCCCTCAAGTGAAAATTCTCCTCTTTCTTTTTCAGGCCCCCAGGGTCTTAGAGCCTCAAAAACTGAAAGAACCTTAGAGGTTATTACATTCCTTTCCATAAACGAAGAAGGCAGCAAGGTAGCATTGTGACTAGAGCACTAGGCTTGGTCAGTCTTACTGACTCAACTTGATCAGTCTTACTGAGTTCAAACCCAGCCTCAGAAACAGTGTGTGATGCTGAGCAAATTACTTAATCTTGTTTGCCTCAGTTTCTTCCTCTGTAAAATAAACTGGAGAAAGAAATGGCTAACTATTCCAATATCTTTGCCAAAGGGGGTGGGGGTGGGGGGGACGGATCTCAAAGAGAGTGAGAAATGACTGAAAAAACACACCATCCATAAGGGAAGAAGAATTTGTGTTGACTTCTGCCACAGCTGAGGTTAGTTGAGAGAAGGTAGTCCAAGAGTGGTTTCTGCATTAATTTAATGTGGTAAGATTTCTCTTCAGAAAATGGCTTCATGGGAATAGAGAAGGTATTGGGGGTTATTTGGAGTTTCTGAGATTGCATGCCATGTGGTAAAAGGTCTTTAACATCTTTTGTCTGCTAGATATTACAAATAAGAGACAGGTTGGTACCAAGAATCAAGGAGAATGAAAGAGATATATGAGAAGAAGAAGAATAAAAAGGCTAGAGAAATCTCTATCCAAGAGATCCAGTAAACAATTGAGGTACCAAGTCAGCTAATGAGAATTTTATGTGCAGTTATGATGTCTGTGGGGGCTTTATTATATCCTGAATTTAGCTCTATACCAGGGAGTTGGCTAGATTCCCAATAGAAAAGAATCATCATTTATGTTGTAGTGAATCTTAATTAGTATGTGTAAATCTGGAGTGGTCTGACCTTCTCTTCATGAGGATAGTTGAAGGCTTACTTCTGGGATCCTCAACTGATAAGGACAGAGATCATAGTTTAACTTCTCAGTCTTATGTTTTTTCTGGTATCTAAGATAGTGCTTTGTACAAAGTAATCACTTTATAAATGACTTCTGAGTGCATTGATAAATGAAAGAAAATGGGAATATGATGGGGAAAGGGGGATTGATTTCATTTAGAACATATATGGTCCCTGATGGATTGAAAGACTGAATTATCTTCCTTAAGACATCTATTATTATTTTGGTGGGACTTTGAAGACAATAGCAAGACAAAATAACCCTAAATAAACCACTTTAAGTTTTAAGGCTATGCAGAATGGCCCCAATGCAGAAGACTTGCTAGTTTCCACTATATTCAGTTACTTTTACTCTCTCCTGATTTCTATCCTTGCTTTTTTCCTCTTAAAAACTGGGACCAATTCTGAGTTTCTATGGACCTTCCAATACTTTTGAAGATTTTGATCATGGGAGTAAAAGCTTTTGAGGCTCCTCATAAGTATTATGATATGAAGAAGGGTGGTAAGGTTTGGTGAAAGGAGACAATTGAATGTATGGTCATAAAGATTTGAGTACCTTTGACACAAGCTTTAGGATTGTGGGAAAGTGATGATAACTCTAAGTTATTAATACCTAAAGAAACTATTTTAGAAAACATAGCAAAAGTCAAATAAGATAATATGTGTGATATCAGTATATGAATATCAGCTTTTATCATTTTATTATTACTGGGATGGAAATATTCATGAGTTAAATTAATATTGTTTGATTCCACTGTGATGTGCATAGATACTTTATGTTCCAAGAATCTGAAATTGAAGAACCTTTCCAAGGGGAATGAGAAGATATTTATATCAATAATAATATAACTCACATTTATGTTTCATTTTAAAGTTTTTTTCTGGCACTTTATATTTATTTGTTCTTATGAGCTTCATAACAACCCTGTAAAATAGGTATTACAGATAAGGAAACTGAAGTGGGATTCAAACCTGTCTTCCGGACTCCAAGTCCAATGTTCTAGCATTACACATTGCTTATTTCACAAAAATTAACCTGATGAACATTTGGCTAAAAATAGAATGACTCTCTATTTAAAAAAAAAATAGTGTTGTTTTTGTTGTGATGGATTCTGACTGATCTAAATGGGGTGGTGATGGGAGTTTAGACATTTGAATTTCTAGTTTAATGGCACTGACATATAG
The DNA here is from genome assembly GCF_016432865.1 of Antechinus flavipes. NCBI lineage: Eukaryota > Metazoa > Chordata > Mammalia > Dasyuromorphia > Dasyuridae > Antechinus > Antechinus flavipes. Next base: position 397,119,217 of record NC_067399.1, on the reverse strand, counting down.
TATTGGAAACTATGGGAGTAAATGAGGTGTAGCTATTCATCCCAACCTCTCAAAAACATTTACTTCTCTTTAGTTTCTGGTCAAGTGCTAAACAATCCCTGTAAAGCCTTCTCTAATAACCTCAACAGAACTTTTCACTCTGTGTCTGTCTCTGTCTTCCTTCCTCCCTCTGTCTTCTTTTTTCTTTCCTGTTTCCCCTTCTTCTCCTTCACATTTTCCAGTAATAGTTCATCTTGATCTCACCTTTGCCTACCTCTTTTCTTATGTTTATTTGCATGTATTTCATTTTCTTTCTTTTAGAATGCAAACTGTTTGAGGGTAAGGGCTATATCATTTTTCAGCCTTGTATTCCCATCAGCTAGGTTGTCTTGCTCATGATAGAAGGCTCATGAATATTTGTTGAAGATAGAAAAGAAGGAATAGGTTGCCAACGCTTTCTGCATCTGGCCTTGGCTTAGCTCTGCAACCAGACTGTCTGGGGCAGTCCAGGACACTGAGAGGAGACATTGGTGAAGTTGTTGGCAGGAGCTGCCTTGCTGCAGGGACTAAAGGGAATCTCCTGAGTTGGAGAGAATCAGAGATGCAGGCAAAGGTGGGACAAATAGCCATCTGGTGAGCAGTGAGTATTTTACTTGTACTGCTGGGCTGAAGAGGAAATCCTAGCTACCTACTACAGATTGAGCTCTCTACTACTGGCTCTGAATCGATATCTTAGAATTTCTCCCCTACCACAATGAATTCTGCTTTATTAATTGTCACTGAGGACTCAACATGACCCCATCCCCCAAACCCAATACATACAGCAGTCACTCAGGACCAATTGTTAATCCATTAAAATCCCAGAAAGAAGAACTAATCAATGAATTAATTTATTGATTTCTAGATGTAAGATATTTTGTTAGGTTCTTTAATAGAATCAGGGAGGTATGACCCATGGTCTCTGATTTTTAACAAACTTATAATCTGTGCAGGAAGACAGAACACATAAATCCATTAGAAGATAATAATACAAAGCAAGATATGATAAGTAAGACACAATAATGTAGTGAATAGAGATCTAGATTCCCTGTCAGGATGGCCTGTGTTCAAATCCTGCTACTAACACATAGGGACAATATTATCCTGAGTGAGTGATTTAATTTTTCATTCCACTAGATCAGAGTTCTATACTAATGAAAACCACAGGTCTGGAGCACCACATTCTTCCTAAAAATTAAAGTTCTGAATGTATCAAATAAATGGTACCAGCAGGAATTCAGAGGAAATGGTAATGGCTGATAATTTAGAGTACTTTAAGGTTTATCAAATGCTTTATATTGTACTCTGTAAACTAAGTACTACACTTTTTTCTTCTTGACTTCTTACAGATGATTAACTGAGGATCAGAGAACTTGAGTGAGATTTTTATGTTGATTCATTTACCCAAATTTTGCTGCCTCTAAATTATCCTCAAAAACATATAAATGCTTGCAATTTATTAGAAAGTAAAATTCTACTGGTTTGAAAGAGTTAATGCTACTTTCCCAAATAACCAATTTATAGTCCAAAAGATTCTGTCTCATTTAATTACAATAATGCATATGAAACTATAGGGGATGAGCTAAGTCAACTATTCTGGGGAAGTTGACTGCTCACCCACTTGAGGTAAATTAACATTTCTGGGCCACCAACTTCCATGTGTTTATTTACAAATGGTGTCCTGGGACCATTGGATAATCAATTCATTTAACATGGGCAAGCAATTTGAATCTGAAAAACAAATTACTTATCCATGTACTTATTGGGAAGTGCCAACTCAAAAGTGGTCTTGGATCTTCCCTTAGTTCTGTTTTGAAGGGCATAGGAACATGGGGACAAAGGCATCAAAATAGAAAGTAGTGGGGGGGTTTCATATATTTTTAATGTCTTTAGCCCATATAATTCTTGTGAGCTAAATCTACACATCCTTAAATTTATAGAGAATGAAACATACTAATGAAATCAGACAATTTCTGTGCAAGAGAAAAGAGAAAAAGACCCTCAATTCAGCATTGTTCATTTATGGACAATCATTCTCTATTGAATTGAATCCAACAAGCTTTTATTAAGCTCTTACTATATGCTGAACACTGAGTTAAATCTTTATTGTTGTTTCTCCTTCTTCCCCAACTTTCTTCCTCTATCTCCCCTGCCTCCAAAAAACCCACCCCCAAACAGCTAGTAATATAATTGAATAAAAAATGAAAGTGGCAAATCTTTCGATCTTACCATGGAATCTGCACATACTTTCAAAGGCATGAGTTATTTCCCATGCTAACTCAAAGTTCTAGGGACCATTTGAATTACATGATCCTTTGGAAATTAATATTGAAATCAACTCTATGATCCATTTCAAAGAGGCAACTTGGCCATAGTGGAGAGAAAGCTGGCTTCCGAGTGAGAAAGACCTAGTTTCAAGTTTCATCTTTCATGTATACTGGCTATGTGATCCTAGGCAACTCTTTAAGGTTAATTTGCAGTGTGGATGCTAATGTACATTGGCAAAGAGGGTTTCCAAGCTGAAAATTCCTTATACTAATGAAAACCATGAGTCTGGTCATATTTGTGCATTTACAATTAACCCCCAGCCTTCACAATATATATAAGTACATACATATAACATATATATACATTTACATATTATATATGTACCTGTTTTTTGTCTAAGGTTACTGAAAGAGTAAAAGCAATGATTAAAAAATGTCACATTTCTAGTGAATTACTCATGTGTAGCAAAGCATATCTACATGGTAGGATCAAGAACCCTTTAAGTTCTGAACAGTTTAAGGGACAGCTTTTTGTTTTTAATCAAGTGTCCTATTTTTAAGGAAGGCCTGTTTCTTCTACAAACTTTGTGGCCTTAAAGGCTCTCAAATCAAAAAACATATCTTAAAGATCATGCTGCTCTTCTGACAGTATCTCAAAGCTGTAAAATTTAGAGGGGCAAAAATAGCCTGAAACTGCTTGTTGATGGTCCCGAGATTTCTGTCTGCCAAGATGCCCATCCCATCCTTAAGCCTTCTCAGCACAATTTGAGATGGAAATTTTCTGATCAGAATTTTTCCTGCAAGCCTGAGTCTTGGATTGAAGCCCATTGCTTAAGGGCTGGATTTTTTTCTCTAGTTGCCTGGCAAGCAAGGCGGCCTTTGAGTCACTTGTGTTATGTTGCATCCAGGGCTGATGACTTTGATCTCGACTCTAGAGTGTTCTGCAAAAAAACAAATAAATGTGGTTTTTTTCCCCTGATATTGAGAGAACCTCTAAAAAAAGATCAATCTAGCCACTGCAATTGTGCAATTTGTGTATGTGTTAAGTTTTTTGCTGGGTTTATAAACAGAAAGCTTTCTTATTTATTCAATCGCCTCTCTTATTATTCTCTATATCAGAAATTTATAACTTTTTTTTAAAAAATCATGTATTCCATTGACAGTCTGGTGAAGCTCATGGGTCCCTTCTCAAAGTAATTTTTTAATGTACAAGATATGTAGAGTTACAAAAAAAAAAAAAAACCAATACACACACATGTTTTTATATGCACACATATTTAAAATAAGATAATAGACCCTAAGTCGAGAATTCCTACTCTATACAAGCTTTCATTCCAGTCAGCTAATCATTCATTTAACCACTGTTTGCCTCAGTTTTCTCAACTGTAAAATAGACATGCTAATATAATACCTGTATGTTGTATGAATCAAATGAGATAATATATGTAAAAGTGTTAAGCACAGTGCTTGACACATAGTAGGTGCTTAATAAATGTTTATTCCTTCCTCCTCTTATTCAACAAGTTATTAGGCTGCTTCTATGTGTTAGGAATTGTGCTAAGTGATAGAGAATAGAAACAACAGTGAAACAGTCCCTTCTATTATGGAGCTTCAATTCTCTAAGGAAGATCCCAGGTACTAAAATCCCATGGCTAAGTATATGCAAAATCCTTGTGGGTTGGGGAGAGAGGGGAGGAACTAGTAACTCACAAGGGTAGAATTAGAATCAGGGAAAGTCTTTTCTCCCAAATAAAATTGACTCCTTCCTCTTCTTCTTCATTTGTCCATATCCTTCAGGACTCATTTCCCATAGAATGCTCAAGTCTTTCCCCAGAATTCCTTATTGTCTTCACTTCAAAAATGGACAGGTCTTTATTGTTTCGGGTCATTCATTATCACTTGATGGTAAAGTAGCAAAATCCCAGAGATTAGGGATTTTCCTTAGTATTTCTCCTCTAGGCATCTAACAAACAGTGTTTAGACAGAGATGGGTGCTTAATTCTTAGTAAAAAATTTGGTTTAGGAACTATGTTTGAGAGAGGATTCTGGGAAGATAGTGGAGTAGATTGATAAATTTCAAGCTCCCTCTGATTTCCCCCACAAATAGAAGAAATTTGTACCTCAGAGCAAAAATAGACTGGTGAAAAACCAAAAAGACTTGGGAAAATTGATCAAAAAGAGAACCTTGACCCAATAATGCAGGAAATAATCCTAGAAAATTGCCTGGAGTGATAGTACATGAGGGGAAAATAGAAATAGAAAAAATTCACTAATCACTACCTCAAAGAGATCCTATGTGGAAAACACATAGGGATATTATTGCCAAATTTCAAAAACCCAAGAAAAAAAGAGAAAATTTTGCAAGAAACAAGAAAAAAAAAACAATTCAAATATGTCGGAGCTACAATTAGAATTGTACAAAACTTATCAGCATCTATAATAAAAGACTGCAGGTCTTGGAATCATATTTTTACTGACAACCAAAAGAACTAGACCTGAGGCTAAAAATATCATATCCAGCCAAATTATCTATAATTTTCAGTGAGAAAAAATGGACATTCAATGAACTTAGAGATTTTCAGGACTTTCTATCAACCCAACCCAAACTTAACAGAAAATTTAACATATAAAAGTGAATAACAAAGAGCAATTTTAAGGAACTCAACACGGACAAACTATTTAAACATGGACAAATTCTTTGGGGTTTTTTCTACATGGGAAATGTATACTTTATGTGTAAGATTTATATAAACAATAGAAGAAGCTCAAAAGAAAGATTGGCAGAGTAAAGGTACAAATAGTAATCATGTTGTACAAATATTTTAGAGGAAAAATAGACATAGAGGTATTAGAAGGAGAAAGGTTCATAGTTCTGAAAACCTACTCATATTGGAAATGAGTTCAACAGGCAACACTATATCTATACCATGAAGGGTATAGCACCCTCCAAAATCTATAAAGAAATAAGGGGGGATGAATAGATGGATAGGAAACAAATGGTGAGGGAAGAAGACAAGCGAAGGATCTCTGGGTAGGGAGCAGTTAAGTAATAGTAAACCAAGTTATGGAGCAGAATTTAATGAGAATCACCAGGGAAGAGATGTGTATATGTGGAGTACATATATATGTGTATGTGTGTATATATCTATATCTATATCTATCTATCTATCTATCTATATATATACATAAATATATCTTTTCTTAATTATAGTTTGCTTGGGGGTGTTAGGAGGATGAAAGTTAGATATGTGTGTGTGTGAGTGTATGTGTGTGTATGTATGTGTGTATATATATCTACATATCCTTTCTTAACTATAGCTTGCTGAGGTGGGAGAGTGGAATGAAAGGGAAGAAAAATAAAATAAGGTGCACAGCAGAGAACAAAAGAACAGTTTACAAGGAAGTAAAGAAAAGACAGACACTTGAAAATAATTTCTTCTAATGTGTATATATATATATATATATAATGTGTATATATATATATATATATATATATATATATACATACATACATACACACACACACTTTCTTAAATTGGTATTTGTTGTTATATATTTTGAATCCTCCTTGATGTGTTGCTGGGCACCTGATAATATTCTCTTTTGTTTTGTTTCATTTTTTTATTGCTTTTCTGTTTTTCTTTTTGCTTTTTCTATTTATTAAAATAAAATAAATTTGGGAAAAAAAGAAAAGTCTCTTTAAATATAGGTTTATAGAAAAAATTAGTTTATTGTCATTATAAGGATAGGTTTATTTCATTTCTTTTTACTCTGCTGTCTTTGAGTGACCAATTCAATTCAATCATTTAAACTCACTTGTTTGTGTGTCTTTCTTGAGAATAAATTAACATTTTCTTAAAAAAAAAAAAGAAAGTATATTTGATATGAACTCTTAGGCTTAGAAGAGATGATGTTGGCATCTTTTTTCTAGGGTTGTATGACCTTCTGATAAGCTTGGACTCAAAGGTCAGTGATAAGTGCTCCCAAACATATAGGCCAATGACTAAATAAAGGAGTTTTATGTTCAATTCTTTCAGATAAAAGACCCCAATTTCAGTAAAGGACAAGTAAGTGAACAGGTAGTCACCTGCCATATTTGTTTCCTGTCAGATTATATTGTTAGTGGCAGGTGAGATGCTAAATACAAAATGATTAGAACCTTAGTACTCTACAGTATTCCAAAGGATCTGTGGTCTCATTCTATGAGTATCACCTCCAATGATGGAAGTCACAATCTATCCTGTGCAGCCCTTGTCCCATACCTTCCCAAAATTCATTACCAGAGTCTATTCAATATTTGAGGGAACATATTCATGTTCTGAAGTCACTAGGATACCAAGAGTGCATGCAGGCCATACCATTGGTTATCCCTTGCTCTTGCTACTATATGACTCTCTTTTTTGCCCAGCTATATTTTTAAATAATATCTTTTACAACACTTCCTCTACATAACTCCTTACATTTAATTTGTTTGCCTTTCCATTACACTTTGGTTTATTTTAAAATTTAGAACTCTAATTGACCAATGGATAGTAATTGTCATACCTTCACTCCTTTCCTCCCTACCCAAGCCAAGATTACTTTCAAATTCTTATACATAGTCCAGATGGTTAGAATACTAATAATTGATTAATGTTGTAAAAAAGGGACTTTTCAACTTTTAAAGAGATGACTAGCTTCTGACCTCAATCCCAGACAGTTCATCTGGTACTGACTTACCAGTTATATTATTAATTATTTTATTTTTCTAGAATTAATTTAGCATCTGTATATCCAACACTAACTAGACTCTGTGCTAGTGAAGCATTCTTAATCTCATCCAAGAGAGCTTGTGTGGCTCAATGGTCCCTACTTAAAAATCAACTCAAAGTTAATGTCTTACAGGTAGGCAGTCAGTACCATCACCTTGGTACATAGAAAGACCTCAGTTTTTCAGTGTTTTAAGAACCAAAAAAAAGTGGCAAAAGCAATATTACTAAAAGATTGCCTGTCACAGTTTATTAAAGGCCAACTAAAGATGGGAAACATGTAAATTAATGACAGAGCAGCCAAACATAAGACTTCCTTTCTTGTGTGGATAAATGTTGCAGAGGGGATAGACAGATATTGCATGCATGACATAGTATGCTGCCTTGCTTCTTCGTGATGAAGCATATGGGGTATATCAAGGGAATTTACCCAAGAAAATACCAGCAGCCAAACACCCGTTGGGCTTGAATTTAGAGATTATTGAATTTTTCTAAATGGAGTTTGTGTCTACCTTTGCTGCTGGTTACTGGCTTATGATATTAATCCAAAGCATAAATAGGTTCCTTGACTTTCCTTAAATTCTCTACCCTTGGGCCTCAAACCTTTTGGAGAATTCATCATAGTAGTCTTTTGCCTCTACAGTTTCTCAGTCATTGAGGAGGAATGAGAGAAATGATTATTTCTTTCTTATTTTAATAAGCAGTTACTGAATTAGGATTAAAGGTTCTTTCATTTCCTTATTCAGAAATCAACCTTTATTGGAAATCTTGGGAAAAACTTACCCAACCAGGTCAAATGAATTGTTGCATTCTTATTCATTATATTTACTCAGAAAGATCTGGGAAAATGTGGATCCTCTTTTGTCAGACAAGTAATATGGAATTTGATAAATCTCTTTGATCAAGATTTGGGTTCCCATTGTCAAGGCCCTAATTGGAATAAATTCCTCTCATTATAATATTTTTTCATTCATCATATTGTAACCAATCAGAGTTGATTGCCATCCTCAGTAACACCTACCCTTCCAAGAGCATATATGTATTGAGTGGGTTCCATGAGAGATTTTTGACATTCAAGAGTGTCATTAACCCTTTTATTAGTAAAATATGAGCATTATTAATAACATGGTTAATTATCCAGAGACTATGTATCTTGAAATTTTTAAATTTCACAGGAGGAGGAGTTTTGGTGATGATGAAATCCTTACTCTGAAATTAATGTTTGTCCCTAGGACCAGCACAAACCTTTGATTCCAGCCCAGCTAGCCCACTTACTGTCTCTGAAGTCTGCCTCCTTCATTCCTGTCTCTGATTTTTTTTCTTTCCTTTGTTACCTTTGCTTGGAGTGGAATTTCCCACTCTCACTTCTCTAGCTTTCTAATGTCTAACTACCTTTCAAGGTCCAGCTCAAATTCCTCCAGGGGTTTCTTTGATGACCTTACCCAAAGTGTGATCATTTGCTTTTCTGAGCTCCCAGTACTTGTTATTGATATGACTGCTTTGACATCAATACATTCTGTGTTATAATGCTATTATTATCTCATTAGTCCTAGGCATGTGATGAACTACTTGAAATCAAGGACCACTCCTATGCGTCTTTGTATGGACAAACTTCCTTAAGCCTTATTTCTTCATCCAAAAAAGGGAGGTGCTTTACTTGTGATAGTTGTCTTACAAGATACTTTGTAAACCTTGAAACACTATGGAATTTATGGAGGTTTTTTTAATCCTGTTCCCTACAATATTTGGCATAAAACTATACACATAGTAGGTGCTCAAAACATTTTTTGGTTGGCTGATTGTAGCCTGCTGATCCCAGGCATCTCTCTTGGCGGCTACTGAATGAGTCACCAGATGGTTGCCTTTGTTAGTCTCCTTCTTCATGGGGTGGATTTGAATTTTCCATCTCAAGGGTAAAATGCTTTTGATCCTCTTAGGCTAAGTGGTTCAACTTCCCTTCTGATTCCAAAATAGAAAAACTATGGGGTGCTAAGTCTGAGGAGATTACTATTATTCTTCCTTCTGGTAATAATAGTACCCAGTGCTTCTAAGCAATGGAGAAAGCTTCCAGTCAGCATCTCTCCTGGACTTAAATGCCTTTCTGCAGTGCTAATGTATGAGTTGTTGATGCTCGAGAGTTCTTGTGGATGAGTTCAGTGGGCCGACTGTGGGCAGAGGTTGCTGGGAAAGATTCCAGTGCTTCAATTCCATTATTCTCCATAGCTACTGTTGTGTCTCAGAGGAAGTTCATAATGATAATGATGACCAATATTTAGGTAGTACTTAAAGGTTTTTACAGTGGCTTTACATGTGTTATTTCATTTGATCTTCAAATGTTACCTTCTTAGGAAAGTGATATTTTCCCCCATTTTGAAGATGGGAAACAGACCAAGAAAAATTAAGTGACTTACTTGTCTTAAGCAGCTATGAAGTATCTGAGGCAGAATTCAAAATTAGGTATTCCTCTGGTCCAAAATTCTGTCAACTATTTTGATATTTATTTTTCAGCCTTATTGGGGAATGAGACTTTCCCCATAAGAGTTGTGATAAGCAAACTTTACTTTTTTTTAAAACCCATCGAATTTTTCTACTTAAAATATTCTTTATTGATATCTTTTGTTTTTATATCACCCACGTTTCCAAGTGTACATCTCATATATAGATGAAACCCTTCAGAGCATTACAATTCTCATTCTATATGTAATCTGTATTTATATATGTTCACTATTCTATATGTAAAGCCACTGCATGTAGAAGCTAGACTGAAGTCAGGAACACCTGAATTCAAATTTGGCCTTAGACACTTCCTAGATACATAAATCTAGGCAAGTTACTTAACCTTTGACTGCCTCAATTTCCTCAATTACAAAAATAGCACCTTAACTCTCAAAATTTTTGTGAGGATAAATTGTAAAATGCTTAGCAGAATATCAAGCAATAGAAAACACTTAAGTTCTTGTTTCCATCTTTTCTTAATAAATGTTTCATTTATTCTCCTTCAAAGAGAACTATTTATTGTAATAGAAATAAAAGAAGTAAAAAGAGAGAAGGCAATTTCAGTGAAATTAACAAACATTTTGATAAAGTCTGATATTATATGAAATGTATCATACTCAAAGTCCTTCAGCACAAGCACCCTTTAGTTTATCTTTTACATTTAAAAATTTTTTAAATATTTTAAATCTTTCAGAAATGTACTGTACATTTCTCTATTTTCTTCTGAAGAATATTAAAAGGTAATAGAGACACCTTTGATGGAGAGCTAGACTTTTGAGTTAGAAATCCTTAGGTCCAAATTCCACCTCTAACTCTAACTAGCTGTGTGACCCCAAGCAAGCTATTTAATTCATCAGTGCCTCAGGCAACACCCCAAGACTACAAGTTACAGAGGAATTGCTGATCTATATCAAGTGGAAGAAGCTTCCATACTGGGAGTCCCCATACTAATTAAATCTCATGTCTAAACCATCTTTTGTCCTCCCTCAAATTTGCATATAATTATGATTTTATCACCTTTCATTTTTATAATGCATTTTTTTCTCCACATTGCATTGATACATGCATGGATTTATATTTCTCCATTTTCCAGTTTAAGAATTGAGGCCCGGAAAAGTTCAACTCCATAGCTGTGTTAGGTTAGTAACTTGTCCTAAAAGAGGTCATAGCTGAGTTTGGAAGCTGGATGCAAAGATGTCATTTTTGTGTCCCTTGCAGATTAGATCTAAATCTAATGAACCAAAATAAAAGTTCACCTATAAAAAATAATGGGATTGTTAAAAAAGAAAAAAAAATTTGAATGATCAGATGAAACAACCCATGGAGATAAATGCCTTACTCTTAGTTGTAGTTGTAACTCTTAATGATAAGAGAGCAATAAGTAAGAGATGATAGAGGATGAATAAATATTGAGAATCAAAGCTTTTTTCTTGTTGCTGTTGTTATTCAGTTGCATCTGACTCGTCATGGCCCCATTTGGGATTTTCTTGGCAGAGATACTGGAGTGGTTTGCCATTTCTTTCTCCAGCTTAAATGAAAAAACTGAGGCAAACAGAATTAAGTAATTTGTTCAGAGTCACATAGCTAGTAAGTGTCTGAAACCAGATTTTAACTCAGGAAGATGAGTGTTCCTGACTCTACACCAGGCACTCTTATCCACTTCTCCATGAAGTTGCCCATAAAAATATCTCAAATGTGTTTAAAACTGAATGCATTATTCCTTTCCTCCCCCACCCAATTCTTCCTTCTTCCAAACTTCTATATTTCTATAAAAGCACCACCATCATTCTTATTTCTCAGGTTCATAATCTTGGCACTGTCTTTAGATTTCTTCAGCCCACATATTTATTCATTTGCCAGAATTTGCCATTTCTTCCTTCACAACATCTCTGACATCCAACCCTTTCTGTCCAGCTACTGCTTTAGTTCAGGCCCTTATTGTAACAGCTTCCTAATTGATGATTCTGACTCAACTTTCTCAACTCAAATCTACCTTAAAGGTTATCACCAAATAAATTTTCTTTAACTTCAGGCTCTGCCATTCATCCAATTTCAGTGGCTTTCCATAGCCTCCAGGATAAAACATAAATTCCTCTATTTATCTCTTAAAGCCTTATACCATTTCACCAATCTATCTTTCCAGTCTCATTGGATGTTACTTACTTGGATATTGTTCCATCTTCCTCATTCTTCTGTTTAACCAGTTGGCCTTTTGAGTGTTCCTTTCATCTCCTTGCATTTGCACTGGCTAGCTCATGCTTGGAATGCATCTTCCCTCCCCCTTAATATCATCTCATGGATTCCTTCTCTTTCTTTAAGATAGAACCTAGGCTGAGGCAGCTAACTGGTGGAATGGATAGAGCACCACCCTGGGAGTCAGGAGGACCTGAATTCAAATTTGCCCTCACACCCTTGACACTTACTGTGTGATCCTGGACAAGTCATTTAACAATGATTGCCTCTTAACAATAGCAACAAAAGATACAACTCAGGTGCCATCTTTTGCATGAAACCTTTCCTGATTCATCTTTGCACTTCCAATTGCTAATACCCTCCCTTCCAAACTACCTTTGTATTTAACTACTTTGGATATATTTTTATTGATTAACTATATTTAACCTGTATATATTTTATATGTACTTCTCTTCTCCCCTATTAGAAGGTAAGCTTATTGTAAGCAGGAATTCTTGTATTCTTTGTATTTTCTCTTGTACCTAGCACTGTGCCTGGTACAGAGTAGGCCCCTAATAAATAATCGGATTATTGCATAAAAGAATGAAGACTCCAACCAAAAGAGACAGTGTAGAGAGCCACCCATTGGTGGATTAAGAAAAATGCTAATAACCATTTGACTCTTTCAAACACATACATTTAAATTCATACTCCTAGTGTTTTTACTTGCTTTAGACAGACTGCTTTGAAGAACTTTATTAAAAACCTCTCTTTAATTAGAAATGGTTCACATTCCAAAGTCCTCTCTGATAGAACTTATTCTTCATGCACATCCCATTCAACTCTTTGCTAGGGCCAAGAACCATACTTGAATACATGACAATAAACCATATTTTTGATTACACATTTCTTTCAGAATCTCATAAAAGATTCTCTCTTGAGACCAAGCTTGTAACAGAGATAGATATGTGTGTTCTAGAAAGGACATTAAGAAAAGAATATTGCCCATTTATAAAAATTGTAGAAAATTCTGATCAATATTACCCAGGGGAATGAGGAGGAGAGTATGTTTAAAGACCAAGGTAGAGTAGAAAATATAGATAAAGAACAGGGAAGGGGATTAAATGGCTAAAATGAATATGATAGGCTGAAGAATTTAAGAAAAGATGGAACTCAACACCTAAAGAGATCATGGTAAAGTTGGGGCATTAACAAAGAACCAAAGATAAAATGCTAATAACAACCATTTGACTCTTTCAAATGAATACATTTCTATGTATAGCTCACCAAGTCCAAATGTTTCTGAAAAAATCCTTTAGAGCAATGTTATGGCCATGTTTAAAAAACAAAACAAAACAGATTACCATATGGGACATGAAAAATAAGTAAATTGAAAACTTCTAACACTTTAAATCCATCCGAATCCATGGATCTATGTTTTCCTTTATTCCATTGATATAGATGACTATCCAGCCATATCTTTTCATGTTATGCAGTTATCCATGCCTTTCCATAAATCTTCTCAAGAGATTCCTTAAAAATAATGAAGATTTCTCTCCACTTCTTTTAATATGTTAGAGTTAATAGGTTAACACTGAATTTCTCTCTGTGTTGCTCTCATTCTTGCTATAGGATTGATAAACTTGCCTTTTCTGATCATCCATGTCCTTAATGATGACTTTTATGACACTCTTTGTAAATTATCATTGATTGCATGCCACAGCTTACTTGTGCCTACTTCCTATCTTTCCACTTCCTTTGGAGTTACTTGTGATTTCTTATTCATAGCATTTCATGAGGTACTTCCATATGGCATCACTGAAAGGATGTTGGCATTAAAAATGTGGATTTTTGTGGATGAAACCATTTGGGATAATTGAGAGTATTATACAGTTTTTCCATAAGTGTTTTCTCTCTATGTTTCTGTCCTTTTCTTTCTCTGTCTTTCTCTTTCTCCTCTCTCTCTCTCTTCTCTATATAATATATGTGCTACTTTATGGTTATCCAGACAAAAACATGGGAAGATTATAATGATTCATTGCTTACTCTGCCACCTTGGCTCCCAAAAGTAAATCTGTATAATTTTGCACAAACACAACCAATACAGCCAAAAGTTAGAAGGAAAATAGGAAACTGGGTAAAAAAATGTTAAGGAATTTCTCTGATAAAGACTTTATTTCTCAAATATTTTTGTTCTCCTGGTTTTGGTTATTTTATTCTGCCTCAGTTTATTTAGGTCTTCCTTATTTTTTCTATATTCATCATGCTTATAATTTCTTATAATACAGTAGTAATCAATTATATCCTTATACCACAGTTTGTTCAATTATTCTCCAGGGATTATACTTCAAGTTATCATTTTTAGAAATTCCACTAAGTTACTTTGTTTAGAATCAGAAACCCCGAGATGTTGATCAGAATTGCATCAAAATATCTGAGATACCACAGTTTCTCAATCATAATCAGAGACTGCCTTAATTAGTCATGCCAGGCATAATTGTATACTATCATTCTGGGAACTACCAACATACCAAATAATATACAAGTTCCTAATATTCTCATATCTTCAATAACATACCACCCTCTGAAAGAAACCTTTCTTAATCCTCTTAAATCTTTGTGTCTTCCCTTTGAGATAATTTACAGTTTATCAAAGAAATATCTTATTCAAATAAGAAATATCTTATTTGTCCATACCTCTTTGCATGTTGTCTCTCCTTAGAATATGAGCTCTTTGAAAGCAGAAACTATTTTTCTTTGCCTTTTTTTGTACCCTTACTTCTTAGCACAACGCCTGATACATAGTAGATATGCAATTCTACAGGCAAGGAAAAAATGGTTTTTGGTTGGTCTGAGGAGGTTACTTTTATATGCAGTCATGAGCTTTTCTTCTAATACTTTCTGGTCTGGCTATATTCTTAATCAATCCCTGTGTTCCATAATTACTTATGCTTCTAATCCTAAAGTTCCTTTCAATCATTCAGTGAGAAGCAAAGTTGTGGTTACCCTTTTTGTTATCTTTTCTTTTCTTTTACTTTTTGTTACCCTTTCTTCAGTTTTCACTTTGTTATATAGACCTATTGCTATATAGACTCTCTTGCCTCCTTTCTTTCTCTGGGTTGTCAGTATGTTACTAAGATGTCTGAATTTAGAAAATGTCAGAACATGTATTACTTCTCACAAATGATGGTTGGTGGAATATTTATTCACATTAATAAGGAGCTATTGAAAAATTTCAATCACATTTTTCCCTGGCATATGATACATGCTGCAGTTAAAGTGGGCCTGCCAGGTCCTGCAGTAGAGAACAATTAACATAAATTCTCCTTCTGTTTATATTTCCATTCCAAAGGCTAATTGTGAGTTTGTGAAACTTTAAGAATTGATAAGAGAGATTTCCTCCTGAAAGCTTGGCTGAGCTTGTCACCAAGGAGAAATGCAAGTGAGTAAAAATTAAATATACTTGTGAAATGCAAACAAATACATTTATCAATGGTCACTAATGGCCTGTAGTCAGACTATAATTTATTAGGAGAAAAACAATTAGCTTGTTTGTTCAAAGCATAAACAGGGAACAATTCATTAATTTGCTAATTGTTCTTTACTGCTACAGACAATATCCAGCATTTGTCACATGGTGATAACTGCTCTTTTCTAGTGCTTCTCTTAACTTTCCAGCTTGTACTGTAGTCTGAAGAGAATAGTACAAGTCCTTAGAGTACATGAACCTCCTTCTCATTTACTAATCTTACTTTCTAAATTACCTTAATATTTTTTCTTACTACTGCCTTATACCTCAACTGGCCATTTTCATCAGAATATCATCACCTCCCACTTATTTAACCCTGTTGTCTTTATTGCCTCAAACGACTCCTTGCTTCTTGTTTCATAAATTGCCAACATCTGTTGAAAATCTTTACTATCAAACAAAAATAATTCAATTAAAACTTCATCATGTCTTTTATGTATAATGGCACAGTTAGGAGGCATAGAGATAGAGCACTGGTCCTAGAGTCAAGAACATCTGAATTCAAATCTGGTCTCAGACACTTACTAGCTGTTTAATCCTGGGCAAGTCATTTTTTTTTTGTTTGTCCTCAGTTTTGTCATGTATAAATAAAATGAACTGAAGAAAGAAATGATAAACCACTACAGTGTCTTTGCAAAGAGAACCCCAAAAGGGATCACAAGCAATAGGATGTGACTGAAAATGATGAACCAACGACAAATTATGTGTAATGTACTGTGCTAGGCTTTGAAAAAAACAAAGATTAAATAAAACATAGCCCCCGTTCTCAAGGAACTTGTAATTTATTGGAGGACAAGATATTTGCCCAACAAAATCTAACAGAATATGAAAAGTATAAAGATGAAGTTGAATACAGAAGACTAGAAGATTAAGTAGGGTTGGATCACTTATATTTTGAGGGAGATAATAGGGATTAGGGAAAGAGAAGAATCAGGGTTGGGTATTGAAGAATGAGAAGGATTTCAACAGGTGCAAAAATGGAGAGCTCTTATTCCAGACAGGAAGAGTAGTCTATTGGAATATATACATACATGTGAAAAAAAAAATATATATATATATATGAATACATTTGTATATATACATTGTGCATATAATGGTGCTTATGAATCTAATGTTGCTTTCCTGTATATCAATAATCCCAAGACTAGGAAGGAATAGGAAAGGGGAGGTAAGTATTATCTTTTTGCTGCCTCCCTCTATCACTCCCTTGCCTTTAGATTCAGGACAGTGGTCTGACCAGCTATTTAATACCACCACTGTTGGTTTGTTGTGAGCAAAATAAATCTCAGGGTGGAGATTGACAAAAGCTTCAAAAAGGAACATTTTATAATATACCTTATTTCTGTATGGATATAGGAATAGAGGAGGTCAAAAGGCCTCCCTTGAAACCACCAAGCAAAGTGAAAATGCTTAATATCATATAACCATCAAACAAGTATGGAATTTAACTAATGCATAGATTTTAAGATTTTTTCCATAAGGAACCCAAAGGGAAAAGGGTGCCAGTTCTAGTACATCCTGATAGACAAGAAAATATAAATATATATATATATGCATATATAATATAGAGTATAGATATATGTATGTGTATTTATGCACATACACTTTGGGGCAGTGCTCTTTCTATATGAATCAAACTGATTAGTGCCTGAATAAGATTTATTCAGCTTTAGAATTTTTTCTGCATAAGGTATATCTTAGGAGGGTAAAAAGGCTTCAATACATTATAAACAAGGATTCGGGTTAAGAAGAGAGGGCAGAAAAGATGTTAGCAAATAAATGCTTAATTGAAAACAAAGATGAGTTAGTGAAGTAGAAGAATGGAGGGTTTGCCTGCAATTTAAGGTTTCATATCCAGTAAGCAGCAGTGTCACATTTGAGACCAAATCTTTTAACTCCAGACTTGATGTCCTTTTCACTGATACTATTAATTACTGAGTATTTAAAAGTATAAAATCCGCGTATCCTTATTGCCTCTTCTGCGAAAGCATTCATAATCTAGTTACATATCCAAGCTTCCAGGTAAAGCAGCATCTAATTTTTTAATGTTGTTTCAAAGATAGTCATTTTTAGCAGTAGGTAGAGTGTGAAGCCCGGAGTCAGGAAGACTCATCTTTGTGAGTTCAAATATGACTTCAGATACTTACTAGCAGTATAAATGTGGGTATGTCACTTAGATCTGTTTGCCTCAGTTTTCTTATCTGTAAAATGAGTTGGAGAAAGAAATGGCCATGGAGTCCCAGAAAGTTAGACATGTCTGAACAAGTTAATGGAAGAGAGGAGTGACAAAAGTCATTGGTATATTTCCTAGTACAAAAGAACTCGAGGAAGATCCTGTTTTCCCAGAATGTGGGGAGGATGCTCCCTGTCCCCCTTCCTACATCCCTTCTTTCCATTCTTATAAAAGGACATGGACAAGAATCATATGATATGGACTGTCATAATTAAGTTGCATAAAATCTTTGTCTTTGAAGGGAATCCACAGAGTTCCCAAAATCATAAATCCATTAAAGTATTAGAGTATTGTGTGTGCTGAGTGCATCTCTCCACCTCTCTCATAGAGGCATTAATTAGCATAATTAATACATGGTGTCAGTTTGTACAGCTTGACTCCCTTCATGGCTGCCTCATTTTCACACCTTTTCCTTTGTACTTCACCCTTCCTGCCTCCTCCAAAGCCCTCCACTTGTGTCTTGTTTTCTTTAGCAAGAGTGTGAGATTAGTTTTTCTGCTGGGCTCTGAGATTGATCCCCTCACTTAAAGTGTAATCTTCCAAGGCTTTGTGTCTGTTTTTTCAGGAACTTACAGAATGCATTAAGACATTACACAGGGCGGAAGCTCCACTTTGATGATGATTATGTCTCTTATCTATTTTAATAAATGTAAATTGCTGTGGAGAAACAAACCATTTTTATGCCACTTGAATTCTTTTCAGGGAAGCCGGAATCCCTTGTGCAAGGCTTGGATATATTACTGTCATTTTCTCCTTGCTGAGTAGAATATAAACACTTAAATCAGCACCTTTGTTAGTGAACCTTCTTGCTCTGTTGCCCTAATAAGTTGTTGCTATTGTATGCTTTGAAATTCATATCAGCAATGCTTTTAATTTTACTTTGACTTTCCCAGCAAACTAAAAACATGAATTGCCTAGGATGGCCAGATGTGTAAGTGTATGATATTTCAAAGGAGCTATGGTTTCACTGGCATGGATGTTCCCTTATCTGACACAGAGAAAAAAATTTGTACAGTGCTTTAAGATTGGAAAAGTGTTCTGTTTTATAAATATATACACACACACGTACATATAACACTTTGGGGCAGTGTTCTTTCTATAGGACTCAAACTGATTAGCATCTAAATAAGATTTATTCAGCTTTAGAATTTTTTCTGCATAAGGTATATCTTAGGAGAGTGAAAAGGCTTCAACACATTTAAATAAGGATTCGGGTTAAGAAGAGGGGGCAGAAAAGACGTTATCAAATTAATGCATAATTGAAAACAAAGATAAGTTAGTGAAGTAGAAGAATGGAGATATATATCTCATTTGCTCTTAAACGGTGAACTTCTTAAGAGAAAGGTCTGCTTCTCTCCCCTCCCCCCCCCCCCTCGGCTTGCTTTGTTGCCTCAGCACTTTGCACAGTACCTGGCATATAGTAGGTACTTAATAAATACTAGTAATCTAACTAGTTTCACTGCTGAAAAAGTCTGCTTTTTGAGTGGTTGTGGCTAAACTAATTCATCCCCTTGACCATGAACCCTTAGGCAGTGTCTCCCCAGGTTTTGTTTGCTCAGTCCTCAGATAAGTCCATTGCCACGTTGGTGCTTGAAACCTTCTTAGTGTGGTAGAAATGGCAGAAGCTGTTAGCATCCTGCTAGCGTCACTGCATGCATGCAGGGCCACCTTTGTGTAACACTGGAGTAGGGCTTTATCAGAAGAAAAACTTTATACTATTAATAGTATAAATGATGTAGACTTTATTTAGGTTTTCCCTTCCCAGGAATGAAGCCCACTAAGGTAGTTGCCTTGGTGGTAAATTCCACACTGTCTTCAGAAAGTGCAAGGAGAATATGACAAAGGCAGTTGTCATGAAAGAAGCTGCATCCAATTTGAAAAAATATATATATTAAGGAAAAATTTCAAAGAACCAAAATTCTTGAGGACATTCTGGTCAATTGAACCTAGAGCAATGTGTGGAACCTGGAAAAAGACAAATTTAGGCTCAATATCAAGAGAAACTTCCCAATGAAAGGTGAATTAACTGACTTCACAGGTGGAGATCCCCTATCAGCAATGGATAGAACTTACAAAAAGGCAAGTTTAGGTTCAATATCAGAAGAAATTTTCTATTGAAAGGCGAATTGGCTGACTCCAGAGATAAAGATCCCCTATCCTAAAAGGTCTTGAAGCCTAAACTAGATGAGTTTTTCTCAGATAAGTTATAGAATGTCAGGGATACTTTATATGTATAGGTTTGGGCTGCTTGGCTATTGAAGGCTTTCTAACTCTTCAGTTCCATGAATCTTGCTTATAAAGGAGAATTTTCATCTGGGGAAGCCTTTGGCCTCTTCCCAGAAGATAGTTTTTAGATGCATAGAATAGAATACATTGGGTTACAAAGGAAATCAATTATTTTGAAATAAAGTGATCAAAATAGAAAAAAAATTTCCACCCTTCTGATTAAGAGCATCCCTGGTTTAAACAAAAAAATCATTCTCATTTCTATTATGGTGAAAAATAACAGCTAGAATTTTTATAGCATTTTGAAGTTCACAAAACCCTTTACCCACATTAGCTCTTTTCTCTAAAATACTTGGCAAAACGTTATCCAAAAATGGAATCTAATGAAGATACAGAAACGATTTTTTCCCTATGATTTCTAGTGTGGTAGAGGATAGGAATTATTCTAAAGATCTATGATTGTCATGGAGAACAGTAGATGAAGATGAAGGTATAGGAGATTGGAGTAAATGAATGTATTTACCATAATGTATCCAGCCGGAAGCCAATTGTTTAAAAAAAATCCCAAGTTTTAACACATTTTCTTGTGATTTTTTTCCCTCATTAAACCATAGTACCTAAAATGTTTTGGTCAGTTAAAACTTCCAGGTAGTTGAATTTGGGTTAATTTAAATTTTGTCACATCTCCTTGGCCATACCAACATACCACTTCATTTGTTTTATTATTTAAAATGTTTATACATTCATTTAAAAAATGTAATAAATTCCTTTTGTATGCAAAGTAATACAAGTTAAGGGAAGAGATGATAAAAAGCTTAGCGAAATCATGATTCCTACCCTCACAGGGTCTAGAAGTAAGGTTAAGTAGGGTTAAGACAGACAACAGATTACTACAATATATAATACTATATAATTTCATTAGGGAATTGTAAAGAAATTGGTATTTTAGGCCTAAGTGGGAAGAGACTTGTTACAGAGAATATCCAGAAAGGCCTGAGTTGAATTGTAAAGGGACAGGAAGAGTCCATTTCAGGTTTTGAAACCTATAATAACTTGGCTGACCAATTCCCCTTCCAATAATTATTTAATACCATTGATAAAGATCCCTGTGACTGAAGAAAAATGCAAACTCAGCTATATATAATAGATCAAAGACATCCCTTTGAACTTAGAACAGGATAAAGCAGTCTACAGTAGAGACCAAAGACATTTGCGAGAAATGTATTTGAAGACATTGGTATGAAAATTTTGCTCTGACGTGTATCACAACTATTTATAATTCTAAGTGCCCCAAATCTGGGTCTAACCATTTGCATCTCAGTGGATTAGGTTTGTTAGAATGGATACAGGAATATCAAAGAGTGTATTATGTATTGACTCTATAATCATTGGAAACATATATATTTGTCTTTCTGACTAATAAATTTGAAGGCTGCATAAGTCATTCTTCTGCCTGGCCCTTGATTCCACATCCTTTATAACTACTGGAGCTGGACTTCAACATCGGACTTTAAAAGATAGGTAGAAATTGAAAAGAGCAGGAGAGATGGAAAGAGCTTGAGCAAAGATACAGTCAGGAAACCATACTCTTGGACTGGCAGTCAGTTGAATTTGGTCAGAATATAAAATTAAAGTATGTTGTAGTTAGAATTACTTTTCAATTTGGACCAAAGTATTATCCAGTGTGGCAGGTGCCATGGATCTGAAAGCCAGCTAAGTCAGTTAATCAACACTCCATTGATCGCTGTGGTTCTTAGTGTCAAGTGAACTGAAAACTTTTCTTCTAAAATCTCTTCCCATTGAAGCATCCTCCTACATAAGCAATGCTGATTGATGTAAAGCAATAAACTTATAAATTATATCATGGCCAAAATCCCATAACAACTTCCCTGATCCCAATTTGTCTCTCTTTTTGCCATGAGGCAATCTTTGCCAAAGTTGACCAATAGTAGTTGTTGCTGTTCAGTGGTTTTGTAATATCTGATTCTTTGTGATTCCATGGATCACAGCACACCAGGCCCTTCTATGTTCCATTATCTCTTGAAAACAATTCAAGCTCATATTTGTTGTTTCCATGATATTATCTGTCTATCTCACCTCCTGCCATCTCTTTGTCCTTTTGCTTTTAATCTTTCCCAACATCAGGGTCTTGTCCAATAAAAGCTTCAGGATTTGGCTCAATAGTAAAGAATAGTTTTTTGACTTTTCACCCATTCAGCTATATTCTTCTCCCCTTTCCTGTTGGAGTTCTGAGTGCCATTCTGCTAAAGAAATCGTCCATGATGCAATTTCAACTAATGTCCAAACCTACATCAAGATTTCTCTATCACTGCACTTTCTAGTAATTGTTGTGTCCAGACCATTTCCAGATGGAAACTTTAGAATTATATTTATATTTGATTCTAATACTATTCCATGAACATGGGAAGAATATTTGTAAGATTTAAGTATCTGTGAAGATCACATGTTGACAAAATGAGCATATACTTCTTGGCTGATGCTTATTTTATATTGATTAAGAAATAGCAATAATGTCTAGGTGTCCCAGCTGGAATTTGGGATCTGAAATCAGGAAGATAAGGGATTCAGATCACACCGCAGATAGTTACTAGCTCTGTGACAATGAGCAAGGCATTTCATTTCTCTGATCCTTTGTTTTCTCATCCATAAAATGGGTAAAATTATCTTGTAGGATCTTCATCACAAGATGGTTGTGAGGCTAGTGAGAAAATATAGATGAAGCACTTTGCAGAACTTGAAACATATAAATAACAACATTATTATTCATAATAACAATCATGTAGTAGAATTTGTATCCTAAGAAGAGAGATTTAAAGCTGGAGGTCAAGTTGTACAATCTCACACATTTTGCAGGTGAGACAACTATGGCCCAAATAAGGGGAGTGATTTGCCTTGGGATAATTCACAGCAAAGCAGACGCACCAAATTTCAGGATCCTAGCTATGGAAGACAACTGTTTAAAATGGAAAACACAAATTGGGAAAGGGAATAAAATATTATTCACAAAAATGTAAATTAGCACATCTGGTTCTGTGACTCATCACCCCTTTTTTAGGGGTGGTAACAGTGGTACACATAATAAATGTTTCAGACTTCTGCCTCATTTTTCAAATAGCATCTTGAATTGTTTGCTAGATATTGAATATAATTCTGGTACAAGTAATAAATGTTTCAGACTTCTGCCTCATTTTTCAAATAGCATCTTGAATTGTTTGCTAGATATTGAATATAATTCTCCCTTTTCTTCTTGAAGAAGGGCTCACAGTGTGGCAGCTTTTTGCCCCATGCCTGTTTTTTGATTCTCCAGAGTACAAAGTGATTCTTTCCAAACTCATATTTTTAGAAATAATTTCATTTAGTTGAAGGGACTGCTAGGTGTTGTTTGGTGTATATAGGAAAAACCAAGTATCCAGGAAGACAGAGAGGAAGAAGAGGAGGAGGAGAAGAACCATTCTTCTTGAACCATTTCAAAGAACTTTTTTCCTTGCTGCCTCATTTGATCTATTTTGTAACTGTGGTGTAGGAGGGTAGGGATATTATCCTCATTTCACAGATATAGAAATTAGGACATATTGGAAGGTGAAGCTACTTTCTTGAGATCACATGGTAGGTCACTGACAAGACATACTAAACCCAGGTTTCTTTAATAATAATTTATTGCATTTAAAAAATTATATTATTAAAAATGCACTACACTTCCCCTTGAGAATTCCAAGCTGGAGTTGTTTCTGCCCTTAATATATATATATATATATATATATATATATATATATATATATATATAATATATATATATATATATATATATATATAATAAGCTCCAGTAAAATATAATCTTCTTGAGGGCAGAGATGTTTCTTTTTTTGTCTGATACACTGAAGCTTAACAAATGCTTGTTGAATTGAAGATAACACAATTTGAACTATAAATTCCCAGAGGATGGTGACTGGCCCTAGGTAGTCAGTCCTCTGTATACAGTGCTCAGTGTATGGAATCATAAACCAATAGATGCTTAAATCTTTCTTGATGTCAATCATGATATTGATGAGTATTCCTATCTTAAAGTGGTTATATTAGGATGCAAAAAGGAAAATTTTTCTCTGATCATGCAGTGATCATTTTGTAAGCAGTGGAAATAGAAGAGAACCTATCCCAGATTTTTCTGCTTGATTCACTAATTGGGAATCCTTCCAATATTTTGTGCTTATAGCTATTAGCTAATGGGAAGAAGGGAATAATCATTTTAAATTGTATATTTCCTTCTGGCTTGGTCTGTAGTTGCGGTGATTTTCTTTGAAAATATTGATGAACTTACTGTTCCTGGCCCTGCAGAGGTTCTAAGGCTGGTGGATTACTTGTGTTTGAATTCTGAGCTTTAGTAGAGCTAAGCTGATAGAATGCAAATAATACGTCTTGCACCAATATTGTAAGCCTCTGGGAACAGACTAAAAAAATTAATAATAAACTTATAGTAGTATTTTGGTCTTGTTAAGCTTAGAAGTAAAAAGTATATGTGGTATGGATAAAGGCATATTTCAACATTTCTGAACAGCATTTACTTGCTCTGTCTGATGAAGAATTTAAGTATCCACCCCTTTAGTCTGAGAGGAAAGTGACTTATGCTAGATCTCAGAGTAGTTGTTCTATAGAAATAGGAGAAAAGGACATGTGGGGCTAGTCATTTCTGAGTGTACTTATCTCTTCAACTTGCTCAATCAAAAGATTATTTATAATTTAAAAGGCTGACAGACCCTTTGAGTGAGCTGGGAAAACAAGACTGCTTCAAAACCATCCTCATCCTTTCGGTATCTGGCTCATAGGAGGAGTGGTGCCAGATGTCCACTTGCAATTACCTCGTGTCCAAAGAGCAGTTCAGGGGAAATTCTCACAGTCAGGGAATGTAAATAGTGCATTTATCTTTGGCTGTTATTTTTTGTTGTTGCTGTTGTATCTTTTATTTTTCTTTTTTTGGCAGCAGTGCAGGTTGGATTGAACAGCCTCACTAAAGCTCCACAGCTTTTTGAATTTTTTTTTTGAAACTCAGACCAATTATCTTTTGCCCAGAAGTAGTTTCTGCTGCTTTTGGATGAGATGCAGTCCAGGTAGAGTTTGTGCTTATGAATAATGAAGAGCTTCAAAGAGGTCTGCTTGCTTTCTGAAAGAAACAGCAAGCATTGCTACAGCTGGTGTCTATATTATCTTTTAGAACATTAACCATTATTAATCTGTACAGGAAAGAGAAGATATAGAAAAGCCTGGCCGAGATTTAAGACCAGTTCAAATCTTACATCTTTCATAGGATTTCCTATCTCTGATGCAACAAGTAATAATCCCATTACTAGCAGGCACTTTCTTTCTCCCTTTCTCTGAACTACTCTGCTTTGTCTACATGTGTGTTTTTGATTGTCTCCCATTCTTCTTTCATGCTTCCTCTATCCTTTTTCCTCCCTCTTCCTCTTTCTCCTCTTCCTCCTCACCATTGTCATCATTATCATTTTCTTCTTCATCATCCTCATTATAATCGCGGTCTCTTCCTCTTCCTCCTCCTCATTCTCCTATTCTTCCTTTTTCTCTCTCTCCTCTCTTCCTCCTTCCCTGTTTCTCCATCACCTTTTGTATTTACGCACTTGTGTCCATGTAAGAATCCTTCTAACAAAAGTAAGCTTCTTGTGGACACATTGTTTTGGTCTTGTCTTTCTATCCTTAACACTTAGTCTTACACCAAATGCACATGCAATAAATATTTATTGAACCAATTTGCTCTCATTTTCCCCTGAATGCTTAAAGCCTCTACCACAGTTGAGGACTTATTGTCCAAGTTTTAGATAGATTAATATTGCTGTGTAAGATGCTCTCTGGTGTGTAATATGTATGTATGTATTTATATCTATATTTATGTCTTGGTGTATAATATAATCATTGGTATATAATATAAGGCATTTGAGGACAGAGGCTATGTCTTTTTCTTCTCTATCACTCATAGCTCCAAAAAATGTGCTGACCATTTAGGATTATTCAGTCAGTATTTTTTAGTCATCTGAAAGTAAAAATATTTATTTGTGTTATCCAAAATCAAAATCACATAGAGCTGAGTGGAATAATCTAAGTTTTTGAGTTTTGAAAGTCCCAAAGTAGTCCATGTAAATGGAGCAAATGGATATTTTGTTTTCTTTTGGGTGCTTTGCAAGAATTCTTAACCTTTTTATGTGTCATGGACTCAGAATTAATAGTTTGAGATTTATGGCCCTCTTTTCAGAAGGAAAAAGCTTACAAGAAAATATGTAGGATCATAAAGGAAGCCAGTTGTTTTGAAATCAAATTGTAACAAGATTTTTTCAATTTAAAAATTCCTGACCTAAATTGATGAAACCTTCTCAATTGCTTTTTACTTAAAATTGGTGCAGAAGAAATTGCCACTTTGAAACCAAGCAACTTCAGGGGCCTCTAAATGCTATATGTGGAAAGAATACTAGGCCTGAAGAAAAGCCTAAATTCAAATCTGATCTGAAATACTTGTAACTGTATGATCCTGAGCAAGTTATTTAACCTTGTTTGCCTCAATTCTTTATCTGTAAAATGAGCAAGAGAAGAAAATGGCAAACTACTCCAGTATCTTCACCAAAAACAAAATACAACAAACAAATAAACCCAAATAGGATCAGAATGAGCCAGATACAAATGAAAAATGATTAACAACAAGAAAATTCAACAAAATTCCCTGCATTTATTCTTGAACGAGAAAAATATTTTTAAAGTAGAAATAAAATCAACATCAACCCCTTTATTTGTACAAAATAGAGAGTTTTCCTTGTTGGTATGATTTTGGGTCCTATTGTCTGGCAATACCCAAAATGAATGTATTCCAACATTTAGCCCCATTTCCCCCCTTCTTGATAGAATTTGTTTGGAAATATTGTTAAAGGTAGATCTACTTTATTGTCAACCAGAGGAAAGATTTTATCTGAAACTTTTTCAAGGTGACAAAGGAAAAAAGTCAATATATTATTGGATTGCTTCCCCTCTTCCTCTTTCAAAAAAGAAATATAATAAAGTTCAAAAGTAATCCATATAACTGCTTACATTGTGTTTCCCACCCCAGAGTTGGGTAATCACTGTATGAATTATGACTTGGTGGTCAAAAATACACTGAATTTCATGTTCGTTTTTTATGACTTTTTCCACCTTTTGGATTCATTTAAAATTTAGAACTTGTCTTTTGAGGGTTTAATGATGTCACTCAATTGGGCATTATCAGCAAATTTAATGAGTGCCTTTTCTATTCTGGCTCTTAAGCCTTTAGAAAAACTTAGAAATGTTTGTCCTTAGGAAACTCCATTTAAATTGTCCCCACCCTCCTACCCTTTTCCCACATACCAGTTGACAAGGGTCCATTGTTGACTGCTTTTCAGGGAAGTCACCCACAAACTAAAATGAAATTCAAATCTGCATGTTCTTAGTTTGAATGAGGCATATGGAAGGCTGGTACATCCTTACTCAATCACGCCATGATTCTTATTTTAAGGACATTTTGTTTTTTCTATGATACAATTGAGAGGAAGCATATTGTAGTTAACAAAGAGCCAGCTTGCAGTCAAGAGGACCTAAGTGTCTTAATCTTGCTCTGACACATACTTATCTTTGTGTTTCTTGGTAAGTCACTGGATTCTCTGTACTTCAGGCAACCATATTAGTCTTTTCCTAGTAGATTACCTGCTAATTTACATTGGCAAAAGTTAGGAATAGGATGGGAGTTTGTTATAGGAAGTTCCCCAAATCAATGAAATTGCCTGTCAGACCCCCCCCCCAAAAAAAAAGAGTTAAACTATTTTTGTGGCTAAGAGGTGTATCCTTGGCCTCCAATAATCAGTAGGAAGTTTTTCTTATGCATCTCTAAGTTAAACCCTAGTTATGAGTTCATATGTCATTGGCCAAAAGAAAGTAGTTGGAAAATGGTGGCCTAGAAGAAATCATATGCTTTGACTTTTTGATTCTCATTCCGAGTGGATTTTCTATGATTTTTTGTGACCTTTGGAATAGCTTAACAGAAATCAAGGATGCTCAAAGCTAGCTAAATGGATGAAACTTCACTGTGGTAAAATCCTAATCACTAAGTAATTATGGTCAAAACTCAGGGCCCTAAGTATATGCTGCCTCTCTCTCCATTGGGTTTTGTTCTTTATTCAGAAAAGTTACCTAATGCCAACATTCATGTGCTTTTAATTTTGAAAAACTACTTTTATAGCCTTAAGAAGTGACTGCCAAGCCCTGTTTGTAGTGGCTAGAGACTGGAAAATGAATGGATGCCCATCAATTGGAGAATGGTTGGGTAAATTGTGGTACATGAATGTTACGGAATATTATTGTTCTGTAAGAAATGACCAGCAGGATGAATACAGAGAGGCTTGGAGAGACTTACATGAACTGATGCTAAGTGAAATGAGCAGAACCAGGAGATCATTATATACCTCAACATCGATACTGTTTGAGGATGTATTCTGATGGAAGTGGATCTCTTCAACAGAGATCTAACTCAGTTTCAATTGATCAAGGATGGACAGAAGCAGCTACACCCAAAGAAAAAACACTGGGAAATGAATGTAAATTGTTTGCATTTTTGTTTTTCTTCCCGGGTTATTTATACCTTCTGAATCCAATTCTTCCTGTGCAATAAGAGAACTGTTCGGTTCTGCACACGTATATTATATCTAGGATATACTGCAACATATTTAATATATAGGACTGCTTGCCATCTGGGGGAGGGGGTAAAGGGAGGGAGTGGAAAAGTCAGAACAGAAGTGAGTGCAAGGGAAAATGTAAAAAATTACCCTGGCATGGGTTCTGTCAATAAAAAGTTATTATAAAATAATTTTTAAAAAAGATATGGAAAAAAAAAAGAAGTGACTGCCAGTCATTCACCCAAGGCTGTAGGGACCCCTAAGACACCTGCCATCAGAATGGTTAGAGTTCAGGAATTAGAAACAGTTATCTCTTTAAAGGATTCAACTCACTAAACAACCAAACTGTTCTTTTCCTACTGGGGAAAGAGCAAAGTTGACCCTGATCAGTGAAGTAAAAGTAGAATCTCATGTCAGTAAGTTTAGAACAGCCCTATTCCATTCAGAGGAACAAAGGGAATCAGCAATCAAATGCATGCTTTGATATTGATCTTGATTACTATAATCTTGACAAATGGAGATTCTCTTAAAGCCTTCACTAATGTAATATCAACATGTGTGGTTATGGATGTATTTTTCTGACCACATCAGCCACAAACATAAATCATAATGCAATATATTGTGAAAGATTTGGGGTTGGCCACAACCCATGTGTGTTAGAAGTGGTTTCATGAAAGGTTGGCCTCTGACCTGATGTTGTGTCCAAAATTGCTCATCAACTGGAAAAAATATAACAAAACAAGAGACCTGTATATAATCAATCCTGTGCTATGAAACTGTTAGTGTCCCTTTGAGGAAATTAACCTTTTTTTGGAAGCAATGGCATCCCACTCTTTTTGAAGAGGTCCTAGAATGATATTGTTCTGTCATAGTGGAAGGACCAGATCTTGTTGTGTTAAGTAATTGCCTTTAACATTGTGGGAAATACCTTCCCAATATTCTTTAGGATTTATTCATGGTCTCATATTGATTTCTTTGGGAGTTCTTGGAATACATAGGCTACTCAGCAAACTGCAAAGTGAAATGGAAAGAGGGCTAGATTTGGAATCATGGGATCACAGATTAGAACCAGAAGAGATCTTAAAAATAATCTAATTAAGCGCTCTTATTTGACAGGTACAGATTCAGAGAATGTATATGATTTACCCAGGGGCCAGAGAGTTCAAGTTCTTATCCAAGATCAATAAGCAGTAGATTGAAATGCAGAGCCTCTGACTTCAAATCTATTTCTTTCCACTGTACTATGATGGGATCTGGCAAAATGAATTCTAACTCTAACTATCCCAGTATGATCTTAAATGAATCCACCCTATCTATGTAGCTATGTAAAATATGAAAGTCGGCAGCTAGTGGGCATAACATTTAGAATTTTGGACTTGGAACCAGATAGAGTGGAGTTCAAATTCTAGCTTAGATACTTGTGTGATTGTGAGAAAGTCACTTAATCTGGAGATAAAGTAGTGGGTGGGGTGGGTAAAAAAACAAACAAACAAGCAAATATAAGACTAAGGACTGAGTGGAAAGAGACAGAGGGGCACTTAGATGACACAGTGGATAGAGCACCAGCCCTGAAATCAGGAGGACCAAGTTTAAATCTGGCCTCAGACACTTAACACTTCCTAGCTTGACCCTGGGCAAATTATTTAACCCCAAATGCCTCAGCAAAAAATAAAAAGTATATACAGAGGAGAAAATAGGATGGAGGGAAATATAGAACTGGTAATCATAACAAATGTGAATGGGATGAACTCTCTCAAAAAACAAGCAAATGGTAGAGTAGATTTAAAAAAAAAAAGAAAGAAAAAAATCATTTACTCTCTCACAACCTCAGTTTCCTCACTTGAAAAGTGAGAATTATAATTAGTATCAGCTTCATAGGGATCTTGTGAAGATCATATGACATAGTATACTTAGGTAAAGTGCTTTGTAAATCTTAAAGCACTCCATACATACTCGCTCTTATTTTTATTATCTTTTAAATCCAGTTACAGCATCAATATTCTATGGAGCCTTAGGAAAATGGATTGATACATAGGGATTATCTCACAACAAGGTAAATGCTAACAGACAATGAATGCCCCCAAATAGCTAAAACCTATGGGTTAAGTAAGCCATTAGAAAGAGTCAGTCCAACCACAGTTTGAGTAGCATAGTTTGGTTCAGTGTCAGTTTATATAGATGACAAAATAGTAGATCCTATTAGATCTCTACAATTTGACTGTTTATAATTTCATATTTGTTCCCCATGCCATGATAAAGTGATAACTTTAGAAGGAATTATTTAAATCTGGTTCATTAACCAAAGGATTTCTTAGATACACTTTAAATTTTATTTTTGAAACATAATATAGCCAATGCAAGAAGGAAATTGAGTTGAGGAATGGCTAAACAAGTTACATAAGTGTAATAGAATATTATTGTTCTATAAGAAATGAAGCACAGGCTGATTTCAGAAAAGTCTGGAAAGACTTATGTGAATTGATGCTAAGTGAAGTGAGCAGAACCAAGAGAACATTGTACACAGTAGCAACAAGATTACATAATGATCAACTGTGATGGATTTGGCTCTTTTCAATGATGTAGTGATTCAAGGCAATTCCAATAGACTTGGGATGGAAAGTGTCATGCATATCCAAAGAGAGACCTATGGAAACTGAATGTGGATCAAGGAATAGTATTTTCACCATTTTGTTGTTCTTGTTGTTTTTATTTGTTTGCTTGGTTTTTTTCTCATGTTTTTTTTTCTTTTTGATTTGATTTTTGTGCAGCATGATGAATAAAGAAATATATTTAAAAGAATTTCATGTTTAATGTATATAAAATTGCTTGCTGTCTTGGGGAAAGAGGAAGAAGGAAAATTTGGAACACAAGGTTTTGCAAAGGTGAATGTTGATAACCATCTTTACACGTATTTGGTAAATTAAAATACCATTAAAATAAAAAAAATCAAAATGGTAGCCAGTGAAAAATCTCCAGTGGGCTTAGCTTTTGTAGTTTTTCATGGACATTAATGAAAGTTGGTGTACAGATAGGACTTATCTAGTGACTTGCTTGATTGAAGTCTATAGTTGACAGCAGGTGTACAAAAATTACACCTGGTTTTATTAATGAGGGTTTTCAAAAGAAGTATCTTCAACATCTGTAATTTTGAATATTAATTGCAATTTAGTGGCTGTGTATGGTGATAGAACAAGGGATAAATAATAGTCACATAACTTAGAACTGGAAGAGACCTTAGAGATAATCTAGTTCAACTTCACTTTGCAGATGGGGAAACTAATCTAGAGAGAGATGACTTGCCCAAGATTTTACATACAACAAGTTACCTGGGCTAGGATTTGAATCCAGTTTTTATGTATCCAAATTCAATGTTCTTTCCATTACACTATGCTACCACTCAGTGACACTACTATTTATTACCAAAATGTAATTATTATTTGGCATAGTGCGTAGAATAGTAATTTTATTGGTATAGGAATTCTCAAATAAGAAAACTCCCTCTACTAATGCATTGTGAGATCTTTGTTGCAACTTTCAGTTTTAGCTAGCTTCCTAGAGCATTGAGAAGTAAAAGGACTTGTCTAGGATCATACAACCAATGCGTTTCAGAGTCAGAATCTGAATCCAGGTTTTTTATTCATTTATACCACTCTGACTCTCATGATATCAAAGAAATAAAAATAAATGTGATTTTTGGCTAAATATAAAATAGACAAACTATTCAACTTAACCTTTTAGATGTCTGTCTGTTTTGAAAATCCAATTTTTAAGGGAAAATTACATAAGCCAAACCATATTCATGGAATTTCAAAACCAGAGGAACTTTTAAATACCTTGCTCTACTCTCTCACTTTAACATGTTTATAATTTTCCACATGTAATGCACAGTCATTATTACACAGGAAAAGAAGTAAAATAACATCTTTGAGGATGGGAACCTGCTTGGTAAGGAGGGGGTGGGGAGGGGAGTTTAGGTTAATTGCAATTTGAGCAAAAACAGCTTGAGAAATTTGATGCTATCCAAAAATACCCTAAAATTATAAATACTCACTATGATAAAAAAAAAAAAAGACAAGTGGCTTACCTTGTATATACCAAAAAAAAATCCTCTCTAATAAAATTAAAAGATTTATTCTGGATAGTATAAAAATAGTTCATACCAAAGGAATCAGTAGACAGTAGATTGATGCTATAAGAAAAGAGAGAGAAACATTATCTCTAGGGACATTTAAAGCAAGATTGAATAAAGCTGTGGGATGTCTATTATAGGAGAAAATCCTTTCTTAGCCTGAGAAGAATGGACTATATTGTATAATGGGTCATTTCTAATTTCTCTGCAGGATTATGTGAAAATAAATATAGGTTTGTACATTGAATATTACGTAGTTCTTTGTCCATTGAATATTGATTGGCAAGAAACAAGGGGATCAATATTAATAAATGTTTGAAGTTATTTGACAGCTGTGCTACTATAGACCAAAAAAGATAGGAAGGGGGAGGGGAAAGGGGTGAAGAGACACAGAGAACTGCCCAGATGACAGAGTACTCTGGAGTTCATCTCATTACTTCTCATTCACTAGAGCTTAGTATGAAAATGCCTTGGAGAATGGAGAAGCTGTTTCAACATGTCATTCCCACAGTAGGTGAGATGTCAAGATTTCATAACTGCTGAATGCCCTGAAGTTAGACACTGACTTGTCACATCCAAGGCAAAGTCTAGGTAGAAAATGCAGTGTTTCCATTACTAGTTTTCAAACAGACTATAGGAATTTGGTCTGAGGATATAGACACATTTTGTTCCCTGGCAGCTTGATTAATATCTTTGCTTAGATCTTTGTAAGTTCTCTCTGTGTATTACTGGTGAAAAGTCTGCAGATAATAATAAAATCTGACGCTAGTTAGTAAACATGGCTTGCTAGAGAGAGGAACAAAGAAACAGTTCCTTTCTCTTTAGGTACTTGGATAAAAAAAAATGCACCACAGAGAATAAACTTATCCTTAGTTAGAGAGATACAAGGATCACATTTTTTTAACTTGTTCTACATTATAATAAGCACAGCAACCTGCATTTGTGGTGCTTAATAATTACTGTTTGGTGAACTCAATAGACACTACTTTTGAAGACGATGCGAAATGTGTTAATGCTTCAATTTCAGATGCTAGTGTTCTCTTGCATAGGAAAGTGAAGGCTGCTGAAGGGCTCTTTTAAATACTGAACCCGATAAAGATGTTGTATATCTGAAATTGACTAATTTATATTTAATTTTCTTTAAAAATACACATGCAACATGAAAGCAAATGAGAAAGGCTGCGGAGATGTATAGCTAGGAAAAAACTTTAGTTATCATGTGGACCCTAGTGGTTCTCAACCATTTTTATACCATGGACTTTTTGGCAGTCTGATGAAAATGATAGATCTCCTTCTTGGAAGAAATTTGGATTTTTTCCCCCAAACATAACATACTAATAGAGAAAACCAAAAAGTAACAATATCTATGTTCTATTGTATTTTTATTTATTTTGTTAAATATTTCCCAATTACATTTTAATTTCTCAATTAAATTTTAATGTTTTCCCAATTACATTTTAATATTCAGAGTTTTGACTATATTGGGGCCTGTGGGCCATATTTTGACACCTTTTCTTTATACAATGATTCTCATAATATAAAGGAAAATAATGTTAAAAGACACCAGAATTCCATTCAGTGTGGTGAATGATCATGACTTCAGAGAACATATGGCACAGTTTATCTCCCTTCTTTTGGCAGAAAGATAATCAACTGTAGAGGAATAAGACTTATATTGTCAGAAATCATTGTGTTGATTTGTCTTGTCTAACCATATTCATTTAATGCCAGAGAGAGTTTTATTCTCAAAAGAAGTCAGTGGGAAATGAAAATATTTTAAAAATGCATATCAGTAAAACATATATGTACATACATACATGTATATCTGTCCACATGTCTTTGTATGTGTGCGTATAAATGTACATATGTACCAAAAACATAAATCAGGGATTCAAACCCATGTGTTCTAACTGAAATTCTGGTGTTTATTTATCTTATACCATGATGCTCTTGAGTCTATGCTACTATGTTGATGTTGCCAAAAAATAAAGTTAATTAGATTATTCCTCTATTTACATTTTTAATCTATTTGCTAATACTGTGTAGGCATTTCAGTATTAATGCATTTTTTAAGTGTTTCACAAAATTTTAATTGAATGATTGATTTTTGCTGAGACAATTAAGGTGAAGTGACTTGCCCAGGGTCACACAATTAGGAAGCATTAAGTGTCTGAGGGAAGATTTGAACTCAGGTTCTCCTGACTTCAGGGTTGGTGCTCTATACCCTGCACAACCTAACTGACTCTCAATTTTGATTTTATTAAGGACAAATGTGCTGCCAGTTTGTCACCCTTTCAAGTAATAAGTATGATCTTGAATGGTATTTTCATTTTAACCATAAGACCAGAATATTGGAAAGATTATTTGAGAATCCATTTCATTCAACAAGAGTTAAATAAATGACTTTTACCTAAAAGACATTATGCTAGGTGTTGGAGATAGATGGACTTAAAAGAGTGGTTGCATTTTCCTAGAGGGATCCAATAGGTTAGCAAATTAACAATTCAGTCTATCTACAAAGTGATTTTAGGGGGCGGGGAAGAAGAACTGATAGATGTGGGGAAAACTTCATGTAGGTGGCACCTGAATTGAGGCTTGGATAGAGAGAGAGAAAATCAGAGATTAAAGTATGGAAATGTAGGCTGCACTGAAATTATGAAAGGCTTAAACTGTTCAAAAAAGGAGTTTGTATCTTATTGATGGGGAGAGATGAAGCTTCCTGAAAAGAAACAAGACATGCTCAGGTCTGTGAGGAAAAATTCTAGAAAATGGAAGCAAGATTTCCAATTAGATAGGAGGCTATTTCAATAGTCCCAATGAGAATTGATGAACAATGGTGTTTGCCATGTGAGTGGAGAGAATTAAACAACTATGAGAGATATTATGGGGTGAGTTCAGAGCAAATAAATGGGTTATGTGTAGTGAGAGTGAAAAATTAATAATGACTCCAATGATGACTGCAACTTGGGTGACCCAAAGACTCATGGATTTAGAAGACTATGGGCTCTTTGAGGTGTCCAAGTCTACTCCCTTTATTCACAGAGGAGCATAAAAAGACTCAGACAGGTCAAGTGGCTTGCCAGAGATTATATAGGTAGTAAGTGACAGAGCCAAGATTCTAACTCAGCCTTTCAATTCAAATCTATCATGATTTCCTTTGCTTAACATATTTAAAAGAAATATGGAGATTGCTAATGGGGAAAGAGCTGGGAGGAAACAATGAATTCTGTAGTTTTGATCAATCAAGGAACAAGCATTTATTAAGAGCTTCCTATGGATAAGGCTTCATGATAAATATAGAGGATGCAAAAAAAAAGGACAAAAACATCAAAATTTTTCCCTTCAAGGACCACATAACATATTGGATGTATTGCTTGAGATGTATATAGAATATCCAAAATGGAGATATTCAGAATTCAATTGATATCAGGACTGAAACTTAGGAAAAATGAAATCTGGGTATACAGACCAGGGACTCATCCAAACCTAGATAACTGAACCCATGGAAACGGCTTGATTACCGAGAAAAGAGAGTACACAGGAAACAAGAGGGCCTAGGACAGACCCTGAAGGTACAGTGAGACTGAGGGAAAAGTACATTCACAATGGTACCATAACTGAACTCTTTTATTGACATATAACGAAATTGAATCCCAAAGAAATAAAGTGACCTTCAAAGATAACACTGCTAGTTGCAAAATCAAGATTTGAATCCAGATCTTTTTTGTTCTATTTCAGTGATCTTTCTAGGGTGTACTACATATATATATATATATATATATATTTTGAAGCTTTTTATTTTCAAAACATATGTATAGATAATTTTTCAACATTAATCCTTGCAGAACCTTGTGTTCCAATTTCCACCTCCTTCCTCCCATTCCCTCTCCTAAATGGCAAGTAATCCAATATATGTTAAGCATGGTAAAAAAAAATGTTAAATTCAATATATGCATACATATTTATACAATTATCTTGCTGCACAAGAAAAATGAAATAAAAAAGTAAAGAAAAATGTGGAAGAAAATAAAATGCAAGCAAACAACAACAAAAAGAGTCAAAGTGCTATGTTGTGATCCACACTCAGTTCCCACAGTCCTCTTTCTGGGTGTAGATGGTTCTCTTCATCACAAGATCATTGGAACTGTCCTGAATCATCTCATTGTTGAAAAGAACCACAGTGG
This sequence comes from Antechinus flavipes, assembly GCF_016432865.1. Classification (NCBI taxonomy): domain Eukaryota; kingdom Metazoa; phylum Chordata; class Mammalia; order Dasyuromorphia; family Dasyuridae; genus Antechinus; species Antechinus flavipes. The sequence continues at coordinate 397,082,519 of NC_067399.1, read as the reverse complement.
ACTACATTCTTTAGACTACATTGCCTTTTTTATTCATATATATTCTTATTGCAAAGAAGAATAATATAGCCTAATGTAAGTACATGATTTTTATGCATAATTCTCAAATCGTTTTATGTCATTCTTTAGAAATGTTGCTTCTTTATCCTAAATTGGAGGTCTTAAGCTGTGTACTTATATTTCTCTTTGAAACTTAATGAAGGAGTAATTTGAGTACTGTCAACAGTAATAAATTCTATCAGAAACATTTGAACTAGACCTGAGAATTCCAAAACACACACAAAAATGTCCTTGAATGTTTGGCACGTAATGAAACAAAACTGTCATATTTTTAGTCTATCTGTTTTGTGATTTTTAAAAAGGGATCATCATTTTTGGCTGTAAGTTGCCCTCCTATATTATCTCCATCTGGATGTCTGCAGCAGTTCTGTGCCCCTAAGCTCAAAGTAAGTGTGTACCAGCAGCTATTAATAGCTGAATCCTGCAACAGTCTGCTGTCACAGATGGGACTCTGAGCTTCTGAAGCCTAAGACCATAAAAACTCATTACAAATAAAGCAGTACACTGTTTGGCACTAAATGCAATTAAGCTGGCTATAAATAAGATTCGTTCTTAAAGCAATATACCATCCTTAATTCCTGCTTCTGTTCCTCTTGGTACATCTTATTTGTCAGCTTTTATTTTCTGTTAATGTGTGTATATACAGTATTTTTTTTAACTAAAAGACAATGTGGTAACTCATATGGAAATATATTTTAGAGTGTTTTATATGAGGGAGATGGACAAGATGGGGGAATGTGTTTCCATCTTCGTACTTTCTAGCTTCCATGATGTTGCTTTTCCAGAAGTTATACTGAGGATTTATTTGATCAGACTACACAAGAGTCTAAGTAATATCTAACACTTAAAATAACAAAGGTTATGAGAGACACAGTGCTGTTCACAGGATATCTGCTTAAAACTTGTGAAATAAATGAATGAAAAACCCATAATATTCTCTTATACTTATTCTTTGTAGATACTCCTAAACAGCATGTGAGCTATTGACAGAGAGGTGAGAATTCCTTAGTGGCCCCTGTGTTCATAAGCCCATCCTCTGAATCACAAAATTTTATTCACCTTTGTTAAGCTCACTAATTATGAGGATTAGTGTAGTGGATTCATTTTCTTGGAAGGTCACTCTCATTTTCTGTTTTTGCTTCTTTCAGTCTAAGTGCTTATTTCCATCCTTGTTATATTGTTCTTGAACTATAATAAAAAAATTAGATGTGATTCATTAATGCATTTTGAATGACTCATTTTTTTCTTCAAAAACTAAACTAATAAATATTTGCTGAGCTTTTACTATGGAAAAGACAATACTGAGTGCTATAGAGAGATAAAATAAAATATGACATAGTTCTTATCCTCCAGGAATTTAGTCTAGTCTGGGGGATAAGACAAAATAATCCAATAGTGGTTAAATAACATTCAGGTGTTAATTAATAATACAAAAAGCAAGACAAGAGATGTTGTGAGACAGCACGTGATTAATTGCTGAACAAGTGGTAAAACAATAAATGCAGAAGAAAGTGAGCTTTCTATTGGCTAGAGTTTGTGGACAAAGAAGAGCTTAAGCCTTAAGCTTAAGTCAAGATTTGGTTAGAGGCACAAGGATGTTGCGTCAAAGCCATTACATTTTTCCTAAAGATAAATATCCACTGAAACAGCTAATGATTTATATATTATAAGGTAGGAGTAAAAACACAAGCAAAGATTTATCTTTATGGCACAATGAAATCCCATTGTTTCTTTGAAACATCACTCATACTGGTTGCTCTTTAAAATTTAAGGTTTTTAAAAATTAAATATATTTCCATGCATCTTCCCCTCCCTTTAATATCTGATATTTGTGAACCCTACATGAGAAAGATTTCATGGCACAAGTATTATAGGAAATTTTCCTTTGTGGCCATATGCCCAAATTGTAGTTTGGTTTCTGTATGGCTCTAGTGCTCTTGGGGGAGTCTATGAGATAAACCTCGTAGAATATAACCTAGTATCAGGCTATTTTTTTTTACAAAAGGTCAATTGGTCTATAAGGATGATGAGGTAAGGACATCTCTTTGATAAGCCTGGGGATCTGGCTTATTTTAGTATCTAGTCCTAGCTCTTTTCTTTCAAAGAAACATCAAATTTCCCTAGATTTTTAAGGTTCCTTGATAGAAAGAAGTGATGTCATCCACCCTAAGTTAGAGACACTCTGTACTGAAGCAATAATAATCTATTTAATATTCTTCCTATATAGGGCACTATTCTTCAGCAAGAACATTGTATTTTCATTCTTTGGTATTTTCCATAATTCAAGCTGTCAAACCACTTTAAATGTCAGAACACACATACACCAAAAAATTACTTGGGATCACTTACAAACTAAGATATCAACAAGAACTGTTTCTCTGTGTGATCTTAGAAAAAAATTCTTCTCTCTGAACCTCAGGAAGAGAAAATTTAAGTATTTGAAGGGAAAATTAAGTATTTCTATATCTATTTAATTGGTTTCCTTTATAATCTGTGTTTTACTTTATGTATTTAAAAAACAACAGTAAAGGAGTCCGTGACATAAAAAATTAAGAATTCCTGCTCTTAGTCTTTAATTATATGATTAAAAATTAATTTGATAAAGAATTATTAGGTAAACATAAAAGGATTATATAGGTTAAAGGAATAAGTTATAGTGTACATTATAATAATTTAACTGACAAAGGCTTTTGCAATAAAGGGAGTTTTAAAAGAAGAACTCCATTTGTCATTCAGGAGCTATACTTGCAGATCATAGGCCAAAATTAGATAGAAATTTTAGGGGTATTCAGTTTACTTTTTAATCATTGTTTTCTATATAGCAACAGCTTTTGAACCAATATATGGTCCTCTTTTCCAGCACCATGGACAGCTCAATATCCTGTGGGATCACTGCCTGAAGTGTGTGAGCTGGTTGTCTTTGATAACATCAGCTCTGAAAAACCCATGGGAACTGACCTGACCTTGTAATGTTCACTCAGTAAGGAACATAAATTTAAAATAGCAGTGAAATTGCATTAAATACTTATTTTAGATGTTTCATTAGTGTCAATAAGTATGACACATTTGAAACTATTGATTCTGGCATTTTTCTTAATTCCAAACTGTGGTAGACTTAATTATACTGAAGTGCAATTTATAGTGGCTTTTAAAAATCATTTTAAGCCTCTTTTCAGTGAACTAATCGGTTAAAATCTATGATTTTCATGAATCTACTCTTACAAACCTATTCTTCCTTACTCAATTTTATTTTCCTCTTTTATCACCCTCCTAGTTCAACTAGTTGTGCTAAGTAAGGGTCATCCCTCCCTGTGGAGGCAAGGGCTGAATAGAGGTCCTTAGATGTTAATCCTACAGTCAGTGAAGAGGCCTCCCTAGAGAGCAGCATGAATCGCTTATAAAGTTGAGAGTACTATCATGCTGCTTCTATTGCATTTCTTACCCTTTACTGGCCTAGGGACATGGCACAGATTGGCACGAACAAAATGGACTGAAGAAAAATGAATACAGTACTGCATTGGTAGGGAACTCTTCCCTGTTGTTTTGTATGCTGGGAACCTTCATTCATTTTTAAGAGCCCGCTTTTTAAATAACATTTTTAAACATTTCATATTCATAGCATCTGAAACAAAATTAGACCTGCATACTGTAAGCATTCTGCCTGTCAGCTAAAGAAAGCTTGTATGGGAGTTAGAGTGCTTACATATATCAGATCTAAAGCCCTCTTTGTATGTCTTCATGTGGCCACTGATAAAAGGAATTTGTGGTTCATCTGTCGCAAAAGTAAAGATGAAGAAAAGAGAAATTATTTTACTCATTCCAAGAATTCATAGTTGGATGTGCTTTAGATATGTTCAGTGGGCAGATGGAAGTTCTAGTCTTTTCAGGTCTTACTAGTAGCCAAGGCAAATAACAATAAGTAATATTTATATAGCTATATAAATATATAGCACTTTAAGGTTTAGAAGGTTAACTCCTTCCATTAGACTGTGAGGTCTTTGAGAAAAGTGACTTGAGGCAGGCAGGTAGCACAAGGGATAGAGTATTGGGTCCAAAGTCAGGAAAACCTGAGGATAAATCTATCCTCAGATACTTACTAACTGTAGCATCTGAGCATGTCATTACTTTAACCTGCTTGCCTCAGTTTCCTCAACTGTAAGATGAGGATAATATTAATATCTACCTAGCAGGATGTTTATAGATATTTGTAAAATGCTTAACACAATACTTGGCACATGGTAGGTATTTAAGGAATGCTTGTTTCCTTCTTCCCTTTTGCCTTTCTTTGTATTTCCCAGTGCTTAGTGTAGTGCCTAGGACATAATAGGCGTTCAATAAGTTTTGTTGACTTGGCATGTTGATGATACTATCACATTTGTTCCTTATAGCAATATTACGATGTAGATAACACAAGTGTTTTAATCCACATTTTAAAACAGGACATTGAAGTTCAGGGCAGTGATGTAATTTGTCCATGGTCACATAGCTAGTACATATCAGAAGCAAGATTTCAACTCTGGTTTCTTCTGTGTCTAGATCCAGGGATATCACATTGCCTTTTAGTAAGAACTAAGCACTTTAGTTTGGGATGATACAAAATGAACCCGTGAACTACTTTTGCCTCTATTCTACCCTAAAATATTGTTGAGGAGCCCTCCTACTTGAGTCCATCCTATACATTTAAATCATAGCTTGTTAGCTAAATAACAAATATACTGGTTGGTTTTATGAGGCACCAGACCACCTATTATTGTTCTTGATGTTACATACATTCAAAAAGATCAGCCAAGCACATATTTTTAATGAGGGCCTAATATATGCCAAGCATGAGATGTGGTTCCTGACTTTAAGAAGCTAACATCTGCCTGGGAGTTCAAAAGTCACATGGACACATACAAATACATAGAAACATTAAGAGAAATTAAAATGGCAAATTCAGTAATACAGACAAAGGGAGTTAGAATTGTCTGAGAGCAAAAGTTTGAGAATCTGGTAGGTAGCTAGAGCTGGGTATGCTTTTGGAAATAATAGTTGATTCTATGTACTTAAAATCAGGGCCTACTGTTAATTTGCTCTTAACTCTGAGGTATGTTTTATCTTGTTTGATTTGATATCTATTACTTTTCTTATCTATAAAATGAGAGGATTGGATTTTATTATCATTGAAGTCCATTTTAGTACTAAATCTATCATCTTGTGATCTTATAGTGGTGCTTGATTTCATGAAAAATAAAGGAAATAAACTGGTAGCTCATAAAAAATGAAAAAATGAATGAACTTGAAAGGCAAGATTCATATCTAATTGTATTTTTCTTCCTTATAAGGAATGTAACCCTTTTTTGATTTTGTACTGAAAAACATAGGATGAACAGAATGAATGCAGGTCTAATTGGACCTGGAAATATTTAAAGGGGCCAGTTGTCTTCATGGATAGTATATGTATAGGCAGTCGTATATGGAAGCAAGAGAGACAAGAAAAAAAGAGTTGTGTGTTTTTCTTAGAAAAAGCTATCTCTAGCCCATCCCCAACAAGACCTTAATCAAAAAATTTTCAGTCAGTGCTGATTTCCCAGGCTATCAGTTTTTTTGATTTTCAATGCTAGACATGGAAAGAAAGGGCTAAGAAATTCCCTTTTTTGTTGACATAGATTATACCTTATTTTATTTTATTTTAACCCTAAACTCCCATGCAGAGACATCCATTTTTTTCTTCCATCATAATAGGGAATCATAGACAATTTTGCCTGGCAAGGTCATCATTTAAGCTATATGTATGCAAGTTTATATATGTGGAGAAGGAAAATGTGTCATGTTGTCACCACTAAAAAGTGATAGATAACCTTTACACATTCTGTATATATGATAGAAAGAGAATATGATTGTAAAGGCTTAAAAAAAGAGAGAGTTTCTGAATGGAGGAAGATAGCACATACCTGTTGGGCTGGGAGGCAAGTTGTATTTCTCAATAAGAAATTCATTTTTAGATAAGGAAACTGAGTTTTGCCCTGGTTTACATAGCTGATGAGTTTCTGAAGTGGGATTTGAACACTGATCTTCCTTCTAGTTGCAATAATCTATCCAATATATCATGTCGCCTCTAAACTTATCTCTAGGATGTTGACTACTAAGGGATGAATTGTTTTGGCCACAGTAGCTCATGAAAATGTCTGTTAAAGCACAATCTGAATTAGTGGAAGAATAATTTGTGAAACACAAGACCCTGGACTTGGAATCAGTAGTATATGAGAACTCAGATCCCGTCTTTGAGATTTACTATACCTCTGTCACTTTGAACCAGTCACTTTATTTTTTCTCTGAGCCTGTGTCCTCACCTGTAAGCTGGGGCTGATAATACTGTACTGTTGGTTGGGCAGTGTTTTGTAAACAGCAGAGAAAGGTGAAATTCTATCATTGCTGTAGCACTGACATTTATACAACCATGATGGGAGATTTATAACTAAATTTTCCAGATCATTTTAAAGTGAATCCCTAGAAATTATATGTCTTCAAAGATTCCCTCTTTCCCCCTCAAATGTGTTATGCATGTCCTGCTACTCGCCCTACATATTCTCAGTGATAAAAATGAAGCAAATTCACTATACACTTGGACAAATTAGCTTTACATCCTTAGGGGAACTATATGTGACTGTTCAAATCTTGGCATCAAAGGAATCATTATGAATGCCCATTTTTGGAGAAAGTTCGGTCAACTTATACTCATTTGCAAATCTTCAGTGTTTTGCTCTGGAAGCTCTTAAAATGATAGCATATTACTTTTGGAACTCTCACTGTTGCTGCAGGAGGTTTTGCTTTTGAGAGGAGTGGAAAGGAAGATTCTGCTGTATTTTGAATGGCAAATATGGTAATTGCCCTGGGGCATTTTTTTTTTCTGTACAGCCTACCTTGTATTTCCCTGGCAATAAAGGGAGTTCTATGTTCTCACTTGAGAAAACATACTATTAATTAGGAGTGTCATTTCTATTTCTTAAATTTCACTGCTTTATTTCATTAAGAATAAATAGATTAAAAATAACAACATGAGGCATGCCAATTGTGTTAAACTGGACATTCCATTTGAAGTCCTACTTGTTTTGTTCTGTGTGAGAGGGGTGACAGCAAAATATATTTTAACATACAATTACTGTAAAATTTTTGTAATAATATACATTGTCCTCCTAGACAAAAAATTAAAATTTACTGTAATGTATTTCTCAATTACAATGCTTTTAAAAGGCATGCCCTTGAAACAGTTTAAAGAAAGATTCTTTTAAAGCTACATGCTTACTCTCAATTATTCATACTTGGATTATACATATTAAATTTTGAATCTTATATTTCCCTCCTATTTAGCTTGCTTATTGATTCCTTCTTCCCCCAATTGTTGATAGGTGGCATGTGTGGTTGAGAAAAGCAAACTATATAAATGTGTTTAAATTAGAATAAAATTTAATCTCTATGTTAAATCTGATGGAGGACAAAAAAATAATGTATTCTAATTCCCACTGTTTGGAATGATTTTTGCCAGTGTATTCCTCTCCTACTGTGAATGATGGAAAATTGACTGATTATTTTATGCTCTTTGCCCAAGTTCTATAAGCTTTTTTGGCTACTCAACTATCTTAGTAAAAAAAATTTTGAGCACACACACACACACACACACACACACAATATATATATATACTTATTTATGAATTATATACATGTATTACTTTGCTACTAGAGTATATACATTGGAAGCATATGTAAAATAAACACAAAGGAGTATGATAAAAAGGAAATGAATACTATTTTAAAATAAAATTGAATGGTATAAAGACTTTCTGTTTACATTAAAATATTATTACTAATCATAATGTTTTAGTTAGAATAACATGATTAGATTTGCTTCATTATTTTTGAAATTTTTGGTTCAGCATTTTGTGATGTAGCAATTTCAAGGTCTGGTTCTAAAAGGCATCTGCTTCCAAATTTAATTTTACTGGCTGTCATAGCTATAGAAGAGATCCCACAAAGATACTAATACCCAAATGAAAGAAGTGCATTATTGGTTGAATTTACTAAATGGAACTCATCAATTATGCAAAGCTTTTTTGTTAAAATTTGGCTAGTAAATTTCCATCTTTCTTTTTATCAATCAGTTGTTCTCTCAAACAAATTGGAAGGTGTTGAATGTTTATATCTTAACAGATGGGTTCCAAATCAACTAAAACTCTTAGAATGATTTTTAAAAACTGATTAGAAAATTCTGTTACCAAATTTAAGTGAAAAAATACAAGGTTTTTTTTAAAAAGGAGGTGACTTTGTCAACAAAAACCTTATTTAAAAAAAAGTCTTCCTAATAGTGCCTTTGTACAATCATTATCTAATATCTCAAGTTATAACACTGAACCTCAACCTAAATGCTTATTAACAATGAACATAAAGTGTATATTTCAGATAATCTTAATTTCAAATTTGGTGAGTGGGGAAAAGTGACATTGCCTTTCTTTTTTTTTCTCTTTCTTTCTTTTTTGTTTCTTTTCCTCCATTCTTCCCTTTCTCCCTCCTTTTCTCCTTCTCTCCTTTCTTCTCTCACTCCCTCCCTCCCTTTCCCTCTCTCTCTCTCTCTTTCTCTCTCCCTCTCCTCTCTCTTTCCTTCTCCCTCTCCCCCCATCCCTCTCCTTTTCTTTCTCTTTTTCTTCTTTTCCCTCCTTCTCTCCCTCTCCCTCTCCCTCCCTCCCTCTCTTTTCCTCTCTTCCTCTCTCCCTATTCCTCTCTTCCTCTCTCCCTTCCTCCTCCTCCTCCTTCTCCTCCTCCTCCTTCTTCTTCTTCTTCCCCCCCCCCCTCTCTCTCTCTCTCTTTCTCTCTCTCCCCCTCCCCCTTTTGTAATGTTGCCAACAAAGATCCAACTAGAGTAGAAGATGTCTGCTCTGCCGTTTCCTTTTTGTTCAGTGTATTCACATGTTCAGTATCATTCCTACTCTGTTGTTTCTTTGTAGGACTGTTTTAAAGCCAAAAGTCCATCTTTTTTGAAGGATGGGTTAGTTAAGATTAGACAATAAAAGCTGTAAATACACCAAGCCTAGCACAAAACAAACAAATTAAAAACCACCCCTGCAATACACCACAATATGCTAAAATATGCTAAAAGTAAATGAGTGAGCACTGTCAATTGTGCTGTATTGTAGAATTCCCATTTCTTCCTTCAGGATATTTTACATACCAAATGTAAAATAAGGTGGTCTAATATATGAACTGTTAATAAATATCATTAAAATTCAATTTCTTGCTTTTTGTATTAATTATAAATTTTTAAACTATTTTCCCCACTCAACATAGCATTTTGTGCATTCCCTATGGTGCACATGCTCCACTTCAGAGAACATTCTTCCAGGAGTTCCAATAATAGCACAAAGGCATGATCCCTATGCCAAGTTCTCATTTGGGCATGGACAAGATTTTCTATTCCTAACAAAATTCTTGAAACTCTTTACACATCTTTATGTGACAATTAGATTAAAAACTTCTTGAAGGTAGGGACTGTCTTTTGTTTCTTTTTGTATCCTCAGTACTTAGCTCAGTATCTGGCACAAAGTAGATACTTAATAAATGTTTATTGAATTGTGTACTGAATGGTTCTAATCCCTTCCTCACACACACACAAAAAAAAGTATCATGAAAAAAGGATAACATTCTACATCTTGATTCAATGGGGAAAACACAGGAGTTGGAGAAACTGGTTTGAAGTTCTACTTTGTGTATGATCTTGGACAATCATTTTATTCCTCTGGGTTTCCGTTTCTCCCTTTAAAATGATGTGGTTGGACTACGTTCTAAGTCTTATTCTTTTTAGGAATTATGAGAAGCAATGGAATGACTTTTTCTTGACAATAAAGGACATCAGTAAATGGAAAAGTCAGACTGGATTTAGAGATTATTTTGTGCCAGAACAATTCATTTTGAAAATGTGATATTCAGGGCAGGCCCTGACCAAGGAGAAAAATTGGGACTGATTTTCTATTGGAGCTATGATGCAGTCAATGAAATTTGGGGCCAATTTATGGATAAAACTAAACTAAGGAGGAAGAAGGGGTTAGTTTAAAAATTAAAATCCTGTCGCTAGTCAGTACTTGGATTGTGGGAGATGAAAGGGGATGTGCTGGGCTCTAGAGAATTAAATTTTGGGGGAAGCAGTCAGGTTAAGTGACTTACTTAAGTCACTAGGAAGTGACTTGTAAGTGTTTGAAATTGTATTTGAAATCAAGTCCTCCTGACTAGAGGACTGGTGCACTACCCACTGTGCCACCTGCCTTGGGAATGATGCTTTTTACATTAAGAATGTTTAAGAGAAGTTTGCACATGTAATTCCAATCAATCAGAATAGAAATTCCTTACACTCAGTTGCTCTACCTTGCTCACAGGAAGGTTAAATGACTTTCCCATAATCAAATACCTCAGAGGCATCAGAAACATTACTTAAACCCTGGGCTTCTTGACCCTTGGACCAGTCCTTGATTTGATATCCTAGAGTGTCTCAGTCTTATTGCAAAATAAAGAATATGAACTAAAATCTCCTGAATTTGTTTAACTTTTTGGAAATGCTTTGATATTTATCACCATTTCTAATTTTTGCTATAACCTTATGAAATTATTTTATGGTTGTTTTATAGTTTTTGTTCTTTTGTGATCAAGAAAAGAAAGATGAAGTGATTTCATCTGGGAAAAGTGAGGATCTTTTCATAGATCAGTATGAGTATTTATTAAATCACTTAAGATCAGAGGAATGATATAGATTCTTGGACTTTGGTAAGATATTTGGTAACATCCTTCCCAAGATTCTAATCAATATCATGAAAATTTGTGAGCTAGGTAATATATAATTAGGGGGACTGGGTAGCAGGAGACCATTAGATTCAAATGATATTGATAATGAGTCATTGCCAATCTGGAGTAGGTCTTTAGTAAAGTGTCAAAGGGTTTGATTCTCAGTGTCCATTTGAAACTTTTATCAGTATGGAAATCAAAGTTGTAGATGACATGAAGTTGGTTTAACAAGAATGACAGATTGAGGATCCAAAGAGATCTTAACCTGCTAAAATGATGAAATAAATCTTAATATAACGAAGTTTGATAAGAATCCAGCTAATTCAATTCCAGTTATGTCACAAACATATAATAATTAAATAGTCCTTACCCTCAAGAAACTTACATTCTATTGAAGATATCTATCATGAATATATCGTAAGTATAATGTAAGGTATACTATAACAGTATTTAATAGAAAATATAATATACAGTAATGTAACAATGTTCTAGGAATATTTGAGGGAATAGTGAATACTAGTAATTGGGAAACAATGGGAGATGGCACCTAGAATGAACTTTGAAAAAAGAATAATTTTGAAAGGAAGAGATAAGGCAATTAGTGCATTCCTGGCATGAAGGAAGGCTTGTGGAAATGCTCAGAGGTAGAAGATAAATATTAAATTCTAGTAACAGCAAACAGTCCAATTTCATTAAAACAAAGATTGTATGAAGTGAAGAATTTGAAATGAGTCAGCAAAAGGTAGGTAGGTCTGAGACAAAATGTCAGGACTTTAACTGCCAGACTAAGGAGTTAGTATTTTTTTCTTAGAAATAATAGGGAGCTACTGAAGGTTTTTGAGGAAGCAAATTCCATGAGACTTGTACCTTAGGAAGATTATTGTGCTAGTTTTATGAAAGATGAATTGGAGAAGCAGAAGAATGATGGCTCAAGAGGTTAGGACATTATTAAGTCAGACCATAGGTGATGAAAGCTTCAACTAGTCCTGTGGGTAAAAAGAAGGGTACAAGTTCAAAAGATGTTGAGAGGCAGAAGCATAGGAATTAGTAACTGATTGGATACAGAGAAGAAGTAACTGATGATGATGATGATTATAACAATAATAGTTAAAAATTATGGGGGCAGCTAGATGACACAGTGGATAGAGCATTAGCCCTGAAGTCAGGAATGTCTTTATTCAAATCCAATCTTAGACACTTAATACTTACTAGCTGTGTGACCCTGGGCAAGTCTCTCAAGTCCAATTACCTCACCAAAAAAATAGTTAAAGTTTTGATTCCAAAGTGATGAATCCTGGTGACTGGGTAGATGGTAGTCCCTTCACCAGAGATAGAAAAGTTTAGAAGAAGAGAGGATGTACATATATGTTAGGGCATGCTTGACAAGAACATGAATTGAATTTTGGACATGTTAACATTGTGCTGCCAATAGGAAATCATACTTGGTTTTAAAAAGTCAAGTGTACAAATACAAGTGGGAGAGGAAGGAATGGCTCAACAATAATTTAATGACTCAACTTTATTATGGATTAATTATATGATAAGTCAGCCAAAAATGTTAGACTACTTTAATCAGAGTGTCCAGAATACATCTAGGTGAAACAGTGTAGAGAACTGGACCTGGGCTCAGGAAGACCTGATTTCAAATCCATCTTCAGACACTTACTAGAAATGTGACCTTATATAACTTGCTTAACTCTCCTTTATCTATTAAAAAAAATTTTTTAAACCTACCTGCCAGAGTTATTGTGAAAACAAATGAGATATTTGTGAAATCCTTTGCAAACCCTAGTGTGTTATAGAAATGCTAGCTTATTATTATTATTTATTAGCTGTCCAAGTCAGACCACTTCTAAAGCACTGTGTTCAGTTTTAACATTTTAGAAGAATATTAATATATACTGGAAGGCATTTAGAATTGGATGATAAGGAAACTGGAGAGCATTCCTTATTAAGATCATTTGAAGGAAATGGGGTTTTAGCCTGGAGAAAAGACTTGGAAAAAACATGATGACTGTCTTGAAACATCCGAAGCACTATCATGTAAAAGAGCTATTAGACTTGTTCTGCTTGGCCCCAGGAGGCAAAACTAGTAGCAATGAATGCTGTCTATGAAAGCAATTTTGTTTCAATTATAAGGCAAGTGGAGCTCTCCAAAAGTTAAATGAATTCCATTGTTGGACATTTCCAAGCAAGACTGAAGGTACTGGGATGGTTGAAAAAGAACAGTGGCTTGGATACAGATTATACTAGATGATCCCTGGGGTCTCTACAACTCTGAGGTCCTGTGGTCCTATTAGAAATGTCACATTCATTTGAGTCATTTGCAGATAATTATAGGCATTCTTTCTGCTTGTTACTAAAATGGTACAAGAGAGCTAAGAAGACCACAGTTATAACTTATATGAGATCAAAGTGAAGAGTCATTGATTCAGGACAGTTCCCATGAGAATCAGATATAGCTATTGGGTTGGAACTAGGATAGTAATTCTTATGGCCTTCCATTTCTTACCAATGACCTGTGAATATTCTTTTCTGTGGCAGAAAAACTTGCTTCTTTATGAGTTTTTACAATATTCCTGGAAGTCAACATTAGTGCTTAGTTGTACCAGAAGAAAGTAATGAAATAAATCTGTAGATTTAATTTGCGTGCAAATGATGTCTGTAAATATTTTATTGTTTTGGGAAGCTAGTATGTCTTAAAGTGACTTTCACAACACTTTACTGAGGTAGGTTCAGAAGGTGTAGTCATTCCATCAATAAGAAGATTATCCACTGTGGGTTTGTATGTGTATGTGTATACATACACGTGCTGGGGGCCAGTTGAATACAGCCAACCCACTGAGCTAATAACTTAGGGGCAAATACTGTTCCAGCTGTCAGCAATCTGTGAATAGGATTCACCCTGCTAATAGAATTGGGAGTTTGAGCTATAGGTGACAAAGGGAACCGGCATAAGAGATGAATGAAGGTGTGATCGCCTGGGAAGTGTTATGGAAATAATGAGCCACTACTCTTCACTTAAAAAGAGACTACACCACAGGAAGTAGTAGGCTGAGGGGGGAAGAACACCAGACTGAAACACAAGAACTAGAGGGGAGTCCCTGACTGGGAAGCTTCTAGCTGGGTGACCATAGCCAATTCACTTAAACTCTTTGGGCTTCCATTTCCTCGTTCACAGAACGGCTGTACTGCTTACTAATTATTGGAGTGATGTGAGGAAAATACTTTTAAAATCTTAAAATACCATAGAAATGAGAATAGTCATTTTTCTCGCATTTTCATTGAAGTTCAGAAAAAGAGGATCCTAGAATTGCCTTTTTTTTATTCTTATCATCATACCTTATAATATTATTGGGAAGTTAGGTGACTCTATGGCTAAAGCACCAGGCTAGATTCAGGAAGAACTGAGTTCAAATCCTGTCCCAGACATTTTGTTCTTCTGCTCTCTTATTTGCCTTTTATTTTTTTATTTTTTTGCTGAGGCACTTGGGGTTAAGTGACTTGCCCAGGTGGTCTGAGACCAGATTTGAACTCAGATCCTCCTGATTTTAGGGTTGATGCTGTATGCACTGTGCAAGCTAGCTGCTCCCTTTTATTTGCCTTTTAAAGTTTTTTTATGAGCATTTCCAAGAAGCCTCTTTGGGCTTGAGACAATTTATCTCACTCTTTGAGATTTCTTCTGTGAACATTCTGTCCTCATCTGAGTTTGTGTTTTGATTTGTCCTGTCACCATAGTAGCTTTCTATGTTCAATGTTCTTTTCTGTTTCTTGCTCATTTTCGTTCCTTTTCGGTTGGTATTTCCCCCACCTTTTTTTAAATTTTTATTATTGAGCTCTGCTCCTGGAGTAAAGGGGGAACTGTCCCAAGCTTCCTGTGCAGCTCCAAGGCTTGGCTTTGAGCACAAGAGCCCCTTGAGTTTGCAGGGAGTAGCTTTGCTTGCTCTGTTCAGGAAACAGCCTGGTTTCCAGAATTTGCCTTTTGAGCTGGGACTGGAAGCTATCCCACTGATGTGCTCCTTTACTGAGCTAGGATTGAGGGTCTTAATTGCTGATTTTCTTTGATCAAGATCCTTTTCCCGGTTTTCTCAGAGTCTATCTGACCTGAGTTGAACATCCTTTTCATCCTGGTGAGACTGACCTTTTTTTTTTTTTAAGATTTTTTCAGTCTCTCTTGAGCTGGGGAGTGATTTCATTCCATCAGATTCTGTTCAGAGGCTTGATTTCATGGGGTTTTCTAGGGAAACTGGGGGAGCTCAAGCAGCTTCCTGATTACTCTGCCATTTTGACTCCACCTCCAGAAGTCCTTTTTTACACTCTTATCCTTGATCTTTTTTTCTTTCTTTTTTTAAATCATTCCTCGACATTTCTCTTGTCCCCTTCCTCTATTCTTTTCCTATTAAATAACATGCCAAACAACTCTTTTGTGTTGGAAGGATCTTCCCCAATGGAAGTTTCCTGTTCCAATGATATCATAGCTTTGCAATGATGGAAAGAAGGAAGGAAGAAAAGAAGGAAGGAGGGAAGGAGAGAAAAAAGAGTAAGGAAGGAGAGGAAAGAGAGAAAGGAAGGAAAAGAAGAAAGAAGGGGGGAGGAAAAGAAAAAAACATTCTTAGCATAGAGCTACAAAAGTGGCAAAAATATTTTTTCAAATAATAGTTCAAAATACACACATTAAAAAAAAGCTCTACATATTTAGAAGTAGAAGTATTATTTGAAGGAGATAGCCAATAGAAAGGCAAAGAGAATCAAACAACAGAAGAAAGGACTGTATCTGAAAAAAAATTCGTTTAGTTTGTTTCAGGTGTGATTGCTTCTTCCCTTGATAAGTTTTAGTGTTGCCCTAATTTCCCATTTCCTCTTATCATCCTTCTGCCCTTTCCATCTTTTGTCTGTATCAACATCAATTAAGGTCCTTTGCCTTAGTACCCTATTCTGAATCTCTACCTGCTCCTAGGTACTTATCAATCTCTCTGGTCTTCCCCTCTTGTTAATACTTTTGTTTTAATGACCCTTCTTGCATCAGCACCTCCTTTATTCCTGACACTTCCCTTCCCTTCCTCTTAACCAAGTCCCTTCATCCCCATGTTTTACCTTCTTCTTTAAGCAAGTCCCCCCAGCTTTTGATTGTTCATCTCTTCAGAAGCCAAGCGCAGCCACGCAGCAGATTTGCTAATAGCTGGAGCTTCAGCAGAGCGAAGCAGTGGAAAATAGAAGATTTTAATTTTGAATTGGGAGATAGAGTTTAAAAATGGAAGTGCTTTGTCGGTGCTAAAAAAAAAAAAAGTGTGTGTGAAGGTGGGGTGGGGAGGGGGGGAAGAGTATCAGAGAGGGAAAGCCAATGCTGGCTTCCCATATGCTGTATGTTAGCATACAGAGAATGCTTATAACTAAATGCTTGATCAGGGGGAAAATGCTGATATTGCCCCCCTGTTCCTTCTCTACATGGAAAAAAAAAAACCCAATACTTTCTTTGTCATTCTTTTTAAAGGAATTTATGTGTGTGGTGTGTGTGTTCAGCATTGCTAATTGCTTGAGAAATTACCTAAGGTAAAAGACATTTTTGAAGAAGCTGATCTCAAGGCTAGGGGTATATCAAACAAGAATTTATCCCTGGTAGTGACTTTTCTCTATTTCTAGCAAATAGTTTGACCCTTGAGAAATAATTACAAAACAGAACCTAAGTCAACATCCATCTCTCTCTCTCTTCACCTTCCTTCCGTTTTTCCTTCTTTCTTTCCCTCTTCTTTCTGTCTCTCTGCCTTTATCTCTCTTTTCCTCCCTTCCCCCTCCTCTCTCTGCCTCTGTCTCTGTCTCTCTATCTCCCTGTTTCTCTCTCCCTCCCCTGTCCCTCCATCCCTCTGTCTTCATCATCTTTGTCTTCTTTCTTCTTCTTCTTGCTCCTTCTCCTCTTTCTTCTTTCTCTTCCTCCATCTTCTTTCTTTTTCTCCCTTCTCTCTTCTCCCCTCTTCTTTCTTCTTCCTTTTTCTTTCTTTCCCTTTTCCATTCTTCTTTTTTCCCCTTCTTCTTCTCCCTTCTTCCTCCTATCTTTCTTTTATCTTTATCTCTTCCCCCTCCCTTTTTCTCTTCTCTTCTTTCTCCCCCCCCTCAGAAATCTATGTCACCTTGGACAGGTCACTTAACTTTTGTTTGTCTTCGTTTCCTCATTTCTACAATGGGTGTTCTAGTAGCATCTACCGTTCAGGATTATTGTGAGAATAAAACAAAATAATATTTATAATTTACACAATATCTGACATATAATAGATATTTTAACAAATGGTAGGTCTTCCCCTCCTACCTTCTACTTTGACTAAGAAATTTTCTTAACTTGTACAATGACAATCTAATTCTCTTTTTACAAGCGGGTGGAAAAAATAAAGGGGAAAGAAAAGGCAAGGGGAAAAATTGCTTTGCAAAGGATAAGAATAGTGCCTGGGGTTTGTATACTGTTAGACTTTTCAAAGTGTTTTCACATTTATTATTTCATTTCATTCATTCATAGGGCAAACGCTTTTCAAGAGCTAGTGGGCAGATTGCTAAATGCTGGAAAATCCAAACATCATTTACATTTGCTTAGGGTATTTTGCATACTTTGCATTTTAATAGGCTCATATTAAAGTGAGCTTGCCACAGGAGAAACTGCAAAGAGCATTGGTTTTGGCATCAGGAGACTTGAATTCAAATTCTGGCTCAAACTAACTCTGTGACCCTGAGCAAATAATTGTATCTTTCTAACTCTCAGTTCCCTTATCTCTAAAATGGGCAAAATAATATTTGGACTACTTACTTCATAGATTTCTGTGAGGAAAGTACTTTATGTACCTTAAGAAGTCACATAATCTTGAGCTACATATTCTATCATTTCAATTTCAAAAAGCAAAAGGGAAAGTATACTAAAATTGCTATCACTGCTATTCTTTAATATCCGTAACTATTTTTAATTAAAACTATTCCTTGGTACCTTTCATTTTTACAACAGTCTTCATCTTCAAATATACCCCTATCCAGTAACCCAGAAAGTCATCCATTATACAAAGAATTTTTTAAAAGAAATAGAAAGAATATTAACCAAATTTGACAGTGTGTCCATTAATTTCACATCCATAATCCATCTAGGCAGTTGGATGCCATAATGAATAGAATGCTGGACTTGGATTTGGGAAGAGCCCAATTCAAATTTATTCTCAGATACAAATTAAGTATTATTTAACCTCTGTCTCCCTTGGTTTTCTCATCTGTAAAATGGGTGTTCTACTTGTACTTCTCAGAATTGTTATGAGGATCAAATGAAATAGTACTGGTAAAGTACTTTGCTTAGTCATTGATACATAATAGGTACTTAATAAATGATTTTTCTTCTCCTTTCCCTTCAGCTAAGAAGAAAGATATATCTTCTTAACTTTTACAAAGATAATCTAGATGTCTCCCTAGATAGGAGGAAAAAATGATAACTTCAAGAAGACTCCTGGGACTTTTAATATCAGGTGCTTGGAAATCTATGACTATAAATTTATGTTAATAAATTAATAAACATTTACAAAATACCTGTTATATAACAGGCACTGTGCTAAGTACCAAAAATACTGGAAGAAGCAAAAAACAGTCTTTGGCCTTAAGGAAGTTACAAGCTGATAGAGAAGACAATATGTAAACAAATATTACAAACTATGCTATGTATGGGATAAGCATGAAATAAGTTGGAAGGCATTATAATTAAGTGGTGGAACTCTAATTGGGACTTAAAGAAAGCCAGAGATGTCAGTGGTAGAGGAAGAGGGACATTATATCAAGCTTGGGGGAGCAGCCAGAGACAGTGTCCAGAACCAAGAGATGGAGTGATTTGTTTGTGGAATAGCCAGGATAGTCATTGTATTAAAGAATATACATAGAAGAGTAAAATGAAGAAAGTCCAATATATTAATAATAGAATTTCCAAAATAGAATTCATTTTTTTAGCCATCTGAAAGTGAATCAATATGGCGCAGATAGTAGAATGAAGTCAAGAGACCTGGGATCAGTTACTACCATAGATGCTTTTAAATTAAATTTTGTTTCAATGAACAAAACTCATTTTTCTCTCCTTCTCCTCCCCACCACGGGAAACAAAATGAAGCAAAAATTTTGTTACAAATATGCATAGTCATGCAAAATAAATTCCCACATTGGTCTGACCCAAAACCTGTGTTTCATTCCATATGCAGAGGAATCTTTCTTTGTCAGGACCTACCACAGAATTTTAATAACTCTATGATCTTGGGCCAGTTATTACCTCTGTCTCAGTTTGTACATCTGTAAATTATGTATTGTACTTGTAAATGTACTTGTATTATCTATTTTACAGGGTTATTGTGAGGGAAGTGCTTTGAAAACCTGGAATGCTTTGGAAATGGGATTCTAGAACTTCAGAAAAAGAAGGCACTTAATATAAGTGGCGCAGGATAATTTTCTATGATTATAGTTAAAAATTTTGGCATTTTCCCATTATCCAAATCTTAGAGAAAGATTACTCTGTTTCCTGATGATGAGTAGTCATTGGTGAGAACTTCTCTTCTTTTTTCTTTCCTTTTGGATTCCATCAATTCCCCAAGCTAAGTAATTTAGAGGCCAGTAGAAGGACATAAGCTTGATTGATAAGGTAGAGGTCATTCTGTATCAATAGATTCATTGAAATAGATTTCATGAAAGGCCTCTGA
The DNA here is from genome assembly GCF_016432865.1 of Antechinus flavipes. Taxonomy (NCBI): domain Eukaryota; kingdom Metazoa; phylum Chordata; class Mammalia; order Dasyuromorphia; family Dasyuridae; genus Antechinus; species Antechinus flavipes. The sequence goes on along the minus strand of NC_067399.1, from coordinate 397,062,960 downwards.
CGTTGGACTGCTACAATAGGCAATTTCTCTGTAAATCCTTGACATGTTTTTTTTTTTTTTTTAACTTGGAATTGGGGGATGTGGGCTGTTCATCATTGGAAATATGGATAGTGCACACACTTCTGTGTTAGCAAGGAAAACAGAGCAGCTGCCTTTTCTGCTTCGTGGTTTTTATACATTTGCAAGGTAATAATAAACTGAGTATTAGGAACCTGCAGATGTTCTGTACAATGGAAATAGATGATCACTGTAAACTCTAATAGGGAAGCATTATTGACTCAGAATATTTCTGGGGATTTTAAGTCCCAGTTATGGACATCCCACCAGATACTTTGACCAGTCAGTTCTATCGTATTTTATATGAGTGGGTGTGGTGACAGAGGTGGGATAAAATACATTTCCTTACCTGAAAGGCCATTTGTGGTTTTCTTCCCTCTCTGAACAAAATGGAAACTTGTCAGGGTGATATATAATTGGTGGATTTGGCAACATAGACCTTAATACCTCTTTCATCATCTAGGGATATCCCATCATTAGTCACTCAACTATTTAGAGGTGAATACAGAACTAAAAGCTAAGTGTCTTCTCTTGGCTGCATTGTTAGTTCCATAATCCTACTTCCCTTCTTATAGTAAAATTGACTGAGTGATGTGGGTCTGACTAGTTTAAGGATGGTTCTTGTAGGGATGAAAAGGATTACCATTCTCTATTGGGAAGGGGACTGATGAATAAGAAGTGTGTATCATAAAATTTTTTTCACATTACCTGCTAAAAATTCTGGAGAAGGGGTTCTTAATACCAAGGAGGGCACAGATAAATTTCAGTGGGTTCCATGAACTTGAATGAAGAAAAAATAGACCCATATTTTCCCTTATTTCTAAGTTTGATATTTCCTTTTATTATTTAAAAGCATTATTATGAGAATATAATGAAAAGGCTTCATTAGGTTATAAAAAAGGGGTGCAATGCATACAGATTGTTGTTTATCCTTCTTTCTCAAAGAGGACCGTGACTTGAGGGAGGGGCTGTCATGATCTGCAAGTGAATTGTATTTAAGGGAGGGAGAGTTGTGCAAATCTCCAGCCTCACTCTCTCCTTCAGAGCCATCTGGGTCCAATCAGATCAGGATTGGAAATGACCCCAGATGTAGCCTTTTAAACTAAGATCTTTAACAAGTCTCAGTCTAACTGAGGCTGCACCCATTTAGCAATTAAGGCTAGGTAAGAAATGGCTAAAATCCTTGCCTCATTTCTTTCTTACCTAACCATGACAGAGACAAAGGTGAATAACTCCTAGTCTAGAATAATCATTCATAAAAGAAAACTGGCATTATTTTTAAACTCTATTTATAAGGCATTTTTTGGAGTCACGGTGTGACTTCTCTGGGACACTCACAATTTGATGACATCTCCAAGTGTGGTGGGAGAAGTTGAATAAATACCCGTCAGTAAAATGCATGTACCTTCAATACAATAGACAATTTCTTTGAGGTGGAATGGGGAGGAAAGTCAGTCAATCTGAGAGAGAAAGAAAATTGGGTAAAGAAGGGAAGCGGCAGTAGAGGAAGATTGGAGGAAAGGAAGAGAATTGGTGAGAGAGTGAGTAAGAAGGACAAAAACATACAGAACAGGAGAGAGGGAGAGAGAGGGAGGAGGAGAGAGAATGTGTTTAGGAGACAGGGAAGGACAGAGAGGAAGAGTTGGAAAGTGACACCTCTGTTTCAATCCGAGTCTGAGTGACCTTAGGCAAATCCTTTGAGTTTCCTAGATAGTTCAGTTGAGTAAAATGTATTCTCCTACTTCTTTTGGGTGCTGCAAATATTCATGTACAGGTAAGCCATTCAGAGATCTTTGAAAACAGGAGGTCTAGTACCCATTATTACCATTCTTAATTAGATTATTTTATCCAAGTTTCTCATATTTTATGATATGAATTCTAGAGGCATTTCCATGTCGTGGATGGGACATTGGACTTGTAGTCTAGAAAACTTTGGTTTGAATTCTATTTCCTTTACTGCTGACTGCCTCAGTTTTCTTATCTGTAAAATGTGGCTAATAATAGAACCTACCTCCCAGGGAAATTGTGAGAATAAAATGAGAAAATATTTATGAAGTTCTTTATAAACCTTAAAAAATTCTAGAAGGCTAGCTATTTTCCATGGAATTAGGAACCATTCTTTGCAGACAACCAGAACATATAGCTTGACAGATCAGCTTTTCTAAGTGCATAGCTTAGAGTCAAGTCCTCTGATGATAGGATTTCTGGAAAGGAGCTTCCTAAATTAGATGGGGGATTTACTGGACTGTTTGACCCTTAAAGTCTCTTTTTCTTTCTAAAATATGATGATTCTATCTATGATAATAACTTCTTAAAGCCATTAGAATAGCATTGAGTGAATTACTGATTTAAAATGAGATTATTTTTCTCCTGGGGAGCAGTGCATTCACTGAGCATCTTTGGCTAAATGGGTATTGTTCTTCAAGATAGATTTCCATCAGATGGTTGTGGCCAATACTTTGCTATTGGAAAATGCTTGGGCCAGCACAAAAACGGTGGGGTTGGGGGGGGGGGGGCGGAGAGGAGATATTGGATGTTTTTGCTCATTCATCTTCTCTCCAATGATCTTCTTAGATAAATAGGGGTGATCTATCTGTTTTCAGTTTTCAGGACCCATTGATTTTTGTTGCAATTAGAAAAACAAGGCACTACAGTACTGAAATCTTTCCCTTTATGGTATCTGAGAGCAATGTCTGAAGACCCCAGCTGTTTTATTGGCTTCCTCTTTTTTTTTTCTCCCTGAGACTGAGGGCAAATGTTCCTTAAATCAGCATGTCGTAATCACTGACAGAGAAATGTGAGTCTGCAATTGGGGGAAGGTCTTCTTGGGAGAACTTTGTCTTCAAAAATGGCACAGGAGCCACAGTGATTCTCCTGACCTTCCTTCCCCCCAATAGTAAAAGAGATATTTTGTGCCTCTTAGTGTGATTTAATTTATTCCATTTTACCTCCCCTTTCTTCTTCTCCCAGTATAATCATTTCTAAAAGAATTTCTGAGCACAGTTCCTTCTTTGCTTCTCCACTCCTCCCCCACCCAAGATAGCCTCAAGTACTTGTCTAATCACTTGCTGGAATTAAATCCCTCTAGTAGAAATAATAGTTAATCTCTTATACTCACATACAATTGACCCCATAGCATGAGCAAGCAGAATGACCCAACTGCGTTCTGGTAGCAGCTAAGGAAACCTAAAGAACTGGACCGTTCTGATAGCCAGATCAGAGAGAGTTTTCATTCCCCTTGCAAAAATGGGGAAATTTTTGCCTCTCTCCCAGCCAGATTTATTTCTTAGAGTGAACACATTAAATACTGTGAACTCCAGAATGCCTTGCTTTCCCTGGGGCAAAGGCTCTCCTTGGGGCCCCACACCATTAGCACTTGATTTGCAATTTTCCATTGGCCAGTTTTTGCTCCAATTTGAGGTTATTAGAACCCAATGTATAAATAATTCATCTCTGTAAGTATACCAGGACTGAGGTCCCCACTTCAGTTTGTGCTTCTTAACTAAAGGTCCCTCTCACCACATCCCTGCATAAAAATTTGTCATTTTACTTAATCGCCAGTCTTTGATATCTCTCATTTTCTTTGCCAAAAACAAAAGAATGTTATTAACCAAAGTTCTAGGGGAAAATGTGAAGGCATAGAAATGGGTTTCATCCGAGAGAGTCAAGGAAAATATATGACTAGGCCTTGATAAACTTTGAAGAATTGTATAAATGTAGGTTCTTATTGTCATTACTATTGCCATTATTGATGTATCTTATTGTTTTGTACCTATTTTTGAATGGGTGCCTGATAGGAGAAGACCAATTGCTATACCATTATTTTTCTTTTCTAGTTGATCTTCTTTAGGCTACTAGTTAGACTGGTCTTTGGATGACAAGGATGACATGTAACTTGTCCTGTTCGTACATGGTTTTGATTTTTTCTGTCAGATTCTTTTATTTTGAAAACTTTTCACTCTATGTAGTTTGGGGATTAGGAATATCTGGTATGGTGTTATCTATTTAAAAACACTGTTCTTAAATTTTTATGGATCTGTGTTTTATCTAGGTAGTTAAGGGTAACAATCCTGCCAGTACCCTTTATTTGTAGAGTTTCCAAGGATATTTAGATGTTTGTATTGGTGATATGAGATTTGTGATTTGTTAATGATACACGATTCTAAACTTTTAATTTAGTCTTTCTAGTTATCTGTTAGAGGCTAAGCTTTTATGCCCTACAGGGATGTATCACTGATTCTACCACTACAATGCATATAATTGTTCTGTAATTTCTGATCACAATGACCTGATCCTGAATCACTACATTATAATACTACCTTCATTTTTATCAACAACTCTGTGTCTCAGTTATTTGATGTTTTCTTTTTGACTTTTTGTTGCTTTTGTTCCTGTTGATATCGTCCACATATTGCCTTTTGATGCTATCCTTGGATCTGAGCTGCTTCATAGGCTTTGCCTGGAAATAACCTTCAGTTGAATTCAGTAAATCCAGCAATGTATATCTATTGACAGCTTTTAACACTGCTTTGTAAAGGGAGATATGTTTGCTTCAAAAAATACTTCTGTACATTTTTAACCTGTGAAATTTGTGCTGTAGCTCTATGATGACAAATGGAAAAAAGTGAAAACTTATCTCATAACTTTAAGTGTGAATAGTCTAAACAATCCAATAAGAAAAATCCAATAAGAATGTACAAGAAAATCTTTTTCTTATTAAAAAGCACAGTAAAGGGCAAAGATATCTATATGCACACACTTATATGTGTACATATTTAATAGATATATGCACCTATATCTATATAAAATCAAAAGAAGAGATTACAATAAAATTTATAATATGTTATATTGAAACCAAAAAAGCAAGATTTACAATTATGATAATAAACAAAACAAAATAAAAAATTCAGAATATCAGTAGAAATTAAAAAGGAAATGTGTTTTTAAAAACATGAACAGTATAATTGTTAAACATATATGTATATATCTATATATATGCATGTTTTATACACACATATACATAAATGTGTATACATATGCAAAGTAGTATATCTAAATAAATATAGGAAAAATCAACTGAATTACCAAAAAAAACAGTGAAATAATAATTGTAACAGACTTTACTGTACCTTTCTCAGAGCTAGACAGACTGTAGAAAGATAAACAAAAGGGAAAGCACTGTATTTGATCAATTATTGAAGAATTTAGTACTAAATTCTAGAATTATTAATATACCTATTTCTCAAGACCAAATAGCATTTTCCTGCCAAAAGAGAAAATGTATTAGAGCACAGAGATATTGCAAATAAATATATAAGATCTTAACACTAATTGTACTCAGCATATCTTTTATATACTCTATCACATCAAAAATAATCAATTCAGTAGGCACAAGAGAAAGATATAGATCTGAATGAAAACAATAATGGATTTCTAAACAGCAAAAAGTAATAATAGAAACTATGTGTGATACAATGATAGTGATGAGATAATGTCAGAATTTCTGGGATAGAACTTAACAGTCCTCAGAGGAAAAATGATAACCCTAAAAACATAGTTGAACAAAATAGGAAAGGAAATTAATGAACTGAAAATGCAAGTTTAAAATTAGCCAACAAATAAACACAAAAGAAGAGTTCTTGAAAATTAGAAATGAGAAGCCAAAAAGGCTGTAGGACTGGTAAACAAAAGAAATTAACAAAATTGTAAATTTTAAACCAACCTGAAAAAGAAGAAGGAAAATAAAATTAACAAAATAAAAAATATGTGAATAAGGTAAAATCACAACAAACAAGAAATAAAAGGAATAATCAGAATCTACTATGCATAGTTACATGCCAACATAATTGAAAATTCCAAATAAATAGGAAGTTGTTTACAAACTCCTCCACCATCAAAATTAACAAAAGTACAAAAAGAAATCTCTTAAAAATTCAATTTCAGAGAAGGAAATTAAACTGAGAGGAATAGGGACTATTAGTCTGCAGTCCTATGCTGATATTTCAGTATTGCTGCTAGGACTTCACAGCTACTCAAGTGGGTCTTAGAAGTCACCATGGTACATCACCTTACCTGGTATCCTTTTATTTGGCCATTAGCCCCTTACCCAACGTCCATAATAGATTAGGCTTTGAGATGGTTATCATCATTTACACCTTCTTTATTATCATTAGGAATGATATGATTAGGGACTAGACCTATGATTTCATTGGAAGATGGAATTCTGAGATAAGGGAACTGTCTTGGCCAGTACAAATCAAAACAACCCTGAGGGTGTACCTTCTCAGCTACTAATAGTCTTGGAGAGCTGCCCAGCACAGTAAGAGAGTAAGTGACTTTACTGAGGATCACACAGCCAAGAAGCAAGTCAGAGGTGGGTCTTCATGACTATGAGCCTAGTTCTTTATTATTAGCTCCTCCTAATCTTTTTCAACAGGGCTCAGAGAGAAATGGTCTAGGGGAAATATGTTTATTTTGATTGATATTATTATTATTAATAAATGAGGAATTCACCAATTCCTGATAAATGTTGAATGGTCAGCCATATTAGAGACATGAGTAGAGAGCTTTAACAGACCTCCCATGTTATACCCACTCATTCCACTTCTTGGAAAAGGTTGATGCTATTCCATGAAGCAATCCCCCCAAAAAAACTCCCCCTGCCTTAGACACTAATCAGGAGAGGACATTGTTCAAAATAAGGTTCCCACTATCATGTATAGGAAGTATCTTATTCATAAGATTTGGGGAATAAGCAAGTGATATCATGGAAAGAGAGCTGGATTTGGAATCGGAAGATCTAGCCTTGAAAGCTGGGCTCCAATATTTCCTACCTATTCTATTGAGGGCAAGTTACTTAATTTCTCTAGGCCACAGTTTCTTCAACTATAAAAATGAAGGTATTGGATTGGAAGATGAGTAAGGTTCCTTCCAACTCTACATCTATGAACCTGGATTCAGCTTGCTGGACTTGATGATGCTGACCAAGGAGGAGACTCATAATCATAACATTCTCAGCAACAGGAACCCCAGTACTTGACCTTATCCAGAGAATCTTTCTTTGCATACAGAACATTTTTTAAGTAAATGATTAATTAAAACAGGTTGTATTTCTACTTATTAGTTTCAGGATTAAATTTCAATTTAATGATGTGTTTAAACATAAATGACCTTTATTTAAAAAAAAAAAGTCCCTCATTTTTGCTGAGGCTAACTAATGAGGATAATATTGTCTGAAGTGATCTTAGGTATTTGCTTGGCATTTGCTGGATCCAGTATCCTAGTTCATCAGGGCTCTTTGTTCCCTGACTAATATATATATAATAGAAAAATTTTGCATGTTGATTTGCATGCAGATTTGGTCCCCAAATACCTTACAATCCACATAAGCACAGGCTGAATAATAATAGCTGTGAGAAATCAAGAAAAATTGCCGAGAATCGGCATGACTACATGGAATAAGCGTGCTTTTATTAGCAAGGAGCAATGGCATCCTTGGAAGGGAATAGTCTTTAAATCCCATTCCCACTTTCTTCCTTCTGTGTTTTCTCTTAGCCTCATAACTAGTGCCAATCATGGCTTTGGTTTCAGCTCCTTGAACATCTTATTAATGTTCAGCGAGGACAGGAGTGAAATTTAGCTAATGCTTAATTCTAGTGGCCAAGTTGGATACCTTCCAGTTTCCCAGAAGCCCTTTGAGGCTCCAAGCTCTTACATAACTGGTTGTGCCTTCAGAGCCAGGAGGCAGATCTCCCAGGTTTGATCTCTCTTTGTCATGAGTGCCCTTTGTAGGGGAGACCTGGATAAAGAATTCCCTCCCCACTTGCAATGTCCAAGCAGTGGAGAGAATTGAAAGCCAACCTGCTGATCCACTCCTACTTGTGGGAAATCCCATGTCCTATCTGGATAACTAACTCAAGCCATATGTTCAGATCCCAGAGCTTGTAATTTTCCAAGTAGGTTCAGACAAGCCTATGTGCATTATGAGTGGATGTAAGAATTCAAAGCACAAATTTATTTTTGCATTACTTAGTATCCTCTCTTGAATTTGAAGCATACTGTGAACTTCAGCAACAGATGGAATGAGAAAATGGTTCAGGGGCATTTATTCATTTTTCTATGCTCATAAATAAATGCAAGTCACGATACTGTACACTCAAATGAAACTTTCAGAGCCAGACAGAGCCTGCAGGTATTCAGTTGCCATACCCCCTGTTGAGTTCTGGGGATAATTTAATTATCCAATGAATGTTGGGGATAAGTGTGCCAGATGTTAGGTACCAACCTGATACTTGGAATGGGAGAAAGCTGAGGCATTTCGAAGAGAAGAAAGAAGTAGAGATTGGAGGCTTGGGACATATGGGTGACAAGTTGAGAAGAACTAGAGACATGAAGGTCAAAATCAGATTGTGAAATATCTGTTGAATTGAATCAAAGCCAGATGCCTCTCCTGTGACCCCAAAGACCATATTTAACACATATGCTAACGAGACCAGAATTCTCTAAAGACAAAATTGTACCCAATATCTATTTTTAAAGTTATATAGAATATATAATTCAAGTCCTAACTGAGGAGTTTTCTTTGTCTTCTTTGTACAAATATAGTAGTTACTCACTTGATTTAAACTATGTAAAAGAGAGCTTCTGCCTCTCTGTCTTCTTTTAAATCTTAGGGAAAAGAAATGCCCTTTCTTATCTCAATGTTTATTGGCAAATGGGGATACTCTGGGTAAAAAAAAAAAATCTATTCTCTGGGGTTTACACAAGGGTTATCCCCTACTCCTTTCCAATCCTTTTGCCCTCCATCCATCCTCCTTATCTCCCACATATGCTAATCAGCTTAGTCCTGCTCTAATCTCCCAGGAGCTAAATTCTGTATCTTTTCTTTAGACTTGATCCTTTTTTTTTCTATCTACATGAGGGGAAGGATTTAGAAATATTCTTTTGACTAAGGTAGATGAAGAGGGAGCTCAATAACTTTAGGTGGGGAAAAAAAGGAAACAAAAATCCTAGGGGCAGAAGACAACATTAGAACAATAACATGGGACTATTAATAGATGATATTTTAAAAATATTTTGATGATTGGAATTTGTAGGGAAATCTATGTTTTATTCTGAAAAAGGAAAACTTCCCCACGTATTTGCCACATGTAGAGAAATGTGAATGTCGTACAGCCAGCATTATAAAAAGTCATATTCTTTTTTAGTTTCCTTAATTGTTTTAATAACTCAAATTTCACCTTATCATTATCTTAGTTTTCCTTCCGATCAATTCCACATTCACTAATGAACTATCATGTGGAGCAATGGGGAGCTATTCTCATAATCTGCATTCCTCCAATCGTTCTTAGGATGCTAATGAACAGTACCATGGAGACATCAACCATTACTATACATGGGTTAATATAAATCAGGGAGTATGGATCATTGAGCTTCTTTGTTGTAAAACAAATGGCCTGTGGTCAGTTAATCATACAAAGAAACATCTCTGAGACTTGCTGCCTTTATTCATAACTCCTAAATCCGTTTGCAGTTTCATAAACAGAACATCTGTTAAAATATGCAGAAATTATGATCACAAGTCATTAGCTGAGACATATAGCCATGGCAGATTTTTTTGGGGGGAGCTTTTGGCGGTAATCTCCTCTATCTGTGATTCATGCTTCATTTGCACTCCTTCCAAACCCTTTTGTTCTTTGTTCTTCAAGGTGGTGACACTTTTACTCTAGCCTAAAAAAGCCGACATGTGCCTCAGTTTGGGTTGAACTGACCTGGCTTCTTGCCATTCAACACACTGGTAGAGAGGGTGGGTTCAGCCCAGCTCCCCGGAGAGCTGAAAATATTGAGAGTGGGCAACTACAGTCTTACAAAACAGCCACAGGCAACAGAGGAGCCCACACTGGTTTCTGTCGTTGACCTTGGATTCTTAACCTGCTGGCACTTAGTCCAAAATAAATGAAGCCATGAGAGAACTTGGAGTCCTATGGTTCTCTGATAGGGTTTCAAGATTCTCCAGGCAAAGAATAATTCTGTGCCCTGAGCAAAAAAAAAAAAAAAAAAAAAAAAAAAAAAAAAAAAAAAAAAAAAAAAAAAAAAAAAAGAAAAAAAGAAAAAAGAAAAAAAAGAAAAAAAAAGTACATATGTGGAAGGGAGACCCATAGTTAGCCAACCAGACACACTCTGAGAGGGCTGTGAGTCTTTCCCCTTCACAAATAGGTAAGCCTCTTATGGGAAACATGGTATCAGGGAGAATGAGCGCTGATCTTGGAATCAGGCTGTTCAGATTCAGATACCGCTTCTGACCTTACTAGTTTTGTGCACAATGTAAGTCACGTAACATTTCTGAGTCCAAATGGTCTTATATATAAATGGGGAAAATACTGGTAGCTACCTCATAGGACTGTTGTTAGGATGAAGTGAGATCATCTTGGTAAAAGTGTCTTGCGAACCTTAAGCAAATATGTAAATGTTAGCTGCTATTATTGCAGAAAATGGGGCTAAAATTAATTCTTTTAAAATCTAAACTAATCTTTGGAAGTAAGGAATAGGAAGCATGATTGTTACGGACTTAAGAACCTGTGTTCAAATTCCACTTCTATGTGACTTCAGGTAAGTTATTAAATCTCCCAGGGTCTCAATTTCCTTATCTGTAAAATGAAGTTCTACCTGTTGGCCTTTGACGCCTCTTAACAGCTCTAGGGCAATAATTCAACTTCTCTTTGATGAGTGTATTAGGATAAAAGGGTATGAGGATTTATTGCATTGGAAGGCCAAAACAAAAGAACAATGAAGCAATGAAGTGTAAAAAGTTAGGACAAATTAAGTGGAGAAAGGGCCAATTTACTGGCTGGGGGAGGCATAAAGGATCAGAGGGTAAAAGCCAATTAGCAGATAAACTAAGGTTCAGAAGAAACAGGGTAATAAAGCAGAGAGCTCCTAATAAGGAGACAAAATTAGTGATGAAGCCTGTCTGGGATGGAAGAATTTTGCCCATGTGAGAGAAGATGAAGAGTTCATCTGTCCTTTTCCCAGCTTGCACCTGAGCTGAGCCCTGACTTGTCCATCCATATTCATAGGCAGCCCCTGGCACTTGTAGCTGCCTACCTCACTCACTACCAGCGGGGTCTGGGAGCTAAGCCTTTCCAGGCAGCAGTTTTCTAAGCATTTAAAAGGAAAATTGTAGTTGTGCGTTGGAGTCCTCAGTAGCAATTAAAGTGTCAAGCAATGGAACAAACAAATACAGATAACAAAGAGGAGGATAATGTTTTAAAATTAGGTTCTTGGGTACCCCATTAATTTGCAGCTCACAAGACAGTTACTGCATGTTCAATAAATGCCAGTTGACTACTGTACCAGATCTAATGGCTAATAGGTAGATATGCTCAGGAGATAAGAATTCATTTTAAGGAGAAGGTACAAATGTATCTTATTATGTCATGCTAAGCACTAATGCAGCATTTTTTAGCTTTTAAGCCCATCCTGAGCAAAATCCATTCAAAGCCTGGTGAGAGAGGTCAGATTAACCTCATGGCTAAAAATTAAACTCAAGGAGAGAGCAGGGAAAGCAGGTCTGAGAAGCAACATGGAGGGATGGAAGGAGTGCCCTGAAAATCAGGAAATCTTGCTTCGTGTCCTGAGTAGCTGGATGATTTTGGGTCTGTTGCTTTTCGTTTGGCCTTTCTTTTGTTATCTGTCAAATGTGAGAACTACAGATATTATCATGATTCTAGGATTCTATAAATCTGTGTGTGTGATTCCTAGCTTTATTGATGCTTACTTAGTCTAACCCACCATATAATTAAATAAACTATACAAATATCTAAGCATTATTAATGGAACATAAGATATGGAGATTTCTTTTTAAAAAACAATAGCAATGACATGAATATGTATATTTGTATACCATTTAGAGTCATTTGATATTCAGGACCCATTAATATGCTTCCTAGAATCCTTGGACATCTTAAAACATAAGCATGGTCACGTGGCATATATATGTCAAGTACTTGGAAAGCATTATGGGCAATGGAGCCTCTCCTCCTACTGATTGCAGTGGAGGCTGGGGCATCTTGTATTGATTGCATGGGAAAGCATTTCCACTACAAGAGTAGTGTAATGGTGCTAGAGCCAGAAGGGGTTAACTGGCAAGCTTCACTTAAGAGCTTAGCTAATTTCCCAATTGCCACTTGTAACGTGACTTCTCTGTGTGGGGGTTTGGTGTGTCAAGCTGATTTTTTCCTCTGCCAGTGATTCTCTAGGAAGCTCTATCTCTATGACCAAAAGGCCAAGGAGCACACATTAATTAATAGCAGCAATCATACTGTGATAGTAATCGCCAGCAATCAATGCAGTGTCTAAGTCAGTTAGTCTACTTGCCTAGGGCCAGGCAAGGGAGTTCTCAAAACAAAGGCTGCCTGGTGGAAGAGACAGCAACCAGCAAGGTAATTATGACTTTTCTCTCACACACGTTATGATATGTTTGCATGTGTATGTGTGTGTGTATAATCCCCATCCCCATTATATTTGTGGGTTATACTATTGACTTTGAATGAATTAGTCATCTCAGACTGTTCTGGCACTGCTGACAAAATTAAGAGGAAATTTGGTGCCTGTTTCTAAAAAGTGACAGACACTGTATGTGTATAAAATATATACATTTTATATATATATACATATAAATTTTCCCCCATTATTTAATTCAGCAAATATTGGGAAATACTATCATTATTTAACTGTAGATGTTTGTATACATATAGACCAGCTTTAGGCAAAGGTCTGTTGTTAATGGTCAAATTTTGTGTCTTTTGTTCTCCCTGTACTCTGCTTCCTCCTCCCTCTCCTTCGGGCATATTGCACAGTCCCATCTATTCTATAACTATCATCGGGTTGCTTCTTGCAGCCCTCACGTCTTGTTTAGAAAAATAAGATAGGATTATAGATTTCAAGCTGGAAGAAACCTTAGACTTTATTAAGTCCAATCTGTTCATTTTACAGATGAGCAAACTGAAGCCAAGAGATTGTGACTGGCCTAAGGTCACTCAGTAGCTGATAAATAATAGAGCTGAGGTTTGAATCAGGTCCTTTGACACTAAATCCGAATGTTCATATCTGACCAATTTATGCACATCAGAGTGTTAGGAATTACATATTACTTTGAGAACAACAATCCATTTGCTTCTATAGAATTCATGATGTTCATTTTTCCATTGGCTTACTAGATCCAAACTCTCTAAAATAGTTCTATTTTAAAGAAAAAGAAAAACTTTAAAAGAAGACTTCTTTTATAAGAAGACTTATAAAGACTTCTTTAAAAGAAGACCATTATATATGATATAATATAATAAAATTAATTTATTAATGCAAAAGCATTTATTAAGCACCTTTTATGTTCCAGCTAAGTATTAGGTGCAAAAGTGTTTCCTGTCCATATTCTTGTGGGGGAAAACATATAGGAGAGTTGTGGTCAGAAAAAGAAGTTTTGTCTAGAAAGTCACAGGAAGAGTGAGTGAAATTGAATGTTATATTTTCTCCAGAAGCAATAAATTTATTAATTTGATTGTTATCCTCAAAAAAAAAAAAAGGAAATGGGAATCAGGAATGTTGAAGAAGGAATATGATCAAGACAAATGGACAAATATACTCCTTGGATGTCTGGAAGAGATAGGAATCTTGGACGAAGAGCAGAGGACACATTGGGTTGGTGAATCTTCATGAACTCAACAATCAGGACAGTTTTCCCCCAGGATAGGATTCCTGGAGACATGGTCTCTGAAGATCTAAGGCCAGGAGCTTCCCAGGGGGAAGAAAGAAGGTAACAGAAAGATCTTTTTTGAGACTTCTTGGCAAAGTACTTAGAAGATTTGCCATTTCTTTCTCCAGCCTATTTTATAGATGAGGAAACTGAAAGGCAGAATGGCCAAGGTGAATAGTTGGAATAAAACTGCTATGGCTGGTTGGTTATTGTTGTTCATTCTTGAAGAAGACCAAAATAACCTCACTGTGTTGGGGTCAGGGTATAGCTGATCAAGGGGAAATTTTAAATATCACTAAGAGTCTCCTGTAAATCCTTTCTTTTTCAATGAATGGTTCATGTAGGGGGAGAGGAGATGTAGAGTTTGCAAGGACTGAACCAGCTGAGCAGAAATCTGATAAGTATCTCCAAGCTTGGAAAGCTTTCAAGGGATTCCATTAATATCTAAGGACTAGGCTAGCCAAATACATAAAGGCTTATCCCCAGAAGTTTGGCCAAGAATTTTTTTCTATATATAATAATTCATGAAGACTATTTACTAATGCATGGAGGATTGGGATATGCATCATTCTGGATGATAGTGAAATCCCAAATCATGCAGTCAATAAGCATCAGAAATGGGATTTGAACCCATATTCTAGCTCTTCAGAGCCAGTGCTTTTTCAGAACTAGTGTTAGGGATTTCACAATCTGATGTATATCCCAACCCTCCCGGGTTATTATGAAATTCAAATGGAATTGGGTATGTAAAAAGCTTTGAAAATTTTAAAGTGATATGTGTCAGTTGTTATTGTTGTTATCATTATTATCTCTCCTAATGTCACCATGATTACCCTCTGGAATAGTTTCCCCCTGGACCTATCAGAAAGGAATCCCTTCATTGTAAATAGTGAGGACAAACAGGCAGTTTCAGGCTCTGCACACTTGACCATTAGAATGATTTGGGCTTCCCTGGGGTTCTTTTCCCAGCTGCAGGACTGACATGTGTGTATTGGGGGCAGGGGTAATAGCCATTTGGGGCACTGGGGTGAGACACTATTTCCCACTGGTGCCTCGAAACACTGGCTGTCCTTGTTATATTATGATGTCCTAGTTTACTCAGTCAGTCTGCTGCTAGAAGGGATTCAGGTATCAGCTGGTAGTGAGTGGAACTAGAACTTCCTCTCCTACAATGGGTTCTAAAATTTTCTTTCTTTCTTTTCTTCTTTTTTTTTTAAAGTTAGAATGAAGGATTTGAAAAGCATGGGAAAAGGGAGAGAGAATGCCTGGTTGTAGTACATGTGTTGTGCTTTTAGCTTTCATTTATATAGTGTTATTCAGTTATTGCTATTCAGTTGTGTCAACTCATGATTCCTTTTGAAGTTTTCTTGGCAAAAATATTGGAATAGTTTGCCATTTCCTTCTATTTTGCAGATGAGGAAACTGAGGCAACTGAGTTAAGTGATTTGTTCAGCTAATAAGTATCTGAATCTAGATTTGAACTCATGAAATTAATCTTTCTGATTTGAAGCCCAGTGCTCTATTCATTAAACCACCTAATACCTGTCATAAAGGAAATTGTTATGAAATAAATCCATACAATGTAGGTATCACAATATTATAAGAGACCTCAAAGGCCATTTAGTCTCCCAACCTCAATCCATCTGTTACCCATAATTCCTAATTCTACCCTCTTGGACCAAGCAGAACAAAGCTCTTCTATACAACAATCTTTTAAATATTTGAAAATAGCTATTATATTCCTACTTCCAAATCTTCACTTCTCTAGGCTAAATCCTATGTAGCAGCTAAGCAGCAAAATGAATAAGTTCATCAGGCTTGGAGTCAAGAAAATCTGACCTCAGACAGTTACTAGCTGACTGGGATAAATTACTTAACTTTTATCTACCTCAATTTCCTCATCTGTAAAATGGGAATAATAGCTCCCACCTCCCAGACTCCATGAGAGGATGAAATGAGATAATTATAAAGAGCTTTGCAAAGCTTATATGTAAATATGAACCATCATTCTTACTAGTATGAACTTCACCTTCCTGATAATGTTCCTTCAGATACTTCTCCAAAGGAAGTCACCTCGACTGAGTTATGTTCACTTACTTTATTCCTCTCTTTGACTATGTTTGCAGTCTTTGAGCAGATAGAAAACCTAAGAACTATAGAGAGCCTCTAGCATGAAGGGGAAAGCATAACTGTGAGACACAGGAAACCAATGCATTAGGCAACAAGTATTTAAGTTCTTAACTGTATTTGTGCCAGGTATTGTGCTAAAGGCTAAGGATGCAAAGATAGACAGAAAAAAAGTTCCTGTTCTCAAGAAGCTTATATTCTACTGGGCTAGATCGGAGTGAGAAATTGTGTTTCTAATTTTCAGTGTGTGTCCAGGAGAGTTCACAGTTTTTACATAGGCAGAAGAAAATTGGGAAACACTAACAACTCCCTCTTTCTTCTCTTAGTATTCTTGCCTGTAAAATGAGTATGGTGCTATTTTATCACTTCATGAGAATACAAGAATGAGTTTTGTTTTGTTTTTTTTTTTAATTACTGTAATTCTGGAAGATTCTTAGGTGAGGACAGAATGGCAGAGCATTAATAAAGTATTTAGACATATCATTGAAAGGCAAGCAATTTGGAGAGATCGTCTTCAAAACCCCAAGTAAAAACAGAAAGGAATCAGATGTACAATCAGCCAGTCGTTTTATAATGGCACAATCATTCTCGCAATTATCCTTAGATAACTAAACTGGGAATAAATATTAGCTCTTATTTCCATTTTTTTTTAGCATTACTTAAGTGCTGAATTTGTGCCATTGTAATTCATGATGCTTTGAAATACGTTTTCCTGTCAGTTCAGCCAAGCAGTATATATATAAATATACATGCATGTGTGTATCCACCCACAGTGTCTGTCTCTCTCTCTCTCTCTTTCTCTCTCTCTCTCTCTTTTTTTCTTTCTCTCTCTCTCTTTCTCTCTCTCTTTCTCTCACACTGCCTTCTCCCCTCCCCCACACAGAGCCTACACAGTAGAAACTGATGTCCACAGCAGGAAAGAACATTTATCAAATTCAATCTCATTAGTACCATCATTATGTGACAAAGCCTATAATAGTTACTTTTTGTCTATGGGATAAAGTCCATATTCGTTGACCTGGCATTTTAGGCACTCTATAATCTGATCCTCATTATATTTTGGGGATGGACTCTTTGTATCCTCAACAACCTAGAGCTGGGCATATAATTGGTATTTAATAAATGCTTATTGATTGATGGACATTTTTGTTATGCCAAAGGTACAGTGGGTTACAAGATAAAGAGTCAGCCTCAATGACAAGTTGAATTAGAGTTGATTTAGATATAAAAATTATTTTTGAAAGACTCACACCTATAGCCTGGAACCATTTAAAACTTTCTTTCACTAAATGTTATTTTAAGTTCATGGTAACATTGAATCAAGAAATATAGCCAACACAAAGATAGAATGAAAATTCAAATAAATAAAACAAAGAAATGACAAATTATGAGCAGAATGAAATTTAGTAACCAGAAGTGAAAGATAGTATTCTTGGGGAAGAAAAATGAACTATAGTCAGTTCCCAGTTATTCAATCTGATAATTCAAGGGAAAATAATAAGCAAATATAAGTAATCTCCAAATTTCATTTTGTATTATTTATTTTAGTTTCTCTAACTAAACCTTCTGGCAGAGTTAATAACTTGGCAAAATGGTCATATATGGTTTTTTATCTCCTTTTACCTCCTTTACTCACTTTCTGATCAATATGCTAATTAAAAAAGAATAGACTAGGTGGCAAGCATATTATAGAGACCCTCCCCCATAGCATCTAGTCTTGTAATAATAGGTGTTTAATCAATATTTATTGATTAATGGGCTTAATAAAAATGAACAGTAGTTTAGATTGGGCTATAAATTGGATTAATAGTAAGAGTTATATGAACTCAAATACAAATCGGAGAACATTGAATTTTATGACAAAAACAGGCTTAAAGTTCATACTAGACCAAAAACAGAATAAGACTCATATATTATCTCAATTCATTAACTCTTATTAGGGTTTTGACATGGAAAGTAATGAGCAGTTTGATCCCTTGGATACTAAAGCATGTATTGAAATACATACAAGCATGTGAACACACATACATACATAGAAGCATAGAATAATAGATAGTGTGTTGAGTCTCTAAGTCCTTCTCTGATATATACCTGGTTTATGTCATCCTGAATGATTTGCTTAATCAATCAGTACCTTTAGTCTAAGCTTCAAGTTACAAAACATAATATCAAGAAGAAAATCCACCAGGCAGGCATGGGAACTAACTGAGACTTCCTAGTCTAAAATGCCATTTTGGGAAATCAACTATTCAGATCCATAACTCATGAGCCCCCCACCTGATGATCACTGTGACCAGATATATTGATGCACATGCATCTAAGAAAAAATTATTAACTCAAAAGAGGAGACAGATAATAACAAAGAAAATTAATGAGACAGTGGTTCCTAGGACCTGTACACAGAGAGCTGCTACCTCCCCGTATTCTTCAAAGCAATAGTCTTAGTCCCATGCAATCTGCAAATGTGCCAATTCCTTGGGAGAAGGACACAGACCAACAAAACTCATGTCTGGGTATTGGTTAAGACAGTTATTTCTGCAGACATTCCTTATTCAATTGCTTCCTTCCCAGTCTCAGAGCAGCGGGCGATGTCAGGTACTGAATCAGAGCCAACTCAGTTTCACCTGGTTTCCAGCCATATCACCATATCATGGTTCTCCTCACTGCCATCAGTGTTTCCTACCACTACCACTACCAACAGGTACCACAAGTTTTCCTGAGGTAGTCCTCCTCACAGATCTCCCTCTTTCTCATGAGATTTGTGTTATTCTTTGAAATGGAAAGCTACTCTTATGTATGTGGGACACATAGTTCTTTAAAATAAGCATACGATTCATTCCATGGACCATTCTTCTTATTTACATTATACATTATATTATTGCATTATAATAATGATTTATTATTATACTACAAAAATGGGATCCATTAGAACAAGAATGTGTGCATGAGATGCTGGAAGACTACTTCTGCCACTAATGTAATTAGGAGGTGTTCTTGTGCCTAGGTGATGATGTCTCTCTCAGACATCTCTCAATTGAGATTTGCTACTTAGTTATCCCAGATTCTAATTGCTTGCTGCTGGAAATGTAATTAGCAAGGCTTCAAGGTCATTGCATAAGCCAAAGTTTAGGGAGCTTTACCCACCTATGGTGGATCCAATTTCTTATATAGCCACAGCAACAACCAATTGATATTTTCCAACATCATGATTTACTTATTTGTTGACACAGTTGATACCATGCTTAAAGGATGACTTGATTAGAGCCTCTGACCAAGTAGTAAATTGAATGAATTCTCAGTGGTAGGACCTAGCCAATCAGTAGCATGAGTCAGAGAGAATACCTGAGAAAAAAATCTCCATCAAATTTGAATATTAGATTATCACAAGCATTGTCATAGTAGAAGACACACAATAACTAATGAATATATTGCAAACTTGTAATTTTACCTCAAGGAGGAATTTCTAAAATATATCTTGCAGGATTAAAATGTACAATGCCTATAATTAACCAGTGCTTGAATTGGAATGGATCAAAAATAATAATAATTAGAAGAATAATTATTATTATAATAACATTTATATAGTACCTACTATGGAATAAGTGCTTTACAATTATTATCTTATCTGATTCTTACAGAAACCTTGGAAGGTATGAGCTATTATTATCCCCATTTCACAGATGAGAAAACCGAGTGGTTAAGTGATGGGCTCAGGGTCACATAGCTACTGTTTGAAGTTAGATTTGAATTTGTATCCACTGTGCCATTTAGCAGCTGGATAATTTATATATTTTAGCCCTTGATTTACAAAGCATTTTCCTCACAATCTTTTGAGGCTGGTTATGCAGTTATTATTATCTCATTTTATAGATGAAGAAATTATCCATTTCATGAAATTTATTCATTTTACAGTTTAAGAAACTGAGGCACAAAGAGATTAAAATGGCTTATCCAAGACTACATAGCTAGCATTTATATAATACCATAAGGTTTATAAAGTTCAAGTTTTGGTCCTAAGAACAGCCCTATTGGGAAAGTGCAATTATTACCCCCATTTTGAAGATGAGAAAACTGAGAAAAATGACAGCTATGTTAAGGATCTAACCTGGGGGGGTTTCTGACTCTCTGATCTCTCACATGCACCACCTGGCTACTACAGAGAAATGTTGTAGTTGGGCTTCAATCATTCCTTTTCTTTCAAGGCCGAGTACATTTTTCCTCCTACACTGGGCTCCCTTTGGAAACAAAGTGCTTTTTAAAATCTTATACTATTGAGTAAATATCAGTGGGTTGTTTTGTTTTGTTTTTTGAGGAGGATCCAAACTTTAATCCTTTCTGATTTCTTTTACTTTAAATTGCATTTCAGCCTGACAGTGTAGACAGAGCATTGAGCTTGGAGTCAGGAAATTTGGATTTAAATATTGCCTCAAACACTAGCTGTGTAACCTTAAGAAAATCATTTAACTTCTCTGGTTCTTCCAGCTCCTTAACTGTAAAACTGGAGGGTTGGATTTAATGGCTTCCAAGATCTCTTTCCAATTCTATGATTCTATGCAATATTGATTGGCCACAAAATAATGCTATGTTTAGTCACAAAATAATACTATATTTAGAAATCAAATTGAGTTATCTGGAGGAGGTGATTCAGAGGTATTATAGTGGGTATGTTGAAGGAGAGAAAAATTAAAAGAGGGAGAATCAACATCAGTTCCTTGGGAAATAACAATAGTTTTCAGATCATTTCCAATGGCCCCTTTTCAGAAGTTAATTAGCTTTGGCAGCTCTCTATAGGTGTCTTTTATATCTTCTTATAAAGGTATAGTATAACCTTAATTGACATTTTCATTCTTGCAAAGCATTTTATGTAAATTATCTCATTTGTCCTTCAGGAAAATCTTGTAAAATAGGTATTTCAAAACCCATTTTAGAGCTGGGAAAGTTAAGGCACAGAGAACTTGTGGTTTGCCACTAATGTAAAACTAGTAAATACAAGTGGTAGGTTTTGGATCCCTCTGCCTAACTCCAAGCCTAACATCTTATCTCCTATGCTATACGACTCTTGATAAAAATAAAAATGAACATTTATGTTTCATTTGTGTTGGTCAGAAGATTATATTTATGTTAGGTTTGCTGGCAAGCTTAAGCTTCCCCAGTGATTACTGCCCCAATTTTCTGTCAGTGTATAAGGAGAGCAACCCTCATTCATGTCAGTCCCCAGCAGGTTCACTTGTTAAATTATGCATATGCTAATGAAGTGTGAAAATCAGCCAAATAACAACTCTCTCTAATCGCTTAAGGTCCCCAGAGCATAGTGGATTTTTGTGTGTGTGGTAGTGGTGGTAGTAATGATTTGCAGCCCATTCACCAGAGTATTTCTCTTCTCTCTTAATTTCCATGTCCCTACCCCCCAAAACCACTACTCCAAAGAAATGAGGTTAATTGTCATTTCCCTTCTACCCCTTGTGAGAAGAATCCAAGGGAAAACCAATGACCCATTGTCCCCTTTACATTTGCATTTGGAGTTCTGGAATCCCTAGTTCTGTATTCTGATATAGAACTGCTCCCAAGTGTGATTATGAGATCAAATTATTTGTACCCTCTCCTCATCATCCAGCCATTTGAGGACTAGAGCTGGAAACTCTTCTTCATTCACTTCTTCTCCACCCCAACAGATGTTGTGTTTGGGCGCCTGTACTGTAATTATAACTTCTTTGGAATTTTAGTCTTGCACTGGTCTCTTCCCTTTTTATAAAGACTAAATTCTAAAGTCAAGGGATTCTTCTGCTATGTTTGAGCTCTATAAGTTTGGTCTGCAATATAGAAATCTTTACCAGAGGATTGGGAAATTAAAGGTACTCTTGGCAGTCATGATAAGAAATTTTGTGTCAAAGGAAATGTCCCATTAAATGGCTATAATTCAGATTTAATAGATCCTCTGAGAATTAGAAAAAATAGGTAGAAGTTTAAGAAAAACAGATTTAGGTTTGATGTAAAAATAGCACCCTTTCTATGCTACCTGCTCAACTTGGTACTCAAATTCTTGAAGGTTAGAATCCTGTCTAACAACAGATCTTCAAGGAAAGGTTGGATGATTACTTGTCTAATAGGTTGTAGAGAGAATTCTCATTGAGATATGAATTGGCCTTGAGAGATTCATTACAATGGAGATTCTTTGATTCTGCATTTTAGCCACTCACCTTGAAAATGTATCCCCTGCAAGTAAATTTACCACCTCATCTAAACAAAGTATTTTATCTTCCTGATGTTAAGTCACTGAATGTAGGCTTGGAGGTGGTGTGCAGAGACATAGCTATTATCCTTTTTGCTACGGGACAAAATACCTGGAAGGAGACAGGAATATATATAAATGTCAGTTGATTTACTTTTCAGCCCAAAGGTGAGACTGTTTGTTCAATTGTTGCAAGGATCCGAAATCCCAGGCACTGTGTCCGATAGTACTCATCATTCACCAGTTTCAAAGGGCTTTACAAAGTTACCTAATGGCAAGAACTCAGAATTCTCTGCTCCTCCCCCCATCTCTGGGCTTTGAAAGGCCATTAATCTTAGATTTTTTTTTTTTTTTTTGGCTAGGGCATGCTGAGGAGAAAAAATATAGTCAGTGAGTGCTGAATTTACTGCATGCTCTGACAGATTGGGTGGGTCTAAGGTTTAAGATGTACTTCTAAGAGTAAATTTTTTTTCCTTCTCCAAAGCATAAAAATAGAAATAGAAGTTGCCCAAGTTGATATGTGTATTGAGCCATGAGAAACCCTGAGGCAACTTGAGAGATGCTAACACAACAGCCTGAGGTGTTGGTGAGTGCTCTGGGACTCTTTACCAGCCGGAAACATGGTTTGCATTTCCTTCTCTCAACCTGATATTGACACACAGTGAAAGAGAGGTTTGCATTTAAGACCTTAGAAAAACATTGAATATGAATAATCTGCAGAAATATTTATATTCTCTCCTTTGTTTCCTACCCCTTCCACCTCTTTCCCCTCCTTCTTCCCTTTATCCTTTCCTCCTCGCAAGAGAATAGCTAAAAATTCTTGATCTGTCCTGATGACAATTTCATTTTTTAGACAATAAAATAAGGAAGCAAAGGGAATTCATATTTTGGATATATCACTGACCAATCAAGAAAAACTTGGTGGGGAAGTTGAAATGATAGGAACTAGTAGAGGAAAAAAGCCTTTGACATCAGGGACTATTCATCCTTATTTCCCTAGCCTTGAAGTTTTAGAGACTAGAGAGTGCATTAATTGCTTCTCCCCCTTCCCTCACCCAGAGTTCTACAGGTAACCCTGAGAAGCCGTAATTCTAGTACTGTTGTTTGTAAGTCCCCATTGATATATTCACATTAACATGTCATCCATTAACATTAGTTCTTAGAAAAAAGATATTAAGATGATATAATAAAACCAGTTAATATAAAGCATCTTTACTCTAAAAAGTTTGGGCCATTCTCTTCCCTTGCATATATAAGGTTCCTCAGGACGCTTAAAGTACGGTGGTAGTGACCAGAGATTACTTGTCAAAATGATTTGTCCAAAAGACCCTGGATTCTTTCTCTCCCTGCCTTGGAGATGAACAAATCATTCAGCTTTATGGGCTGAATCCATTGTGAGCCTAGAGAGAGCCAGAATAACCTATCAGCTGCCACCCTCTAGTCTCTCTATAGATCTAGCAATGCTCACAAGATCTTTTCTACATTGGTCACTTACTGTCTCATGGAGATGGTTTTGCTTTTAATTCTAAAAGCCAGGTTTGGGATCTTGGAGAGAGAAAGAGCATCTAGAAAAAGGAACTGAAATTAGTCCCCCAGAATTCATTTAGATTTTTTTTAAGTTTGTGGGGGCAGGGGTGGGGTGGGGGATGGGGGTGGTTACATCACTTTCATTTTGAATATACCCCATTCACCCACCCAGCAAACTATCCTTTGCAATAAAAAATGAAAAAGAATGAGCATAAAGTAAAACAGCAATTGAACAAAATCCATTAAATTGTGAGCTCCTCTTCACATGATAGTTTTAGAGAGATGTCTAGAGAGTTGGGAGATTGAGTGCAAGCTTGGGTATTCAGTAGGTAGTTTTCTAGATTCCAGGCCAAATTCTGTCCATTAGATTTTTCTGCTGCCTCTCAGGATACATGCTGCATCTTCTTTGGAGCATATTATATTCATGATATTGATAAAACTTGAAATCAGATCAATTTTTTTTTCAGAGAAGTTACTGGAAAAACCGCATTTCTTTGCAGAAGAGTAAAAAACGTGTTAATGTTTCATCAACACTTCCTAATGAATCTGAGCATGGGATCTTGCTGAGTTTTGATTCTCTGCCAGCTTCATATCTCTGTCTCCTTTCTGTGCTTAATTCCGTGTGCTTGGAAGTTGTGAACTACTTCAAGAGGAAGAAGAAAAATAACTTAACCACCTCATTTCTGCTTATATAGTTCACTAGGACAGAAATAGAGTTTCTGTCCTATTTTTTAAAAATAGGAATTGGTTGCAAAGTTTTGTAATGCCTCGGGACAGAATTGATGTTTGATGATTGAAGGCTATGTCCTAGAGAGATTCCAACTAGCCTTCATTCATTTCATATGCTTCACACATAGTAAACATTGGTTGAGTTGAATTGGATTGAATATGTACACAAATCATCACCCTGTTCTTGGTGCCTTGCAATAGCCATTGTCTGCAATCCAATGTCTGAAAATAATTACACAGTAGGAGAAGCCAACCTACCAGAAAAAAAAAATCCTCATTGGTATCTTATAATAGTACAGCATTCCCTGGTCTTTTTTAGTGTTGTGAAATTTCTCCAGTATATACAAGGGGCAGAGGGAAGGGGATTTCTCCTTCCCTGCTCCTCTCTACTATCCTGCTGTCCACTGGTGACGTTACACCCAATGACTTCCCAGTGACATTACATTCAGATACTCTTTCTCATGAGTCTTCTTCTTGCTTCCATTTTAGCTACCACCAATTCCACCCTTGATTTTGAAAAAGTAAAAATGAAATTATAGAATCCCAGGATGTGTGTGTGTGTGTGTGTGTGTGTGTGTGTGTGTGTGTGTGTGTGTGTGAGAGAGAGAGAGAGAGAGAGAGAGAGAGAGAGAGAGAGAGAGAGAGAGAGAGAGAGAGAGAGAATATGAGAATATTACAGACCCAGATACATAAATGTCATTCCTGGGTGGGAAACAGTATCTAGGAACTATGTAGAAACAGATAATATGACAAGTGGAGCTGAATTTCTTTATGGAGTCTTCACAGCCCTGATGATGTTATGTATAGTATTAACAGAGCACTGTAAGAGCATTTTTATTACGACTTCAAGAATGTTCCCTGGCTAAGAATACTCTGGAGGAAATATGCAGTCATTTGTTTCTTTGAATAAAAATAGGAGGCAAAAGACATTCAGAGCTCTGAGGGGAGCATTGAATAGTAATTCCACTTGACCTGATATAAAGCTGCTAAGACCAAAAATGTTATTATAAGCTTTGGGGCTCTGTATATTTGCAAAGGTATATAAGAATCTGGATCCAAATATATTTTATTGAAAGCCTTTTTAACAACAGAAGATTTGGCCTCTTAAGTCAAGTTTGATCTAGTCAGCAATGTCTACAAATATAGTGGAACATAATACCCTAAAACACTCTTTGTAATGACTAGGTGCATGTTTAGTTTCCTATCTGAAATCACTGGGCAACCTTCATTTTTTTTCTCCAGATATGTCAATGATTTTTCCCACCAGTTCTGAAATATTTGGAATTTGTTTTGAGGCCAAATATGAGAACTGTGTCCATACAATGCCAGCTACCCTGAAGGATATGTCCAAATCTACCAGATGTTCAGCATTGTGGATATCAGATAACCAACTGGTTGTTTAAATATTTGATTTCGTGCCATTCAGATAAACTGAATTTCTAAATATTTCCCAAGCATCTGGATCACTAGTGTAGACCTATTACATTATATGTATTAGTATTTGGGATTGTTTTAGTGATAGGATAAGAATTTGGAAGTTATTTACCTGCAAAAGGACCAGAAAATTTCCCATTGCTATTTGATGATCCTTCCCTTTTTTGATTACTAGTTTTCTCTATTACATATTAATTTCCATCACTAGTGGCAGCCACTATATGTTTACTATCAGTTTCAGTGGTGGGGTAGGGTGGTCTGATCAATCATCTTTGGAATATCTGCATTGGTTGATGAGAGATTTGAGTGCATTTTGCTTATTCATTATTTAGTCATGGTATAGGAACAAGAGAGGTGAGATGGCATAGTGGATAGAGATCCATCCTTGGATTAGGAAACACTTGGCTTCAGCTCCTTAGTATGTGATCCAGTGTGGCTCAGGAAACTCTAAATCAATCAATAAACATTGATTAACTATCTACTATGTACCTGGCGCATTATGCTAGGTACTGGGGATACAAAGAAATAAAACCTCCCCTGCTGTGGCTTATATTTTAGAACTAATTAGTTTACATTTTAAAATTCAATTGATTCTTTAAGACTAGAAATTATAATTGAATTGACAACCTGTATTGATAAAAGAGTTTACACAACCGGCATCTTACTTGAAAACAAAACAAAGCCACAGATCTGGACTAAAAAAAAAAAAAAATCATCATTAATATTCTTCCTAATTTTACAGATGAAATTTGAGCGCAAATTTTTTTCTTTATTTCAACTCATTTCCCATCAGAACGAAATGATCTCATCAGTTAGAGAATTCTCTTCTTTTAGAATTGATAACTCATAGCATCTGCCTCTACTGTATTGTCAGTGTCTTCTAAATACTGCAGGGCCTAGGCCAAAGCCTTTGTTTCCCACCCTGATTATCAAAACCATTCATCTCCTTCTCCAGCTAGAAACTAGTTTGTAAATCTTGCCTTCCTAGGACTTACTCCTTGAGGGCAGAGATGATGGTTCATATTTCATTAATTCCCATAGCATTTAGAAAAGTGCTGGGATTAATATGCTTAATAAATACTTATTGACTGAGTTAGCATTAATACGACAGCAGTCTTAGCAAGATTTTTGTCTAGACTGCTTCAGAATTAATTGTATTTTTATATTGAAAACAATAAGATTGGAAAACAGATTTGTTATTGTCACACCTGACATTCCATGACCTTATTTGAGGTTTTCTTGGCCAAGATACTGGAGTAGTCTGCCATTTTCTTTTCCAGCTTATTTTACAGGTGAGGAAAATTAGGTAAGCAATAACTTGCTCAAGGTCCCACAGTTAGTAAATGTCTGAGGTTGATTTGAATTCAGGTCTTCCTGATTCCCGACCTAACACCTTATTCCCTTACACATAATTTTTCAACTCTTCTTTTCATTGTGACATCTAGGTGCTTAGTTATTGATAGAACCAGTTTATTTAATGTTAAGAAAATTCTAGCCTATAGAAAGCTATTTTCATCTCCCAAGCCACAAAAAAGTGTCTGCCTCTGTCCTCAATTTAATTAAAATTAAAACTAGCATTGATTAAATGCTTAGATGCTAAGGATTTAAAACCAAAACAAAATAATCCCTTATCCTCAAGGAGCTCATATACTACTGGGGAGAAAGAGCAGATGAATAAGTATAAAGTAGGTCAGGACTTGGGATTTTATTGGCATAGGGAGACACTAGGTGAGAAGATTTCTTTTTTTAGTGTAAATTGGCTATTTATCTGAAACTTACAGTATTAGAAAATGATCTAGAGTAGGGCTTCTTAAATGTTTTCTACTCACGAACCTTTTCTGCTTGAGAAATTTTTATACAGCCCTCAGGATACAAATATATAAAATAGATATACAAATCAATCATTTACTACTAATAAAACATATCAGTGACCCCCCCCATTCAGTTATATGTCTCCATATGGAGTCTTGACCCACAATTTAAGAAACTTTGGTCTAGATCACCAATGGGACAGTAGGTAGTACAATGGAAAGAGAATTGGACCTGAAATCCAAAAGACCAAAGTTCAAATCCAGCCTCAGACATTTAATAATTTTTGTGACCCTGGGCAAGTCATTTAATTTCTCAGCCTCAATTTCCTCATTTATAAAATAAGGATAATAAAAGCACTGACCTCCCAGGATTGTTGTGAAGATCAAATGGCTCAATATGTCCAAAAGAGAACTCAATTCTCTCGTATCCCATCTATCCACTAGGAGTCATCCTGGATTCCTCACTCACCTTCTACCTTCCCATATCCAGTCCGTTGCTGTGCAACATCTCTCCAATAGAATCCCTTCTCTTTTCTGACACCACTATCACTCCAATATGGGTCCTTGTCACCTTACATCTGGACAATAGCCTGTTGCTGGGTCTGCCTACTTCGTCTTCCAACATCATTCCATCTTCCATTCATCCATTACAGTGATTTTCCTAAAACCCAAGTCCTGTGATGTCATCCCACTTGTTAATAAATTCCAGTGACTCCTTATACTTCCGGGGTCACACACAAAATGCTTGATTGCATTCAAAGCCCTTCATAATTGAGCTCCCTCCAAGATTTCAATCTTGTCACATCTTACTGCCTTACGCATACTCTTCAGTCCAGTGACATTGTCCTCCTGGTTGTCCCAGGAATAAGACACCCCCTTTCTTCTCTCTGAGCATTTTCTCTGACTGTCTTCCATCTCTGCAATGTTCTCCCTGCTCTATTCCACTTACTGATTTCCCTGACTTTCTTTAAATCCCAAATAAAATTCCATTTTCTACAGGAAGGACTGCCCTGACTCTTCAATTCCAGTGCCTTTCTTCTGTTAATTGTTTCCTATTTTATTTCTATGTAGCTTATTTATATTCCATTGTCTCTCTGTTTTGATTGTTACAATTTAAAACAGACACTATCTTTCATCTGTTTTGTATCTTTGCATTTAACACTGTGCCTGGCACATAATACATTCTTAATTAATGCTTCTTGATTGAAACAAGATAATATTTATACAATACCATTCAAACCTTAAAGTCTGATACAAATGCTAGTAAGAGTAACTATCAGAATTATGATTATATGACTTGCATAGGGACATGTAACTTGTATGTGTCTGTGAATTTGAACTCAGGTCTTCCTACCTGCCTCTCTATATAAAATAAATACAAAATAATATCCCAGCAGAAGATTTAAATCAAATATGAAGGCTGGTTTGTTCATCTCATTCCATAACATAGCCTTGATTTAAGAAGGCACAAGGAAAGAAAAAAAAAGTCATTGCAAAGAATGCAATAATTCCATTGTTAGATTCTGAAAACCCCTATTTCGAGGCAGCTAATTATACTTTGCAACCTGCACCATAAATTAAACCTGGAGATGAGACTATGACCAGCCAGCGTCTTTAATGTTTATAATCTATAAGGTCGCAGCAGAAAACAGTAAGGAACATAGTTGTCATAGACTGTTTGCCCTCTATGGAAATTATTAATTAAATTTTATCTTCTCTTATTCATGCTTCAATGCCACCAGTATGAGTCTTTAAACCTGGGGAAACCATACCAATGTAATAACTGGGCTTATCACGGGGCTGGCAGTCATTTCATTTGCTCCTTTGTCTGACCCGATCTTGGGGCGGCTCAACGAGGTGTCAAGGTTCCCACAAATGCCAATCGTTCGCCTCACTGTTCATCAGGCCTAAGGTGCAGATGCAGTGATAAGAGCACCAAGAGTCAACAGAATGGGGAGTAATCCATTTTCAGGCGGCTGGCTGCGGAAAAGGGGTCTCTTCTGCTTCTAACTGCCCCCCTCAAATTGCCTGCCTATCCAAGGAAGAATGAAAGCATCTCGGAGAAAGATTTGTGTGTCACTTTGTTGACCCTTATTTTCTTGTCTCTGGCTAAGAATGCAGTTCTGGCCCCTAAAAGCCTCAGCAAAAATGTCATTTCCAGTTGCTTTCTTTAAGAGATTTCCCAGATGGGATGGCTCAGCCTGCTAGTGAAAAGGTATTTTTTTGTTCCTAACTGCTAGATCTGTCAGCCAGCTGATCAGCCAGCTGTGTTCATTCTGCCTCATACAGTATCACCCCACATTAAACGTTTTCTGATCAGCTGGAAGCTATTCTGAGGATCCGTGGAGCAGATTGGAATCCAGAGAAATTCTGTCATAGCTGGGTGGTACCACTGAACTAATGGGAATTTAAGCATCTTCATGTCAGTAAGCCAGAAGGTACAGTATATGGAGAGCAGATGGGTTTGGGGAGAATACATGCTTTCTAAATTGTGACTAAAGGGCCACATGTGGCCCAGAAAAGTCTTTTGGCAGCTGTGACATTTACCAGCCCAAGATATTGATGGGTTTGGGACAATGGCCCATATTCCAACTTCTACCCACTCACTCTCCCCGTTTTCCCCTTGGCTATAATAAATTCCTGATATAGGAAATTTAAGCTATGTGAGCTGAGGAAACACAATCAAGAACTTGCACTTGTAGAGAAGATTTGGGTTCAAATCAAGTGTGCTACTTACTACCTATTTGACCTTGGCAATTTACCTCTCAATTCCTCAATATGCTGCCTCTCAAATGAACTGGGTTATCTCTGAGATCCCTCCCTGATCTAAGACCTAGAAACCTTGACAATACTTATAAAAACATATTTCTTATAAAACTACTCTCTTCCTAACATAAGACTCATAGTCCATGTAGGCAAAACACATACAAACTAGGTACTTATCAACTCCCTTGTATCCCTCCTCTATCATGACACTTGCATGTCATGTATAACACTGGCTATGGCCTTTGGAAAAAATCTTAGAGGAGATGATTTGGGCTATATAGAAGTTTATAAGATCATAACTCTGGAGTTTAAAAAGGAGCTTAAAGATCTAGAAACCCTAGATTTAATGATAAATAAACTGAGGCTCAGAATAGTTAAGTACAGATCTCACAAACAGTAAGAGTCAGCATTCAAATGCACTTCCTGTAATTCCAAATCTATCATTCTTTCCCCAGTAGCAATCAATAGATAGGAATAATTTTCTTTTCAAAGTAATTCTATGGACATTTCAGACAGGAAATTCATAGCAAAAAAAATATTTTTAGTCAAGTTGCCACTATCATAATAGTTGATTTTTATTAGGAAACTGAGCACCAGAAGGGTTTTCCCACAGGCTAAGCTGAAGAATTTCTGAGATAATTCTTGATCAGAAATACTTTTACCAAAGGGAAAAAAAAAAGTGGGGGTGGGGAAGGGAGAGGGCAGCTAGGTGGCACTATAGTACATAGAGAGCTGGGCTTGGAATCAGGAAGACTCATTTTCATGAGTTCAAATATGGCCTCAGATGTTTACTAGCTATCTGGCCATGGGCAAATTACTTAACCCTGTTTGTCTTTTTCTTCATCTGTAAAAAGGAAATGGCAAACCACTTCAATATCTTTATTAAGAAGACCCCAAATGGAGTTGTGAAGTCAGAAATGATGGATGCAGAGATAATAAGTAGCAGAGAGCTAGAATTCAAATCCTCTCCTTCTAAACCCAGCATAGATTCCACTGTACAGTGCTATATATTGAGAAATCACTGAGGACTATAAAACAACAACAACAAAAAAATTAAAAAACCTTTTATTTTGAATATACAATTTCTCCACAATTTCCATCACCTCCTCTCCCTAGTATACTTCCAAATATAAGGAAACTCAAGCCATTACTTTTAGAAAATATCCAAATTATTCTCATATAGACAAACAGAATTCAAACAAAAATAAATCTTACAGCAACCCAAGATTATTTTAGCAACTGATATTTTGAAGGTGCCTCAGAATTATAAGAATTAATGCTAGAGGAACCTTACATATTATAGAGGCTAATACATCCTATTTTATGAAATGAAACAACAGAGATTCAGAGATAGGGAAATGTCATGTGTAGTGAGTCACTTAACAGGGATTCCTACCCAGGCGACTTCAAATACAAATGGTTTTTTTTGGTTTTTTTTTGATTTAGGAATTTAAAAATCAAGTAGTAAAACAATCCATCCATATAAGTCTATCTATCTAAACTGGAGATAGTCGTATATGGGTGGATTGCTTTACTATTTACATGGAATTTATTATTTACATTGTAGAAAGGTATCCCTAGATTCCCAAAGGGTAGGCTGCTGGTCCTACTAAACAGGAGAAGTTTCAAGTATGTGCCCATACTTCTAAAAAAGAAGTCTGTCTTTCTTTTTTCTTTCTTTTCTTTCTTTCCTCCCTCTCTTCCTCCTTTTTTCCCTCCTCCCACCCTCCCTTCCTTCCTTCCTTCCTTTTTTTTCCTTTTTCTCAATAATATTTCATTTTTCCAAATGTATTTAAAGATCGTTTTCAACATTCATTTTATAATACTTCATATTCCAAATTTTTCTCCTTTATCTCCTCCTTCCTCAAAACATCAAGCAATCTGATATAGTTAAATATGTACACTCCTTTGAAACATATTTCCATATTTGTCATGTTGGGCAAAAAAAAAAAATCAGATCAAAAGGGAAAAAAATGAGAAAGAAAAAACAATAAATGAACCAAAAAAAGCACTTCACTCCACATTCAGTTTCCATAGTTTTCTCTCTGAATGTGGATGGCATTTTCCATCCCAGGTCTATTAAAATTGTCTTGGATCACCACATTGCTGAGAAGAGCCAAGTCCATCCCAGTTGATCATCACATAATTCTACTGGTTCTTCTTACTTCACTCAGCATCAATTTGTGTAAGTCATTATTTCTTATAGAACAATAATATTCCATTACATTCATATATCATGACTTATTCATCTATCCCCTAACTGATGAGCATTTACTCAGTTTCCAATTCATTACAAAAGAAGTTACTACAAATATTTTCCCCTCTTTTACGCTCTATTAGACCTCTATCAAGATCAAGGTACAGTCTGCATTAGCAAAAGGAATATCTGTACTGGAAAGGCCATAGATCATCCAAGTATTGAAATACAGTTATCCCTTCCATTTTTGGGGGAGGGGGGGAAGAAGGAACACACAGTGGATCTAGAAAAGCCACTTAAATTTTTTTGACCCTCCTTTCATACCATAGAAGAAGTCTGAATTATTATGGTATTAAAAGATAAAATATGTTGATAATGTACAATACCATATACTGTTTTATGCATTTTAGCTTTCTAAATTTTTCCGTGTCATCTTCTGGCCTTTGCATGTTTTCCACAGCTTCCATAAAACTTCTAAAAAAAATTTCCAATTAATTTATTTATGCTGACTCACAATATATCAAAACCTTGACGGGAAAAGTCTTGATGTGGAAAGGATAATGTATACAGAAAATCAATTTTAGGTATAGAAGTGAGCTTAAAGATCATTTAGTCCAAGCATTTTTAACCGAGGTTCTGTGGACTAGTATTGCTTGTTTTTTGATGTGTTTGGTTACCTTTGGAATCCAAAGTGTTTTACATATTTTGAAACACTGTTGTAATAAGGGTTCTATCCATGGGCTTCCCTGACCTGCCATAGGATTCCATGTAAAATAGATAAGTTAAGAATTCCAATGTCATCCAGTTTCATCCTTTTACAGATAACTAAAGTGTGATCCAAAGAGATAGAGATCTTGTTCAATTCCACAGGGAATAAATGTCATTTTATTGCATGCAATTCAATAATTATTTCTTATAAGCCGCTATGTTCAAGACACCCTTGTATGCATCACATCTTAGGAGTTCTGTCACAAACACTAGCACCCAAGAAAAACAATCTAATGAGAAATAGATGGATGTGCATATGTTTGCATGTTTATGCGTGCATGTGAGTGTGTGTGTGTTTGTGTAGAAATTAAAATCATTGCTTCTTATTCTCATCTGGCTATACTACTTTGCTCTCAGGTACACTTAAGTGCTACAGTTGTTAAAGCACAAAACTTGAAGGAAAAAAGCTACAAGTTTGAGGGGGAAAATGAAAAGAAAAAAAGAAAAAGCTGGGCAAGTTATTTAACCAGCCTGTGCCTCAGTTTCTCATCTGTAAAGTGAATGCTAGCATCTGCTATGTGAAATTATTGTGAGTACCAAAATATATTAATTGAGATAAAGTGATTTGCAAACCTTAATGCTATATAAATGCTAGCTATTATCATCATTAGAGTTATTATTCATAGTGCTTCTTTTTTATGGTGAGTCTATAGAGACCGTGGTATAGTCTATAGGTGAGTTCAAACTGGGTGCTTTTAGTTGATATACCAATAAAATAAGCATAAATTTAGACTCTCATAATCCACTGAATACTAGTAAACAGATTAGCTGGAAACTCATTCCTTTTCTCCTTTTTCTAGTCTAAGCC
This sequence comes from Antechinus flavipes, assembly GCF_016432865.1. Taxonomy (NCBI): domain Eukaryota; kingdom Metazoa; phylum Chordata; class Mammalia; order Dasyuromorphia; family Dasyuridae; genus Antechinus; species Antechinus flavipes. The sequence continues at coordinate 397,028,757 of NC_067399.1, read as the reverse complement.
TGGATCTGAGCAAACTACATGGTAAAATTGAGAAAAGCTTCACCATAGCCTTTGTTTTTCAAAGGACTTTTTGAAGTGACAAAATGCAAAGTTAAGGAGAAAAGACACCTCACACTAAGTGTTATCAAGGACATATTAATCATCTAAGGGCCAAACCCAAGTTCCCAGGACACAAATAGTAGGACTCGTGATGGTCATTACCCATAATCCATTGTGTTTTTCAAGTCCCTATCCATCAGCTGCATAATACTGTTTAATCCCTTACACTGATTTAAAATTCCATCAGAGGAAAGTAATGTGTTTCTGTGCTGGGGTTTACTATGGTAAATGCATTACTGGATTAACTTTATCTTTGCTATTACAGAGGTCTTTAGGCGTTAACACAATTTAAAAATAAAATAAAACAAAAACTCCTCTATTTGTAAATGCATTTTCCATATCAGAACTCATTCCAGATATTTATTGAGTGCCCATTGACATCTGAAAGGCTGAAATCTTGTTGTTCCTTTCAGAGGAGGAGCCCTAGCATAGAAAGCTGTGGACAATGGAAAGTCTTAAATGATCCTGGATTAGTCCAGTATTATGCCTAAGTGAGGCCTGATTAAGCATTTGCTTCTTAGTCATGCTCATGTGTATTTTTAATTTTCTGATTTTAAGCTTGATATTAGAGAATACAACAATGACAGAAATATTTGAGCTCGTGTTTGTTTCTGTGCTAGGGATCACGTAACACAATCTCTATCTAGGATTCTATCTTTTTATCAACAACAACCAAAGGGACACACGATGCCCCAAATTAGGCTTGGGGGTTATTAAGTATTTTTGGTGAGGTTTGACCCTGAAGCTTTACTGTATTAAGTACCACTGTGTCAGGACTTGGCCATGTGATCTGGATTTGACATGAGAAAATCAGATAGTAGGAAAACAGCAATCAAGAATATGGAGGGAGCATGCTATAGTGGAAAGCATTTCTTCCCTGGGTCTAGAGTGTCAAGCTTTAGGTTTGATTAGTACCTTGTTTGACCTTGAATAAGTTATTTAATTTCTCTGGATCTCAGTTTCATAATTGTGAAGCAAAGAACATCAAGCAAGATGACTTTTTGAGGCCCTGTACAACCTTAGATCTGAGCTACTAAATCCTAGATCATCAAATACTCCTGTGATTTGTTCTTTTACTTTTCATGTGTTTTTGGACTAACAGAAATTGATTTGCAAAAATGAGGGGCTTGTTTCAGTTTTGAACTAAGTATTTGGAAGGGATAAGTCCTGTCAGGGAAAATCTCATCCTTTAGAAGCAAATCAGGCATCTTAACCTGGGTTCCAGTCTTCCTAATATTTTAGCAACTGTATTTCATTGTAATTTATTTTCTTTGTAATCCTTTGTATTTGATTTTATGCATTATTCTGAAATTGGGGTCCATAAGCTTCCCCAGATTACCAAAATAGTCCATGACACCAAAAGGTTAATACACCCTGCCTAAATTCATATTCTTCCGAGTTTTTGATTAGCAGATTATCTATCAAATAACTCGAGACTTCCCCAGCTTGGGGCTCTCAAATATTCCACAAAATGCTATTTAATAGGGAAGATGCCAAGATGAATAAATTGACAGTCACACAGAAAGGGAGATAAGAAATGTCATATACTTTTTTGCATGTGACATTTTTTCCCTTACAAGAACGTAAGCTCTCTAAGGATATAATAGATATTATGTTCATCTGCATAAACTATATTAAAATACATTAAGTAGATGAAAATAAACAGTGCTTGTAGATCAGATAATTGACAACACAAGCTAGATCCTCTAAAATTACCATTTAAAAACATGAAGTAAAACCTACAAAAAAAAGTTCAAGACAGATGGAATATATTGATCAGAAGCTCATCTTTATCCATCTCTAGAGCATCAAATAACTGTATCTTTGAAACATACCAAATATTTGTATTGATATAGAAGAATAAATAGGCACCCAAGCACTTGATTTACCTTCAGTCTTCTTATTCACTGGCAAAAAAAAAGACAAACAAAAAAACCAAAAAGTTAAAACCATGAATTAGATCTTCTAGAAGTAACAACCCACAGAAGTCTGAACTTTAAATGTTTTTTAAAAAGCTATTAAATCTTTTCCTCATCTTCCTATCTCTTACATTATCTGAAATTAATCTATCCAGAGTAATAACTTGCTATATTTCCTATTTAGGATTGTACAAATTTAGAGCTGAAAGAGATCACACTGGTTGTTTAAAATAATCTCATTTTACAGATTAGGAAATAACTCAAGGCAGTAAGCAGAAGAGTATAACTTTGAACTTAACCTTCTTTGACTCCAATTTCTTTGGATGTTTTTCCCAACTGGGATACCTTAACCCATCATTTGTAAATAATATATGGAGAGAACGGGTAACCTTGTGTGCCTCTGCATTGGATAGCTTATGGAATAAAGAATGTTATTGTTCTTTTTTTGAATTTCTCTCTCCCAGAAGAGTAAATGAATTTACCTTAACCTGTATATTGGACAGGGAATGGAAAGCAAGGAAAATTGACATGATTTCAGCCTGAACCTTGTTGGTAACGGCTCTGAAAGTAAGAAGGTGAGAATAAATTAATATTAGGCAAATTTAAAACAATGATCTTTTCTAAATCTGAGGCATTCTGTTGATATCACCACTAAGACATAGGTCCTTTATTTTCTTAAAGAATATTTCTTAAGAAATTGCTCCTCTTACTAAAAACTCATTACCCAATGGATATAGTCCATGGTCCTTTCTTTGGCATTTGAAACCTTACATCCACAAACTGATTCAGACCTCTATTTCCAGTGTTATCTTGCAACAATCTCCATTATTCAGGTAGAATTTAAGCCTTAAGCACAGCCAGAGACTATTTTGTGCTTACATGTGTGTTTTTTTGGGGGGATGGCATGGTGGGTTAGGATTTCCATCATCTATAGCACAGTGTCTTAGATACAGTAAATCTTTAATATCTTTGAATTGTTGAAGGTAACAACCTTCGATTGCTGAATTGAACTGAATTTGAATTCCTATGCACCAGCCAAAGTGTGAGTGTCTCAGTAAGCTAGAGTTCTGGACCTGGAATCAGTTATTTACTAGCTCTGTTTGCCTTCTTTTCCTCATCTATTAAATGGGAATAATAATTGCACCTACCTTCCAGAATTGATGTGAGGAAAAAGTAAGCTCATACTAGTAAAGTCCTTAGCACAGTTCCTGGCACATTGTAAGTACTGTGTAATTGTTAGAAACTGCTGCTGCTATGACCACTACTACTATTACCATTATTACTATTACTACTATATTCCTCCTTCTCCTCTTCCTTTTTATTTTCTAATGTTTTCATTTTTCCTCTTCCTGGAATAGTTTCTCCCCACATCTCTGTTTGTTCAAGTCCTATCTGTTTTTCAATGCTCGGCTTAAATATCATCTCCCCAATGAAACCTTCCATAATTATTCCCCTCTCCCTTTTCCTTATCAAAAGTAGCCCCTCCTTAATAGGTCTCATTATTCTTTTTATTAAACTAAATTCCTGAGGGTTAAAAACTGGTTCTTGTATTTATTTGATTCTTCCAAGTGTCTAGCACAGCATCTTATATCTTTTCTATAGATACTCACTTAGTGTTTATTTAAATAGAATGAAAATGTTGACTACTGACTCTTAAGTAATCACAAGTATCTGGTTAGGAAGTGATGAAGGCAGTGTCTTATTTGTATAGGGATTTACTGTTTTCAGAACATTTTCACAAGCTTGCTGGTTTCCAAAACAATTCTCTGAGTCATACAATAAAAAGGGAAGTTCTTCAGTTATAATCTTTATTTGCTATACTGCCCTTGTATGTTGAAAAAAAAAAAAAGTCACCTTTCCATTATTTTTGATCACATGGTAGTCAATCACCAACTGAATGACAGGAGGTCATGCCATGGTTACCTTGCATATTCCATTTATGCTTTAATTCTATTTCCTGGAGATAACTCTGCCTAAAAAAGAAAACTCACTGGAGGCTTTATTAGCCCAAACTGATATAAGTCAATTTCTTTTGCTCTCCATATACTTAAATTTCTTTCTCTTACTACCCTTGCTAGTAACTGTGGAAATCAACTTTATAACATGTTTTATCTACTGTTCATCTTTTAAATTTTGTGTCTTTATGAGTAGCATATCTTTTTTAAGAAGGTAGAAGGAGAATGAGCCATCAAGGGTATTATCTGTCTTTGAGGGGAAAGGTGCTGACCATCTCTCCTGATTAAAGAGAAATGTGTGTTATCATAATCCTAGCAGGTTCTGACAGGACCATAACCTTTGACTTCTTCCTCTCTGTGGCCTACGGCTGATTGGAGATTTATAGTCCACTGTGGTGAACTCAATCATGACTGCTTAGCAAACATGGGGCAAATCTGTGATCCAGGAGCTGGGCCCTCATGAAAAAGAGCAAATTCCAATCAGTCATAGCAATGCATTCTTTGAAAATTCTAATCTGTGAGGGAAAAAGTAAGTGTCCAAGAGATTTCATAGGAATTATTTTGTTAATTTTAGAAAAGATAGTGGCCTTGTATCTTAGCTTAGGTTGGAAATGAATGCAGGAATAACAAATAATTTTATTATTTAAGTAGGATGCTTAGTAGAATATGATTCATTGTGAATTTCACTACCCTCCTTTGTTAATCTGAGAGGGAATCTTTTTTTTTCCTTTTCTTGTTTTTTTCTCACTTATGAATATGTGTTCCTGTGTCATTATTCTAGAATATTTTCATTTCCTTATATTGAATTACTAGGTCCTTAGTTACCTTAGTCCAGTAACATTCTGTCTCTATGACATGAGTCTGAATTCAGCACTAAAGATCATTAGCGTGGTCTTCAAAGAATGTGTTCACATCTCAGGTTCTATTGATCTTTCTCTTCTCTACTTTGTTTTTACCAAATGCTCCAGGGCTGGAACATGGCCACATCGACTCTCAGAGTTTCCAAAGGGGCCAGGGAGGTCATGGGTCATTCCATCAATATATAGAGAACCTGATAGTAGCTCTCCTCATGAGCTCTCACTGAAATCAGATGTTGTGTAATAACAACTGATTATTCCCAACTGATTATATAAACTGGACCGAGGAAGCAAGAGACCATAAATAAATCTAATGCAATACTCTGATACTACATAGGTAAAGGAACCAACATGATGAATTACCTCTTCTTAACATCCCCCATTTTTAAGGATTCCTGATATGCCATAATTACTTGCTCCTATGCTTTTACTGACTTCAGCATCTAATATCACTTAATATTTTATTCTTTTGGGCATCTTCCCAGGAATTTACCAGACCCATGAGAGATGTCCATCAATCAGATAAACAAGAATTATTTATTGGGCATTTACTGTGTGCCAGGCACTATGCTGGATATTGGGATGGGGGGAGTTAGAGAGGAATACAAAGATGTTCCTGTCCTCAAGGAACTTATATGCTATGAAGGGAGGTGACATTTAGTTGTGATTTAGTTTTTTTAAGTCATTTGTCTAGGAGACAGCTAACTGGCTCAGTAAATAGAGCACTGAGTCTTGAAGGAAGATCTGAGTTCAAATGTAGTCTCAGATCGTTACTAGCTGTGTGACCCTGGGCAAGTCACTTAACCCTGTTTGCCTTAATAACACTGGAGAAGGAAATGGCAAACCACTCTGCTATCTGCCAGGAAACCCCATGGAAAATATGGTTCATAGGCTCACAAAGAATCAGACACAACTGAACAAAACATACACACACACACAAACACACACACACACATATACACATATACATATATATGTGTGTACAGTATATATATGTATATATTTATGAAAGTGTATATATGTGTGTGAAAAGAAATATATGTATATGTGTATATGGGGGGAGGGTGTAAAACACAGGGTAATTTCAGAGGTAAGTAGATCTAGGAACTTGGGAGGAAAAAAGATTAGGAAAGGCTTCATGTTGGATAGAAGCATAGGAGTGAAAGTATTCCTATTCCAACCATGGGGATGTTAGATATATTAGACTACCTGCCAGTTAGGGGAGGGGGAAAGGAAGGAAGGAAGGGAAAATTTGGAACAAAAGGTTTTGCAAGGGTCAGTGTTGAAAAATTACCCATGCATATGTTTTGCATATTTAAAAATTTTTTTTTATTTTAAAAATTAAAAAAAAAAGAAATATAAATGTTAGGAAGAGCAAGAAGTCCAATTTAGTTTGATCATGTCAATTATGAAGAAGAAGAATATATAATAACCCTGGAAAGCTAGTTTAGAGTTAGTTAGAGTTAGAGTTAGAGTGATGAACTTTAAATGACAAACAGAAAAGTTTGTTTCTGATTCTGGAGGTAATGAGGGAATGAGTGCAGTAGGAAAGTGACATGTTTAGATCATAGACTTTAGAAAGATCATTTTGGAAGTTTTGTGGAAGGTGGTTTATAAAAGAGAGAGACTTGAGTCAGAGAGACTACTTAGGAAGTTATTACAATAGCTTAATTAAGTAAAACATGAGATTTTGACTGAGAGTGGTAGCTTTAGTGTGGTGAAAGGAAGGGGACATTTCAAAGAGATGTTATGGAGATAAAATTGTTAAGACTTAGCCACTGATAGATTTATGAGGTAAAAAAGAGTGAGGAATTGAGAATGACTCAGCTGCCAAGCAGGGTAACTAAAAAGCTGGTGGTATTCTTAACACAAATAGTAAAATTCAAAAATGGAGTGGTTTGGAGGGACATATAATTAATGTCATTCCAATAAGCCATATAGAGTTTCTGAAACTGTGGTCCATTAATTTGTTGTTTTTAAAAATATTTTTGATATTCAATATAATTGGTTTCTTTTTAATCCTTTGTATTTTATTTTATGAATTTAAAAACATCCTAAGAAAGGTTCATTGGCTCTATCCAAATTGATCCATGATACAGGAAAAAAAAAAAAAAAACTAAAACAAAAAGAAAAAACTGTAGCATTAAGTAGAACTCACATATGCCCAGTTAAAGCTGAAGGCTTTGACCATAAGTTTTTGGTCTAAAGAAGATTTTTTTTGGATCCACTTCAGTTTTGTATGTGCAGAATATAGTGACCATTTATCTCTTTCTACTCCTTACTTCTTGGCTTTGCCATAAACTCACACAAGTCTTTCATGCCAGGTTTGAAACAGCTTGCCCTTCAAGCTGTTCCAAGAATCCGGCAGAGTGTATCATAAAGCCCTTACACCACCTCTATAAATCCTCCCCACCTTTCAAGACCCAGCTCAGAGCCTACTGTTTCCAAGGAAACCTGTCTAGTCTGGGGTCATCTCTCGCTTCCATGACCCAAACATTTAGTCTCGATTTCATTCTTTCAGAGTTAAATTTTGTACTTCATTGTGACAGCCACTATTCCATTGTCTTTTGTCATTCTCTAATTTGTCTGATCCTAGACAATAACCTCCTTGAGGATAAGAGCCTACCTCTACTCTTTTCTGTCTCTCTCTTATTCCTACACAAGGACTTTACCCGGTATCAGTTGAATGGTTGATTTAACTCTTCTGTAACAGAACAAAGATTTGTTTGCCAGCTAGCCATATGGATGTCACTTTCTCTGTCAGGCCATTGGCCAAGACTATTTACAAGCCCCTACTGTTTTCTGAAAAACCAATGTACTTGGTACCATAGTAGAGCAGGAGGAGGATTGTCAGGCGGCTGTAAGCCAAGCCACTTTCTATCTTTTAAGGTCTCCTATTGAATTAGAAGGTAAAGTAGTTTAATTTTGCTGTGGAGAAGGAAATGTGGTCTGATGTTTGGAGCAAGAAGCAAATGACTAACATTCCTATTTCTGTCACTGATGGAATGGTGACTGCAACCCTGCCACTATATTCATTATAATTCATTGTAGTCATTGGCAGTTAATAATACCTTTACTAATAATATGTTATTATTAATATAATAATTAATTATAATATGTAATATAATATTTAAATTACAAATATAATAAATAATACTTTTTTCCAGGAAAGGTATAATAATTTGATTTGATTTGATTATAATTTGATATTACATATATATATTTGATATTATATTTATAATAATGGGACTCCAATAATGAGTCTTTTAAGCTAAGTGACCCTAATAGAAGCATATAGACAAAACAGTTTGCACTTTTATACTGTTAATTCTGCAACTTGAGCTTTGAGTTGAGGTTGGCTTAATTAACATTTGTAAAGCACTCAGCAATTTTTTGATGAAGAGAGAAAGGGAAGGGAAAAATTATTACCATAGCTTTGTCACTATCCAATCACATTAAGAAAATCCCTAAAAGGTCATCATTCAGAAGTAACATTAGTTTGACTGCTTTTAAAGGCATCTCATGAAACTTCCTGGAACATGGGAAAAGAAAATGATACTGACACAGAGCTGGTAATGAATTTAAATCATAAATCTTAAAGCTTAAAGCATTAAAGAATGAGACAAGCTTAAAGCTTCTAAATTTAACTTGGCTACTGCCTGGAAGCTTCTAATTAAAAGTTTTCCAATTAAAACAATAAGTTTTAATGGATAAAGAATTACATGGCTTAAGCAAGATGACCGGAACACAGGGTGAGAAGAAGCCTTAAGGCTATAAATTCATTTGCAGAAAAGAGTTCAGGCAGAAGCCAGTCTAGTTGAATAGAAAGGAAGATATAATTCGGAATCAGAAAATCTGAGTTCCATTCTTCTTCTGCCACTAAGCTATATGGCTCTAAGATAGGTCAATGGCCTGCTCTGTGCCCAGTTTCCTCATCTGAGAAATGAATTCATTATCTTGATGATAGACGGACTAAATTTATTTTAAACAGCTTGAGAGTGTAGATTTGGGACTATTTAGTGCAAGTGCCACTTTTGCATATAAATAATATTCGATAACTTTTTTTCCTTTGGAGGCAGATCTGTGATTTCATCTATGTAAGAAATTTCTGATAAGGAAACTCTCTCCAGTTATCCAACCATTTTAACTTAGAGTCTTAGAGAATTCCCTGGGGAAATTGTGAAGTAACTATGATTAACCCAAAGTCATATAACTAGAACATGTCAAAAGTGATTTTTAAACACAAGTCTTCTTGATTGTGAGACCGGCTTTCTATCCAATATACTATGGTTACCTCTCATAATAATTACAGGGGTCCAAGAATGGAAAAGAATGTATCATACAATAAGGAGTCTCCCTTTACTGAAAGAGTTCGAGCAAAGGATGAATGAGTACCTGTGGTTGGCATTCCTGTATAGGATAGAAGGTTGAACTAAGGGATGATTATGGTTCTCTGATGACATAACTTCCTTGCCTGACAAGAAAGCTTGTGAGAATAAAGTAAAATAATATATGTGAAAACACTGAAAAATGTGAAAAAAAATCCAACTCTTAAATATTACTTCCGGTACTTTTTTTTTGACAGTCTATATGTACAGTATAATTTTAAGCAAAGAGAGTAGCTTCAGATCAGATATAAGCAGCAGAGAACCAACCCTAGCTGCTCCATTAGGGAAAAACACATGCTATCCCTATGAAAATAACAACTCAGCATCCTTATTTCTCATGTAAAAGGTTCATCAAAGACTGCTTATTTCAAGGATTGAATAAAGTACTATCTCATTTATGGAAAAGCACTTAAAAAACTGTTCAGAGTATCATTGATTCAATGGGATTATTCATTTCTCAAAACTACTAGTTCCACCCAATAGCAGAAGAGGAAAACAAACTCCCATATATGCAATTTTGTTTCCCAAATCAAACAAATCCAGCCTTCAAATGCATTTTCAAAATCCAGGAAGAGCTGAATGAAAATTTAGATGGGAAACCTTTTTTGTAAATGATATATGAAAGAAATTTTTGAAATGATAGGGCTATGATTGAACTTCTGGTCAATCAGCCAGAAGGCATATTGCAACAAGGCTCTGGCCTCTTTCTACTGACAAGGTATAAGTCTGTGACTGCCAGCAGATTTAGCCACAGGCTGAGCTCTTGGTAGGGTGGGTAAAGCTGACACAAATTTACATAGCCCCAGTGGCTCAAAGCTAAAAAGAAATTAGACTAAGCCAAAGAAAATCAACCCATAAGAGAGAAAAAAAAGAAATCTGTTCCACAAATTTACCAATACAATTCAATCCCATTGATTCTAAAATAATTAGGGGAAGTCTAGTCTAAAAGGATAAAATATTTAACTTTGAAAGTAAATGTATTTTTATTATCTTTAAAAATATGCAGCAACTGGAGCTAAGATTATTGACTAATAAAGTGATGTGTGTAGTTGTAGCAATTGTCAAACAGAGGCTCCTTTGGGCTGCTTCAATGAATGAATAAGAATCATTTACAAAGAATGCTTCCTCTTAGTTTGTGTGGCAAAAATGCTATTAAAGTGGTTTTGAGAGCAATTGAAAATAATTGGCTTTCTTAAACAGATTAAAGGATTCCTTCACTATCACATATACTGATCACATATTCAGAGTTGGAGGAAGCTTAGAGACCTTTTAGTTCAATTCTTTTGTTTTACAAGCATGGCCCAAAGAAGTTGTGACTTCCCCAAGTTCATGTCAATAATAAGACTGAGTGGGACTTTTGACTCTAGAACAAGTGTTCTTTCCTTCTTTTTTATTGTTATGTTAATTTCTTGACAAGTCTTCCCTCCCTCAAGTCCCCACTAACAGCCAAAGGTAAACTTCATTCCTGCCCTGTATTATAACAAATTTCAAAATAGTGGGCTTAAAATGAATAAAATTTTAATAACTATTTCCTTAGGATATTCATTTTATCAATTATCCCAGCTCTGTGGCACATCTTTGGAAATGGCAGTTATTTGTTGATGGGTAGCCTATCTCTTTGCTTGAGTTTGTGAGAACTGTCTGAGAGTTAAACTTGCTATTTCATTTCTGACTCTGTCATTGAATATGCTTTGTGGATGAAGACTCTTTTATCCCACCATCTTTCATTTTCTTCACTTAAAACTAAAACTTGAGACTTCTTCCTCTTAAGAGGTTTTTGGTTGCCATTAATTCAAACACAACTTTTGTTAATGCTTTTGAAGCTGAAAAATAAAGTAAAAATCCAGGATATTAAATCCAGATAAGCAGAAAGCGCTACTTCTACAGGTCAGAGACATTCAATTCCAGATGCTAAGAACATGCTTGCCAGGACAAGTGAATCAATGCTCAGTCTAGTTAGTTAACTGAGATCTCCTAGCATGTGATCCTCCTTCCATTTAAAACTGGAAGGAATCAGCATTCTTTCCAACACTCATGCTGTCAAATGTGCTAAAATGGCAAGAGCCCAAGAGTATTGATAAATAGCGGTTACCCATATACTTTATCATTTGCCAAATCCATCCTCTCTCATTTTATTCTGATAAATACAAATACACACTATATGGCACAGATGTTAGTGAAAAAAAGCAATAGAATGAAAGCCTTGACTGGAGGTTAAAAGTCCTGCTTTTGAGGAGTTTGTATTCTTAAAGTTTAGGACACCATCATCAGTAATTTGACAAGCATTTATTAAAGGTCTACTGAATATCAGAGAAGAGATGTTTCTTGGTCTAGTGGATTAAAAGAAACAATGAGATCAGTTTCCTCATCTGTATTTAAGCTGGAGAAAGAAATAGCAAATCACTCCAGTATCTTTGCCAAGAAAACCCCAAATGGGGTAATGAAGAGTTGGACATGACTGAAATGACTGAATAACACATTCTTCATCTATAAAATGGAATGAGAGGCAGGGGGAAAGAGTGGACTAAATAAGCACTAAGAATATTCTAACTGATATTCTATAAGTTAGTGATGATGGGGGTTAGTACATTTTTTTTTTTTTACAAATTCCTAATAGGTTTAATTTTCTTGAAATAGAAAGTATTATTCAGATCATACTTGGCATAATTACTCTAAACATGCTTAGAATCTCTTCTATTACACTTAGGATTACTAAGGGAATGTGTTTTAATCTTTTCTATTATGTGTAACAGTTGCCTGAATGTCTTTTCCTTGTAAATTGGATATAAAACGTAACACAGTGTTCATTTTTGTTTCAAATCTCTTAAAAGTAGATTAGTGCTAGTCAGAGGGGCTGGAGTAGCAGCCTGGGAACAAATCCAGTTGTTGCCCTGAATCTTACACTGGAAGCTTCCAACCTTAGACCACGGGTGGGAATTACACTTCTTTCTATATTAGATGAGGGCTCATTATCAAAATTCTAGAGGAGAGGTTGGGAACATGAGGTTATGGTGCACTGGTATGGTGAGTTAAGATCATCTAATTATTTGTTATTATACTTATTTAAACTTATCAAAAACATTTTCAGGCTTCTAAGTGTATACTAGAGAAATGAAAAAGAGCATTGAGAATGAGAATGTCAAGATGCTTCCTTAATACTAAGCTTAAGGCAAAGAGGGGAGTGAGGTTTAGAGGAAGATATTTTAATTCTCCTTTTAGCATTTTTAAGTTGTATCCCAATCCTGCCCCCTTCCCCACATGCACACGTACAAGAATACATTCTGCTGGTTATCCTTCACTTTGTTCTCATCATTTCTTCACTCTAGTAGAAAGAACAAAGATTTTAGCATCAAGAGACCAAAATTTTGACACTATTATACCATGGACAAATTGTGTAATCTTGGATAAATCACTTCTCATTTCTTGACTTCCCCATGTTCAAAATGGAATTGGAATAATCGAGGTCTAAGATGCCTCCAATTCTGGGATTCTATTTTTCCTTTCCTTTACATTTTTCTATGGTACAGTAGAATAAACTTTAAATTCAAAAATTGGTTTTCTACTGGAACCTTATTGGACCTGAATTCAATCCCAACTTTAATATATTTAAACATATTTAATATTTTACACATATTGTGTAATATTATATTATGTATATATTTATATATGTATATAGCTATACATAGGTATGTAAAATATCAACTATACACACACACATATTCACGTTTACCTGTATATGATCTTAAACAAGTCATTTGACATTTCAAGACTTCAATAAGACTTCGGTGTCTCTAGGGTCCTTTTTAGCTGTAATTCTGATACTGTGCCTTCAAGCCAAAGTAGGGATTAGAGAAGAGAAAGTAAGAATTATACTCAAAGAATAACAGTTGAAAGGGACCTTGGAGGCCTTCTACTCCAAGCCTCTCATTTGATAGATGAGAAAATTAATCCCCAAGAGCATAGTTAGTATCAAAGATGGGATTTGATCCTGGGTCTTTGGAGTACCAGGCTGATTTTCAAAGACTCTTTCTGATATAGCACATTCATGGGAAGAGAGGGCAAGAAGGAGAAGAAGTGATCAGTTTAATAGAGGGGGTGAAGATCAAGTTCATTTGTCAAATTATCTCAAGCCTTCCATAGTTTCTCCCTCTAAATTGTGGTATGGAGCTGGGATAGAGTAAGCATCTCAGTCTGGAGAAGGCAGCAATGCTCCTAAGTAATTATTGCTTTGAAAGAACTTCTCACTGCTTTTCCTATTCAGTACATTCTAGGAAGCCCTTGGAGCCATAGTGAGTCTATGGCCTTTAAGATTAAAAATAAGCTTTTTCTATCTAACACTCAAAACTTTTCACAATCAGGTTCCAACCTGCCTTTCCAGGTTTAGATATTATTTTCCTTCCCTTATTCTATGTGTCCACCAAACTGGCTTTCTTTCAATCCCTGAAATATAACTTTCTATCTCCCATCTTCAAACCTTTGGATAAACTATTCCCCAGGCCTATAATACACTGTTTTATCCCATTTCTCTTTTAGAATTTCCACTTTCCTTCAAAGCTCAACTCAAAAGCCATCTTAACAGCAACAGCCCTGTGAGATAGGTAGCAAAAATTTTATTGTTCTCATTTTACAGATAAAGAAACTGAGCCTTATAGACTTCCCTAAGGTAATATGATGCTCCTAGTTTTTCTTTCCCAAAATTAACTTGTATTTATTTTGAATACAATTTGTACATATTCATATATGTATTCATTGTCTCCCCTTGTAAGAATGCAGGCTCCTTGAGGTCAGGGAGTTTTATTCTTGTCTTTTTAGCCCCAGTATCTAGAACAGTGCTAGTTTGGTAGGTTCTCAATAACAGATGCTTGTTGAATGACTGAATGATAAAGGTAGTTTTTTTTAGTCCAATCAAAAGAGGATTGGGACATTATGAATGGAGTGAAATAACTGAGTTATTGATGCTCCAAAGTGTACCAATAACCTCGTGGTAAATGGGAGTATCTTCCATAGATTAGATACATACATTTTGAAAAAAAAATACATGAAAATGAGAAAATACTTTGGCAAGATCATTATTTCTGATTAGCACTTTACTCAGCATTTATACTTTCAACTGCTTATGTCACAGAATCATAAAAGTGTAAGAGCTCTAAGTAACATTAAATCACATAATAGAGACCATCTGAACTGGAAGAGCCATTAGAATATTGAATTCTAGATCACTAAAAAAACTTTAGGTTGTAAAAGTAAAATGTTAAGACTTAAGACCATTTAATCCAATCACCTACTTATTTTCAGGTGACTTGTCCTAGTTGCACAGCTAATAAATAGCAGTTAAGATTAGAGCTTAGATTTTCTAATTCCTAGCTCCATGCTTTTCCAGAAGAGCTCAATGACTCTGAAATTCTCATTGTCTACCTTGTCTAAGAAAAATGGAGGTGGAGTTTAGAGAAACCTAAAAACAAAAAGGGAAGGAAACTTTTATTAGATATTATTGCCTTTGTTAAGTGGGATTCTCTCCAGAAACTATATTGCCATTTACCATTCCAGAGAAGAGTACAAAATGCTGAGAGAACTAAATTGATTTACTTGTACCCCTTCCTTTTTTTTTCCTCTGGAACCTATTACTTTGGAGATATCAAATTTCCTGTGTTATTGGATGTCATAATTTGTGTTATGCAGCCAATGTCATGTGACCCATTCATGTCTGTTTACAAAGTGTTTCAAAGTCAAAGTTAACATGTGGACCTAATATCTCTTAGCAGATGTATCATTCTGGTCATCAATGATATATGTTGCTTACTTGAGATGAATCTGATTTCAATCTCATAAAAAGTGTGATAATTTGAGATCCCATAAAGCAGTTGTTAATCTTCTCAGATTGAACAAAAATTATTCACAGTGGTAGAAAGAGATTTTCTAGGTCCCCCCTCTAATTTTCTTGATTAACGTGTTGGCTATCACAGGTGTAAAGCATAATAGCTCTATGAGGTTTTCATAGCTTGGCCAATTAAAATTTGTCACAGATCCAAGAACTAATGAGTTTTGCATCATAATGGAGAAAATCAAAACTAGTTCTTATCAGCAATGCATATCTCAGTCGTGTGTGTGTGTGTGTGTGTGTGTGTATGTGTGCAGAGTATGATGTTGGTATTAGTTTTTTGTTTTTTATTTCAAAAGTGTAGAACCTAATTGGTGAATTGCCTGCATTTTATCATCTAGGAGAGTTAATGAAAAGGTTTGATTTTCCAGAAAGCATGGAATTAACACACACACACACACACACACACACACACACACACAACCTATTCTCAACTGAAAGTGAATTATATAACTTTAACCCTTGGTTGCTTAATCACCTGACCCCTGTAGCACTGGTAGCACTGATAGTGTTTGATACTTGAACGTCTGGAAACCTCATGTCCTCAGTGATAAATCAGAATTGATGGAAAAAATATTTCAAAAGCCAGAAAGCATGGAGACAAACACGACAGAAGGCAAATGTTTTACCTATATACAGGGGAAAGACAGTATAAGAATAAGAAGGAAAAAAAACAAACAAATATTGTCCAAAAAAAGGAGAAAAAATACCAAATCAGGTTCTAGTTTACTCTGAGACAAGTGAGCAATTTCATATAATTAAGTGTTTTCTTTTTTGAGGAGTAGCTGTTTTAGGAGACTTAAAACAAATGAAACTGAAATATTTGGCTTGTCTTTTAACATTAGACTGACTCTTCATAGCCCCAGGGTACCTGAGATTTTTCTGTTTTATGACACAGTGCCAAAGGGAAACCTGAGACCAACATTGGTGGCATGATTTTGGAGGTCCTAGATTTTGCTTTTTTTTTTTTTTTTTTTTTTTTTTTTTTAAGGACGAGAAGTACTTCTGCACATCTCTGAAAATTCAATTCAGTTCAAACCAACATGTTTTGATTTATGAGAGGAAAAAACACAAATTCTGTGTTTCCCTTGAGTTCTTTTTAAGGTATTCTTAAAGTTTATAACACCATCGTCAATAAGTCAACAAGCATTTATTAAATATCTACTGTACACCAGATAAGAGTCAGAAAGACCTTTATTCAAGCCCCACTTCTGACACATACCAGCTTTGTGATCTTGGGCGAATTATTAAAACATCTTCATGTGCTAATTGACTTTCTCTGACCATGAATTTCAGAGAATGTACAGATTTGCATTGGGAGAAGATGCTCCTCACTAGAAGTTCTTCATATCAGTCAAATCACAGATCTAATCCCTATCCCTCTGTACACCAAGTATTCAGATCCAAAAGACTGCAAGTATTGATTCTTCACCACCAAAGCAGGTTCTTTTTACTCTCTGCCCTGCCTGGCCTTCTCAGTGCTTGCATCTGGGAATGAATTTAGTGGGCCCATTTTAGTGACATCTAAATACAGCGAGAGGAGGGAGAGGGAAGGAGGAAAAGGGAGGGGAAGACAGAGACGGAAGGAGGGACATTGGGAAAATTTGTCTCTTGGTCTGTAGTGTTTCATTAAGGATTTTTAAACAGTATCTTTGGGAGCCAGAAGTTAATGAAAGGTCTCACCAAACATATCTGATTGCCCTCTGGGGCTTTTTCTTTTGTGGGGAGAGCTTTCCAAAATTGCAGATTTAGAGCTGAAAGGACCCTTCAAGACTATTTAGTCCAATTTCCTCATTTTATATATAAAAAACTAAAGTACCAAGAAGTTCAGTGATTCTCTGACAACAAATCTAGTGTTTATTCTATTGAATCTTGTTGAAGACAACTCCTACTGATAGGATAGGGCTTTCCAGAACTGGCTACACTCAATTGCCTTTAGGATCTAGATAACTTCTTTGCTCCTCACCAAATGACTCCTAAGCCCCCACTGGTGTCTCCAGTTATTAAAAAATCAGCAGAAGTAATACCTCTAACTTTTACTCAGAAGGAGTAGAAGGCAAAGCAAAAATAATTTAAATTTAACATTTCTCCCATAAACTTAGAACACACTAAAATATTGTGTCTCTGGTGGAATGGGCACAAAGTATAGAACTACGTAAAGTAGACATATAAAAAATAATGATCACCTGTGCCAGGTGTTATGACTCTGGACCATTGACTATTTAGAACATTTAGTTTTTTTTTTTCTCTCAATGGGGTGAGTTATAGAAGGGAGGCAGGGGGAAAATGGTATCCCTAGACCTCTTCACTCTTGTGTTATTTAAGACCACATACTCTTAGGATGTTCCTTTCCTGGACCTTTTTGATCTGCTGAAGGGAGTGGGAGGAGGTGGTAAGGAGGGAAAGTGCTTCTCTGCCATCTGCTTTTTCTCTGGGTTGCCAAAGCAACATAAACTCTTCTAAGCAGCAGATGGCAAAAAAAAAAAAAAAAAAAAAAAAAAAAAAAAAAATCCTTTCTTCTGCCACTCACTCCTCCAAGCAGCAGGTGGCAGTACAGGTTCTGAGCTGTATGTCCAGCTCTCAGTTTCGCAGGAAACCTCTGTTACTCTCAGGTCTGAGGATTGGTCCCATACCTAGCCCAGGGGACTAATCATGATCAATCCCACTGCCCAAAGCAGTTTAAAGTGAAGTACGCCTTCAAAAACCAAAGTGTATGTTTCTAACAATCAAGTCGGACAGCATATGCATGCCAATGTGTGTGTGTATGTATATATGTATATGCACTACGCGGTACACCTGTGTATAAATAGGTGTACCTATGTGCACTACGCGGTACACCTGTGTATAAATAGGTGTACACCTGTGTATAAATAGGTGTACCTATGTGCACTACGCGGTACACCTGTGTATAAATAGGTGTACACCTGTGTATAAATAGGTGTACCTATGTGCACTACGCGGTACACCTGTGTATAAATAGGTGTACACCTGTGTATAAATAGGTGTACCTATGTGCACTACGCGGTACACTGTGTATAAATAGGTGTACACCTGTGTATAAATAGGTGTACCTATGTGCACTACGCGGTACACCTGTGTATAAATAGGTGTACCTATGTGCACTACGCGGTACACCTGTGTATAAATAGGTGTACCTATGTGCACTACGCGGTACACCTGTGTATAAATAGGTGTACCTATGTGCACTACACAATGCACCTGTGTATAAATAGGTGTACCTATGTGCACTACGCGGTACACCTGTGTATAAATAGGTGTACCTATGTGCACTATGCGGTACACCTGTGTATAAATAGGTGTACACCTGTGTATAAATAGGTGTACCTATGTGCACTACGCGGTACACCTGTGTATAAATAGGTGTACCTATGTGCACTACGCGGTACACCTGTGTATAAATAGGTGTACCTATGTGCACTACGCGGTACACTGTGTATAAATAGGTGTACCTATGTGCACTACACAATGCACCTGTGTATAAATAGGTGTACCTATGTGCACTACGCGGTACACCTGTGTATAAATGGTTGTACCTATGTGCACTACACAATGCACCTGTGTATAATAGGTGTACCTATGTGCACTACACGGTACACCTCTGTATAAATAGGTGTACCTATGTGTACTACGCGGTACACTGTGTATAAATAGGTGTACCTATGTGCACTACACAATGCACCTGTGTATAAATAGGTGTACCTATGTGCACTACGCGGTACACCTGTGTATAAATAGGTGTACCTATGTGCACTACGCGGTACACCTGTGTATAAATAGGTGTACCTATGTGCACTACACAATGCACGTGTATAAATAGGTGTACCTATGTGCACTACACGGTACACCTGTGTATAAATAGGTGTACCTATGTGCACTACGCGGTACACCTGTATATAAATAGGTGTACCTATGTGCACTACGCGGTACACCTGTGTATAAATAGGTGTACCTATGTGCACTACGCGGTATACCTGTGTATAAATAGGTGTACCTATGTGCACTACGCGGTACACCTGTGTATAAATAGGTGCACCTATGTGCACTACACAATGCACCTGTGTATAAATAGGTGTACCTATGTGCACTACGCGGTACACCTGTGTATAAATAGGTGTACCTATGTGCACTACGCGGTACACCTGTGTATAAATAGGTGTACCTATGTGCACTACGCGGTACACCTGTGTATAAATAGGTGTACCTATGTGCACTACACAATGCACCTGTGTATAAATAGGTGTACCTATGTGCACTACACAATGCACCTGTGTATAAATAGGTGTACCTATGTGCACTACACGGTACACCTCTGTATAAATAGGTGTACCTATGTGCACTACACAATGCACCTGTGTATAATAGGTGTACCTATGTGCACTACACGGTACACCTCTGTATAAATAGGTGTACCTGTGTGCACTACACAATGCACCTGTGTATAAATAGGTGTACCTGTGTGTACTACACAATGCACCTGTGTATAAATAGGTGTACCTATGTGCACTACACGGTACACCTCTGTATAAATAGGTGTACCTGTGTGCACTACACAATGCACCTGTGTATAAATAGGTATATCTATGTGCACTACGCGGTATACCTGTGTATAAATAGATGTACCTATGTGCACTACACAATGAACCTGTGTATAAATAGGTGTACCTATGTGCACTACACAATGCACCTGTGTATAAATAGGTGTACCTATGTGCACTACACGGTACACCTCTGTATAAATAGGTGTACCTGTGTGCACTACACAATGCACCTGTGTATAAATAGGTGTACCTATGTGCACTACGCGGTACACCTCTGTATAAATAGGTGTATCTATGTGCACTACACAATGCACCTGTGTATAAATAGGTGTACCTATGTGCACTACACGGTACACCTCTGTATAAATAGGTGTACCTGTGTGCACTACACAATGCACCTGTGTATAAATAGGTGTACCTATGTGCACTACGCGGTACACCTCTGTATAAATAGGTGTACCTGTGTGCACTACACAATGCACCTGTGTATAAATAGGTGTACCTATGTGCACTATGCGGTACACCTGTATATAAATAGGTGTACCTATGTGCACTACGCGGTACACCTGTGTATAAATAGGTGTACACCTGTGTATAAATAGGTGTACCTATGTGCACTACGCGGTACACCTGTGTATAAATAGGTATATCTATGTGCACTACGCGGTATACCTGTGTATAAATAGGTGTACCTATGTGCACTACACAATGCACCTGTGTATAAATAGGTGTACCTATGTGCACTACACAATGCACCTGTGTATAAATAGGTGTACCTATGTGCACTACGCGGTACACCTCTGTATAAATAGGTGTACCTGTGTGCACTACACAATGCACCTGTGTATAAATAGGTGTATCTATGTGCACTACGCGGTACACCTCTGTATAAATAGGTGTACCTATGTGCACTACACAATGCACCTGTGTATAAATAGGTGTACCTATGTGCACTACACGGTACACCTCTGTATAAATAGGTGTACCTGTGTGCACTACACAATGCACCTGTGTATAAATAGGTGTACCTATGTGCACTACGCGGTACACCTCTGTATAAATAGGTGTACCTGTGTGCACTACACAATGCACCTGTGTATAAATAGGTGTACCTATGTGCACTACGCGGTACACCTCTGTATAAATAGGTGTACCTATGTGCACTACGCGGTACACCTGTGTATAAATAGGTGTACACCTGTGTATAAATAGGTGTACCTATGTGCACTACGCGGTACACCTGTGTATAAATAGGTGTACCTATGTGCACTACGCGGTACACCTGTGTATAAATAGGTGTACCTATGTGCACTACACAATGCACCTGTGTATAAATAGGTGTACCTATGTGCACTACACAATGCACCTGTGTATAAATAGGTGTACCTATGTGCACTACACGGTACACCTCTGTATAAATAGGTGTACCTATGTGCACTACACAATGCACCTGTGTATAAATAGGTGTACCTATGTGCACTACACGGTACACCTCTGTATAAATAGGTGTACCTGTGTGCACTACACAATGCACCTGTGTATAAATAGGTGTACCTGTGTGCACTACACAATGCACCTGTGTATAAATAGGTGTACCTATGTGCACTACACGGTACACCTCTGTATAAATAGGTGTACCTGTGTGCACTACACAATGCACCTGTGTATAAATAGGTGTACCTGTGTGCACTACACAATGCACCTGTGTATAAATAGGTGTACCTATGTGCACTACGCGGTACACCTCTGTATAAATAGGTGTACCTATGTGCACTACACAATGCACCTGTGTATAAATAGGTGTACCTATGTGCACTACACGGTACACCTCTGTATAAATAGGTGTACCTGTGTGCACTACACAATGCACCTGTGTATGAATAGGTGTACCTATGTGCACTACGCGGTACACCTCTGTATAAATAGGTGTACCTGTGTGCACTACACAATGCACCTGTGTATAAATAGGTGTACCTATGTGTACTACACAATATACCTGTGTATAAATAGGGTACATATGTGCAACATGTAATAGTCCTGTGTATAAATAGGTTACATACATGCACTACATAATATACCTGTGCATAAATATGTGAGCATGTGTGCACTATGATACTCCTGTGGTATAAATATGTATACCTATGTGCATGTATATAATATCCCTTGTATAAATATATGTACATATGTGTACTACATAATATATCTGTGCATAGATGTGTGTATATATGTGCACTACATAATACATCTGTGTATAAATATATATACATATGCACATTGCATAATACATCTATATATAAATATGTATACATATGTGCACTACATAATATACCCATACATAAATATGTGTACATGTGTGCACTACATAATTCACCTATATTTGTGTGTGTGTATATATACACACACATATACATATATACACACATATACATACACACACACACACACACACACATATATATATATTGCGTTTATATGAAAGCTTTAAGGCTGAGGAAGAAATCTGAACCATAACCTATTCTTTAACCTAGGTATTAGTATGTTTTCTACATGTGCATATACATATGCATGTACATGTTACGTACATATGTGTGTGAATATATAATAAGGAGGCCATATAAACATTTATATAAAAGGAGGAGATAATATAGATATATAGGTGTATTCTGTGTATATGTGTATATATATATTTGTGTATATACTTATATATTATGGATGTGTGTATATGTAAATATATAAACAAATATATGTGTATGTGTATATGTATTCATGTATGTATGTATGTATCCCTGCAAATCCTTCTTATGATTAGGGAAGAGATTTGAACATTATATGTGATCCCACCATCCCAGCTATTAGTGTTCTCTCTCTCTATTCTAATTCTTTTTCATGTACTTATTATCTCTCAATGTTGTAGCTTTTTGAAGGCAGAGATTATTTCACGTATGTCTTTGACTTTTCCACACCTAACTACCTGCCTCGAACATAGCAATCACTTGATAAATATTTGTTGTGCTACATCAAATTGAATACCATCAAGCTTAACAAAATAACACCTGTAAACTCTGAATGCACAAATTCATAAACTTTTTCAGACCACAGTTTACTCAGGAATCAGTAATGGAGGTAGTTTGGGAGGGAAAGTAAGAAGAGGAAGAGGAAGGGGAAGGCATTACTTTTTTCCGTATCCATATGCAATCCATATACATATGAATGATCCATATCCCCCCACCATATTATTTGTATACATTAATATACTTCCATCTTATTTTCTCTTTGCAGACTATGTAGATTCATATATTCATATAATTAAAATATTCAATCTAATAAGCATTTATTAAATACCTATCACATTACATGCAAGGTAAAATTTAAAATAGTCCTTGCCCACAATAGATTTACATTTTACTTGACCACTATAACACATAAATATAAACTGATTCTCTACTTTTCACATAAAAAAAAATCAGTATATTAGGATAAGTACCTAATTAGTACATTCCCCTCAAAGGATAAGAGGAATAAATTGGCAATCACCTGGTCCTACCTTTCAGTTTGTTGTTGCTGAATCATTTTTTCAATCAAGTCCCATATATAATGTCTCATAGTAGCTATCTCTAAGGCAGGGGATGGGGAAAAGATAAGGAAAAAAGTTTTAAAAGTTACATGACAACTTAATTATATATTTAAAAGGAATTGAAAGTTGTACATAATAGATTCATATACAGTCTTTTTTTATTCTACTGTAATATGTTGTGGAAATGCTTGTTTTAGTTCATAAGTTAAAAACAAAATATAAAATATAAAATTTTCTTAGTCATATATTTTGACATGAAAATTTTTATAGTTTATAGTCTAAGAAGCAGAATTATAGGCTCAACATGCTGATACTGTGATACCAGGACAATTAATCTATCCTAATTCTACATCATGCCAGAGTTGATTATTTAATAACTTTCAGGGCAAAACTGGTTATTGGCAATAACTAAGGTGCTAGCAATATCATTTTTCCTATAGTTGCTTAGGTCTCTACTCACAGAGGAAGTAAGCAAGTAATATTGCCCCGCCAAACTTCACCATATGGTGCAGGGTCCCCAGTGCCTAGACAGTCATATGCATTTCAGATTTATTAAAAAGTCTGCGCAAAAGAAATACCCTTTGGGGCAATAAAGTCCCAAATTCAACGGTTTCCTTCCCAATCACAACAACATCCCCCAGGCTGTCTTTCAGATGGTTTGCCAGTAACTCTTCAGAACTGTTTTCTTCTGACATGTATACAACAGTTTCTATTGTAAGTATGGAGAAGGTTTGATTCCTTAAGAACCAATTACATAGACTGATTGGCCCCTGAGATAATTGCAGGGAGATAAGATTTCCTTAATAGAGTCTATTAGACATTAACTCGATGTAGAATTACCAGTGAAATCTGTCTATGTGCCCACTGCTTTTATGCAAGTATCACTCCTAAGAAACACTTGGCATTTCCAGGGGATCAGGATGGCATAATCTCCTATGAAAAATGCAACCAAATGACTCTAAAGCATATGGAATTTCTCTGCAACCCACTTCCCTCCCTTCTGTTTTGGCTGCAAATTCTGTAGATATTGAACTGTGAAAAAACAAGATTATGGACATGGAATTTTATATATATTCTTAAAGTTGTAAGAAACCTCTAAGATCATCTAGATCAAATACAAATTTAATGCAGAAATTTCTTCTCTAGCATTACTTATAGGTCATTTTGTGTGAATTTGAATACCTTTAGGTAAGAAGAGCTCACTACTTTATGATTCTGCTGATTCTTTTATTGGTAATTGGCTATTGGAAGACTTGTTAAAATGCTTTTTCCTGTGCTAAAGTTAAATTAACTTCTCTATAACTTTCACCCATTTGACCCTAGTTCCACATTTTTATCTACATGGATGATCCTCAAATACAAAAATTAAACTCTTATATTTTCTTAATCTTCTCTTTTTCCTCTAAAAATTATATCAGCTGAAGTGGGGATTTGGGATCTGCCTCTTTCAAAGAGTCTTTTCTCTAGGGTGATTTCATTCCCTCCCTTCTTTTAGTAGGATGATTAAGGAGTAAAAAAGTGCTTTCCACAAAGCAATGCCTCAAAGTATTATAGTAAAAAAAAAAAAAAGTGCTCTAAATTTGATGGCAGAGAACATGAGTTCACATCTTGTCTCTTCTAAGTGCTACCTATGTGAACTTGGACAAATTAGCCTCTCTGTGTTTCAGTTTTCTAATATGTAAATTGAGAAGTTGGACTAGTTGATCTCCACTATCTTCTCTAATATTAAATATTTGGTCCTAATAAGAGCATTTTATTTTTCAACGGTCCTTTTCAACTGATTCTTCATAATGAAATGATCTAAATGTTCATCTTTCATTTTTTGAAGAGGACCAATGACATCTCAGGATGATGTCTTGAATTGCACATGACTTGATTTAAGTGATTCAGAATCCCACAAAATTCTTAGCCTTCCTCTCTCTTCCAGATTCACTGAATTCCAGTGGCAATGGATAGAATGCAAGATCTAAAGTCAGGAAAACGCTTCTGAGTTCACATATGGTCTCGGAGACATGATAGCTTGTGACCCTGACAAATGCTTAATCTTGTTTGCTTCAGTTCTCAGAGTCTGAACACAACTGCAACAAGTAATCTAAATATTTTATCACTGGGCAGACAAACTTCCAATTTTTTAAAACAGTGCCTCCTAATTAAGTATCATTGACAAACTTGGAAATTTGACATATAATGCCAATATGGGTTCAATCAAGGTTCCTATAGATTTCTTCAGAATTCTGTTTTAACAGAATATGTGATTATCATTTACCAGTTTAATATGGGGACTGAAAAGTAATTCTCAACCCTACTTTGCCAAAATAAAAAGGTTCTAAGATAAATTTTATTTGTTTTCACATAAGATACATACTTATAAAATACATCATAAGGCCCTAGGGACTGTCATAAAATCAAATATCATAACTTAATAAATTCAGGAGACCTTAGTTCAAATTCCATCTTAGATAATTTATAGAGTATTCGATCCTAAGCTAATTATTTCAGGTCACTGAGAATCAATTTCCCCACCTATATCATTTCCCTGTCCACAGGATTAATGTAAGGAAACTTTGAAATAAAGAAATTGGAGTTATTTTCACACTGACATGTAGATCCCGAGTAATCTTTGGCAAGTTACTACATCTCTCTTGACTTCAGTTTCCTTGTCTGTAAAATGGATGTTTTGATTAAAGAGCATCTGAGATTCCTCTTAGTTCCAGATCAAGATCTTTTGTTGTTGTTATAAACAAACAATGATTAGGTTTTCCATTCTGAAGAGGTCAGAATTATAAGGAGGAATCTTTGGGCTCCCCTCATTGAATCTGGACATGGTGGCTATAAACAGTTCTGGCCCAAATTCTGGCCCTTCACATACTCAAATTTCTCCTGCCTTTTGGTGTTGGGTATTTTTCATGGATACCTCTACTGGACTACTTCTTAGCAGATCCAGGATTGCCAAGGTATTATTTTTCCCTAATCCTTTCATTTTTCCATTATACCCATATGTGGGATTTTTTTCATCCAATTTAATAGCATAATGACCTGTTTGGATTTAGAATCTGTTTTCCAGTTAATATAACCCTGCAGCATCCTATTAGCTTCCTTTATTACAGCTCCACGCCAGACTGAGAAGGTTGGGGATTATTATATAATAACTTGGGCTCATTTCTGGTCAGTATATAGCATCCCCTTTTCATTCAGCAAATCCCTTCTGGGGTCTCTTTCTGTTTGGAAGATGGGGAAAGGGGGCTAGAAGGGGTGGGGAGTGTTTGCTGTGAGTTATTATCCCACACTTATCAGCATTAAACCGGATTTGACAACTCATAGCCTAGGATTTAAATGATCTAAATCCTTCTTCATTTGGCAGCCCGGTTTCCGTTATTTATGGTGCTTCCCAATTTATTATCATCAGCACACTTGGAGGCATGGCTTGTGGTGCCTTCAGCCAAGTGATTTATACAAATAATAAAAAGATGGGGGTTCCCAGCAATGAACTCCAGGCATAATTCCCTTTGCTGTCCTGCTCATCTAGCTGAGTCCATCTCTTATAGATTAACCCTTGGCCTTCTTCTGCCTTCCCTCAGGGATATGTATCCTCAGATTCCAGAAGGGCACAGGGAATAATTGCAGCAAGGGAGAAGTGAGCTTAGCCCTTTCATCTCTAGAGGACATATAGAATGGTAAGAATCAGGATCTTAAGCTGTAAAATAAGGTTAGGATGGAGGAAGGGACTTGTATTAAATGGAGAGAGATCTGAGAATCAAAGACCTATAATATGTTAGATATTTATATTATCTCTTTATTCATAGGAGGGAATGACAGAAATCCTACCAATGCTTTAATTATCTTTGATGTGTTTCTACACAGAAGAAAATAGATTTTATTATGCCTGTGTTACCAATAGGGAAACTGAGTCAGAGAAATAAATTAGCCAGGCTCATTCCAGATATGAGGAGTAGCATCATTATTAGACCTTGATTCTAGGGGATCAGGATGGCATAATCTCTGTCTATACCTCTCTTCAATCTAACTGATGGGCTAAAATATTCCAGTACTTTGCAAAGACCCAGAAGGCCCCAGAGGGCATAATTAGGAGCATGAGTGGAAGCAAATTTCAGATTCGTGTAAGGAAAAAACCCAACTCCATAAGCTGCCAAAAGTGACCCATGTTACAGAGCAATAATTGCAGAAAGGAATGGATTCTTCCTTACTGAAATCTTAACATGAAAATAGGACAACTGGATCTCAGAGATGTGATATAGAAAATTCTTATTCATGCCCTTGGTTGAATCAGCTTGGCTTTTTGGGATCCTTGCAACTCAGACTCATTGAAAGACATCGAAGGATCAGAGCAGGTTGGTAGTGTATATAGAATAAAGCACAGGATCTGTGCTTTAAAGGGAATTCTAGGGTTTAAATCCTGCCTTGATTATGTAACTGGAGGCAAATAATCCTTCTCAAATTTGGTTTCTTCATTTGTAAAATGAATAAAATAATACCATTTACCTTACAGAATTATTGTGAAAATAAAATCAGATTATTTTTAAAATATTTTACAAACTTTAAAAGACTATATAAATACTAGTTACTCCTACTGCTGCTGCTTCTGCTGCTGCTGCTACCATTATCATCACCATCATCATCCTAATGCTACCATTGGAAGAACTCCTTGTTATTCCCTTGAAAGGTCCAGATTGGAATTGAACTCCAACCTTGTTTAGAGTAGGGATCTGAAGTTCCTAATCTGGACCTTGATGCAGCTTAGTTGACAGTATTTGGGGAGTGAAATGAGTTCTGTTTATATGCTCTTCTGTTTACTTCTTTATCATACCTCTCCCCTTTGAACATACTCTTCAATGCATAGATCTGTTGCTGTTCAGTCATTTTCAGTTGGGTCCAACTCTCTGTGATCCCATTTGGGATTTTCTTGACTTGGATACTGGCATGGTTTGATATTTCTTTTTTTAGCTCATTTTACAAATGAGGAAATGGAGGCAAACAGCATTAAATGACTTGCCCAGGATCACATAGATAGTATGCATCTGAAGCCAGATTTCTATTCATTTTCATGATGATGAGTCTTTCTGTCTTCAGGCCCAGCACTCTAACTCCTGCTCCTGGGTAGCTACTTGGAAGATGGAAATATGCGACAGGAGATCTATTGATGGGGATGAGAGATATCTTAACTCAGACTAGATGGAGAAGGAAATCCTCTTCAAAAATTGTCGTGTTTTGCACTGGACAGTGGCTTTTATTGATCTTTTTCATAGCATTCTCCTGAGAAATAAAACCAGTCCATTGTATAGTTATTTAGAACCCCTTCCTGTTCAAACACAAACTTTCACAGTAGTATAATTTCAATCTCATTTCATTTATTTTTCATCTTTGGTATTAAATAGATTAAAGGAATATTTATTTTCTTCATTACCTCAATAATCATATGATCTGGTCAATATGGGTACTTCTTTCTTGTCCATATTTTGCCGCCTTCTGTGGGGGATCAACCCCAAATAACAGAGGAGTTCTGCATTTTTTACTTTCTTAGGGGTCACAATAGCACATGAATTGTACATCTCCCACTCTCTTCCTATGACTGGCCCACTTCCTTTTCTCATCCTACATTTCTTTGATAGAATTTATTATTGTGTATAGATCATTATTAGAAATGTGGTTGTCTTCTTGTGTGTATTATTACTATTTAGGTTACCCTCAACTTGGATTCTTCAAAAATTATAAAGTTACTAGATATCCCCATCAGGAAAGTATTTGGATTAAAAAGATCGGTGTATTTGTGTGTGTGTGTGTGTGTGTGTGTGTGTGTGTGTGTGTTAGTACACATCTCAGAGTTGTGCTGTGATTTAGATCATTGTTTCTGTTATTTTTGGTTTCCTTATTAGGTGAAACTATCCATAATCTTCTGCCATTTCCCCCAATAGTGTTATATACAGGAATTTCATTTGAAACCAATGTTACTTTTGGCAGTGTTTCCTCTTCAAAAGATCATGTTTGTTGATAAAGGTATTTTCTGAGCTCTTTCAGCCTTCCTATTATGGCATTTGCTTTATATAGATTAAAATTCTGTATGAAATGATAAAAATCAATGTATTTTTTACCTTATCCACTTCTTTTGCTTCATCTTAGCTTATTTGATAAGGTCAGGTTAGATATATCATCATGCACAATGTCTTTTCTTTTTCATTTTTTCTTTTACTTTGTTGTTGATTTTTACATTTACTCCATTAAGGGTCTGACAGAACACAGACACTTATTTAAGAATTATTGGAACATCAGTAATCATTGTTTCCCATCTGTTGAGATATAATAAAAGTTGGGAATACCTGGATCCAGGACCTGCCTTAGATATATATTACTTGTTTCATCTTAGATAAGGTGGAAAAAACTAATATGCTTCAAACTGCATTCAGTTTACAAGATTCTTTCTCTGGATGCAGATAGTGTTTTCTATCTCAAATCTATTGGAATTGTCTTGAATCACTGTATTCCCATGAAGAGCCATATCTACCATAATTAATCATCATACACATTGCTCTTAACTGTGTATAATGTTCTCCTGACTCAAGATACAGTTATTTTCAAGGTTTTTTTTTTGTTTATGCTTTTCCAGAACATTACAAAATGATTTAAGTGTCTCATGAAATGATTTCTTGTTACCTTTGGGCAACTTATGAAACTGGTTCTTCCCACTGGCGATTGTTTGCTTTTCCAAGAAAAGCTTTTGAACTTGGATGCCTCAAAGCAATGTTATGTTCACATTTGTTATGAATCTCTATGGTTGAATTAGCCACATCCTTAAATCTAGATTGTGTGTGTATTCACATCCATACCAATGAATATGCTCAAAGGTCGTTTTCCCCCCTAACATGAAAGCAGCGTCCAGCACTAGAAAATACTTTTTCAGAAAAGCTAGGCAAGTCATTTTTAAACAACAGATACAGTTTTTAGTATTTTTTTCTTTTTTACCATCCCTTCCCCCCTTTATTCCTCTTACTATTTATGAAAACAAATTAGTTTCTATTTATATTTCTGCCATGATCTCTTAGTTTCTACTGTGTTCCTTTATTCCTTGAGTCCAGATCAGGTCAAAGTCAGGATCAATATGGCACCCCAAATCTCACTCACACTTCACTTTCTTAGCCCTTTTGTGAATCACCTACTTCTTCTCACTTCCTTGCCTGATTAGGCTGAACAAGAATCTAAACATGTGAAGCTGTGAATTTTGGGGGTGAAAACTTAGGGGGCATCAGACAAATATTCTCCTGTAGTATCCAAATGATGTCATATTTGTGGAAAATTGCAAACATCTTTATTAGTTTATAAGAGTACAGACTTTCCCCTCTTCTAGTAAAAGAAGAGTTATTGAAATATTGGCCCACATATCATAACACAGCTCTATGTAAAGTGGCTTACATTTGACCTTTCTATACAACTGAGAAGAGGAATAAGTGCATGATGATTTCAGCTGCCTCCTGCTCCCATGGGATGAGTAACGAATGAGTCAGCAGGAGGGACTCAGCCTGCAAGACTAAGTCATAAATATTCTTCTGCTCAAATGAGCAGCTTTCAAGACAGTGTCTTTTATTTAAAACAGTAAATGGGAAAAGGGTCCTTGGACCCGACCTTATGGGTACAGCTAGAGAAAAATAATCGTGCATCTGTTTTTATATTATTTTGACAATATCTGTCTGGAAACTGGTTGCATCCTGATATAGCCCAATTAACTAATCAGGGAAAAGACCTTAGTCTTACAATCATTTAGAGCATAAACAATATGGTATAATAGAAAGGTCCTGAATTTGGAGACAGAAGAGCTAGATGAAAATCTCATAAGGATCAAATGAGATTCCATAGAGAGTCTCAAAAGTCTCAGTGCAGTTTTAAACTTTAATAATTTGCCTAGAATCACACAACTAGTATGACCTATTAAGCATTAATAGCTTAAAACTGCACTAAGATTTTTGGGATCCCACGTATATGTAGAACTGCTAAATTTAGAGTGCTATTTAAATTAGAGGGCTAATTGCTGTTGTTATTCAATCATTTTTCAGTCATATCTGACTTTTTATGACAGACTTTCTTGGCAGATATGCTGGAGTGATTTGCCACTTCCTTCTCCAGCTCATTTGACAGATGAGGAAACTGAGGTAAACAGGATTAAGTGACTTGCCCAGGGTCACACAGCTAATAAGTGTCCAAGGCTGGATTTGAACTCAGGAAGATGAGTCTTCCTTACTCCAGGCCCTCAGTCCTCTGTGCATTATGGCACTACTTAGTTCCTTGAACATACAAATGACCAAAGAACCAGTGGCCAATGGAAAGAACATTCTATGATCTGTAGTCAGAAGGCCTGGGTTCAAATTCTTCTGATACTAACCTACCTGTGTGAAATTCTCCTGACTTCAGTCTTTTCATCTGTAAAATGCTGGGGTGAATTAAATACTGTCCTATGGTTCCTTCCAGTTCTACATGAGAAATCATATAACCTTGCATATTCACTAAATGTAGATGATACAGTGGGTAAGAACTGCTGGACTGGCAATCGTGATGTGAGTTCAAATCCTACTTCTATGTTAGGCAAGCCACTTAATCCCTCCTTACCTCGGTTTCCTGACATGTAAAACGAGGATTATAATAGTACCTAACTCTCAGGGTTGTTATGAGGATCAAATGAAATAGCTTCTACATAATGTTTTGTAATCCTTAATTTATATGAAAAATGCTAGATTTAATACTTTCTTGAGAGGCAGCCTGGTCAATTAAATAGAAAATTAAAATTCAAGAAGACCTGAATTTAAATTCTACTTCCATCACTTACTAGTTAGGTGAATCTGGATAAATGATTTACCCTCTCTCAGAATCTCAGTTTTTTCCTTTGTAAAACTGGAATAATATCTACTTCTCAGTGTAGTTGCAAGGGTATAATAAGAAAATGAATGTAGAATACTTTGCAAACTTTAAAGCACTGTACAAATGTTGTTGCTATTATTACCGTATCTCTAATTATTTTAATTATACTCATTCTCATCTTTGATACAAGTTTCACTTACATACTTCTCAGTGCACACTTTCCATCAAGATTCTTTTCATGGTATACATACTATTATATTTAATGAGAAGATTTATCAAATATAATCATTGGATTATCCAATAAAAAGGAGATTGTATAATGAAACAGCTGGTAAGATACAAACTAGCATCTTAAATGCCTATGTTCCCTTCAACTCAACCCTACCTCAACTTCAGCCCTACTTCTTTGGAGTTTCTAGAAATCCTGCTATTTTTCTTCCCAATATCTATAGAATATTTCTATTGACTTTTTTCAACTAAGATTTCCCTATTGCGACATGAGTTGTTCTGTTCTAGCAACCACAAAAATCAAATGTATCTAAAGTACTTTGTAAACTTAAGTGCTTATAGCAACATCAGCCATTATCCTTGTCATTGCTATTCTTATGGTAAGCATCTCTTACATGCACATAAAAGATATTCAAACTATATTTTGCAGCTAGAGTATAGCTCATTCTGAAGTCCAACACTATTTTTAAAAAATCCATCTTTTACATGTGGAAAAATTGAGACACCACATAATTCAATTCAGCAAACATTAAAACATATTCATTAATTAGTTGTTTGATTTGTTTATTTTTTTATTCTAAATCTGTAATTTCATTAAGATGGGGAATTCCCTTGAGAGGCACCTATCTCTATCTTAGAGCATTTTCTGAGGCACTAGGGGTTAAAAGGCTTTAAGATTGAACCCAGGCTCTCCTAACTCCCAAGACAGCTTATCTTTTAAATCATTCTGGCTCTAATTAATAAAAATCTTTATTGGAGAGGCTGCTTGGTATAATGGATATAGAGAGATGGCATAGATACTCGGAAAATCTAGGGATAAAGCCTGCCTCAGAGTCTATAACATAGATCCTAGAGAAGTATTTAACTTCTCAATGTCTAAGGCAATTGATGAGGAGCATAGATTGTAGAGCCATTGCCAGTATGTATTACTGGAGGAAGTTTCTTCACTGGTGGTGAATAAGAGTCTGGCTTTGGAGTCAGGAAAAACCTAATAGTTGCATAACCATGGGACGCCCCTTAAATTCTCAGTCCCTAGAGTGGTTCTTTAGGTTAGACACAATAGAAGGAGTTTCCTCATAGTAGTGCCCTAAATTTGATAGCAGAAATCTGGACCATTAATAAATACACATACCCACATTCACTGACATGCCATTTATGGGAGAGCCTGTTGTCCAAAGATACCATGCCAGACACCAAAGATATAAAAAGGGAAAATGACTCAACAACCCTTTTCCTACTTTCAAAAACCTTACAACTTAAAGGGATGAAGTGAGAGTCTGAGGAAGGGGAGAAATGTGAGCACAAATTATACTGATACATTTCAGAATGAAACAAATACATAGAAAAATTCCACTCATAATCTATTAATTCAGTTTCCTTTCATTGTAAATTGGGGATACTAACATAACAGTACTTATCTCCTAGGATTGTTATGAGGATCAAATGAGAAATATGTGTAAAGTGTTCAGCACAGTGTTTGATGCATGGTAGGAACTTAAATGACTTTCTCCTCCATCCTCTTCTTCCCTTCCTTTATTTTTCCTTCCTTTCCTCCTCTTTTCTCATCTTACTAGGCCCAAGATGATTAGAGGGAAGCATACTATGCTAATATTTTTCTTTTTGAAATAATTCTTTTAAACATTTTTAAAATAGCATGCATTTTTTTTCTCTCCTTCCTACTTTGCTCCTATAGGGAGAAAAATCTTTATTATAAATATGCATAGGCAAGAAAAACAAATTCCCACATTGTCCAAAATGTTATGTCTCATTCTGAATCTTGAATCCATAATCTCTTTTATAGGAGATAAATAGCTCGCTTTGTTATCAAACTCTGGAATTATGGTTGGTCATTAAGGTTATGAGAGTTCTTAGTGTAATAAACAAAATATCTTTTTTTTATAACTTTTTATTGACAGAACACATGCCTGGGTAATTTTTTGCAACATTATCCCTTGCATTCACTTCTGTTCCGATTTTTCCTATCCCTCCTTCTACCCCCTCCCCTAGATGGCAGGCAGTCTTATACATGTTAAATATGAAACAAAATATCTTACCAAGAACTCCACTGAGTCACTGATGAATGCGGGAAATATATATTTTACATTTTGGCAAGAATGGGTCTATCCCAATTCCATAGAATGGGAACACATCTACAAAGGCTAGGTCAAGCCTTTTTATGAGATTTAATTAACCCTACTTCTTCCTTCAGGATCCTAATTGGTCAGGATCCTTTTAGGGTTACCATTCTCCCTTATAAAATATGTAATATACCTAATTTTAAGCAAAATGTGACCAGAGCAATTCCTCCTTTGCTTCTTTGAGCTTGTGCTTTTGGTCAGGATTCCACTGTCCCAATCTTTCTTTGTCCCAGAGGCAACTACTCCCTCCCCTTTATCACATTCCCTGTGATATTTATTCTTCCTCAATGATGCCTGTGGAAGCAAAATGAATAAGATTGCAAAATCCCATTTCTTACATTAAGTTTTTCAAAGTTCTTTCTCTTTATAATGTCAGTACTGAAGACATTTTTCTCTTGCTTCATCTTATTTTGAACTTCATCAGTTCATACAAGTCTTTTCTCTTTGTTTTTCTGAAACCATTTTCTTCATCATTTCTTACGATACTATAATATCTTATCACGTTATATGTTATATCACATTTACTCAGCCATTCTCCAATTAATGGGGATCTTCCTTAGTTTCCAGTTCTTTGCCTCTACACAAAGATCCATTATAAATATTTTTGTCTATATGGATCATCAAATTCTTTCTTGATCTCTTTGGAGAATGGATTTTGTAGTGGTATCACTGGGTCAAAGGGAGTGAAACATATTCACAAATAAATAGAGAATATATACAAAATAAGTGCATGATGTGGTGGGGAGAGGGAGAAATCAGAAAATACTTCTTGAAAGAGTAGCACTGGCATTAAACTTTGAAGGAAACAAAATTTAATGATTTTTTTTGTGGGGGGAAATGCCCAGTCACTTAGTAAGGATTTATTAGGCATAAATAATATGCTCTGTGCTAAGTCTCTGCCCCCAAGGTATTCACATTCTAATGAGGTGCACAACATACAAAAAATTAAAAATTTGCAATTTGTGCAATGTAAATGAAAGATAATCTTAGAAACCACTATAAGATAGGGATGGGACAAGGAAAGACCTCTTGTAGAAGATGGGATTTATGTTAAATCTTAAAGGACTTCAAGAGTTGAAGATGAGAACATTCTAAATGGGGAGATTGCTAGTGAAAAAGCAGAGGTAGAAAATGGAGTATTATGTTGATGCAACAGCAAGTAGGCCAGTCTGGCTGTTTCTTAGAATATGCAGAGGAAAATAAAATGGTTTCCAGAATACCTGATCAAATCATAATTTCCACCAACAATGAATCAATGTGTCTGTTTTTCCACAGCCCCTCAAACATTTGTCATTTTCCTTTTCTGTCAATTTTGCCAATCTGATGAGTGTGAGATGGAACTTGAAAGTTGCTCTATTTTGCATTTCTTCAATTATTACTGATTTAGAACTATGCTGGTTTTCTCAAGAATGTATTTTTGGTTTTCATAAGCCACTGCACAGAGTTAGCACCCAAATACTGTGGGTGGATGACTTCCTGTTTTCTTCCTTGAGAATAGGAATACAAAGGGAAGAAAGAAAGAGAGAGGCTTCTTTTATTCCTTAGGTTACATATTCTACAGCATGACTGAAAGAATCCAACTATCTGGAAATCAGCACAAACCCATTAGAAAGCTAGTGTTGGTGTACATGTACAATACAGTTGAAATGAGCTATGTTAAATATTGCCCTGAATGTAGATGATGTGATACATCAATGGTTCTCAAAGAGTATGCCTTGAATTTCTCTAAGCATGTAAAATTTGGGGTAATATTTACAACTTTAGTCAAATTTATTAATCTCTTTTAATCTGTTTTCTCATTCATAAAGGGAGGGATTTGGGCAGGATGTCCTCAAAGAACCTCTTTAGTATTTAATGCATAGAATAGAAAGCCTATTGCAGATAAAAGAAAAATGTATATATAATTTTGTTGAATATAAAATTTGCTTATCCAGTACATTTGGTATAGTGAGAAGAAAATTAAAAAAAAATTTTAAATAAGCAAAATTTGCCTATTACATATATATATTGACATCAAAATATGTCAGATATTGAACTCAGAAATAATTCAGCAATGGCACAAATAATACTCAAAATAACTTTTTTTACTTAAAATTGTTCCTAAAGCAATATTACTGTTACTATATATAATGTTCTCTTGATTCTGCCAGGGACTCTCAGAGATTCAGAGTCTATCCTGCAGACTTAGGCATTGCCTTGTCAAGATACTGGCCTCCAAGATGTAAAATGACAATGTTGTGCCACTGTTCCCTTCTAATTGTCCTGCCTTAGTTTCCTTTAAATTGTTCTGCCTCAGTTCCTAATTTTTCTGCTTCAATCCTCCTGGTTGCAACACCATCCTTTCTTCCTGATCATTAGAATTGATATAATTTAGGGCTGGCTATGCTAAGATTACAAACTGTAAGTGTTTAATCCAGATAAAGAGAAAGACCTTCTATCTTAGATATCATGACCCCAGACCTTCCCTACTTATCAGAATGTCCGGTGCCTCCCCCCACTCGTCAGAACAGATTGATAGTCCATTCTGCTCTCAGTGCTCTGACTCCGCTCCTGCCTCGGTCTACCCTGATAGCTTGGAGCCACATGTGTATATCTATTTCATGGGAACCCCACCTTCCCTGCTGGATGCTTTGGACATCAGTCCGGGGGGCAACATGCCCCCAGTACAATCTCTCCCTCTCAAATAAAATATTAACAACTCTCTAATCTCCATTTTACCTCAGTTTCTCCAGCATTACAACTCAAGTAAAATCACCTAGTCAGTAAGTAGCAGTTAAAATTTGAACTCAGGCCCCATGACTTCAAGTTCAATTCTCTTCTCACTAAGCCATGGGAGAGAATCAAGTAACAGAATCAAAGATCCAGAGACAGAGTCACACAGAAAGAGACAGATGTAGAGCTGAATAAAGACAGACAAAAGCAGGGAATGATAGATATTGGTACCTTCCTCTGCATACCTTATCTAGGATTCTATATACCTACTCCATAGTATCTGTTCTAATCTGGACTTAGAAAAACAGGAGACAGGGTAATAATTAAGGTAGTAAATTAGCTCTAAGGGGAAAAAAAGTCAAGAGAAGCTTTTATGATGATGAATTTCCACTTGAAACCACTCCTTTTTCAAAGAAGGAAACAAGAATCAAGGGAGAAGTGAAAATCATGCAGCTTGGAAGACATTAAAAAGCCTACTGATGATTCAGAATTTCCTCCATATTTATCTACTTCCTATAAGAAATATATAGCTGTATATGCATGTTTTGAATTGTTATAAAAGTAAGCATATATATATTTTATACAGTAAAATTTTAGCTTCAACATGATAGAAGGCTTGTTATAAGAAAGACCCATCCATAAGCCTACTGGAGTTTTCCCACCAAGAATTTCATATAATGAAATAAAATCATAGGTCTGAACACACACACACACACACACACACACACACACACACACCAATTTTTTTCAGATAAAGTACTGGGAAAGCCCTTTCATCACTAAATCCATAATGTTATGATCCTATGACCTATTACTAAGATGAAAG
Source organism: Antechinus flavipes (assembly GCF_016432865.1). Taxonomy (NCBI): domain Eukaryota; kingdom Metazoa; phylum Chordata; class Mammalia; order Dasyuromorphia; family Dasyuridae; genus Antechinus; species Antechinus flavipes. The sequence goes on along the minus strand of NC_067399.1, from coordinate 396,990,765 downwards.
ACAACTGAGATACTGGGGGGAAAAAAGAACCCCAAGATTGAAAGGGGCAAAATCTTGGGAAGCAACTTTGCTATCATCCATTTTCCTATTAGATCTTTTCTTCATGAGGTAATAAACTCCCTACTGACCCTTCAAAAAAAAAAAAAAACCCGAGCCCATAAACAATAAATAGCCACCATTTTCTAGGGAATCGGCATCCTCTTCTGGCTACTTTCTATTTAGAGCTTTATTTTTCCCAATTTTGAAGAGCAGGGTGTGTGAGACCAGCTGTGGCAAAGATGTCATCAACATACAAAATTGCTTCTACATGCCAGGTTAAAAATCCTTTGCTTCACAACCATGGACAGGAAAACTTACATGATGTCTAATTCATAGAGAAACAGAGAATGCCTTTGTAGAGACATATCCACAATGACAGCCTAACTTCAGGTTACCTGCATTCATTTCTCTCTAGTCAATTGTTTGTCTAGTTGCTGTGTCTGTGCATCAGCTTTTGTGTGTGTGCAGGTTGTATGTGTTTTCTTCTTAGTAGTAGTGGGTTGAAAAGGAAAAAAAGGTTGTTTTTTCCCCTTCTCCTGCTGTGTTTTTACTTTCCATTTTCCTGATAAAACTGTGTCTCTGCAGAGGAAATCAAATCTAATCTTCAATATATTTAGCATGAAAGCAATAAAGAGCATTAATTCACTTCAGAAGGAGTGAAATGCAGTTGGGTACTCAAAGGAAGGATCACCATGGAAACTGTTTTCTTTAAATTCTGTACACTCCAGGCTCCAAACATGCCTAAGTGAAAGAAGAAAAGGGAACGAAAAAGAAGGGGAGGAAAAAAAAAACCTTTTCCTTCTGTTGTTACTAAAGAGATGCAGAAGTAATTGTCATGAATCACTAATGGCATGAAGCTAAATCTATAGGAACTGGAATTATAAGCTATTATCTTTTAAATGATTTTAAGCTCAACAAATCATACCAAGGAGTATAATCCTTCCCTAGCCCTCCTTCTCAGCTGTCAGGGTTCAACTGAACAATCCAAGATCTCTTTCAGGGTCACAAGTTTGCATGGAAACACCAGAAATTAAGATGATTAAAGAATTCTATCTACTAAACCTGAAATAGAGCATTTTCCTGTACAAGTTTCAGATTTATTTGCCTTTCAATCTGTTTCTTTATGATTATAGTTGCCAGATGTTTTCCTCCCAAATGATATTAAACATGTAAAGATCAGAAGTTAGCTATTGCCTTTGAGATAGTGTTAATGGGATGCAATGGAATTTCCCCTAAGGAATTTAATATAGATTAGAATCACTCGGCATGTGTTATGAATGTATATGTGCGTGCATGTGTGTGTCTGCCCAGTTCTGTATATGGCCTACACTTTTTATGCATTTCATCTTTTAGCAAATGGGTAGTCATATGAAGAAAATAAATTGGATTATTAAGAAAATTATTAGGATAAATAAACCAAAAAGTTTCTTTGACCTTACTTGCAAAGATTAGTTGACCACATGCATATTATCCAGATATTATATACCTTTATATTTCACTTGTCTCATATAGACACAGTTCCTGAAAGCTGAACCTATGAGAGGAAATGCGCGGTCACGGGTAGAGAGCAAGCCTGAGAATTGGGAGATCTAGCTTCAAGTCCTGTCTATGACATATAACCATATGACCATGACAAATCATTTAACTTCTCAGTCCCCTGAACAGCACTCTAAGACTTTAATTATAGAATAGTGACTGATCTGCATTGTCAGAGGGGATTTTTTTCTCAGAGAATTCCCTATAACAATAAAATCACAAATTTCCCCAACAAAATAACAACCCTGAACCTATGACCATAATGAGAAAAATTGTACCTAAAGTGACTGCAGTTTCAAGGAGGGTATAAATAATTAACTCATTCATCCAGAAAATACTTATTTATTAAGAACCTACTACATGCAAATCACTGTTCTAACCAGGTATTAGCTGAAGAACACACAAAGTTTAATAGAGAGTCTCTGTTTTTAAGAAACCAACAGTCTCAGTAGGATTTGACAACTGATTAAATGGGAGAAGTTCTAGCAAGAAGTGAAAGAGGATTCTAAGTGATAGAGTATGTAAGGGCCAACACTAGAAGTAGAGAACCTGAGAGGGTGAGCTTTGAGGAGAAGATAATGAGTTCAGTTTTGGAGATGTAGAATTTGCTCTTGTCAACTAAGGAACTTGAAAGCACTTTAGAAGTCAATCCCATCCTCTCATTTTAAAGATGAGTAATCTGAAGTCCTGAAAGATTAAATCTGTGGCAAGAGGTTAAATTAATTGCTGTGGCAGTAGAAAAAAAAATAAAAATTCAAACCCAGTGTTATTTCCACTATACCATGAAACCACAATGATTACCATAATGTGTGTCATGGCTCAGAAATTGTTAAGATTAGACATATTATTTTCTATTTCCTTGGAATGTATAGACACAGTCCAACTGGATTAAAAGAAAGTATCTAAGGTTCCTTCTATAATTTTGTGGGGGTCGATCATTTCTCTCTTAACTTACATTGAAAGTAAATCAAGGGAGTTAGATCCTTCATTATCTTCTATCTATTGTTTTAGAATACATTATTCTCAATTCTGTACACCTTTCATAGTGCATACTGTGACACTATCTGCCATTAGTTTGGACACATAATTTTGAGCAAGTTACTTAAATTTATTGCACCTCATTTTTCTGTAATCTATGGCATGGGAGAGTAATGTTAAATGTTCATAATTTTCTGGGCTTTATTTTTCTCTTTTAAGTTTGTCTTCCACTATCCTGGTCTCTTGATATGCTTGCTTTCATTATTACCATTGATTTCTTAACATCTTCAATACTGATGTCTAAACCATTGAGTTTCATATCATCCAGTCCTGAGATTCTTTAACTATACCAAATTTCTTTCTTATTTCATCTTATGAGTTTTTCCGATGATTTCATTTCTTTCTTTTATTCCTTCAATGTGTTAGCATCCATTTCATTGTGTCTCAAGGAATATTCTGTGATTTTACTCTACTGTTGTGATTAACACTATTTCAGTATTTCGTTGAAGGTTTTTTGTCTTAGTTTCTTTTTATAGTTTGGGTTGGATTACTTCACATCTTTTCTTAATTGCATCTGTGTTCTTCTATGTGTTTTGTATTTTTCTTGTGAAGCTTTCCTTCTTTGGGAAATGCTGACTGATATTTTTGAAAGTAGTGTTGGACAAATTAGGTCCCTTGCAACTTCTTACCTTTGTACTGTCCTGGAAACCATTCTGCCAATCTGATTTCCAAGATTGTTATGAGGAATAACTAATAAAAATGAGGACAAAGCTTGTTTCCATAAGGAGCAAAGAAGTATTTCATTTCACTGATCAATAGAAAAGTCCATGTAGTGTTGAGATCCAGCAAGGTTCATTGAATGTTATGTTGAGCCAGGATCAGGGCATTCTGATGATGTTGAAGAAAATGGGTACAGATCACTCAATCCATTTGGTACTGCTGAAACTGTGCCAGGAATAACAACATCCTATTCCATTTTGGAGGAGAGCCAGAATCTGGATTGCTTAATAAAATTAAATCCTACCTATTTCTAGTGTCCTTCTCTCTCTACTAAATTGATTTTTAAGGGGCTCTGTATAGCTTGCGTTACTTCTGTAACTGATTCTAGATTTTTCACAAAATCAGGTCCCAGATGTTTTAAATAGTTGGGCAGACAAGGTAATCCATTTGGTGACCAGATGCTGTCTGAAAAATTTCCTGCTACAGCATTGAGAGTTTCTAAATTCATTAGAAACATAAATTAATTAAATCTAATCAACAGTGGGTGATGCAGAAGATTAAACAGTGAAAAACAAATACATTTCCAACTGGGTCATATTAGAGAGGCAGAGAATAGCTCTACTCTCAGGTTTGAAAGGCAAGTTAACTCTTTCTATGCTTGTCATTGAAACTCATACTGGAAATGAGGCTGGCTGGAGGCTGGATGTGAGCCCATTGTTTTCTGCAACTAGAACATGACAATGCTAAGTTTATTGTGAGCTCATTTTTCTTGCCTCCTTCCCTCCTTCTCTCCCTCCCTCCCTCCTTCTCTCCCTTCTTTCCTTCCTTCCTCTCTCCCTCCTTCCTTCTTTCCTTCCTTCCTTCCTTCCTTCCTTCCCTCCCTTTTCCCTTCCCTCTCTTTTCCCCTTCCTTCTTCCTTTCTTCCCTCTCTCCCTCTTTCCCTCCTTCCCTCTTTTTCTTCCTTTCCTCCCTCCCTCCCTTCCTTCTCTACCTCCCTTCCTTTCTTTCCTTCCCTCCCTCCCTTGCTTTCTTCTCTTCTCTCCCTTCCTTCCTTTCTTCCTTCTCTCCCTTCTTCCTTCCCTCCCTCCCTCCCTTTCTTCCCTTTCTTTCTTCCGTTCTTCCCTTCCCTCCTTCCCTTCTTTTCTTCCCTTCCCTCCCTTTCTCCTTCCCCTCCCTCCCTCCCCGCCATGTGGGAATTTACAGTATCTGTTCAGATTGGCATCTCATCTGCAACTTTGAGAATTTCCTGGGGACACTGAGAAATTGATTGACTTGTCCATTTTCATAAAACTAGTAAGCATTAGATGTAGAATTTAAACCTTTATCTTTCTGACCTCAAGCACCATACTCCATCTCTGTTTAATTTTACTAATAGTTGCATATGGGAAATAAACATGGAGGGCAGAAAGAATTTCCTAACAATAAGAATTGCCTATTAATGACATGGTCCTGTCTAGAGGAAATAGCTTCTCACTTACTGAAGATCTTCAAGAGTAATCTGGCTAACATATACTTGTCAGAGACAGTACAGAGAAAACTCTTTTCTTTTAAAGAGTTCTTTATTTACTCATATATGTGTATATACATAAATATATGTATAACCACATGCAGATATACGTGCACACTCATATACGCATATTCATATATATATATATATATATATATATATATATATATATATGTCATAAAACACTCTTTCTGCAAACTTCCATCCCTCCTTATTCATAGAAAAGTGATTTCACTTCAAGGCTCTGAGTAAGCAATTTAAAATAGCCATTTTTTTTTTCATTAAATTTCCCTTTTAGTTTCTTCCTTCTAATATACTTACTTTAAAGCAAATCACTCTTTTTAAGGAAAAAAAGAAAAACTTGTGGTTAGAACCTTTTTCCTTTGTCTTTAAGTTGCTTCCTAATATTTATTAATAAAAGCACTAGATTTGTGATTTAAAAAAAAATAGGTTAGAAAGTCTGATTTTCTATCCTGATTACATTATTTATAAGATGTATGAATTTGGGTAAATTACTTGATCTTTTTGTGGCTGGGATTCTTTCTCTATAAAAACCCTTCATTTTATATATATAATGTATTTTATATATAAAATAAATATACATTTATTTTAAAGCATTTATCAAGTGCTTACAGTGGTACTCTGCTAAATTTGGGGGATACAAAGAAAGGCAAAAACACAGTCCTGCCCTCAGGGATCTTACATTCTAGTAGGGGAAACAGCATATAAAAAATTACAGACAAAGATGTATATGATGGATAGGAGAGAGATGTTACGGGCCCAAAGCTATGTCCTGCTGGTGTTAGGATTTGAGCTGATTCTTGAAAAAAGCCAAAAGGCAGAGATGATGAGGAGAGCATTCTAAGCAAGGGAGTTAGCCAGTGAAAATGCCTAGAGACAAGAGCTGGAAGATGGAGTGTGGAAGAAATGGCAAAATCAATGTAGCTGTATCAATATAATACATGGAGAGGAAAAAAATATAAGCTGACCATAAATGGTAGAAAAGAGCTAAATTGTGAAGAGATTTAAATGCCTAAAAGGCATTTTATATTTGATCTTAGAGGTAATAGGGAGACACAAGAGTTTGTGGAGTAATGTTCAGCAGACATAGGTTAGAGTATTTGACTTCTGACGTTCCTCTCTATTTCTGAAATACTATTATGGTTCTTTAGTGTGAGAACTGAAAAAAGTACTTAGAAATCAATCTGACCCAACTCTTTCATTTTACAGAAGTCAAAATTAAGGCATAGAGAAATTAAGTAATTAGCCCAATGTCACTCAGGTAATAAACAGTATAATGCAGGAGGAAGTGAGGCTAGATAGAGATTAGAGAATATTTAATAATTTATTTAAAAGGGAGAGATTTACTGGGACCAAATGGATCCATGGTTTGGTGCCAGGGCTGAATGAGACTATGGTCTCCAAGAATCCAGCAAATGATGTGAGTTCTCAATATATACACATGGCTCATACTCAGGGGGTAGACTGAGGCAGGGGCAGAGTCAGGATGCTGAGAGGGGAAGGAATCTCTGACAGGGTGGGGTGAGCCACCAGAGATGGAGAGAGGCATCTTGATAAGAGGTATCTGACATTCTGGTAGCTTGGGATGGGGAGAGGCATTCTGATATTCTAAAATATAAGATCTTTTATCCTTATCAAATATTCTGATAAAGAGGGAGGGGAGGTTTTGCAGGACTGAACAGACAATTATAAACTGAAGCAGAACAAGGGAGGGCTGGGTCAGGATAACTAGGGAAACTGAGGACAATAAAAGAGAACTGGGGCATAACAAAAGCAGTTCTGGTTTCAGTCCAGGTCTACATAACTCATGGGCAGGTGGTCTATCTGGCCAGTCTTAGTTGCATTCTTTCATGACCTCCCCACAATGGCACTGTGCAGATTTAGCTGGCTCTCGTTTTAGTGGAGGGGGTTAGTGGGCTCTGCCACGTGGCTCTGCCTTTTTATATTTAGTGGTCAGGCTTCTCTTGCTCACTGAAGAAAGAATGGTTCCTTCCTTTCCAACAGCTTTACAGAATCCAATGGATCTGTCAAAAATGAAGGCTAAGCATCTGCAGGGGTGTGCATGTCAAAGGGAAATGAATTTTGCTCATTTATTTAATAGTCATTGAGTTTGCAAGCCCAACGTAGTCTAATTGCCTTCTTTTCAGTTGCAGCTTCTCAGATTGCTAGAATCCGTGCATAAAATGCTCCCCTCTGGTAGATCCTACGGAGAAGAGGAAATATGATTCCTTCCTACCCCCTCCCTTCACCCATCTGCTTCTTTTGGAGGGAGGTTTTCTTGAAATGGCTTTGGTGTTTGCTTTTTCCAAGGAAAATGTGGAAATGACAAGCCTAAAGATGAGAGCATTGAAGTACTTGAAGAAAACTGATCTGCATCCCAAAAGAAAGCTGTCAGGGTCCTAAGTTTGGAGCTCCCTATAGCTAAGTTTGGGGCTCCCATCTGTTCTAGGTCTTCCTGTTTGCGTTAGATTTTGAAGTCCCCACATGGAAGTTTTTGTGAGATCCCTGCATCCCTAACAACAGTCTAGCATCTGATGATAAAAAAAATGTTTCAAAGCATTAATTCATTTGAGCCAATAATCATATGAAGTAAATTGTGTAAATATAATCATTCCCTTTTTACAGAAGATGAAGAAATGGAAAATTCAAAGAACGTAAATGGCTTGCCCAAGGCCACATGGCTAATAAGTGACTCTTTGAAAACCTATTCTCTGTAGAATGTTTTACTGGGTGTTAAGGGTTTAGGTGCCAAAGAAATCTCAGATTTTTCTTTCTTTCAAGGAGGTGAGAAAGAAGATTTCAGAAAATGACTTAAAAAAAAAAAAAACACGTGAGAAAAAAGTCCTTTCAGATGTTTCATTAATAATAAGGGATATGTTCATAGTTACTGGGTAGGATTCTAGAGTTGGTTTGATCTTTTGTATGTTTTTGGCAATCCCAAATAAACAACTGAAGATAATACTTAAAAGCAACCAAGGAATCTCACCTCCCCCACTCCAATCCTTTCCCTCCAAACAAACCACAATAAAACTAAATTTAATGTGATGATAATTACTAAGCTTGTCCCTTGAAGAAGAAGAAGAAAAAATACTTCTCTTCTTTTTACTCAAGATGCATTGATGTGTTGGTCAATTTTGTTTATTCTTTTTTATTCTTAGTTACAAGGGATAGTTCACTGTAGAAAGGAGGGAGGAAGGGATTTTGAAATGAAGATTGTATAAAAACTAAAGATGCCAATGAATTTGGAGGGGCAATCTGTCAATGGAAGAGGTAGCATAAAAAGTGCTGTCACTGGAATTGAAATCTTGGGTTCAGATGCAGAGTCAGCATGATTTATTGCTTCTCTCCCTCATCCTTTGCTCCCTCATCCATTGGACCAGATACTTTCTCGTCCATTGGATCAGATATTCTCTGACAACCCTTCCACCTCTAAAACTATAATCCTATGAATAAATCTGGCAATGAGCATAGTGCTAATTAAGCTAATTAAGTATTAAAAAGACACCATTAAAGTAAACAATTCAGTGGAATATTTTTTTCAAGATTTGCCATGAAAAATGAGTTTTGAAGTCTGTTTTAGAAGTGATAAAGATGGGAAGAATAAAAGCTATAAAAGGAATGAGTGAAATAAATCTAAGTGGGATGCATTGGTAAGAAGTGAACATTTATTTCTTTTGTTGTTCAGTCATGTCCAACTTTTCATGATCCCCCAGCCCTTCTGTCTTCCACTACCCCTCAAAGTTTGTTGTCCATGAAGTTTTCTTAGTAAAGATGCTGGAGTGATTTGCCATTTCCTTTCCCATTGATTATCTTTTGTCAGAATTCTCCACTATGAGCTGTCTGTCTTGAGTAATCCTGCACAGCATAGCTCATAGTTTTATTGAACTACACAAGCCCTTTTGTCATGACAAGGCAGTGATCCAGTTATTTATTTATTTGCTGATCCCCAGCTCTATTTAAAGACCATTTTTATCAGCTATTTGATGCGCAGTTCTTTAGACCTAGGGATTTTATTCAAGCCTCTGTGCACACTACTGAGGAAAGCGCCTTATAAACAAATTAATATGTATATATGTATGTCTGTATGTATATGAGTTAATAATAGATGAAAATGTGGTTTATTGACAGCTGTCATTTAGGCAAACATTGCTGTGCTCTACTTATTCAATTACAAAGTAGGCATATCAACCAGTGAGTTTTTAATTATACCTCTCTCCAAGACGTAGATTAGCCTGACTAGAATGTCAGTGATGGGAGAGTACACTTGAGTGACCCAAATCATTAGAGAGAGAGTCAGGTTGCAATAAAGAGGTTAGAAATAGGCTCAGAAAGAATAATAATTAGTGAACCAGAAATTTCACATTGCATAAGGACAAAAAGAAGCATATGAAAAGATTAGATGAGTTCATCAAATATTATGTTATGTTATGAAGTAGTAAGAAGATAAAGAGAGCAGAGGAACGGGACAAAAGCAGAGGGTCTAGAGAAGAATTACAAAGGCTTGTTTAATTGAGGGATATAGGTAGTAGATATAGGTAGATAGTGATATAGGGAAACTCATTAGACCATAAGTCAACATGGAAAGGGAAAGAGAACACAATTCTCTGTTAAGTGTTCCAGGGAAGTCATAAAGGAATGAAAAAGGTAGAAAGAAGAGAATGGAAGAGAATAGGAAGAGACCTAAAGAAAGTCAAATAAGTAGGGAATAAAAGAAAATGGAAACAAATGTGATGCTTACAAATGGACAGAAAGAATGATCCTTCAAAATATTTGTGATAAAGAACAGCAGAAAAGTTATTGTAAAAAATCATTTATTTACTCTCAATCACCAAAGACTTATTAAACACTTACTCTGTGCCTATTGGAGTATTATGCGATATGGGAGATATTAAGAAGCACATAAACATGGTTCTTGCCTTTGATGCATTTAATAATCTGCTTGATAGAAATGAAACACCACTATATGCAAGAAAAGATAACTGAAAATCCCTATCAATATGTGTCAGATGAGTGTCATAAAAGCTCAAAAGAAGGAGAAAAACACTATTAGTTGAAGATGGATTTAAAAATCTTCCAGGCAGCTAGATGGCATAGAAGATAGAATACTGGAGGCAGAAAAACTTAAGTTCAAATCTGTCCTCATACACTTATGAAGTTTGTGACCTTGGACAAGTTATTTAACTTTTTTTGTCTTGGTTTGCTCATCTGTAAAATGGGCTAGAGGAGGAAATGGCAAACCACTCCAGTATCTTTACCAAGAAAACCCCAAATGAAGAGAGAAAGAATTGAACACAACTGAATAACAACAAACAATAAAAAGTCCTTCCCAAATAAGTTGGAATTTGAGGAAGGGAATGATGGCAGTTAGAAAGAATTTGAATAAGCAGAAGAGGCATTCTTGGCAGGGGAGATTGGAGGAGCAAAGGCAACTATTTTAAAGACTAGAACCTAGGAAATGAGAAATGTTGGAGTCCACAGAGAAGGAAAGATACCATATTCTGTGAAAATGGAGTGGAGTGATAAAAGTTGGAGTCATCAGTCCCTACTATCTGTTAAAGAACTAGATAGTACATAAAAATTTGTGGGACCTTGAGTCACAAAAGCCCAAGTTTGAATCCTGCCTGAGACTTCCTAGCAATATAACCCTGTGGATAATAGTGATTAAGTGACTATGAGGCTTCTGTGCCTCAGCTTTCTCTTCTCTAATATGGGCAAAAATAGCACTAGGCTGTTGTGAGAATCAAATGAACTAGCATATGTAAAGTATTACGCTAACTGTTAAAAATTCTATTTTGAAGTTCCAAAAAATGTTTATAATCTCAGCACACTTGTAACAGCTGCTCGTTTTATAGCTGTCTGCAGGCTAACAAAGAGACAGGAAAAGTTGAAGTAATCATAAGTAGCTTTCTCTTTACTCATTCAAAAAATATCTATGCATGGCCTTCTGTGTACGGAACTGTGCTGGGTACTTGAGAAAATAAAAAGTTTAGTTAATACTTGGTATTCATCATCATATAGCTAACAATCCAGTAGTTCTCTATAGAATATATATTGACCAAGTTAAATGATTCACATCATTAAAAGGGTTTAAAAGAATTTTTAAACCTGATTTTTATATGATGCTATTCATTTCAGCTAGATAACACAAATCATACTTACAAAAACTATATTTCCTTATTCATTTAATTTTCGATTAACAAGTCTTCTTCCTTTCTCCCTTCCCCACTGGAAACAAAAAAAAAAATCTTTCCTAGAAAATACATGTCATCAAGCAAAATAAATTCTCCCATTGGCCATATCTCATTTTGCACCCTAAGTTCAATAGCAATTCTGTCGGAGGTGGTTAGCATACTCTATCATCAGTTTGCTAGAATAAGATGGCCATTCCATTGATTAGAGACAGTTATCTTTGCAAGTTGTAATACTGTAAACAGTATTGTTATTGTATAAATTGTTTTCCTTTCCCAAAGACTTATCTTTCTCTGTTTTGTTTTGCCCTAATAGATGTAGTCTTAGTGTCCTGGGTCAGTTCAAATGACACATAATTGGAAAATATTTCTCTTTGTATGTAACAGAGCCTTCAAAACAAAGAGAACAAACAATATTGAGTGCTTTTTTAAAGCTGGAAACACTGGCCTTGGAGCAGCAAATCTGAACTATCTCAAGACCAAGTCTACAGCTGCTTCATTCTCTTGATGGGTCCCTTTCTAGACTCCCAAATGGGATTGAAGTCCACCTTGATTACACTGGTCCCTTCCAGCATTATCTCCGCAAGTCACAATCAGAGGATGGAAAGCAGGGAGGGGATTCATGTGCAGGAATTGAGGCTCAGAGGAAAGTATTCCATAAAAGATAACTTCCCAGCATGGGAGAAATACAAATCATCTGGAAGGCCCCGGCAGCATCACTTTGCTCACTTGTCATAATAAATCTTTGACAAGGCAGGATGTAGAATTTTCTTCCCCTTGGCATTTCTGGGTTTTTTTCTCCTGTTGAAAGAAGTAGATAGAGTGATGAGAAAGTCACTTGAGTTGGACTAAGGTGGGGCAGAGAGAGCTTAGGGAAATCAACCTACCCTCACAGAAATGATGTGGATTTATTATCAAATGAAAGAATTCTATTCCTGAGAATCCTCTGCCTGGAAGCAAATATGCAAAAACAGGTCTAGAAGATGGACTGGGAATAAAATAGAAGTCTCTCAACTCTTAGTTCAGAATGTGAATCCTAATGACCACACAGGTTTCAAAAGTGTGCCTTATGTCAAAGGTACTTTTAAAGCAAACTCTTGAACTGCCAGGTGGTTAAGAAATTCCATGAATTCAGAAATGAAGAATAATGTCTTTTGGGAGTAGGAACATCTTACAATGAAAAGAAATTAACTGTTCATTCTTGCTGTTTTCCTGTGTGAAAGAATTACACCTGACTGACCAAAGGGCAGTTCAGTTCTCTGCAACTCACTTTGATGTCTCAGTTGATGGCTGAGTTATAATGCTCCTCATAGTTTTGTTGGACTTCCATCTGAGTTTTCTCCTTTGTTTTGAAGCCTTAGTGTCCTTGGAGATCCTACATGGGAAACAAGGGAGAACAAAATCTCTTTATTTTCCAATAAATCAAATGGGTTATCCAGTATGTATGGATTATAAACTAGCATATGAATCTTAAATATTGTCCCACTATTCCTCCGCTAGCTCACAGGAGTGACCCCGTGAAAATCAATTTCTTCATTTGTAAAATGTGAAGGTTGGACATGATGATCTAAGTTCCTTCAAGCTCTAAGTCTGTCCTGTCACCCTACAATAAACCCAATAAAGACCGGATAGAGGTGATGCTGAGTACCTATGTATATGGATAATCAGTTTTTCAGTTCTTCTAAGGATCTGTGTAGGTACTCTCAAACAGCACAGATCCCAAGTCCTCCACACCTTCAAAGATAGTCTTCATGAATTGCAGTGACCCAAATCTATATCACATCACAGGCTTACCTTCTGATGACAAAACATTCCGTACTCAGCAAGGATGATTCCCAGATATCAGTCCATCACCAAATCAGCCTTAAAGGCTTTCTAGCTTGGTAAAATCGGCCAGAATTTTTGCCTTCCCTATAGAGTCAAAGAGAACCAAAGTAGACCCATACCATATGAAGCATCAGAGCAGGATTGTCATAGAGTTGCAGCAATTCAGGCTTTTTAAAATACGTACATCATCTAGGGAAATGTAGTTTCACAATACTCTAAAAAAAACTTTACATTAAAAATGTTTGACTGAGTCATTAATGACCTATAAAACCTATATCTGATACTTTTGGTTCTAATGTTTTCCACTTGTTTCACTGAGACTTTGAAAAGGCATCAAGTAGTAACCCCTTTTGAGGCATAAATTAACACTTTCATGATGCTGTTTGAATCACTTTAAAAAGGAATGTAATAAAAAATGTAAAAGGAAAAGAAAGTCTTCCGTCAAGCCAAACAGTTTTTCTTCCTTCCCAAACCCTCACTTTCTAACTCATGCTTTAGGCACACTAGTCAAATCACTAACTTTGCTATGGGGAAAAAATGTGTCAAGTGGAAATCAGTCAACAAATTTTTAGCAAGAGCCTATGTGTTCTTGATATGCCAGGATATAAAAAGAAAGGGTAAAGATAGTCCTCCATATTATCGATCTGTGGGGGAGATACATACAAAAATTATACACAGACAAGTTATATATAGAATAAATGGGACATAATCAACAAAAGAAGAATTCCTGTATAAGGAGGAGTTTTAGCTGGGACTTTTAAAAGACCAGGCAGTAGAGATGAGGAGTCCAGGCATGGAGGACAGGCATTGAAAAGTTGAAATATGAAGTATCATGTTTGATGAGTAACAAGAAGTTACTCATGTACAGATGACTCCTAGGTTGTGAGTAAAAGGGACTGGAAGTATGGTGTTGCCCTCTACAGAAATAGGAAAGAGGGTGGGAGAAAGTTTAGGGAGAAAGATAATGGGTTCTATTTTTGACATAGTAAATTTAAAATGTCTACCAGATATTTATTTCAAGATGTCTGAAACATAGTTGGAAAAGAGAAATGGGACATCAGTAAAGAAATTAAGGTGAGACAAGTAGATCAGCATAGAGATGATATTTAAATCCATGGGAGCTAGAGAGGCCAATAAATGAAGTAATATAAAAGGAGAAAAATAAGAGGACAGAACCAAATTCTACAATTAAAGGGCAATCTAGAGGAAGATCCAACAAAGGAGATAGAGGAGTGTCACACAAGAGAATAAGTAGCAGACATGAGATTTAGGTTCTGGTTATCTGATTCCAAATCAAGTGCTCTTTCCTCTAGACCAAAGCTTCTTAAACTGTGCGTCACAACCCAATATGGGACCAGATAATGGAATGTGAAGGCCAAAATTATGATTTATTATCAGTGATTATTTGATTTGTATATCTATTTTATATACCTGGGGATGCATAAAAATTTCTCAGGCAAAAAGGAGTTGTAAGTGGAAAAAGTTTAAGAAGTGCTTCAACTAGACCATACTTCCCTTATTCTTAGTAAGAAACCTTTTTCCTAGTAGAACTTCATTGCTAAGATTTAATTTCCTAAAGCTAGGAAAGCCATCTAATTCAATTGCCTGATTTTGGCTTGCTTAAAATGGCATAAATAGTAGGCGTCAGAGATAGGATTTGAATCTAGGCTCTTTGATCCTAGATGTCTTTCATCTTCACCACTACTGCCTTCCTTCTTTAGCCTACCTGATTCTTCCTTTCTCATCATTTTAAATAATTTCTGAATTCCATATGTACCACTTGGTGCTTTTCAAGAAATCACAGTGATCTATGAGAAATATTCTTTCCTCCCTACTCTCAATTTGGTTTCAACTCAGTAATCCCACCCTCACTCATCATCACCATTGTGAATTTATCCTTGCCCTCTACTCCTAGAATATACTTAACTTTGCTATACATATGATAGACTTACCTTCCATTCATTTGTTTAATATCTGTTGTCAACATATTTTTTCTATGTTCATTTTACTGTTGACTGTCATGAACAATCAGTGCTCAGAAGATAGGAAATTTCCCATGTAATTTATGGTAGCTGTTATTAGACCATACTCAAATAAGTATATAATAGATGTCTTACTAGATATATTTCATTGTAGCTTTGGGTCAATAGGAGCTTTTGTTTTAAAATTTCTTCCCCTTTCTGTATATCTAGAGTTTTCCCAGTTTTGGTAGCAGTTATAGATGCTAAGCATAAGGTTGGATTTCAACAAGAGATTTACAGATTTTATATGGTCCATCCAGTTATTCCTTCCCTTTTTGGGAAAGTTGCTAACAGATGGTCAGCACCTTTATAGCAGATTCTATTATAAACCAGAAGGCTTTGGGAGGATAAAAATGCCGCCATGGAACTTTGTAGGCAAGTCTGGACTGATACAAATTTCCCATTGGATTTTGTTTCCTTGGAAGACATGTAATTTTTTAGACTCTAGCTTTTTGGGCAAGACCTACTTCATCCCATCTGCAGTTAAATTAACTCTGGCTCCATTTGTAGTGGCAAAGTCCAGATCAGCATTGGTGAGCATGTTCTTATGTCTTTCCAAACCTGGTTAGTGCTGGAGAATTCAGTACATATTGAGAAACTATGTGAATATTAATGGGAACGACGTGGAGTCCATTACTCACCTGCCTGCTGCCATCTGGATTGTCACAGCTCAGCAAGCATGGTGGGCTTCCTGCACATTAGGAAAAAAAAGAGATTGAGTCCCAAAGAGTGAATGGCTCTGTCCCTTTGAAGTCATAAAACAATGGATGCTCTGAATAAATTGTAGTTGGCCAGAGGCCCTGGCACTCTAACCTGATAGCCCAGTTTTCACATTTGAATGGTTAAAGGGTAAGATGCCATTATTGTGAGTAGAGAAAAAACACAAACCATTAAAAAACAGCAGGAACTGAGCAGGTGGGGAGAATAATCTGTTACTAAATATGATTGAGTTAAGAGTAAAATGGGTGTCTAGTATTGGAAAGTTTAGAAACGAGGATTAAAATAGGAGTGCCATTTGTTGTCTTGGCACAATAGCATTGGCAAGACTTGAATTTGCTTGGTTGAAGCCAGTGATGTTATAAGACAGTAAGTACCCTGAGGGCAGAATCTTTGTTTTATCCATCTTTGGATCCCCCCAGTGCTTAGCCCTGTAATAAAGCTTCATAAGATTCTGAACACTTTGTTGTTCAATCTTTTGAGTTGTGTCCTATTCTTGTGACCTCATTTGGAGTTTTTGTGGCTGAGATACAGGAGTGGTTTGCCATTTCCTTCTCCAGGTTATTTTACAGATGAGGGAAACTGAGGGAAACAGGGTTAAGTGACTTTCCCAGGGATCACACAGGTAGTAAGTGTCTAGGATTGAACTTTAAACTCAGGTCTTCCTGACTCCAGGTCTGGGATGCTTTTTTTGGGATGCTGCCCTTGATCACCTGACAGAGGCCCCAAATACCCAACCCTTATCAACAACCATGTATTGGACATGAGTGGCCTATAAACACATCAGAATTCTACAATAGGACTTATTTCTTCTCTAAAACCTAACCCTCTCTCCAGTCTTTTTTTTCTGAAGATGTCATAATTCTTCCAGTCTCTTGAGTTTGCAGACTCAGAATTGTCCCCAATTTAGCATTCGTTCTCACCCCATGTATTCAATCACTTGCCAAGTTTCTACTTCCACATCTCAAATCTTTCCCTTCTCCTTACTTATAGAACAATCACTCAGTTTTAAGTCTTAATTACTTCTTACCTCAACCTGTTCAATAATATCCTCATCAATATCCCTACCTTCATATTTTTTCTTCCTCTCAACCCAATCCATCCTCCTTCAAGCTGCTAAAATGATACCCCTACCCTTGCCATTACCTTTCCTCAATAAATTCCACTGGCTTCCTGTTGCCTCTAGGATCAAATACAACCTTCTCTGTCATTCAAAACTCCTCAAAATCTGTCTCCAATCTAACATTATAGGTGTTATATACATCATTTCTTTTCATACACTCAGTAATCCTGCAGAAATGGTCTTTTCCCCCTTTCCTGATTGCCTGCCAGGGCCTTTTTTCCTGTCCTACCCTCCCCATTATCATGTATTGGGGGGAGGAGGGGGTTGTTCTGAATTAGAGCTCAATGAATCTTTTGATTTATCACACGAACACACAACTTACAAGCTGAAGGTCAGTGTCAGTGAGTTTTGGTCCATTTAAACAGCAACATAATGTTCGGGAGGGTTCAAATTAGCTCATCTAATTTTGTCACTTAGGAAGAGATGTAATAATAAAGCCATTTTCCAGTCCTGACCATTTGCAGAAAAGATAAGAATTCTTGGCTCCTAATTAAAGAAGCATATGTTTTCAAACTAAATTTTTACCAGAGAGCAAACAGGGTGTTATGTAGGAATTCAGCAACCAGTAAGCAAGGTGTTAGATCATTCAGGAAGTGATCTTTTTTGTCAGCTTTTTAACAGTGTTATGACCAGGAACATATCTGTCTGCTCATGAATAATTGATGTAGGTATACTAGCTTTAAAAAAAAAAGAAGTTTATTAATAGATGCCTTTTGTTTTTATTATCATGATATATGGAACTTTCCTCACCAGTAGTCCCCTTCTTCTTTACTGAAAAGAGGGAGGTATTTCTTCATCTCTTCTGAGTATAAATAATCATTTTGTTAATCATTGCTAGCAAATAGTCAATAAAAGGAGTAAGTAACACTTTACAATGCCAAAGACCTACTCAGTTCTTGTATGGCCTTGTAAGAGTAAGTGTTCCTGAGGGCGGCAATCAACTCCCTTTGGTTAACAAGTAATGAGAGAATGAATATTATAATGAGAAGTAGATCTATGCTAATAAGGGCCTGGGGGATGTGACTGATTATGTCACTACTTGACTGAAAGATACTACATCAAGCCAGATCACTCTCAGCTTCAGACAATCAATCTCGCCTGCCTCAGTGGAACTCACTAGGTCAGAATTCACTTTAGATTAAATCCTTCATAAGATTTTCTAGTTATAGGGTAGCTAACCCTGAAGTTAGCAGGACCTGAGTTCAAATGTGACTTCAGACACGGAACACTTCCTAGCTGTGTGGCCCTGGGCAAGTCACTTAATCCCAACTGCCTCAGGAAAAAAAAATTTTTTTTTTTTTAGTCAGTTGGGGTAATAATTCCAAGATTTCATTTCATCATCCCCCTACTCTTCGGAGAACTAAACTTCAACCTAATCTTCAAACGAGGAAGGGAAAAAATTCTGGATCTCACAATATTAACAATTGATTATTTAATAATAATCGTTTCTCTCATGAGACAAAATTGAATCTTACAATTATTGAGTTTGATTTTGTTTTAGTGTTTTTGTGATATACAATATTATTATAATTATGTATTGTAACTCTCCTGATTTTACTTACTTTGCAACAGTAAAAACAAATCTCAAATATCTGGATTTTTCATATTTATCATGTCTTGTGATAGAAATAAGGACTGTTTTTATGGATGAGTATAAGGCACTCTCAAAAGAGAAAACTCCACCCAATGCAGATTAATACTTCTTCTGCAATTTATGGTATATAAGAGCTGCCCAAAGCTTTAAGAGCTTAAGTAACTTGCCCAGGATCATAAAATCAGTATCAAAGGTTAGAATCAGACACAGGTTATTGAAACTTGTAGGCTGGTTTCTCTATCCACTGCACTAGGGGTATCAAACTGCTGAATGCTTCAGCAAAACCCCTAAGTGAGGAGGAAACAAGTTCAAAATGTAATTAGGACCTATTTAACAAAAAAAAAAAAAAAAACTGCAATCCAACAAAATTTATGGTTTTCTAAGTCAATATGCAACCCTCAGGGTTCCATTTCCATTTAAAATGGAATCCTATCTTTCCTCATTTCTTAATATGTAACACTCTTTTAAAATTAAAATCATATACCACAATGCTTTTTGTTAAGCATTTGTTTGTGACTTTTTTTTCCCCTTTGGCTTTAACTCCCTTGGGGTATATGCCCAGTAGTGGAATCACTGGGTCAAATTATATGAACAGTTTAGTGACCTTTCTTAATTCCAAATTATTTTCCAGAATCATTAGACCAGTTCACAATTCTATCACCAGTAATTAGCCTTCCTATCTTCTCATCACCCTGGCAACATTGACTATTTCTATCCTTTTTCATCTTAGTCAATTTGCTTGGTGAGAGGATAAATCTGACAGTAATTTTAATTTATATTTTTCTTATTAATAATTAGGAGCAGTCTCTTGCATGATTGTTAATAGTCTGTAATATCTTTTGAAAACTTCCTATCTAATGAGAAAGGGCTCTTTATAGATGTGTTAATTTCCTATGTATCTTAAATAGTAAACTTTTATCAGAAGCAATGGCTTCAATTTTGTTCCCCTTCATTGACAGTTTTCCTCCTTATTCTAGCCATGATGATTTCATTCATATAAAAGCTTTTAAATTTTGTGTAATCAAAATCATCTTTAAAAAAACAAACATGTATGAGTTTTATTTAATTAGGAATTCTCCCTCTATCCATAGCTATGACTTTTTTTCCATTGCTATAACAATTTATTACTTACCTGCAGTGGTTTGGAGAAGCTACAGTTAGCTTAGGTAAAGAGATTCCTCATAATTTCTCAAAGTATAAAAACTGATTAATTCAGTTAAATTCATCAAGCATGTTTTAAGCACTTATTGCATATGCTAAGCTAGACTCTAGCAATACAATGAGGAAACAAAAAATCATCTCCACCCCTCACAGAGTTTATATTCTCTTAGAAGGATATAACATTGACAAAGATAAATAAACACAACTTTTTAGGCTGTACTTCTGACTTCCTTTACCATGCCCCAGCTCTTTATTCCTGAAGATCTTTCTAGCCTCAAAATTCACACTTTGGAACTATCTTCCACCATGTGGTCTTTCCCTCTGATTGAATGGCTCCTTCTAGAGTTTTCATTTGAAGAATGCACCAAGGCCTGCCATGGCTCATTTCTCTTCAGTCTGTTCCAGATTTTCTCTGCATTTCCCCTAAATATTCCTAATCTGAGTATCTTTGTCCCCTCTTTCCTTTTCAGATTTCTTTTCTATACCAGCCTTCAGAAAACTTACTGTCCAATGGTAAAAACTAATAAAAACAATGGGCATATCTAATATTAGAATGTAAGTTCCTTGAGGGTAGGAACTGTCTTTCTTTCTATTTGTATTTCCAGTGATTGGCACATAATAATTGCATATTAAACAGTAGTTGATTGACTGGACATGGCAAACCACTGCAACATCTCTGCCAAGAAAATACCAAATAGGGTTAGACATAAATGAAAAACATTAGAACAATAAAAAAAAGTTCATGGTTATTTTGCAGGACCCTGGAGATAGTAGTAACTTTAAAATATTAAGGAGAAAATCATGGGAATTTGTAAAAATTCTGAGAAAAAGCAATTAAAATAGTGCCCTTATCTAGAAGAAGTATCCCTAATTCTTTCAGACAATCTTTGTATAGCATAGTATCAAGCCTTTCTAGAAATGGATAAAAATCCAGATGTGTTGTGAGAAGTGCAGAATCTTGTCGCTTTCTTTCCTCTGTACACAATAATTCTGTGTACCTTCCTATTCTGGATAGATGAACTACTATCAAGCACATGAAGTAGAGTAATGAGATAGAAGGCTGAATTGGTAAATGGAAGCAGATGGTCGAGGGCCTTGAAAACCAGCTGAAGAAGATGGAATTTTATCCCTTGCAAAGTGCACTGAAAGCGTGTGCTCCTTCTTCAAGCTACTTTTCTCTGCTTTGTGTGCCCTAGCTAGGACACGTCCTGTTCTAGAACAACCCAGTTTTTTGCAAGGGGCTGAACCTAACCATTGTTTGACCAGGTGCAAGCCATGGAAAAAGCTCCTTGGCTCCTTCCTCTCTGGCTCAGCCTCCTCAGAAGGGAACACCCGTCTCTGGGGATCTAAATTTACCTAGTTGCAGCCCACACAGACCTAGTGCTATATCATTAACATTGCTGCTGAATAAAGGCAGAATTCTGAAACTGTTATTAACTAGATTCTTTAGCATAAAGTCTTGCATGTGATCTCACTAACCCTCCCCTACCCACCCCCCCATCTTCGATCATCGCTGAATTCTTGTCCCTTAATCTGGGGGCGATGAGGTTTCAGGTGGTTTGAAAACTGTGATACAGTCTGCTGTACTTGTTTGGAAGTTGGAAAGGGAAAGAAAAGGTTACATCTATCTTTGGTTTCTCTATTAAGGCAGGAAATTTTCATGAAAACAAAGTATTGGCAATACCTCCTAAGTCCTAAAAGCCCTTTGAACTGTGCTAGATAAAAGCAAATGCTGGTTGTGCTTTTATGGCTCTATTAGAACATGTCCAGTGCCTTTCTTCCAAGCATCTCTGGACCTACCAATGGCAAATGCTTAACCTCATTTTCCCTCCCCTTGGAGAGTGAGGGAAGCATAAAGGTAAATAAAGTTGAACAGGAGAAACTTTTTTGTTTAATTTACCTGTGTGATCATCGGCAAGTGACCACCTCTTTCTGGGCTTTAGGTTCCTTATTCAATTTAACAAACATACACTAAGTGTGTGTAAGTCACTGATCCAGACAGTGGAGACATAATTGTCCCAGCCTTCAGAGAACTTGTCTATTGGTAAAAACTAATAAAAATAATGGACATATATAAAACACATTAAAGATTCCACTTCCACTTCACATATATGCTCATTGGTCCTCAGTAAGAGGCAGGCAGTAGGGATTATTCTCGCCATTTCACAGAGGGAAAAATGGAGGTTTAGAGTTCCTATGGGGATACAACTGATTGTGAGAGAGATGTTGAAATGAAAGCCTCTGTCGGCTCATCTCTAATATGATCAGTATACATTGTCTCCTCAGAGGGATTTTGTGAAAAAGGAGAAATAGGATTGGCGATCTCCCCAGTCCCTTCCGACTCTGAATCCAGTCACTCGAGCATCTTGCTGAAGTTGACTGGTCCTCCTAGATCGATCACTTCAGTCACCATACGGGACTGAGTCTCTGTGATTTCTTTCTGGGGACTGATGACGTCCTCTCCTACTCCCCTCCTACTTTACAAAGAGCAGGACAGCACCTTTGCCAGGTGAACACGGCTGTGATGGATAAAACGCAGCATGATCACCTGTAGGATAAAATCTTCATCTCATGCAAGAGGCATAGAAGATGTCAGAGCTGAAAGAGCAGAGCCTGAGGTTTGCTTGTGACATTTATTGTTTGTTTGTCTTTCATTCTCAAAGAGGACCAGTGACATCACAGAGATGATGTCATGGCTTGCAAGTGAATTGGATTTAGGTGGGGGAGGGCTCCCGCAGAGCCATCTGAGTCCAATGGCAATTTGTAGATTTGGATGCCTGGAAGTAATATTTATTGTACTAACTGCACAACCTTAGGCAAACTACTTAAATTATAAGGAAGAAATACAAGCAGCATGAACAAGGAATAAATGCATTTTATGTGCCAGGAACTGTGCTAAGTGCTAATTTGTTCCTCACAAAAACCCTGGAAAGTAGATGTTATAATTATCTTTATTTTACATTTGAGGAAACTAAGGCAGGAAGCTTTTAAGTGAAATTTGCCCAGCATTGCACTTCTAGTAAGGGTCTGAGACCAGATTTGAATTCCAATCTTTGTGACTCCAAGCCCAGAGATCTATTTACTGCACTATCCTACAATTAGAGCATTGTATTCGGTCATCTACTAAGACCTCTTCCAGCTGGGACATTCCGTGATAATTATGAACCAAGGGCCCATGGGTAAGCCATATCTCCTCTCTGAACCTCAGTTTACTCATCTGTATAATTGTATAATTCCCTTGCTTATTTTTCAGGGTCATTGCAAAGAAAACACTGTTGTAAACTATAAAGTGCTAGTGTCATCATTATTGTTATTTGTATTATTAATTAGTTAATATTAATTATAAGATACAGATATAAAGTGTCAGGTTCTACATATTCTGGCTGGATTCAACAGTGTTGGCCTAGTAGCTTTTCATCTCTCTGTTTCTGTCTCTGTGTGTTTCTGTCTCTCATTTTCTCATCTCTGCCTCTGTCTGTCTCTGTCTCTCTGTCTCTTTCTGTGTCTGTCTCTGTATGTACATTTCTCTTATTTTCTCTTCTCTCTCTGTTTCTGTGTGTGTGTGTGTGTGTGTGTGTGTGTGTGTCTGTCTGTTGTTTGTGTGTCTTTGTCTCTCATCTTCTCTCTTTCTGTGTGTGTGTCTCTCTCTCCCTCCCAAAGATAGGAATAACTAAGAGTAACATAGCCACCCATTTTCTTTTTCCATTAAAATACTTATTATTGTTGTTCAGTTGTTTTTTCAGTCATGTCTGTCTCTTTGTGACACCATTTGGAGTTTTCTTGGCAAAGATACTGGAGTTTTTTTGTTTTTTTGTTTTTTGCCATTTCCTTCTCCAGCTCATTTTAAAGATGAAAAAACTGTGGCAAATAGGGTTGAGTGACTTGCTCAGGGTCATACAGCTAGTAAGAGGCTGGATTTGAACTCAGTTCTTCCTAATTACAAGCCTGGTGTTCTGTTCCCTGCACCACCTAGCTGCCTCTTAGAACTTCTAGCTCCTTCAAATTTCAGCTCATTTGGAACTTTTTGCATGTAACCTTTCCTGAAGCTTCAGGACCTTATTTTTATTTTTATTTTTTTTTGTTAAGGCCATGTTAAGGTTAAGTGACTTGCCCAGGATCACACAGCCAGGAAGTGTTAAGTGTCTGAGACCAGATTTGAACTTAGATCCTCCTGACTTCGGGGCTGGTGCTCTATCCACTGTGCCATGTAGCTGCCCCAGTATCTTATTTTTAGTTTGCATACATAGACATACTGTTGTATTTATATGTATATATACATATGTGTGTGTGTGTGTATATATATATATATATATAATTACTGTATATATATGTATTATGTATATACTATTATTATAGATTATATTAATAATTAATAACATTAATAACTTATAAAATGATAGCAGCTAATGTTTATCTAGCACTTATTATATGCCAGACATTATGCTAAGTGCCTTATAATTATGTCATTTGTTCCTCACAATAACCCTACAATGGGGCATCTCAATAGCACAGTGGATACAGAACAAACCCTAGAGTCTAGAGGACCTGAATTCAAATGTGACCAGAGACTCTTAACATGTTTTTAGCTGGGTGACCCGGGGCAAGTCATTTAATCCCAATTGGGATTATTATCACCATTTCACAGAAGAGAAAACTGAGATAAACAGGGATTAAGTGACTTGCCCGTGGTCACACAGCTATTTGGATTTGAACTCAGATCTTCATGACTCCAGACCCAAGTTCTTTTCTCTGTTTCACCTAGTGGCCACTACTAGGCTTTGCACATTTGGTTGAATAGTTGATGAATTAAATATGGACAAATCATTCTTCCTCTCCCCCAAAATACAAAAACTTTTTTATATACATGCTAAAGCATTTGAATAAAGAGTAGAATTTGTAACCTGAATTATTCAGTTAGTTCACCTAGTGTGTTCATTCACATTGTACTATGTAGTGATCAGCACTGGAAATAAGAGACAGAAAAGAGTCCTTCCCTTCAAGGACCTTACATTCTACTTACATTGTTCCGTCAATCATCTCTTTTTTCTACTTTATATTTCTATTACAGACAAAGCCATCTGGGGTACTGGAGGGCTGGGTTCCCATCTTTCCTGTTTGATCTTTTAAAAAAAAATTCATTGGCATTCTCAGTTGCAATTGTTGGAGCCTGAAAGGAAAATAAATGCCGGGGAATTAAACGCTGACATTTTTTCTAAAAATAGTCCTAATAAATCCAATCATAGGTAATTTACCTGTTCTCTTTCCTCCAGGGGTAACCAGCCTTGAATAAAGGCCCTGCGGCCTGGCCTTCCTCATGCAATTATCTGTGATCTAAGTTCGTGGTGATTTCTCAGTTTAGAAATAACATGAGTACAAATTGCCCTCATTCCCTTCTGCCCACATGACCCTGTTTCCATGCAGTGTTCCCTCTGGAAATTAGATTAAGCCATGCCATTCTAGAGAATGAAAGTGGAGTAACAAGGAAAAGAGCCAGCAGGGAAGGAATGGGACTGGGCTGGTCTGATTCTTTCTAATTCTAGGCAAAAGGAATTTGCTCCCTATCTTCCTTTCTCTTTTCTTTTCTTTTCTTTCCTTTCCTTTCCTTTGTTTCTTTTTTTTCTTCCCTCCTTCTTCCCTTTTTTCCTCCCTCCCTCCCTTTCTTTTTTCTTCCCTCCCTCCTCCTTCCTTCCTTCCTTTCTTCCTTCCTGTTTCTTTCTTTCCTCCTTCTCTGTTTCTTTCTTTTCTCCCTCCCTTCCTTCCTTTCTTCCTTCTCTCCCTTCCTTCCTTTCTTCTTTCTCTCCCTTCCTTCTTTTCTTCCTTCCTTCCCTTTCTTTTTTCCTTCCTTCCCTTTCTTCTTTTATTCCATCCTTCCTTTCTTCTTTTCTTTCCTTCCTTCACCTCACCCTGATTTCTTCCTCTTATTTACTTGAACAACAAGGCCTGTAAGATAAAATAATTCTTGCTATTTGGCCTCTCTCATGCAGACAGTTCAAAACTACAAATGGAGGCAGCCATAGTAAAAAGGTCTGGAAGTCAGAGAAGTTCAGTTTGCTATTAAATTAAATGGGCTGAGTTTTAATTTCTTCATCTGTAAAACGAAAAGGTTAAATATGATAACTTCTGAGAATCCTTCTAGCTTTATTTATGATGCTATGAATTAGGGTTTGCATTTTCCCCCTTAAAGTTTTCTAAAGAAGGATGAGAAAAAATGCAAAGAGCTGTGCCAGTGAAGGATCTGTGAATTCTATTGCTCTCAATGGCCACCAAACATTTGAAAAGAAAATTGTTATTTCTTTGAACCATAAAGAAATTCATTTTTCTTGTGCATATCAACAGGGAATGAAAATGCTTTCACTTTTGTTCCCTTCAAATCCCTCCAGAAGCTGCTGGGCTGGGCTGGGCTGGCTAGCATCTAGAAAATTTACATTCCCAAGTGCCATTAATGTTGGCATTTAAAAGACCTATATGAGAATCTTATAAATTCCACTGGAGAGGCAAAGTCTCATTCCTTAAATGCATTGAAAAGTATGGCTATTATCTACCCATGGAAAAAAAAAGTCTGCAGTTACTTAAATTGCCTTTGTCTTCTTCTTTTCAGCTGACATTATCTCTACGGTAGAATTCAACCACACAGGAGAATTACTAGCGACAGGGGACAAGGGGGGTCGGGTTGTAATATTTCAACGAGAGCAGGAGGTAAGTGGGAGTGAATGCAAAATGCCTGTTTTTTTTTTTTTTTTCCTCTTTCCTTTTTAAAGGAAGCTTCCCGCTGTTCCTTAATCCTGACGTGTCACTCTCAGACCTGGCTCTTTCCTAGCAAACTAAAAAGTGCCCCCAAAATCATTAGCATCCACAGTTCCACATTCCTGCTTTTAAAAACCACCTGAAAAGGCTGTATTTTCTGAGTGCCACCTTATCTTTCCTGGCTTTGCGGGATCCACAAAGACTGCAGAATTCTAAAGGGGCATGGGGGCCACCCTTGGCTCATTCTGAATTACCTTTGTTCTCTGAGCTACCAAAATTCCATCTCACTTGGTTTCAGATATGGCTGGTATACAAAAATATAGGGGCATTTGCCAATAGATGTGGGGAGGGCAGTTAGGGTCAGGGGAGAAGAAAGGGATTGCCGGCTAGTTCTGCTGAAGAGGGTACCCAAGAAAAGGAATTGCCCAAAGTGACTTGTGGGAAAATACCAACTTTGAAAAGAAAGCCTGTGTCTCTTTGCAGACCGCAGTTCTAATTCAAAAGGGTCAAGGAAGAGATCGGTTAGTAAATAGCCTCTTGCTTCCCATGGCTTGAGTTGAACCCATTATGGCTTCTGTTGCTTTTAAGGAATGATTTGGTTGCCATCTGCCTCTGTTCTCCTAACCTAGAACCACAGACTTTGATGTATGAGGGATCTTTCACTGAGAGTTCTACTGAAAGCCAGTCTGCACCTTCTGGGGCTCTCCCATATGTCCTCGCTTTCCCCACTTGGTAGTGCCAGAAATCTGCCAACCACTTCGGGATCCTAGAGAGGAGAATAATGTAGCTAAAGAATATTTTGCATAAGGCCTCCTTACCAATTTAAAAGCTGCTCTGAGCTGGAAAGCCATTAAGGTTGCAACTACTGTGGAAAAAGGAAAGCCTCATTTAGAGGTGATATATTTGGTAATTGTGCATTATTTGCAATTAATTTTATAAGACCTCCAAAAACCCTAGGGGATTTTATATAAATTCAAGTGTTCTGAATTAAATCAAGCACCCAGCATATTCTATTGGCCCAAGAAGCACTAAAATGGGGTTGGCAAGTGAAAATTAATAGCCCTTTGTGACCTGGAATTTTTCCTACATTTCCAAAGCTGTCTGGTGCTAATTGGTCTGGCACATACTACACACACTTGACAGTCTGATTTGGATGGTAGCAAATCAGCAATCTTAGAAATTTATTTTTAAGGTAGACCGGCTTTTCTTGTGGCAGCCAGGATAATGGCCAAAACCTCCACAAACCTATTTTTAATCTTCATTTGCAAAATTTTAAAAAAGTTTGATTTATAATGAAATCAAAGAATAGTATAGCTGCTGCTTAATATAAATTACCTAAGTCAGATAGGGCCAGTGATGATATTTTATTTTTCTTTATTATTTCTATATTTTACTTTATCTCACATTTTCTTAGCTATTTTTGCCTATTTTAATTTATTTAAATTTAGGGAATCGGGCTCATTAGAAAAATGAAAAGGTTTTTTTTTAAGGCATAGTATTTTTGTTCCACAAAATTTCAATGCAGATAAATAACATGCAATTAATTAGTTTAGTTTTGTAAAGAGCCCTAAAGATAAAAAAAAGAACTATATAAGCAGCAAGGAGGAGAAATATTTCCATGTGATAATTATCCAGGGTCAGGTTCTCATCCTAATCCAGTGAATCTTACACTGAAATTCATTCTCTCACAGACTCACTTAGAAAGAACCTTTCTACCTTCCTTCTCCCCCTCCCCCACTCAACTATACATTTTTCAGTGTCAGTAGAGGAATGTAGTTTAATGCTTGTGGACAAGGGACTGGTCTGCCCTTCTCTTCAGGCTTCCAAAGTCACTGTCAGATTCCTGGCACTAGTAAATGGGGAAAGCAAGGAAATATGGGAGAGCCACAGAGAGTGTAGATTGGTTTCCTAGAAGCTTCCCTACAAGCCATTCATCCTGTCCAATTGGAGTCCAATTGGTTTAGATTTCAGTTAAGATGTCCATAAGCTTTAGAGTTGGAAGGAACCAACCCCATTCAGACCAATTCAACCTTTGTTTTTTTAAAGCCCAGAACCTAACTAATTTGTCCAGTGTCACATGGTGAACAAATAAATTTATTATTTTATTTATTTATTATTTATAAACAAATAAATATCATAGCCAAGATTTAAATCTGGTTGCTTTTTTCATTTTTATGTGCTCAAACATAAATACATAGAAACTAACATTTTATTCAAAAAGTTTTCAAGACTAATACTTGTACAACCTAAGTTTGAGTTTTTGAGCCCAAATTAAAAAAAAAAAAAAAAAACATCAAAAATCTTTTGGAAATGCTCAAAAATATAGGTGGTACTTGGACCTCTTTGATTTGGTTGTTCCCTCCAAAGTAAGCACATGGCAAACCCATCCCTTTCTTGCCACCCAGTATGACTCATGCTTGTGAGAATCTATGTCACCTTTTTGGTATAGAGGAAAGAGAGACTTCCTCAATTTCACCTGAGAGTGCTTAGTATGTGCCTGGCACATAGTAGGTATTTTTTAAAAGATTGTTGCCTGACTAAAGTGGTAAAAATATACATTTGTTAATTTTTTAGAATGTAATTCCCAAATTCTTAAACCAAGTTTTTTGTTTGTTCACTGCTTTCCTTTATTTCCTCTTCCCACACTTAATTTTCTCTTCAACCCCTTCACCCATCATTAATTTGGCATCTACTGTATACTCTGAACTAATATCAGGTGCCAAGGGGGAGACAAAAGTAATCTTTTCTTCATCCATGTAAGTCTGAATGGCTTTGCCTATAGCTCCAGGTATCTTGTATCTCCTTGTCATATCTGTTAGAGAAGAAAATCATTACACATGTGTTGTTGTCTTACTTTTAAAAAAAATCTCTTTTGTGTTTCTCTACAAACAGAGTAAAAATCAGCTTCATCGAAGGGGTGAATACAATGTTTACAGCACATTCCAGAGCCATGAGCCCGAATTCGATTACCTGAAGAGTTTAGAGATTGAAGAAAAGATTAATAAGATCAGATGGCTTCCGCAGCAGAATGCAGCCTACTTTCTTCTTTCCACTAATGGTATGCAGTCATTATATCCAATACAGGTGTAACACTTTAAGGCTAACTAAGCACTTTTCCCCCCAAAGCCCTGTGAGGTGGGTCGTATAAGCATTATGACTCTCATTTTGGAGTGAGAAAATTGGGGTCTTAAAAGTTAAATGACGCCTATCATTGTACCACAGGCCTCTGTTGGAATTTGAGATTTCCAGGTTTCCTCACGCCAAGGCCAGTATTCTTTCTACTGCACGTAGTCTCAGAGACAGCTTATTTGGTGAATATAAAATATATAGACCGAACAATTCCAGCTAAACTACATATGTACTTGGAGACTTGTCTAAATCAATTATATTTATCAATCCATCCAAGGAGAATAGCCACATTTCCTCTCCTACCTACTTACTGCCTCTCATCCCACTGTACAGACAAAGATTTTTTCGCTGGAATTCTGACAATGGGCTCTACGAAGATTAGATATTCCTGCCATAGACACATCATACCCAGTGTATTAATGGGTCAATGTTTCTTCTGGGCAGTAAGGTCATCTTCTTATCATCTCTTCCATTTTTGTTGAGTAATCTCATTAGAACCAGTGATCCAACCCAAAGAGACAAAATTCTTCATCTTCACTTTCTCTGTACCTTTCCTACCAATGATTCACTCAAGGGAAATTGATACCATTTGTTCCAACAGAGAAAATGCAAGGAAACCTGTGTTTTTAGAATGGAGGCAAATCAATGAGGCATGTTTATTGAGTGCGTGCCCCTAGCAGAGTGAGGTGCACAAAATTGTTAGTCCCTGTGGGAAACCCACTCCCCAGGAGTACGTGTAGTCTGGACTTAGAGGCAGTATACACATCATGAAATAACTAGAGAACAAAATGGCATGTAATGCAAGGCCAGTTGTGTAGCACAAGGAGTCAGAAGTAAGACAACACATGAAATTAAAGTTTTCCTGAGAAAACAAATTAAACCTACAGCTATCAATTGGGTCCTTTATATAAGCATTGTCTCTGGGATGGATCTATTTTTAATGTGTCAGAAAATTTTCATATTTATTGAATTCTTCCTTTATCCTTTCTAGTCTCAACCCTTAATAACAACCAAGTGTCATATGGATTTTTATTTTTTTAATAATTATAACTTTTAAATTATAAATAATTATAATTTAATAATAATATACCACGTCTGGGTAATTTTTCACAACATTATCCCTTGCACTCACTTCTGTTCTGACTTTTCCCCTCCCTCCCTCCACCCCTTCTCCCAGGTGGCAAGCATTCCCATACATGTTAAATGTCACAGTCATATGGATTTTTAAATCCACCAATAACAAACTGAAGCAATTAGGACTATCAAAAAGGCTAAAAAATTACTGTCTTGGGAAAAATGTGTATATGTGTTGTATATGTATCTGAACATATAATATATACATGTGCATATATATACACGTATACATTTGTTGTAGGTACATGCTGTGCATATATATAGATTATATATATATATATATATATATATATATGTATGTATGTATGTATACACACATACACATAACCCATTGTGATGCACACCAGTAGGCTGCAATCTATTTCAATGAAATTAGAAATTATATTGGCACATTATGTAAGTAATGTATTATGGAGAAAAAAATGCAATAGGCATTTGAGAAGAGTGGCAGCAAAAGGCAGGTCAATACCCTCAAAATATAAAAATGTAAAAACAAAATATAAAAAAGACACTCTCTGGTGATCTTTAGCACTTTAGATGGACCATCAATGGGTTAATTCATGGAAGAACGTGGAAAAGAATCTTACAAGATGAGAAGGCATGGATACCTGCCCCATTGAAGAAAATACTTAACATTAGTAGTGACATGTCAGATCCATTAAAGTGTAGATATATGTACACAGGCGTGTGTGTGTGTATAGGACAAATATAATTAGGTCTTTTCTGCTCTTTTGAAACCTGGGTAATTTAATTCTTCCCTTTGACTCCATTTGTTGCTTTGCTTACCTTTTGGGATCCTGCTTTTTTGGAGGCAAAACTGCAGCTGATTTCTTTTTCCACTAAACCTTCTAGTCCAAGAGATCTTGGAATGTGAGCCTGGTTTCTCAGGATGAATGAGACTTCATATGAATGTGACTTAATTACTTTAGGAAGAGAAAAATAGCAAATTATCTTCTATAACCAACTTACTTTGCATTATGGAATTTATTCTATTGATCATTGTAATAAAATTCAAAGATTTATTAACCTCGTTTGGTGGGGGAGGGGTAGAAATCAGTGAAATGCAATGAAGATTAATTATATAGCATAATGTTCTGTTAATTGAGTTTTTAAATAGTTTTTTGATTAACAAGGATATTATCTTCCCATTTGGGATACAATTTCACATGCCGACAGCATCTCAGAATGATTTTTATAAAAAAAATTCCCATGTTGTTATATAATTTTCCTTTTTTTTCTACAAACAGGGAAAATGGAAGTCCCCTTAAGTCATATGGGTTAACACATACCAAAAAATTAATGAAAGTCAATTGGAATTACTGCATAGAAGAGAAAATTAAGATGAATGATAAGATTGTGCTTAAAAGCTGTCAAAAGTGATGATAAACTATTCAGAGAATCTGCCAGGATAAAGAAAATGTCATTATTCAGAATAAAGGCCACCTATTCCTGTGGTTCTTTTTCTTTTTCACACAAAGATTCAGGACACTGAGGAAAGAAATTCTGAGTGATAAAGTCAAGGATGGCTCCAGGCAAGACAGCCACGGAGAATTTAGATTAAATTCATCCTCAATTATCTTTTTTAAAAAACCATGCCAATCTCATTATATTTATGAGTAACTTTAATAAAAACAAGTAGCTAGTTTTATATCCTATTGGGGTGTACTTGTGACTTAGAAAATGTTTAATGGTCTCTTTCTTATGAAGATAGTAGCCAACATGTATTTATCCTGGAACCTACCAATTAAATTGAATTATTTTGCCCAGTTTCTTCATTTGTACCAGCAACCAGGGATGAGATGGGAGGTACACCTTTAACTTGACAGGATTTACTGCCTGCTTAAAACTGCTCCGAGGATGGCTCACTATTCTGTAAACATTAACATCACTGTCATAATCATTATTATTATTAATGAGGAGGAGGATAACTAGCTGGCATTTATAAAGTACTTTAAAATTTGCGAAACACTTTCTGTGCCATTTCATTTGATTAGATGCTTAAAACCACACGAGGCTTCGGGCCCATCTAGCCTAACATATCAAGCAATGTAGGAATTCCCTTTACAACATCCCTGACAGGTAGGCTTCTAGACTCTGCTTAAACGTATCTAGGTACTATATAAAAAGGTAAGGACAGATATAAGTGTAAAAATTTTTTTTTGCTCGCATTGGGAGAAAGTCTGCCCTCCTGGGCCCTCCTGGAAACTGAGGCAAACAGGATTATGCGACTTGCCAAGGGTCACATAGCTTTTAAATCTGAGGCCTGATTTTAATTCAAGAAAAATCTTCCCGACTTCAGGCCCAGCATACTATCCAGCTGTCCCAGAGAAGAACTAGGACCTCCTTTGCTTTGAATGCCATAGTCCAATATTAATATCATCCTAAAAATGAGTCGGAGAAATGAGAGAACATGTCCTAATGCTGAATCTTTATATCCTGTGTGTAGGACTTTAAATTTATTCCTGTTAAATTTCAACATCTGAGTTTCAATCCATCATTCCAACCTTCTGAGATATTTTCAGATTCCCATGTCTGTCACTTTTAGCCTGATACAATTCTAGATAAATTTGATCACTCAAACACTTACAACTTATTAAACACTATGCTAAATGTTGGGGATACAAAGGAAAAAAACATAGACCCTGACCACAAAGCTTACATTTTTATGGAAGAAGAAATGGTAAACTGTTCATTAGGAAATATAAGCAAAATAAGTGGAAAGTGATCTCAGAGGAAAGGTAATGGAAATGTGAGAAACTGGGAATTTAGATGGGGCCTCAAGTACCTAAAGTCTTATAAATTATATCATATATAAATTCTTATAAATATATATAATTTATGTCATAAATTATATATATACATATAAAGTCAAATAAATTATATCAATGAAAAATATGAAAAAAATATAAATTATATACTCAAAATATATATCAATATATATTGATATAAAATATATCAATAAAATATGTTATAAATATACATATTGCTATAATATACAGTACAACATAGTAGTTATCTTAAAATAGTATATACTAGTAGTTAGAGGGCAGGCCCTCAGACTAAGGAATATCTAAGTCCAAGGTTCATCTCTGACTTTGTGATTAAAGGCAAACAACTCAATATCTCAGTGGCCTCAGCCTAATATTCAGACCTGTAAACTGAAGAGTAGTCGCTGATCTTCACTAACAGAGATATTTTCCTCACTGGAAGTTCCCTATAATAAATAGTCTATGAATATTGCAAAATTGATTATTAGGAAGTCTGAATGGCAAGTTGATCAACTGAATTATAGAGGGTTACTGAGAAAAGAGGACATTTGAGGTAAGTTCTAAAAGAATAGGTAAAAATTTAGTAGGCAGAGGGAGGGAAAGAGGAA
This sequence comes from Antechinus flavipes, assembly GCF_016432865.1. NCBI lineage: Eukaryota > Metazoa > Chordata > Mammalia > Dasyuromorphia > Dasyuridae > Antechinus > Antechinus flavipes. The sequence goes on along the minus strand of NC_067399.1, from coordinate 396,956,950 downwards.
GAAATGATATTCCAAACAAATAAGAACAGCATGCACAAAGATATAGACTTGGAAAAGAACAGTACACATCATGGAGGTCACAGAGTAGTTTAGTTTGTCTTGAGTAAAGGCTGAATAGAGATAAAGTTGGAAAGACAGGGTAGTGCCAGATTTTGAAGGACCTCAAATGATATGCAGAGGAGTTTGAACTTTATTTGTTAGATAATAAGGAACCATTCCTGGTTTTTAAGCAATTAGTGATTCACTTCGATATATATAAGAGAAAGAAAGAAAATAAGTATTTATTAAATTTCTGCTATGTATCTGGTACTGTACTTAATACAAATATTATCTCATTTGACCTTTACCACAAGTCTGAGAGGTAGTTGTTATTTTATTTTAAAAATTACAAAGTTTACAGTTTAAAAACTGTAAACTTTGTAATTTTTAAAATAAAATAACAACTACCTCTCAGACTTGTGGTCTGATAGCTGTTAAGTGATTCATCCAGGGTTACCCAGCTAGGAAGTAGCAGAGATTAGGTTTGAACTCTTGATTTCAGGCCCAAAGCTTTATTTATTGTGTCATCTAGTTGCCTCAAGAAAAACTTTTCTGGCAACTATACAAAGGATAAATTGGAATGGAGAGATGGTAGCTATTTGAAGAAGAGAGGGAAGGTGAAAAGACTTGTTAGGAGACTATTGCAAGAGTGTAGACATAGGAATTGAAGGATCTCTGCTAGATTTGTGAAAGCAGAAAAGCAGAATAAGGGACAAATATAAGAAATTTGCAAAGATAGCATGAACTAATGACTGATTAGATATAAGAAAGGAGAGGCAAGAACCAAATGATCCCTAGAATATGATGCCTGGAAAAAAGTGAAGAGCGGTCCCCCAGACAAAAATAGTGACATTAAAAGGAAGACTTAATTAAAGGGGACAAATAATTTGTGAATTTTGAGGCATATGGCCAATTCACAGTTATTTCTAAGGGGATATCTTGATGATGATAAACTGGACTGTTCAGAGGATGAACGCCAAGAAAGAAAAGGGACTAGAGCACACTGTATGAGCACTGATTGAAGGAACTGGGGCTACTTAGCCTGAAGAAGAGAGGGTTCAGGGAGACTTGACACCTGTCTTTATATATGAAAGGCTTTAGCTTTTGGAAAAAGGATCACTTTGGTTATATTTGAGTCCAGAAGGCAGAATTAGGAGTAATGAGTGGATGAGTCAGAGGGGCAAATTAAGCCTTTACTTATGGAAAAGCATGATAACCAGCAGTAACATGAGATTCTTTGGGAGGAAGTAGATTTTCCTCACTGGAAGTTTTTCAAACAAAAGCAAGAAATCACTTATCAAATATACAGAGGTGGGGTGAAAGGGAGGTTAAAAAAAAAAAAGCATTTATCAAGTGTCTACTATGCGCCAAGAATTTAACAAATATCTCATTTGTGAGGAGGATTCTTTTTTGCATATGGTAGAGCAAAAAGACTACTGAAATCTTTTCCAACTCTGAAATTCTTTGCAACTCGACATTTCCATAAGAAATATCTCATATTATCTTTTCTCTGCATTTCTATATTCTGTCTTCCTCAACAGTCAGTTGGTGTGTGTTCAGTGAGTGAAAACCAATTTTAGTACTAGCCAGAGGAAGGAAAAAAAAAACCCATGGTTAGAAAAGTAATTTTGCTACAGGAAATTTATATGATGAATTCCAAGGGCAAGTATAAATAGAATTGATTTTGGGGGGATTATTATTCACTGTTAGGGGCTTATCTATGCCATGGCACCCTTCTGTTAAAATGTACTATCGAGAGCTGACTATATAAACATGGCCTATGCCACATTTTCTTTCCCTAAAATAGCAGTTTAGTATGTGACAGGATATCCAGAGGGAATATAGAACCCGTGGGGGTTTGGCACAGAGATTGGAAGTTCTAAATTAAACCCTGCAGCTGGTGCCAGCATTTCAGAACGGGAAGCTGTCTCACCTTCTGTCTCAGTACAAGCTGATGTGGGCCCTCAAGGCTGCCAGTGACTCACTGAGGAGATACAAGATAGAACCATGGAATCATAGACCAGAAGGGCTGAAAGGCGCCTTTGAGTTCACCTAGGCCAATGCTGTCATTTTACAAAGGCAGGGGGGAAACTGAGGCCGAAAGATGGAAGAACCATTTTTCCAAGCTCCTGCCACAGCCGACTTGCCCCCAAGTGGCAGAAATATGACTAAAACCCAGATCCTACCCCTAGGCTTTCTTCCAAGGTCATTGCCACCATCCCTGCCGGTGGAACCCAGACTTTCCCCCTGTGCTTAGAGCATTGCTCCCCATACCATCCCTGGAGTTGTAAGTGGTCCCCTTTAGGCTTTCCACCCTATGAAGCCCCTAAGACTTATGCATTCCTAAACTTTTTCATCCAGCCTGCTATGGAACCTTTCCATCCATTCTGCAGCCGAAATCTCCTATATATTTTGTATCCTCTGGTTAGAGTGTGAGCTCCATAAAACAAGAATAGTTTTCTTTTTCTAGTTGGATGCTGCCGCAATTCAGAAATAATTTTCGCTCATTCATTTTATTAGAGAGAGAAGTCGGTATGCTATAGTGGATGGAGTTGAGCTTTTAGTCACAAGTCCTGGGCTCACATCTTACCTCTGATCCTTACAAGCTGTGCAACCATGGACAAGTCACTTAGTTTCTCTGTTTCTCCATCTATAAAATGAGAAAATTAGACTAGACCTACTACTAGATCTCTTTTAGCCCTAATTTTATGTCCTGTATTCTATTATCTCCTGACCCACAAAGCTCTTCCTGATTCCCGCTATGGAGAATTTGCTAATTCACTCTTTATGATTGAAGATATATTTTACAGTCCTGTTTAAATACATCATTTTTTAGCTGTCAAAAAGTAACCACAGAACATATTTATATTTTTGGACCACTCTACTTCTTTCATATATTTCAAGTTTAGGCTACTCAAAGCTCTTTTATGATGAACTCAACTTTTGAAACATTAGTTATTCCATTCAATACCAATTTGAATTTCTGTTCTAACTGGTATGTTTTTGGTTTTTAGTACCTGGAACCTAGTTGACAATAAATTACTAATTAATTCTTAAATCTCTTTTTATAGATAAAACTGTGAAGCTCTGGAAAGTCAGCGAGAGAGATAAGAGACCAGAAGGCTACAATCTGAAAGATGAAGACGGCCGGCTCCGGGATCCTGCCACTATTACAACATTGCGGGTAAGAGACAAAAAGTGCCTATCTTTCCAGAAGTAAAGGGCCTCTTCCAAAATGAAATAAAATATTTGTCTTCTAGTTTGGACCATAGGGCTGAGAGGATGACTCTTGTAACACTTGAGGTGAGGTGATGATGAGATTTTTTTTTAATCTCCACCTAAAGCCACCCAGATTGGTAGCAGATGGTAGGCAGAATTTAGGGGTGAATTAAGTGGCAAATGTGCTTAGTATGGAGATGAAGCCCAGCATTTGGAGGCTTTTAAGCAGGTGTGCAGAATATATTCACATGTCATGAATTGTTCAGCTGAAAGTCAAATATCTGGATAAAAGTACTAAGGATAGGATCTTCCACTCAGCATCCAAGAACCTGCCCTAGCATTGGTTGGCAATTTTTACACAGAACTAGACCATTGGTGCTAGCCTACTGAGAGCAAGTCATTCTTGCCAAATCCATGGCCACAGACTGCTTCCTGGGTCTTGGGTGAGCCAAGCTAGATAGCTAGGTACAGATCCATCTGAATTTCATGGAACTAACTGAAGGAATTTTGCTCTGCTGGTTGGGTTAGGCTGGGGATGTCGACATCATCCTCTCTACAGATAATAGTTAGCTTAGCTACACAAGTATATTTGGTAGCAGTATATCACACCCAGATAATCCATTGCTTGCTTTCATTGACTTAGCATTTCTTCATGGAAAAAACCCAAGAACTGATTCAGAGTTTTCTCAGTGACTCCCCAGGGAATATCAGAAATCACTAGAGAACCTATAAAGTGACATTCCCCAGAGATTTCAGCCCAAATACCTTCTGCCATCCTCAAGCCCATGTGGGCAATTTGATTGATCTTACTCATGGGATTTCTGGGTGTCTATAACTTACCACTGTCTGAGAGAACTCATGGGATTTTCACACCTTTGTGTTATGTCACTCTGGGAAACTTCATCCTCAGAAGGAGAACAGAGCCTCCAACCTCGAGCCAGGCTTTAATGTCAATCTCCAACTTTTCCTGTGGCCACACAACCCAAGTTGAAATTGTGATTTAATTTCCAAGTACAGTAGTTATAGTGTAAAAAGCATTTAAATCTAGTAGATTGGCTTCTGACTATACTTAGGGTGACATTACTGGCAAGTTACTCCTCTTCTTGGGCATTCAGTCTTTGGAAATTTTTAACTAAATGTTCATTCAAGCGGGCCCTAAACTTGAAGTAACAGCATCCAAATTCAAATAGGAGCCTCACGTTTGTCCTTCATTATCCAAGAGAACCATCACACTGGGGAGTAGATGCCATGATCTGCAAGTGAATTAGATTTAAATGAGGGAGGGCTGAGCAAGATCACCTGCTTCTCTTTCCCCTCCAGAGCCACGTGGGCCCAGTGGCCAGATATGGATCAAGACACTGAGATGGCCCTGGATGCAGTGGGAGACCTTGGCCTTTTTAAGCTAAAGTTTTCAACAGATCTCAGCAATTGAGGAAAATAATGGCCTCTTTCACCTCTAGTCTTTTCCCTGCCACACACACGGGAAAAAATAGATAGGAAAAAAAGGGATTCAATTTCCTCAATTTCTTCATCTGTGCAAATGGATGGATAGATGAGTAGATGAAAAGTGATTTCTTAAGCACTATATTCTAGGCATTGTGCTAAGTGGATCATAACAAAACAATCAAGACAATCTCTGACCTCAAAGAAATCATTATTTTCTAATAGAAAACTCAGTATATAAAAGAGAATTAGAGTTGGTAAGGGGAGAGGGATGGGGAGAGGAAGGTATGGTTTAGAAATGGCTAGGGTGTGGAAAGATGATCTCATTCTAGGCAAGATTGCCTATCAGCTCAGGGTCTTAGGGATAGAGTTTGAATTCTGGTTGTTAGACTAGATGCTCTCTAAATTCCCTTCAGGTTTTAAATTTATATTCTATAAAGTAACAACAACAATAATAATAATAGCTAGTTTTGTATTGCAAGGGGCTTTACAAACATTATTTAATCTGATTCTCACAATATCCTGGTAGATAAGGTACTATTATTATCCCCATTTTACAGATGGCAAAACTGAGGCAAGCAGGCTTACCTGACTTCTTGTCTCTTAATCTTGTTTCTTTTATCTTAATCTTGTTTCTTAATCATTAAGCTTTTCCATTTTCCATAAGAAAGAGCCAGCCCTCTGCTGTGATTCTGTATTTCAATATACACAGTGTAAACAATTAATAGGTTTTCTCTTTAAATACTGAAGTATTCAGTCTTTACTTCTTATATGAACTCAGTTTGCTGAAAAGGAAAACACAGGTTGTTGTAGGACTACATCTTACTGTACAAAATGGCTGATTCAATATTAATTAGTCTATAAGTGACCAGAATGAGCTTAGATGCTGGATTGTGCATGGCAAGTAATTGTTTTGTGTGATGGATTGGGTTTTTGAGAGGTTGGGAGCAGGGGGAGTATAAGTGTAGGGTGTTGGGTTTTTTCTAGTTAATAATTACTTTTGACTTGCTTAAATTTCTGGTCCTTCCAACAATCTTGGGAGTCAGGACTTTTAATAATCTCAAACAGTAACGAACCTGTTTAGTTGCAATGTTAGGAGACATAGCTTTACAAAGCAAGTATTTTTTTATTTTTTTTTAATTATTCAAGATGGTCTTTCAAATTCAACTAATTATTACCTGGAGCAAAACTTTTTAAATTGTGAGTAGCAACCCCATGTGGAGTCATGTGACTGAATGTTGGGGTCATGAAATTTTGATTTATTATCAATAAATGTTTGATTTGTATGTCTATTGTATATGCCTATATATCCAGGGTTGTATAAGAATTTCTCAGGCAAAAAAGGGGTCATGAGTAAAAAAAAGTTTGAGAAGCCCTGACCTAGAGAATCCCTAAGAAACATTCAACCAGGAAATCCCTGACCTAGCAGCATAATTGGCATTATATGGTTAAAAATGGGATGGTAATGCACCATAATTGTACTGAGATTTTGAATTTGCAAGATGGTCAATGCGTCATTTCAACAAAACTTTGTGATTATGTGATCCTTTATTAAGTGTCTGCTATGTCCAAGGCTACATGTTAAATATTAAGATATAAAAATCAATACAAAATTGACTAGGCTCTTGAGGAACTCACGCTCTAATAGGAGAGATGGGGAAAGTGTTTGTTATTGATCACTTATGTCTCTGTGATCCCATTTGTGATTTTCTGGGCAAAGATACTAAAGTGGTTTGCCATCTCCTTCTCCAGTTCATTTTTACAGATGAGGAAACTCAGGCAAACAGGATTGAACGACTTCCTCAGATTCATACAGCTGGGAAGTGTTGGAGGCTGGGCTTGAACTCAAGAAGATGAGTCTTCCTGACTCCAGGGACTGAGCTCTATACACTAGATCACTTAGCTGTCCCAGGGAAAGTATAAATAACTAAGGCTATTCCAGCTTACCTTAGCTTCTCTCAAAGTATTGAAAGTTTACACCTCCCAATCAAGGGCTTTCTTTATTATTCCTAGTGATTACTTTTCACCATATCCCAAAATTTCTTTGAATATATTTAATAGTAGTTTTATATATAGTTACATAGTTACATAGATATATATTATGTATATATATATATAGTTATATAGTTACATAGTTATATATATTATATATAGTTATATAGTTACATAGTTTTATATATATATATATATATATTATACACACACACACACACACACACACATATATATATGTTGCTTTCCCTCAATAAAATATAAGTTCCCTCTAGGGCAAAGACTTTCATTTTTAAAGATGTATCATCTTGAGTGCTTAGAAAATAGTAGGCACTCAATAAGTATAGAATTGATTTAAATTGAACTGTGATCCAAAGGAAAGTGAAATAAGTGCAAAGAAAATAAAATTGTGGGGCAGAAATCAAATAAGAATCCATGGATTTTGGTATGGGTGACCCATAAAGAGAAGGTATATCAGCATATAAGAAGGCAGTCCATTATAAGAGTGAAACATGTTGTGATTCAAGGGAAAATATGGAAGAGGGCAAGATAAAAAGCAGGAATAGAAAGTAGTCTAATTTATCTGGAATATGATCAATATCCAGGGAAATAGCATGAGAAGACTGGACTTATAGGTTGCAGCCAGATTGTAGAGGGTCTTTAATCTGGCATCAGAACCAAGAGCTCATCCCTTATTCATTAGACAATGGAAAACCATTGAGGTTGTGTGAGTAGAGGAATGATGGGACCCAGCAGTATATTACAAAGATTATTTAGGTAGTCATCCAAAGGGTGGGTAGGGGAGGAGAGAGTGGGGATAAGTGGGTAATAGGCAAGTAGAAATGAAGGCTTAATTCAAATTTTCTTTTTTTTCCTCCATAACAGTTCTGTGAAACAGGCAGGACATGTATTATTGCCTTTCTTTGACAGTTGTGGACACTAAGGCTTAGAGAGGCTAAGAAGAGATACAGTAGGAAAACAGAAATCAGAACTTAGGATTCCTAGTCCCCAGACTGAGATAGAGATTGATATCTTAATTATTAGCTGGCTACTTCAGCTTCTCTGTATTGTGTCTCTAATGCCTTGGATAGAACTAGTATATAAAAAAAAAAATGTTAGCACAAAATGGGATGCTAGCATCCTTTGGAAAAGCTTCAGCCTGATACAGAGGTAGACAGCTTTGCATTTTCTTGTGGCAGAGTAACTGTAAGGTACATGAGCTCTCTTTTCTTAATCTCTCAATACCCATAGGTAAGAAGCCCAAAGAGCCCTTTCTAAGCAACAAGAGTTCATTTCCAAGATACTTAATAAGCCTCAGAGTGAGTATATGGATAGGGTGACTGTATTTGACCATAGTTATTATTTTCCTCATTAACTGTTGACTGCCAATGCCATTGGGACCTCACATGGTGTTGAAGTTTGCTTCTAAACCAATTATAAATACGTGGTCCAGAAGGTTTGGGGACCCATGGTGACCTACTGTGGCCCCAAAGAAGAGGAAAATGTTGCTATTAGTGCTTCTGGCTCCTAGAGATTTATCCTGAGGCTCAATAGAATCTGGGGGGAGGAGAGGAATGAATCTTGAAAATTCATTAATAAAAGACAACTGAATAGAATTGTCATTGCTAGTATTTATGGAGATTATGCTTCTCTTTTGTTGTAGTTTAAAAAAAAATACTAGCTCTGGGATCAAATGACCTGGGTTAAGTTCTATGTCCAACATTTACCACTTGAGAAATTTTGGATGCTAATGTCACCTCCCTGAATCTAAGTTTCATCATCTATAAAATAAGGGAGTTGGGCTAGGTACTTCTGAAGTCCCTTCCAGCTCTAGATCTATGATTCAATGATCTCATAAAACTTGAGCACATTGGGACTATTCCAGAGATTAAAATGATCGCAAAATTATCGAGTGGCCAGCTAGAAACATTCCCCATTCACATTGAAGGTAGTACTTCACATGTCTATAATGTCATATTTCCCACCTAGAGTGTAAGCTTCCTGAGGATAGGGTCTGTATTTTATCTGAATTATATGTTTCCTCTACCTCCCCCACCTATGTACTTTGCATATCATAGGCACTTCACAAATGTTTATTCACTTGAACTAATAATTGGATCCCTGATTTAATTTAACTTAATATCAGAGAAACTTAGGTTCAAATTCTACCACTGTGTGTGACTTTGGATCAGTTATTTTAAGTGTGGATAATAATACATGCAGAGTTTTTGATGAGGAAAATGCTTTATGAACTTTATAATACTGCAGAAATGTGAGCTATTATTATCCTTGTATTGACTTGTCCCAAACTGGTTACTATTTCTAGCATGCACTTATCTTTCTCATCAGCTGGGGAAGCACAGGATTTCAGTGATTTCTGATGTTAATATTTTTCCACTGAGATTGGGCTGACTGTTTGCAAGCTAAGCTGCTGGTAGGCATTTGCCAACTTAGTTATTTTTGAGGTTTTATCATGACCCTACAGTGCTTTGGTTGCTAATCTAAGTCAGTGTTGTAAGTAAACAAGACCATTTACTAGCATACAAAAATAATTTTTCAAGCCTGCCCTATTTGGGTAGGGGAGGAGGTGTCTGAACATGATGGGCAGATTAGCCATAAATGAATGAAACTAGACAGTTTTGTCTAGGAAATGGTTATTTCCTCCAAAGGATCCAATGACCATCCACCTTTTGAAAGAATTAACTGGAAGTTTTGGTATCATTCAGTCACAAACTTAATAAAATCATAGTTATTGTAATAATACTTCACAAATTTCAAAAGATTTTCCCATCCATTATCTCTTTAGAACTTCCTAATAGTCCTGAGAGATAAGCCAAAATATTTTTATCTCTATGCACACATGCTCTTTTTTCTTTTTAAACATGTTTTTAAAGTTTCTTTCATTTTCCAATAATATTTTTTTCCAAATACATATAAAGATAGTTTTCAACATTTATTTTTATAAAACTTTGTGCTCTAAAATTTTCTCCTTCCCTTACTTATCTCCCCCATCCCCAAGAAAGCAAGCAAGTAGCATAAGGTTAAATATATGCAATTCTTTTAAATGCATTGCCCTATTTGTCATGTACTTTCTTAATACCTTTAAAAAGAGAGAACACTATAAATAAATTCACAGACTGAGTTAGCTCTTACTCTGAATAAAGATTTAGGTAATTTGTCCCAAACTACATAGAGCCATGAGTAGAACCCAACTCTCCTGATCCCTGGGCAGTGACTCAATGATACTTTTCAAAGTACCATTTTTCAATTTTTCAATCTGTGAATATTTATTAAGTATTCACTATGTACCAGGCACTGTATTAGGAGTATAGATACAAAATCAAAATAGTCTCTATTCTCAAAGAATTAATAGTCAACTGGAATGTTATAATATATAAGGAAATACAGAATATATGCAAATCCATTTTAAAAATTATTAGGGTAAGAGGACTAATAACTTGGGCAATTAAGAAAGTTCTCTTGAAACAAGAAGTGAATAAGCTGAACCTTGAAAAAGAACTCGATTCCAAAAGATGCAAAGATGGAAGAAGGACATTCCAGGCAATTTAGACAACCTGAGCAAAGGCATGAGATGGAATGCATTGTATGAGAAATAGCTAGTAGGTCAATATAGTTGGAAGTAATAGATAACCAGGCTGAAATGATACAGTTGAGCCAGGTTGGGAAGAGCTTTTCATCCCAAAGAATTTGGTATTTTATCCTAAAATTTCCTATCACTCCTGAGGCTTCTTGAGCCTCATGATCAGATTTGATCAGTAATGTGACTAGACTTATGCTTCTTAAGAATATTGATTTGGCAAATCTCTGGCAGATGGATTGAAGAAAAAAGAGAGTGGATACAAGGAGACCAGTTAGGAGGCTATTCTAATAGTTTGGGCAAGATGTGATGAGAGGCTGAAATAAGGTGGTTGTTGTATGTGTCAAGAGAGTGATATAAAAAATGAGGAGATAGAATTAATAAGACTTGGCAAATTATTTAATGTGGAGGATGAAGGAGAGTGCAGAGTCAAGGATAATTCTTATATTGCAAACCTAATTGACAAGAATGGTCACTTCTTCAATGAAATAGAGAATTTGGGAATAAGAGGTCAATTTTTATTTGTTGATTCTGAAATACTTTTGTGATATCCATGGGAGATGTCCATGGTTGGAAATGTGGGATCAGTGCTCAGGACAGAGATAAGGGTTGGATATATAGATTTGGGGGTCATCATCTACATAAGAAATGAATCAATCCATTAAAGCTAATGAGATAACAAAAAGAGAATATAGAAAGACAAGAGAAGAGGCCTAGAACAGAATTTTGGGACTCTCTCACATCAAAAAATGTGGGATATGTGTGTTTATCCTGCAAGAAAAGAAAAACTGAGACGCCTCAGTCAGATAAATAGGAAGAAAACCATAACAGAGAATTGCCACAGATATTTAGGAAATGAATATCCAGAAGGAAGTGTTGATTAAAAGTAGAGAGAAATAAAAACCAGGAAAACTTTAAAAAGATCATTGGAAATTAACAATAAATAAAAATCACTGGTGATCTTGAAGAGAGCATTTTCAATCAAATGGTAGAACAGGAGCTAGATTCCAAAGGGCTGAGGTGAGAAGTGAATGAGAGATGGAAAAAAAAGTGGAGTCAGTGATCATAGACAGCCATTTCCAGGAGGTATTGTAAAAGAAAGGAGAATACAGGACAATAACTTAAGGGATGAGAAAATCTGGGTATGCTTGTAGGTATCAGGAAAGAAACCTGTGCATAAGGAGAAATTTAAGAGTAAAGGATGATGAAGGAATGAACTCCTGGAGCAGTTAATCAAAAGCACGAAGTCGATGAAATATGGCTAAGAGGAAAAGGTCTATCCTAAAAGGCAATTTGTTAACAATATAATAGAGGCTCTAGAGAACACAGTGGAAAGGGGGGTAAAGTGAGGGTCACATGTGGGATGGGACTGACATGAATGGGTATGAAGGAGTAAGAAGTAGGAGCAAAGGCAATGGAGCATCTCCATTGGCTTTGATAAAGGTAAAGACTACCTATCATCTGAGATTGAAGTGATTTAAAATGGGAAATTGGAGAGGAGAAGAAGCATTTAAATTGATCTCAATTTTTTCAGTGATATGAGACAATCCTTCCTCTGAAAGGATTAGAGAGAATTAGAATATATTCAGAAGGTTTAAGGAAAGAATAAAAGGCTGAGAACAGTTGTTTAGGTGGGTAAGGTAAACTCTTTTAGGAAAGAATGTAAAGAGAGATGGCAGCAGTGAGGGCCCAGTTGAAATTAGATTGTGCAACTTTGCATTGGACTAAATCAATATACTTGCATGAGTTCCTCCAGCAAGTTCTATAGCACCCCAGCTTAAGAGAAAAGAGCAGATAATGGAAGATATACAGAATTAGGTTTAAAAAGGGAAGAGTGGTGATAGAAAATTCATCCTAAGAGGACAAGGGATTCAAAAGAGTCTTATCTTCAGAAGGAAAGTTAAGCTGGTTTATTAAAAAATCACTGATTTTGCAGGGAAGAAAGAAGTTTTCTGTTCTTTATCTTGGAAATGTTGTTCTTGCTTATATTTGCAAATTCAGATTAGCAAAACATTAAAATTGGGGGAGAGGTTATAGCTGGGATGTTAGCTTGTGAAAACAGAGAGAGGTGAGGTTTCTTTAGTAAGATTAAAGACTAAATTTCAAAAAGATGATACCTAGAAAAATGTGTATGTACAGAAGATTATTTATAGTCTCATAGAGGAGTTTCAGAGTTATGCGCTATTGATATCAAATACTGATGGTTGGTCATGAAATCTTAGGGATAACAATTCCTGTGCTGATTTGAAAGAAAAGTACAAATGATAAAAACTGAGGAGCTCAATGAATAGATAAGCAAGGGTGTTTGAATGGACATCAGCATATATTTGAAGTCTCCATGTAATAATAGCAGCCCTTGGAATGAAGAGGAAAACTATGACCAAGTTCTGAATTCCTTGAGAAAGGAAGAAACAAAAGGGGAAAGCGTTAAATTGCAGCCCCAGGTTCTAGATAGGGTGCTATATTTGGATTGAATCTCAGGAGAAGTTAATGAGTGATGGTATGAGGAGAAAATCCTAAAAGTAATAATAGACAAGAAGAAATATCTCTCCAGGATGTCAGAGGATATGAAAGAAAGTGTCTGCAGTCCTGGAGAAGATAGAAATTCTGTGTCTTCTAAAGAGAGTCAGATTTCTGACATTGAGAGTAAATGAAATATGGCTGAGAGGAAGAGGTCTACTCTAAAAGGCCGTTTGTTAGCAATATAATGGATGCTCAAGAGGACTCAGTAGAAAAGGTGGATAAAGGTGAGGGTCACATGTAGGATGGGACTAACATAGATGGGTATGAAGGAGTAAGAAGTGGAAGCAAAGGAAATGAAGCTTCTCAATTGCTAGTCTTTAACTCTGCAATCACAGTCATCCTGAGTAGAAGCATAGGAGAGTAGATTGTCGTGCCTTTCTCAGTGGCAATGGTAATACTTTCCCTTCATTTTCAATTAGCAAATATTTATTTTCTTCTTACCACTCACCCCCAGATTTAAAAGCCAAAAAAAGGAAAAAAACTCTTGAAACAAATATGCATAATCAAACACAAATAAATTTCCACATTATGTGATCCAAAAATGTATTTCTCATTCTGTGTCACAAATCTCTCAATTGTCAGGAAATAGGTAAGTATAAGTCAGTGGTGTCAAACTCTAATAGAAACAAAGGCTACTAAATTCTACATAAATCCCTGCAGGCTACATTTTGATTTGTAAAACATGTATTAATAATAAAATGATATAAAATTAATAATAAAACATAATAAAAATAATTAAAAATAAAAATAAAAATAAAATAATAATAAAAAATAAAAATTTCAATAAAACATTGAAAAAATAATTCAATTATATTTGTATTTATTTTGTCAAATATTTCTGAATTATATCTTAATCTGGTTCAACCCCACTTGCCAGGCTCATTGCTCTATGTTTAATACTTCCAATATAGATCACTATCAGTCTCTAGTGGTGGGTCATGTCATTGATGAAAGATTTTAAGGGTTTCAAAGTCATGTGTCTTTGTGATGCTTTTGTCATTGTATTAAATGGTCCTCTTGCTTCTGCTCAGTTTCTCAGATTTTTTGAACCCTATCATTTCATTATTTCTCATACTAGAGGATTGCATTGCATTCATATAACTTAATTTGCTTAACCATTACCTAACTGAAGAGTAGGATAGCTTAATGGCTCAATGAATAGAACTCTGGACCTGAAGTCTGGAAAACTTGAGTTCAACTATGATTTCAGATACTTATTAATTGGCCAAATTACTTAATTTCTGTTTGTCTGTTTCCTCATCTATAAAATGGAGTTAATAGCATTTATTTCCCACTTAACACAGTGTCTGGCACATAATGCTATGCAAATGTTAGCTATTATTATTAGCTAGGGGAAATGAAAAAAGCTTCCAGTGGCATATAGCATATAACTAGAGCCTTAAAGGAAGTCAAGCAGTGAAGGAATTGTGTATAGTGCCAAATTCAGGGATTTTAATATTCCTATAGGCAATAAGGTTTGCAGAGTGCTTTTTATATATAACATTCCAATTGAGCTTCACAACAACCCTGGGAGGGAGGTGTTGATATTATCCCCATCTTATAAATGAGGAAACTCAGAGGTAATTTACCCGTCATCACTTAGCAAATAAATGTTTTGGTATAAGATTCAAATCCAAGACATCCTAATTCCTAAGTCTAATATTCTTCTTCACTGAAATGTTGAAAGCATTCAAAGCATTGTCTTAGATTCTAAAGGAAATTCAAAGTATGAAGAATGGCAACTATCATCCTACAACTTAAAGCTTAGTAAACTCTACAATATGTTCCTCTATCAAGGAAGTGGCAGGATTTATAGCAGACTTACTATTTGTTACAAAAATTTTGATACTTTTTTTTAATATCCTTTTGGCAACAAGTTGTCCAAAGAAAATGTAGATTCAGTTTAAAAAAAAAATACTTAGGAAATTCCAATAGATTTATGATGGAAAGTGTCATCCACATCCCAGAGAGAGAACTATGGAGACTGAATGTGAATCAAAGTTAGTATTTTCACTTTTTTTGGTTGTCATCGTTTGTTTTTCCTTTGTCATGTTTTTTCTCTTTTGAGCTGATTTTTTTTTTGTGCAACATGATGAATATGGAAGTATGTTTAGAAGAATTGCACATGTTTAACCTATATTGGATTTTTCTATCTTGGGAAGGGAGGAAAGGAGGGGAAAAAATTTGAAACACAAAGTTTTATAAAGATCAATGTGAAATGCATTTCCATGTATTTGGGAAAATAAAATACTATTAAAATAAAAAAAAAATACTTAGCATCAATGTGTTGTTATATGGAGCAGGTGTCTTCCAACAAGTATCAATAAGAAAAGAACACTTCATTACATTGATCCTAGAGTATAGTCTGATATTTGCTGAGAGGATTTTTGTTCCCAACTTACCATTCCTTTCTTACTCTAATGAGATTAAGTTATATAAATTTTTGTGTGGTTTATGTCTTAATTCATATTAGATTCAAGGTACTCTCTGGGTCCTCACTACCAAAACTGTAGCCCATGAGATTTTGTTGACAAAAGGTAATGTTGTCATTTCATTCACAACAAAGACATTTACTGAAACAGGATCATAATGATAGTTTAAATACCCATCCTAAAAAACCTGGTTTTATACTCTTCCACAATATCCAGTGTTGGTAGGAAGGGAGAGAACACACATAGAGTCCAAAAGTAGAGAGCCACACATAAAACAAACATACACTCACATCTCTGGCATTGCAGTCCCCTAGTGTCCATTATCTTTTCAAGGTATCTTCTTGCTGCTCCCCAGATTCAGCATCTCTACTGGACATGTTCCATATCTGGATTTCCTAGAGCTCTTTCTTTCTACAGCTCAACTCAGGGCTGCCTCCTTTAAAACTCACAGTGTTCTTTGGGTCTTGCATATTGATTTCCTGGCCCTCTGGGTAGTTTTATTACTGTTATCATTTGTTTTTGTTGTTTGTCCTTCTTCAGGAAAGTAATTCCACTGTTTGTAAGTGAATTGGATTTAAGGGATGAAAGGATGTGCAAGGTCACCACCTTACTTTTCCCTCCAGAGCCATCTGGGTCCAGTGGCCAGATATAAATCAGGATAACTGGAGATGATCCTGGATGCAGTGGATGACCTTGGCCTTTAGAAGCTCAGGTCTTTAACAGATCTCAGTTTGATTGCAGCTGTACTATAAGAAATATTGAGCAGAACAATTTCAGAAAAACCTGGGAAGACTTAGATGAACTGTTATATCTCCTCTTGGCAGAGTAGCACAGAAACCAGAAACAATTCCTCCCAGTGGCCCGAGTTCTTCCAAACTGAGTTTTATCTTTGATTCATCCAAATTCAACCTCCTCAGAGTTGTCTCCTGCCTCAGGCTCACTCTCACGAGTAGGAGCCCTTAATCTAAGGTCCATGAACTCACTCTTTTAACTAATGGAAGTAGCAAGGGTACCTGTACAGAGAGAGACACAGAGGTGGGTGATATAATGCCAAATTCAGGGATATTATTAACAATAACTAATATTCCTGAAAGCCTTAGTTTGCAGAGTGCTTTTTGTATATAGTATCCCATTTGAGGAAAAGACAGGAGGTAGCATCTACCAGACAAATCAAACTACAATCTCAGCTCAGGACCCTGGAAAGCATCAGTGTCCCCTAAACCATCTGCCCTGTGTTTAGCCCAGCCTCCACAGCCGATGAAAAAATGAGAAATTGTGGAGAAGAGGGCTGCCCTTCCTTATTGCTATCAGCAGCTATTGCTAGTCAGCCACTACCAAGAGGCACATAAGAAACATGTCTGGTGTCTCTCAGAGCATCATCCAGGAAGCAGCAACTTGGGGAGAAAGCCAGCCATCCCTACCAGTCACCACTCACAGGGCAAGCAAGCCCTGATCCAGCAGGGCACCCTGGGGTGCCCAGCCCTGACTGCCACCTGGACCACTCTCTCCTCTCAGATCCCAGAGGAGACACCCAGGACTGTGCACCCCAGAGCCTTACAAATAGTGATGCCTCCAGCCCAACGTTCTCTGCCACGATCCTGAAAAGCAGCTCCTATGGAGAGCAAGCTGACAACAGCTCCTGTAGGTGCTAAAGTCAATTCTCTTGCAGACTGAGCCACATCTTATTAACAATTCAGAAAAGAAAGTTCTTGCTATCTGATGCTATCAGAAACTCAAATGACTTTTGTCAGTGGAACGAATGACAGGGAAGAGGCCTTAACATCTGCTTTGTTTGTGTACCCTTTGCAGCTGAAACCATCCAGATGTGGTATTTTCCATCTCAGAATGGGAGACCCTTGAGAGCATGATCTTTTTTTCTTTATACTCCAGAATTTAGCACATTATATCACTTAATGTTTAATTCGTTCATTAGTATTTTGATAATTGTATTTCAATATCATTCGTTTCCTTTGAAATGTTATATATTTTAGGCACTTAACAACCTTCAGAGAAGCCATCCATAGAATTGTACTTCAGTCTCTGACTATACAAACAACCCTTTCCTGAGCCATTTTTAATTTTTTTTAAGACATCAGCTTGTGATTTATTGCTGCTCTAAGGGCTTAATATCCAATCCTTTTGTTGTGTTGTCTTTCCTTCCCTTATATTTGTTGCAAATAACAATGAAATGTTTAGCTAGTACAGGGGGGAAAAAATCAATCAAGCAGTTTCCATATTCACAGGCTTTCCCGACACCTGGACAGCCCCTTGGATTGGATTAACTTTGTAAATGGGCCACTCTCTTGTAAGCAATTCCTCAGCCCGTACCCCACTCCCTCCCTCCCTCCTTCCTTCCCCCTGTCTTGGCTTGTGGATATTGAAAGTTCCTATTGATTGACTGTGCCTAGAGTGAGGGCTGGCATGTGATCTGTGTAACACAGCAGGACACACACACTATATATTTATGAAAATAAATAATAATTCCAGTTCTCTTTATTGATTGCCATCATTATCTGATTGTATCTGTCTGTGTCATGGGGTTTTGCTTATGGGATCAGAAAATACCCTGCAGGGAACCTGAAGCACTCTTCTTCCTTGACAGACCTCAGCGCTTTGGAGCACTTTAGTAGCGTGTGGGTGTCTGTCTATTGGCACATTGCATTTGCTCACTAAATGACTACATATGGATATGTGTGTATGGATGAGAGGCAGTGGGTGCCTGAGGAGACCAGGGTCAACAGGCTCTCTCGCTTATGCACACTCCTTAATGACCCATGGACAATCCATTTAACTTCTCAGTTAAAAAACCCCAGACAAGCAGATGAGTTACTGGTCTACACGAGTGGAAGTTTCTTCCCATACCAATAAAGTCACAAGTCTAGACTTAACCCGATAGATAGATAGATTGATTTTATATCTATCTATATATAAATATAGATTTTATTATAGATTTAGATATAGATAAATTTATATACATAGATAGATATAAATATAAATAGATAGATATAGATATATGTATGTATGTATTTTTTACCCAAGAAATTTCTGATTTCAACAAGTGAACCATTCTCTTGAATAACAACATTGATGGAGAAGTAGATCTCAACTTGTAATGAAAATCAGAGTAATACCTTTGATCGTGCTTTGTATGTGGCTGCAGATTGTGCCCCCTGTCACAAGTTCTTTGAAACTTTCCCAACACTTGTCCATCCGGAGCTTTTTCTTTTTATTTCCAAGGAGACTGAACTTCACATTGATATGGTTGAAATCCTGTGGAGGACTTCTCTTGGGCCCTTCACAATAACTGTTCAACCCTTAAGAGAGAGGTCAACATTCTTCGGGATGTTGATCGTCTGGTTGCTGAGGATGGTCACCATTCTGGTGAATGGGCCAGAGAGAGCTCCCCAAAATCTTAATATAGTTTAAAGCTAAGTTTTAAGCTTAAAACTGCACTAAGATTTATGGGATACCCTAGTGGATAGAGCTGCAGATCTGGAGTCGGGAAGACCCAGATTCAAATCCAGACTTGGATATTAGATATGTGATCTC
This sequence comes from Antechinus flavipes, assembly GCF_016432865.1. NCBI lineage: Eukaryota > Metazoa > Chordata > Mammalia > Dasyuromorphia > Dasyuridae > Antechinus > Antechinus flavipes. Next base: position 396,938,155 of record NC_067399.1, on the reverse strand, counting down.
TAGACATATTATTTAACTTCTGTAGTGTCTCAGTTTCTTAATATGTAAAATGCAGTAGGTTGTGAGGATCCAAGGACATAATAATTACAAAGCATTTAGCATAGTGCCCCGCATTTGGTAAGCACTATATAAATGTTAGCTAATATGTTGTATCCCCTTTGTGGAATGTAAACTTCTTGAGGGAAAAGACCTTTATTTTGTCTTTATATTTTTAGTGTCCACCACTGTGTGTTGGACAAAGTAGGCACTTGAAATTGTTTTACCAGCTTGAATTCTCCACCTACCAAGGGAGACCTTCCCCCTATAAACTCTGCTCTATTTGCCAGTTCTTACTGTGCTGAAGAAAGAATTGACCTCATTTGTCCAAAAGCTGTTTGTGAATCTAACCAATGTGCTGCTACTTAAAAGAAATAGTGAACTTCTAAGAAATTCCAGAATGGGTTTTAGGGTTTGCTTGCTTTTAAAAGGAGCTTACTTAACAGAACATCAAAGTTGAATAATTAGCTTGCCTTTGAGACCATAGTACGCAGACCTAATTTAGCATCAGAAGCGAATATCCAGAGCCTCACTCATATATATTTTTACTCCACTATGAGATTTTTGTAAAAAATAATTAACACACAATATTGGAATCTAGTTCAGTGGAGGACATGAATGCTTTGATCCCAGTTCCTTGCAAATCAAGCTTCCAGGATGCATTGATGTGAAGGTTTTAGCTATCATTTCTTAAGATGGAAAAGGGTTTCCAATGTTCCCTCCTGGGGTTGTTGCTTAGCAAGATTCTTTTTTCTAACTTATAAAATAGGAGAATAGCTAGAGGAGAACAATGTCTCTATGTGGTCTTATATTTTAAAAAAGTTATTAGAAATGGAAAAAAATTAATTTTCTTATTTCCTGTGAATGAATACCCATGAATAATAGAATTTTCTTACTTTTATGGTATTGACTTAGTATTTGCATGTTAGTATTTTTATAACTAACTCAGAATTTGTTTTAAAAAAATTATTCCATATTAACCATCAAGTAGGTACGTAAGATTGTATATACCAAGGAGACAACCTATTTTTGTGGTCAGCTCTATCATGGGATCATAGATTTAGAATTGGAAAAAACTTTAAAGAGCGATAAGTCCAACCCACCTCCTCCCACATACACTGCTCCCCCCCCAAGAAGTTGAGGAATTTTTCTGGAGTCACACAACTAATAAGTGTCAGGAGTAAGATTTCAGCCCTGGTCTTCTTGATGCTAAGTCCAACATTCTTTTCACTAAAGTTTACTATGTCTAGTCAAAAAATTACGTGATGAGAAGAAAGCATTTTATTCCAAATCTAAGCAGCCCAAGGCCACCCAAATGGCACCCTTCCTTCTCCACTCTTCATCCCTTCCTCATCACTGTAAGTCCTTTCCCCAATCCTCTGTCTCTGAAAGAGCATTCTTAAATAGAAGCATCCTGTCATTTTTTGGCAAGGCTTTTCCCAACCTGAGATTCTAAAACCTCACTCAAATAGTCATGTTTGGATTAATTACTCTCATGAAATAACAACTTGACATTTGTGGATCTGAAACAACTGTAGAACTATGTCTAACTAATCTACCTTTCTATTAATTCTCTCCTTCTTGGAGAAAGGAGCTGGTTAACAATCTCCAAATATGACAATCCATCAATAATACAATTAGTAAAGTGATATTTATATATGCAACTAATATAGTCATGCAAATCAGACTATTTGGCTTAGCTGATTTGACCAGCTTTGGGATCAGACCAATTAATTGTATGTAGATACCTTTTTGGGGGGTGGACATAGAGGGGGTAGAAATCAGCACAATGTTGTGATAGTTTCATCTTTGTAGGGAATTTCTTCTTCTACTACAGATGGGCAATTATTTGGTATCTTAGAGTTTTATTGAATTTCCTGGAGGGACTGAGAGTTTAAGGAACTTAATTTTAGATAACCGAGAGCCATATACAGATGCTGCTTGGGGCTCATTTCAACTATCTCTTCCCTGGACTCCATGGCATAATACCAGTTCCTTTTTAATTCATATTCATAACATATTTCCCTATGTACATGTTGTATTCTCTCCATAAAAGATAAATACTTTGAGGGAAGAGACTATCTTATCTTTGTCTTCCACAGTGTTTAATAAACTTTTGTGAAATTCAGTTAGCAGCTAGTTACACAGGGAATAGAGCACTGGCCCTGAAGTCAGGAGGTCCTGATTCAAAGCAAGCCTCAGACACTTAACACTTGTCCTAAGCAAGTCATTGAACCCCAATTGTCTCACCAAATATATGTGTATATATGTATGTATGTATACATATACACATATACATATATATATATACACGTATGTATGTATGTGCATATAGTCCCAAAGCATCCGGATGAAAAAAGAGGTGTGCGGGAAGAAGAGATTTTTGTTTTTGTTTTTTCTTTTCATTTGTGTGGTGCCTTATGTTGTCTCAAAATGGAAAAACCTTTAAAGATTTGATGAGATTTTTCACTTTTTATTAATTGTTAGGTATTTGGGTCTCTGGATCCACACCACAGCAATTTGCTAAGCAACAAAAATAGTGGGGGGGCAGGGGAGAAGAAAGGGGGGCAATGGGATAGAACCTGTGTTTGTAACACCAGTGGTTAAAATGGACCATCAAGAACAGTTAGAGGGAGAGGGATGCGGATGTTGGCGCCGAGTGGAGCTGACAGAACTAAGACAGAGGTTACCTAGATAGTTTTGGCAAGTCAGCCCTGCTTTATACGCTGTGGACCCGGAGATAATGCCGGCTGGCTGCTGAGACAGCCCAGGAAGGTGCCACGGGCCATGCTGGCCTAGTACTTTTTAATTAAGGAAGTAAATGGAGTTCTGTCAGAGCAGCCCCTCTGCCCCCTCGTCCCCCACCCACCGCTGGTACACGGCCTCCGCAGGGCCCCTTGAACATCAAGACGTTCTTTTTCAAGGTGAATCTTACTGTGAGTTATTGAATTGTTTGGAGGGTCATAGAACTTGACAGCTCCCCATTACGTGAAGGAAAAGATAAGCTTCTGATTAGTCCAGGGGCTGGGGGAAGCCAAGATGTAGTGTGCCTGTCAGAGAGGCTCACAGCATATAAATCATTGCCTCGTGTTCCAAGGGGCCAAAGGAAGAGAAGGGAATGACTGGGCTTGGCCAGCAGTGCAGAACCGCATTAAAAAGTCTTCAGTTCCCCTCTTCAGCAAGATTTGGTCTCCCATCCATGCAGAGAGGAATGGAGCCCCAACTCCGAGGGAGGACAGAGATGAATGCCCATTGGTTCCAGGAGGGAGCAATTGGTTTCTCTGGCTTTTACTACCAGCCTGGGCTGGAGGCGAATGGCCAGTCTCACAATACAAGCCATGAAAGAGTTACTGCGGCCAGAAGGGGAGTTGTTGGCTGCTGTTGGGCTCTCTCCGTGCTCCCTTTTATTTTGTCACCATCATCAATGCTATTCTTATTGCCCTCCTCTTTTTGCTCATTCACTAGGGAGAATTTCTCAAAGACAGGGACAATATATTGCTATTATTTGTTCTACACAAAACTGGTCCCAAACCATCTGTATAGAACAAAAACAATATGGAGATTAACGATTTGAATGATGTGAATAATTAATGGAAGACACCCATTTAGAAGACTATGTTCTATAGATTAGCTCTTCCATGTTAGTAGCTGTTAGACTGGATGATGCCTTTAGAGGCAGAAGGGGCCTGAGAGAGAATCTAGTGCACTTTCCTCACTTGACAGGGAAGGAAACTGAAGTCCGTGAAGCACTAGTGATTTGCTTAAGGTCAAACAGGTAGTACATGAGAGAGCACACAGTAATAGATACAGTCTGGAGCCCAAGCTTTTCCCACTATACCACCAAATTCCAATTCATTTTTAAAATCCCAGCTCAAATACTACCTCCTGCGGGAATTTTTCCTTGATTTTCATCCAATCAGTAATGAACTTTCCTCTTCAGACTCCTCCTAACAATTTGTTTGTAACTCTCATATACTTACTATTATTATTTTTTAAAACCACACTGATTTCTGTGCAAGGCATATTCTTCTACCAGAATATAATAACCTTTATGAGGGCAGAAGTTATGTCTTACTCTAACTTTCTCTGTCCTCTGGTGGCCAACAATGAGTAGGTACTTAACAAATACTTGCAAAATAGAAATTAAATTTTACTTTATTCTATGAAGAAACTATGTATATTTGAGATGGCCAAATCAGAATTCCAACTTACCACTTTTAAATCAATTCATCATGGAAGTGAAAGACTTCAATAATTTCATTCCCTTTCTTCCTTCTTTCTTTATTTTATTAATTTTGGCACTAATTTCAATAAGACCCTGCATTGTCTACCTATAGTATTATGTTAGGCATTGGGAAAGTTTTTCCTTTCTTGGAATTTATAGCCTAATAGAACTTTAGAAGTACTATTTTTGTAGCACATAAATCCTAACTTTTGACTTGTTCTGGTGAAATGGAAAGACTGCTGGCTCTGAAGTCGGAGGGTTCAGGTTTAAATCCTGTTTTTGACACTTTCTATTTTTATGATGTTCATCAAATCATCTACCTTTCCTGAGGTCTCAGTTCCTTCAACTATAAAATGAAAGAGAACAGATAAGCTCTAGGATCCCTTCTGGCTCTAAATCTATAATTTTATGAGTCATATGTGTCAGACACTAACTATAGCTTGGAAGTTGTCTGGGATCTTGTAAACACTATGGGTCAATTACCTTTAGCTTAAGCTTATTCCCTAATTAAACATAACTGTATGTTCATATAAACCAACAAATGAATAAAGCAGTAGAATTCTCCCCCTCCCCCCCCATCCCTTTTCTACCTGGAAAGGTGCTATGCTAAGATGGAGGGAAAAACACTCATTAGACTTGAATCTAAGGTAACAGACTCATAGGTTCTAAAGAGTACCCAGAAGTGATTTAAACTGACTGGTAACAATAAGCATTCTTTCTATATCTCTTTATCAGGTCAACTAAACCTCTTTTGGTGAGTTCCTTCCAGGGCTTCCATTTTTTAAAGTAGTATTTTATTTTTCCATGTATACACAAAGATAGTTTTCAACATTTACCTTTGCAAAATCTTGTGTTCAAATTCTTCTCCCTCTCCTTTCTCCTCACCCATCTTCAGCAAACTGATATAGGTTAAACATGTGCAATTCTTCTAAGCATATTTCCATACTCATCATAATGTGCAAGAAAAAACAGATCAAAAGGGGAAAAAACACAAGAAAGAAAAGAAAACAAGCAAACAAACAAAAGCACAACAAAAAGTGAAAATATGCTTTGATCCACATTCAGTCTCCATAGTTTTTTCTCTGGATGCAGATGGTATGTCCATCCTAAGTCTATTGGAATTTCAGGGCCTCTATTTTGGAAAGGCCCTCTGTCCTTCCTTTCCTAGCTCTACTTCTGACTCTCTAGACTTTGATACCATGATATTCTTCTCAGTTTCCTTTTGTGTGTTCTCTTCCCCCATTAGAATGTGAGGTCCTTGAGGGCAGGAAATGTCTTCCTTTTCACTTATATTTGTATCCCCCCAAATTAGCACAGAGCCAGGATATATCACAAACATTTAATAAATGTTTATTGTTTTGCCTACTCTTGCTTAGTCATTTAACTTTTGCTTAAAGCCTTTGTTATAATTCCCTAATATAGCCATTCTATTTTTGGATAGCTCTGATTATTGGGAAGATTTTTCTTATATCTGCTCCAAATCTTGCCTCTCTTCAAGTACCACCTATTGTGACTCATTCTGACTTCTGAAATAAAAAAGAATATGTTCAATCCTCCTTCCATTTGCTAACCTTTAAAATATCTTTAAAGTCAGCGCTATCCAGTCCACTTGAAACTTTCTCATTTTCAAGGTAAATAGTCCCAGTTCATTTAATATTCCTTTGGCAGAATCATGTAGCCCATCATCATTTTGATTTCCATTTTTCATGTTTATCAATGTCTTTTTACTAAAATGTGGTAGCCTATATTGAGCACAATTCTCCAAATGTAGAACAGAGGACCAATAAGATTGTGGCCTTGCTAGTCCTAAACATTAAAGTAGAGCAAGAATATTGTCGCTCTTTTGGCTGCCATATCATATTGTTGACTCAAATTGAGCCTACAATCCACAAAAAAAAAAAACCTCAGATCTGCTTCAGATAGACTATATAGACTCTGTAGCCATCTCTTCCCAAATATTGTATTTGTAAAGTTCTTTTTTTAAAGTTAAGTATGCACTTAGTCCTATTATATTTCACCTGATTTAATTTAATCTAACATTCTAATCTAGTGAGAAGTCTTTTATAGATACTAATGCTGTCATCCAGTGTATTTGTTTTCTGCTCCCTGAGAATTTGACTAGTACTCCATCTGTATCTTTATCTAGCCCAGGAAACTTGGATTCAAGGCTCACCTCTACCACTTATCTGAACCTGTGACCTTGAGTAAGATACTTCCATTTCTAAGTCTCAGTTTTATCATCTATAAAATAGGGATAATCATAATAATACTACCAAATTCTTGAGATAGGTATGAAAAAGAAGTAAACTACATCTCAGGGTAAGTATGAAAAAGAAGTAAACAGATAATGGATGCAAAAGTATTTTATAAACTTAAAGCAGTCTACAATATGCTAATGTAAACTATTTAAAAAGGAGAAAAGAGAAAACTATTTAGACCAACTCCCCCAAAGCTGAACAACCAAGTAGTTTTTCTTCTCCCTGATTCTGACATATAGAGAGACAGTGATTGCTTCACCAAAATTAAAACAGTCCCAAAGTTCACTAACTGCCATATATAAATCCCAAGGAGCCAGAGAAGAACTAGCTGCATTTCATATAAACCTATTCAAAATACCGTGCAAGATAAATGAGAGAGAAAAGTAGGAATTAGAGGGACTTGTTGCATTTGTGCTTTTAAAGAAAGAAAGAAAAAGAAAGAGAGAAGGGAATAGAAAAGGGAGAGAAGAGAAAGGGGAAAAGTAGGGAAAAGAAGAGAAAGGAAAAGAAAAGGAAGGGAAAAGGAAAGTTGCTGGATTACTTGGAAAGGAGGAATGAAATCTTCTTGTTAATATCAGTAACAAGTTAATATTTATTGTTAATATTTAGTTAATAATAATAATAATAATAAATAGTTAATATGTATATTACAGTTAAGTTGGAAGCTAGTGGTTCTCTGCTTCCTTCCCATATTCTCTTCCATAGTCTCACAGCACCATACTCCCTGTTCTTCCTCATTACTTATTGTGATTTAGAAATATCTGACTCCTTGTGAACTCATTTGGAATTTTCTCGGCAAAGATACCGAAATGGTTTGCCACTTCCTTAACTAACTCATTTTACAGATGATGGACTAAGGCAAATAGGATTGAGTGACTTGCCCAGAGACACATAACTAGTCTAACGACATATTTGAACTCCAACTGAGTTTTCCTGGTGAATGAGTCTTTCTGACTTCAAGCTCAGCCTTCTATTCACTGTTATCATTTAACCTGCTTCCTCACTATTCAATAAGAGGTAAAATAAGCAACAAAAATGGTAATATAAAATAGATTTGGGAAAGCAATGAAGAATACAGTTCAATCAACCTGAAGAAATCAAGTCAGGCATCCATCACAGATTAGAAAGGTTTACTTTTTTTATTTTCCAGGCAATTAACAAAGAGAAAGATACATTCCCTAGTAGAACTCCCAATTAACCAGGAAAAAGAAGCCATTAAAGGGAAAACACCATGAGATAGGAGAAAGCATCCTGTAATGGGCTATTCCTGAAGAGGAATTAGCAAAGATCTATATCATGAACAGATCTTTTATAGAGGAAATTTAGCCTCAGTGGTTTGACACCATAACTTGGAAACTCTCAGGATAGGAGGGGAAAATAAAGGCAGGAATAAGAATGTATGTTGAGATTTTGAGTCTGCCTTAAAGATCATTTGGTAAAACTTGATTTTCATCAAGTTTGTTTCAAAGGTTATTTAAAGATGCTAAATAGTCTCAAAATTTGTGGTTTTAGACAGTGAAAAACCCAATTGCATGGACCATTTAAGAGTTTTGTCTCATATCACTGAGACAACAGAAACGAATGAGAAGAGATTCAGCTTCTCGTGTACAGACAGTACAGTCTGGGAAATTGGCTTGATTATGATTCTTGTTTTAACAGTTCCTGAGAATAAGCTGGTTGAGGATTCACATCACTACCACACCATGAAGCAGTGTCTTTCTTTTACCCAAATGAGTTTACCTATGTACTGCTTGCCCCAACTATAGGAATTGCTAGATACAGCTCTGGTAATATCCATGAGAGGGAAGAGTTTCTAAATCGGTTGAATAAATATATCCTAGTTTGAATGATAGGAAGGATGATGGTACCTTGGACAGATGTCACCCAAGTGGATACAAAGATAAATGAGATCCCTCCTGTCCTTGGCAATATTACAGTTTAGTAGTAGCCTAAGAAGTCCTGGATCAGGGCGTACCTGGCTGGAGCATCAAGCAGCTGGTGATGGCTTGATATGAGAACGTCCGTCTACTGTGTCTTTCTTGAAGTACAGGTACATTAACAATCATTTATACTCCATATCCCCTGGGTATGTCTGCACAGAAGGTGCATGAATACAACTCCAGGATAAGCTGTGAGCATGTGCTTATTCTTTTTCTGGCCCGAGTCTTGAAATTTCAGTTGATATAATGAGAGCCAAAATGGAATGAGCTTCCAGAGCAAGGAAGGAAGAGATCTTAGAACACAGGTTGGAAAAAGTCTACCAATAGTAAAGAAGTAAAAAATATGGACAGGAATTGTATAAGAACAGTCAGGGTTAGAAGGAGTTTTTGGAGTTGACTAGGGTCTTTCACAAAGAGTTTTTAATAAGAATAACTTTTCTTCTTTCATGAAATATGATTCTTTGTCTCAAATGGAAATGCCAAAGTGGTGACTAACTAACGTGCTTCTAAGAAGGGGTTCATATGCTATCGGTTGCTGTCCCTTGGCAAACAAGACTTTCATCAATCTGCCGCTGCCTACAAGTCAAAATGCCATATTCTCTTCCAATGTCACATTTCCTCCTTAACTAGGAGAAATGTACAAGATCTATCAATGCATACCAGGCCATCTGGCTTGTATTTCTACTTGCTATAAAGAAAAATGGCATTAAATGGGTCATTTTTTTTGTTTTGTTATTTCAGCTATTTTGTTGTCCTTTATCAGCCCCACTAAGACTACTGAGCACCCCAACACAAAGTCATTATTCAACATTATTAACATATTTAAATATTATTATATTATATTATATATGTAAATATAATAAATAAATATTAACATATTTAATATTTGTAAATTAAGATGTGGCATTAGCCACATTCCAGATTCCCCTCCCCATCAAGTTGTTTTTCATTAGAAATTATCCTGCCAATAACTATGTTATAAGCTGAAGAAAGAATGAAAATAACAACAAAAAAAAAATTAAAAAACCCAACTAATGTGCCAGACTGAACCATCAAGTAGAATTAGATTGCTCTGCATTTGTGTTTGATAACACCACTGTGCCTTTGCATAATTCTTGTTGATTATCAAAAGAGGGAAAGCTATAAATCTGGCAGATGAATTTTTATTGGCACTAGTCCCTTCTGGGGGAAACTGTATGAGCAGAAGGGTTTTTAAGGATCGTGTACATTGGGAGATTGAAATTTCGCTCTGTAAATTTAGCATGCCTAAATCAGCAACCATACAAATGAAAATAATTTGCTATATTTGGTACCAGAGAACTAGAGGTCAAAGAAGAAGGGGATGGGGTAAAGGAAGGGAGGAAGAAAGAAAAAAGAAAATCTGCCCAAATAAAAAATAACATTTAAGCAATGGAAGACTCTTATGGAAAGGAAAAAAAGAAAAAAAATAGTTGATGATTTTTGAATCAGATCATTTTTGATCATTTTTGAATCAGGGTTTTTAAAAAGGAAAAACTTGAGGAAGTTGTGAATAAACATCTGGAATTGAAAACATCTGTGTGTATTATTGAAACCAGAAGGTGAGATTGTTCTTCCTTACCTATCAAATTTTTTTGGGGGGGAGGGGAGTAATGAGGACAATTCCATATATTATAAACCCCTCTCTCCTAATTGGTTTTTTTTTTTTTTTTGGAATGAGCAAGAACTGTTTTGAATCTTATCTCTAGACTCTTAAAAGCTCTGTGCCCCTCAATAAGTCTTCTTTGCTGACTTCACCTCTCTAAGATGCAGTTTCCTTGCCTATAAAATATGCAAATAATAGCACCCACCTTATAGAGTGGTTGTAAGAATCAAATGAATGAAAAAAATCTTAAAGTACTTTAGAAATGTCAACTGTCAATCAATTCCTATTAATTAAGTGCCTACTTTGTGTCAGGCACAGTGTTGTTTTTAATCTATTTCCAATTCTTTCCTTCAGTTGTTGGGGAGGATGGGACTCTTCTTATCTCTGATTATCTATAGACCAAGATTTTATTCAGAATTAACACATTCAGAGGCAACTAGGTGATACAGTGGATCGAGGACTGGCCCTGAGTCAGGAGGTCCTGAGTTCAAATATGTCTCAGATACTTTGACACTTCCTAGCTGTGTGACCCTGGCAAGTCACTTAACTTTGATTGCCTAGAAAAAATAAAAATAAAGAACATCCTGTGTCCATCCACGCCATTAGGATCCTCCTACACATCCCATCCCCTTCTTCCTCACAGACCACTTTCCTCATGTTAGTGGTCCCTTCGCCTCTGGTCCCTCCTGCATCCTTCTTTCCCTGGGGGCTGCTTGTTCTGATGCTTCAGCTTCTTTCTCTCCCAGTGCTTCAGCTTCCTTTTCTCCCAGTGCTTCATCTGTTTCTCCCCTTGGGAAAGCTTTTGACTACTTCCTCGGTTTCCTTTGCCCGTAGCTTAGGAGTCCCAAATTCTAACAGTTTGGGGCCTTCCCCTCCCCCCGTTTTGAAAGATTTATGGCACAGGGTGTCCTTTAATATTCCACTTCACAGATAATGCTTTGGATTTTTGAGGTCGCTGGAGACAAAAAAAAAATGCCTCATAACCCTCTGGGAAATTTACCTGCACACTCCTCCCCAACTTGTACCACTTCAATTCACAGCTCCATTATGAAAATGGTGGCAAATTATTCTCTTTCCTTTCTTTTCTGGATTGTTCTGACCTGTCAGTGAAGAAATTACCTGCCACCTTACAACAGCCTTTCTTTCTCCTTTTCTTATTCCTGCTTCCCTTTGTGTTTGAAAAGGGATTCATTATTTTTTCTCTCTTAACCTCTGGTGAAATCTCCCTTTCATTCTCCCACTTAGCTTTGCTTATCACTTAACTTAATTCTCTAATCCCCACAGTCCCCATCTGTACTTTCTGCTAGGTCCCCAGCATTCTCCTCTTTAATAACTGAAAGCTAATAAGGCCCCCACTGGAGTCACATGCTTTTCTCTGATCACTGAGAAAGGGAAAAGACAATTGAACTGGAAGCAAGACAATGGAATGGAGTGGCGGAGATTTTAACAACTCATTTCAGGTCAATGATGGATGGAGGGAGGACCAGATTCAGTGATATGGAAGCTTTCTAGCAAAGCTGTGTAGGCTAAGGAAATAGAAAATTCCATTCTTGCATCAATAAGCACTTATTAAAGTAATTACTGGGTGCTAGGCACTGGATATAAAAATTAAAAATGAAATAATTCCTGCCCTTAAGGAGCTTACATTCTTTCTAGGCAGATAACACGCACAAATATACAAAAATGTAGGAAATTTACAAAATAGCTTTGATGATCAGAAAATGTTTCCTGTATAAGATGGCATTTGAGCTGTAGCTTGAAGAACTGAGATGTCAAACATGCTGCCCTCAAGTCTCACATGCTGCCCTTGAGTCTCACACAGTCCATGCTGTCTGAACCAGCTAAAATGTAATGGGAAATATTTAGTAAAATAAATAAAAATATAAGAAAAATAGATAATATTAATGTGATTTTCTTATTATGTAACCCATGATGATCCTTATGCACAGTTTAATGTTTCCCATTTCTATCTGAGTTTGACGCCAATATTGAAGAAAATGAGGGATTCTGAGTGGTGGAGGTGAATATGCAATAGAGAGGAGATAGAATGTTACCTGCAAGAAAAAATAAGAAGCCCAGTTTGGCTAGACCAAAGAACTGGGAAGTAGTATGAGATGGAGACAGAAAGCCCCATGCGGGGCTAGGTTGTGAGGGACTTTACTAAGTGCCAAATAACAGAATTTATATTTGATCATAGTGGAATATGGACCACTAAAATTTATTAAAGAGAGCAGCTTACTTCAGAAAAACCACTTTAACAGCTTGGTAGTAGATGAATTGGAGAGAGAAAAAACCTGAGAAAGTAATAAGGAGCTATTGAAATTTATTAAGAACAGCAACCCACTTTGACAGCTATGGTGTGGATGGATTGGAGAGAAAAGAAAACTGAGAAAAGGAGAGCCAATGACAAATCACATATAACTGGAATTTGAGGCTCGGCTCTTCATGGACATTAAAAGAATGATGGTTTCCTTTGGATTTTGGAATACGGGGTGGCACAGATAAGCCAGATAATTCAACTTTACATTATTAATTTCAATTTTTTTACATTTGATTGTATCAGGCCAATAATACAGAAATCTATGTCCATAATAAAATGGTGGAAATAACTGAGTCCTCTTTTCCATGTCTACCTGTTGCTATCATGTATACATAAATTCTATGTCTAGTCCCTGGTTATAGAGGTAAGTCTCTTCAAAATCAGACCAGATCCTCTCAGATTAAGCTCATTCATAAAAGGGTACAAATGAATCATATTGATCAGGTATTCACTATACATAGAAAGGTAATGGTAAATGATAAAGTCATAGAATGATTACAATCAGTTGAGAGGGCAAATAAATATTTAAGGCTCTTGGAACATACACAAAAAGGCTGCTCATGGGCTGTTTTACACTTCACTTCTGCTGAGAACAGTCCAATACTAAATGGGCTTTTTTTCCAGTGATTTTTATCTATGTGGGAATGAAATTTTCCCTCTCGTGCAGCCTGCCAATGTTGCTGTAGCAGCACAACTATCCCCCAATTCTCTGTGCATGGGAAGGAGAAGACAATAGCTGTCTTTTTTGAGTTCCCACAGGCCCTGTACAGAAGGAAAGAAGGCAAAATAATTCCCCACCAGAGACACAGGCTTGCTTAAGAGTTCACATGTTTATTCATGAAGTAGGCTGGTAAAGAGAAGGGCATTTCCCTCCTCACCCACTCACGCCCACACCTGTATTCGTAATACCAGCCACCTGAGTGTCTAAGGCCTAATTTGAACTCAGGTATTCCTGACTCCAGACACAATGCTCTATCCACCCTGGCACCCAGCTGTCAGAGATGAGATTTAAACAAAGGCATCCCAGGCTCTGATGCTAGTTCTCTATCCCCCTTGCCATACTGCCTGCCTCTCAATAATAATAATAGTTCATGGCAGCTAGATGGAGCAGATAGAGTGCCAGACCTGGAGTCGGAAGACTCATCTTCCTGAGTTCAAACCCAGCTTCAGTCACTTCCTAGTTGTCTGATTCTGTGAAAGTCACATAACCCATTTGCCTCAGTTTCCTCATCTGTAAAATGAGCTGGAGAAGGAAAAGACAAAACTGTTCCAGCGTCTTTGCCAAGAAAACCCCAAATAAGGTCATAAAGAGTCAGATACTACTGAAAACAGCTAAACAACAAAAGAGCATTTTCTCTTTTACAAAGTGCTCTGCATAGCTTATCTCATTTGATCACTGTCATTCTGTGAGATGAGAAGCATAGATACATGTCTGGTCTCATCCACCACTGCATACGCAAGATCTCTGCAAACAATGAACCCCATGTTTTATTTTAATTTTATGGCTGAGTCACTCTTTTATCAGTGGGTTTGCTCCAAATTGGATGCAAACGCTTTGTGCCGAATGATTTCTTTATGACCAAAGAGTTAATTGTAAATCTCAATAAGCTTCCTGATGGTTGGTCTGTAAAGAAATGTTCAATATAATCATTAAAGTAAATATATTTCCTGTTTAGATCAGTCTTCATAGAGAGGCTCCTTTTTCTTTGGAAAGAGTTTGGAAAATACTTACTAAAGGGAACTTCCCTTAATGGAGTGCTATATCTCTAGTGGGTAAGAAGCCTCAGCACATCAGGCTAGGAACAGATAGTGTGCCTTGTCTCAGGAGACTGCTTTGAAATGAGAATGAAACTGCATTAAACAGACTTTCCTTTTACTATTTTGACTTGGGAAAAAAATATGAAAGTAGCTTTCCCTTTCAGATTTAAAGTCAGTTTAATTGCATTTTGACAAATTACTTAACCTTATTGCCCCTATTCCCACACTAAAGATAATTTCTCCCTTTTTGGTATTTCTGTAGAAAATGATATTTCTAAGTTCAGGCAGCAACATGTCTTGGGTGTTGACTTCCACTTATTTGACCACTTTCCACAGATCTAATTTAACCACTAGCCAAAAGAAATCCATGCTGTAACACTCCCATCAAATCCCTCTAAGTCCCCCTCTTTTTCCAAACTGTAGGGAGCTTATGTTAATTTTAACATATCGTGCTGATAAACGATCTGAGTTTGCAGACCACTAAAATGCCATATGTTTTTTATAGGAGCTTTTATGTTGTTATATTTCCTCCACTCTGTGCTTTTGAAATGTATTTTTTTAAACCCTATTGTAAAAACTTTCCCCTTATCACCATTTCATTTTATTAGATTTAAAGCCATTGTTCTAGTCTGTCAAGATCATTTGGGATTCTGACTCTATCATTCAGTGAGTTAGTTAGGTTAAAAGTCTTCCAGCTTCATTCTATTTGCATATTTGACAAGCATACCTTCTATGGCTTTATCAGCATCTCTGATAAAAATGTTAAGCAGCACAGGGATGGGGACAGATTTCTGAAGCACTAACAGCCTCACTCCAAGTTGACATTTACCCATTAATGATTATTCCGTAGGCCTGGTGATACTATTGGTTTCAAAGGCACCTAAATGTATCATTATCTAGCCCACATCTCTTCATCCTTCTTTCCTTGACATAGCATGAAAGACTTTGTCAAATGTCCTGTTGAAATACAGGTATCCTGCTTCTATAGCATTCTCCTGAATGCTGTTCTCCCTTCCCCCAAAAAGAAAATGCTTAGTTGTTACAGACATTTCTTACCCAAAGTTTGAAGCTGAGGAAATTCTGTAATCAACCTTTTCCTTATATTCTGATTACCCAGAGCCCCAAAGTCAATAAATTTCCACTCCTTGCCCCCAACTATTAGGAGAAAGAAGTAAATCACAAGAAACACATGAAGATTTAAATGAATAAAATCAATTGTGTAAGTATAGGGAAACTATGGCTTGGTAAGAATTCATGCAAAAAAGAATATCTCACCTATTAAACTGTGAACTCCCTAAGAACAGGGACTGGTTTTTGCCTCTTTTTTGTATCCCCAAGTGCTTAGCATAGTGCCTGGCAAATAATAGGCACTTAATACATGTTTATTAACTGACTGCTAATTAACCAACCACTCAAATCAGGCAACTGTTAGTATTTGCTATGTTTGTGTCAAGCATTGTACCAAACTTTGGAGATACAAAACAAGCCAAAATCTCATTGGTTAATTTAAACAAAAGCAGCAACAACAACAACAACAACAAAAAAAAAAAAAAAAAAACTAATGAAATATTTGGCTTTCTTGATCAAAATGTAATATTGAGAACAAGAAGCATAATTACTTCTACAATGGCATCATTCTGACTTCATTGGAATATTGTATACACAACCCTGATTATTTTACCTAAAAAAGCATCAGCTGCTCCCTTTTACTGAATAAAGTATCAATTTCTGGCCATAACATTCAAGACCCTCTGTAATCTCACACCACCTAGCCCTTCCATCCTGATAACTACATCCTTCTTACATATTCTTTGTTTCAGTCAAACTGCAATTCCTTCTGTGAAGCCCAATTTTTGTCCTACATTCTCTAGTCTCTGTGTATTTTTTGACAATTCTTATAACTGATATATTCTATATACACCTATCCCTTCTACATTGCTGAGGTTAGGAGTATGGTACTCCCATGATTTGGAAAATCTATGCAAAAAGTTTTGGCCCTCCCTTCATACATTCCCTAGATTATTTGAGTATTCAAAAATAAATTATGATATTATACACTAGTGTAATATATTTTATGCATTTCTGAGTGTCTAAACTTTTTCTGTCATCTGTAACTTCTGCAAAACTCCCCCAAATTTCCCATTTCAATTTTTATGCCAGCCCACGATATATTAAAACCACAATGAGGAAAATAGCAACATGAAAAGGATAACTTTACATATTCACCCATTCTTTAACCCCATCATTTCCATTTGGACAGTCCTCTTCTCCTGATACTATTGACTTGCAAACTCTTTATAAGCAAAGTATTATGGGCAGTAGAATGTTAAGTTACTTGAGATCAAAGACTGTTATTCCTCCCTCAGCAACTCATCAATGGTATTATTATTTATTATAGTTTTAATGCATTGTGGTCTGTGCGACTTTTTCTTTATTAGAAAATATCTATCTTGTGTCAGACATGATCATTTTTTGGTGTAGAAAAAAGTATATTCTTTGTTCTATCTTTGCAATTATTTTTCAGTATCTATTTGATTTATATTAATACTGATTAGTTCTGTGATTTCTTTATTTTTTCCATGGCTTTATCATATTCTGGTGTTACAATGTTAAAATCTCATATTTATAGAATAATTAAAAATACCTGTTTCTTCAAGGCTTTGAGATTTTCCTTTATGAATTCTGGTGCAGAAATATTGGGTTTGTGTATGTGTATATTTAAGATTGATATGCTTTCATTTTGTATGGAGGCTTTTCATATAATGTCCTTATTTTTCTTTATAAATGTTTTCTGGCTTGAATTCAATTTCATCTGATACTATTAGTGCTACTATCACTTTTTATAATCTGACAGCAGTATGGTAAATTTTATATATCATTTTCATTTTGAATTGACTTAGATCTTTCTGGATTAAATATGTTTTCTGTATGCTGTGTTTAGTTAGGTTTTACTTTTTACTCTAAGGTATGGTTGTTTTTCACTTTATTGGAGAGCTCAATCCATTTTCATTTAGCATTTCAGTTGTTAGGCTTATCTTTTCTTCATACATATTTTCTTATTATGTCTATTATCAATCCACACTCAGGCAGTGTGACAAAAGATCCTGTTTGTACATTAATATTACATAATATTCTATGTTAATAACTTTGTAAGTTTCTTTCATGGTTTTTTACTCTCAGAAGAAATATCTTAAGATATCTCAAGAAACATGTTCTTGATTTCATGAATTATGCTATTTAGATTCTTTAATTTTTCTAAATTTTCTTAGATATCAGGAATCCTGAGATGACTATATTATTGATACATTCTTCAGATCTGTTACCTGGGTATTCATTTTCCTAGTAATTTAGGCATATTGGTGTTTTTTAAAAAACTATTTCCAGTTGCTTCTAATCTGTGTGAGGTCTTATTTTTAACTGTAGTAAGCTGCTTAGTAAAATATGGATTTTTTGGAAACTTTCTATTATATTTTCTTCATGATTTTCTTCTGATCTTTTACAATTCTGCTGTAATTTCTTTTTTAGGTTTTTTTTCTTTTAAGAAAGTATATTGTGTGTATAAGAAATTATATTCATTAGTGTCCACCTTTTCTTTACTTCCTTGTAAATTGTTCTTTTGTTCTGTGCTGCATATCTTTTTTATTTTATTCTTTTTCTCCTCTTTCATCCCTCCAACCCCCAAGCAGGCTATATAGTTAAGAAAGGATAAATTTATGTATACATATATAGATTATATATACACACATACCTCTCCCCCCCAATTGTGCTGTAATTGCTTACTATGATATTTTGCTTTTTCCTCTCTTATTTTCCTCTTTTTTATTCTTTTGACTCTAGTGTCAGTTCTTACTTAATATGTTTATTGTGTCATTGCCCAATTTGAGAATGACTTCTGGTCTATCTTGGGTAGTTTCTATTTCTACCCACACTGGATCAGGAACTCAAACTGATTCTGTTGTTTAAGAATATTTTTATTGTATCAATGATATGTTCAGGGTAGCAATTCCTAGTTCCAAATGATGTGATTGAGGTTCAGGCACCAAATGTTGGGGTTCAGTCATGTGAAGATTCACAATGGCCATTCTCTTTGGCAAAAAGTAGGTTTATTTTGGAGAAAAGGTTACAAACAAAATGAAGAGATACAATAAACACCAGATAAATATGGTAAATATGAAATAGAATTGGGAGAGACATCAAAGTGATTTTAACAATTAGCAATGGAAAAGTCAAGTTCCCTAATGGAACTCACAATTATCCAGGAGAAAGGAAATACCACGAGACATAGAAGAGGGGTGAGGAAAAAGGCACCATGAGGCAGAACTCCACCATGGCAAGCTTAACACAGGAGAAATTCAGTAAAGATGACATGAACCACTTAGAAGTGGTTCCTTCTAAGATTACATGAAATTAGTGTGTAGTACTTAGCAAAAAATATCTAAGAAAAAGCTTAGATAGGTTTCAGACTCATGAAATGGGAAAGCCATTTAAATCTGAATCCCTGTTCAGTTTCAGGGGTCACTTAACTTCTGTTTGCCTCAGTTTCCTCATCTATAAAATGGGGATGATAATAGCATCTATCTCCCAGGGTTATTGTGAGAATCTAGTGAAATAATAATTATAAGAATACTTATTATTTTGTCTGATACCTGGTAAATGCTATATGTGGGATACCCACAATTTCCACAGAGAATGGGATCATAAGACTGAACTATTCCCCATCAGTGCCCTTCCCTGCTTGCCTCAGGGAATAATTTTATTAGTACTTTAGGTTCTCTTTGCCAATCCCACCTAGCGAACCAGGACCAAATCATCAGGGAGAGCAACTTGGAACAATAAAAAGATCACTGTCTTTGGAGGCTGAGGATTCATATCCCAACTCTGCCGCTTAACCAGCTGAATGGCATTGAAAAAGTCACTGAACTCTGAGCAAAAGTTTCCTCATTTTTAAAATGAAGGATTAAACCAGATCTCTAATGTCACCTCCCACTCTAAATCTATGGTTCTCTCTAGAATTCTCACTTTGCTTTGCTCATTCAAAAATCTGGTTGGTTTTTATTTGCTTATGTGATCTCTGTGGTTCCTTCTAAGATTACATGAAATTAATATGTAGCACTTAGCAAAAAATATCCTGCTTCTTAGACAGGTTTCAGACTCATGAAGTACAAATTCCATCCAATTTCCTTTGGCACAATGAGTAGAGCAATGGGCCTAGAGTCAGGAAAATTAAACTTCAAATCTAGATTCATGTATTTACTGGCTATGTGACTCTGGGGAAGGCATTAAAGTCTGAACTCCTATTCAGTTACAGGGGTTGCTGAACCCCTGTTAAGTTTCAGGGGTCACTTAATTCCTGTTTGCCTCAGTTTCCTCATCTATAAAATGGGGATGATAATAGCATCTACCTCCCAGGGTTATTGTGAGGATCAAGTGAAATAATATTTATAAAAATACTTAGTATTTTGCCTGGCACCTGGTAAATGCTATATTAATATTAATATTTATCTAATTAGCTGTCATCCTCTGTAAAACAAGAGAATTACAGTCAATAACTGTTAACATATTCCTTTCAGCTCTAAATCTATGATCCTTTGAGAGTGGTATGACTCTTCATATTAAGGAAGGAATGTGGACTAAATTGTTACTGTTGGGTCATATTTTAGTCATGACCCCACTTGGGCTTTTTTTTTTAGCAAAGACACCTGAGTGGTTTGCCGTTTCATTCTCCAGTTCATCTCACATGTGAAGAAACTTTGGCAAACAGGGTTAAGTGACTTGACCAAGTTCACACAGCTATTAAGTATCCGAGGACAGATTTGAATTCAAGAAGATAAGTCTTCCCCAACCAGACCTGGTACTCTATCTACTGCATCACTTAGCTTCCCAAGCTATATTATATTTTATATATTTTCAGCGGTAATGGTTACTATAAAAAGATTTTTCATGAAGGCTCTCAGCTTGTCAGAAAAATAACTAATAACTGCTAGCAATTAACAATGCAAAACTGTTTCCATCACCTAGATTTTTTTGGGGAAAATATACTGGGTGACTTAATATTGTCAAATAATAATGTGACAAACCAAACATATAGTAGCAATACAATTGTTCCTGGACTTCCTTAAAGAATACTGTACTATGTTAGAAGGTGCATGCAACATTTGGTATAACTTTTGGAGGTTGTAGTGGGGGAGTTCTGCCTTTCCCCATTGCCCTTTTAGACAGAAACTTGAACTAACATCTCCCCTCTTCCCTCAACTATTTTTGACCTTGATGAAAACTATCTGATCCTGCTTCACCTTTTTGTTAAAAGGAAAGAGCTTAAAGCACCATTTAAATCCTCAGTTTTCTTATTTGGAACATGAGGGAGGACTAGGCTAATCTAAAAAGTTCCTCCCAGCTTTAACATTCCAAACTATTGTTTCTGCTACTTCATTAGGATGTGTTAGAATTTCTCCTCTTTTCTCTTTTGCAATAAAAACTTCAAAAAAATAAATTGGGTGTATGAGGAGAGTAAGTGCCAAGGAAAAGTGATGTTAGTAGACAATGAAAATGCCTGGGAGAGAAAACAAACAACTGAAAATGGCAGAATTCACGTCAAGATAATTAGATAATAAGTTTATCTTCTCAGGGAAAGGTATTTCTTCTCATCTTCTGAGAGAAGCTTCATAAAACAAAGTTACAGAGAGCATGAAATTTTAAGTCCGCCATGAAAAGAGTCTTTGATGCCTTTTGGTTTGAAAAAATACTAAGTCCCCAGGAAGCTTTCATGGTTTGTATTATTTCTGCCTCTGAAGCAGAAGGTAGCTCTTCTGGAATGCCAAATATAAAGGAAGAAAATAATTCTCCTTTCAGGTAGTTATAAGTTCTAAAAGCAAAATGTTCTCTTACCTCCATCTTATGGGCAGCAGATATGTTTGATTTTCCTGTACAACAGCTTTAAAAATACAAGTTTGATCAATCAAGAGATCAGAGACACTACCCTGTAAAGCTGGATCTCATAAAGAATTAACATTATACATATTTGCCCATCAGTACTTACATGCCTGGGAAGCAGGCCGCCAGGGTCTTATAGATTGATTTTTGAACTGTCTAATGGAATAAATGAAATGCAATGATTTAGGAATGATATCATTCCTAAACAAAGAGTTAGCATGTCTTGGAGGTCTTTGTCCAGGTGTGGAAGCAAGGCAACAAGCATTTATTAAGATTTGACTAGGTACCAAACTGTAGTAAGTGCTAGGGATACAAAATACAGAAAGATGGTACCTGTCAATAAGGAGCTTATACTCTAATAGGGAAAGACTATACATAAAAGGAAGCTGAAGAACAGATGACATTTTCATAGCTTCAAATCAGAATATATAAGAAAACTGATCTCAGCTTCTCAAAATGGACACTCCCCAAGAAAAATTCACCAATGGGCGAAAGGAGCCTAATGGTGAAGGGAAAAACATTCCAGGATGGGAAGGTCACAGCAACCAATGGATGTTCCAGTGTAAAAAATGACCCATAATTTGAAGTTTAATATCAAAATCTGGAAAAATAGAAGAAAAGCCGGGAGAAAAATCTCATCTTCTTCTTTTATAAATGGGCCTTAGCCACTTTACAAGGATGGTATGGACTAAAATCATTCAGAATTTTAACAAGGATAATTTTCACCAGCGACAAAAATAGTTGTTGGTTTGTTTTTTGGTTTTTGTTTTTGGAGGAATGAGAGAAAAAATGATGGTCTAAGTCTCAATCTAAAGGGACAAAGGGAGAAGGCAGGGCTTCCCTCCCACAGTTATACCATTGTGACAAGTCCCTGGGAGGGGGTAGGGAACAGATATCCCAAAGGCAGTTGTGCTGCTTGAGGTAGGAGATGAGATATAAGGAAGGTAGTTACCCTGTGAATAAAGTAACATCTTCTTAATCCATGTCATTGCACATGGACAAAGCCTTTGTTGTTTCTATGCTAGGAGTATGGACCTATTTCAGGCAGTCAATAAACATTTATTAAGTCCCTACTATGGACTGGGCACTATGTTAAGTGCTAGGGATAGAAAGGCATTTGAAGTGAATGACAGGGATAGAAGATATGAGTAGGGCATGATAAAGTCCAAAGAAGTACAACTATCTGGGAAATGAGCAGTGACTGAACTGGGCTCCCTCCTTAAATGGAGATTCTGGAAAGAAAAGTTTCTGTTCTCCATCTTAGAGGGAAGAAAGAGCCCCTATAGTAGGAAGCATTTTTTTCTCAATAATATTTTATTTTTCAAAATACACGTAAAGATAATGTTCAACATTGATTTTTGTAAAACTGTGTTCCAAAATTTTCTCCCTCTATCCGTTACCTCCCCTTTCCATAAGATAGCAAGTAATCTGATATAGGTTACATATATATGTGCAATTCTCTTAAACTTATTTCCGTATTTGTCATGTTATAGTGAGTAAGAAAAATCAAACCAAAAAAACCACTAGAAAGAAAAAGCAAGCCAACAAGATAAACAAAACTATGAAAATTCTATGCTTCAGTGAACAATCGACTCCCTAGTTTTCTGCATTTTCCATTCCAAGTCTATTGGAATTGCCTTGAATCACTGCATTGTTGAAAATAGCCAAGTCCATCCCATCGTGTAATCTTCTTGTTATTGTATACAAAGTTAGGAGTAAGAAGGATTGATGAGATATTAGCCCTATCTTGTTTGGTAGAGAAGTGCAGTGGGGTGTTTTGAAAGGATCTTTTTACACCCTTAGGTGAAAATACTCTAGAAGCCCTACCTTTATAGTCCTGTGGAGTGAGTGTGGGTATGAGAAGGGTAAGGTTTAGATGTATTGCCACACTTTACATTTATAAGAGCACCATGCAGAGTTAACTTAAGGAAGCAAAAACACAAGACAAAAAAAAATGGACATTATTTCCTTCCATAAATACTTATTTTCCATGAGTAGAAACATGTTTTTTGTTAAATTCTCAGAAGATTTTCCTATAAAATCATAAAAGATTTTTCCACATAAACTCGACGTGAGCTTCCTTTCAGGAAGAATTCTTAACCCTGAATCTAGAGTTTCTTTGGCAAAGAGATCCTAGCTCCAAATATAATTTACTTTGTGGTGCTCCTGAATGTGAATCTGCATTTCCTTTGAGGAATATTTCTTAGGATCATAGATCTAGAGCAGAATGGGACATTAAAGGTCATCCATTCTAATCTCCTTATTTTTCAGATGAACAAGCAAGCTGAGAAATGTTAAGTGGTTTGTAAACGAACACATAGTAAGTGTCTGAGGCAGTCTTCTTGACCCCAAACACCGTACTCTATCCCCTGTGCCACTTAGCTAGCAAACTAGAGCCTGTTATGAACCACAAGACCCACGGGATCCAGGAGAATTTTTCCTCTAAAACCTTGTGAAAATCATTCTAGTAAAAGCTAGCTAGAAAGACCAAAAGGAAAGCTTAAGAGAACTGACTGCTGGTACATGCAAACAGGGAAATGTATGCATTGTTTTTTTTTTCTATTTAAATAACTAAGGTTGAAGCAAAACCTGTTTGAGTGTTACTCCTATACAGGAAAAAACAACTTAGCTGTCTAAATATGGGCCAAGGCCAGCCTGTTTCTCCTGCTTTTTGATATATATCTACCAAATGTCTGGGGGAAAATATGGTTTTCACCCAGAGGGAGAATTAATGCTTCAGTAATTCTCTGAGGGAGAGGCTACCTCTCAGTGAGTAGCATTGGCAAGATCACCCTAGGGCACAATAGACAAGTCCCAACACCAACATGGCCCAATATTTCCAAATGCCATTCTTCATATTTTTTGTTTTGTTTTTAAGAAAGAAAAATTAAGACACATTTTTAAAGATGAAAAATGACTGGTATTCTTCCTCCTGAAACTAGAAGGTAATTTAATTTGTTTGTGGTTTATTTTATTTGACAGCCCTTTGTATGCAGTTGATTTGGTTTGTTACACTGAATTACCCTTTAATAATGGGCACATATGATGCCAGCTACTGCTCTGCCAGTTAGTACAATAATTGAATAAGGAATACATTTAGGAGTGTCCATATTGTTCAAGATTTTCATGACAATGAAGGTAGGGACTATATGAATGGTCTCTAACAAGAAGAGCTTTATGTTTTGAGGAGGAGAGGAGGAGGAGAAAAGAAGAAAAACAATTAATTGCTACTCGGTGATCAGCCATTTCACAAGCCATTTTCACTGAGCAGTTGCTAAGTGCCTAACTTGTGAGAGAATTCATTGCCTTCCTTGTTTGTTCCCTGTGTCTGGCTTGGTTTCTATTGGCTAGGTGGGAGTTGCCCCCTGAGGAATAAAGGGCAATTCCCATTGATCTAAAATTCATTTTCATGCTTTTATATCTATTCTTGTTTTGGGGACTCTTCATGGAATTCCAATTCCTAAGGAGAGGGTAGGATCAATCTTTTGAAACTTCATATTTCCTTCAGATAGTCCTCCTTTTACCAAACTCTGTCCTCAATCCAGCTTTCCCCCCTTCAGAAAAGGGAGAGATGTTCTTACTTCTAGGTAGGGCTATGAGTTAACAGGCAAATCTGCCTGAGGCTTTTTGAGGTCTTACCCTGATGAGGATGATTGGGATCTGTGATGGACATCATTATGGTGGAAGACTAGTAATTTGTCTCTAAGGAGTTTTATATGGGGCAAAGGTATGGTCAAAGCATCATGTCCTAGTTCATAGCATCTTAGATTTGGGACTGAATGAGACCTCAAAGAATTTCTAGCCTAATCCTTTTGGATTATGGATAAGGACACTGTGAGGTCAAAAAAGAATGATTTGCTCAGTCACAAAGCTCAAAAGCATCCTGTGTGAGGTGATGGATGGATGCTGGCCATGTGAAATGTGAGGAAAGGTAACTCCATTTTTGCATCTCTGCTTTGTATTTGACCATGTGATACACAACATGAAACGAACGATTTGAAGAGGGAGTGAATTTAGAAAAAAAACTCATTGGACTTGAATCCTGGATTTTTGATTGTGTGATACTGAGCAAATCATTTAATTTCTGGGGACTTCAATTTCCCATTCTTAATTGTAAAATAAGAGTAACGATACTTTCTTTAAATCTCCTACCTCACAGAGATATAATAGGATTCAAACGAGATTAGTATGTCTGAAAGCATTTTGAAAATTATGAAGTGCTCTACACATCTAAGTTATTATATTTGTTTTGCCCCTACTATGGGGATTATAATGGATAAATATTTTCTTAGTTATCACCTTTGAATTATAAAAAGGAAAATGGCACATATGATTGCTGTTCTCTATCAGTTTTGACCTCAGGACTAGTAAGCAAAGAAAAATTCTTTCCTAGCTCAAGTGTGTCTCTAGGCATTCTGACCTACCCCCCCTCCTTATCTTCCCCTCCTATCTATCCATCTCTTTCTCTCTTAAAGGCATTGTCTTGAAATCTATCACTTGCTGGAGTGCTGAAGGTTGCCATGGTAAACACAGCTGTGTTGTCTTGTGTGATAAGTAAACAGGTACATGGAGGCATCTTGTCCTTGGTCCACCTGCTGTTCATTTTTATATGTGCCACTCAGAAAGAGCTTGGAAATGGCCCACATTTTCCAGGCCTGGACTTGATTGCTGATGTATGTCTCCATAGTGGCGCATTCTGACCTATAGATGTGCACTTAGGCTGTTGTGAAACATTGTGAAGAATTACTGGCGAGGTCACCAAATAAACCGAATGACTACAGCATTTATTTTGCTGGTAAATGGGTTTGAGAAGAGAAAAGATGATGCAGTATTTCCCAAGAGGGAGGGTAGGAAAAGATATTGAGAAAGAAACTGTGTGTTCACGGGGGTGGGGAGGAATGAAAGGAACAAGAAAGCAGCATGGAGCTTCCAGGAAAGAGAGCAAATCAAAAAGAATGGGGGATTCCTTTAGTTCCTTAGGCTCTCTGTAGTTCCAAACCAAACCTAAGACAATAGCTTCCCTTACCATTTTCTAATCATGCCCCTGATTTCTACCATGCTTTCTCTGGACCTCTAGCAGGTCACCAGAATACCTTTATTTTGGTCATTCCCTTTTCTGACAGGTGAACCAACACAAAAGCAAACTGAACACTAAATCTTAAATCTAAGTCCTTGCTATACTCTTTGTTACCTGTAAAACCATGGGAGACTCACTTAATTCCTCTGGAACTAGGTTTTCATCTCAGTATAATAGAGAGTGTATATAGGATCACTGGATTAGAGATAAGAAACCTGGGGTGCCTTTCTCTGTTGTTTCTTTTCCTGGCCCCTGGCTGCCCAAAACTCCTCTGGGCTGCTTGATTGCTCACATAGCTTTGATGAAATAGCCACCAATTCTATTCTTTCCAGTGAGATGAAGGATTTTTAGGTCTTTCTATCCACCACTACCTCCAACCTTCCAACCTTCCTCACTTTGATGCCCTCCAGCCTCCTGGCCTGAAAAGTCTTTTCTGATCACCCTTAAGGTTACTGCTTTCCTTCTATTGATCACCTCCAATTTCTGCTGTGTATATATATATTTGTATACAATTGCATATATATTCTGTTTCCCCATTTGATGATAAGGCACTATCTGTTGAATTTGTATACCCAAGCTTTTAGCTCTGTACCTGGCACACTGTAGATACTTAATAAAGGCTTTCTCATTCATTCATTCATTCATAGTCCAACCCCTTCGTTTTAGAAATGGGGAAAGGTGCAGAGAGATTAATGGCTTGCCTACTACATATAAAAGCATTATTATCCCCATTTCACAGAAGATGAAATAGAGATTCTCAAAGGATTTTAGTTCTCTAAGGAATTGTGCTTGGTCTCACATCTGTCTAATAAGTATCCAAGCTGAGAGTTGATTAGGCCTCCTAATTCCAAATGCAAGGATCTTTCCTTTCCACAAAGCAGCGTCTCCATACTGCTATTTAACAATTCAAAGCACTTTCAAAAGCACTGACTCCTTAATTTCCAGTGCTTATTTAGGGGGGGTCCCTAATTAGGGGCAGAAGCTAAAGAAATCCATAGTCAAAGTCATACCCTTTAACCAGAGAGATGGATAGACTGACTTTTTAAATAGCTGTTAATATTCCTAAATTTGGGAAGGATAACTTCTTGTCTTTTGGAGGAATGATGGCCAGAGCAGGGAGGAAATAGCAGTTTTATTCAGAGCATACCCACCTCTTCCTCACCCCAATTTATGTGTCTGGCTGTCAAATCCTTCTTTTATTCCCCTTGTGGGGACACCACAAGTCAGACTTTACTTTTGCACCACAGATAGTAGAGGAAGGTATCTACAACGAACCACTTCCCATCCTCTCTTGGCAAAACCTGAGCCCCCATACCTCAGTGGCTACCCAGAGACTTTCAGTGGCAAATGATGCCTCATTGAATATGTCAGCCTGAATTATCGTGCAGGCTCATCACATTAAGCGGAGGCTCTGGCCTGGCAGTTTCTGTGTTCTGGGTGCCTGATTCAGCCGTCGTGCTGCCTCCCCCACTTCAGTAGCCCTGGGAAATACCAAGCATCAGATAATGTCCTGGAATGATGGGAGTGCCCACAGGTCCTATTTTTCCTGTTGCCTTGTAGAGTGTTCCCTAAACACAGGTATCCAAATACCTAATTGCTTCTTCCTGTGGGAGAGGAAATCATAACAAAAATAAATTATATTTACACAGTACATTACAGTCATCAAGAGTTTCCTTCACAAAAACCTTGTAAGTCTGGAAATGAAAATATTTTCACCCCTTTTTTTCCATTGAGGAAACTGAGGCCTATAAATTTTTCCCAGGATTTTATTTAACACATAGCAAATACTTCATAAATGCTTTTTCATTCATTCATTCATTCCAAGTTCACATAGCTGATGAGTAGCAGAACCAGATATGATCCCAGATCTCATGCTTTTTCAACCATTCCCCAAACTGTAAAAGCTTTAGAGATTAATTTCCTTTTGTACCTGGAAGGCAAAAGCATGTGATGTATTTTAAATATTGGAATGTTGAAGTAAATAGTTTCTCGAATGTGAACTATCTGCATTTTTGTTTTTCTTCCCGGGTTATTTATACCTTCTGAATCCAATTCTCCCTATGCAACAAGAGAACTGTTCGGTTCTGCAAACATATATTGTATCTAGGATATACTGCAACATATCCAACATATAGACGACTGCTTGTTATCTAGGGGAGGGGGTGGAGGGAGGGAGGGAAAAAAAATCGGAACAGAAACGAGTGTCAATATAAAGTAATTATTAAATAAAAATTTAAAAAAAAAGTAAATAGTTTCTGCAATGTTCAAATACCCCAGACACCTAACTAACTAGTCCTCATCTTTGGCCAGAGATATATGAAGAGGAATATTTCTATAATAACAACAACTCCTACTACTACTAAAAGTTACCACTTATACAGTCCTTTAAGCCTTGGTGGGTTCTGAGGTGGGGACAGACGTGTGGAGTGTTGTGCTTTAAGTTTTCAAGGTGCTTTGTATATCATGTACATTTATCTCTACAGATAAATGGTGTGTCATTTAATCTTCACAACTGCCATATTGGTACTATTATTATCCTCATTTTACAGATGAAGAAATTGGGACTAAGTTGGATGACTTGCCTATGTATTAAAAGGAAACTTCTTTGTTCAAGGGCAAAACTCAGGAAAAAAGAGAATTTAAAGGAGTTGATTAAGAAATATGTCAAAGTAGCAACACATTGATGAGTAAAGGGCAGCTGGAATCAACTTTTATTGATAACTTTTCCTTTGCTGAGGCAATTAGGATTAAGTGACATGTCCAAGGTTACACAGCTAGTAAATGTTAAGTGTCTAAGGCTGAATTTAAACTCCAGTTCTCTTGATTCCAGGACTGGTGCCATCTAGCAGCCCCTATTGCTAACTTTTGCAATTCAGATAGGTCCACATCAGCAAAAAGGCATGGGCTATTGCATCTTAGTCCCAGCCCAATTGCAGCATTTTAAGGAAATGAAATTTTGAATAAGGGGAAGGGGTTTCTACATGCTGGCTAACAATTGGGGGATGACCCCGTACATGTTGGACTGAGTGATGGCTGCATCTCCCAACATGGATCAACACACAGGCCTGGAATGGGATCATGAGCTACCATAAATCAGACAGGATATGAATTCAGGTCATCCTAACTCCATGCTCGTACTCTTTATCTGCTACCCCATCTAGTGGCAATTTAATCATATTTAGCATTTTAACAACTTTGACATCATTTCCTCTGGTACAAACTAGCCTTCAAGACAGAATTAGAAAATATTAATACCTATATTTTGTTGATTGTATAATATAATTGTCAGCCCAAAGGTGTCAAATCATTAACCTTAAATCATAGAACTCATCAGTGCTAAACCTACCAGGTCTTCTAACTCTTCAAAATATAAGAATCTTTCCACAAAATGATAAACCATTTCCAGGAGGAATAAATATTATAGGGCCTAGTATATCTGAAAGAAATCTTAAAGGAGGGAAAAGGACCCACATGTGCAAAAATGTTCATAGCAGCCCTTTTTATGTTGGCTAGAAATTGGAAAATGAATGGATGCCCATCAATTGGAGAATGGTTGGGTAAATTGTGGTATATGAATGTTATGGAATACTATTGTTCTGTAAGAAATGATCAGAAGGATGATTTCAGAGAGGCCTTGGAGAGACTTACATGATCTGATGCTGAATAAAGTGAACAGAACCAAGAGAATATTGTACAAAGTAACAAGATTATGTAATGATTAGCTGCAATGGACTTGACTCTTTTCAAGTGATCCAAGGCAATTCCAGTAGACTTGCGATGGAGAGAGCCATTTGTACACAGAGAGAACTATGGAGATTAAATGTGGATCAAAGCAAAGCATAGTGTTTTCACTTTTTGTTATTGTTGTTTGCTTGTTTTTCTTTCTTGTGATTTGTTCCCCTTTTGATCTGATTTTCTTGTGTAGCATGATATATATGGAAATATGTCTAGAACATCTGTACATATTTAATTTATATTGGATTGCTTGCTGACTTAGAGAAGGAGAGGAGAAAAGAGGGAGAAAAATATGAAACACAAGGTTTTACTATTTTGGCATGTATTTGGAAAAACAAAATACTTTAAAAAAGATTATAGGACCTAGATACAGTGCTGAAAGGGACTTTATAGAACTGTTAATCCAATCCTTTCATTTTACAGATGAGGAAATGAGGCTCTGAGAGATTGAGTTCAAAGTCACAGTAAATGACAAGAGTGGGACTTGAACTATATCTTATAAATCCATGTTTCACGTCTATTCCAGCAGGCTATTATGAAAAATAGTAAGAGCCTACATCAGGCAATGTCAAAGGAGAAAAGGAAGCATATGTAGAGATGCTAGGAAGGTAGGAACAACAGTGATTTAACAACCAATTAAATGTGAAGGTTGAAAGTGAGGAATTAATGGCATCTAGGTGGCAAACCTAGGTAAGTGACAGAGGGTAATGGTGTCCTCGTAGTAAGAAAGAAAATTAGGAATCAGGTGGGGGAGAGAGAAGACAAATTCTGTTTTGGAAATTTTAGATGTAAGATGTCTATAGGACATCTAGATGTCCAATGAGCAAATGGAAATGTGAAACTTTGGGTTTGTGCTGGTTAAAGAGATCTAAAAATCATCTACAGAGAAATAATTGAATCCAAAAGAGATAATCAGATAAACAAACAAAATAAGACCCAGATAAGACCCACAAGGGATACCATTTTAGCGACCATGACTTCTAGATGAAGGTCCAGCAAAGGAGATTGAGATGCACCCAGAGAAATGGTTACCAATAAAGCAGAGGGCATCCAGGACACTGTGACTGGCAGTGTCAAAGGCTATAGATAGATCTCACTACTTGATCTTCTCTTGATTTCCCTCTTTTTGCTTTTTTCTTACTTTATTGACATCCTCAGATTCCTTTGCCAGATCTTTATCTAAGTCCTGTCTACTAAGAGTGAATTTTCCTCAAGATTGTATCTGAGGCCTTCTTCTCTTATACTAGTTCACCAGGTAAAAGGATGAGGATTGAGAAAAGGCCATTAAATTGGACAATTAAGAGATCATTTGGAAAGGGCAGTTTTCAGTTGAATTTGAAGTTCTGAAGCTAGGCTTTGCCCTGCCACTCCAGCCAAAAATGATTAGAATCAATCCTATACATGGCCTCTCATATAGCTTAGTACCCCTCACTACAGGCCTTCAATCAAAGGCTGGATGACCACTTGTCAGGCAGGAGATTCTTGTTCAGGTATATATTATACTAGTTAGCTCCTGAGACCTCTTCCAACTTTGAGACTTGCCTCAAATTGCTCTCCGCCCTGTAGGTCAGATGTTGACAGTCATTATAAAGTTTCCCATGGACAAGGATATCTGTAGCAAAGATAAACAAGAAACCAAATGAATAATCCTGGTTCCTTTGAAGTCAAGGGCAATTCTGAAAACAGAGCGGAGGGCTGGCTCCTAAGAGACTGTCATAATGAAAAAGTCACTGTCAGAAAGCCTGGGAAGGACATGAAAAACAATTTCATATGTTTGGCCCTTTAATGGAAGCAAAACAAGGAAAACCTGGGACCTCAGACCATTTTCTTTTCAAAGAACTAGTCTCTTGGCAACTGTGCCCTGCAGGTCTGACACTGGGCACTAAATTAAGATGTCAGCTTGGAGTTTGGCTTCAACCCAGGGGGTGGGGAAATAAGAGCAAAACAAAGAGAAAATCTTGAAAACTGTAACAATGGCAACAAAATGACTTCTCCAAACAAAGTTTTTCTTATCTCCTTGGGTCATCTCTCTTTTAGAGAGAGAGTTATTAATTTAAGAGAATGATTTTGGGGGGAGGAGGGGTATCACATGTATCAACACTGGCTTGACCATAGTATCCTGGCAACTGGGTAGTGGAGTGGGAGCTAATCCAATGGGAGAAGTAGTAGAATTTCTCTAAAACATAGAAAAAGAGTATAAAAGCGGGACTTTTTACTGGTTGATTAAGACAGTGCCTTTGGAAAAGACAGTGGACGTAGAGCTGAAACGGATTTTGAAAATCATCTAGCCTTTGCCCTTCCTGCATTTTACAGATAGGGATACTGAGGCCCAAGGAGTTTAAGTCACTTGCCCTGAATCACACTCTTGCTGTTATTGCTTCAAGTTCAAATTGAGTCAGGGATTCTCAAATCTTCCCACTACTTTTTACTTATTAAGCAAAATTCATGAATTAACATGAGGGGTTAAATAGAGAACCTGAGGCTGATGAGCGTGGTGGAAAATTCTTATGAGACTAAGCTGTGGACAGTTCCGAAGAGGGAATATGTTTTCTGAAAGATAGAGTTTCCAAAGCAGGACTTTGGTTCATTAGTGAAGTTTTTAGTGGCTAATAATAGGACTCTCACTAGTTCTCTTTCCTGTTCTCCAACTGAGACAAAAGCAAAGAATTCAATTTGAAGATGGGAAGAAAATTGCCTTAGCTGGCTTTGAGCTGAAGAGAATGCTTTTAATATGGTTTCCATGCCCACTGTTTTGAGAAACAGGATGCAATTTGCTCTATTCTAACATCCTTTGTCCATCGCCTTTTGCAGGTTCCTGTGCTGAGACCCATGGACCTGATGGTGGAAGCCACACCCAGAAGAGTATTTGCCAATGCACACACGTATCACATCAATTCCATATCGGTCAACAGTGATTATGAGACCTACATGTCAGCAGATGACCTGAGGATAAACTTATGGAACTTTGAAATAACCAATCAAAGTTTTAGTATCCTTTGTGGATTTTTATTATGGAATCATGCAGTGTCAGATGGGGAAGTGCCCTTGGTGACCATCCAATTCAACTCCCTTATTTTATAGAGAAGGAAACCGAGTTCCAAGAGGGGAACAACTGGGACTAGAAATTGGATCACTTGCCTTCCAGTCCAATGTTCCTTCCATTTTATCATGTTGGTCAAGTTATAGCATATTCAACCATCATAATTACACACAATAAAATTGTGAAATGACATTATTAGTCTACAAGGCTGATTACATAAAAACTTCCATCATACCAACAAAGGAACGATAGGGAGCTTCATCGCTTCTCAAGAAATTCTTTACAAGGGCAGCTAAGTGGGGCAGTGGGTAGAACACCAGTCCTGAAATCAGGAGGACCTGAGTTCAAATCTGGTCTCAGACATGAACACTTCCTAGCTGTAGGTCCCTGGGCAAGTCACTTAACCCCAACTGCCTCAGCCAAAAAAATTAAAATTAAAAACCAAGATAAGAAATTTTGTATAAAAGGTAATTCTTGGTAGGTAAGAACCATCTGGGCATATCTAGTGACATTTTGAAATGTCCATAGTAGGTGATGGAGTGTCTTATAGAAGCAGCAGAAGGTAAAAAGCCCAATAATAATAGAAATGAAAGAAAGAAATGAAAATATAATTATTGAAAAGTAAGGGGCTTCCTTGCAAAGTGTTGGGTACACTCATTGTTAAGTTCCAAACAGAGGATAAAAGCCCACTTATTACAAGTTATACTTATTATTATACTTATTACTTATTATTATAACATATTGGTTGTGGGTTAGTTTAGATCTCACCTTTTTAAACTGTGGTTCACACCCCTATATGAGGTCTCATAATTGAATGTGAGGGTCATACAATTATGATTTATTGTCAGCAAATATTTGATTTCTTGACTTATTCTATATACCTACATACTCATAAAAATTTCTCAGGCAAAAAGGGGTTGCAAGTAGAAAAGGTTTAAGAAGCCCTGGTCTAGATGGCCCTTCTAATGCAAAAATTGTGATTTTATATAATCATGTCATTTTTCTAAAGCTTTGCCTCACGACACCCCTGTGAGGTAGGTATCACACGTATTATTGTACCCACTGTACAGAGTGCTGCCCAGAATCCTAGCGAATGTGCTGTCGAGCCCGGTTTGGGCTCAGTCACCTATACATGAATGCAGCTCGTCAGGGTGCCCGCTAACATGGTGCCCATGGGTGGTGTTTTCTTCTCCTACTTCAGTTCTATTCCAAGAGACAGATGCCCAAATTCTGCTCATCCGGCTGTCATTCTACAGTTCTGCTCAGGTGACATGTTTGCTGAATTTTGCCTGCAGGGCTTAGGGCTGGGGGATGGGGATTTCTTTAGGGGATTTAGGAGGCAGATGCCTTGGGGAAAATGCGAAGGAGAAATATTAATAGTGTAATTTGAGTTATATTCTGCAGATGTGTGACAGACTGCCAGGTGCCAGCATACAAATGAGACCATGCCATTCACCCTTAAAGCAGCCATATGTAAAATAATAATTGTAATCATGAGAATAATGATAACTGATATCTATATAGTGCTTTTCAGCCAAACTGCCCTAAGCACTAAACAGACTTTACAAACTGAATCACTTTGCCCATTGTCACTGAGATGTCGCCACCTCTGGGTAGAGAGCAACCCCCTTTAAAATGGCCCTATAAAAATACTCCCCAGCTTGAAGGTCTTAAATACTTATGAATTTAACTCCAGCTTCTATAGCACCTTTTTCAAAATAAATCTCTATAGAACAAGAGAAACAGTTTAATGACAAACTAGAAAAGTAGATTCTTGGAATTTTACTTTTCCCCACTCACCATTGTTAACTTCTGCTCTACTGACCCCAATCATCTGGGGACCTTATTAAATCACCGATTCCATTCTAGGTTTCCTTTCTAACCCTGAAATCCAAACCTGTTCTATGATGCTGATCATTAGACCCTTGACATTAATTATGTGAGATCTTAGTGTTAAGATAGATCAAAGCAATCTCTTAGGACGAGGGCTAGGTGCTCAGGACTGATCCTCAGCAACTTGTGCTATTCATTTTTTTTCTAGCATCTATGGTACTCCCAAGCTCAGAACATCCAGAAATTAATTTTGCCCTTTAAGAAGTCTTATGGCATAATTAATAGCCTACGAGTCCTGCTCAATAGGACCCAGTGATGGACAAATTAATTTCTTGGAACCACAGTTTTCTTCTCTGTAAAATGAGGTTATTACTATCTATTGCACTTTACTCAAAGAGTGGATGTGAAGCTCTAATGGAGAAGAGCTATAAAAAAGCCAGTTATTGTTATTTCATCCAGGTGGTACAGTAGATAGAGCACTGATCCTGAAGTCAAGAATACCTAAATTCAATATAGCTTCAGACACTAGCTGTGTGGCTCTGGGAAAGTTAATTAACCTTTCTTTTTGCCTGAGATACCTCATCTGTAATATGGGGATAATAATAACACCTGTCTTCCAGAGTGATTGTGAGGATTGATGAACTAATAGTTGTAAAGCTTAGCATATAGTAAGCACTACATAAATGTTGGCTAGTAATAATAGTATCAGAAATAATTTGATCTTTTGAATAGAGGAAATTAATACTTAAAGGGGGAAATTATGTCAATAGGATAAATGTGTTTTGACTTAAAGGGGTCCTTTTCCATTAGTTTGTCCCCTTCACCATCTTGAGAGAGAATCAAACTGTTAAAATTAAAATAAAGTTGCTATCTTTGATATAATAAAATCATATTTCTATCCCATGTCCAGTAGGGGCTATGTTATAATTGCTTTGTCAGCCCTGAGGATGAATTGCCCCATCCTGTCATTTGATCCTGTTGGTGACCTGTCATGGAAAAAACAGAGAATTCCACCTGTGACAATCAGAGTATTTCTGAAGGTGGCGGTCACTAGACTGCTGAGGGAACTTACCTGTGACCTGGGCCTTATCCATGCCTTAGCTGAGAGGAACCTTAACTGTGCAATTGAGAATGATATGTTGATCTCATGCTCATCTCAAGACATCAGGTGTCTCCTTTGCTATGAGAAGCTCTTCCCCTACTAAGGGACAGCGACTTTCCATTAAGCATGTATGACTGAGGAAGGTTTTCCTGGGAAGATCTGGCCAGCATGAGACTTCCTATGCTGCCTTCTTGGTAGTCCTGCCAGGGAGTCAGAAGAACGAAATTCTCTCCAGTTAGCATGCGGAGGAAATGGAGCAGTCCTTCTGAGATGTAGATTATTGATACAGCGTGTAGCACCATGTGCAGAAATCATCCCCCATTCCTTAGCAGTGCCTTTAAAGGCCCTGGGCTTAGCACAAGAGGCTTCCAGGTGTCTTGCACATCTGAGATCCACCTTGGGACCTTCAACTCTGAGCTGGGTTAGGGGGCCAGAATTTCTCCTTCCACTGGAAAGGAAATAGTTTTTTTATTGCATCTCAGCAGATGGGAGGAGGCTTTGCTACTGCAGGGCCAGCTTGGGGCAGAATTGTGAAGTCAACAGTTTATCATCACTGCTCCTGCCCACCCCATCCTTTTTAGAGCCTTTCCTTCCCTACCTTAATAGCACTTAGACTATATTTCATCCATAAAGACATTCTTACTGTTCTCATTACTGGAGCTGCTAACCCAGTATTGTCATTTTCTTCAGTCTTGCAGTCATCCAGGAATATCACCAGCTAAACTTATCACTAAGTTTCCAAAAATCATCGTCATAAATTTAGACCTAATAGGAGTCTAGAGGCTGTCTTCTTCAGCCCCTTCATTTAAAGTTGAGGAACTCCAGCCAAAATTGGTTAAGGGAAGTGCCTTTGATCACATAAGAAGAACTAGAATTCAAATGCACATCCTACACCCCAAAAGCAAATGGGAATACAATGGAAATGGTACCGGGATGCCCCTTCTGGGGAGTTTATATTTCTAAAGGGCACACCAGAAGGAAAGGTATTTTCTTTTAATTTTAGGAAAATTTAAGGAAAGGTATCACCTGAATTGGGGACAGAAGACATTAACAATGCCCTTCTCATCATCAAGAACACAGGATCTGGAATCAGGACCTGGGTTCAAATCTCTACTCTGATACTATTTATGTGAACTCTGACTTTTATGTACCACCTCTCTGGACTTAAAGAGCTGGAACAGGTATTCTCTAAGATTCCCTTCCAGTCCCAAATATATGATCCTTTGAACTGCCTAATTGCCTGTTCTAAAGGGCAATCCTTGTCCCAGATATTTGCAAATCAGGAAATATTAAGGAGCAATCATCATTCTCTCTTTTGACTTTGTCTTATCTTCTCTCCATTACTTCATGATCTTATAAACTAAAGGCTCATAGATTTAGAGCTGGAAAGGACCTGAGTAGTCATTCCTCATTCTACAAATGAGGAAACTGAGGCATGGAGAATTCAAAAAATTTGCTCAGTGTAAAACAGTAAGTTTTTGAGTCAGTATCCAATAATTCTTTCAGAGTCCAATATTCTATTGACTATGCTATCTACTAAACCTCTAGAAAATTGGAAGAGATTATATATGTGTTCTCCCTACTAACACAACCTGAAAAGTATCTCGATTAGCTAATTAACAGGTATTTTTTTAAAATTGGCATAAATATTCCATCTCTCCCTTCCATTCCCAATTAAGAAAAAATGAATTCCCTCATTGGTCATGTTCACAAATACATATATCTCAGTCTGTACACCAAGTCTTTCCCTCTCTATCAGGAAGTAAGTAGCACTTCTGTCCCATGTCCAGTAGAGTATTGTCAGATTTTCTTTCCTAGCCATGAGGATAAGTTGCTTTATTCTGTCATTGATCCTGCTGGTGATCCATTATGGAAAAAAGAAGACGTTCTACCTATGACAGAGTATTCCTGAAAGTGAAGGTTACAGGATTGCCCAGGGAGTATTTCATTATGAGTCCTCTAGTATCTTGTTTGGATATCATGATGATCAGAGTTTTTCTAAGCATTTAAAAGTTGTTTGTCTTTATAATATTGATATCTTAGTAAAAAAAAAATTACTCCTGGTTCTGCTTACTTCACTCTGAATCTCTAACTTCTCTAAAACCATCATTTTCATCATTTCTTATATCAAAATAACATTGCATCACACTTATAATACAATTAACTTGTTTTGATTTTTTCCAAACTCTTGGGCATTAGCAGACATTTGTTAAGTACTTTGTTAGACTCCAGGAATATAAATATAAAAATAAAAAGATTCCTGCCCTCAAGAAGTTTATATTCTACCTGATCTACCCTATTGTAAATTCTTTTAGTAAAGACTCAGATCCTTGCACATGTTAAAGTCAGAATCCAAAAAATTTATTGGAAGGTTATATCTCAGTCTCTCAAAACTCACTGCCGAGATTTATGACCTTTGAACCAAAAAAAAATACTTGTATCATATGTTATCAGATTTTTTAAATGAAAAGACTGATATTTGACCTGGAAAAAATGGCCTCAGAGAATCTTAAATGTTCTCTCGAGGGCTTGTGATATTTGATTTTCAAGGCAAAAATGTGGCTTCTTTTCACCTTCATGATTGGCAGCCTCTCTGAAGTATGACCTGGAGGGCCAAAGTTTACAATCATCAGGTAAAATTAGATTTCTCCCTCTAGATTGAACTGATCCCTCTACTGCTGATGCAGATATACAGAATGGAAACCTGCCCAACTCCCCAAGCCTGATGTGGCTATGGTAGATGATTAAAAACAGCATTACCCCCAAACAGGAGCTCATCACTGTCAGCACACTCAGCAGCTATGGCATAGAGACATCACATCAGAATGGAAGTTTTGACAGATTGCCATCAACTTCAAAATCCAACAAAATCAAGCACCAACAGTTTATTCCCAAGTTAATTCTTTGGAACAAGTTAGACACTTTTGTGTTAATAATTCTTGCCAGCCATTAGCAAGAAAAAGAGTTTGTTATTTACATGCATTATCTATTACCAAATTATTAATAATTAAATTTAATCCAGTAAGTTTTTATCAAGCAAACTGCTTAGTACCCTATGCATTATCTCATTTGATCTTTGCAACAACTCCATGAAAAATACAAAACAGGTTTTGGTGCTTATTTTATTTTGTTATATTTTAAAGATCAGACCTTAATTTCATAGTTAGGAAGAACTTTGAGTAAGGAGACTTCCTCTACCAAGACAGATCAGCACTTGGTCTATAACTTATAATGGAGATCTATTCATGACTTGTCCAGTATCTTACATTCATATGTGTCAGAGGCCAGACTTACACCCTGGTCTTCCTCACTACTTAGAGGGTATATGGGAGAGGGAGAAGAAAAATCTCTTGTAGTGAATGTGATTTAAGCTGAGCCTTGAAGGAAATCAAGAATTCTAAGAGGCAAAAGAACAAGATTCTAGGTATAGGAAACAGCAAAACTTTTTTGCACAAAACACTGTTTTTCCGCCTTGAGAAAAAAAAAAGAAAAACTTCCGTTTTGTTCATTGTATTTCATTGTTCATTGTTCATTATAGACACACAGCGTCTAGCTGCTTCACTTCCTAACCCAAGCCCGCTTGTTTCCACTGTCAGAGGGGATAGTGTGTTCCTATCTTGAGCTTGGCTCAAGAAAAAGAAAAGGCTTTGCAGAAGATTTCCAGTCACCTTAGGCTTTTAATATCATTGGTGGTGGTTGTCTTTTTACCTGTCTCAGGTGACTGCCAAAGAGTGAACTCTAGTTGCCTTCAGTTGGGATTTTAAGCACTAGTTAGATTGTCCAATGTTGTGGTCCCCCCTTCCCTTTTAGCCCCTTGGCTTCTGACCTCGGAGTTTCACCTGCCTCTGCTTACTTTCTCCCAGCTGCAGAAGTCTCCCCAGGCTTCCCACCCCCCTCTGGCTAAGTCCTTGCAATTTGTCTGCACTCTTTATTAATAAGGCACATGCTAAAGACTCAGGATTGGGAGTAAGAGATCTGTCCTGCCCCAGGGTTAATTTAATAGCAATCTGCTGGCTTTCCATATTGTATATTAGCTGTGAATCTCCCAGCACTCACTGCCTTTGCCACTTAGGGCTCTAGGACAACTGGGAAATCTAGGTAGAGAGTTACCGAAGATGCAGAAGAGAAAATTGTCTGTCAAAATCCATCATTTCATTTTAGAGAAGAGATGGGGAGCCGTGCATTGTTCATCTTTTCTCTCCTTCCTTCCAGAACTGAAGGGCACAGCTGTTTCCACTAGGGGAAAGCAGTCCAACAGGGCAACAACTCCCGTTTATTTATCTTCTGGGGCAGATCCTCCTAACAAGGGCTAGGAGACAAAAAAAGTTGAGATAGAACCAAGTTGCTACCCTGATAGAGTTAGAAGGTACATTGGCTCTGGGGCTCTGGAGTCCAAGGACCTGGATGCAAATCATGATCTCTGATAGCCTATGGTACTTTGATGTGGAATTTACAGACTAGTAAAATCACTAGATTCATTTTATTTATTTATTGCTGAGGTGATTAGGATTAAATGACAGGATCACACAGCTAGGAAATATTAAGTGTCTGAGGCTGGATTTGAATTTAGGTCCTCCTGATTTCAGAGCTGATGCTCTATCTACTGCATCATCTAGCAGCTCTCAAATTGCTAGATTTTAAAATTTTTAGAAGGGCAAAAATCTAATATGGTGACTTCATGTGATCATAAGTAATTTGATTTCTCTGAACTTCATTTTCACATTTGAAGTGGGAATAATAATGCCATAGGGCATGATAGAGTGCTTGTAAAGAGCAAATGGACTAAAGTGCTTTGTAAACATTAGTGTTATTTGAAAGTCAGCTATTATTAGTTATTATTAGGGAAAGAAATGTCTTCATCTGTCAAATGAGCCACAGACGGAAATGGCAAACCATTCCAGTGTCTTTGCCAAGAAACCTCTAAATAATGTTACAAAGAAACACTGAATAACAATGAAAACACATACACAGGTAATAATGATAGACTATACAAGTGCTATACAAAGGTGTAAATTAAGGGGTTCT
Source organism: Antechinus flavipes (assembly GCF_016432865.1). Lineage (NCBI taxonomy): Eukaryota > Metazoa > Chordata > Mammalia > Dasyuromorphia > Dasyuridae > Antechinus > Antechinus flavipes. The sequence goes on along the minus strand of NC_067399.1, from coordinate 396,897,252 downwards.
ATGAAGACCAGGATGGCAGCTCATTGCTGACAGGAGGTTCAGAAAACGTTTCTGTAGGAAGAGGCATTTGGACTTTAGAGGGTGCACAGGAATTCAGTAAGTAGGAGAAAGCATTCCAGATATAGGGAATAGAGTGGACAGAGGTGTGGAGATGAGGAAGCAAATGGCCTGTTAGGTGGAGGGTGATGGGGGAAGAGAAGATAAAAGTAGAATTCCAGGTTTGTTAGAATATATAGTATGTGGAGTGGAGTGGGATGAGATAAAACTGGGAAAAATAGGTTGGTATCACACTGTGAAGAACTTTGGATGTCAAGCAAAGGAATCTTGGATGTAAAGCAAAGGAGTTTAAACCATATTCAGTAATAAGAAGATACTGAAAATGTTGAGTTGAGAAATCATTTGCCAAGATCTATACATAAGGATAGTCAGGAAGCAGTATAGGAGATAGAAGGAAAGGACAGGGGGGTAGTGGAAGCTGAATTAATGAAAATACAAGGCTCCATGGCAGAGTGAAAGTAGCTGGAATTTGGTGCTACACAAGACTGATAATGAGATAGCTTGTGTCAGTTTTATTTTGCCCTGCAAAAGCCCTTTACTTAAGAAAATAGGAAAGATGGCTTGAAGAGAGATTTAAATAAGTAAAACCTAAAATAATCACTGTATTTTTGCAGAGCAACTAATTATTGAATAAGTAAAAAAAGCTTTAATGAGGTACCATGTGCATATGCAGAATTTTTTCCCCACTCTCTAACAAGGGTTGAAGATCCCCAGGGAGTTGCTTAAGCTGAGGATTAACCCACTAGCCTTCAGAACCCTCAGAGAGTGACACAGGTCACCAGGAAAAATGATTTTGGTGACTCAGGACTGGTGCCCATTTGGAAGTTATCTCAGAAAGAAAGTTATCACTAAAACTGATAAGTGGTTCCAGTCAGAAGGTAGAAGCTAGGTCTAGAAAGGGCTGACTCAGTTATAAAAATGTTGGAGTTAGCCAGCTCCACCCCAGAAGAGGCACCCAGAGGTTGGAAGCAGCTTTTCAAAGTAACATCCACCGGGCCTTTCCATGGACATGTTCTGAGGCGATAAGGGATGGGGAAAGATGACTGGGCTGGCTGAATAGAATATTATTGCCTCCTTCATTTTCACAAGTACAGATGCTCATGGTTTATTTTTAGGAGACAAAAAGAACTGTTGATAAAACATGCTAACCTTCCTACACAAAGCTGGGAGGAGCGCGTTTTTGAGGAGGCTTTTTTTTGGAGGCACTGGTACATGTCTGAAAGTTGAGATCAGATTTTCTTGGGGAAGAAATAACAGCAACTGTACATAATGCAGGTTCTCTGGAAAATAAAGCTGTCCTTCTCCCCACGTGTCCAGTCACCAAGTCTTGTTATTTCTTTCCCTTTACCATCTCTTGCATACACCTCCTCCTCTCCACTAATACAGCGATGCCCCCAGTTCAGACCCATACCCTGTCTCACCTGTACTACTGCAATGGTCTCCTACCTGGCTTCCCTGCCTTTGTTGTCTCCCCTCGCCTTTCCATCCTCCCCACAGCTGTCAAAAGTATTTTTTTCTAAAACTCAAATATTACTGTGCTATCTTCCTACTTGGTGAATTACACTGACTTCCTACTACTTCCAGGACCAAATATAAAGTCCTCTGTTTGATATTTAAAGCTCTCCACAGCCCAGCCCCTCGTGCCTTCCCATTCTTACATTATGCTCCACCCTACACATTAAGAGATCCAGTCCACTTTCCCCTATTTCTTGTGCTACACACACAGCACCCCAATCTTGTGTTCTTGGATTTCCTGTCTGGAATGCTCTTCCTCCCAATCTCCAACTCTTTGATTCCTTGGGTTCCTTTACAACTTTGCTCCAGAAACACCTCCATTTGTTGTTCAAATGTTTCATTCATGTCTGGCTCTTCATGACCCCATTTGGGGTTTTCTTGGCAAAGATGCTGAATTGGTTGCCATTTCCTTCTCCAGCTCATTTTATAGGTGACACATCTAATAAGTGTCTGAGGTCAAATTTGAACTCAGGCCCTTCTGATTGCATGCCTATCCATTGCACCATTATCTCCTATGGGAGACTGTTCTTGGTCCCCACTCCCATCACCTCCTATGAGAGGCCATTCTTGATCCCCATTTCCATTACCTCCCAAGTTACAAGTGTATTCCCCTCTAAAGATATCTTCCATCTATTCTACATTTATCTTGTATGTTCTAATTTATATAGATTATCTCCTCCATTAGAAGGGGTAGAGATTTTGTTTTTTATTTGTATCCTCAGTGTTAGCACAGTGCCTGGGCACTGTAAGAGCTTGATAAATACTTGATGATTGGTTAATGGACATAAAATACCATGTAAAATTTTAAAAGAATTACATAATTCTTTTACCTATTACCTAATGGTAATAACTATGGTAGCATCAGCAGGACATAAATGACATTTATTAACAGATTATAGTTCTGCTTATTCCTCTGTTTGGGCTTTTGTGCTGAAATTCTGTTGATGGAATTAGGGTTCCCAAAAGCAAGTTAAATAAATATGAAACCATTGTCAGAATCAAGAAGAGCTGCCATTGACACATTCTAGCTGTGTGACCCTAGACAAGTCACCTAAACTAGTTAGCAACCTCCAGGCTACTCTCTAAAACCATATTTGGCAAAACAAGTGTCAATATGCATTGTTAGAGGAAGTTTCTTCACTTGGAATTCCTTATGCCAATGAAACCACAGTCCAAATTTTAAAAATATTCCCTTGGCATTAAGTGTTTCTGACTCACACTCTTGATGCAGGGGAAAGATGCTAGATTTGTAGTTAGAAAATTTGAGTTGAAATTTTGGCTCTGCCACTGTGTGACCTTAGGCAAGTCAGTTAACTGAGTTTCCCTATCTATAAAATGAAACACACTAGATGACCTCTTGTGTCCCTTTCAGTTATAAACTTTTTGGTAGTTGGTTATTTTGTGCTAATTACAAACACAAAATGAGTGAATAGAACCATGCAATACAAAGAAAAGAGATTTTCTTAGTGATGGGAAGACAAAAATCAAGTGATTTTCTAAGAATGTATCTTCCAATTTTAATGGCCTTTCCTCTGTCCTTATTCTTTTTGATCCAATCCGTTATGGACAGTATTGCCTACCCTCCTTTACTAAAGTCTCCTACTTCAGTTTTCATGACACCACTCTTAGATTTTCTTTTATCTGTCTGATCATTCCATCTCAGTTTCATTTGCTTGATCATCACCTACATCCTACCCTCTTAAACATTAGCTCTTCAAGATTCCATCTTGGATTTTCTTTCTTCTCTCTTAGTCTTATTTGTTTCCATGAAAGCAGTTATCCTCTTTACAAAGGTGACTCCAAAATCTCTTCTCTCTCCAATCTCTTTCTGAAATTCCAATCCTGAAATTATATCTTCACTTCAGACCCGATTCTTTGGATTACATTTTTATATTCATTTTTCTATTCACACAGCCATTACCCTTCCTTCTTAGCAAGACAATTAGAATAGCTTCTAACTAGCTTCTTAGCTTCCAACCTTCATCCATCTGCCATTACAGTTGCCAAAATAGTCTCCTTGCATCTTATTTCTCCACTTAAAACCTCTGGTTCCTATTGCCTAGAGGATAAAATTCAAATTCTTCACCTTAGCATTTATAGTCATTAATAAAGTGTTTTCAAACATGTTTCCAACTTCCTTTCATATCACTTGTACATTTCATATTTCATGTACTCTACATTCTAGCCAAAGTAGATGACTCTCCATTCCCTTAAGTCATTCTTCTCACATATCTCTTGACTATTTGCATTTACATAATTTTGCATGCCTACAATATACTTACTTCCTCTCTACTTTTCAGAACCCTTATCTAATTTCAAGATTTCATTCATTCAAGATACCACCTTCTCCTTGAAGCCTTACTGATCATTTGTTAGTTCTTTCTCCCCTCCAACTGTTTTGTATTTTCTTATATGTATTCATATATTTCCATCCTTTCCCCTTTCAATACAATGTTATTTCTATATTGAGGACAGTAACAGTCGCCCAATTTCTTTGTATCCTTCCCAAGCCTAGTGCCTTTCAAAGGGTAGAGTTGAGTTGACTAATCAGGTTGCTCTGAGCTGAATTCAGTTTGCCCTTTGATTATGAGATGGATGTAAGAGATTTGAGTGTTTTGACAAGAAAAAAAAAGATAAGAAAAAAATTATTAAGTCTGTCTTAAAGTAGCCAGATGTCCAAGTGTGAAATGCTACTGATATTTTAAGGTAATTTGAATAAAACAGAGTTTGGTTATACAGACGAGGGCAAATAACCAAGTGAGCTTTTGTGTTTGAATATGGACTGATCTTGTAACTAATTGCCCTAGGGGCTGAATTTTCTACTATGTAAAATGGCCGGAGATGTTAATGTAGGGAAATTACATCATCTCTCTGAACTTCAACTTCCTTATATGTAAAATGAAAGGATGGTCTCTTCTAGTCCTAAATTTATGAATTTAGAAGAATAAACCCCACACTTTACCTTTGAAACATCCTTGTATCTGGTTCCTTCCTTGACCTGCCTGTGTCAGATATCGTGGACATTAAGCCAGCCAACATGGAGGAGCTCACGGAGGTCATAACGGCGGCAGAATTCCACCCACTCCACTGCAACACCTTTGTATACAGCAGCAGTAAAGGGACAATCCGACTGTGTGACATGAGGGCATCAGCCCTTTGTGACAGGCACACAAAATGTGAGTAGTGCCCATGATGCATTTTGCACAGGGTAAATGGCAATCGGGGGGTGGAGGGTAATTGGGTACAGTCCAGGTCTAAGAGTGGGGAGAGAGCTTGGAAACCCCTCAACAGTGTTATCCCCACCTTTTAGACATAAAGGATGTACCCAAGAGAGGTCTGACCAATTTAATTGCATGAAAAGATGAGAATCCCTTGTTCTGAATAGGGCTTCTTATGTACAGTGTATTTATCCCCATCAACACAATGCTTGGAACTTTGAACATGGCACCTTGGGACAGAACGAAGTGTTCCCTTGCCCTGGGTACTTGTCACAGTTGTTGTAGCTCTAAATTACACCCATGGACTTGTTCTTATAAAAGCAGCTAAAGATGTTTTTATCATATTTCAATATTAATCACATTGGCAAAGAAAAATCAAAATGAAAGGGGAAAAATGAGTGTTTCAATATTGAAAAGTGCTTTAAATACATTCAAGATGCCTGACATGGTATGCCCATTTCTGTTCTGAGCATTGGAGGGATGCTGAGGACATGGTTCTTTCCTTTAAAATTCTCCTAGACTGGTTAGAGAGCTAAGATGTGCACATCCATTTCATAATCAATTAACAAACATTGATTAAGTGCTTACCATGTGCCAGGCACTGAGCTAGGAACCTAGGGGTCCAAAAAGTGAAATAGATTCTGCTTTGTTGGAACTTAGTCTAACCAAGGAAAAAGACATGTTCATATAAAGGTAGATGCAATAAATAAGACAATAAGTATTTCATAGATACAAGAGAATTTGAAGAGGAAAGAGTCAGGAGGTGGGACAATCAGGAAAAACTTCATGTAGAAGGTAGTAAATGAACTGAACCTTGAAAGAAACTAGAGGTTCTAACACACAGAGGTGAAGAGGAAGATAGAGAAAACAGAGGGGAGAGAGAGAAGAAAAGAGAAGAGAGAAAAAAGAAAGAGGAGAAAGAGAGGGAGAGAAAGAGAGGGAGGGAGGGAAGGAGAAAGAGGGAGAAAGAAGGAAGAAGGGATAGAGAGAGAGACAGGCAGACAGAGACAGAGAGAGAGAAAACGCACAGTTATGGAGGTGATGAGAAAATAATACAGGACAGTATAGAATCAAGTGCCCAAACATTTCTTGCAAACCCTAAGTTCTATGTCTGTGCTGGAATGGAAACTTTAGAGGTCTTCATACCAAATTCAAGAGTTAATGGATGGTAGCATGGTGGTATTTTAGGTTTCATTTTGTGTGGATTATCTCAGTCTTTTTAATGGATGGAAAAATAAAGGTGACCCTCTCTTTCCAATATGAAATCTTTCCAATACAGCAAAAAGTGAAAATCTTTCATTCCCTTGCTCTTGGTTTTAATTTTTAAATCCCAAAGCACCATACCTGCTGTGATTAAGTGTGCAGGATTCTGGAGGGGAAATCATGGGGAGGAGGCAGAGGAACAGAGATGGAGAGCTACTTTCCGGCAACTCTATCTTTGTTTATTTGACATAATTATCTTATCTTTTCCAAATCTTGATCATTGTGAAGAAAGTAAAACACCCAAACATTATCGAATTTGTCTTTCCAAAATCCCTACAAGGGCCAAGATTAAAAGCCCGGAAAGTAAATCAGTCATTTTGTAGCATGGATGAGGTTGGCTGAAGGAATTTAGAACTGGGCTTCTGGTCAGCCTCAGTGTGATGAATTAATCCGCTAAAAAAAAAAAAAGCATTCTTCAAGCACTTTCAGTGTTCTATGAACTGTTCTAGATGTTGTAGGGATGCAAAGTCAAAAATCAAGCAGTCCTTGCCCACCAGAACCTTGGGATTCTATCAGGAGAGATACTATGTACATAGAGAAATGTGCACAAAATACCAGGAGTCCCAAAAATCTTAACTACAGTTTTAAGCTACTTAAGCAATTAAATCTTAAAACTGCACTGACTTTTGTACCCTAAATACGCAAAACAACTCATGGACTCTGTGGAAAAGGCAAAATAGGCTGATCATTACAGTACTATTTATCATAATTCCAGGAGAAGCCTGACTGGAGGGAGAAAAAGATAGGATGATCTGAAGGTTTATTCAAGACAAAGAAGACATGCACTGATTGAAGGCAGTAAGAGAAAAGCCAGTAGAAAATTATTAGACTATTATTACTAGTCTATGGTCTTAGGTAACTTGATGGCACAGTGAACAGAGTGCTGGGTCTAGAGTCAGTTATATATGTGTGTGTGTGTGTGTGTGTGTGTGTGTGTGTGTGTGTGTGTGTGTGTTCTCATGGACCTTTTTTTTAAATTTATAATAGACTTGTATTTTTCAAAATACATACAAAGATATTTTTCAACATTCATCCTTGCAAAACCTTGTGTTCCAAATTGTTCTCTCTCCCTCCCCTAGACAGCAAGCAATCCAATATAAGTTAGATATTTGCAATTCTTCTAAACATATTTCTACATTTATCATGCTGCACAAGAAAAATTAGATCAAAAGGGGGAAAAATGAGAAAGAAAAAAAAAACAAGCAACAAAAACAACCCAAAAAAATGGTGAAAATACTGTGCTTTGATCCACATTCAGTCTTCATGGTTCTCTGTATGCAAATAGCTCTGTCCATCAGAAATCTATGAGAACTGTCTTAAATGACCTCATTGTTGAAAAGGACCGAGTCCATTACAATTGATCATCATATAATCAGTTGCCATGTACAATGTTCTCTTGGTTCTATTCTTCTTAGCATCAGTCTTTACAGGTTTTTATGAAATCAGCCTGTTTATCATTTCTTATATAACAATAATATTTCATTACATTCATAGACCCTAACTTAATCAGTTATTCCCCAACTGATAGGCATCTACTTTCTTTCCAGTTCTTTGCCACTACAAAAAGAACTGCTACGAACATTTTTACAAATGTGGGTATTATTTTCTTTTTTATGATCTCTTTGGGATACATACCCAGTAGAGACCCTGATGAATCAAAAGATATACCCATTTTGATAGCCTTGTAGCCATGGTTCCAAATTGCTGTCCAGAATGGTTGGATCAGTTCACAACTCCACCAGAAATATATTAGTGTCCCAATTTTTCCACATTCCCTCCAGCATTTATCTGTTATCTTAGCCAATCTGAGAGGTGTGAAGTAGTACCTCAGAGTTATCTTAATCTGCATTTCTCTAATCAATAATGATTTAGAACATTTTTCATATGACTAGAAATGGTTTTAATTTTTTGTCTGAAAATTGTCTGTTCATATCCTTTGATCATTTATTAATTAGAGAATGGCTTGTATTCTTATAAATTTGAGTCAATTGTGTGTGTGTGTATATATGTATATATATATATTAGAAATGAGGCCTGTAATTCCACCCCCTCCCATTTTTCTACTTGCCTTTTAATCTTGGTTGCATTGGTTTTGTTTGTACAAAACCTTTTTAACTTAATATAATCAAAATTTATCCACTTCACATTTCATAATGTTCTCCACTTCTTTTTTGGCCATAAATTGCTTCCTTCTCCACAGATTTGAGAGGGAGACTATCCCTTATTCTGATAATTTGCTTATAATCACCCTTTATGTTTAAACCATAAATCCATTTTGATTTTACTGTGGTATAGGGTGATAGGTGTTAGCTATGGAGTTGGTTCAAATCCAGCCTCAGACACTATGTGATCCTAGACAATTTTTTAGTTCTGTTTTTCTTAATCCAGTGAACAAAGAAATGGGAAATCACTCTAGTATCTTTGCTAAGAACTAACCCATACCCCCCATTTCCCCAGGGGAGTCATGAAGAATCACTATGGACAGGAGAAAAAAGCTGGGCCCCATGTCATACACAGCTGGCTGGCTGAAAGACTGAAGCCGGGCAGATAAAAGGGGTCAGTGCCGGAGGGTGGGGGGTAAGGGAAGACTTTAAGAATTAGGATGGGGGAGGGCTCCAGAAGAGGCGAGCACTCCAAGGACTCAGAGATTCTCCATTCCCACCTTGCCCTGGTCCCCACGAGTTACCCCCCAAAACAGCTTCATCTCTTCCTACTTTATGCCCCCTTTCCATCCCCCCATAGCAAACCACAGAACCGTCCCTACCCAAGAGTCACCTTCCTATGGCTGCTGTGGATCACATAGGGGACTCCTGATCCAGGCGTGCAGCTTTAAAGAGGGCTTGAGTTTTCTATCACAACTTGTAAGGTGGAAAGACAATATCTGGTTCACATCTGTCCTCTGAAGCTTTAGGAACACAAGACAGCTAGATAGAATAGTAACTGGAGAATCAGTTTTCAATCATGTCCAACTCTTTATGACCCCATTGGGGGTTTGCCCCCAACTGTCAATGCCACATTGACAAGGATGCTGGAAGGGTTTGCCATTTCCTTGTCCAGCTCATTTTACAGATGAGGAAACTGAGGCAAACAGGGTTGAGTGACTGGTCCAAGGCTACAGAGGTACTGAGTGTCTGAGGCCAGATTTTAACTCAGGCCTGACTCCAGGCCTGGCTCTCCTCCTGCCCCAGCTTACCCTGAGTTCCAATCCTACCTCAGACACTTAATGAATCAGTGACCCTGAGCAAATCACTTAATGTCTCTCCACCTTACTTTCTCATCTGTAAAATAGGAAAAATAATTTTTATACACATTTTTTATAGAATTGTTATGACAAATCAAATGAGATAATATATTAAAGCATATTGCAAATCTCAAAGCACCATAAAAATAATTAATATTACTATCTATGTGATCTTGGGCAAGTATCAACCTGCCTGGGGCTCAGTTTCTTTATATGTAAAAGGAGATGGCCTCTAAGGTCTCTTCCAGCTCTAACTCTAAATCCCTGTCAGGACCATGGGAACCTTTGCCCAGTCTCCCAAGGCAACATGAGCACTCATACTGTACAGCTTGGGGTGCGTTTCCAGAAATCACTGACCCCATCCAGTGCCCAGACTGCTTGGAAAGGTCAAGGCCACGAGACAGACCCTGGGGTTGTGTCTCCATGAGTCTGCCCAGCGGACAGCAGCCCTACCCAATCTCTTCCTGCTTCCCACTCCCACCACCAAGACAGACTTGGCTTCTAAGTTCACTTCCTGGTATAACTAAGAGTTAAACAAGTTCCATTTTCCAGTTTCTCTGGAGCAGCAGTCTTCAGTGTCATAAACACATGTCCCTTTGTTCAGCGGTGGCTGCCAACTCCTAGCCCCCCCCCGCCTCGTCGAGAGCCAACTGAGAAAACCAGTTCAATCTGACCTCTCCCCTGACATTTTATATTGATTTTCTCTATCCTCCTAAAGCATTGGCCTTCAGTCGATTGCAGTTCAGCCTATATGGGAGACAGAATTGAGACAGTTCATCAAAGTTCAAAATGAAAAGCAACACTGGCTTTCAGAGACAGCCCCTGTGAACAAGGATATTTAATAACTGCTGGTGTTTAATCAGAAGGCAGAGGATTGCCATGTTATCAGAACTGAATGGATTAATTTCCACCTGGTTCTCTGTGGGAACCCAGAGCATATTGTGATGGGTATTTGCCTTTACTCCGAGGACTCTGCCTTTGTGTGGTACATTGGGGTCGGGATGTTTGCAGTAGTTTCGTACGGGCCTCCAGAACCCAGAGCACCGATCATTTCCAGCATTTTTCCAATATTGGACCTGTGTGCTTGCTACATAGATTGGACCTGAGGAGGATGGGGTAGGGCAGAAACAAAAAGATTGAAGGCAGCAATAGAGGAAATCATGGAAAGCCCTTCCTTCTTCCCTTCCCCTACCCCACACCTGCCTCCCCAGGTAGCCTAGGCTCGACGTTTCCTAGTAGACTGGATAGTTAGCTGGAATATGGCAACTATTATTCTTCCCACTTAGTCACTACAGGCCTATGGATACTTCTAGGAATACTTTTTATCACTGTCTGCTCCCACTGAGATAGGATGGTATCCACAGTTTCTCTCGGAGTCAGTGTGGACACTGCAAAGGTTCTGCCGGTTCCCTTCTTCCCATCTCCCCAAGGCTTCAGGATGATCACTCAAGAGCCTGGAGAGTTATGTCCCACCTCATCCTCAGATTAAATACGAGGGCAAAACGAAGTTCAACCATAGAATATGCTTAAAACCATGTCTATCCTATGGATGCTCAAAGAAAGGCAGAAAGTTCTTTGTCATTCTCATTCGTATCCATATGGTTCAGGGGTAAGATTGCAATCACCAGCAACACCGGTCATCCTTATGCTAGTAGCTTAAAGAGAAGGGACAATTTTATTCTTCTTTTTAAAAACATTTTCCTTTTTTTATCATTCAAAAAAAAACCACCTTTATTTACCCTTTTGATTCCATACTTATGTTTTCAATATTTCCACAAAAATTTGCTGCTCACTAAGGAAAGCATGAGTGATTCTATCAGGGACATATCTGGCTCACAAGAAGCCACCCTAAGCCCTGCTGATGCACTTTTTTTTAGCTTTGTAAAAAGATCTTAGACCTCAGGGGCAGCTAAATGGCACAGTCCTGAAGTCAGGAGGACCCGAGTTCAAATGTGACCTCAGCCACTTAATACTTTCCATCTGTGTGACCCCGGGCAAATCACTTAGCCCCACTTCCCTCATCAAAACAAACAAACCAAAAAACTTTAGACTTCATTGCACAGACACCTTGAGGTCTTCCTGGATACACACCACCAGCTAATTTGAGTACCTTTCTAATTTGTTACATAAAGGTAAAAAATTCTATTCTGTAACATTTGAAAAATTTTCTCAAAAGCTGGATTGTAAAACAATCTGAACTGTTTTTAATGGCAGTCAGTGCTGTCTTTGTAAGAGGAAAAAGTCATGTTTTTAAAAGTATTGTTTCTGCCTTCTGAAATTCAAATGTTGCACTAGGTAATTGGTAAAAGAATGAAAAGATCAACTCAGTTTACTGAGTACCTAAGCCCCATATTACCTGCCAAGCGCTATGAAAGACAATAAAATCATGAATTATAGTCCCAATTCTCAAAAATCTTGGGCTTAGGGTTGAATATAAACATAAATTATCTGGGAAACAAGGAGAAGAATGATCTGATCACAGAGTAGCACTTTCAACTGCAAAAGTCTTGCCTTGTTTTTTGTTTTTTGTTTTTTTTTTTTTTTTCAGAAAAAGGGGATGATAATAGTACTGGGAAATTGGTAAAAGAATGGAGGGCCGACTCAATTTAATGATCCCTAATTATAGAATATCTTATGACATGCCAAATACCATGGAAGACATCAAAAAAAATCATGAGATATGATTTTATCTATCAAGGAGCTTGTGCTTAGAGTAGGGAATGAATGTAAGGGAGGAGAATGTGAAAGAATTTGGCCATGACGACTTTGCTATTGAAGTGTTTATTTTCTGGGGCTGGTAATAGATTATAGGTACCCAAGAGACAGCAACTGAGCAGCATTTGTCCCAAACTCTGTGCCCTTTTCAAATCTGCTCATTGTAAAATTGTTTACTAGCTACTTTCACGTAGGGAAGGAAAATAATCATCTTTCCAGTTTTGAAAACTGTTTGACAAATATAATAGATAGAAATAGCCTTGGCATTCTAAGTAGAACCAGGGTAATGTCTTGATTTAAAGTCCACATCAAGTAGTCTAGACCTCCTTAACAAGTGGGACATTTTCCTTCCTAAATAGAACAATATTTGTTAGAGGGTAAAAGAATTATAAAATCACTGACTTTTAGAGCTGAAAGGGACTTCAGATTTCATAGTGCAACTTTTTTATAAATGAGGAAATTGAAAGCCAGAGAGATATGATTTGCCCAGTGTGATGGGCAAATCTACTGAGTGTCAGAGCTGTAAATCAAATTCCACCAAGACAACACACAAGCACTGATAGAGTCCAGGAAGAAGTTCTCATAGGACATCCAAGCTACTCTTGGGCATACACCAGGTCAGAACAAGAAGCCATTATTAGAAATAACTGCAATGAAACCAATTTTTTCTTCTTCCTTAACAACCAGCATTGACACAAATAGAGCATTCTCTGGATCTCCAGTGAAACTTACTGTAAGAGTTTACAGATACAGAGTCTCTCCTTACTTCCAGTTACACTATTAATTGGGGAAATAACAAGCATTTCTTGTTTCAGGGGAGTTTAGTTAAGCTCTACAAGAGAACTCTTTTTCTGGTGAGCAAGATTTTATAAGTGTGCATGTGCATGTGTATACACACACACACACACACACACACACAGCCCTGGAGAAAAACCAGAGACTTGATGCAAAAGGAACAATTAGTTGTTGCCCTTCTTCCCTGCCCTGCTCCCCCAATTCTCTTAAGACATCTATTCCCTTCCACATTTAGCCCCTGTAACAATTATCAAAGTAGTTCACACATGGCCAAAGGGGCTGCAGAGTAAAAATGGAAACCTTCACTTGGTGCTTCATTTCCATTTTTGATTAATTTAACCTGTTCTTTCAATTAGTCATCCTGGAGAATCTGGACAAGTGAGTTTTCATGAAAACAGGAGGCTTATTAATTTTAGAAGCAAGTCTAGTCCATTAGGAATTGATGGCTTCCTGGGGCTTTGACTTCTTTCTGATTCTGGGTCTTGGCTGAGAAATCATTTGGGTCTCAGGTTGGCTATATCACTCTCTGTGTTCTTGGTGGAACTAACAGGCCAAGGCTGGATTATGTGAGCTCCAAGGTTTTTTTCTGACTCTGACATTCTGTAATTCTGCAAGTAGAACTTTATGTCAGGATCTAACTTGGGATGCAGGAAATCTGGGAATCTGCCTGATTGGTAAAATTTTCCAAAGCATAAAAGGGATTGTTTGGCCAATATTTGTTAAATTGAACGTTCAAGACACAGAAATTTATCATTGAGAATTTATCTAGTTTAATTGAACTCTTTGTGCACATGAGGAAATGGACAAAAATTTGATTGAATCAAGGTCATTTGCTAAATAGTAATAGAAGTCAAATTTCATGACTTTCAGCAACATACCCCTTTCACAGTATACCTCTATGTAACCCACAGGGTGAGAAAAATGATGTCCCAGGCAACTGAGTTTCTCCCAGTGGCATCAAATTGGACTAATGGTACACTCTCTGCTAGCAAGTGTCTAAGACCACATACATTAGTGTCACATGAATTGGTATGGGCATTGCCCATTCTCATTTTAAAATATTATTTAAAATATTTATATTTATCTTGAGCCTACCCCATGCAAGGCTCTGAAAAGGATATAAAAATGATGAGTAATACAAGATTCTAAGCCATCAGCTATTCCCCCCTCAGATTAGTTGCTTATGACCCACTTTTGCCTAAATTAACATATTCTCCTATTTTGGTTAGTCTATAGAAATAATATGTAGTGTAGATAGCACAAAAAAATATGGCTTATCCAAAAATCAATTCATTTCAATGTAATATTTTTGACATTTAAAAAATTCTTCATAAATAGCTTTAACTATAAAATTACATTATATTTTAATAACAAAATAATCTTTTAAATGCTAAGGTCCTACTCTGACTGCCCCCCCCTTCCCAACCCTTACCCACAGAATACAAATTCCGTTAGGTCTTATCAAACTAGAAAGAGCTCTATCAAGTGTTTAGGTCAGTAATAGATAAGAAATCTGTTTTGTAAGGATCAGCCTAGCTAAGTTCAGAGAGGCTCATTGCTAGGTTGGCCACAGAGTATTTTGTTTGTTTTTTAGTAGTAGCACATGAAGAACAGATCAGGTCTTGATTATCTGGAGGACCATTTCCTTAAGTTTAGGGATTAAATAGAGGTAAAGAGTCTGTGCTAATAAAAGATGAAGAAGAGTTACAAGCTGTGCAAGACAAGGCAGTATCCACACTGACAAAAAAATCACAGATCCATAAAATTAGAAATAATTACTACCATTCATTTGTATTCTTAGAATATACTACTGAAATGAATAGGAAGAAAGAAATGGTTCCAAAGTATGGTAGGTAAAAATGAAAAGTTAATTTGAAATTCACAAATTATTATAAGTAATCTTCCAAGGGAGAGGCAGCAAGATAGAGAGCCTGGTACCATGCATTTGACACACAAAAGCTGGGTGATCAGGGATAAATTACTTGACTGCCCCAGCAACTCTCTGAAACTACACGAGTTGATCATCTGCAGCAGTGGAGGGAATTTTTGCATCAAGTCAATAGCATTTTTTAAAGGCTTATTCCATGCCAGATACTGTACTAGGCAGTAGGGATACAAAGAAAAGGTCCTCAAAGAGCTAACATTCCAATGGGAGTGATAACATGAAAATAAAGATAAGTACTGAATAAATGGAAGGTCCCTCATAGTAGGAGAGCAGCTAGAAGACACAGTGGGATAGAGTGTCAGACTTGGAGTCAGAAAGATTCATCTTCCTGAGTTCTAATCTGACCTCAGACACTTACTGGTTGTGTGACCCTGGGCAAATCACTTTCCTTATGTGTAAAAAGGAAATGACAAAACCTAGTATTTTTGCCAAGAAAACCCCAAACGTGGTCACAGAGAGTCAGACTTGACTGAAAAGACTGAACAACCCTCAAAGGAGAAAACACAGGGCAGCCGGGAAAACTGGGAAAGGCTTTAATGCAGAAGATAGGTTTTGATCTGGGGATATTAAGAGGCAGAGAAGGGAGTCCATACCAGGTGTGTGTGTGTGCATGCAAATGCCTGAAGATGGGGTGTCATGTGCAGAGATAAATGTCTGGATCATGCTGTGCATGGAAGAGGAGTCAGGAAAAAATTAAAAGTTGGCTGGTTTCCCCTCTTCCCAAGAAGGTATAGGAAAGAATACTTCCAAAGAGAAGAGAGATTCTTTTTTTCCTTTCTTAGCTTATGAAGGTGCCTTCCATCCCTGCATGAGAGGAACCACAAATCTATTTTCACACCCCTTAAATCGACCATTATGTAGACATAACTGCCAACTGAATCTCAAAACATTCTGTTTTGACAGCTCCAAGAATAGCACCAATAACTGGGTTATGGGGTTTGTAGTCCACTTAAACATGCTAAGATTGATCTTTGATCAGCTGAATTACTCCTGCCTATCTTAAAGCTTATTCAAGTCAAACCAAAACAGAGGAGAGGATCAAAACATCTCTCACCTGGGCAAGCTCTGCAAACCTGAACACCTACTCGCCTGCCTCCATTCTTTCCTCTTGGTAAAATACTAATTCACATTTCCGCAGGCTTTACGATATACAGAACACTTTTTCCCCACAACTGATAATTGTTTTGTTTTGTCCAGACTTGTGATTATATTGGTGTAGGAAGAAAGCTAGGTGGCCTGGGGCACTAAGTTAATTAGTTTGCCCACAGTTCCAGAGCCAATGTGTGTCAGGAGACAACTTCAATTCCAGGTTGTCCTGACTTTGAGGGCAGCTCTCTATCTACCATGCCATTCTGCCTCTTTGTATAAATAGTATTATCCCTATTTTCCCTGTTCTCCAGTTGTTGTTCCTACTTCCTCACTATTCATCTTCCTACTGTGCAAGTTTCTTCCTCCCATTACCTCCCTCTCCAGTTTAGGACCTGATATCACATCTATCATTGTTCCTGAATTGTGTGTGTCAATCTATGCAAAATTCCTGTAATGTCATGGACAAAAGTGTCCCTTCTGGACACTTCTCTATGTTCATTGACTCACTCAATTAGAATATAAGTACCTGAGGTCAGGAATTATATTTATTTACTTAGTACAGTTTTTGGCACAATATTGTTTGACAAATGCTTTTCTTTCATTCATTCATTCTTACCCAATCTACAGAGAATAGAGAAATATTGAATGATTTTCCCCATAGTCACACAAAATAAAATTCTAAAAGTCTGAGGCAGGATTTAAAACCTTGGCCTTCCTGATTGTAAATTCCAACACTATCCATTTTATTGCCTTTTTCTCCCCCTCCTCGGTGTATTATTAGTGTTCCACCAAGTGCTGAAGCTGTATTTGAACTTGGTCTCCTCACTCTGTTCTCTATACCAGCTTGAGCCAGAGGATTTAAATGAATTCTATTTAGTATCTGAACAATCTGTCCTACTGTGTCTCAACAAGTATTTTGTGACATCTTGGCATGTCAGGAAGACACTCTTAGTAAGTGGTAGTGACCTTTGCTATCCTTGGTGGCTGCTGGCCTGTCACCTTGCCAGCTGTTAATAATCACTGTACTAAAATACAATCTGAAATCAAAACAAATGCCTCTTTGAAAGATCCTGTGAGTAAATGGGGCTTCAGGATTATCCCCGAGTAAACAAGTAAGCCGTACTTATATATTTTAAACCGATCAATAATGGCCCTATGCTAGATATTTTGAAGGATGCCAAGACAGAAAATATTTGACCTCAGGCCTTTAGGGTCTTACAGTCTAGCAAATCAAAACGTAAGTATCAGAGGTTAACTTCAATTTAAATGTGAAAATATTCAACTTTTAACTTCTAGGACAAAAAGTACCTTTAAGTAAAAAATTTTCTGATCATTTTACCAGAATTTTCAAATAAAAATTAGCTTTAGAAACTGTTAATGTAGAAGGTTGGATCATTTCTGTATTAAAATTAATCTTAGCCCTCCACTCATAACATCCAAGATATAAATAAAAACGACTTTAGGTATCAATGAGTATAGCTCCCTCTTTTATTTCTTATAAATTTTAATTTATTTTCCATATATATGTATATATGTATACATATATAAAATTCCTATTTCATAAAGAGGAAAACTTGAAGAGAAGTTGTTGCTTGCCCCGAGTCACACGGCTAGTAACATTCTGAGACAGGATACAAAACCAGGTCTTCTTGATTTTAAGTTCAACACTATATTATTCTTTTGTCTCCTATCCCTTATCATCAGTTTTCCAGTTATGCATTGTTTACTCATTCAGCCAATACCCCTACAGTGGAAAGAACACTAGATTAAGTATCAAAAGAGCTGGGTTCAAACTCAGCTCTGCTATTTATGACTACCTGTATGATTCCATTTGCCTGGTTTATTTAGTCTTAGTTTCCTTTTTTGTAAACCAGTGGGGAGGACTAGGTAACTGCTAAGGCTCCATCCAGTCCTCAATCTATGATCCTAAGCCGTAAGCATTAAGTGAATTTGAACTGTCTTCAGAGATTCAATCTCTCTATTCTTACAGTTGAAGATACTTAGACAGTAACTATAATAATAGACAATGCATTTAAAGCAGTACAAAGAAAGTGCTTTGAGGAGACTTTTAAAACAGAAGGCTGTTTTCAAAATGGAATGCAAATGTGAAATCACTTGCAATTGTGATAAATACAATTTTTAAAAACCCATGAGATTTAGGCACTTGTTAGACAGTCAGGCTTTGAGAACTTTTGCTTTGCCTAGTTTAGAAATCCAGAAAGAGAAATGTTGCCAAAGCTCTTGGATAGAGAGACTGGTTTATTCTGCTTATTAGAAATCAGAGCTTATGACAGAGAGTAGGATGCTCTGCCACACTCCAGAACAGAACAGCAGGGGCCATTCCTGTGAACAAGTAGGCTGCTGGGCTCTCTGGGTAACCCCCATTTTCTACTGCTTACCCAGACCATTTTCATTTCTTGTTCTACCCAATTTCTACCTCTTTCTGCAAGAACTATGACCTAATTATGCCTACAATTGTCTCTAGGAGGGGTGTATTAATAAATGTTGTGCTGCTTCTGTGTGGGAATTAATCTTAGCCCCTTCCTTCTAGGACTATGGATCTCAGAAATCAGTGAGTCCTTCTCCCTCATTTTACCAATAAGGAAACTATTGTTCTGCCATCTATTTCTCCACTTCGTAGGTTTATGTTTATCTCTTTGTTTTTGTTCAATTGTTTTAAGTCACATCTGACTCTTTGTGATCCCATTTGGGATTTTCTTAGCAAAAATACTGGAGTGATTTACTATTTCCTTCCTAGAATCACACAGCTAGGAAGTGTCTGCGGTCAAATTTGAACACAGCTATCAATAACCACTTTATTCATGTATTCATGCGTTGATTGTTTTCTCCTGTTTCAACCCAACCCACAACTTGCTGGGCCCTGCCTTAGCCATGTTTCCAGACTTTACAACCAGATGATAACATTTCTCCATTCCAGACTTTTATTTGTAAACCTTTGAGCAGGACATGAGAACTTTCGGAAGATGTCAAGCCAGACCTTCCCGATGTAATTTTTTGGTAGTTTTGCCTAAATTGCTAAGCAGAAAAGTCCTGTATTTGAAGAAAGAGACCATTGATAGGTTTCTTTGCAATCGAAAAAAAAATGAATTAGGGATCACACTGGAGCTTTTAAAATCATTCTCTTCTTCTGACATTTCTTCTATTGAGAGGCACAGCTGGCATGTTTCCCCAAACGGGACATGGCTGACGATTTCCCCATAATGGGGACACAACTGGCAATTTTCCTATAGAGCAAGGCAGATGGTGATGTTCCTTCTGAGATAGGGAGGCAACAGTTTTGCCCCCAGAGAGACAAGACTCTTCAATTGAGATGCAGCCAGCAATTTTTACTATACAGAAGACACATCCAATAATTTTGCCCAATGAGGGAAACAGCCAGCGATTTTCCCATGGAGAATTAGAACTCCCACAGACTGATAATGCTGGCCCTTCTCCAGCTGAAGACAAGGGAAGAAGTTTAAGATTTAATTAGTGGCTAATGTTCTATGGCCCAGAGGGCCTTACAGATGTGTTCCCTCAATTTAAACTTTTGCCCTTGTGAAGGGAGACAAGAGCTTGGGGGGAAGTGTTAGAAGGAGAATTATGACTTGGGTGTTTTATTGCAGATACCAACTGGTAAATTCACTAGATTCAATTATTTTATTCTTGGGATTCCCTTTTGAGGCAAGGACAATACCACCTTACATTTGTATAGTGTTTTGTTCATTCTACAAATATTTCTTGAGCATCCTGTGGTTGCCTAGAACTGTGTAAAACAAGAAGAGAGGAAAGAAACTGGTTTCTGTGCTTAGAAGTTTCCAATCTAACTGAATATAGGAGAAAATGCCGAATAACTAAATAATAGTATAAAATGACAACAGGAGAGATGTCATTGAGCAGTAGTGATTAAGTGCCAAATAAGTAATAAATTCAGAAAAAGGAGAAATGGCATAATGGATTGGAATGAAGTGGAAAAGTGAGGAAGTGAGAATTAAAACAGGCCTTGAAGTATCTATATAAATAGCTTAGGTAAAGAGTAGTGAGGTGGTATAATGGGTCTGCAAACAGGAAGACTTATCTTTAATGAGTTTAAATCTAGCCTCAGATAGTTCCTAGCTATGTGACTTTGTGCAAGTCACTTAATCACGTTTGTCTCAGTTTCCTCATCTGAAAAAAGAGCCAAAGAAAGAAACAGCAAATCACTCCAATATCTATGACAAGAAAATTCCAAATGGTGTCAATAATAAAGAAGCAAATACAACTAAAATGACCAAACAGCAACAGAGGAGAATAGAATCTATAAATTCATTGATATAAGGAAACTTCCCAGGAGAATATTCTGTTTGGAATGTTCTCTGCAATTTATAGTCTTAAAAATCTGCATAGAGCTATAGGGAGGGTAGAAATAAAAAGCAAAAAGTAACAATGAACATTATGTGTTTGGAGAACTTAACCAGGGGGACAACAGGGATAGAATAGAACACTGGTCTTTAGGGTCTGATGGTCAGAGTTAAAAGTCTGCTAGCAATGCAATTTTAGGTAAGTCTGTTTTTCCAAGTCATAGTTTCATCATCTGTATGATGACCATAAATCATATTTGGGTTGCTTAACCACAGGGTTATTATGAAGTTTAAATGAAGTAATGTGTAAATGTAAATGTAATTAGTCAGTTAAATAAATGACTAGTCTGTCAGGCTGAAGCAAAAATTTATGTGTGAATAGTATAGTAAAAACCTTACACCTTCCAAAGATTTAATGTGCTTTAGAGTGCTAGATTTGGGCTCCAGATGTCCTTGGTTCTGATCCTGCCTTTCTCTGAATGCAAACAGCATCTTCCTTTATAGGTCCTTAGAGCTAATTTGGGTATTTAGTCAAAATGACTATCTGCATCCACAGAAAGAACTAATAAATAGATGTTTAGAATTATTATACACATATGTGTGTATATGTATATGTGTGTGTATTTGTGTCTAATGTTAGTCATCTCTAGGAGAAATGGGAAGAGAAAAAAAAGAAATATACATGATAATATTATATATTTGTTTATATATTTAAAAGGAATAGCAAATTGTACAAAATAGATTTGCAATTTCATGTGCAATTTTTAAAATTCTACTATGTTATAGAAATGTTCATTTCATTTTGTATATTCAATAAAATTAAAACCCCACCTTTGTTCCTTACTAATTCTGTGACTCTGGGCAAGTCACTTTACTACTTGGATTCTCAGTTTCTTCTCCTCTAAAATAAGAAAGGTGGATTAGATGAGCTCTGTGATCCTGTCTAGCCTAATCCTATGGTTCTACAATATGAGAAAGATAAAAGCTAGTTTTCCCACTTGAGAATGAGTAAATTAATTCTGGAAAGGATTAATCTATTTGCCCCAAATCAAACAGCTGAGTTGTGGCAAAGAAGTTAACCTGGCATAAAGAGGTCCTAGTCATCTGTATAAGATAAACTAAATGAGGGTAGCCATAACCCCAAGAGCAGATATTCCCAAAAGGGCAGGGAATCCAACCAGGAAAGGTCTGAACAAGAAGCAGCAGGCATAGAACCAGAGGAACAATGAGCAGCAAGGGCTTGGGCATGTAGCAGTATCCCAGACCATATGGAATGAGTCCAGGAACAGGACATTAGCCCCCAGAACTAAGACTAAGTCCCTTGATTAGAAGCTAGAACCCTTGTCAGGAAACCAAGACTCAGTTAATGGAACCTGACGTGCAAGGCAAGATTGTGTGACAAGAAACAAAGCAATAACCCACTAGTTGGGATGTGGGTACAAGGTCAGAGCAGCAAGAAGACTATTTTTAACTTCATTTTACAGATGAGGAACCTGAGGCAGACAGAGCTAAATGCTGCCCAGCTAGTAACTATCTTAGCTCATTTGAATTATTTGAACTCGGATCTTTCTAATTCCAAGTCCCACATCCTAGTCTCTGCACTACAAAAAACCAAACACAAAGGCCCTAATTTCACAGGATCTTGTAGCTGAAGATACCCATGATCTCTACTAATGAAGAAACCATCACAGCCCAAGACAACCCATTGCACCCAGGAATGGCAGGAGGTTTTCCCTTTAAGTTTAAATCTGTCTTTGTACCTTTCCTTCATTACTCCTTAATTCTGTCACCTGGAGTTAAACAGAATAGGTCCTATTTCCCATAACAGCTTTTCAAGCACAGGAAAACTTTTACAAGACCATCCTCTCCCTAAGTCTTCTCTTCTCCAAAATGTACATACTACAAAAAAACTGTAACAACTGGTCCTGATAGAGCATCTCAAGATTTATGAACAACTTTATACTTTAGGCTTTATAGCATAGTATTTGATTTTCCTAACAACCCTATGATGGCAACTGTTATGTCCAAAAATGTATGACTCATTCTGCATATTTAGTCTTTCACCACTTAGGATTTGGATAGTATTGTTTGCCACTGCTATTTTGCAGGCATTTGGTTGGTCATATCATTGATCTGAATTGTTGAATCTTTCAAATTTATTCATTTTTACAGTGCTATTTCAGGGGTCCTCAAACTACGGCCAGGTGCAGCAGCTGAGGACAATTATCCCCCTCACCCAGGGCTATGAAGTTTCTTTATTTAAAGGCCCACAACAGTCTGAGAGACAATGAACTGGCCCCCTATTTAAAAAGTTTGAGGACCCCTGGGATTGTTCTGCTGGTTTCCTTTCTTCATTCTGTATTAGCTCATATAAGTCTTCCTAAATTTTTCTAAAACCATCCCTTTTATCATAGAACAATATGTATTTCATTATATAGCATTTCATTATATCCATTTACTATTAGTTGTTTGTCCACTCCCCCAGTTGAGTAATCCATAATTTCCAGTTCAATGCCATCACAAAAATAGTCACTATGAACAATTTTGTACAGATGGGCTCTTTTTCCTCTTTCTTTGGGATGTAGATATAAAAATGAGGTTGGTTAAAAATCAGAGGTTGAGTGGAAATATTAGATATACAATATTCAAAAGCAAATGAGTTTTATATTTCATAAAATCAAAGACCCCAACTACTAGGGTATGGACTCACTATTCATCTTTGCTGGAAAAGTGGAGAAAACAAATTTAGATCAATGTTAGGTTGACATTTGCCCTTCAATATCTATTCTTTGGGTCTAGTCAGCCAAAATTGAATCTACTAACTTTATTAGCTCACATCTATCTTGTACAAAAAAAGGATAGCATGATAGACTTCAGGAAATGTTTTGCTAAAATCCAGATATACTATATCTGTACATTCCTTTGATCTACCTAGTAACTGGACAAAAAGATAAATAAAGTTTGGACCTATAGGTAGAATCTATTTTTGATGAAGGCATGCTGACTTCCTCACAAAGAAGTATCAGTGCTGCCCTTCATAAATATTTGCAAACCATTTTTAATATATGTGTTGTGTAATTTTAGCAGGAATCAAAGGAGACTCCCAATCAATAGTTTGAAAATGCCATCCTTTTCCCTTTTTTGAAAATAGGAATTATATTTGTCCTTCTCCGGTCCCATTCTCCACAATCCCTCAAAAATCACTAACAATTGCTTAACAATTACATCTGCCATCTTTTTTAGTACCTTGGGATGTAATTTGTCCAAGTTCAAGATTTTTTTTTCTTGTATCATGGAATATAGTGAATGAGTTGAGAAAGAGGCCAGGGTTGGAAACCATACTAATTATGACAGATTCCAAGTTCCCTGACCTCTAGACAACATTCCTTCTACCCTCATGGCACCCGGGCAGATCTGATATATCGCTCTGGCCATATCATCAGCGCATCTTACTAGACTGGTAGGATACAGGGTTTCTGGCTTTGTTTGTTCTGATTAGGTAGTTCCAAATTGAGCTCTGTTGTCATGTACAATCCATCTCTACTACATCCGTCTCCCTCGGATTTGGCAGGTTCTGTGCCTCTGGATACAGACACACTGGCCTTCTTTCAAGTGCTCAGATTTGATCAGTATTTTTTATTGAATTCAGTCCCCTCTCTGTTAAGGCATAGAGGAATCAAACCCAGGCAAGAAATTTTATTATTGTTATTAATTATTAAAAGCAATAATAATAATAAAATAACCTCAACCCCTCATCTGGCTCTGCCCTTAATCTCAAACCTTTCTATCCTCCTTGATGTCCCCTAAGACCTTCAGATGAAAGAGTCTGTGTTTCTCATTATCAAAGCTGGGCTTAAGTAATGAGATATTGCTCTCCTTCCTCTGCCTCGCCTCCCCCATCCCCATGTGCAACTATTCCATGTGGCTTGGGGCTAGTCTTGCCTATTAAGAAAAGTGGATTTCCTCATGTTAGTGCTCTCTTCCCTTCTGGAAAGATGGGAGAGAGAGGCTAGAGCATCCCCTCGCAGCCCCTGCACGGCAGAGTGCCCTAGGTTTATAATGCTGCCTCCCTTTCCACTCTCTTGGGAGCAGACCTTATTAGCCATGGTCCCTGGATAGTATCTACCATGCAAAAGTAGGAGACAGCTTCCAGGCAGAAAGCTGCAACGAATGTTAGGCTGGGCCAGCTCCCTGCTCCCTCCATGCCCCTGAAGAAACCCCTGGCTCTTGGAGCAGATGTTTATGATGCTCACTGCCTGGCTAGGCAAGAGCAAATTAAAAAATCTCCTCAGGGCACCGTGGCAACTTGGCCATTTGTTCTCCAGGGATGTTTTCCTGAATCTTCAGAGCTCAGTTCCATTTCCTTCTAGTTTTCCTGCTGTCACTAACCCAAAGTGAAAGGCATAGTAACACACACAGTGTGTGTATATAATATACTTACGTGTATAATCACACATGTATATATGTGTATATACTGTATGTATACATATATGTGTACCTGTATAGTATATATGTATACATACATGTGTGTATGAATAGATGTATACTTATATAGTATGTGTGTATATGTGCTTATATATGTATTGTATATATATACATATATATAGTCTACTAAATATGTATACTTTATATAGTATATGTATATATGTGCTTATATATATATTGTGTGTATATATAATACATATATATTCTACTAAATATGTATACTTATATAGTATATGTGTATATGTGCTTATATATGTATTGTATATATATAATATATATAGTCTACTAAATATGTATACTTTATATAGTATATGTATATATGTGCTTATATATATATATATATAGTGTGTATATATAATACATATATATTCTACTAAATATGTATACTTATATAGTATATGTGTATATGTGCTTATATATGTATTATATATATACACATATATATAGTCTACTAAATATGTATACTTATATAGTATATGTGTATATGTGCTTATATATGTATTATATATATACATATATATAGTCTACTAAATATGTATACTTATATAGTATATGTAGATATATGCTTATATATATAGTGTGTGTATATATATATACATATATATTCTACTAAATATATATATTTCCATGGTATATGTGTATATGTGCTTATATATGTATTGTATATATATACATATATATAGTCTACTAAATACGTATACTTATATAGTATATGTATATATGTGCTTATATATATATTGTGTGTATATATATACATATATTCTAATAAATAGTATACTTATATAGTATATATGTATATGTGCTTATATATGTATTGTATATATATATACATATATATTCTACTAAATATGTATACTTATATAGTATATGTGTATATATGCTTATATATGTATTGTATGTACATATATATATACATATATATATATATATTCTACTAAATAAAGAAACATCATCTGAAGAAATAGCAACCATCCAAGTCAAGCAAATGGAATAGGAACATGGAGTATAGCATGAAACTCACAGTCACGGCCCCCCCACCAGACTCATCTCGCTAGAAAATCCCATTTACCACATCACTTTCCAGCTCAGAATTATTCAGTGGCTCCTCACTGCACAGAGGATGAAGTAAGAAACATGATGATTGAGGGTCCAAGACCTGGGTCTAAATCCTGACTCTACCTTATAGGTCACTTTGAGTAAGTTATTCTTTGGGGGTCTCAGTTTAAACTAGATGCTCTTTGAGGTCCCTTTTATCTCTAAATTTATATCTCTAAATTTTATCCCTAAATATTAGGAGCCTAAAGTGCTTAGCATACCGAGCCACGCCACGCCTTCGGCAGTCTCTCCCCTACTTTGTCTCCTACTTACTCTGCTCTAAGTCCTTCCTGCCCTCCTTGTGCACCATGTCTCTTACTCCCCAGCCCGGGCCTTTGACTTCTGCCTCCTCACCTACAGAAACTTGCTGATCTGTTCTGTGTCAGGTATTATAGAAATATACCATTATCTCTGTGCCCCAGCAACACACACCACAGCCTGCCCATGTTACTCATTCTTTGCAGCACTTGTCTCCTATGAAAAGATAGTGGATAGAGAATTGGGTTGGTTTCCAATGATTTTGGGATGGAGAGGGCCATCTGTACCCAGAGAGAGGACTGTGGGAACCGAGTATGGGTCACAACACAGTATTTTCACTTTTTGTTGTTTGCTTGCATTTTGTTTTCTTATTTTTTTTTCCTTTTGGATCTGATTTTTCTTGTGTAACATGATAATTGTGGAACTATGCATAGAAGAATTGCACATGTTTAACATATATTGGATCGCTTGCCATCTAGGGGAAGGGATTGGGGAGAAGGAAGGGAAAAACATTAGAACACAAGGTTTTGTGAGGGTGAATGTTGAAAATTTTCCATGTATATATTTTGAAAATAAAAAGCTTTAATTAAAAAAGAGAGAATTGGGCCCTGAGATAAGGAAGATCTGAGTTCAGGTTTGACTTCAGATACTTCTCAGTCACATGATCTTGCCAAGTCATTTAACCTCGTTTCCTCTGTCATGAATTAGAGATGACAATATGACCTACCACAAAAGGCTGTTGAAAGTACCAAATGAGATAATATCTGTAAAGCACTTAGCACAGTTCCTAGCACATAGTAGGTGTTTAATAAATGCCTATTCCTCCCACAAGTTTGCTATAGGAGTTTACCCAAGGTTTCTGAGGAGGGGAAAAGGGAATCTTTTCTTTTGACACCATGAAAATGCCAATGGAACACACAGACTATCTACTCTACCTTACTCTGACCCTATGACCAGCTCATCTTTTTCAAGCATACATGTCTCTGATGATTACTCTACTTTATCATTTCTGTCTGTGAGTGTTGCTACCTGCTTCCATCTGCCATATCCCTCTTCACTAATTTTAGGGTAACCCTGAGCTTTTGTTCTTGAGAGTTTGTCATGTCTTCTGACTGCGTCTCCATCTATCTAATAATAATATATATAATGGATACTCAGTGGCTCAAAAATATCTATAACCTCATTGATTTGAGTGTTCCCTTCAATGCTATAAATGGCAATCAATCCCTCTGTGTCTGCAACTCTTGCCCATGTTCTCTCCTAAGATTACCACGGAGGGTCCAACCCAACATGCGCCTCCAACTATTTCTTTCACTTAATCTATTAAATCATAGACCACATTGGGATCTCAGTTTTTCTTGGTCAGTGGAGGGAGTCACAGTAACAGAGGTTTGAAGAGGAAGAAATTATAGATGCTTCACATATTTTTCACCTTTTAACCTAGAGCCTCAATTTTTCTTCAGAAAATGGGAAGATCAGACCAGATGGATCTCTAAGGTCCATTCCTACTTAGTGTTTGTGACTGGAGTCATTTTTCAGTTCTGTCCAACTCTTCATGATTCCGTTTGAGGTTTTATTTTTGACAAAGCTGCTGAAGTAGTTGACCCTTCTCCAGCTCATTTTACAGATGAGGAAATTTAAGCCAAGTGACTTGTCTAGGATCACACAATTAGATGTTCAGAAAGAGGGTCCAATACTTAAGTACTATCTACTTGAATATTCTACTTTATACAAAACTGTTTTAGAAAATAGTGATCTCATAAATTCATGAATAAGTAAACCTGCTTTAAGGTCTTCTTGATTTACTATGGTTTTGATTTTGGTTTTTAATCTTTACTAACTACTTTACTAATGATAAGTCTGTCCTTATGTACCTGATCTTCATAGGACAAACAGCCAATCCCTTGCTGGTCTTTACTAAGAGTTTTTCTAGCTTTGTAGGACCTCCCAGAACTTCTACTAAATAAAGTATTTTATTTACTGGGATGATTTCCCACAAGTGCATGGTTAGGCACTGGAAGAGCACTTCAGTAAGGGCTATATAATGCATCATCTATAACAATAATATTATTATCTGTAAAATAATGCATTACCTGCTGTTGCTTGACATTAAAGAAATCCCCATATAATCCCCAAGTTTCAGACCCTCATCCCCTAAGAGAAAATCATAGGGTCAGAACAAGAAGGGGCCTTTGAAGTCATATAGTACAGTCATCTTATTTTAGAAATAAGGAATTGAAGATTTGCCCAGCATCACATAAGTAGTAGAGAAAAGATTCAAACTGAGGTCTCTGAACTCCTCTGACTCCCAATTGAGTGTTCTTTCCTTGGCGCTGCCTCTCAAAGAGAAAAGACAGAGGGGTTAAGATATCCAGGCGGGATGCAGCCATGTCTTAATGGGACAATGCTGAGCATTCCAATGATCATAGCTCTGTATCCCCTTCCTTCCCTATAAACCATGACTTAAACTATATCTGGGTTTAATTACCGAACAGGAAAGATTTCCCTCTTTCTTCTCATTCTCTGAGAGAAATCTCTATCCCTATTTGAGGGTAACCTTTATTTTTGAAATACACCAAATGGAAATCACTTATTCCCAGCAGGAGGCCTTGTTGCAGCTGCTCAGAGAGGGAACCTTTTTCCTTTGGGACTTCCCCTGCCCAAACAGGAGAGTCTGAAAGATGGACCATTAGTAGGTGATGATGGAATCATTGGGAAGCTGGTTGTCATGGCACCACAGAGAATAATATGCCAGGTGAAGGGCCTCATATGGCATTCCCTGACAATACAACCTCTGGATTTTTACATTTCCAATTTTCCAGAGTATATTTATAATAGCTGCAATGAAAGGCTTAAAGAAAAAAAAAAGAATGAGGAAGAGCTCCCCACTGACATTCATCTTATTGCTCAGAAAAAACGCTGTGCCCAATAACTCTTCTCTACTCTCTGCCTGTGTGCTCAAGGCTGGAACAAATCTCAGCACACAAAGTGAGAGATCCCTGGGTAGCAAAAGCTAATTCTCTTTTGTCCATTCATTTCCTCTCCATTTATGATCCATTAAGAGGATTATAGTATCATAGATTTCAAATTGGAAGTGGCCTTAGGGGCTATTAAGGCTAACCTTTTTACAAAGGAGGAAACTGAGGCACAAAATGGTCAAAAAGGTGGCCCAAAGTTACACACACATTTACTAAGTATCGGAAGATGAAAATTACCTCAGAACTCATAGTCTAATTTTACAAATGAGAAAATTGAGACTCAGAGAGCCATGATCTTACAGCAAAAATTTCCAGTACCATTTCCTTTTTTAAATTTTATAATTTCATAAATTTGTATGGCATGTTGAACAAAATGGAAGTATAAACTTTAGGTCAACACAGGTGCAAAGTGAACAAACCAGGACTGAAACTGGTCTTCCACCTCTCAAGCCCAGCAATGTTTTCTCATGTTCCCTTAACTTCCTCTGTCCCCAGTGAAATTTATCATCCCTCATATATAAAGGTAATCCATAATCATCACTATGTTTGGGTAGTTTGATTAAGAATACTTGGAAGCTCTATGCATTAAGGATCCTTTTTTTTACACTGTAAGATATGCTCAATGGCACAGTGGATAAGCCACTGAGAATGGAACCTAGAAGACTCCTCTTCCTGAGTTCAAATCTGGTCTCAGATACTTCTCATTGCCTTATTCAATTAATCTCTGTCTGAAACATTTAAATTTTTAAGCAGTCTATTACTTGAGTAAGTTTTTAATAGTATTTTATTTTTCCAAATATATATATAGAATTATACACTTCAACATTCATTTTTGTAAAACTTTGTGTTCCCAAATTTTTTCCCTCTTTCCCATGGCTCCTCTCTCCCCAAGATAGCAAGCAATCTGATATAGGTTAAATATATGCAAGCTTTTTAAACATATTTCCATATCTGTTATGCTATACAAGAAAAATCAGACCAGAAAGGGAAAAAATATGAGGAAAAAAAATAACAATAACAAAAAAGTGTTAGTATGGTTCAATCCACATTCAGTCTCCATAGTTCTCTCTCGGGATAAAGTTGGCTCTCTCTATCCCAAGTTTATTGGAATTCCTTGAAGCACTGCATTGCTGAAAAGAGCCACGTCCATCACAGTTGATCATCACAAGATATTGTGGTTACTGTGTACAATGGGTCCTGCTCGCTTCACTCAGCATCAGTTCATTATAAGTCTCTCCAAGCCTCTCTGTATTCATCCTGCTGGTCATTTCTCACAGAACAATAATATTCCATAACGTTCATATACCACAATTTCTTCAGCCATTCCCCAACTGAGGGGCATCCACACAAGTAAGTTTTTAGAGGCTATTAGGTGACAAGGTAGATAGAGCAGAAAAGGGAATAATGATATTATGATACCTTCCAGAGTTGTTGTGAGGATCAAATGAGATAGCAATTGTAAAGTACCTAGGAAAGTGCTTGGTACATTTGAGATACTAAGTAAATACTCACAATGATGATGACATTGGACTATCAAATCTCCCTCCAATTCTTTCTTCCAGAACTATCATATCACTTATAGTATAAGTTTAATTTTTTAATCCATGCTTCATGGATTTTGAAATTTTTAGGAATTTGAAATATCAAGTCTATATCCTTGGCCTTGCAGCCATGGCATTATAGCCCACAGGGTCTGATAAACTACCTAAATATAATGTTCTTTTAATAGACTATATCATGAATTTCAGGGCAAAGGACATCACAAGGCAAAAGAGTTATGCTACCACCTTCAAATATGACATATTTATCAGGAGAGGGTCCTTTCCCAAGTGCTTTTTTTCTTTTACTATATAAATTGATTCTGTTCCTTTGATGAGAGAGACTGATGGCAGCATCAGTAAAAGAGCACAAAATACCTGAAGAAAATAGTTTCTTTTTATATAAATACTCTTTAGGAAGTAGTGAAATGAGAACAGGAAAAATCTTTGTATCAGATATCTTTGATAAGGGTTGGTATCTAAGAGATACAATGCACTGAGACTTTTGGAACACTGCATAAACAATAAAATATATAAAACATAAATACATAATAAAAACATAAAAGACCATTCCTCCAAATGCTAACTCCCCAGTAGTAAATACTCAAAAGATATAAAGTTTTTGAAAGAACACCTGCAATCTATTTACAATCACATAAAAAATTCTCCAAAACAAAAATGAGAAATGAAAATCAAAACAAACTCTTGAATTTATACCTCACACCTAGCAAATAAGCAAAGATGAAAAAGATAGAATAATGTTGAAGGGTGTGTAGAAAAATAAGCACACTAATGCACTATATTGTTAGAGCAAAGAAGTAGTATAACCATTCTGGAAAGCAATTTGGAATGATGCAAATCAAGTGACTAAGAAGTCCATACCCTTTGACCCAGAGATTCTCCTAGTAGTATTTGCCCTAAGGGATAATTGATAAAAGTAAAGGCTCTGCATAAACCAAAATATTTATACTAGCACTTTTTTTGTGATAACAAAGGGTCCACTTTATTTAAACAAAATAGATGCCTGTCATTAATGGAATAGCTAATCTATGTTACATGAATGAATGTAATAAAATGTTACTATGCTATAATGCTATGTTGACATGATAAAAATAGAGAAATATGTAAAGATTTTTATGAATTGATGCAAAAATGATATAAGCAGAACCTTGAAAACAAGATATACAATGACTACAGTGGTGAAAATTAAAAGAATTAATGTCACCAAATTTCTTTATTTTCAAACCACACGCAAGGATATTTTTCAATATTGACCCTTGCAAAACCCTGTGTTCCAATCCCCCCCCTTCCCCTAATTCCTTCTTCTAGATGGCATGTAATCCAATATATGTTAAACATGGTAAAAAGATATGTAATTCGAATATAGGCATACATAGTTATATAATTATCTTGCTGCACAAGAAAAATCCAATCAAAAACAAAAAAAAATGAGAAAGAAAATTAAATGCAAGCAAACAACAACAAAAGAAGTGAAAATACTATATTGTGATCCACACTCAGTTCCCATAGGCCTCTCTCTGGAGTAGATGGCTCTCTTTATCACAAGATTATTGGAACTGGTTTGAATCATCTCATTGTTGAAAAGAGCCGGGTCCATCAGAATTGATCATTATATAATCTTCTTGTTGCTATATACAATGATCTCCTGTCCCTGCTCATTTCATTCAGCATCAGTTCATCTAAGTTTCTCCATGCCTTTCTGAAATCATCCCGCTGGTCATTCCTTACAGAATAATAATATTCCATAACATTCATATACCACAATTTACTCAGCCATTCTCCAATTGATGGACATCCTTTCATTTTCCAGCTTCTAGCCACTACAAACAGGGCTGCCACGAAAATTTTGGCACATACAGGTCCCTTTCCCTTCTTTAGTATCTCTTTGGGGTATAAGCCCAGTAGAAACACTGCTGGATCAAAGGGTATGCACAGTTTGATAACTTTTTGAGCATAATTCCGAATTGCTCTCCAGAATGGCTGGATGTGTTCACAACTCCACCAACAAGGTATCAGTGTCCCAGTTTTCCCACATCCCCTCCAACATTCATCCTTGTCTTTTCCTGTCATTTTAGCCAATCTGAAAGGTATCACCAAACTTCTGAAAGTAATTGCTGGGAATTTATAAGGAACAGACGTGGTCCCAAAGAAGAGGCAAAAGAAGACACTGTAATGTTCTTCTCTAAAATATAATGTTCTCTGGGAGCAGATTTCTTGGGGTCTCTGGAGGCAGCCTTCCTTTCAGTTCAGTGCAATCACCCTGAATGCAGCCAAGTATTAAAGTCCAAATCCTTTATTATCTCATTCAAAGTCTTTCCCCTTCACTTGGGGCTCCGCTAGTTTTCTGGAGGCCTTCTGGATCTTAGTTTCTCCACAGGACAGCCTGCCACCACTTCTCTGTCCTCCTTAGTTCTACCCGACTGCCTTCTCTGGCTTGTGAATCTCCTCAACTGGATCCTGGCTTCTGAATGTCCCCGACTGAATCCTGGCTGAGGCTCCTAGCTTATATAGGCTCTCTTAAAGGTGTAATCTTATAGAACTCTAGTAAGTACTAAGTGAATTAGAGAACTGTTAAGTACCATGCTAAATTAGATATTATATTATCTCTATCAATTCCACTGACTTGGCACTGTGTAAGAATCCTAAACTCGCTCCTTTTTAGAGGTTGGGATTATAAGCTGGATTCAAATGTATGGAACATTACATCCAATGTCAAAAATTTTAATGTATTTATTGGCTTTGCTGATTTTTTCTTTTCTTTTTTTCTTCTAAAAACATTTTTATTACAAAGGATGGCCTAGTAGGGGAATATAGAGGGAAATCAGGGTGATGAGAAAGCAAAATATATCAGTGAAATCTTTTAAAAAACAAATACCCACAGGCAGCTTACATGGCACAATCAATAGAGCACCAAACCTGGTAATCAGGAGAACCTGAGTTCAAAACAAGCCTCAGACTTACTAGTGTGACCCTAGGCAAGTCATTTAGCCCCATTTGCCTTCAAAAAAATAAAAAATTCCCTTCAGCAATATTTCTTAATTCTTGGCCATGGGAAAAGAAATGCAGCCTATCCCTTGTTTTTCATTTAACTATACAGAGTTTAAAAACGCTCTCTCTACTAATGTTCACCACAGTTTTCATCCAATTTATTTTAAACTCTTTGTTTCTGATGGTTTTCAAGATTTTATTAACAATCTTGCTATATTGATTTTGCTTCTTTTAAAATTTTATTGATGCTTTTATTTACTCATTTTTTATTTCTAAAAATATTTCTCCCTCCCCTTTCCAAAGAGCCATCCCTTGCAATAAAAATAAAGTATAAAAAAAATAGCATATGGTGGTGATTGAGAGGAGTTCATTGAAGTTAAAATGGCTCATGGATTAAGTCTATAGATCTACACCCAAAGCAGAGAGGCAGATACACACACATGTCTATGTACATATGTATTGTGTGTATATGTATGTGTGTCTGTATGTGTTCTTTTTTCTTTTTTCAGGGCCAAGCTTATTCATTTTAAATTATCTCCAATATCTTAGTACATTTTTAAAATTAAAACTACACAAATACTTCCGTGATAATCCTGTATATTGATATAGCATGTGAATTTATGTTGTCCTTTCTATATATACCATAGTCATTGTATATATGGTTTTCCTAGTTCTGCTTTGCATTTCTTTTTTCAAATCCTCTCACACTTCTCTGTATTATTCAAATTTATTAATTTTTGGGGTGACAGTAATCTTCCCCAGTGATATTCCACAATGTGTTTAGTCAATCAATGAATGAAGTATATTGATTCTGAAACTCAAGCCCTACCATTAGGATTCACATAGAACATAAATTCTGTATGGATTCTTAAACAAAATACCAGCTCATACAGCAAGAACAGACAAGAGAGCATTCTTTTCAACCCTCTTATTTCAAAGATGAGAAAACTGAGATCCAGAAAGGAGTGAATGGCTTCCTCAGGCTTCTACACTGAGTTAATAGTACATTTGGAACTAAAACCCAACTTTCCTTATTTCTAGCCTGGTCATTCTTTGGGTTCTATAAATTTATTCAACTAAATTACCTACTTTCCCCATCTCAAATGGAGTTGTTTACACTGTACTTGTCCCATACAAGGATTCTGATAGATTCTTTCTCAGTTTTTGAAAATAATTTGTGTAATGTTAGTCCTAACTTTTCTTTATAAGTTTGAAAGAAATTTCAGGTGAATCTATCAAGAGAAAGAGTTTTGGTAGCTTCTTTATAGCTCTTTCCATCACTTTCTCTGAGCTTATGCTTCGCTCTTACCATATGACCCACCTATCTTTTTTGCACTATGCCATTTTTGACTGACAGCTTTCTGAACTTTTTTGTGTTTCAGTTAGGGGAATGCAAAATGTTCAATAAACATCTCTCTTTGGGACAAGGTAGGAAGTCAGACTGTTCTCATAAACAATCTGTCACTTTAAATATAGATAAGGCTCAATTTATTCCATTTACTGATTTCTAAAAATGTAACAGTCATCGAGTTGGTGAGCTGCAGCCTGCTCCGTGCCCTGGCTCACGCTCACCATTGCCCTCGGTGCTGAACCATTATCTGCAGCTACCACCAAACAACTGAGGACAAACTGCAGCTAGGGAAATTGGGAGCCGTTATCCCCTCCCAAGCACCCTCTCAGCAGATGGGCATGGCCCACTGACAAAGCCCAGGCTGGATTCTCATTAGGTATTACCAGTGGCGCCTGAAACACCCCCATGGGTACATTGGCTCTGAAGAGCAAGGAAATGAAGCAAACTACAGCCCTGCTGCAGAATGAAAGTTAAAAAGTGAAAATTGAGCTCATTACTTACCAGCTGAAAAGACACCAGCTTGCAGTATTAAAAATGTAACAGCATGTTTGACATTGGGGGACGCTTCATCAGCAACAAAATGCCACGTGAGCCGCTATTCCCAAATCCTTCGGAGTTGAAGTCAGTGATTTGTTTTAATTTCCCCCCATTCTTATAGCCCCCCAACTTTGGAGAGATTGGTGGAGATGGGGAAAGCTGTGCAGGATCAGACTGAGATTGAAAACTTTGTGCTCTGTGTGACCCTGGGCAAGTCACCTAACCCCAATTGTGGAAGGAAGGAAGGGAGGAAAGGAGGAAGGGAAGAAGGAAGGAAGGAAGGAAGGAAGGAAGGAAGGAAGGAAGGAAGGAAGGAAAGAAGGAAGGAAGGAAGGAAGGAAGGAAGGAAGGAGAGAGGGAGGGAGGGAGGGAGGGAGGGAGGAAGGGAGAGAGGAAGGGAGAGAGGAAGGGAGAGAGGAAGGGAGGAAAGAAGAGAGGGAGGGAGGGAGGGAGAGAAAGAGGGAGGGAGAGAAGGAGGGAAGGAGGAAGAAAATTTTGTGCTCTGTGTGACCTTGGACAAGTCATTTAATCCCACTTGTCTCAACAAAAAAAAAAAAAAGAAAGAAAAAGAAAATTTTGTGCTCAGGTCACTTCACTTGGAAGAATAGTGGAAAAAAACACTGATTATAAGGACAGAGGATTTGAGTTCAAGTTCTACCTTTGTTCTTTAATGATTCTATCATCTTCTCTAAGTCATTTAACTCTCTAGGCCTCAGTTTCCTCATCTGTAAAATGAAAGGATTTGCCTAGATGATTTGTAAAGCCCTTTTTCAGTTCTAAGTCTATGTTTTTATGGTAGGCTGGCCTTTTACTGCAAGTAGAAGCTTGTAACAAATTTTTCCTTTCTATTCTTACAATGTCCCTTATTTCCACATTTTTCTAATGTACATCATGTGAAATTGTAAGTCATAGCTTTTTTTTTCTATTCCAATATTCTAGGCTGTAATCTCTCTA
Organism: Antechinus flavipes; assembly: GCF_016432865.1. Classification (NCBI taxonomy): domain Eukaryota; kingdom Metazoa; phylum Chordata; class Mammalia; order Dasyuromorphia; family Dasyuridae; genus Antechinus; species Antechinus flavipes. The sequence continues at coordinate 396,860,869 of NC_067399.1, read as the reverse complement.
TGGACAAGTACCACCAAGTCTTCTAAGAGCCTTATGTATCTCCTAGGCTAAATAAATTTAGCCTTTAATGTATACAATGCATATTGTTGGTCTTTGTATACAGATCTTTAAAGCTGACGAATTGTAGAGATAGATTAACATATATATATATATATATGTGTGTATATATATATATTATATATGTATATATAAAATTATATATATATGTACATATATATAAAGAATTGGGGGCAAAAGAGCATCCAGGAACACTGGCTCGTGGTATTAGTAGTACTCCTGCACTACCTAGATGAATAATAAATGCCTGATTCCTATATTCAAGACATTAGCAGTCTAGGGATTCACAGGATTATCAATACAAAGATCCAAAGCCTCTTTCACTCGTTAAATTATAATCTGTGGGAAAAGAGGGGTGACTTTTAGTTTTGTCACTGTATCTCTGGCATGTAGCAGAGTCCCTGGAATAGAAAAGGTGGTTAATTAACACTCCTTGAAGGGCATTAAAGAGAAATAAAATACACACATATATGTATATGTGAATAAATACATATAAACACATATCTATACATACATTCATGCACATATGTTTACTGTGAAGTAGATGAAAAATCTGAAGACCAGTAGAATCATTTTTTGCCAAGCAAAGGATTCTTGGAAGCAATGTGAGTTCTGATTTCTATTAAAATCCATTATCTTAGTATTTAGAGACAATTTTATCACACAATCCCCAACTGAGTGGCTTATTGTATAGTCTTAAGTTGTGAAAGTGAGGAGGTGGAAAAAACATAGACCACATGTTTAAAGTTCTGTCTGCTTCCTTCAGTCTAGGTCCCAAAGCTCCCTTTTATTCTGATAGTAAAACAAAAATCTCACTCTCTCAGACCTACCAGAAAAGGACCGTGACAAGATCCCTTTGAATGATTGAATGAATAACCAATTTGTTATTTTCCAATATATAAAGTAACCTGAACTAGGTCGATAAAATATTGCCTGGTAGAGGAGCCATAGTATAAAATCTCTTAGGAGAATTTTTTGATGAGACAAGAATGGTTTTTAATGATAATATTTGAATGAATGAATGAATGAATTAACACTTGTAAAATATATTTGAAGCATCTCCCTCCAATCTACTTCACACCATTCTTTATTGCTAGAAATTTTGCTTGCATTAGATGTAGGAAGCTCATGTTTGATTATTAAACAATGTATTTAAATAAGAAAGTAATTTGTGGGGAAAATGCTAGACCAAAAATCCAAAAACTGTGATTTTGTTCCTAACCACTAAAATTGCTGTAAGATTTTGAGCAGACCACTTAATTGTTTCACTATCTATAAAATAACATCATACATAGCATCCCTGCCTTCTCCCCATTGCAGTCTCACCAGCTCCACATAGGTGCTATTGTAATGTAATAGAAATATCCCCAAGCCAATTTAGTCAGCCAGTTAACAAATAAGGCAAAAATAGTCCCTGCCCTCAAGGAGTTCACATTATAATGGAGGAAATATAAAATAATTTGTTATATCCAAGATATATCCATTATAAATCTCAGAGAGAAAGCTGGAAAAGAGTAGAAAATACCTCCTGCCAAAGGTGAGATTTGAACTGAGCCTTAGGGGAAGCCAAGGAAATAGGGAGAACCTTCCAAGTATGGGAGTTAACCAGGACAAAGGCAGAGCATTGAATGGAAGAACAGCTAGCAAGCCAATATCCAAGCACACATGCATGGAGAGTAAAGGAATGGGAAAAATAGAAAGGATCCAAGTTATGAAGAGCATTTAATTCCAGGTAAGGGCCTTTATTTTAGATCTTGGAGGAAGTAAGGAGCAGCTGGTTTATTAAATGAGGATAATAACATGGTCAAACTTTAGGAAAGTCACCTTGGTAGAAGAAGGGAAGAAGAATTGGAACAGAGACTGATGTGAGACACACAGACTAACCAAAAAATCTATTGCAGTTATTCAGTTGAGAGGCAATGAGGGCCTTATTTAGAATGATGACTAGGTAAGTAGAGAGAAGAAAGTACATAAGAGAGATATAGGGAAAGTAGAAATGACTAGATTCAGCAATAGATTGGATTGTGGGATGAGTGACCCTGGGAAGGTAAGCATGAAGCTCGGGGTTTTGAGTCTTGAAGCCTTTAGTCCTAAGAAATCCTAGGAGATGAAATGGTTTGGATGGGGAGGATGGAATAATGAATTGTGTTTTGAATATGTTCAGTTTGAGATGTTTAGGGGGCATCTAGTCTAAGATATCCAAAAAGGTAGTTGATGTTTCAGTACTCTATCTCAAGAGCAAGACTAGAGTCCATTATTTAAATCTGGAATTTATCTGTTTAGAGATGATAATTGAATTTGTGAGAACAAGAGCACCAAGTGAAATAGGATAATGGAAGAAGAGAAGAGGACCTGAACCAAGGCCTTAGAGAATAGTCATGGTTAGTGGGCAAGACACGAATGAAGTCCTAGCAAAAACAGGAATGGGTAAGTAGGAGAAGAACCAAGAGCAGTAAATACTCAGAAAGGAGAAAAGTATTCAGACAGAAGCAGTGACAGTGTCAAATACTACAAAAAGAGTCAAAAAGCTCAATAGATTTGATGGTTAAGAGATCATTGTTAACTTTGAAATAAAACAGTTTCAATTGAAGGATGATCTTCAAAGTTAAACTGCAATTACTCACAAACAAAATAAGACCTATAGGATTCTAGTTACTGTGAATGATAAGATTAAAGAGGGAAATGGATGATATAGGATTCTAGTTACTGTGAATGATAAGATTAAAGAGGGAAATGGATGAGTTTGTAGACAGCAAGAGAGAAACTAATAGATAGAAAAAATGAAAGATTAGTGAGTGAGGATGATATAAGAAATAATTTTCTAGAGAAATTAGGAAGGGATGGGATCAAGGATTGAATTTGATAAGGAAAAAGGCCACCTTACTGAGGAAACTAAGATGTGAGATAAGAAGAGGAAATTCTCATCATATACATGGCCTTGGTTTCTTCTCCGTGAAATATAAGACAATATCCTCAGTTGAGAAAGTAATGAAAGGAGTGATTTGGGAGACTTGAGGAAGGATAAGAAGGATTTGAAATAGTTTCTGTAGAGAGTGAGATAATAAAACAGTTAAGAAGGAGTAAAAATGATCACCTTGTTAAACTAAAAGCCTGTGGAGATTAGGCAACATAAATTTGTAGTAGACCTACTCAGAACAGTTTTATGATGTCCTCTAGCTCTGTCCAGCAGTATATAAATGGGAATGAAGACGAATGGTGGCAGTAATCCATGGTTGGGGTTTGGCAGAGCATCAACAGTACAAAACAAAAGAGTGTAGAGCTGAGTTGGTTTGCCAAGGGATCAAGATAGGGAAGGGAGAAGAGTGTAGGAAGGATGAGAGGTGGGACCATTCTCAGGCTTCTGTGCCTAACTGCATTTTGGTCCTGAAATATATCACTTAATAAATGCTTGTTGATTGGTTGCCTATTCAGCTTTCTAGTCAATCCCACACAATATCCCTGCTACGTGCAAAGCCTTGGGCTAATAAGTGCTATAGGGATTGTAGATATAGAGAAGGTCCCTGTCCCATGGAGTTTATAGTGAGATGAGATATGGTATAGCCCAGCCAGCTGGATGGCAGCATGATTTGAATTTATTACAACCACTGAAGCAAAGTCAAAAACTACTGGACCTGGGTAGACAACAAGAGTTTTTATTGCTGTTTTTATTGTTCATTCCCGTGATCTGTGAGTACCACTCTGCTAGCTAGCTCATAGATGCTGCTGATGAAAAAACTTCAGGGGGATTTTTGGAAAAGGACTCAAAGCATGTGCTTTTTCTCTAATCTCTCCTTCTTTAGGATAGATTCAAGCTTGGACTTATCCAGACCGTTTCCCTTATACCATCCCACCCTGAAAAAAGTTTTCCCACAGCCCCAGTTACAATTCACAGAAACTACCGCCACCACCTTGCCCATGACAAGCATATATCAAGATATAAGGTTATTATAGCACATTTTTGTGTAGTCAACCTTCCAGGGGCTCATCTTTTCTTAGCACTAACCACACACTACCAGCACCTCCTCTCCTCTATTGCTTATTTATTCTTCTTTCACTGGGGAAGTCCCAGATAACCATTCATCCCTAAAATGATGCCGTGTTTCTTGCCAAGAAAGGAGAATTGGAGGAAGAAACAGTCCTTCCAGTTTTTCCCTAAAATCATAAAATGTCTTATCAAATGTAAGCCTGTTCTTTCTCAATTTGACTCATTTATGCATTAATTACATCATCCTAACAAAAAATAAAATGCTAGTGGATTCATGATTTCACTGATGTGAGTATTCCCATCATCAATCATTCTATGCAATTCTTTCATTTCCCTCCAAAAAATTCTCCATAAATATCTACTCTAACTCTTGGAGGCTTTCCATTAGGTCTTTCACCAGTTCACAGATCCACTTTAGCCCTTGGGCTCTCCATCTGTTATACTTTTTTCTGAATATATCACCAGGCCACCTCCATTTCTGACAATTTCCTAGAAAAATAGCTTTTGTCCTTTAAGTCCTTTAGAGGCACAGGAATGTAGTACAGGGGCAGCCAGGGGGGACAGTAGATAGAGCTCCAAGTCTGAAGTCAGGAGCACCTGATTTCAAATCCAGCCTCAGACACTAGATGTGTAACTTTGGACAAGTCATCTGACCCCATCTTCAAAATGATCTGGAGAAGGAAATGGCAGACCATGCCAGTACCTTGCCAAGAAAACCCTAAATAGGATTACTAAGAATAAGGCATAAATGAAACAACTAGACCACAACAAAATTAATCTGCAGGTCTACTAAAAGAAAATGTCATATTTTTAATTTCTTTACATCTGACAAGACATATACTGATTAATATAGAAATCATTTATCTTTGCACTTATTATCAAATGGTAATCAGTTTTTAAAAGTTCCCATTCCCTTTGGCTTACTAAAATCATTCTCTTAGTAATAGTGACCTGCACTTCATGAAATTTCCATGAATTCCATGAACTAGAGTTCTTTCACATCCAGTTCTACTGCATGAATGAAAGCAGTACACAACCTTACAGTGCTGGTGCTGGAAAGGACTTAGAATAGAATCTTCTCACTCTCATTTTACAAAAGAGGAAAATGAGACCCAGAATGGGAAAGTGACTTGACACTCAGCTAATCTGTAGCAGAATAGGGAACTCAACTCAGTCCTTTTCCCTCCTTCTGTGATTCTAAACTGCCTCTAAAGACCTTTTTTTAAACTTCTTGACTGAGCACAAGCAGAAAATATAACTGTAATATGAGAAAATATATAGGATCAGTTCTGATTTAAAACGGATTCATTAGCTGTTTATTTTTAATGGCCCTATTTCAGTTTTATCCATTTTAAGTGAGATTTCATTTTGATTTTATTCTGGATTTATTTTAATAAGTATTTAGTGAATAGTCACTTGTCTTCATTGAACTGACAATCATTTGATAGAGACAAGACTAGCACATCTGAAATTATTTTTTCCCAACACAAAGACTACTCATGTAAATCTTGAGTACAATGGATGGTTGGGGAGTGTCTGCTTTAGAGTAGTGTTATCAGGAGTAAGGGCTTCATTGAAGAATTGGAACCTGAAGGATGGATTTAATATTTTGATTCATTTATTTAAAGTCATTTCAAGGCTGTGGCACTCATATTTAATTTCAATCAATTAGCAAATATAAGGAAGAGCCTGAACTGGGTAATGTGAAGGATTCACAAGAAACGGTACAAGATAGCAGTCTAGCTGTCTGTTCCTTATCACATGAATGGTGCAAACAGTAAGTAATATAGAGTAGAGTGGCTTGGGAAGACAAGAAGCATTAATTAAATTTCTTAAGTTCTGAGTGCTAGAGAGAAAAAGAGAAAATATATCATTGTTTCTGAGTTCTAGAAACTTACATTCTCTCAAGGATGGGGATAGGGAGGACACTAATAAGTAAATAAAAAATAATTTGAGCAGTCAAGAAAGGATGAGGACATAAGGACGGAGATCAGGAAAGTGACATTTAAGCTCGTAGGAAGCTAAGAAAAGTCTAAGGGGAAAGGTGGAGACCAAGCACATTCCAGGCATGGGGGACATGTCGCCTTTACAAAGGCTCAGAGGCTGTAGATGGAATTCCAAGTTCAAGAACCAATGGTAGCACAGTTTGACTGGGTCTGAGAGGACTTGAAGGGAAGTAATATTGTGTCAGCTCCTATTATGTGCTGGGCAACAAATGAAGAGATGGCTGGCCTGGACTCCCTCCTTAAATGGAGATTCTGGAAGGAAAGGTCTCCAACTTCTCCAGCCAGAGGGAGGGAGAAGTCCCAGGACTGAAATGACCTGGCAGGATCCCAGAAACATGAGCCAGCTCTGCTCGTATAAGTCTTCCACACCCAGCCTCTAAAGGAAAGAGAGGATGATGACTTCTAATTAGCCACAGCTGTTGCCTTCTGCTCCACAGATTAATTAGCTAACCTTCTTAATTGTGGTGGCTCTAGGTTCTGAAGGATAGGATAGGAGAAGGAAGGTATTCCTCAGAGAAAGTACAGACAGAGATGGAAACGGATGAGACCTAGTCAGGGAACATTAAGTAGGCGTTTGGTTGGAGTGTAATGTTCAGAAAGATGAGTTGCTGGAGATAAGGCTTAAAAGAAAGGCGGGTCCCAATTTCCGCAAGGGCTTGAATGCCAAACTAAGAAATTTGAATGACTTTTGACCAAGTTAGTGACTGTGAAAGCAACATCTTGGGGAAGGTTAGTGTGCAGAAAAAATTGAGTGGGGAAAGACCAGAGGCAGAAAACAATGAGAAGATCATGGTCCCAGCCTGGTGATGAGGGTCTGAACAGAAAGAAGAGACATTACAGAGAAAGAACTGATAAGATGAATTAAATGTAATGAGAGGAAAGTCAAAGATGACTCCGAAGTTTTGAATATGGTCGACTGGAAGACCCATAGAATTAACAGGGAGAGGGGGGAGAGGAGGAGATGGCATTTGGTTTAGATGGGTTGAATTTGAGGTGGGATATCCAAGTGGACAGGAATTTGTGAGAGATGTCAAGGCTAAAGTTTGGAAGTTTCAATACTAGTGTTCTCTTTTAAGAAAAAAATAAGTTCTTAAAGTTTACTGCTATTATTTGTTACTTTGTTGCCTTCACATCCTTTTATCAACCAATCAACCACCATCTGTAATGAATAATCAGAATAAAACAGAAATAAAGGCAGCTCAATAAAATCAACCAGCACACCAGCTATGTGTTGATCAACATCAATGGTATATGCAAAATTCCATACCCACAGTGTTCCACCTATATAATTGAAGATAAGAAAAGTGCGTTCTTTTAGTTTTCTCTGAAGCCAAGCTGGAACATGTGTTCTCTTCACCAGTTTATAATGACCAAGAGATAATGCTATATTCCCCCCTAAAAAAATTGTCACAGGAAGACTTTTATAAATAGTTTTTTAAAGAGGTGCCTGCTGACAGAAAACAAGACTGTTGGCTGTTGAGTTCTTATCCCCAGTTGTCTTAAAAAGGAGAAGTAGAGGTCAGGTACTACTTCAGGTAATATCACAATATTATCACCCTTTGAGGACTTGAACTTACCAATTGTCTGCAAATAGGTAGCCTCTGTCTGTCTAATATGCTGAATGAACATCCCAAGACTCTATGTGGTGATTTGAGCAGAGACAAATGTAATAAACCTCCAAAATTTATTTCACTTCTTGATTCAAAAATCTTCAATGGCTTTTGACTGCCTACTAAGCAAAGTTCAAAAACCTTTGTCTGGCATTCAAAACTCTTTAAAATTTGGTCCCACCAAAACTGGGACACTGATGCATGTTTGGTGGATCCAACCATTCTGGAGAGCAATTTGGAACTATGCTCAAAAAGTTATCAAATTGTGCTTACCTTTTGACCCAGTAGTGTTACTACTGGGCCTGTATCCCAAAGAGATCTTAAAGAAGGGAAAGGGACCCACATGTGCAAAAGTGTTTGTGGCAGCCCTTTTTGTAGTGGCCACAAACTGGAAACTGAGGGGATGCCCATCAATTGGAGAATGGCTGAATAAATTGTGGTATATGAATGTTATGGAATATTATTGTTCTGTAAGAAATGATGCAGGATGATTTCAGAGAGACTTACATGAACTGATTCTGAGTGAAATGAGCAGAACCAGGAGATCATTATACACTTCAACAACAATACTATATGATGATCAATTCTGATGGACATGGCTCTCTTCAACAATGAGAGGATCCAAATCAGTTCCTTATCAGTAATGAACAGAACCAGCTACACCCAGCAAAAGAACACTGGAAATGAGTGTGGACCACAACATAACATTTACACTCTTTCTGTTATTATTTGCTTGCATTTTTGTTTTTCTTCCCAGGTTATTTTTGCTTTCTTTCTAAAACCGATTTTTCTTGTGCGGCAAAATAACTGTATAAATATGTGTGTATGTATACATATATGTATATATATATATACACATTGTATTTAACATATATTTTAACATATTTAACATGTATGGGACTCCCTGCCTTAGGGGAGGGGATAGAGAGAAGGAGGAGAAAAGTTGGAACAGAAGTTTTTGCAAGGGTCAGTGTTGAAAAATTACCCATGCGTATGTTTTGTCAGTAAAAAGCTATAATAAGAAAAAAATTTGGTCCCACAATAAAAAGGAGGGTGCAGTAAAGAGAAAAAAGAAGAGCAGGAGGAGGAATGAAAAGCAGAGAAAGCACAAGAAAACACTCCCTGTGGCCTTAGATTGTTTTAATGTAGTAGATTGTTTGTCTTTAATGTAACCATCAAAGAGAATGTCTGCATTTGATGGATGACATCAATGGAGGAAAAACTCCAAAAGACATCACTCCCCAAGTTGTTCCTCCTTTCTCCCGTTCCTAGCTCTGGTTTAGAATTGTTTAACTGGAATACTCTAGCTTTAGCTTGTGCTCTTCTTTTACAGTTTTTGAGGAGCCAGAAGATCCAAGCAACAGGTCATTTTTTTCTGAAATCATCTCTTCAATTTCTGATGTGAAGTTCAGTCATAGCGGAAGGTACATTATGACCAGGGATTATCTGACCGTCAAAGTTTGGGACCTCAACATGGAAAATCGGCCCATTGAGACTTACCAGGTACAGTACTGGGTTAATCACTCAGGGATTGGATGAGCCCTCATAACACAAAAGAAATATAAGATGTAGGATTTATCGTCAAGAAGCTTACAGTCTGGACTTCCATTACCTCCTAGTTGTTCCATCTGTTTAAGGCCAAATATAATTAACTGCTATATTACGTGGACCTCCTATAGTGCCCGAGGATTCCTAGAAGACAGAGCTTAGTATAAATTGTAAGAGCGAAGGGTGTCTCTCATGAACAGAAAGAAATAGGTGTTGGCTTGAAATTTGTGGTATTTGAAGGGATGGGAATGCATTCTAAGAAGGGCACTGAAGGTAAGCAAAGGCACAGAGATATGATGAGTGTGGCGTGTACCCTGACATTTGGAATCAGAGGTATTTTCAGAGTCTTAAGAACTAGAAGGAAAAAAATAAAGAAAAAGTATATGAGAAATATGAAAGAGACAGAAACATGAAACAATAGGGAATAAAGCAAGGTAAACATGCACACATCTAGGAGTCAGCCATATAAAATATATTACTTGACATTTGTTTTTCTACTAGAAATAATCAAGTCATTGAGAATGGAGCACAAATAAAATCCTATTTATACAAATATGCATTGAAGAGCTCTCTAAGTGAAGTTCAGATCAGGGAAATAAATGCCAAATGCCTCTTGGGAACAAACCCAAGACAAAGCCCAGTAGTTCTTAAGCTCCAGGACTGAAGGAGAGGGGCAAGGAAACCAAACAATTCATTATATATAAGCAAATGTAATCCTATGGCATTAGAGACATCTTCACAGTCTTAACAATTTGAGATTATAGCCCTATTAATGAACTAAGAATAAATGGAGGATAATTCTACAAGAGAACTGAGAATGATATCTAGGGAAAGAAACATTGAACAATAGAGGAGGAAGAAAGCTGGAGTTATCAGGAAGCATGGTATAGTAGGACTAATCTACAATTCTGAAAGTCCTGGGTTCAGATTCTTTCTCAAAAACTTAAGCTGTATCATGGTGAGCAAATCACTTAATCCCTCAAAACGAATTCTTCATCAACAAAAATGAGGGAGATGATCTACATCAATACTGTCAAACTCAAAATAGAAATAGAACTAATCCATATATAAGGATCCCTGGGGGATATATTGACAGCTTTAAAATATAATATTATCTATGTTTTTATTTTATTTGTTTTTTTGTCAAATAATTCTCAATTACATTTTAATCTAGTCCTGGCTATACTTAGGAGTACTGTAGGCCACAAGTAGACTAGTTTGATACCTCTGGCCTCTAAAGTTTTTTCAGATCTTTTTCACATTTACACTATGAGGGTTAGGAGGCAATGTGGAGTAATTGATAAGAGTGCTACATTTATAATCAGGAAGACCTAAGTTCAAATCACTTGCTTACTTTCTGACTTGGGGAAAATCACTTAACTAACCAGTATGAGTCTCAGTTTCTTCATTAATAAAATGAGATAGTTGGGTTAAATGACTTCAAATGTCCATTCCAGCTTTCAAATTTTGATCATGAGTTTAACCCAATAAATATCTGCCCCAAGTCACTATCCCAAGCAACTTCCCAACCAAATTTCTGTCATGGCACTATTTCTCTCACAGAGCCACCTTCTTGCCTCACTCCAAATGAAAATATTCCTGGAGTCAGGACAGCTCTTAGGCACTGCCTTCCATCCTTCATTGGGTCACTTTAACTAGTGCTAGGGGGGAACTTGGGTATTTTCCCCTACTCCATGTGTGAGGAAATGAGAAGCTGAGCATGTTCCCTAGCCACTGAACTGGAGACAGCTTGTGCTTTAGGGCATGGGTTCAGAGTGGGCCAAGTGCTTAACAGAGCTTGACCTTTAATGGTTTTGATTATTTTTTATACAAGACTAACCTGAAGGGGAAAGGGAAAATCTGGGGAAGCTGCTTTCAAGTGTTTCATGGCAGTTTCATGTTGGTCTTTTTACCCCCTGTTTAATAGGTCAATATTAGCCATTTGGAAATTCAGTATTAATGGCCCCACACTTCATTCACCATCTGGTCATTTAGCAAACCTATAGCAATTGTTCTGAAGAAGATAAAAAATTAGAGAAAGCTGTGGTTTAAAGCTCACATTTCCTTCCCTCCTGGGCCTTATAATAGAATAAAGAGATATGCTACAAACATAATAAATTATGCTGTACAATTATATAATAAATGCATTAGAGGGGTATAGAACAAAATGCTAATTAAGGTGGAAGGTCATTACTGACCATCCCTGTGACCAGCACTCTGACAAGTCCAAAACCTAGAATCTGTGCTTACAAGTTCATTGATCTTCCTCAAAGGCCGTCTCTACAGAACTCATACTGGCATTTAAATTGTTGTCAAATAAATCTGATTATTGAACACCTATGTTTAGTACTGAGAGAAGTAAAAAACCTGGCCTCTTCCCTCAAAGAGTTTATATTCTAATTGAAGAGGGAGAATAGATATACATTTATGTCAAATTAACAATCCAAGACAATCAAGTACCAAGGTAGGTGATCTAGATGCTAAATGCTCCATAAATCGAGAGGAAGAGAGGGAAAGAATTGGGGGGTTGAAGGGAGAACCATTGTGGAGAAGATTATAACTGACTTGGACAGGATTAACTGGATGAAGAGGAAAGGGAAGGACAGGAAATGTAGCAATTCCACTAAATATAACAAATATAAACTAACTACAATGAGCAATATTGTGTGGTAAACTATGGTCTCTACAAAGATAAAACAAAAGTCTACACTCAAAAGGAATTTACATTCTACTGGAGCATGAACAATAGATTTGGAAAATAATATATAAATCAACATAGCTAGCTAGAATCATGTTCCAGCGGAGAAGAGGGAATTGGACGCCAGGCTGAGAAATTTGGATTTTATCCTATAGACTGTGGAGAGTGATTAAAAATTATTAACTGGGGGAATGGTTGAATTAAATCACTATTTGGAAGGAAGATGAGATTGATGTCAAATATACAAGATGGATTAGAGGCAGTGAGATCAACTTAGGGCTTTTACAATAATTAAGAGATAAAGTAGTGAAAGCTGACTAGTAACAATAGTGGAAGTAAATGGATGTAAGATCATTTGGAATCTAAGTATTTGGGGACTTTTGCCCAGAAGCTAATAACAGAGGATCCTTATTTAGAATTCACCAACTCTTAATTGTCTGGGTTCTTCTCTGACATTATTTATGTTGAGAGGTCACAAGACCATGCCATTAACAACAAAAAACAAAAGGGGCAAGCAGCCAAATCCATGACAAAGCATGTTCTCATTCCTAAAATAACCTGTGGGTGTTTTACCTTGACGTACTCTCTCTTTCCCATCTCAATTATCTTTCCCCACTTTACATATATTTCTTTGGCTTTACTTAAATTCACTGTCCCAAGACCTAGATACTTCAAGGAGAAACATAAAACCCAAACATAAAACTGCCTTGGGCAACCATCTACACATCCAGAGTTCATCCTTGGTACTCACAGACCATCTGGAGGGTAGTAGTGACATAGCAAAACAAATGACTATAATTTTCTGGTACACACCTTTATCTTGTAGACCTTGCATACATCTGTCTTCTTCCATAAAGTAAATACTGTCTCCTAATTTTCAGTGATAGAGGAGAGCACCTCAGGTTTTTCATCTGACATAAAACAAAGATAATATTATTCCCCACAATCATGAGTACCACCACCATCCCTTGAAATGAAGAATCAGCAAATTGAGTAACACTGGAAATGTCCACTGACATACTCATAAAAATGAAAATTAGTTCACTGGCTTATTCCTTTCTTTCTCTTCCCACAGGTTCATGACTACCTCCGCAGCAAGTTGTGTTCTCTCTATGAAAATGACTGCATTTTCGATAAATTTGAATGTGTGTGGAATGGATCAGACAGGTGAGAAACACAATAAAGAACCTCTTTGTCCTCAGTTGTCTAAGGTGGGAATTGGACAGTGTATGGCAAAAAGAAAAAAAAAATGTTGACTTCTAGTTGGCCAGATCCATAGCATGGATCACATCTAATGGGTAGCCTAAATGATGATCTGTGTCCTAGAAAGCAGAGATACTAAGAATGAAATATAGTCCCATAAGATACCTTTTTTACTCAAGGATAGAAACTTCCTATCATAGAAGGAATAATTAATACTCCTGGCTCCTGGTATTTTTTTTACTCTAATCCAATCCAATACTCAAATTTAATCAAAACTACCTACTAGTTCAAGCCACTGTGTCAGATACAGGGACTACCAAGACAAAAAGAAAAGCAGTCCCTGCCCTCAAGAAGTTTATATTCTACAAAGGCATTTTTTAAAAAATACAAGACCAATATAAAGAGAATATATTTCCTTAGGCCTCAGCTTCTTCATCAATAAAATAAGCGGGGTGGATTAAATACCCTCTGAATACACTTCTAGCTACAGAGCTAAGATCCTATAATTCAATAATACTCTAAGCTTATAATTATTTAGGAAAAATAAACAGAAAATAAATACATCTTATAAGCTCTGTCCATCTTCAGGGCCAAGTCTGCCAGAATTAACATGAATTGAAAAACGAAATCATCTCTGCCAAAAATTCAGTCCTGACAGCTAGTTTTTCATTGTTATTACATTTCGGTGGTTCATTTTTAGCTTTAAAATTACCAAAGTCAGCATAGTCTAAGGAACATAGTTTAAGAGATGGCTTTCAGTCAGAAAAAAAAAATTGTTGTTCCTTTTCTCCCTCTGATGAATCCTGATTGTTTGACCTAGGGCAAATCACTTAACCTTTCAGTGTTCTCATAAACCTTCTTAAAATTTTAAATTGAAGAGCAGCTGCTAGCCAGCTTGGATAAAGGAAATTTCCTCACTCCGAGTTACCTACAGTAATAAAATTATAGGCCTATTTTCCACCCTCCCTCCACCCCCCCTGCAAAAAAATACAGATAATTTTTCCAAATTTCCTAAGTAAACAACTCCCATATCATAACAGGTTACCTACTACCTTTGTACCAATAACAAAGAGCAGGATTAATTAGCTTCTGTTTCTACACTGTCTGACAAAGGGCAATGTTTGCAAGTGTTTTATGAAATACCATTATTGTCACTAGCATTGAGAATCAAATGTTTAACTCAATTTTCTTTCTGCTGTCTGGTAGGTTTTCTCTGATATGCAAATGAATGTTCTCAAATATTTTTAAAAAGTGATCAGAATGAATTCTAATTGTAATTCTGCTACTAATAATAAATAAAACTGGGAAATCACTTTTCTCTTGCCGGTTTCTTCATCTATAAAATGAAGGGATTAGATTAGAAGATCTCTCAGGTCTCCAATTCTACCGGTAAAGTGTGGGTTCCATGAAGGCAGAAATTATAGCAGTTGTTTTGTTTGTAATTTTTTAAAATGACACAGCAGAAGAATTAGATTTATATGAACAAATTAAAACAGAACAAAGCTGAAGAGGAAACGTCTACACAGTCAAAAACAGCAGATCAAAATGTAAATGATTTTACAAGCAACCAATTAATCATATAATTTAAACCAAAAAGCATGAAGTACCTGTTCTGTTAAAAATTTTGTTGTGCTAGACACTAGGGAAACAAAGACAAAACAACTGATACAGCTCCTGCCTTCCAGAAGCCCCAAGGCTTTAACCTAAGAGTTGCTGAGTTTAAAACTTGTTCTCTATACTACATGACGCTGCTTCCTGTTGTATTAATAATATAAACAATAAGAAAAATATATGTATTCTTTTCTCATAGATTGAAGGGAAAAAGTATTTCTTGATAAGTTGCTACCCAAATATTTCTTACATTTTTTTCATCATAAAATATATTTCCTTATAAAGATTGTTGACAGTGACAAGACCTTTCCCATTGCCCACTTAAGTATATTTCTAACTTGTTTGAATAAGTCAAGTTAACAAACGGTTGAAGTAACTTCTTTTTCATCATTACTTTTTCTCCTATTATAATACTGATGTTGACCTTTGTCCCAAAAATTAGTTGTTTATTTAACAAAAAATCCAGATCTTTCAGATTAGGTAAACATGGATGACTTCATAGTTTGACTTAGGCAGCATGTAAATTCATAATCAAATTTGCAAAAAAAAATAATATTTTTTAAAATTTGGGATTATTTATTATTCATAAATATCAGTCAATTCAGGACCCGATAACCAGATGTCTAACACAATAAAAATCAGCCATTCTAAAGCCATTTAACAATGATCAGTATAGCAAATCCTTCAACAAACCCATCCTTGCCTTTCTTTCCATAAAACCACCAAGGTAGAAGATTATCAAGGGATAGAACAGCAATGGGTGTGGTGATGGTCCCAATTCACCATGTACAACTAATCCCTCTCTCCCCTCACACTTTGCAGTGTCATCATGACTGGATCCTACAACAACTTCTTCAGGATGTTTGATCGAAATACGAAGCGTGATGTCACCCTGGAGGCTTCCAGGGAAAACAGCAAGCCCAGGGCCATCTTGAAACCCCGCAAAGTATGTGTAGGTGGCAAACGGAGAAAAGATGAGATCAGCGTGGACAGTCTGGACTTTAGCAAAAAGATCTTACATACAGCTTGGCATCCTTCAGAAAATATTATAGCAGTGGCGGCTACAAATAACCTATATATATTCCAGGACAAGGTTAACTAGGAGGACAAGTTATACTTAATAAGCTTACATACTGAATACTAGTCAAACAAGTTTTTAAATATTTCTTTGGGTTTTCATTTTATTCATTGACTTTAATTTTCCTATGCAGGAAACAATTGGATAGAAGAAAAGCAGTCCAAAGGCCCCCAAAGTCCCCAATTTTAAGAAACTGTGTTGGCAAATCCAACAAATAGGTTCAGAATACTTTTGTTTAGAATTGAGAGCTGCCAGGTAAACCAGAACCCTTCCATAGTTGACTTGAATTTCTGATTCTTTTATTATGCAGTTCTCTCTGGTGAGTCCAGTGTTTTGTTTCTAGGTGTCTGCTGAGGTGAAATGAGGTTGTCTGTAGTATTTAAGGGGGGGAGGGGGAAGATAAGATTTTTTTTAATTAAGCAATTCCATTTGATTGAAAAATAAACACTGTTTACTCTACTTTTGGATAAAAATCTGTTTGCTTCCTAGAAAACCAGAATTGCTTTCCCCCTCATTTAAAAAAAAAATTCTTTTTTGTTGTTGCTGTTCCAAATATACATATATATATATACATATTTTTACTTTTTATGAGACTCTGCAGGCAGATGTTCAGGACCAAGGTTAGAGTTTGGTTAAAAGTTGTATGTACACTAAGGCTCCTTACATTTCTCTGTTACAACCCCAGGAAGATTTGGTTCTAGATATGCTTCTGTGCTTTGGTGAATTAGTAGAAAACACTTAAAAGAGAATTTCCAAAGTCTGCCATGATAAACTTATAGGGGCCTGGACTCTACCCTCTTTTATTTAATTTTACTTTTTTCTCTGTCTGCTTCTTTTAAGTAATTATTTATTTATTTACTTATTCATTCCTTTAATGAAAGCCTAAAGACAAAAAAAAAAGTTGCTGCTTATATTTTGACATTCCAAATGAGGGATCATCCCTTTCCAGAGTGTCCCAAATTGGAAACTGACACTCAAGAATTCTCCTTATTCCCCCACTTCTTCCCTCAGATATTAGAGCCAACAGAGTAACAAAGCCCAGTTGATGCTGGAATAAGATTAATCAATTTTAAAAGGCCATTTTCTGAAAGCTAATTGGAATTTGCAACACCCCCAAAAGCTTACTCTTTTCCTTTCCAAGGTGAAAACCCATGAGGTTGGACTACTTCTCCTAGTGTAAAAACTGTGCATGAAAGGAACAAACTGTCTGTGAAATCCACCGGAATCTGCTAAGATTGTCTAATCCTTCAATGCCTCCTACTCAATTGGGGTTTCTGACTTGTGACCCTTCCTGAGAAATGCCACTGATATCCCCCTAAAGTACCTCAGGGAGTACAACTCAATGAATTCAAAGGATTTCTGGCTCCTGGGAGAGTTCCCACAAACACACCAGGGCCTGGATTTCACAGTAGCTGCAGTATTTGCTCAGGTGCTGGCCACTCACTCAACCTTTCATAGACCATCTAACCTGCCACCTGAGAGAAGAAAGGTGGGTCAGGACAGACCTCATGGGCGGCGATCGTTAAAGGCGGGTTTTCATTGGTATGTGGCTTTCCATAGAGCCAGAAAAATCACAACTTTCAGGGTTGACATTGAAGGGAACATTGCCAGGACTGGGGAATAAGGGGAAATAGCAGAAGTCCATCCTATTTTCCCAGTGTCTTTTTTGTTTTACCTTGTATCAAAAGCCTGTTCTGTAACACCCCAAGTAAAATTCTCTCAGTTGTCCTCTTAGCTTGTTGTGTGGACTTTCTCCTTGTCATCCTTGTTCAGTTCATTAGGATGTTTTGCCTAGAGCGCCAAAACTTCAATCAAAATGTGGGGAGAGAACATGTTAGCCAGTAACCACTATATATCGTGTTAAAATATATATTGTACTACTTTGTACCCAGAATCAAAGGATGTGGACTAGATACACTTTAAGGTCCCATATAAGTCTGTGACTACAAAATAAGCCAGACATCTCTAGTGCTTTTCAAAATTGTTTTAAAAGGTTCCCCATCACCTTGGATTTTCAACCCTACCCTATCCCCTCATACATCTTGTCAATTATCACTGACTTCCTAAAATAATTTAGTCCTTTGACATTCATTTATCTATGAGTTTTCTATATGAATTTTCATGGGTTTTTCCATATGATCTGTCAGTCTTATCCATGGAAGGATCCTTCCATGTTTTCAGTTTGGAAAGGAGGAGGCAGGAAACTTCTTGAGATATCACATTTTCTTATGACCAGATACAAAAAAAGTAATATTTATCCAACTAGATAGGAGTTGGAATTTTACTGAAACTCAAAGTTGTGATGTTTGAGCATCGGAGGGCCAGCTGACTGAACTGCTAAAAGGAAATTAAAAGTGTGGTGCTGTGAGCAGCATAAAGGGCAATTAGAGGACCCTGTAAGAAAAGCTGAGGGTAACTGGGTTCCAGGGGTAAGGAGGAGGAACACTGACACAGTCTGCCAGAGGCACGTTCAAAGGAAATCTCCAAGCAGTGATGGAGAAAGATCAGAGGATCATCGTGAGCCAAGAGACTCCAAGAAAGAGAAACCAACTTAGTTAACACAGAGTGTGTGTCCCAGACCTGATGTATTACTATCTCTGAAGTGGTTAGTCTACTGGGACCCCACCAAGCATGCAAAAAGGTTGACAGCTTACAATCAATACTGGGAGCACTGATGCAGGAAGCAACATTATCACATCCAAGATATTACCCCACAGCCCAGCATCGGCACTAAATATCTCCCATAACGAGACTATGGGAAGTGACAAGGGCCATTATTCTCAGCCTACAATCTTCCCTTGCAGAAAGAGAGGAGCTGCAAATGTCCCATCAGATTTCCTTGTGGGAAGGAGCTTTGGCTTCCCACAGTAATCTCCCTTTAAGAGTCAAGCGTGTGCTTAATATAGCAAGATGGGGGTGGAGAGGAGACTGGCGGTTTCATTTGTTCTGGAGCCCCTGTTGCAAGAGGAGAGACCCCCCCATTGGCTGACAGTTGGTACATCAACAATTTTCAGCTAGGGTTGGAAGGGAAGTGGTGGGGGCGGGGAGGCCAATTTTATTCTATGCTTTCCAACTCATTCTAATAAAGAAACTGCCTTTCCCCAGTTTGGTTGTCTTCAGGCTGTCTGGCTGCTGCATAATCAAAAGTCATATTTCATCTAAGCCAGGGAATTCCAGCTCCACATGTGGAGAGCTTATATTCATCCTGAATCTATCGGATGGAATAGCTCAAAATTACTGTTGCATGTGAAATGCATTTTGCTTGGTAGAGGAAGGTTCGTTAATTCTTACCATTTGCCGGCCACACGCTCCTAATTCTATGCCTAAGGGATGCGGAGGAATTGTTCCTTTGTGGGAACAGGAGGAGAAGGCCAGGGTTGGAACACTAGGGTCCTCTTTTTTTTTCTTAATCTCAGCTGCTGATTTGCAACACCAGACTCCATTTCATGAGGCCTCCTTCCCTTCCTGAGAAGATGGGGAAAATAGCACTTATTAGTCCCTTTGAAGAACTGGAAAGGTTAATTAGCTGATGTTTTCAGTGCCTCCCGCTGGAAGACTCAGTTGAACCACAAAGAGGTTATTCTTTCCTTGAAGATCAAGGCCCACTGGAAAAAATTCACTCTCTGTCCATCATTCTCATCACTACCACCGCCATTCCCAAACCCGTTCAAAGCTGAGCTCTTTTTAAAAGCATAAACCACTCCCGCACTGAGAGGGTATGTGGGACTTCAGGAGCAGAAGGGGCTCCAAAGAACTAATTGCTTTGATCAGGATGGTGATGGTTAATTTAACTTCAGACTTTATCCCCAGGCATTGTCCCACTGTGTTCAGAGGGAGACAAGGAGGGGGTCTGAATGAAGCAGGTTTAGGTTTCCTGGTTCTCTAACTCTGATTGATTCTGCTTGATTAATAGGATGAGATGGGGAAAAGGCCTAAACATCCCACTAATGGATTCAACTCGCATGTAGAATCATATCTGAATTCATGAGCCTAGACATGATTCATAAAAGGCCAGGCTTAGTGTCAGAAGATCTGCATTCAAGTCCTGTTTCTGTCACCTTCCAGGCTGTATCACTAAGAAAATCACTGAACCTCTGAGTGTTCCCAGACAGTTCTCTAAGACTGGTTTATACAGATAGGTTGTAAGTCTGCATTAGTGAACGTGATCTTCACCCTGGGAGTTTTCTATATGGAAGAAATCAGAGGCCCAAACCATTGTTCTTCCTCCCACAGAAATATTCCCCGAGAGAGAGGTAGCTTCTTTATGTGCTCCTAAAATAAAGCCTGGGTAGATTTTATCTTTTTAAATGAGTGCTTTCTATCTGGACTGGGAATGTATTGGCAATTGCACCGGCCTGATGGTAATAAAGTCATATGCTTGCAAGAAGATCATAATAGCTTCATTTTTCATGAACATGTTAATATGACTCACAGTCATGTCAGGATGTTTGTATGAAATAATGGTAATTAAAATGAATGGTGTCACTATCTATTGCAGAGACATTTTTACATTGTTTATCTCTCTTCCTTCATCTTCCTTCTCTCCACAACCCTGTAATCCAGGGAGAACAGAAATCATTTTGCAGCTAAGACCCAGGTGATTTACCCAATATTATACTGCAAGTTAATGGCAGAGCTGAGAGTAGAATTCAAGTTTGCTGGGTTCTATTCTGATGTTCCTTCACCAATGCCAGATAGATACAAGGTCAAGCCTGCACTAGGGATTATTCTAAAATGTGCAAAAGTCCTGGAAACAGGGCCAGAAGTACTGTGCTTTGCTGTCATTTTCCAGGAAAGATAAGTATTTTGACTGTCAAACAAAAGTTAGTAGGATATTTAAAGCATCAGACTGATGCAAGCAAATCAGAGCAAAGTAAACCATAGGTTTTCAAGAAAAGGAAAGGAAGCAAGGAAGGAAGAGAGGGAAGGAAAGAGGGAGGGAGGGAGGGAAGGAAGGAAGGAAGGAAGGAAGGAAGGAAGGAAGGAAGGAAGGAAGGAAGGAAGGAAGGAAGGAAGGAAGGAAGGAAGGAAGGAAGAAGGAAGGAAGGAAAGGAAGGAAGGAAGGAAGGAAGGAAGGAAGGAAGGAAGGAAGGAAGGAAAAAAGGAAAGGAAGGAAGGGAAGGAAGGAAGAAAAGAAGGAAGGAAGGAAAGAAGGAAGGAAGGGAAGGAAAGAAGGAAGGGAAGGAAGGAAGGGAAGGAAAGAAGAGAAGGAAGGAAAGGAAGGAAGGAAGGAAGGGAAGGAAGGAAAGGAAGGAAGGAAGGGAAGGAAGGAAAGGAAGGAAGGAAGGAAAGGAAGGAAAGAAGGAAGGAAGAAGGGAAAGTAAAGGGAAGAAGTGCCCAGCACTTATTAGGCAATGGAGATACAAAGAAAGGGAAAAGAGAGTTTCATTCTTAGAAAGCTCACAGTTCAATAGGGTAAACATGCAAACATCTATGTAGAAACAAGCCATATACAAAATAGATTAGGAATAGTCTTCGAAGAGAAGGCACTAAGAACAAGGAGAACTGGGAAAGACTTCTTGCTAGGTAGGACTCTAGTTAAGATACTACTCACTGCATTTTAAGAGCCATCAATTCAGCCCCTACAATTCTTAGATGTTGGATTAATACTATAAGGAAAACTTGGGTAGAGAAATTATAGTGTGTTAAACCACATTTCAGTTCTGTTCAAGAAATATCTATTTTGCATCTATTAAATGTAGGTCACTATTATAATAGGTACTGGGGATTTTAGAAAAGGACAAAACTTATAAAAGACTATTAAGATAATAAGGAAACAAGAAAATAAGCATTTATTAAATATGTTGCATATATGCTTGTACTTTATTGCTGTTCAGTCATTTCATCTGTCTCTTTGTAACTCTATTTGGAGTTTTCTTGGCAAAGATACTCGAGTGGTTTGACATTTCCTTCTCCAACATGCTCCCATTTTATAGAGGAGAAATCAAGGCAAATGATGTTAAGTGATCTGACCAGGGTCACTCAGCTAGTAAGTATCTGAAGTCAGATTGAACAGATCTTCCTGATTTCAGACCTAGCTCATTAACCCCCTGCTGTATCTCTTAGCTAGCCTTACCATATATATACACAAATAAATAAACTCAAAGTAACTTGAGGAAGAAAAGAATGCTATTAATAGAGAAAAGATCATAGAAAGCTTCATGGGGAGATGGCATTGGAACTGAATCTTTAAGAAGGCTAAAGATCATGACAAGTGGAGAGGAAGGCATGGTACATTGCAGATATTGGAGCCAGCAAATTGTGCTGATGACCAGTAGGTATGTTTAAAAACCAACTTTCAAAAAACCCACTGGTATGTTTAACAACCAGCTCCTCCCTCCCCCCAAAATGTGCCCATGACACACTTTTAAATTTATCTGCATCATTAATATTTTCTTTATCATTTTGTCTAGACAATCAACAAAACAATAAAGCTTTCATTTATAATATTTGTGTCCCCAGCACATATCTTGGACCAGTTTATAATGAATGTATGAAGTTATGTTCCAAACAAGTTGCAATGATCGGTGTTTCACATATGCAACATTCCATTCTCACTTTGAGAGATAGTAGGTTGTCCCCCATTGCTAGAATGTCTCACTTCCAACCTTGGGAGTCCCAGCTCCCTTCAAGATATAGCTCAACTGTCACCTCATTCATGAGTCCTTTACCTGTTTCCCCAATTGTTGGTGTCCTTTCACCTCTCCCCCATTGCATTGTATTTATTTGCATTGATGTTATTTCCACCTAGTAAAATGTGACCTCCTTGAGAGCAGAGACTGTTTTGGTCCACCTATCCTCACACACTGGTACAGAGTGGGTATTTAATAAAACCTTAATGGAATTGATTGTGAGGCATGGGAAACACTGGCACGGGACCACTTAGTATGGTGTGCCCACATCAAAAAAGTACTATGTTCTATAAGCAAAGCAGAATTGCAGTAACTCAAAAGAAATGTGGGATGTGCAGACTTATAGATGTCTCCATTCCAAATGTTAATGTTTACTATTTGTGTCCAATTTGGGATATTACAAGATGAGTTCAAGAAATGATGGTCTAATTTGAACTCAAACCTAGTAAATGAAGGAAGGTAATGTGAAATAAGACCAGAAAAGTATCATGAGGACAGATGGCAGAAAATATTAAATATAAGAATGAAACATTTGTATTTTTCCCTAGAGGGAATAAGGAGCCACTGAAGATTTTTTGAGCAAGAAAGCAACATGTTCAGATGTATGTCTCAGGAAAACAATCAGCTGTGTGGAGGATAAACTGGAAAAAAGAAAGACTGGAATCAGAGAAGCCAATAAGCTGAAGGGATTATGAGGATGTGAACTATGTTGTTGTCATTGTGAATACAGAGAAGAAGACTAATATAGAAAATACTTTGGAGAAAGAAATAATGGGACTTGACAAAATGAAATTGAGAAGCTAAGAAAGAAGATGGCACTAAGAAAGCCAATGAAATTACAAAGCAAGGTGACTAGATGAAAGGTGGTACCCTTAACAGATGTAGGAAAGTTTAGAGAAATATCAGGTTCAAGAGGGGAGTTCTGTTTTGCATATGCCAATGGAAGATGTCAAGTGGATTATGCAGGTGAAGTCTAGTAGGCAGCTGGCAACACAGAATGAAAGTTTTTGAGAAATATCAGGGGGTTCAGTATATAAATTTAGGAATCATCTAAGTAAGGAACTGAATCCATGAAAACTGAGTAGCTTGGAGTACAGAATAGAGTAATATACAGTAACCCCAGTAGAGTCCAGGATACAAAGTTCAGGAGTCCCGAAATTGCAGTTCCTTCCATTCCCCACCCCAGATCACTTATCCTGTATCACTGGTGCTATTTCTAGCCCAGGTCCCACAATCTTAAAAATGAAGAGCAACTCTTATGGAAAAGGGGCCCACCATCCCAACACTAACTACTGACCAACTGCCATTGGGAGGCAGATAAGTCCAGCCCTGCTAATTACTTAATTCTATGTGCATTACCTCTGCAGATGTCATAGACCCTCCTCAAGAGTTATAGATACTGAACACTTGGGTAAGAAAGTTCTTACACCAAAGTCCTTGGTATTCTAAAATGGTTCACTAGCAGAAATAGGTATGGTTTTATCAGTGAAAATTACATTAAAGAAAATATACTACCAATATTTTCTTCACTGTTACACCCTAAATATCCCTTGGTACTTGTAGCTTAAACCTCCTGCCTATGTTATTTCTCCCTATTAGAATGTGAGCTTTTTGAGAGCAAGGATTGTCTTGATTTTCCATACATATTCTCAGTACTTAGTACCATGCTAGGCATTATGGCAAGTGCTTAATAAATGCTTTTTCATTCATCTAATAAACATAGAAAAATAGAATAGGGTCAGTCTATGAAAGGTTTTAAAAACCAGAGGAGCCCTTAAGTTTATTGAGTGGAAAATGGTCAGGTCCAGGTTAAGCAAAATCACTTTAACAACAGTGTAGAATATGGACTAGAGTATGAAAATACTTGGGACAGAGAGACCAATTAGGAAGCTGTTGCAGTCGTGTAGACAAGAGGTGATGAGGGCCCAAGCTAAAGTGGTAGCTGTGTGAATTGAGACAGGATTTGAATGTAAAAAAGAGTTATAGAGCTAGAAATGGCAAGAATTAGCAGTTGACCAGATACATGGATTAAGAAAGAGTAAGTAAGAGAAAGGAGAGACAGTTGGCTGCTGCAATGGATAGAGCACCAGCCCTGAAGTCAGGAGGACCTGAGTTCAAATCTGACCTCAGACACTTTACACTTCCTAACTGTGTGACGCTGGGCAAGTCACTTTAACCCAATTGCCTCAGGGGGAAGAGAAATTAAGAATGGCACTTTGGGTACAAATCTAAGACATGGGAAGAGTAGAAGAATAAGAAAATTTGCAAGAAGAGGAAAGGAGCTGGAGAGAAAGATATTCTGACTTTGGAATGTTTCCATTATATCCAGTTTTAAACATCCAATATATAGTTGATAATGGGAGATTGAAACTGAGGAAAAAGATAAGGACTGGATATATAGATCTTTGAGTAATTGATATAGAGATGATACATTCACAAAAATTGATGAAGGCACCAAGAGAGATTATAGAGAGAGAAAGGAAGAGAGCCTGGAGCAAAGGCTTGGGAAATACAGTTACAGAGTATGATAAGGATGATAAAGTAACATTTACAGATGAGGAAACAGCCTCAAAGAGATCAGGTAAACTTCCAAAGTTTCACAGAATACACCAAGAATCTGAATTCAAATCTTCAGATTCCAAATCCTGAAGTCTTTGTACCAAATCACACTACTTTCCATGACAACATGATGGAATGGCAAGGTTGAGTGAGATATTGTTATTGTATGATGTCAATGATGAGAAAGACCTCATGTTTGTAGTTGGGGTGTAAGAAACAAATGTCCAGAAAAAAATAGGAAGACAGGGGATCTAGGACACAAGTAAAAGAATTGACTGGCAAGATGAGCCACCTCTTCTCACTTCTAAGAAGAGAGCAAAGAAAGAGGGCACTTGATGTCTCTACCTTGCCAAGGTAAATGGTCTGTTTTGAGATATGGTTTCAGGGAAAGGAGGAAGCTCATGTCTGATGAGCTCAATTTTCTCAATAAAATATGAGGCAAGATCTTCTTTAAAGAGACTTTAATTTCTTTAAATTCTTAAAAGGAATTTATTGATGGTTTGAGAAGAGAGAGGAGAAAAGGAATAAATTTATTAAGTGCCTACTATATGCCACACATTGTACTAAGTGCTTTACAAATATTATCTCGTTTGAATTTCACAATCGTGGAGGAGCTATTATGGTTCTCATTTTACAATTGAGGGAAAGTGCAGCAGGTAGCTGTTAAGCAACTTGCTTGGGTTACACAGCTAGTTAAGTG
Source organism: Antechinus flavipes (assembly GCF_016432865.1). Lineage (NCBI taxonomy): Eukaryota > Metazoa > Chordata > Mammalia > Dasyuromorphia > Dasyuridae > Antechinus > Antechinus flavipes. The sequence continues at coordinate 396,835,182 of NC_067399.1, read as the reverse complement.
TCTAAAAATAAATTTGCACTTGGTTCTTCCTGGCTCCAGATCTAGCTCTCAATCCACTATGCCACCTAGCTGACTAGTTTTGGAACCACTATTTCAAGATGCATGATAGTAAATTAAACATAGAATTATAAAAAAATTGTGAGTAAAGCAGTGAGGGACCACTTGAGATAAGACATGAATTTGTAGTGGACCAACTCAATAGAGATGTGTTTCTTCCTCACTGAATAGTATAGGATCATGAGAAATGGAGAAGGCAGATGTTGATTGAGGTTGAGGGATAAAGATTGACTAGGATTTAAGAGGCAAAGCAGAGAGGGATTCAAGGGTGGAAAACATAATAAAATGTGAGACCAAAGGGTTTGAAAGTACATCAAATACTGAAGTTCCTGAGGGAAGATGTTGAGCGTAAGGGGGAAACTAGAAGGATGTGGGGAGAAGATGAAGACTTGGCAGAGTATTGAACTCCATGAGAAAGGTGGAAGTTTAATCTGAAAATTAGTAGATTATAGCAGTAACCTGATAGCAGTTTATATTCCAATGAACATTTATTATATTCCAAATATGTCCAACAAAGACAAAAATGAAAGAAACCTCTTCTTTCAAGAAGCTTATATTTTACTGGAGGAAATAGCATATAATCTACCAATAAGTATTTATTAACTGCCAGGCATTGTGATATTTGTTTGAAATTCAGAGTAAAAAATAAAACACTCTCTATTTTCAAGGAAGGAGGCAGCTAGGTTATTCAATAGAGTGCTGGGCCTAGAGTTAAGAAAAATCTGTGTTCAAACAAGTATTAACTGTGACCCTGGGCAAGTCACTTAACTTCCACTGAATAAGAAAATGGCAAAACACTCCAGTATCTTTTCCAAGAAAACCTCATCGACAGTAGGGTCCATGGAGTCATAACTAAACAATTGAGCAACAACTATTTTCAAGAATTTTACGTTCTATCATGGAAATAACATGTATATACATAGGAATATACAGAATAAATACAAGGTTTTCCAAGAGTTTTTTAAGGTTCTAAAAACTTAAAATTCAAACAAATTGTTCAAACAAATGTAAGTTAGTTTATGGAAGACATTAAGAGTTAGAAGGGCTCAGGGAGATTTTGTGGAGGAGGTGATGCTTGAACTGAGTCTTGGAGAGAATAAAGGAGTTCATGAGATGGAAGTAACAAGGAGTATTCCAGACAGATAGTGGTCAGTGCAGAAGTGAAAAGATGGGAGATGAAGTACTATGTGGAGAGCAAGAAGAATAGGTTGGGGGCAGCTAAGTGGTAGAGTAGAAAGAGCACCACCCTGAAATCAGGGGTCCCGACTTCAAATCTGGCCTCAGGCACTTAACACTTTCTAGTGAGAAATAAAATAAGTATTCACGTTAATAATTGGGGGCGGGGGAAGGGAAGCCATGCTTCTTTGAAAGCAGTATTTTTTTTTCATAAAAGCAATCCCCAAAAAATAATTAGGAGGAACAGGGGATATGGAAAAGGCAAACAATTTTAAACACTTTGAAATTCAATGTAAGATGTTTACAAAGTTCAAGATTTCCCTGAGAATTTCCTTGATTGCTAGGGAGCAAGTAGTGTGTAATATACCTGAGTGCAGCTTCTCCCCTTCCCACCTCAGCACCATGGAGAGCAACCTGCAGTGAGATTCTAAATATTTCTGTCTACACTAAGGCATCATGACAAAGGGCCATCAATTCTGATTTGACATGATCTGTTCTGTAAAATGTCAATGAACTTGATGTGATATCCTGTTGAATTAAATACTCGTTTCTCCTTCCTCCACCTAACTGCATTCTTCCTGTAAAAGCCAATATCTCTTAAAGGAACTGACCTTATGAGTTAGAGAGAGAGGCTGGATGGTGAAAAGCTCACTGGCTGTGAAAGCAGAATATCCAAGATTTAAATCTCACCTGTGACATTTACTACCCATGTAACCCTGAGAAAGTCATATAACCTCACTGTACCTCTGTTTCCTGCTCTATAAAGTGAGGGGTTGGACAAAATAGATTTTGAGAACCCTTAGAGTTCTAAATTTATGATCCTATGTATAATCCTTGTCCTTCACTTGCATTCCTTAAGCTTTAAACTGTTTCATATCCATAATTTTAAAATGTCTGTAGAAAGAACAAAAAGACTAAATCATGTCTTAAATTTTTATTTATATCTTCCAGCATAGAACTTTGCACATATTAATTTCTCTATTAATTCTTGTATATAATTAGCAATCATGAAAACTAAGGTAGAGTGAAATTAAGTAATGTTCATAATTACATGAGATGAAAAGAGAGAGAAACTCATGACTTATCTGCCACTCATCTCATTAATGATATCATATATGTATATGTATACTTATACATATCTAGCCTCGAACACTTAAGACACTGGGCAAATCTTGTAATCCTATTTGCCTCAGTTTTCAAATCTGTAAAATGAGCTGGAGAAGGAAATGCAAACCACCCCAGTATCTTTGCCAAAATAAATAAAGGGAGTGACCAAGAATTGGACACAACAAAAACAACAACAATATATGTATGCATACATACATATGTCATATATCATATATATCAGATTATATAAAACTTTTTCTTTTAAAAATTTATTTTAAATTAGTTGGTATTTTTAGACTAAGAGGCTTAGAGTTTTAGAGTCAGAATGATCTTAGAGATCATCTAACTCTACTCATTTGACTGATGAGGAAACTGAAACATACAGAGGATAGTGGCAAGGCCTACTAAGTAGCCCAGGAAGGATTCTAATGCAGATCCTCTGATACCCAGTAATGATCTTTCCATGACATCGCACAGAAACTCATCCTTGTTTTTAAAGATGGATGTCAACAATAGATTGGTTTCTTGACAGAAACTGGGGAGAACAGAACACAAGAGAAATCTAAGCCTATGTACAATTAAGTTTATAAGCCTTACATTTTTATTTGATTACCCAATACTTAAAGTCAATTAGAATTAGATTATTCATTTGGTGTTTATTCTAAAGACCTGTTCACATGTGGCTCTCTTTAACAATGAGATGATTGAATCCAGTTTCAATGATCTTCAGATGAAGATAGTCATCTGTACCCAGAGAGAGGACTGTGGGAACTGAATATGGATTACAACATAGCATTTTCACTTTTTTATCATTTGCTTACATTTTGTTTTCTTTCTCATTTTTCCCTTTTGATATGATTTTTCTTGGGCAGCAAGATAATTATATGAATATGTATACATATATGGAATTTAACATATATTTTAACATGTTTGTAAAAACATGTTATATTGGATTACTTGCCATCTAGGGGAGGAGATGGAAGAAAGGAGGGGAAATTTGGAATACAAGGTTTTGCAAGAGTCAATGTAGAAAAATTATCCATGCATATGTTTTGAAAATAAAAAGCTTTAGGGGAAGCTAGGTAGCACAGTGGATAGAGCACCGGCCCTGAAATCAGGAGGACCTGAGTTCAAATCTGGCCTCAAACACTCCTAGCTGTGTGACCCTGGGAAAGTCACTTAACCCCAAATGCCTCAGCAAAAAAAAAAAAAGAAAGAAAGAAAAAAGAAAAAAGCTTTAATTAAAAAAAAAACATTCACAATTACAGACTTCTCACATAGCAAAAAGTTACTTATTACTATGATGAAAACCAATCTAGTGTAGTCTGTTAAAATATAGGGACAACATTTAATGCTTATTTGGAGGCAGGGAAGAAGTCTTTTTGAAGAAGTAGCCAACTCCTACTCACAGCTCACAAGCCACCTCAGTGATGTGCAGGGGATTTTAAGTGTAGAATCAGAGAGAATTGTGACAAGCTAAGGTAGTAAGTTTCCTGTCACTAGAGTTCTTCAAACAGAGGCTTGAAGGCTTTCCAGGGCTTCTATGGGACGGGATTTATGATTCAGGCAAGAGTTGAATTTTATCACAGAATCACATGATGTTGGAAAGCATTCTTGGAAATCATCTAATCCCAAATCCTCATTGTACAGAAGGAGCCTTGTCTCTTGACACGGGAGATAGATAATAGGGAAGGCTTGCTTCACCTTCCTAGAACTGCTAGTGGCTCATTTCATTTGAAGAAAGTCTCTATTTCATCTCCCACAAATGAATTCAGCTCCACCAAGGACTCATGTTCTAGAAAAAGATTGGGATATAAAAATAGGAACTGGCTGGCAGAGGATGTTAATGACACGCCAACCCCCACAGACAGCTGGGCTGAAAGTGGAATTGTGCATGTGATTATTTTCCACAGCAAACTCTGGGCAAGCATGTAGAGCCCCCACACTATGTGTCTGGATTCAATTTCCCAGAGTTACTTTCCAACAGAAATGAAATTTAGTGGGGACTGAAATTGTCATTGCATTTTAAGATGATAATAAGGAGCTTTCACCTTTCTGTGGATGCTAGGTTAGTCTCTAGCTTTATTTCCCCAGACAATGCCCTGACTGCAATCATCATTCTTGCTGTTGTTCATTTGTTTTCGATCATGTCCAACTTTTACTTGGCAAAGATACTGGACTAGTTTGCCATTGCCTTCTCCAGATTATTTTACAGATGAGAAACCTGAGGCAAAAAGGGTCACTTACTCGGGGTCATCCAGCTAGTTAGTGTTTGAAGCCAGATATGAACTCAGAAAGTGAGTCTTCTAGTGCTCTATCTACTGCACCACTAGGCTGCCATTGCTTATCTTTAGGTTATCAACAAATGAAACTAAATCAACTGGGATCTCTGTACTTCTTCTCAATTGATGATTAGAATCTGTTTTATTATTATTTGTCATCTATTTTCTTTATTTTCAAACAAAATATTTCATTATACAGGACACCAGAAGGAAAAAAGAGAGAGATAGATTAAGAACAGACAAAAGTAGACAGACAGACAGAAAGAACAGACAAAGATAGAATAGATAATCATGATATAAAAATGTAGGTATAAACCCAACACCACAAATAATTTAAGGAAAAACTCTGAATTCAACAAGAACTTTGTAAAATTGGAAAGCAATTTCAAAGAATAACTTTTGACCAGTCTTTTTTATTTTCCTTTTTTAATTTACTTTTATTTAATAGTATTTTATTTTTCCATTTACATGTAAAGATAATTTTTGATATTTTTGTAAGATTTTTGAGTTTCAATTTATTTTCTCCATCTTTTCCTTACATCCCCATTTCCCAAGATAGGAAACAATCTGATATAGGCTGTACATGAACAATTATTTTTAATATTTTTCCATATGAGTCACATTGGGAAAGAAAAATCATAACAAAAGGGGAAAACCACAAGAAAGGAAAAAACTATACAAAACAAACCCCCCAAAAAGGTGAGAATAGTATGCTTCAATCTGCATTCATTCTCCAGAGTTCTTCCTCTGGATGCTGATGGCATTTTCTGCCTCAATAGACCAGTATTTTCCAATGCATACCCCAACAAGCTACAAATAGACTTTAATAGTTCTGTAATATTCCTGATATGAATATTCCCTCCAGTGCTGCAGATCCTAACCATTGTGTGACAGACCATCCTGGACCAGATTCTGGTCCATGACTTTCCATAAGGGGAAGACCACATCAATTTTTTATTGAAGATAAAAGAGACAAGGAGGTATCCTTCAGACCTCCAGTTAAGAGAGAATTTTTAAACAAAGAAGGAACAGAAGTCATTATAAAATACACAATTTCAATTATGTAAAACGTAACAGTTTCATGTGAGCAAAAGCAATTCAAGAAGATAAGCTGTTAAGTGTATTGTGGATAGGGAGGAGAATTTCTCATCAAATAACACTAAAAAGGTAGAATATCCAGACTATGTTGGGATTTGATACAAATATGACAGATACTCCCCAAAAGATAAATTGTCAACATGAACTGTTATTTTTTAAAGAATTACAAATTATCATTGCTTTTAGGAAAACATGTTACAAGTTACTAATAACAGGAAAGTGCAAATTAAAACAATTCTGAGGTTTCACCTTATTATCAAAATGACAGGAGATAACGTCAGAGGAGTTACAGGAAGTAGGCAAATTAATATAATGTTGATGACACTATGAATTTGGACAACTAGTCTATTGCAGCTAGATGGTACAATGGGTAGAGTTTCATACCTGGAGTTAGAAAGACCTAATTCAAATCCAGTCTCAGGTACTTTCCAAGTGACCTAGGCAAGTCACTTAACCTTTTTGCATCAGTTTCCTCATCTGTAAAATAAGCTAGAGAAGGAAATGGCAAACTATTCAGTATCTTTGCTAAGAAAAGTCAAATGGTATCATGCATCAATCATACTGAAATGATTCAACAACAAAAATTCTAAAAATAATTTAAAATTATTAGGGAAAAAATCATTTAGGGACAGCTAGTTGGCACAGTGGATAGAGCACCAGCCCTGAAGTCAGATGGACCTGAATTCAAATCTAGCCTCAGACACTTAACTAGCTGTGTGACCCTGGGCAAGTCACTTAACCCCAATTGCTTCAGCAAAATAAATAAAGAAGAAGAAAGAAAGAAAAAGAAAAAAGGTCACTTAACTGTTTATATCCTTTTCCCAATAAGATTTTTTTTAAAAAAAAGGCCTACATGTACTAAAATGTTCATTCCAGTCTTTTATGGCAGGAATGAGTTAAAAACAAGGAAGATGCCTCCAAATCAGGAAATGGTTGAACAGATTATGACATATGAATGTAATGGCAAATGTTTGTATCTTAAGAAATGATGAGAATGTAGTATTCAAAGAAACATAAAAAGATGTATACAAACTGATGCAGAGTGAAATAAGCAGAGAATCAAGAAGACAATTTACATAATGACTACAATAAGGTAAATAAAAACAAGACTAAAAACCAGATTAATTCAGATTAATTAATAATTAATCTTATTCCCAAAGAACAGATGATGGAAATTCCCTTCCTTATTCTCAGTAGAAAAGTGGGAGAATATGGGAGAAGAATGTTACATACACTGAGAAATGTGCTATCATTGTTTTTCTTGGGATATTCAATGAGAGGTAGGAAAAGACATGAGGAAATGACTAGAATAAAAAATAATACACATAAATAAAACATTTTAAGATAAGCAAGTCGCAGAGGAACCAAGATAAATATATAAGAATGACAAGATCAAAGTACAAAAAAACCCTCTATCTCTAGCTTCCACTAAACTCAAAAATAGAAAGAACAATTTTTTAAATGTTTACCAACATTTGACATATAACACAAATATTCTGGATATTTCATGACCTCTTGTATTTCCTCAATTCTCTTTGCCAATTGTGAATGAAGAAGGCTAAGTCAAATGAAGAATCTTAGGGCTAGAAGGGGCTTTAAAGATTATCTAATTCAATACTTATAAGTTAACTATTATAGACAGAGGAGGAAGGTAGGCCTGAAATGCATGATATATTCGTGTGTATGTGTGTTTGTATTATATGTATTTATGCACAATATGGCAGGGTTGGAGGTACGAATGGATAAATGGTAAATACGATGCCCTCTCTTAAGTAACCTAGCAAATCTACTAATAGATATCAGACCACAAAAGTTTTAAAATTTCTCATCTATAGCCTCAGAATACTGCATACTATTCTGAGCAGAATAGTCTTTTTGAAAGATAACCAAATCTATCTATCTAAAGATGTGCACTTTTACCTCTATTTTGCACATTTTCAAATACAAACTTGAAAAGCTTTTTGTGCTAATTATGAAGGATAGGGACAAAGGCTGGATTTGTGATTTCATTGATATACAGCCCACAAGCATGCTCCTGCAATGCTCCCTAGTGTAGCTAGTCAAAATGTAATTGAGATAACGGTTTGGTCATGTATACTTATTTTGTATTTAATTTATACTTTAATATATTTAACATGTATTGGTCATCCTGACATCTAGGGGAGAGGGTAGGAGGAACGAGGGGAAAAATTGGAACAAAAGGTTTGGCAATTGTCACTTTTTATTACCCATGCATATAACTTGTGAATAAAAAGCTATTTAAAATGTAATTGAGAAACTTTAACAAAATAAATAAAAATACAATGCAACATAGATAATTATACTTGGTTTCTAATCAATATGCTGCTCTCAGGGATCCATTTCTATTTGACACTATGAGAAAAACCAAGCCAAATAGATTACCACTTTCACTGCAGTTTAGAGAGTTTTGAAGTTGCCTATTTTAGTCTTTAGACTTTAGTCACAAAGCCAGTTTTAAAAATATCTCAGGTTTTCCAGGTTTTAAGACTAGACTAGACCATACCATATTGTGTCTCATTTTAAGCAGAAAAAGAGTGAATGAATCAATTGGCACACTTTCTTCACTTTTTAAGGAGGGAAAGATTAAGTGAATTATGTATTCATAACATTTTTGGATTAAAAAGGATATTAGAGACTAATCCAAAGAAATTGAGGCCTACCAAAAGTAAGTGACTGGCTTACTCACTTAGCAAACGAGTAGCAAACTGAGAATCTAAATACAACTCTCTTGACTCCCAGTCCAGTGATTTTTCTGCTATAAAATATGGCAACGGGGGAGAATAAAATGAAGCATTCACTAAAAACTACTAGCAACAATGCCACAATGACAAAGCACAGGGATGTTGAGGATTATTGTACAACATGATACACTTACTCCAGTCCAAAAAGAAAAATTATTTCAAAATCATAATTCATTTGGATCAGCATGAAAGAAAGCAGCCAGGCCAGTATGGTTAATATCTATGTACTGTTAAAAAAAAAAGGGGAAGAAAAAAGGCAAGTAATTATTTGGCCCCAAGAACATTTGCTTTAAGGCCAAATGAAAGCCAATTTTTTTATTCAAGGTCTAGTCACTATATGGAACAATGGAGCCTGGTCACCTGACATTATTTCTCCACCACAGTGGCAGGTAATAGCTGTAAAATGTCTCATAAAAACACCATGAAATGTACAAATTGCCAGGATTTAAACAAGTTGAACAGCAATTGAGCTAGTCAGCAAACATCTGGCTTGAACTTGGAATAGCCAGAGGGCCTCAGGGCCAACATCTTTAGCTTTCAGATGCTGACTCATCAATCACCCCTATTTGTTTTTCATTGGTGCCCTCTTTTTCTCCTGAGCAGGCCCCCCCCTTTCTCTGCTCCCTCTTCTACCCCGTTTAGGATAAGCTAAAAAGTGTGTGTGTGTGTATGTGTGTGTGTGTGTGTGTATTTAATAACATTTGCAGGTGACCATTCATCTGTCTTTCTGAGCTCACAGAAGAAGAACAGCTAGAAAATAGTTTGTTCCAAAGGAAAGCAATTAGCTTTGACTAGATTGTGACATGTCAGGGCAATGAACCAAGAAAGAGAAGACGTGGAGTCCACTAGCTCCTTTATGATTATCTATAGATGTTATGGGGGCCATCAAGGGGACACAGTGGATAGAGCACTAGGCTTGACCCAGGAAGACTCATCTTCCTGAGATTGTTGAGGTTCAGAAGGAAACCCCAAAAGTTTGGGGTCACAGACTTAGTGTTGCAAGAATTTGCAGGCTTGAACACATCTCCAACTCAAGGGGCAAAGTTTATTATAATTGTAATGCCAATTGAAGCAGGCTAAGTTCCAAGAAGATTTAGCAAAGAACCAGAGCAAAAACACAAATTTAAGGAAAAAACAGAGAGATCCCGTTCTTCATGTCACTGATATGCCATTTATGGCCCAGAGGTAGAACTGAGGAGTAATCGGTATGCACCTCCCCATTTGTCTCAGAAACCCTGTTATCACTGACCAACAGGTGTTATCCGGCAGTCAGCATTAGCTGTGGCACTACAGCACTGCCAAGGCCCCGAGGCCTCCGAGCTCCTGCCACATTTCCCCTAGAAGCTGTATCCCATCCAGATCAAATCCAGCCTGAGACACTTCCTAGCAGCAGGATCCTGGACAAGTCACTTAATCTGTTTGCCTCAGTTTCCTTATCTGTAAAATGACCCAGAGAAGGAGATGGCAAACCATTGCAGTCTTTTTGCCAGGAAAATCCCAAATGGGATCACAAAGAGTTGGACACAACTGAAAAATGACAAGGATAACATGTTACTTCATACATATTCTGATCTATTTACACATGCCATCCCTCCTAAAATAAGATTTTTCAATAGTAGGCATAATTTTTTTCATTTTTTGTCTTTGTATCTCTAGTGCTTAGTATAATATTCTGCATTTGGGAGAAAGGGCCTACCCAGGATAGTTATCTGTATAGAAAAACTCCCACTGGTACAGATCAGCAACTCCTCCCTAATTTAAGAGAGTTGCCTGGAGACACAGAGGTTAGGTGGCCGGGCTTCTTGCTCCACTGTCATGTAGCTAGTTCTGAGATGTAGGCCTTGAAGCAGATTTTCCTAACTGTAAGTCTGGCTCTCTATAGTCACCATGACTTATCAATCCTAATTTTGCCTACTACAGGCACTTAACATATGTTTTCGGGATTGGATTGGATTGGATTTGTGGCTAATGAGAAATTCTAACCATGGATTTGGATTGATGATGAAGCCCTTTGTACTTGTTCAATCATTTTCAGTCATGTCTGACTCTCTGTGACTCCATTTGTAGTTTTCTCTGCAGAGATTCTGGGGTGGTTTGCATTTCCTTCTCCAACTCATTTTACAGATGAGGAAACTGAGGCAGAGTTAAGTGACTTGCCCAGGGTCATACAGCTAGTCACTATCTGAGGTTAAATTTGAACTTGGAGGATGTCTTCCGGATTCCAGGCCCCTGCCTTTTATCCTTTTTGCCACTTTTTACTAAACATGCCTTAAAAACAACTGCAAAAGAAACAAACAGTATGTAGAAAGATAAGAGACTCTCCGAACCTCATTCAGAGAGTATTTACTATTATTCTAGTCAATGTTAAAAAAAAATCCCATGATTTGCTTTCCTGTTTCATAGTAGATTTAAAGAAAGAAAATTAGAAGAGAAGAGAGTAGGAGAAAGATTGGGATGGAATAGGGAAAAGTCTGATAATTAAGGAGACATAGATCCTATCAAATTTAGGGACCTGGTAGTCTGGGGCTAACTAATGTCAAAACAAGAGTCCTTTCTACTTCAATCCTCTTCATGTTCTTAAGAATGAACTCAAATCATCTATCCATGTATCAGGAACACCATAAATGAAGCTAGATTTCCCCAATTCAAGAAGACATGGAAAAATAAAATATATTTTAGGAAGATTTTTGTGTAAATTTAATGTTTTCTTATAGCACTACCAATATTTGTATTTTTTCTTTTTTGTCAATTTTGGTTATCTGAAGGTATGAGGTGACAACTTAAAATTGTTTTAATTTGTATTTTTCTAGACATTAGTGAAATGGAACATTATCATTCATATAATTACAAATAGCTACAAATAGGGGGAATGGTTCTTATTTTTATAACTTTGAATCAGCTTCCTATATATTTTTAAAATTAAACCTTTTGTTCCAAACATTTTCCTCTAATTAATTGTTTTCTTTCTACTTTTAAAAGTACTGGAATATTCCCTAATTTTAAAAATATTTTATATACTTGTACATTTTATGATATTTTCATAATATTACATAATATTATTATGTTATGTAATATTATGAAAATATCATAAAATGTACAATATATATATAATTCTCTCTATTCCTTGTTTGGTCAAAAACTCTTCCCTTTTTCATAGATTTAAAAAGTAACTTCTTCCTTGTTTATATAAATTGTTTATGACATGACTTTTTATATCTAGGTCTTATATCATTTTGTAGCTTATCTTGACATATCATGGGATGTATTTGTCTAAACTTAATTTCTGTTAGATTGCTTTCCAGTTTCACCAACAGTTTTTTCAAATACTGAGTCTTTAATCTGGGAAGGAAAAAAAGTGCTGAAGTAGGGGTACCCCTCCTTCCTCTTTCCCCCTTATTCCCCTCCCATCTTTGAGTTTATCAAATATGTGGCAAATAGATTCATTTGCCTTTGCATGTTGTGTCCCTAATTTCTACCACTGATGAAACTTTGTATTTTTTAACCAATACCAAATAATTTTACTGATTACTGCTTCATAATCTGAGGTTTTGTTTTGCCAAGCCTGTTATCTCTACATTTTTCCTTTTAGATTTTTGACATTTTATTTCTTTTTTTCCTCAATGGTATATAATTTTCCCCAAATACATGAAAAGATAGTTTTCAACATTCATTTTTGTAAGATTTTGTGTTCCAAATTTTTTTCTCCCTCCCTCATCTCTCACCTCCTCAAGCTATCTGATTTAGGTTAAACATGTACAATACTTTTAAGAATATTTCCATATTTGTCATGGTGTAAAAGAAAAATCAGATCAAAAGGGGAAAAAAAACAAGAAAGAAAAAGCAAGCAAACAAACTAAGGTAAAAAAAAAAAAGGTTTCTCTCTCTGGATGTAGATGGGATTTTCCATCCCAAATCTATTAGAATTTGACATTTTTATTTGTGAGATAAATTTTGTTACAAAGCCATACTTTACAAAGCCATTTTTCTTAGCATTGTAAAGTATTCCTTTGGTAATTTGACTAGTATGGCACAGAACAAATTAATTTAGGTACTATACATACAAAAATAGTTATAGTAGCTTTTTTGTGATCACAAATAACTAGGCAGTAAGGAAATGCCATCAAATGGGAATAGACAGTCAAATCATGATATGTGAAAATAATTAAATATGTTTGTACTGTAAGACATTACAAGGAAGATAATAGTTTCAAAGAAACCCGGGAAAATTTCATGAACTTATACAGAGTGAGGGAAATAGGTAGAACTAGAACATTTTGTACAATAATAGAAACACTATAAAATAATTTCGTAAGACTTAAGAACTCTGATCAACATAATATTTGTCCATAATTGCAGAGGACGAATGATGTGCTTCCTGATACAGAAGTGATGGGCTAAATATGCAAAATAAAATATACTTTTAAAAAAATATGGCCAGTCCTCATTTCCAAAATATATAGAGAACTGACCCTAATTTATAAGAAACCAAGCCATTCTCCAATTGATAAATGGTCAAAGGATATGAACAGACAATTTTCAGATGATGAAATTGAAACTATTACCACTCATATGAAAGAGTGTTCCAAATCACTATTGATCAGAGAAATGAAAATTAAGACAACTCTGAGATACCACTACACACCTGTCAGATTGGCTAAGATGACAGGAAAAAATAATGATGAATGTTGGAGGGGATGCAGGAAAACTGGGACACTGATGCATTGTTGGTGGAGTTGTGAACGAACCCAACCATTCTGGAGAACAATCTGGAATTATGCCCAAAAAGTTATCAAAATGTGCATACCCTTTGATCCAGCAGTGTTTCTATTGGGCTTATACCCCAAAGAAATACTAAAGAAGGGAAAGGGACCTGTATGTGCCAAAATGTTTGTGGCAGCCCTGTTTGTAGTGGCTAGAAACTGGAAAATGAATGGATGCCCATCAATTGGAGAATGGCTGGGTAAATTGTGGTATATGAATGTTATGGAATATTATTGTTCTGTAAGGAATGACCAGCAGGATGAATACAGAGAGGACTGGCGAGACTTACATGAACTGATGCTAAGTGAAATGAGCAGAACCAGGAGATCATTATATACTTCGACAACGATATTGTATGAGGATGTATTCTGATGGAAGTGGATTTCTATGATAAAGAGACCTAACTGAGTTTCATTGGATAAATGATGGACAGAAACGGCTACACCCAAAGAAGGAATACTGGGAAATGAATGTGAACTATTTGCATTTTTGATTTTCTTCCCGAGTTATTTTTACCTTCTGAATCCAATTCTCCCTTGCAACAGGAGAACTGTTCGGTTCTGCAAACATATATTGTATCTAGGATATACTGCAACATATTTAACATATATAGGATTGCTTGCCATCTTGGGGAGGGGGTGGGGGGAGGGAGGGGAAAAAAATCGAAACATAAGCGAGTGCAAGGGATAATGTTGTAAAAAATTACCCTGGCATGGATTCTGTCAATATAAAGTTATTATTAAATAAAATTAAATTAAAATTAAAAAAAATATGGCCAGTGTGGTAATTTGTTTGCTTGACTATGCATATTTTGTTTTCTTTTATCAGTAAGGAAGGAAGAAAGTGAGGAGAAAAATTCTTGTTAGTTTAAAAAAAGAAAAAGATCTTTGATTATTGCAGTGGTTATCCATGTCTCTAGAGGCTCTATGATGAAGTAGGTTACCCATATTTTGACAGAGAAGTGATAAACACAAGGTGCAAGAGCATACATTTTTGGACATGACTTCTGTGGGGATTCAGTTTGTTTGACCAGGTTTATTTGTTTTAAAGGAATATTTTCTCCTTTCTCTCCATTCTTAATTGAAGATGGTGGCAATGAGAGTGCTGTTCCTTCCCCACCCCCCACCCCCAAAAAAGAGGCCTATTGTCACATTTTTTAAATCCATAGTAGAGGACAGGAGGAAGCATAGAACAAGAAGAACAATTCTGAAATCAATGTGCAAATTTTATTATGTATATTTAAAGAAAACCAAGTAGTATGAAAAGGAGATTTGCAGTTTCATATAAATCCTTTTTTAATGGTTCTGTTGTATGTATGAAAATACTCTCTTTTTTAAATGGCAAAGTAACTAGAAGACATACAGCCTAGCTCCTCGATCAAACCTCCTCTATATAAATCTAGAAAATGTACCACATGCAATTCTCAATGGTAAATCCAAGAATAAGTCTTGAAATTATTTTTCCAGTGTAGGTTGTCTTTGGGTAAGAAACAGAGAGATCTTCAGATACTGGAGATGGGGTCTAGCCAAGAACATACTGTATTCAGAAAATTCCAGTATTCAGGAACATGAAAAAGAGCTAAGACTGGGTGCCAAGGCAGGAAGAGATCTTAGGGGATCTCTGAACTAGATTAGTGGGATGATAGATTTAAATCACTTGCTAAAAGGTTAAGGTGGGCGATAAAGAATGTGTGGCTTGTGCTTCTGTCCTCTATCTCAGCTCTGGCAGCTCTATTATCCCCCTATCTAATTCTTGTCCTAGATGCAAATCTGACTTAAGAGATCCAAGGGGAAAAGAAACAATAGCAGAGGAGTTGTCCCTGTATATCTGATTCCAACTATGTATTGAGTGAAGAGCAAGTTCAAAAGCAAATCAGTGATCTCTGATCCCAGAACAGAACAGGGATGCTGGAATGGCCAGAACAGGAATCCCAGACCCAAGTAGAGTCTTCAGTTCAATCACTCTGAACCAGTAGATCTCCTAATAGAATAAAAATGACTGGGTCTACTCAGCAATCTACTGAAACTTCTAACCAAGAACAAGCCAACAGATTCATACCTGGATCAGAAACTTGAAAAGCTCAAATCAGGAGAGTGTTGAACATATTTCACAGTGGATCACATGTCTTAGGGAGTACTAAAAGTTTGTAGGTTCCTTAGCCTAAGCTGTGAAAGCAGTTAAAGGATATGAGGAGAAAGCAAAGACAGAGCTTCTTTCCTACCCTTGCACCCTGACATGTGCTCAAAACCCAGCAGTAACACAAAGTCCAAAGTCAAGAAATGTGCTGAAAGAACAAGAACAAAAAAAAATCCCATCATGAAGAGTTGCTGTGGTGATAGGGAAGCTCTAGACATAAATTTAAAAGAAAATAACTTGAAAACAACTACAATCCAAGCCTCAAAGAAAAAATGCAATTTCACATTCCCTAATTGATAAATGGTCAAAGGATATGAACAGACAATTTTCAGATAAAAAAATTAAAACCATTTCTGTCACATGAAGAAATACTCTAAGTCACTATTTATTAGAGAAATGTGAACTGAAACAATTCTGAGGTGCCCCCTGGACCTATCAGAATGATTAATATAACCAAAAAGGAAAACAATAAATGCTGGAGATGTGAGAAAACTAGGACACTAATGCATTGTTGGTGAAGTTGTGAAATGATCCAACCCTTCTGGAGACCAATTTGGAACTATGCCCAAAGGGAAATCAAACTGTGCATACTCTTTGATCCAGCAATATTATTACTAGGTCTGTATCCCAAAAAGATCATAAAAAGGGAAAAAAGATCCACATGTACAAAAATATTTATAGCAGTTCTTTTATGCAGTGACAAGGAATTGGACATTAAAGGGATGCTCATCAATTGGGGAATAGCTGAACAACTTGTGCTATATGGATGTAATGGAATACTATTGTGCTATAAGAAATGATGATCTGGCAGATTTCATAATAATCCGGAAAGATGTAGTGATGCTGAGTGAAATTAGCAGAACCAGGAAAACACTGTACATAGTATCAGCAATATTGTGTGGATGATAACTTTGTTAGACTTTGGTCTTCTTAGCAATACAATGATCTAAAACAGTTCCAAAAAACTGATGATAAAAAATGCCATTCACATCCAAGAAAAGAATTATGGAATCAATGCAGACTGAAGCAAACTATTTACACTTTTTTTGTTGTTTTTTCTTTCTTATGATTTTTCTTTTTGTTCTGATTCTTTTTTAACAACATGACTAATATGGAAATATGTTTAATATGATCGTACATGTATAACCTATAGCAGATTGATTGTTCTCTTGGAGAAGGGAAGGAAGAAGGGAGAAAAATGAGAATCAAAATATTATAAAATTAAATCTTGAAAACTAATGAATAAATTTTTAAATAAAATATTTTTTAAAAAGCATACAAAAAAGAAAATGCAACTTCAACACAAGGAAGAGAAGGAACGAAGAAAAAACTGAGGAAGGTAAAAGAAAGAAAAGGAGGGAAAGAAGAAGGGAAGTGAAGTGAGGAAAGAAGAGAAACAAAGCAGAGAAGGAGGGGATAGAGGAAAGGAAAAAGGAATCTGAATAGAATTTTAGAAAAGTTATATCTGAGAGACCTCTGGAGAATATTGAATGGAAATAGAAAGGAATATGTCTATTTTTCAGCCATGTATTGGTACTTTCACAAAAATTGACCATATATTAGAGCATAAAAACTTTCAAATAAATGCATAAAATAAGAAATATTACATACATTTTTACTGAAATAGGTTATCAATAAGGGACCTTTCAAGCAAAGACTAAACATTAATTGGAAACTAAATAATTTAATCCTAAATAATGGGTGGGTCCAAGAACAGATAACGGAATCAATAATTTTACTAAAAATAGTGGTGAAGATGTGGTGACATATCAAAACTTTGGAGATGAAGTCAAAATAATACTTAAGGGAAATTGTAGAGTTTGAAACTTTCATTTATATGGAGAGAGAGAGAGAGAGAGAGAGAGAGAGAATGACAAATTGGGCACGCAGACCAAAAAAAATCCTAGAAAATCAACAAATTTTAAAACACCCAACTAAAAAACAAAATAGAAATACTGGAAACCAAATGTGAGATTAATAAAATCTAAAAGATAAAAATCAATTAAATTAATAAGTAAAACTAGGAGATCTTAAAAACAATAACAATAATAATGTATATAAGTAATAAGCTAAATTGAATTGAAATTTTTAGAAGTTAAATTGCTAGTATAAAAATGAATTATAAAATCATTATAATCAACAGAGAAATTTTTAAAATGTATTAGTTATGTCATCTAAGTATGTGACAATAAAAAAGACAGGATAAATTAAAAGGATAAATATTTACAAAACTATAAATTGCCCAGATTAGTAAAACCAAAAATTGAGTTCTTAAAAAACTAACTCTATCTTAGAAAAAGAAATTAAACAAGTCATAAATGAACTTCAAAAGAAAAAAAAAACACTTCAAGATCAGATGGAGTTATAAGCAAATTATACCAAATATTTAAAGATCAATACCAATAATATGTAAACTGTTTGAAAAAGTAGGTAAGAGTCTGTCCAATTATCCCTTCTATGACATAAAATATCTTGATATCTAAACCAGAGAAAGTCAAAACAGAAAAAGTAAACTATAGACCAATATCCCTAATGCATATTGAAATAACTTGATACTATTGGGTTACTTTCCATTTTATTGTTGTTAGTTTTGCTTTTGGCAAGCTTATCCTATTGCCTGAGGATAAAAAAAAAAGTCTCAGCTTCCATAATACAGAAGACGACATCAGTGACTCTGGAGCAACTAGAGCCTCTGGAGTTGGAATTTACAGCCTTTAGCTTTCCTGGCTTTTCTCCACATGATTTTTCACCATTGATGATATCTCTGAGCAATGAATAATTGACATAATATACAACATGTATGAAGATCGATGGTATCACAAGGCTATCAATCTATCCATTTTAATGCCTTCCTTGCCCGCATCCCTGATGGACTCAGAGAGATGGATTGCGGAGGGGGGACCCCCGCTGAGCCTATAGTTGAAGATGGTGGAGTTGCTGTACCAGGGATTGTTTGGGGGAGGAGGGGAGAGCCTAGGGGCTCAGATTCAGCAGCACCTTGTTAAGACTCCCCTGGGAACCACTCATCAGCCTCGGATGCAGACCCTGGTGATGAATGTGTTTCTCTTGCCTTTATTTCTTAGTGTCCTTCCCCTTCTTCCCAGATAACTGAATGAGAACACAACATATCCTTTTCTTCCCTTGCAGAGGTCTGCTTAAAGTCTTTTATAGGACTAGTGGCATGAGCTTTGAGAAGAAAAAGTATATGCAGGATATTTGAAATTTGGTTTATAGATGATTTTCTTTTAGAAAAAAATAAGAAAAGAAAGAATTTCCCAGATCTCAAAGATTTAGGGTCTTCCTTAGGTTCATAATGAATATAAACAAATACCTCAAAGACAAGGTTTTAATTCTTTTTGAAACAGAATCAGGAAATCTACTTTTAAACGTATTGTGTGATTTTAGGCAGTTTTTAAGCTTCTCTATTCCAAGCCTCCCTTCTGTAGGGGGCTAGCAGCTCCCACAGGTATGATGGCTGTATGAAAATGCCTTATATAAGGTCCATAAAATAGCACAGCATGAGATAAGCTCAAAACACTGCAGTAATGGCTATTCAACTATTACTGTTCTCACAACTATCTGTTGCACTTGCTTTTTTCAATCTTGTCCCAAATTCTGGAGATATATGAGACTTATATTCTTCTTATACCCTCACTACAAATAACCATCTATCTTGGGATAGATATTAGTTCACCAACCCCAGATAACCGCCAAGCTAGCTCACAATCAGCATTTACAACGAAAAGTGAATCCTAAATCATGCTGAATGTCACAACTATGCTGTGTAAAAACTTGCAGCAAGCAATAATTTTACTATAGTTTCATTTTCTGATAGCAATGGTGTATGTAGACATGTGTATGTATGTATGTGCATGTGCGTGCATCTATATCTATTGACATTAGACTGATGAAGAATGTCTGATCCTCACCCAATAAAACCAAATTTAGCATTTAGTTAATTCTCTCAAGTAAGGGCTATTTCATGTCATACATGTATTTCATTGCTGTATTTGGTTGTGTTTATAATTATTATTCTTGATATATTACTTCAAGAAAACATGCAAAAATTGTAGCTTTTAAAGAGCACATTTCAGTGACTGTCAGGGATATTGCAATGTCTGTTAGTATGGGGAAAAATTCAAGCCCCAAAATGAAACAGGATCATTGTCACCAGAAATTACAGAAGGGTTATACTCAATGAGTCTGGATTTAATAATCAATGTAGATTATTCAAAGAAATGGTAGAAACCAGCCTATAAAAATATAGTACCTATGAGATACATAATAATGGTAGCTAGAATTATATACCAGAATTGTATATTATAAACTCACTATGGGTAATAAATACTTCTACTATAAATAGAAACCTCAAGATATCCTGGAGAATTTAACCAGTAAATTATACTAGAATCAAATCATTGTCACAGAGTGGATATTGCCCAAAATGGCCCAGACATAACATTAGACTATAAACCTTAAGAATAATGCTATTTATTGATGTTCATTGTATAAATACTCATAATCTCCAAGCGGCATGGAACAAAAAACTGGAAAAATAAAGGGAAAAAAAGAACTGTAAAAAGAGGCAGCAAGGTGATGCATTGGAGAGAATGACCTGGTGATGAAAAAAGTCAAATGCATAAGTGACCTCAGGCATTTAATAATTGTTTGACCTTGGACAAGTTAAACTATTTGGCTCATAGTTTCCTCTTCTGTAAAACAGAAATAACAGTAGAACTTTCCTCCCAGGGCTGTTGTAAGGATATAATGAGATAATATTTGTACTGTGCTTAGCACAGTGCCAGGAACATTGTAGGTACTGTATAAATACTATATTATTGTTACTAATAGGATGCCCTGTCTACTATTATAATTGTCCTGAGCATGCTCTCATTGAGCCCATACAAGATAAGCTTTATCTGAATGTTTTTATTCAAATACAAACAGCTATTTTATCTATTTTTGCAATAGTCCAAAGAACACTAAATATAAAAGAATATGAGGATATCAGCTTTCCCAGAACCATTTCTACTTAAACACCATTGAAAAAGATGAGAACAATAAATGATAGTTCATATTTCTTACACTTTATAAGACATTTTCTTTATAACAATGCTGGAAAACAGCTATTTATTACTATTATCCCTATTATTAAACACAGAATAAGAATTGATGCAGTTTAAGTTAGACACGTTATAAATTATTCAGGTGGCAAATAGGTGCTCTTAGTTCAGTTATTTTCTCACATACCTCACCTTACCACCCAACATGGACAGATTATTTTTTCCAAATTATAGAGTAGATAATTTAAACCAATTAATTAATTAATGCAACTGTTTAAACCTTCAAATCCCTCATCTGTAAATTAAGCTGTTCATGTAACACATATGTACAAATTAGAGAAAAAATGCATAGCCTGAGAAGTGACATCAATCGTAGTCTTTGAAAAAGAGTCTTTTGGTCAAGTTTGAATTTAAAATTTCAGTGATATACTAGAGCTAATAAAACTGGAAATATCTCATGTATAAAGATTACTTCTAGATTTATATATCATCTCCAGTCTCTTTCTGAGCTGTGATCCTATGTTGCTAATTGCCTATTGAACCAATTTCCCACTGGATGTCCCACATGTCCAAAATGGACAGCTCTGGGTTTATATCCATTTCCCTTTGGAGCTAGGAATATGAAAGGGAAATCCTTCAGTAACTGACATTCCCAAACTATGAAACTGCTGGCCATGTCCAAGCCCTAGCTATTTAAAGCAAAAAGGCATTGCCTTTTTGCAGTCTGGCCAATCATATTGCTTTTTCTGACCCAAAGTAAGGTGTTTGTATGCAGTACAATCTTATTACATCAATATCTCATCATCCGTGACTACACTAATAAAAAGTAAAGGAAAATAAAATTATACCTGTCCCTCACAGTGCTTTATTCTATTGAGGGTACTACCATTCTTTCCAGGACCCTACATTATGTAAATTGTAAAGTTTATCTTTACTCTTTAGTCTGTAGGCTCTCAATTGCCTAGTCTTGTTAACTCTACCTCCATAATATGTCTCACATCCATTCCCAAACTCTCCAGCATAATCACCCTAAATTCAAGCCTTCATTAACTCTTATCTGAAGTATTGCAATTGATTCCTAATTTGTCTCCCTGCCTCAAGGTCCTTCCCTTCTCTGATCTATCCTCAATACAGCTGAAAAATTAGGTTGCCTTTTGTTTTTATTTTTAAAATAAAAATTGTATTGGGATATCCTATTTTTATTATCACCTAAATTTTCCTCTGTTTATTATTTTCCTCTCACCACTCCCAGAGAGCTATCTCATATAGAAAAGAATAATTTTTTAAAGGAAAAAAAGAGCAAAAAGAGAAAAAGTTTGCAAATTTGATCAATGCATCAAAAAATATGAAAAATATGTGTAGTGTTTCATACACATGGACCTCTCACCTCTCCCAAGAAGAGAAGGGAAGTGCCTTTTTTATATCTCCTCTTTGCAGGCCATGTTTATTCTTTATAATTATTTTTTCTGTTATATAATAATAATCACAATATATTGTTTTTTGACTCTTTGTATAAGAACTCTGCATTAGTTCATGTTAAATCTTTCCTTATTTCTTTATACTCATTGTATTCATCATTTCTTACAGCATAGTAATGTGGCAATGGTAAAATTACATTAATTTTTCGCAATTTGTTTAGTCATTCCCCAGCTGATAACCACCTAATTTGTTTCCAGTTTTGCTGTGACAAAAAGGATTTTTTTATTGTTGTTGTTCATGGACATTTTCTTTTTATTAATGACCTCTTTGGCATTTGTGACCAGTAGTAGAATTTCTGGGTTAAAAGGTTTGGAGAGAAGTTACTTTATTCACATCCAAATTGCTTTCTAAAATGGTTGTATTGATTCTCAGTTCAAAACTCATCTTCCCATAACCTCTCTAACATATACTATTTCCACCTTTTGTCATCTTTGACAATTTTCTAGACGTGAGATAAAACTTCAAGGTTTTTTTTATTTGCATTTCTGGTATTATTTGTGATTTGATGCATTCTTTCAACTAGTTCCTAATAGTTTGAAATTCTCTTGACAGCTGTTTATCTGCCTCCTGCCAAAATTATATCATTAAATTTCTCTAGGAAAAAAAAACAAGCATTTCTGTTTGCTATTTAAATCCTTTCACAGTTCAAAATCCACCTTCTATTACAGACATTACATTTTATTACTTCTTTTCCAAACCAACTAATTTCCTTTCTATTCCTCAAAAATGGTATTCCATCTCTATCTCTGATGTCTTTGAAAAAACTGTCCCCCTTTCCCAGAACATATTCCTGACTCATTTCTAGAATCCCTAACTTCCTTCTCTTGGACCCTTCATATATAAGGCTTCACCTTATTGCCACCCTGCACAGGCTATTGGCAAGGATCTCCTCATCTTTGACCAAATTAGTTTATACAGGATACCCTAAAAAGTCTTAGTGCATTTTTAAGATCATAAAGCTTTTAAGGTATTAAGTCTTAAAATGTACAAAAATTTTTGGGATATATCATATTTACTTCATCCTCTTATGTTTGGTGTTTACTTGTATGTGTAAATGTTGTTTCCTCCAATAGAATCTAAATTTTTTTTATAAATTGTTTTATTTTTATCTTTAAATATCATATCAAAAAGATATTAATTAGCATTTTTCAGATGAAGAAATCAAATCTATCTAGTCATAAAGAAGTGCTCTAAATCACTTTTGATTAGATTTGTAAATTAAAATAATTCTGAGGTACCACCTCATACCTATCAAAATGGCTAATATGACAAAAAAGGAAAATGATAAATAGTGGAGAAAATGTAGAAAAATTGGGACACTAATACATTGTTGGTGGAATTGTGAACTGATCCAACCACTCTAGAGAGCAAATTGGAACTGTGCCCAAAGGCAATTAAACTTGCATATCCTTTGATATTATTATTATTATTATTATTTGCTAATTATTATTATTAGGTCTGTATCCCAAAGAGATCATTATAAAGGGGAAAGGACCTATAAAAATATTTATAGCAGCTCTTTTTGCAAAGAATTGGAAGTTGATGGGATATTCATTAATTGGTTAATAGTTGAATAAGTTATGTATTACACATGGAATGGAATGCTATTGTTCTGTAAGAAATGATGAGCTAGCAATTTCAGAAAAAAAAAAAAAAACATGGAAAGACTGTATGAACTTATGCTAAGTGAAGTGAGCAGAAGCAGAACCCTGTACATAGTAATAGCAACATTATGCAAAGATCAACTATAATTGATTTAGTTCTTCTCGTAATACAATGAGCCAAAATAATTCCAAAAAACTCATGTTGGAAGATGCTATCCACATCCAAAGAACTATGAAGTCTGAATCAGATCAAAGCATACTGTTTTGGATGAATACAGAGAGGACTGGCGAGACTTACATGAACTGATGCTAAGTGAAATGAGCAGAACTAGGAGATCATTATACACTTCAACAACGATATTGTATGAGGACATATTTTGATGCAAGTGGATTTCTTTGACAAAGAGACCTGAGTTTCAATTGATAAATGATGGACAGAAGCAGCTACACCCAAAGAAAGAACACTGGGAAACGAATGTGAACTATCTACATTTTTGTTTTTCTTCCCGGGTTATTTATACCTTCTGAATCCAATTCTCCCTGTGCAACAAGAGAACTGTTCGGTTCTGCAAACATATATTGTATCCAGGATATACTGCAACATATCCAACATATATAGGACTGCTTGCCATCTAGGGGAGGGGATGGAGGGAGGGACGGGAAAAATCGGAACAGAAATGAGTGCAAGGGATAATGTTGTAAAAAAATTACCCTGGCATGGATTCTGTCAATATAAAGTAATTATTAAATTAAAAAAAAAGGGAAGAGAAAAAGAAAAAAAAAACAAAGCATACTGTTTTCACGTTGGGGATTTTTATTGACTTTTCCCTTTTATTCTGTTTCTTCTTTTACAACAAGACTACTATAAAAATATGTTTACATGATTACACACATATAACCTATATCAAATTATTTGCCATTTTGGTGATTGGAGGGAAAGAGGGAGAATAAATTTAAAACTCAAAATCTTATTTTAAAAATGAATGTTAAAACTATCTTTACATGTAATTGGAAAAACTAAAATACTATTTACCAAAAAGAAAAATCACTGGCACCTAGTACAGTGTTTGGCATGTAAAGAATGTCTAATAAAAACTTGTTTATTGCTTGATTTATTTAATTGATTTGCTGAAAATTTCCCAGCAAAATTCTGAAAGTTCCATACTCCTAGTCAAGATTTGGGAGGGATACAAGAATCAGGAAATCAGAGTTGAACTCCTTATTCTATTATTAATGGGTTGGAAAAGTTACTTTCCATGACTAGACCTCAGTTTCCCCAATCATAATATAAAAGGATTGGGCTAAATAAGGGTAGGGTCCTAAGTTTTAGTCGCCCTATGCTTTAGCTACTTATCTGGTTCTTATTCTTCCTTCTAGTGGAAAGCATGCTGTACTTGATGTTGGGGAGACCTGAGTTCAGATCCTACTTTTGACATTTCACTAGGTGTGTGAACATGGGCAAGTCACTGCACTTCTAAAAGCCCCCATCTCCTTATCTCTAAAATGGGAATTACAATATATGTGGAATTTAACTCCACAGTAACATATTCAGAGCTTTAAGAGACCATCTGTTACAAACTCTTCATTTGACAGATGAGGAAACTCAGGACCAGATAGGTTAATTAATATGACCAAGATCTCACAATAAAACTAGTATTCAAACCCAGGTTCTCTGCCTGCAGATCCAATATTCTTTTCACTTTACCTCCTTTGTCATGAGACTTCCAATGTGAGAATCTGTGTAAACTTTAAAGTGGCATCAGTATAAATTTATTTTAGTTATATGGGGAGGAGATTGTAGAAAGAATTCAGAAGATAGAGTTATAGGATCTGAATTTGAATCCTGGTCCTGGGCGCTTGACCAAATCCCATAATCTCATTGGATGTCAGTGCCGATTGATAAAATGAGGCTGAACTAGCTGATTTCCAAGCAGTTCTAAATTTGATTCTGTGATTCTCCATTTCTTTTGTCCAAATGGCACTCATGGTGATTCTCCCACAATGATGTAGTATCAAGACAAATATGACCTCTAACTCTCATCTGCTAATGAATTGCACTTTTAACCAGTGCAATGCAGCAATTCCAAGTGCTCCCAAGCTAGAGTCCATTTGCATACACTGCTCCATTTACTGATAAATGCATGTAATTTGTTTTCAGTGTGTCACCCGTTCACTGCTGCCTCCTGTCTTAAAGCTCAAGTGATGAAGTTTTATGCAGTTTGCTTGTTAATTGGGGCTTCAGATTTCTAGAAACAAACAATTGGTGTTTAATTAAAAATCACTCATGTACCTTTAACTCTATATTGCGGCTAAAAAAAACAGAAATAAAAGAAAAAGAAACATTGTTCATAGCTAAAACTGGGAAATAGAAATCATGGCAAAGAATAGTCAGGAGACAAGAAAATAAAAAATCTACCTGCTCTGAAAGGTAGGTAGATAAGGAACTGCTTCTAAAACAAAATCTGGAAATTCAGCAACAAGAGGGCTAGTTAACCAGACATAGGCAGCTTTGTATATAATCTAATGGGATGAACAATGATTCTAAGACAATTTGGGTTTAATTCTTACTTCAATGACTTATTAGGGTATAATTAGCAAGTCACTTAGTCTCTCTAATCTCAATTTCCTCATCTGTAAAATGAAGGGACTGACTATGATTGCCTCTGAGGTCCCTCCTAGCTCTCCATCTACAAAACTATGATTCTGCTTAAGTCCCTTCAGAGAATTATTGAATGTCATTGTAACCTAGACAATTAAAAGAAAATGGAATTTAGTACAGCTGGGGAAACTGAGATCCCATCCCTGCCCCCCAGAGAAAGTGACTTGACATATCAGTTAGTGGTAAAGCAAGAATTGGTATGTAGGGTGATGTCTTAAGACTTGCTCATAGATTGGATTAAAGTGAGGCAGAATTCTGTCCTCATCAACTTCACTCTCTCCTCTGGAATCATTGAAGTCTATGAAACTCCAACAAATCTTCCCGGTCTGGGAAGTAAGCTTTTTTTGAGCATTTTGTACTTTCTACTTATGTTCTCTTGTACCCTTTAATTATTTGTCTCTGTTTTTTTAACCCCTCTACTATCTCCTATAGTATTTTGCATCTAATAGGACTCACTTATGCTACCAAAAATAGCTTATTTGTCTTAGAGACAAATTTGCTTCCCAGATCCAAAGGGCTTTAAAACCATCACCATTTGAAAATAAAATTTTTAACCATTATCTCATATCTCCCTCTTTCGGAGGGATTCATGAATCGAATCCACATTGTCTGCACTCCTGCAAAGAGAAGGACAATTTACTAGCCCTAAGACTCAATTCATAACCTCTGTTATTCTGAGTCACAGGCTGCCTGGTCAGAGCTGCCTATCCGTATCACCACCCTTTGCTCTCATATCTATCCATGCAAGCCCTATTACCCTGGCTTCCGCATCCCACTCTTCCCTACCTCCTGATCCTCATCAATAGATTCTGTACTTTGTGCCCTTTCTTTATGATCAACAAACTCTCTATCACATGAGACCTATGTCTTTACTCCCAGAATTTATTATACACATGTCTTAAATTTACTTATAGGTGCACATGTTATTTTCTCCAAATAGCCCCTAGTATAGTGCCTAGAACAAAGGAATAACTTAATAAGTGACTGGTTCACTTTATAAATTTACTTGTATATATATTCACTTAAATAAATTCAGTTGAATTTAACTGATCAATCAATTTAACTGACCTCTGATTGACACCATGTTGCATTAATATTATTTTCCTTAATTTACAAATAAGAAAAGGGAGATACCAAAGGTTCAGTGACTTATCCAAATTCACACAACTACTAAGTAATGAGGCAAACTAATGTCTTCAGACTCTTAAGCCAGAACTCCTTATCCTATTCCACTCTGCTTCTCTAAAAAGGAGTCTGTTGAATTGAACAAATTAAATCCATTTATTCAATATAAATAAAAAGAGAAATTATTTGGTACAAAAGTTATAAAAATTGTGGAACCTGCCCCCTTAAACATGATAAAGATAGAAAATATAAGTTAAAAATGCATTCACAGAATGGCAATTTTAAATAGGTTATAGGGGAAAGCTTGCCTCTAATGTTTGAGGCTAATATCACGGAGGACACTCTCATAAAACATCCTTGAAATCACTGTCATTGGGAGAACCCTAGGATGTCCAGCCCACCAACTTGATCCAATATGGGACTGTTCATGTTGTGATACTAGACACAACCCATTCATTTCCCAGGGACTGCTGAATACCCATCAGCTCAGCTCATGTGGTGCTCCGGTGTTAATGACTTGCCTCGAGTCACACATGTAAAAAAAGATGGATCTGGGGTCCCCTCCGGGTTAATGTGCAGGCTCAGTGCTTGCAATTTTTAAAGGACATGGATATATCTTCACATTGTTTGCATCAAAAAATAAGGCGATAGGTAAATATTAGCCCAGTGTAACTATGCAGAAAATGGAAGTCTGACGCGGCAATTAATTCTATGACTACCTCCTCTGCTGGGAAGAGGATAGAATACACATTGTTGTTACTATTGGGGTCACTCCAGAGCTTTACACATGGAAATAAAAATTAAAGGACAAATGCCTTGGAGAATATAGCCCCGAAATTATTCCATTTCAATGATGATTGAAGTGCTTCTCATTATGGGATGTGCTTCCTTAATGGGAATATGTGCCTCCACACAGCACTGTGTAGATATTTAGAGATATTTAGAGAGAGAAGAATAAGGAAGTTCCCACAATTGCCTCAACTGTCCCCAGAATTATTTTTAAAAGAACAAATACTATTCAACATGCTTTGTTTAATCATGTCCCATAATCCCATGGACCATAGTGCCCGTGAAGTTTTCTTAGCTAACATATTGGAGTAATGTGCCATTCTTCTCTAGTGGATTAAGGCAAACAAGTTAATTGACTTGTCCAGGATCGCACAGCTAGTAAGTGTCTGAGGTTACATTTGAACTCAGTTCTTCCTAACTCTGGGCTCAGCACTCTATCCATTGAGCCAACTAGCTGCCTTCTAACATGATTTACTTAACTCTGATTCTTTAGAAACTAAGAACTCCAGAACCAAGAGAACATTGTACATAGAAACAATAATGTAATGATCACCTGTGATGGACTTGGTTCTTTTTAATAATAAGGACAATTCCAATAAACTTATTATGATGGAGAGAGCCATCTGCATCCCACAGGACTATAGGGACTGAATGTGGAACACAACATAGTATTTTCACCTTTGTTGTTGTTGTTTGCTTGCTTGGTTTTTTCCTCACTGTTTTTCCTTTTTAAACTGATTTTCTTGTACACGATGAGTGTGAAAATATGTTTAGAAGAATTGCATATGTTTAACCTATAATGGATTACTTGCTGTCCAGGCAAGAGGGTTGGGAAAAAGGGAGGAAGGAAAATTTGGAACACAAGGTTTTATGAATGTTGAGAACTATTTTTGCATGTATTCAGAAAATAAAAAGCCATTATTTTAAAAAAAAAAAAAAGTATTCCTCTGAAGTCTTGAAAGCCTGGCTTTCCCTCTGAATTCTTACCCAACATAGAATAATGGAAGTCCTGAATTGGAAGCCAAAAGAACTAGGTTCAAAATCTGCTTCTGTTATTTACTGCATGTGTGAGACTTGAAAAAAAAATATTCCCTTCTCTAGAACTGAGTTTTATCATCTATAAAATGAGAGAGTTAGACTCAAGGATCTTTAATCTTCCTTCGAATCTATGAGCCTATAATTCAAATGATACTTGTTCAATGAAGTTTTGCCCGATTCTTCTCTCCAAAGTGGATATAATTTTTACAATTTGACAATTTCCTTAAAGAAAGTTGGTTACATGACATTACTATTTGTAATGCTGAATATCTTTGTGTTAATATTAAGTTCATAAGGGATTGTGAAGTTACTAAACATTTGCTTTATAGTCTTGAATCTACATTAGTCCCTTCAGACTACATAGATAGGATTATTGTAGTCATTAGCTTATGATTTTTGTGTATGTTATTACTATGTCATAGTGAATTAAAAACTTGATGTGGCAACTGCCTTATGCTTTTCATTTGTAAAAAAAAAAAAAAGAGGCTTTGTTGTTTTTAAAGAATTTTAAAGTATCCTATTAATATATTATCTGTTGTTTGGTTCTGGTTTTCTTAATTTTTTTAGTTAATTTTATAGCTTATAGATGTGCTTTTTCCTTAAAGAATTCAGTGTAATTATGGGGGGGAGGGGAGAAGAGACAGCTAAGTGCCTCAGTAGATAAGAATATTGGGCTTGAAATCAGGAAGACTCATTTTCTGCAAAATGGGGTATGACTGATAATAACAACTGGCAATTTGCAGTCTTTAAAGTTTGCAAAGCACTTTCCATACATTATTTCATTTGAGCTTTGCAGTAACCCTATGAATTAAGTACAACAGTCTAATATTAATATGCTTATCTTTATAAGAGACACAAATTAAAAGTGATTTGTCCTCCAATCACATAACTAGTAAATGTCATATCTAACATATATAGGACTGCTTGCCATCTAGGGGAGGGGGTGGAGGGAGGGAGGGGAAAAATCGGAACAGAAACGAGTGCAAGGGATAATGTTGTAAAAAAATTACCCTGGCATGGATTCTGTCAATATAAAGTAATTATTAAATAAAAATTAAAAAAAGAAGACTAGTAAATGTCAGAAGTAGATTGAAACCTAGGGGTATACTTTCTATTAAATCAATCTTCTTATCAATAAACCACATTTCTTTTCAACACCATGATATAGGATAGTGGAGTCACTAGTTAATAAAGATTTCTAGCTAACTGAAAGATGATATTACCTGCAAATGGTCCCTCTGCACACACACTCACACATACACACACACACACACACACACACACACTTTTCTTACTGAGATATACATTTGAATTTATAAGCAGTGATTATCAGTTCGTAAAAATCTTGGAGAGAATGATTTCCATTGTTCCCCCAAAGTAGCTGAAAAAGTAAAGAAAACTTTAAGTAAAAAATAATTTTCCTACAACTCTGTGATGATAAGAATAGACTATGATTTCATTCACTTATGAAATTATTGATAAAGAATTCCATCTACTCCACACTTTTTCTGAAATGTATATAATTTCCATTGCTTCCTCAAAGTAACTGGAATATTAAAGTTCTAATTGTCTTTCTCTCCAGTGTAATGTAGGTGAGTAGGTACCCCACCATGGCTAATCTGGATCAAGAGTACAAATCAATGTGGAAGATAGTGTCTTACCAATCAGAGAAGATCAAAATAAAGATAAAATACATTTAATGTCTTTTATGTACAGGACACTATATAAGACATTATTTGGGACAGAAGATGAATAAAGAATATACACCTATGACAACATATCTTTAGAAGACCAATGATGAAACATGCTTCATCTTATCTCTCAAAAGAGGAGTAATTGATTAAAGATGCAAAATGCAACATTCATTTTTGGACATGATCAGTGTACGGATTTGACTTATTTGTCTGTATTTATGTTAAGGAAAGGCTTCTCTTTAAGATAAGGGGAGGAAAGGGGGACTGAGTGTGTTAGCGAATAGTGGTAGTAAGACTAAAAAAGAAAAGAAAAGAAAAAAGAAAATAGTGTCCATGGAACATTTGAAAATGCATAAAAGAGTACAGGAAGCAGTTCAAAAAAGGACGCATAAATAAGATTATTTTGTTACTACCATGTTCAAATGAACAAATTTTAAAAGAGCAAAATTTACATAACAATTCACATTAAAATTTAATATCTTTCTGTTCTCTTTGAAAATATTTGTTTTTTGATGTTTAAGTTCATAATAAAAAGAAAGAAATTTTAAAATATGAAATGAGTATGGACCATAACATAATATTTCCACTCTTTCTCTTACTGTTTGCTTACATTTTTGTTTTTTTTCTTCTCAAGTTACTTTCTTTCTAAATCCAATCTTTCCTGTGTAACAAGATAACTGTATAAATATGTATATATATATATTATATTTAACATATACTTTAACATATTTAACATGTATGAGACTACCTGCCATCTAGGGGAGGGGGCGGGGGACAGGAGGGGAAAAGTTGGAACAAAAGGTTTTGCAAGGGTCAGTATTAAAAATTACCCATGCATATGTTTTATGTATAAAAATCTATAATAAAAAATAATAATAATAAAGGATAAGATACATACCTGCTTTCAGAGATGGGTAAAATGCAAAGTAGATGTGTACAATAAATGAACCAGAGTGGTTGAAGCACAGGCTCAGAAAAATGAACAGTTGGAAAAAATCCTAAAAAGATAGATTGAATAGCAGAGAGTTCTAAGAAGCCAGGGTTTTGTTTTTGTTATTTTTAAACTGCTATTAGTTTTTTGAGCAGGAAAGTGTAATGAGAGTAATATTTCATGGGAATATAGTAATGGTTAAGGGACTCGTTATAGCAGTCCTAGAATATGGTCATAATAACAAATAATAATGGCATTTATATAGCATTTTAGGATTTGTAAAGCCCTGTAACATATATTATTTCATTTGAATACATTTGATTCTCACCACAATCCTGTGAGGTAAGTGGTTGTTCAGTCTTTCAGTTTTGCCTAATTCCTCGTGACTCATGGCACACCAGGACCCTTCTATCCTATACTATTTGCCAAATTCTGTCCAAATTCATGTTCATTGTTTCTATGACACAATCTATCTCATCCTCTGCTGTTCCCTTTTCATTTGGTCTTCAGTCTTTCCCAACATCAGGGTATTTTCCAATGAATCTCATCTTTTCATTATATGGCCGAAGTGTTTAAGCTTCAGGTTCAGTCTTCTCTGACACCAAAATTCAGAAGCATTGATTCTGCTTTTCTTTACAGCACTACTCAGAAACATTACTACTGAAACCATAGTTCTGCTCATAACAGACCTTTGTCGGCAATTTGACTGATGTTTCTGCTTTTTAGTATGCTGTCCAAATTTGCTATAGTTTTCCTTCCAAGGAACAGAAGTCTTTACTTTCACAGTTGCAGTTGTCATCTTCAGGGATCTTTGAGCCCAAGAACACAAAATCTATTTCCATTTCTTTTCCTTCCATTTGCCAAGAATTCCCATTTTACAGATGAGGAAACTGAGGCAAACATTAAGTGACTTGACCAAGGTCACTTAGCTAGTAAGTATCTAAGGCAGGATTCATAGTCAGGTCTTCGTAACTCCAAATCCAGCCCTCTATACTGTACCACCCAACTGCCTGATAGTAAAGATGGGAAGAGGGAAAAGAAAACAGATTACAAGATTTTGTAAAGGATGCCTCCAAAGGACTTGGTCATTATTCAAACAATGAGTTTGAATACTGGGAGTGAGGAACGAGGAGAATCAAAGATGATTCCTTAGATTTTAGAGGATGAGTTCTATGAGTAAGTGTCATATTTTGCTTTCTTTTTTTCCCTTTCTTTATATCCCCCAGTATTTAGTACAATACATGGCAGAGTAAGCTTCTTGTTATTGCTGTATCTAGCAAACTAGTACTGTCATTAACAGAAACAGGAAACAAAATGAGGAATAGATTGGGGAGTGCAGGGGGTGATGAAGGTATGAGGCAAGATGAAGAAACTGATTTGCTAAGATAGTAGGAAAGTCATATAAAGCTATCCAGTGAGCAGTTGAAAATGTAAGAACAGAACTTGTAAGATTTTTTTAAGTGAAGATAAAGTTGGGAAGTCATCTACATAAGAAAAAAACCAGTTGAATGAATTAGATCTCTAAGGGAAAAAAGTTAGCATTTATATGGTGCTTTAAGGTTTGCTAAGTACTTTAGAAACATTATTGTTTCATTTTCTTTTAAGAGAAATTATAGAAGCTAATGGTGATGAGTAAAGAGGAGAAGCTAGAAGCATTCCCAATTAGATTAGAGTGGAACATGGATGCCCATTATCATCATTATTATTCAACATTGTACTAGAAATGTTAGCTTTAGCACTAAGAGAAGAAAAAGAAATTGAAGGAATACTAATAGGAAATGAGGTAATTAAAAAAACACTTTTTGCAGATGACATGATGGTATACAGAAATAATCCTAGAGAATCAACTAAAAAAACTACTTGCAAAGACATTAGCAGAACTGACTCAAATTTATAAAAATTCAAACTATTCTCCATTTGATAAGTAGACAAAGGATACTAACAGACAATTTTCAGATGAAGAAATTAAAACCATTTCTAGTCATATGAAAAGGTGCTCTAAATCACTCTTGATCAGAGAAATGCAAATTAAGACAACTCTACTATACACCTCTCAGAATGACTAAGATGACAGGAAAAGACAGTGATGAATGTTGGAGGGGGTATGGGAAAACTGAGACACTAATTAATTGTTGGTGGAATTGTGATCTGGAGAGCAATTTGGAATTATGCCCAAAAAGTTACCAAATGGTGCATACCCTTTGACCCAGTAGTGTTACTACTGGGCTCAGATATTAAAGGAGGGAAAGGGACCCATATGTGCAAAATGTTTGTGGCAGCACTTTTTGTAGTGGCAAGAAACTGGAAACTGAGTGGATGCCCATCAATTGGAGAATGGCTGAATAAGTTATGATATATGAATGTTATGCAATAGTATGGTTTTGTAAGAAATGACCAACAGAATGATTTCAGAGAGGCCTGAAGAGACTTAAATGAACTGATGCTAGGTGAAATGAGAAGAACCAGGAGGTTATTGTACACAGCAACAAGAAGATTATATGATGATCAATTCTGATGGACATGGCTCTTTCCAACAATGAGGTGATTGATGCCAGTTCCAATGATCTTGTGACAAAGAGAGCCATCTATACCAAGAGAAAGGATATGGAAACTGAATGTGGATCACAACATAATATTCTCACTCATTTTATTGTTGTTCGCTTGCATTTTTTCTCGTTTTTTTTTCCTTTTTGATTTAATTTTTCTTGTGCAGCATATCCATGTTTAACATATATTGGCTTACTTGCCATCTAGGGGAGGGGTGGGAGTAGGGAAATTTGGAACACAAGGTTTTACAAGGATTAATATTGAAAAATTATCCATGCATATGTTTTGAAAATAAAAAGCTTTAATAAAAAAAAGACTTTAATGAAGCTGCAAGATATAAAATAAATCCACATAAATCCACTGACATTTCCATGTTACCAACAAAGTCCAGCAGTTAGGGACAGAAAGAGAAATTCCATTTAAAATAACTGTAGGCAATATAAAATAATTGGGATTCTACTTGCCAAGATAAACCCAAGAATTATATGAACAAAATTAGAAAACACTTTTCACATAAAGTCAGATCTAAACAATTAGAAAAACATCAATTGCTTATGGATAGGCAGGGTTAATATAAATAAAAATGACAATTCTACCTAAACTAGTCCACTTATTCAGTGCCACACCAATCAAATTATTTAATAGAACTAGAAAAAAATGATAACAAAATTCATTTGGAAAAAGAAAAAGTCAAGAATTTATCAAGGGAATTAATGGAAAAAATACATACAAAGGAAGGTGGTCTAGTAGCACCAGACCTAAAACTGTATTATAAAGCAGCAATCATCAAAAACATTTGATACTGGTTAAGAAATAGAGTGATGGATGAGTGAAATAAATTAGAAATACACAAAAAGAAAAAAAATAATTACACAAGACACTATAATGAAAAACTATAGGGAATCTACTGTTTGATTAACCCAAACACTAGCTTCCAGGATAAGAATTCCCTATTTGACAATTATTGCTGAGAACACTGGAAAATAGTATGTCAGAAATTAGTTATCACCCAGCATCTCATACTTCATAACAAGATCAAGTTGAAATGGATATGTGATTTAGGTGTAAAGCAAATTGTATCAAATAAGGAATATATCAAATTAAGGGATAGCTTATCTGTCAGATCTTTAGAGAAGCAAAGAATTTATGATCAAAAAAGAACTAGAGTATATTATGAAATGCAAAACGGATAATTTTGATTACATTAAATTAAAAAGATTTTGTACAAACAAAACTAATGCAGCCAAGATTAGAAGGGAAGCAGAAAGCTGGGAAACAATTTTTATAGCAGTGTTTCTGATAAAGGCCTCATTTCTAAAATAACCAACTCAAATTATAAGAATACAAGTCATCCCCCAATTGACATATGACCAAAGGATAGGAACAGACAATTTTCAGATGAAGAAATTAAAGCCATCTATAGTCATATGAAAAAATGCTCTAAATCACTATAGATTAAAGAAATGCAAATTAAGACAACTCTGAGGTACTACTTCACACCTTTCAGATTGGTTAAGAAAATAGATGTTGGAGAGAATTAGGAAAATAGGGACACTAATGTATTGTTGGTGGAATTGTGAAAGGATCCAAACATTTTGGAGAGCAATTTGGAACTATGCCCAAAGGGCTATAAAACTATGCATACCTCTTGATCCAGCAATATTATTTATTGAATCTGTATCCTAAAAATATCATAAAAGAGAGAAAAGGACCCACATGTACAAAAATGTTTGTAGCAGCTCTTTTTGTGGTGATAAAGGATTGGAAAATGAGTAAGATGCTCATTCATTGGGGAAGGCTGAATAAGTTATAGTATATGAAAGCAATGGAATGTTATTATTCTTTAAGAAATGATGAACAGGCTGATTTCAGTCTAGAAAAACTTGCATGAGCTGGTCCTGAGTGAAGCAAGCAAGAATGAAGCACTGTCATAGCAATGGCATGATCATGTGATTATCAACTATGATAGAGTTAGTTAGCTCTTCTCAAAATTTCAGTAAGTCAAAGCAATTCCAATAAACTTTGAATAGAAAATGCCATCTGCATCCAGAGAGAGAATTATGAAGACTGAATCCCAATTGAAGCATATTGTTTTCCCTTTTTTCCTTGTTTTTTTTTCCTTTTTCATGGTTTTTCCCTCTTGATTTGATTTTTCTCTCCCAACATGATTCATATGGAAATATGTAAAAAAAAATGAATGTACATGTATAACCTAAAGAAAGAAAAGATAAAAAGATAAAATAAGCAATACAAATACAGAGTCAGGGAGATGCAGAGAGGGAGAAAACAGGTATTTATTAAGTGCTTGCTGTGGGCCAGACCTGCTGAATAATAATATAGTAATTATAGATACCTAATTCAAGGAGATTTATTAGTAAAACTGGGAACAGAAATAGTACAACTGCTAGGGGAAAAAAATGAAAAGTTTTGGGTTTAGGTAAGAGCCGTATACATTCTTATAAATAGAATGGAAAAAAAAGTTATCAAACTGTGCATACCCTTTGATCCAGCAGTGTTTCTATTGGGCTTATACCCCAAAGAGATACTAAAGAAGGGAAAGGGACCTGTATGTGCCAAAATGTTTGTAGCAGCCCTGTTTGTAGTGGCTAGAAACTGGAAAATGAATGGATGCCCATCAATTGGAGAATGGCTGGGTAAATTGTGGTATATGAATGTTATGGAATATTATTGCTCTGTAAGGAATGACCAGCAGGATGAATACAGAGAGGCTTGGAGAGACCTACATGGACTGATGCTAAGTGAGATGAGCAGAACCAGGAGATCATTATACACTTCGACAACGATATTGTATGAGGATGTATTCTGATGGAAGTGGATTTCTCTGACAAAGAGACTTAACTGAGTTTCATTGGATAAATGATGGACAGAAACAACTACACCCAAAGAAGGAATACTGGGAAATGAATGTGAACTATTCGATTTTTGATTTTCTTCCTGAGTTATTTTTACCTTCTGAATCCAATTCTCCCTGTGCAGCGGGAGAACTGTTTGGTTCTGCAAATGTGTATTTTATCTAGGATATACTGCAACATATTTAACATATATAGGACTGCTTGCCATCTTGGGGGGGAGGAGGGAGGAAGGGGAAAAAACGAAACATAAGTGATTGCAAGGGATAATGCTGTGTAAAAATTATCCTGGCATGGATTCTGTCAATACAAAGTTATTATTAAATAAAATTAAATTAAAAAAAAATAAATAAATAGAATGGAAAGAGCCAGAGGAGATTGAAAATGGGTAAAAAGGAAAAATGATTTGAGATTGAAGACTTGACATGATGGATCTAAAGGAAGATTAAGGAGGCAACAGGGGAAGAGTCTGGAAGGATTAGGGAGGGCTACCTTCAGGTGGATTCAGGTATAGTCAGAAGGGATAAGTCCATTTCCAGAACTGAAAGAGGAGAAAGGAATATTTGTAGCAACTACCTTAAGTTTGAGCTCACTCTCCCCAGGCTTTTGTACTTCAAATATTGCTAAACCTTCTCATAAGTATCTCTTTATAAAAGCTAATTGATGTTCATTTATTATCAATGATATTTATGAGCTATCAATTATCTAATTAATCTTGTGACAGTAATCACTGAAGTAAATCTTACTGAAGTAGATCTTACTTGAAGAGAGATATGCTGGTCAATTAATATTGGAGAAATGTTAACTAACAATAGATAGATATGGGGGAGAACATCTGCATGGGGGCTCTAGAGTGATAGCATTACAAGAATCATCTCAACCCCTCAGGATTACTCCTTGTGGTGAGAGCAATATCCTAAATCCCTTCAAATTTTTCTTAAAAAATATCAGAAACAATTCTTGAGACCTGATTGGCTCAAAAGACTGAAAACTCAGACTACTAATATACTCTTTTTTTTATTATAGTTTTTTATATACAAGTTATATGCATGGGTAATTTTACAGCATTGACAATCGCCAAACCTTTTGTTCCAATTTTTTCCCCTCCTTCCCCCCACCCCCAAGTCCAGATGGCAGGTTGACTAATACATGTTAAATATGTTAAAGTACAAATTAGATACAATATGCTAATATACTCTTAGTCCAAGTACAAAACAGCCATGAGCTATTCCAGACATGATCTAATGACTGGTTAGTGGCAACTCAGAGACATTTCAACTAAATTCAACCTGGGATGTTAACATTTTTGTTGAATATCTTCCAGCTAGAACAAAGTAAATCTTTTTTTGTTGTTAATTGCTAAATCATTGCCAATTGCCTCATTTCTTTCTAATATCTAACAAACTATCAGGCACTAGTCAGAACCAGGTCCAGTCTAGAACCCTGAGAAGGAGAAACATCCCAGCTCTGAGACCACCAGTGTTGATGGATTTGGGAGAAGGAGTCGGAAACAAATGCTATATGTAAATAGGGAATAATAATGCCTGTAGTGCCTCACAGGAATGTTGTGACAATTAAATGAGGCTCATGACAGGTTCAAAAGTAGGTTTGTTCTGCTTGGTTTCACAGGTCAGAACTAGGAAAAATGACAGTAAATTGCAGATGAAATTTAGGTTCATTGCAAGGGGAGAATAGAGGATGGGAAATCTTCCTTTCAGTTAGAGTTATCTAATAGTGGAGTGACCTCAAATTAGTTTTTCTCATCCCTTAAGGTCTTTGGAACAGCAACTTTGGGAAGATGCTTTATGAAGAAAATTATCAGGGCTGAATCAAGATTCTAACTCCAAGGTTGCAAGATTATCTGATGGAGAACTGGGAACGGCTCTGGAGATCCTGAAGTCCAACCCCTTCGTGTTTTAAAATCAGGCTTGTGATTTCATTCATGCTGGGAGCTTTTGGTGAGGAACTTTTTCTCCCAGTGTAAGGCAGCAGTTGCTCTGACAATTCCCTGTTTTTGTACACTCAGGAGCTAAGAATATTTGGATTTTTTTTGTTTGGATGTTTTTGTTATAATTTTTAAATGCAATAAAACCTTATTTAAAAATGAGAAAAAAATTCTTAGTATACAAGAGACACACCAAATATGGTTTGCTGACCTCTGATCAGGTTGCCTGGGGCAATAAAGAATTAAGAGACAAGCCATATGAGAAAGGCCAAAATTGAACCAAATTTTCCTGACTGAGATTAATTCTCTCCACCCATGACCTCATGCTAATTCTTTTTCTAAACTAAGTTGTCCTTCTTCCAAACTGCCTCAAGGAGAATAGTATGTGAGAGAAGGTAATATGGGATATGATATCTCTATGGAAGAACAAGATATGAGGTAAGGGAAGGTACATATTTGCAAGGATAGGGTGGGGATGTGGGTAGATTAACAGGACAATGATAGAAAGATAGGAAAAGAGAAAGAGGGAGAGGGAGAAGGAGAAGAAAGAGAGGAAGAGGGAGATTAAAAGCTTAAATTTTATTAATTAATTAAAGCTCCTAAATGGTGATTAGTGTTTTAAAAAACTTAAAATTCTTACAAGAATGAGCTTATATCCTGTTAAATTAGTTTATGGAGCACAGAATGATGAAGCTAGAAAGGGAATTTAGATATTCTAGTCCAAACTCTTCATTTTGAAAATAGGGAAACAAATTCAGAAAGGGCATTACCAGAGTTAAATACAGTGTTGAAGAAAGACTAAAAATGTGAAATTGAATAAGAAAGTGAAAAAATAAAAATCACAAACCTAAGCCTAATAACCAAATGCTTCATTCTACTTATCATACATTCTATTTCAAAGTGAAGCTTCTATTTCTTCACCTGGACAATGAAAGAAATGGACTAAATTATAACTAAATTGCTGTGATTTACCAGGTACTTTAAACTACCCAATATATTCAGCTTTCCCTTCAATAATATTAATTCAAAGTAAGGAGAGCCCCCACCTGGTCACCTATAAAACAGCACTCTATCTGAACAGCTGGATATTTTAATAACTTGTTTGGTACCAATAGTGCAGGGCAGCAAGAGCTCCTCTCTGCACATGGTGATGAGACTCTGCATATTTGGGGTAATTAGTTTGGTTCCTAAATCAGGAGTTAAATGTTAATGAACAGCTGTTCCCAATAAACAGAATAAATTGAAATTAATAATTGCCATCTCCACTTAACAAGTGAATTATCCATATTTTAAGTATACCAACATATGACACACATGATTTCCTTCTGAATTGGGCCAGCAAAGAATTTATTAGTT
Source organism: Antechinus flavipes (assembly GCF_016432865.1). Taxonomy (NCBI): domain Eukaryota; kingdom Metazoa; phylum Chordata; class Mammalia; order Dasyuromorphia; family Dasyuridae; genus Antechinus; species Antechinus flavipes. The sequence goes on along the minus strand of NC_067399.1, from coordinate 396,794,703 downwards.
GCAAAGTGGGGGCTACCTACAGCAGAAAGTATGGCAGATAAACCACACCCTACACTCTGATCTATGCTTTGTAAACCTCAAAATGCTAGACAAAAGCTGGAGAATTATTCACACATGATAGGATGGAAATATTTGTTTGCTTTTATAATTTTGAAAGGTGTAAGCAAATAATTGACTAGCTAACATAAGCAGCCCTCAGGGAAAATGAAAGCTTCATTTACAGAAATTTTCATGACTGGTTTGATGAAACTATTATTTTATTCTGCTGATGTTTTGGTCCAGTGTTTTACAACGATTTTCAGTGCTGAAAATTCTGTGAAATTTGCCCATCACCAGGGGAGGCTACAAGGAATCTCAACTCAATACTGTTTCTTCTAGGTTATTTTTATTCAATGGAATTTATTGAATGATCTTTCATAAATGTCTTTTAAAGTCTTCCATAGATTACCCCTCATCCTAGGCTTTTTCAAATGCCATCCTGATGGGTGAATAGACCCCAGCAAAATTCCATACCCTTGGCAGTAACCAGAATCTAAGTGGGCCCCACTGAGGACCCATCGGACCCTGTGGAGTTATCTTGTAGAGAGCTACCCTATGCTGCCCACAATTATTATATACAATTTGGAAGTTAAGCTATAGACATCAACTCCTGAGGATATGTTGTATAAACAAGACAGCCATAACCACCAGTTGATTTACTGACATACACAATTAGGATAGTTAGCAAAATTTGCTTAGGGTCCTTTCTCAAAAGGTACCACTTTTCCCCTTGTTAACTGCAAGTTCATTAGAAACTTCGCCCACGTTATGGCATTACAATACAGCTTTGCCCCTTGATGGCTTGGGTGTGAATTCATTCCAGATGACTTCCCATCTTTGTGACATACTGTACTTTATTATGACTTATTGGACCTCATTAATCTCATTCATTAACCTTTTTCTGGTTTTGATTTCCCTCTTCCCCAATAATTTCTTCTTTCTGCTCTTAAGCCTCATAGCACTTCCTAAATTTATTATGATACCTATCCATTATTCCTGGGTATTATAATTATTTATATTTGTTTTTTATCCACTCTAGCAGCCTGGAAGCTGCTTAAAAGCAAGGGCTGTCATAATTACTTTTGTGTTCTCAAGCACCATATCTTGCACAGAGTCATTGTTCAATAGATTTTTTTTCCTTATATTGAATATACTCCACTCTAAAGAGAGAGAAGATTTAGGATTGGAAGAGATCTCAGAGCCATCAATTAACACATGAAGAAAACGAGGATCAGAGAAGTAAATTACTTAACTAAAGTCATTTTTTTAGTCATTTTCAGTTATTTTGAACTCTATAACCCATTTTGGGTTTTCTCAGCAAAGATAGTGAATTTGTCATTTTCTTCTCCAGTTCAATTTATAGATGGGGAAACTGAGGCAAAAGGTTAAGTGACTTGTCCAGGGTCACACAGATAGTAAGTATCTGAGGCCATTTGAAGTTAGGAAGATGAGGCTTCTTGGGGGGGGGAGGGAAGAGGGGAGGAAAAGCGATGGGGGGGTGCTCTATCGCTGCATCACCAAATTAAGTTTGTAAAGATAAGAAAATGACAGGGCCAGGATTTCCAGTTCTCTGGCTCTAGATTAAGTGCTCTTTCCTTTATATTGCATAGCTATAACTTTTCCTCTGACCCTAGACTGGGTCCTTCTCTATTTTCTGGACTGTTACAACAATCTCTATTAACCAACGTTCTGGCTTCTGCTTTTTCTCCTCCATAAAACCTTTCTAATTCTCCTCAGTTGCAAATAATTTTTCTTCTCTTGGACTTTGCATTACCTTTCTCTCATGTTCTAATCTGCATTATTATAACTATGTATGCATTATGCATTTCCTTGACTCATTCTTAAAGGTAAGCTCCATGAAAGGAGTGACTGCTAGTGATCATCATAGCTCTATCATATCCAGAAAAGTCTTTGGCACACAACAACAGGAGCTTAATGAATCAATGAATTTCCACTTATAACACTTAATAAAGGCAAACTTTATCAGCTGAATCAATAAACTTTTTGAGGAATTAGAAACTTAGCCAAAGAATATGCTATTATGGAATACTCACTAATGATTCAAATTGTTGTTTTATTGGCCAAGAGATAAATATGCATAGAATCAAAATGCCATTTCTTACCCATTTGATGACCCTGGGGCTCCAGAATTCCCCAAATCTGTAAGACTCAGCAAGATGCATATTGTCTGTTTCCTCAAATCAAGGAATGACTAAATGTTGTTTGGACCCATGGCCATAAGACTAGGGAACCAGCTGGCAAGACCCTTTTTTTCATTGAACATAAGGGAATATGTCAATGGGAATCAAGTATTTGCAATGCAGGTAAGTATCAGGGCCTGATTAATTGCAGCCAACAATCAAACTTCTGATTTTTGCTGATCACTTCTGTGGCAAACTCAGGTATTCATAAGGGAAGCTCAACTGCAGCATCAGGAAACAGCTCATTTGCAGGAATTAAACCTAATGGGTCTCTGAAAGCAAAAGGATTCAGAACTTCATTCAGAAGCATCTGCCTGCACAATCCAGAACCCCAAGTGCCCCAGAGCCTGCTTTCTCACCCCAAACCCTCACTGGGAGAACAGAACAGTTGGATCACATTAGTGCCCATCACCCCCATCATCCCTTCCCTCCATTTCAGTAATTTCACCAAGATTTGACCGCTGGACAATCCTAGTAGAGAGCTTTCATCTGTAGAAGATTCTAGAATCCAATTCACAGTCATTGAACTTTGTTTCCCCTTTAAAAACAAAATTCATTTGAGAACTTAGCAGTATTTGTAGCTGTTGAATTATTCAGCCCTGGAAGATAAGAACTTCCCTGACTTGCAAAATCACTTTTTCTTCTGCAACTAGTATTTAAGATAGAAAGGAGAGCTGCTACATGAAGATTCTGGGAACATACACAAGAGCAATCAGTATTATCTGATGTAGCAATGACGGCTTATTATTTTTGGAAGAAGACAGTGAGAGGTGACAAATATAGGTGGCTTTTCTAAGTATATGAAATAAAGTCCCACTGTGTGACAGAAAGTAAAAGGTCACGGGATAATAAAATGTTGGCACTGGACTAGATCTCAGTGGTCATCTAGACCAATGCCTTCATTTTCTCAGTGAGAATACTGAGGCCGGAGCGTCATCCAGAAGGGACTGGATCACAGCCACACAACCATTCTCTAGAGACTGCTTCCCAGATCCTCCCCTCCACCAACCCCTTCAGGGGTCCTCAAACTTTTTAAATAGGGGGCCAGTTCACTGTCCCTCAGACTGTTGGAGGGTCGGACTATAGTAAAAAACAAAAACTCTGTTTTGTGGGCCTTTAAATAAAGAAACTTCATAGCCCTGGGTGAGGGGGATAAACGTCTTCAGCTGCTGCATCTGGCCCGTGGGCTGTAGTTTGAGGACCCTTGCGTCCTTCAAGTTTAATATAACCTAAGGCTTGGCAAAGAATGGTATAAGCTACATTGGGCTTACAGGACAGTTACGGCATGATCAGGATAGAGACTGCAGCTTCATCAGCCTAGGGAACTCCAGATAAGGAGCTCCAACTATTCTGCACCTTCTCTGCAATTCATGAAGTTGCTAGGGTTACTGAGATGGCAAATAGTTAGCCCAGGACCACACAGTCTGCCTGTTTCAAAGGCAGGACTTGCCGGAGACTAGCTTTCTGTCCGTGTTGCCATGCTGGCTCTCATAAGGTATCATTGTATTAACTGGAATGACTGATTTCATCCGTTCCCTTGGTTTTATATGTCAAATGTACACAAATGATTTCTACCTCCATATATGCTATCCTTAGTCTCTCCTGAAATTGAGCCTTGTATTACCTACTGCTTCCTGGACAGTTCCAAATGGATGTGTCATAGCAACCTCAAACTCAATTTCCAAAATGGAATTCAAAACCTAAGTCTTTCACTAATTTTCTTTTTTGCTGTTAAGGACACCACTATTTTCCCATTACTTGCATTTGAAATGTCATTGTTTTCATTCCTCCTCATTTCTTTCCCAAACTAAATTGCTAAAAAAATTGTCAATTCTACTTCTACATTTGGCCTCTTCTTTCTCCTCACATGACCACCATTGTAGTTTGGACTTTTATCATCCCTTACCTAGATTATTTGGCAACTAGTTAGCACAGTGTATAGAGTGCCAGACTTGAAAGGAAGAAAAACAAAGTTCAAATCCAGTCAGGCACTTATTAGCTAAGTGATTCTGTTTGCCTCTGTTTCCTCATCTGTGAAATGAGCTGGAGAAGAAAATGTCAAATCCCTCCACAATCTTTGTCAAGAAAACTCAAAAAAAAAAAAAAAAAAAGAAAACTCAAAGGGGTCACAAAGAGTCAGACATGACTGAAATGATTAAACAACAATAAAACCTGGATTATTATAATGGCTTCCTAATTAATTTCCCCATAACTAGTATCCAGTATCTCCTGCTCTTTTAACTCATCCAAAACTAAATTCCTACAGCAAATTGATATTCCTACAGCAGAGTCAGATGATGCAATGTCCCTGTTCAAGAAGCTTCAGATGTTCCCTAGTGTTTATCGGATTAAATTCAAACACCTGGATTTGACAAATAAAACTCTTCACAATTTGGCTCTAGATTGATTTCACATTATTTCTCTTTAAGCATTCTGGTCAAACTTCTAACCTTGCTCTTCTCTTTGTACATGACATTTTGTCTCCAATCTCTTTGCCTTTACCTACACTGTCTCCCAGGCCTCTTGCTTTCTCTTAAAATTTTTAACATCTTTTAAATCTTGGCTCAAGTCTACCTCTCACACTATCCCTGTCCTGGTTCTCTCCAATTTTTAGTGTCTCAGTCCTCTGTCTCCCCTCATCCTCACTCCCCAAATATTTTGTATAAATCACATTATTAAAGTACAGGATTTTTTTCCCCCCTGGCTAGTAAAATATAATCTTCTAGAGGGCAAGGACGCTTTCATTTTTTTATCTTTGTTAACTCATTATGTGTCAAAGTTGTACATAGTAAATACTTAATGAATATTTGTTGAAATAATGAATAATATTGTTTCTCTTTGAGCCTCAGTTTATTCCTTTGTAAAAATTATCCAAAAAATCCTTTGCAGCTCTCATTTTTATGATTATGATCTCCCGGACACAGATACTGTCTGATATCTATTACCAAGTAGGACTTTCTTATGAATATGGTTATGTTGACTTCCCCTTAAAAAAAATGCCCTCCTTTGACTTCTATACTATAATTTTGATTCCACTTCTCCAAATAGTACTTAGCAGTTTCTACTCCTCTCCTTTAGTGATAAATTGTTCCTTCTCTACATGATTTCTGCAGAAAGTCTTATAGATGTGACAGATGACCTTATCAATTCCTAGGAACCAATCACCATAAACAGTCACTGTTGTCCCTAAACTTTAAAAGAATTACTATGTACTAATTTGAGCTTCATTGGTTTCTAAAAAACATATTTCTGGACAATAGAAAATGAATTTCACAAAATCACAAATTCCCAGAGAGGACTTCAGAAGACATCTAGTTCAACTCAAAACTAGACAAGAATCATCTCTTCACTGTGACATAAAAATAGAGAAACAGTTTCTAGATGACTAGTCATTTAGCAATCATGCTAGAAAAGGAGTGAGTAGCACTCTGAAGTACCAAAGATCTCTCATAGAACTCAATACTTATACGCCTTTGGATGAGTGGGTGTTTCTGAGAATGGCAATCAATTGATTGGTTAAAAATTAGTGAGAAGAATGAATATTATAATGAGAGGTGGATCCATTCTAAAGAAAGGCTGGAGGACATGACTTTGATCACTCTTGCTCCTAGACAGCCCCCTTACTTCAGCCTCAGTCAATAGATTCAAAGGACTTACCCCCACCCAAGCCTGAATAGAACACAATGGGCTGGAATTCACTTAAGAATAAATTCTTCTTAAGATTCTCTGCCTGGGGTCTCCCACCAAGGGTAATTTGGGCTATCTTGTCTATCAACTTTGTCCTTCAGTTCAATGTAATTCAATAATTGATTATTAATAAAAGAGATACCTCTCTTTTCTCATCATATATACTTATTTCTCAAATAAGAATTGAGTGAAACAAGCAGATACAAAGATAAGTTGGGGGGTGGGGTTCAGCTAGATAGTACAGTGGATAGAGCACCAGCCCTGAAATCAGGAATACCGGAGTTCAAATCTGACCTCAGATACTTATCACTTATCACTTCTTAGCTGTGTGACCCTTGACAAAGGTCACACTTAACCCCCATTGCCTCAGCAAAAAAAAAAAAAAAAAAGACAAGTTGATTTTTACCTAATATTTCTAGCTGACTTGAAGGATCAGTGTCATGTTCTTCCATGCAGGGTTGCACCCTGGTGCATGGAATCTATGTTCCTGGAGTTTTTTTCCCCCTTCCTGTTTTTTTTTTTAACATAATTGTATTTTATTTTTTCCAATTACACATATAGTTTTCAACATTAATCTTTATAAGATTTTGAATTCCAAAATTTTCTCCCCCCATTATTTTCCTTCCGCCATCCAGAGATAGCAAATTGATACAGATTATACATTTACAATCGTGTTAAATATATTTCCATTATTCTTGACCTAGTAGTCATCCAATTCTCTATATAAGGAAGTCCAATGAAAATGAATCCAATCCCTTCCCAAAGCATCTTATTACCCTTCTAGGTGTTCTTATTACTGGGAAATTTTTCATAGCATTGAGTCTATATCAACCTCTCTACAACTTCCATATATTGTTTCAACAACTAATTTCTCTTATCCATTCAAATATTTAAAGGTATCTCCTCTTCTTCCCAGGCTCAACACACCTATCTCCTTTAAATGAACTTTTATATGTTCAGGCTAGCCAGGGTTCTTTGCCATCCAAGTCACCCACCGAGCTCCCAATGCCCTTCCCTAAATGGATGGTCCGAAATTGAACCCCAAACTCCCGATGTGATTCAATCACAGTAGACAGAGCATAGCAACGTCATTATTTTCCTTGTTCTAGAAGATATTTATGTGACCTAGAAATATGTGAGAGGAATTATTTTTTATTATATTAACAAATTATTAAATTAGAATTGAAATTTTTCCTTTCTATTTCCTTATCCAGGGACCAGTCCTTGCAGGTCATTCATCACTTTTTGTCCTTAGCTCTTGAAGAGGACCATGAAATTGTGAAGTCATGACTTGTAAGTGAATTGGATTTAAGTGAAGCAAAGAATGGCCTCTTTTACCTAGTCAAAGAAAAATTTAAAAATCAATCTGAGAAGGAAAGACCCTCAGCGTGTCTGGCCAAAACTAGAAACAATTGCTATTTACACTCACTCTTATGTGGGATGGACATGAGACCTTCTCAAAGAACTGACCTCTGCCATCGTTTGGGGCTACAATTCCAGGGAAAAAACCCTTTTGCTTGCACCCTTGCTTAATCTCGCACAAACTGCTTTGTAATCTATGTCTCCCTGTTCTTGCACCCTGAGGGTGGAGTAAATTAGGGACAGCTGGGCCCCAAGATGGGGTAAAAATTGTTTTAGGGTATAAAAACTGTTCTCTGCCCTCATCACTAGATCTTGGTGATCCCCTTTTCTGCAGGAATTGAATAAACTGCTTTCTGCTCTGACTCTGAGAAACAGCTATTTGAATTATTTTGGGTTAGTGTCGCTATCCCACATACTGAACCATCAGAGCCCAAACAATGACTAAGTGAGGCTTGGGCTGGGACTTAGAGTTGGCCACTCAATGAGAATAAGAGTGATTTGGATTTAAGGAATGATCCTAAAAAAGAAAACTAGCTCATAAACCCCAAGGTATCTTGAGAGCTCTCAGCGACCAAAATTTGTGTTTCTTTGGGCAGAGCATGCACAGGTGAGAGTATGATTCCTTTTGTGGATAGAAGTGGGAGGGAAAAGAAGGAGGAAGGGAAGGGAAGGAGAGAAGAAAGAAAAGAAAGATTAATTTTAGGTAAATTAAAACACCACTACCACAACACTTTTATCAATGCTTTTTTTATACTGTTTTTTCAGAGACAATGTGATTTAGAGAGCTGACCTTGGAATCAGGAAGTCCCTGAGTTCAAGTTCAAGTCCTGATACATAGTGGGTTGTGACTCTGGCAAGTCCCTTAATCTCTTGGTGCCCCCCAAGGCTACTTTCTAAGATTAGAAATTGCAAACGCTGATTTTTGTATTAATAGAGATTTCCTCATTTCAGGTTTCCTATGCCAAAAAAAAAAAAAAAAATAGGACTATGATTTATCATAATCCCATTAGACTATAAATTCCTTGTGAATAAACTGCCTTCTGACTCTTTTTGCATCCACAATGCATAAAACTGTGCCTACTATATAGAAGGCACCAAATAAATATTGATTGATTGTTTGACTACACCAAAACTACAGCATCATATTCATTACTGAATATTTTGCTACCCAATCCAATGAACTGTGATTGATTAAAAGGAAAAAAAAAAGGATAAGGGAAAGAAAAGATATTCACTCAAACCAAATTCATATCAACCACATCTAGCAGCATAAACAATATTTTACACCCAGAGTCACCACCTCTGCAGAGGAAAGGAGATGCATCTTCCTCAACTATTCTTCAAAACTTTTTAAAATGAGCTTTTGTCAATGTTTGAAAAATAGCCCACTTCTAGTGCTTTCCATGGAGACTCAACATTGGAGCACCAATTAGGGATTCTAATAAAAATCATTCTGAAATTCAGAGGATTAAGGAGAAAAAAGATGTTCCATTCCAAGGATAAGGTGGTCAACATTGTACCACAATCAGAAAAATTTAACAGGCACCTACTATGCCTATGTGAATACCATTAGGTGCAATAAAAAATACAAGAATCTTACATGATAATTATAATGACTATGATGATAATACTAATAGCTAATATTATAAAACTCCAGTTATATGCCAAGAACTGTGCTGAGTTTTTACAATTATTATTTTATTTAGGCTTTACAATTTTTATCTCACAATATTCCTGGAAGGGAAAAAGGAAAGAAGGGAGAAAAGGAGGAAGGAGGAAAGAAGAAAAGGGAAAAAAATTGCCCAACTAGGACTGGCAATTGGGTCATAGAATGTTGTTATTTGTCCTTCTTTCTCAAAAAGGACCATGACATTGTTAAAGTGATATTGTGTGCAAGTAAAGGGGATTTAAGTGAGCCAGGACTTTGCAGAATAACCATCCAGTTTCAGAATGACATCACTGATCCTTGAATTGCCCAAATCTTGTAGGTACATGTTTTGTGATCTTGGTTGAGACCCCACCCAACTAAAAGAATCTAATCTAGATGAGTTATTGCCCTTAGGAAGTAAGTCTATGTCCTTGCAACACCCCTATTAGAATATAGGGGAAACCAGCTTATGAAGGAGAAAAATAACCAGAATGATCCAAATAAGAGATGTAGTCCTTTGTCCAAATTGCTGGAGGCAGCTGAGTCTCATGATTCAGTCATGTTTTCAGCAGGAAAAGCTGAAGACTTTTAGCCCACTTCCTCATCAATATGCCCACCCAATCATTAATTGTTCACCTGTCAAGGGCACTTCCTTTTCTAAAGATATTTAGGTATTCAATGAACTCAGTTTTGTCTTTAGTTACTGCAAGAGAACACTGACCATCAATTTGTTGATTATTTGCTAGCCTAATTAATACATTGATTATTAATTATCTAGAAAATCTGTCTCTTGAGCTTTTCATTCATCTCGCACACTTTTCATTCATCTCACATGTTAATTTTCTTTGCATGGTTTAATCATAGTAAGCTTGCAGTCTATTTACATAATAAGAGTTTTTCCACATACTTTTGTTGTCTAATAATGCTTTTTTTAATCATATTTTTGAACCAACAATCTATAGAAATACATTATTAGGGTCAGCCCATCATTCTAGCTACTGGGATAATTTGATTTCTGCCATTCAAAAGGTTAGCTAACCCTTCCCAATTTTCATGTAATCTGCAAACTGGCATGCATACTATTAAAAGCCTTTGTCCAAGTTAATTGGCAAAATCACAAATAGAATAGAGCCAAGAAGAGATCCCTGGGGAAATTTATTACACACCTTCATCCAAATTCACCTTTAATGACAAATCTTGCAGTCTAGTCATTCCAGCTATGAATTCACTGACCTTTATCTCTTCAGAAGTTCACCAAGTTAACATGATTCACTTTGTCAAATATTTTGCTAAAGTCTAGGTATCCTACATCTATGGTATTTCCCTAATCTAGTAATCCTTAAAAGAAGAACATGTCTGTCAAGACATAATCATTGTGAAGTCATGCTAGTTCTTAATAAACATCACACCATTTCTCTTTCTAAAATAATATAATGTAGAAACATGCCAGGAAATGAAGTCAAAATCACCTACTTGCAGTTTGAAGACTTTGAACCATAAATCATAGAATTTGAGAGGTATAAGGGATCTTAGAAGCCATTTAGAGCCAAAATATACCCTAAAGTATATATATTATAATTTGAAGACTTCCATAAGAAGGAATCTACTATCTTTTGAGGCAGTTCATTGCAATTTTATTATAATTATCATTATCAATAACATAATTATTATAAATATTATTGTCATGTATAATAATTATACATTATTATAATGTATTTCTTGACATCAAGGCTAAATGTTATTCTTAGCGACTTTTAACCTTTGCTTCTAGGTATGAGACCAAACAGAACAAATCTACAAATCTCTCTTCTTCAGGACAACTTTTCAAATGTTGAAAATAGCAAACATCCTCTCCAATCTTCTCTTTACCAAACTAAAAACCCTCATATTGCATGGATTCAAAGCCCTTTGCTCCAAGCATTTGGGGAATCCTTTCACTTTCTTTTTCAGAAGGAAAGCAGCTTACATCTGAAATATAATTAAAGATCACTGGTCTGTTCCAGAAATTAAATATTAAAAACTCACATTTAATGCAAATTGGCATAAAATTTCTCATACTTTTCATAATAATGGAGTTTTATTGCTTTGAACTGCTTGCAAGGATTGACATGTCAACTCTAATCTCCTGTTTAAAACTTTTACTATCTATCATCTCCTTTTCATAACCTGAAATTCCTTTCATTTGTCTCAATAACTTTATAGCCCTTGATAACACTACTTAACCTTTAGATTTACTATAGCCTCTGATTTGTCACCAATTTGCCCTATACTTCTCCACTCTTTCAAATTGTTTAACTCTCTAATAGTTCTGCTTAACTTTCTAATAGTTCCACTTACCTTTTCTTACATACTTTACTAACAGTTTATATCCTTGACTCTTCTTCTTTGGTATTATTCCAGGTCTTCCTTAATACTTTCAATCCATTCCTTAGATCCTACTTACCTTTCTAGAAAAAAAATCAATAACTGAGAAAACGATAATTATCTTTCAAATTTTCCTCCAATTCTCCCAAAATTTGACAAATTTGTTCCCACAAATCTAACTTCTGACTTTCTTCACTTGTCCAAACGAATAAAATCACTCAAAAGTCTCAAAAAAGAGGAAACTATATCAAAAAGGTTGGGTCACTGAACCAAGAAGAGCATCACATTTAGTAGCCCTTATAGAGAGTAATTCCATTTTTTCCCTCTATTAAACATGTCAAGAATCTTCAAGGTCTCCTTTAAACTTCCAATCAGGCATAGGAGAGAAAATGCAACTCTTTTCCTTAATTTCCTGGTGCCTGTGGCAGCTGCTCATACATGGCAACAAGAACTTATACTCTTTCGATGATCCTTAAACTGAACTTCAAAATGATTTATTCAATTATTATAAAGACCCAAATTAATTACAAAGGATATATGAAGGAAAATATTATCTTTGTCCAGAGAAAAAACTGATAAATAGATATATAAGATGACAAATATACACATTTATATCTAGTGGTAGCCATCTCTGGGGCAGGAAGGGAGAAAGAAAAAAAGGGGGGAAGAAATCTATGTGATAAACTTACATATTTTAAAAGAATAGCAAATCATATATAATAGATTTTCAGTTTCATGTGCAATCTTTTATTATAATATGTTAAGGAAATGCTTGCTTTATTCCACAGATTAAAAAAGAAAATAAAATTTAAGAGAAACTGAACTTCAAATCTATAACTGCCTTTTATGAATTACATTTTTCCCTTGAGCATAGGTGACTGAAGAGCAAACCTGAATTTTTTTTTTAGACTCACAACTTTCAGAAGTTCCTGGAGCTGGATCCTGGGATTTTGTTTGTTCAGCGTGAGGTTATCTTTACATCTTCTCAGATGATAAGAAAATGGATGAGACCAGACCACATCTTAGCTCAGAAAATATAGATAATAAGTTATTTGGATAATGCAGAGCCATTCTCCAATCCAACTTCCCTTACTAAGGCCATTCCATTCTGAAAAATATCCTTAAACCAATTCAACTTTAAAAGAGTTTTTAACTGAATCATAACAAGACCACCACATCTTCCCACTATTAAGTGGAATTACACTGAAGTAACTGAAAACTCTACTTTTGTATCAAACTAAACTTGCCCATGGGCAGCTTAATGGTGCAATAGATAGAGCACTAGGCTTAGGATCAGGAAGATTCATGATGTTCAAATTTGCCCGTGATCCTGGGCAAGCCACAATCCCATTTGCCTCTGTTCTTCATCTGTAAAATGAACTGGAGAAGGAAATGGCAAACTACTCCATTGTCTTTGCCAAGAAAACCCCAAATGGGGCCATGGAAAGTCAGATATAACTGGAAAACTAAACAGTCAAGAAATCTGACCATACTAGGAAATTCTATACAGTGATAATACAAACTGCTAGGACAATCCCAATCTTTCCAATAGGTGTGGGGGTGGATTCTGCTCCTTGTAAAGATGGAGCAAATTCTAGAAAATAAAGGGTCTGGTTTCTGGTTTCTTCCTCAAAGGACTTCAGTGCTAAATGACTTAGAGCTGACTTCCTGTCAGGCTCAACCTCTTTGTTCCAGAAATAGTGTGAATAAATACACACCTGTCAGATTGGCTAGAATGACAGGAAAAGATAATGCGGAATGTTGGAGGGGATGTGGGAAAACTGGGACATTGATACATTGTTGGTGGAATTGTGAACATCCAGCCATTCTGGAGAGCAGCTTGGAACTATGCTCAAAAAGTTATCAAACTGTGCTACCCTTTGATCCAGCAGTGTTACTACGGGGCTTATATCCCAAAGAGATCTTAAAGGAGGGAAAGGGACCTGTATGTGCAGCAATGTTTATGGCAGCCCTTTTTTATAGTGGCCAAAATTTGGAACCTGAATGGATGTCCCTCAATTGGAGAATGGTTGAGTAAATTATGGTATATGAATATTATGGAATATTTATTGTTGTATAAGAAACGATCAGCAGGATGATTTCAGAAAGGCCTGGAGTGACTTACATGAACTGATGCTGAGTGAAATGAGCAGAACCAGGAGATCATTATACATGGCAACAGCAACATTATATAATGATCAATTCTGATCAATGTGGCTCTTTCCAACAATGAAATAATTCAGGCCAGTTCCAATAGTCTGTGATGGAGAGAGCCATCTACACTCAGAGAGAGGACTGTGGGGACTGAGTATGGATCACAGCATAGTATTTTCACTCTTTTTGTTGTTGTTTGCCTACATTTTGTTTTCTCTCTCATTTTTTTCCCTTTTGATCTGATTTTTCTTGTGCAGCATGATAATTGTGAAAATATGCATACAAGAATTGCATATGTTTAACATATATTGGATTATTTACCATGTAGGAGAAAGAGTGGGGGAAAGGAAGGGAGAAAAAAATTTGGAACACAAGGTTTTTCAAGGGAAAAAAAAATTCTGACAGTGTATCAGAATGGGCACCAAAATGGGAATCAGGAAACAACAATCATGAGGCTTAGGAGTTATTCTGATCTATTTCTATTTTCTTTTCGATCCTATTACTAAGGTTATTGTCCTTCATATTCAAAATGGCATCACCACGTTAGACAGACAAATTATTGTGTGTCTGACTGTGGCTGATCAGACCAATACAAGCTTGGATTCTCTGCCACAGGTTGGACACAAATAGTCCTTATAACATCCTGGGGTAGCGTCTCTGATTTTGTGATCTCATGCTTCTTTGGGGCTAATTCAGTTCCGTTTGCTCCTAAAGCCCAGCCCCTTCCCTGAGTTGGGCACGCCACACTGGGCGGTCCTGAGCCAAGGTCTCCCATGTCATACAATCGATTCTAAAGTTCTTAAGAGAGACCTTGAGAGTGAGGGTGTCCCTGTGTTGTTCTCTCCGACCACCTCGTGAGCACTTGCCCCGTGTGAGTTCTCCATGATATTTTTGGCAAGCGAACATTTGACACTGGAACACTGTGGCCAGCCCAACAGAGCTGTGCTCTCTGCAGTAGAGTTGGAATGCTTGACAGTCTCCTTCAAGAAAGTGATCCAGCCAGGTGATCGTCAGAATCTTCCTAAGACAATTCAAATGAAAGCGATTCAGTTACCTGGCAGGGCACGGTCATACGGTTCAGGTTTCACAGACACACAACAATGAGGTCAGCAAAGGCTCTGCAGACCTTCAGTTTGGTGGTCAGTCTAATACCTTCCCTTTCCCCCACTTTCCTTCAGAACCTCTCAAACATTAACCCAGCTCTGGCGATGCATGTGTCAATCTCATTATCAGTCAATCAACATACTGGAAAGTATATGGCCAAGGTAAGAGAATTTGTCTACAATATTCAAAACTTACCATTTACTATAACTCATGGTCCATATACAGATGATGTGGTGCTGGCTGATGGAGGACCTGTGTTCATGAGCATAAGCAGCAGAAAATTAATCCATACTTTATTGCATCTCAGCTTCGGAGGTTGCATTGAGTGCACAATCATCTGCAAACAAAAAATCATGCACCAACACTCCCTCCACTCCAGCACCTTGAAATTTGTAAAACACTTCTACATAACTTTTTTACAAAACATAAACCCATTTTAAAGTGCTCACTGTAAGATGAATTACTGATCCACTAAAAACAAATGAGGGTTTCAGATGCAGTCATTATCTTTCCTGCATAGTCTCCATCCTGGAATACTGTCTATTTTCTCTGTCCATTTTTCATCAACACATGCTCTGGGCACTAGCTAATACTTAAATAATTTTTAAGTTATTTTATAATTATATTTTATTTGTTATTTTATATGTTTTTTATAATTTTTTATTTTATGTTATTTTATAATTTTATTATTAGTAGGTATGTGATACTCTCAGGTATTTCCTTGTAGGCAGATGGAGTCAGCTTAATTAGTCTTTGAAAATAGTTTGAAGGTTGGGGAGCAGTCAGCTAGAAGGGTCAGCAAAGAACATGAAACCACCTATTGAATGGCAAAGAGATCAGAGAAAACAATGTGCACCATGTACATGGAGGCCAGAGAAGCCTTGGGTCTAGTCCCATCTCTGTCAAGAACAATGACTCTCTGGAACTCACTCTTCTTGTCAGTAATATAGAAAAATTGGATTAAGGTATCTGGTAGGCAAGGGTAGCACAACAGCCCCAAAATCAGGAAAGTCTGAATTCAAATCTGGGCTCAGACAGTTGACACCTGTTAGCTAGGCAACTCTAGGCAAGTCACTTAACATTAATTGTCTTACCCCCCCCCCCCAAGAAAAAAAGTTGGATTAGACTTCAATCTCAAATTATATGTTTACCTAAAGTTTTGTGGTCATTTATTTTTGCTATTTCTATTCAAAACTTTCTCTCTCTTCACAAGGAATCTTTAGGTCAATTATATATTTACCTTTTTTTTAAAAGGGACAAAGTATTGCATTATAGGATTAGAAAATGGAAAAGAGCCATACAGGCCAGAAAAAAGACCACAGACAAGATCATAAAACTATGTAGCACATTTCATTATTATATCCACACATACACAATGTTTTTTAATTATTTATTTGACATTTTACCCCAGTTACAATCAAAACCAAAAAAAAAAGTTTGCTTTTTTTTATTTTGAGTTCTAGTTCTCTCCCTTATCCCCAGCCACAATTAAGAAATCCCTTGTGAAGTTAAGCAAAAAAATTCCATAAAATTCAAATTGTGAAAAAAAAAGCATAAATCTCTCACTTTAATAAAAATAAAAATCCTCAAGAAAAATTAAATTTGTTACAGAGAGAGAGAATGCTTTAATCTGTATTCAGACACAACCAGTTCCTTCTCTGGGTATGGATAGGATTTTTCATTGTAAGTCCTTCAGTATAGTCACAGATGAACGTCATTCGCAGCTGGTCATCCCAAAACATTGATATTACTTTGTATACTGTACATTTCACTTTGCTTGAGTTCATGGAGGACTTTCCAGGTCTTTTTTTTTCATGAAAGCATTCTATTCATCATTTCCCATAGACATTCCATCATAAACACGCACCACAGTTTATTGAACCATTCCCCAATTGATGGGCATCCCTTCAATTTCCAATATTTTTGCCCTCAGAAGAGAGTTGCAATGAATATTTTTGTACATATAGGTCATTTTCTTTTTCTTTTTATTCCTGAATCTCTCTTGATATGCATGCCAAGATGTTAGGTCAAAGGATATACATGAATGTATAGCCCTTTTGGACACAGATCATATCTTTTGATCATTTATCAATTGGGGCATGGTTCCTATTTTTTTTTTATAACTATGACTCAGTTCCTTCTGTTTGAGAAATGAGACCTTATCAGAAAAATTTGCTTTGAAATTCTTTTTACAATTACTATTGCTAACTGTATCTCCCCCTTTTATTCTCTCTCTCCTTTCACCCTGTCCCTCCTCAATAGTGTTTTGCTACTGACCACTCCCTCTCTCAATTTGCCCCCTCTTTTATCACTTTCTCCTCATTCCCATATAACATTCCCCTCCTATTTTCCTGCATGGTAAGATAAGATTTCTATACCCATGTTTAATATGTATGTTTTTCCTCTTTGAGCCAATTCTGATAAGAGTAAGGTTCACTCACTTTCTCACCCTCTTCTCCCCCTTTTCCCCACCACTATACAAGCTTTTTCTTGACTCTTTTTATGGCAGATAATTTTCACCATTCTACTTTTCCCTTTTACTTTCTCTCAGGACACTCCTCTCTAACCTTTTAATTTCATCATTTTTTAAAAAAGATATTATCCCTTCATATTCAACTCACACTGTACCCTCTATGTATATATACTCCTTCTAACTCAGGCAATTTTTTAAAAAGTAAACATTTATTGAATACTTAAACATAAAAGCCTTTTTTATTCTTCAAATTAAAAAAAAAACTAAAAGAACTAGTTTTTTTTAATTAACAACTAAGCTTTACTTACATAACTGGACATTAGATATGAATACTTTGTAGTGGGTAGAAATCACCAGCATTCCCAACCTCAGTTCTCTAGGCAGCTGACCTGATCTTATGGATGCTTCGGGCCCAACTTTGGCCTATAAGTTTGACCCTTCTATCCAAGCAATGACAATTCACTCTGGGCACAAGCTGGCAGGCACAATATAAACTGCAGAATATGGAGCATCCTGGAGGAATGAAAAAGCTTAAAGCTTGGGACAGTGCCTCACCATCCCCAAGTAAGCAGATTCTATCTTTAACCTAAATTTCAGAGTTAAGAAACAGGCTGGGAAAATGAGCAAACAACAAAAAAAGAACCTGATATAAAAATGTACTATGGTGACAGTGAAGATTAACATATAAACTTAGAAGA
The DNA here is from genome assembly GCF_016432865.1 of Antechinus flavipes. Taxonomy (NCBI): domain Eukaryota; kingdom Metazoa; phylum Chordata; class Mammalia; order Dasyuromorphia; family Dasyuridae; genus Antechinus; species Antechinus flavipes. Next base: position 396,776,973 of record NC_067399.1, on the reverse strand, counting down.
TAACTATGTGGTGAGAAAAATAAGCTAAAATTATATAAAACATCTGCAAAATGCTAATTAGACATAAACCCAACAAGAATTCCGAGAAGAATTATAGAAAGAGATGAGTACTAGAGGAAATTTTTGGGAAAGAAAAGAGAATGACATAAGAATATTATGAAAATTAGTGTCTTGGAAAAAGAGGCACAAAAAATAAATGCTAAAGAAAATAATATCTTAAAAAGTAGAATTGACCAGATGGTAAAATAAGTATAATAATACTTCATTGAAGAAAAGAACTCCTTAAAAGGCAGAACTAGTCAAATGGTAAATGAGATACAATAAAATATTGAGGAAAATTCCTTAAAAAACAGAATTGCCTAAAAAAATATACAAAAAGTCACTGAGGAAAATAATTCCTTAAAAATTAGAATTGGACAAGTACAAACATATGACCCCATAAAACTTCAAAAAATAAAACAAGTCAAAAGAATGAAAAAATAAAAGAAAATAATTTAAGAATTATTGTACAATCTGAAAAATGGATATCATATTTCAAAACATTATAAAGGAAAAGTGACCTTCTCTTAGGTCCAGAAGGTAAAATAGAAATTATTGAAATAATTGACTAATAATGATAAGCAGGTGGTTTTCAGGAAAAAATCTGGATTTATATGAACTGATCCTAAGTGAAGTAAGCAGAAACAGGAGAACACTGTATACAGTAACAACATTGTGAGATGATCAACTTTTATATTCTTGAGTTTTCTTCTCAGCAATACAATGATACAAGACAATTCCAAACTACTCATGAAGGAAAATGTTATCCATATCCTAAGAAATAACTATGGAGTCTAAATCCAGTTCAAAGCATACTATTTTCACCATTTTTGATTTTTTTTTTCTTTCTCATGGTTTTCCCCTTTTGTTCTGATTGTTTTTTCACAACATAACTAATGTGAAAAAATGTTTAACATGTACATGTATAATCTATATTTAGACTTCTTGCTGTCTTGGGGAGGGAAAAAGGAAAGAGAAAGAAAAATTTGGAATTCAAAATCTTATTTAAAAAATGAATGTTGAAAACTATCTTTACATGTAATTGGGGAAAAAAATGAAATACTATTCAGTGAAAAAAATAGAGCCATTTTCCATTTTATAAATGGTTAAAGATATAAACATGTAATTTCAGAAGAAGAAATCAAAACTATCTAGAGTCATATGAAAAAATGCTTTAAATCACTATTGATTAGAGAAATGCAAAATAAAACAACTTTGAGGTACCTCCATACAACTATCAGAAAGTGACAAATGTTGGAGGGGATGCGTAAAAATAGGTACATTCATGTATTATTGGTAGAGTTCTGAGTTAGTGCAACAATTCTGAAACCATTTGGAACTATGTCCAAAGATTATAAAACTACATACTCTTTGATCTATATCCCAAGAACAAAGGAAAAGGAAAAGGATATATGTGTACAAAAATATTTCTAGTTTCTCTTTTTGTGGTGGCAAATAATTGGAAAATGGTGGAATATCCATCAACTGGGGAACGACTAAACAAATTGTGATCTGTGATTGTGATGGAATATTACTCTGCCATAAAAAATGACAAGGGAAATGGTTTCAAAAACAAACAAAAACTTGAAAAGACCTATATGAACTAAAATGAGCAGATCGTTGTACATATAAGAACAGCAATCTTGTAATGATGATAGACTGTGAAATACCTAGCTACTCTGATCAACACAATGATTCAAGACAATTCAGAAGACCTCTTCATGAAATTTGCTATCTACATCCAGAAAAAGAACTAGTGAATTCTGAGTGTAAATTGAAGTATAATTTTCTTACTTTCTATATTTCTCTTATTTTTTATGTCACAGATAATATACAAATGTGTTTTCCATGATTTTACATATATAATAGATGTCATGTTGCTTACTTTCTCAGTAGATAAGGAAAAGGCTGAAGGAAGAAAAATAACTTAGGACTCAAAATTTGAAAAAAAAATTATTTGCCCTCTTGTACCCTTTGTCTTTAAAGCCAGTTTTAAGTTATAATTGATTAACCACTACTTTATTTTTTTTAATAGTAATTTTTTATTTAATAAGCATTTTTAAATTAATCCACCATTTCCATTATCTTTCTCTCTCCCTAAACAGATTTTAAAAAATAATGAAGATTTCATTATATTGCAACATAACCCAAGCGAAACAAATTCTGACATTAGCCATATCCAAAAATATATGTGTTTACACTTTAAGTTCACCAGCTCTCTGTCAGCTGGTGACTATTCTATTTTCTTTACATTTTTTGGACTGATGGTTAATTATTGCATTGATCAGAATTGTAGTCTTTCACAGTTGTTTTTCTTTGTGAAATTTTTATTATAAAGTTTTCCTTTTTCTACTCACTTTGTGCATAGAAAGTTTTTGAAACTTTCTCTGAAGTCATCTATTTAATAATTTATTAATTAACCATTTTATTGCTGATCTATTCATTGTATTATGTAATGTACTATTCATTATTTAAATGCAGCTTAGAGTAGTAATAGAGGAGAAACACCCAAGATAAAAGAGATGCTAAATCTATGATATCTATATACTAAAGCAAATTTCTTGTACAAGGTGTCTCAGACCAATAGAAAGAGAATTATTCAGTTTTACAACTTCCCAAAGCAAAGAAAGAAACTTAGACCCAGACCTTTTCTAGGGAATAAGTGAGCATCTTTGGCTGGGAGAGGTTGTAAGGAGCTACAACTAATCATATAAATGGGACTTTGACTCATTTTTCTTTCCAATATATTACCATGGCAAGTTAGAAAAGAAAAACCAAATCCTCCTAGGAGAGACTCCTTAGTCAAAGGAATGACTAAGGAAAAAATCCCACCAGAAGGAAGGATGTGAGGAGTAAACTCAAACTTCATAAGAATGGGCGGAAGGGTGGCCTTTGGAGAGGGAGTGACAAACCCTTTACTAGTTTAACATAGCACTTTACCACCAACACCATTATTACCCTTACAAAATACAAACTTTAAAAATGAGACTCAAAGTGTCAAATTTTTACTCTAATGATAATCAGATACACAAGTATATAGCAATTTTTATGATTTTTATTTTTAACCAGATAATAAGTTAATGCAAATAGACTAAAAAAAATTTTTTAACCTCCCTATCCTAAAGAATTAGATATCATAGAGCAGCTAGGTGGCACAGTGGATAGAGCACCAGTCCTGAAGTCAGGAGGACCGAGTTCAAATCTGACCTCAGACATTTAACACTTCCTGGCTGTGTGACCCTGTACAAGTCACTTAACCCCAATTGCCTCGGGAGAAAAAAGAATTAAATATCACTCACTAAGGAGAACTTAAATTCTTCAATCACATCATTATAATTAACTGACCAAACAAATTCCTTATTTTCCCCTACCTAATAAAATTTTTGCATTATAAAAATTATTTGCATTAAAATTTTACATATAAAGACAGTATTCAGCATTCACTTTTATAAGATTTTAAGTTCCAATTTTTTTCTCTTCCCTCCTCCCCACAATGGCAAGCAATCTGATATAGGTTATACATGTACATTCCTATCAAACATATTTCCACATTAGTTAAGTTGTGAAGAATCAGAACAAAAAGGGAAAAACACAAGAAAGAAAAAAAAACAAAAAATTGAAAATGGTATGCTTCAATCTGCATTCAGACTTCATAGTTCTTTCTCTGGATGTAGACAGCATTTTCTATCATGAGTCTTTTAGAACGTCTTAGTTCACTAGATTCAGCATCAGTTCATATAAGTCTTTCCAGATTTTTAAAAATCTGGTCATCATTTCTTATAGCAAAATAGTATTATTCCATTACATTCATTTACCACAACTTGTTGAACCATTCTCCAACTGATGAGCATTCCCTCCATTTCCATTTCTTTGCTACTGCAAAAAGAGCTTTTATAGATATTTTTTGCACATTAGAGGGTCCTTTCCTCTTTTTATGATGTTTGGGATACAGACCCAGTTGAGACATGGCTGGATCAGATGGTATGCACAGTTTGATAACCCTTTGGGCATCGTTCCAAATTGCTTTCTAGAGTAGTTGGATCAGTTCACAACTCCATCGACAATGTATTAGTCTTCCAATTTTTCCACATCTTCTCCAACATTTATCATTTTCCTTATCTGTCATATTATCCAATTTGATAAGTGTGAGATGATACCTCAGAGTTGTTTTAATTTGCATTTCTCAAGCAATGGTGATTTAGAGCATTTTTCACAGGACTATAGATTAATTTTTCTCATCTGAAAACTGCCTGTTCATATCCTTTAACCATTTACATTTGGGGAAAATTGCCTTGGTTTTTTGTTGTGGACCAGCTCTGAGGAGTCAGAGGATTCAGGCCAGCTCAAGTTATCCCTATAGCTTGTACTCTGAACGATGGCTGTGAAAACTCAGGATGTTGTCTCACCATCTGTTCTGTCTCTTGGGAAAAGGATATCCTTGGAGATTGCAAGGAAGGGAGGAAACTGTCTGGGTGATTTCATAGCTAATATTCCCATGAGAAAAAATATTCCCAGGAGAAACTACTGACTATTGCCTTCATAAAAGATATATAAATCCTTACCTTCAGATTAATAACAAAGTTTGTTCTTCACATCTCCCACCTGACCCATGTTTCATTTCAGTTCATCTTCCAGCCCCTCCCCAAAGTCTAAAACCTCACTGGCTGCCTGGCTGCTCTGGCTGGACTAGTAGTAATAGTTCTCTATATATTTTAGAAATGAGGCCTTTGTTAGAAATAATGACAGTAAAAATTGTTTCCCAGCTTTCTGCTTTCCCTTTAGTCTTGATTGTATTGGCTAGGTTTGTGCAAAAGCTTTTTAATTTAACATAATCAAAATTAACCATTTTGCATTTCATAATGCTCTCTACCTCTTGTTTGGTCATAAATTCTTCCCTTTTCCGTAGATCTGACAAGTAAAATATTCCTTGCTAATTTAGACCAAGCCAATTCTTGTTCAATATACAAACTCATGAGTGATGTGTGGTGCATTTGGGACACTACATATCCTTTTGTTTTGTTTTGATTTTTTTTTACAAAGTACTATCTTTGAAAAAGCTCTTTCAAATCAACAACTTGAAATAGGTAAGAGAGCAAAGCACTTGAACAGATGTGTAAAAGGCCTTTAACGTGGATGGCCAATCCAATTCCTTGAGCCAATTCAAGCCATTCTCTGATGGGGAACATAGTTCCACTTTCAGAAATGGAGCTATAATAACCCCAAATACAATCCAATTTCAGCTCCCAATCATCTAAGGTCGCATTAACTTTGTGAGTAATGATTATCATATTGTTCCTGCTGATCCCTAAGATCAGCAATTTTCTCATTACAGTCACAATTTTATAATTCTTCTGTTCAAATTGATGGTGAATACTGGTAATATTGAGTCAAGGGATGCTAGGACTCAACTGCATCAATAATATGAGTGGATATTTTTCTCTTTTTAACTGAAAAGAGTTAATAAATACATCATTCTCTACATGTATATTCATGTTATCATTGAAGATATTCTGGGCCATCCTTTTCATAACCAAAGAATTAGGTGAGATCTAGAATGAGCATGAAGAGACTGATTGATTTTTATCACTAGTTGTAGAAAATGATATGTTATATGAGGGGCAAAGATGAACGTGAATGATTTTGGTTTATGGCATCATCAAAGCTAGTGATTTTGATAATTTCTTATAAAATTCATAAAATGATATAGTTTCATTTTATATCAATCAGTGTTTATGCCATATAAGTCCATCTTGTGCTTGACAGTGACTACAGAGTTCTACATGTCACACAAGACTCTCTTGGATAAGTCCTGAAAAACAGTCTCTCAAAAATAAAGTTTTATTTTGTTTATTCAAAGAACATGCATCTATTAGGAGAAAGTTCAAAAAGAGTCAATGCTACTTTACATTTCATTTGAATATCCACAAAAATATGCAAAAATAGTAAGTATACCATCAAACTAAACATATCATCGATTGACTAATTTTTTTTAAATTCCAAAGGCATCATTTAACTGATCAAAAATAGACTAAGCATTAATTCTTGAATTGTTGAATAGACAAAACAAGCTCAAGTAGAAAATATTTTTCCTTGTCAAAATATCACAAAATGGTGGCTATTCATTCATGTTATTCACAGTCAATAGTAACATCAGTAGTTATTGAAACCATTTTCTCCATTTAATAAAGATATGATTTTCTGTTCTATAACAATGTTAAAAGGCATACTTAAATTAATTTGAATGAAAATTAGTGTTTCAGAGAGATTGTTGTATATGCTTTGCCATTATAAATTCATATTTTAGAGCATGTTGACAAGATTTAGAAATCAATATTCCTCAAAATTATCAGCTCTTTCATTGTGACTTATGGTCTTCCACTTTTAACATGAAAATCAGAACATCATCATCCAGTTGCTCTGTTGAACTTTAATATGACATTATTCTTCTTATTTGGACAGCTAAGTCTACTTGCCCACAGATAATATATCTATAGATTTCCCATAATTAAAGGTTAACCATGAAGAACAGTTCAACCAATTAGTTTTATTACAATCATTTACCCTCTTCAATTTCTCAATCCTTTATCAATAAATCCTAGATCAACGTAACCTTTATTCACCACATTATTGGAGTAGAAAAAATGATAACAAAAGTAAAGTGCTTTGTCTTTTAATAAAATATATTATAATAATCTACATCTCCTACCATTCATAATTTTTAAAAAAACTTGTTTAAAAATAAAATTTTAAAACTTATTTCTTCCCTCTTTACTTCTAGGAAATATGGGCAATTTGGACTAATAAGAATCTTTAGATAACTTTTTTTTTTCACAGACTGAGTTATCAGATGGAACATTTGATGACTGAATAAGAACTACATTGTTGGTCATTACTTCATTTATTTTATATCCTTGAACAGAGAGTAACATTATCCTATCATAAGTGCTTAGTGAGAAGTCCAAAGTCTTTTTTTTTTTTTGAAGTCCAAAGTCTTTACACTAACATCAGCATATTTATTGTAATTCAGTTTATCTGCCCTTTTTTCTTATCTTTACAATGAATTGATCTATATTTTAAAATGAAAGAAGGCAACACACAATTGAAGCAAAATGTAAAGCCACAGGCTTTATCTTATTTCAGTAAAGTATATTTTTTAAAATTAGATATAATACACTGGAGTTTTCTTATATAGGTCAAAGACTTTTCATAAGTAAATAATCTGAGAGGAAAAAGAAAGGAAATGGGAATGAGTATTTATACATTAGTACTAAGTACTGGGTACTAGGTACTATGCAGCAGATACTATACTACATGTTAACAAACATTATCTCATTTAATAATCCCAATAACCCTGAAAGTAAGTGCAGTTATTATTCCCATTTTACAATTGAGGAAAATGGAGCACACAGAGGTTAAGGGCCCCAGGGTCCTACAATTAGTCTCTGAGATCACGTCTGAATTAAGTCTTCCTGACTCAAAATTCAATGCTTGGTCTCACTGCCAGCTGGATGGAGGGGAGGGAAGGATCATTGTGAACAAGGTTCCATAATAGTGGAGGTTTGTACTATGAATGAATGTGATTTTTCTATATATTTCTACATCACATCAATTTGCACTTGCAAACTGAAGGAGTGTATCATGATTAAACTAAAACAAAAAGCTACATTTTCTTTTTTGACATAATAATGTGCCTGGACATACCTAGCCCATTCCAGATCCAAGTGCTCTCACTTGAGATGATTTTTGGGGTTCCTTTCTTCTATAACTATTTATGATTCTAAGATTATTTCCAACCCTGAAGTCTTAAAATATAGACAGGAGAAATTACAGCCAGAAAATATAGAAGTACTGCAACTTAGGTAAAGAGAGACAAGAGCTTAAAAAAAAAAAACCAAACTAGCCACAAATGATGGTATCACCTTTTTCATCTGCCCTTGGTTTATAGATTCAATGTGGACTACCTTCCCAGTCTACTTCATGACATAAACAAATATCCTTATCCATTAAAATTCATTTTTATGGTGGTTATCCATTAAGGCAGCTGTCCAGACATCAGTACTATTTTCAGTGGTAGAATTATCATCATTAGAGATAGGGTCTCCTTATTTGATGATATGATACTGCTCCTACATAAGGAAATAATAAGTGCTTTTTAATATCACTGCCACCACTAATGAGCACTGACTGGCTGTAAGCCAGCTTAGGCACACTTATAAGATCATAGATTTAAAGATGAAAAGAATAGATTCTTCATTTTACTGATGAGGAAATTGAAGCCTGAAGAGGTTAACTGACTTGCCCAATATTACACTGAAAGTAAGTGGCGAGGAATCCGAAAGTCCCACTCTACCATAGAAGGAATGGAAGCAGAACTCCATGGTTCCCTCTGATGAAATGGACCTCAAATGTTCTTCACGATATCCAGGGTCTTAATTGTATAATACTTGATACCCAGATGACACAGAAAAGGCAAAGTAAAATATAGAGTCTCATTGTTTGACAGACCCTGCTCCTGACTCTTTAGAGGGTCAGAAATAACATTATCAGCATCGGTGGTCATAGAATGGACAAGCAAAATTCATCTCAGCTGACTAAGTGGTCATAAGATGGCTATCTCTTTGGTAGTCTGGAGGTACAAAAATATGTTGGAGAACTTTTCATATAGGACATCCCATCAATGCTGGGTTTGATCATGGTGAGTAAGCAAAAGAGAACAGAGATCCAGAGCCCTGCCATCCTTTCACCCACAATGGCCTTGGTCTTATAGGCCAAAAGAATGAAAATCTTCTGGTTAATATTCTTCTGGTTAGGCACAACTTATAAGAGGTTAGTGAATTTAGAGCTTGTCGTTTAAAGTTTGGGACTTTATTTAGGTTGAATTTATCTTGTCTAATTATCCTCAAATATAATATACATAAAATATGTATTGATATATGTAATCCTTTTACTATTATTAGTTGACCAGACTGATCGAATTATGTTATTATATATCTATTTATATATTATATATAATTATACATGTTATAGACATATATAATATATATCTATATCTCTAATATTAATATATATCTATATTAATAGATAAGTTATGACACTAATAATCACTACACCTTTGGGATCACATTAAATGGAATAATATTAATTGGAATAAAACAGGGATACAATGGCTAAACCAGAGGTCAAACTCAGATCCCCTCATTCCAAATGCAATCTTTCTATTGTGTTACCACAATAACAGAAAACAAGCTGAAATGGCCTAGTTAGACATATCTCAGAAATCCTGCAGACATAGCTTATATTTTCCCATTTCTCTGCACCTGCAGTGAAATCTCTGAACCTTGTGTTCCAGGGAAGATAGGAAACTTAAGAGCCAAGCACAGGGCTTTTCTCCAGAGCTTTCCAACATCATCTTAAAACTAGAATGGTTTACAACTATTAACAATAATTGTAAGAATTCATTATATATGTTATTCTATTATTACTGAAGTGCAAGTATTTTCCCTATTTTATGGCTGAGGAAACTGAATAAGTGATGGAGCCAATACTCAAACCTATGGGCTCTAATTTCAAGCCAATCTCTTTCTGATTAAGATATTAGGGACTAGGAGATAGAGATGTAAGGTACTGGCCTTATACTAGCTGAAAAGTACAAGAAAAGCTATTTTGTTTGAAACATTCAAAAGTATCTTGGGAGATTCACAGATGATTTGGAGAAAGGGAGAATAAAGCTGGTCCTCAGCTAAAAGTTTATGGAACAAAATATAGAGAATTCTGAGAGAACCAGAGCAAAAGCATACACCCCAAAGGCAAAAAAAAAAGGCTATAATGAATGGTTTTCCAGCAGCTAATTCACTTGGCACAGTGGATTTAAGGTGGCACAGTGGATTGAAAGCTAGATCCAGAATTAGGAAAGCCAGAATTCAAATTCAACCTAAGATACTTATTAGTATATATGACCCTAGGCAAGTCATTTAACATCAGTTTCCTTTTAATGAGAAAATAACTAAATTCAATTAATTTTCAAAATTTCAAATTTTGAAATAAATTTCAAAAAATTCAATTAATTTTAATATAACTATAAGTGCTTAGCTCAGTTCCTGGCACACCGTAGGTGCCATAAAAATGATTTTCCTCACCTACCCCCTTCTCTAAGAATGAAACTTTTATTGAGAAACTGAATCAAAAAATTATTTTGGGACTGTAGTATTTTGACTTTATGTATCATATCAGACAGAAATGTGGATTTAGGTTTCCCATCCTAAGATAGTAGCTCACTACATATAATATGACCCCAATATGAGCCAGATCAGAAGCTGCTAAAAAATACTGTGGAAAATATCAGAGAAGCCCTTTACAGAAGGTGAGCAAACAGGTGTTTAGAGAAAGGCTCTCTTGCTCTTTTGCATCATTTATAAGCTGAGGAAAGGGGAACCCATTAAGGTTGGCAGCATTGCCCTTCTCTAGCCTTCTTTGGCTAGAGAAAGAAAAACAGCGATCACCCCTAAAACTCTGCAGAACAGACTCTATACAGCTTTGCAGATCCTGAAACCGAGTCACACTGCTTCAGCACTCAGCCAAAGAAAAAGGCTAGCCTGCAGATGCCAGGTTTAAGGCTCCTGCCATCTAACACTGCTGCGGCAAACCCAGACCAGCCGAGAGGAGGCTCTGCACAGAACAGGAGCTGAGAGGATCGTGAGAGCACTGGCCCAGAAGTGACACAGGGGCAGGCTGGTCCCTGAGCAGAAGCCAGGATCCCGGCCCACAGTTCGGTCATGAGTTTCTCTAATCATGCGCCTCCTGGCTATTTTTCTGTAAGTTTGTACCCACTTTCCCCCTGAGCTGGATAATGTGTGAGATGAGTGCGGTCCATGGTTATGGGCAAACTGTTATGTTTTGATTATTCTTGTTTGTTCTGTTTAAGTAATGTTATGGATAGACTTGCTTTTGTCTCTCGTTTCATATTTAAAAATCAATAGTGTTGGGACAACTGGGTGGTGCAATGAATAGAGCACCAGCCCTCAAGTCAGGAGGACCTGAGTTTGAATCTGACCTCAGACACTTAACACTTCCTGGCTGTGTGACCCTGAGCAAGTCACTTAACGCCAATTGCCTCAGGAAAAGAAAAAAGAAAAGAAAAGAAAAAGTTAATAGTGTTATTGTTCCTAATTTGTGTAAATGACATCCCAGTGGTTCAGGAGCTACAGTTGTAAGCATAGAAATGCATTTCTCCCTCACTAGGTTTACTATTGAGATCCTGAGGGTGAATTGTGGCAATATGGTAAGCATGACCAAGTCCAACTTTGGGAACAACAAAAACAAAAAAATCCAAAACCTATCAGTGTTAATGTTAAGTGGGAGCAAGTAAGCCAGTCACAGACTATAGAATTTATTGGAGTGCCCTTCACATTGGGAAAATGCTATTAGTGACTTTATCCAACCATTATTTATTGGTACCCTAGTGTCAAAGGAATCTACTAACAAGAGATAAAAATGAATTTTTCAAAACTGTTTTCCAGTATGTATTCCTTTATGTCAAATCAGTTTTTGTGATAGAATTTTAATTATTTGAATATTTAAGTATTAATAGTCAATTATTTATTTTATTCTTTATTAAATATTACTAATATAAATAAACCAGATGTTGTATCTCTAAAGCATTGGTGCTTTGTAATACAGACAAAGCCAGAAAGAGAATTCTTAGTTAAGAGAATAACCCGACCTCAGGGATAAAGATATTGAGGATATTTTATAAGTTCCTATTGAAAATGTATAGAAATGTAAAATATTAACTAAGAAGTATAAAGAGAAAGATAAACCTTATCTATGTTCTGTGAATTACCTGAGGATATGGATCCTTCTTAAAATTCTTTGTATAATAGGGATTTGAGAAAATTATCAGAATCTTGTTACCAAACTTCCCACACAGAAGGAAAGGATACTTCACAGATTTAACATAATCTTAATGAGAAAATAACTAAAGACAAATTATAAAAATTAACTTAGAATAAAAAAGTCATTTGAGGCACCCCAAACAGCTACCAGGGGAAAAGGGAAGCCTTTGGGGAAAAGGTCCAGGCCAGCCAACATTTATTCCTCCCCGCATCCTCATGGCTGTGCTTCTGACTTTCTGGCCTAAGTTGCAGTCTCACCTTGGAACTTCCTTCATCACATTGATTCTCCTCCCTCTGAAATGTCATTCTGTGCCCGTAGCCTTCTTGTTTTAATACATCCCTCTCCTGTACTAGCCTCTTACTCTTATTAGTGAGTTTCTCCCAGGGCCTCCATTTTAAGGAGTTGAGACTGACCAACCTTAATTCATCTCCCAATTGGGTTTTTTACTTTCTTTGCTTGCACTTGGAACTGTTACTCCTTACTCCTCATCAGTTCCTTTTTGTGTATTTTCTTCTCCTAAAAAAAAAAGTAAACTCTTTGAGAACAGGAACTCTTTATTTTTTGGATTGTTTCTGTATCCCCACTCCTTATAGTGTCTGGAATATAGTAAATCCTTAGTAAATGCTTCTTTGCTTTGCCACCTTGCCTATAGATGTTAAAATGCTTTCCATACTTTAAAGCATTTTCATAAACCATAGACCTTCCTTGAGAAAAGTCCTCACCTCAAGTTTGCTAAAGATTACAAACTCTGAAATCATCTGGCAAAGATGACAAAGAAACCAGAAAGGTACCATGATAGGAGACTTGGTAGGCATTTACCAATTTCATTCTATCTCCTATTCAACCAAAAAAAAGACTCTTTGAGTTCATAGTTTAAGTGGATAGTCAATTATAGATGTCGATAGTAAAATGAATAATAGAATGTAAGGAAGAAGATGTTTTTAATCTAGAAGAGGTATAGAGTATGCTGAGGTATAGAATACTTCTGAAATTTTAAAGTATGCCTAATTGGTTTTTGTTACCAAAAAAAGCTGTCAATTTTGATTAATTACTAGAAACAGTAAATTAGCTTAAATGTTAATATTTCTGAAATTTTAAAGTATGCCTAATTGGTTTTTGTTATGAAAAAGCTGCCAATTTTGATGGATTACTAGAAATAGTAAACTAGCTTGAATGTTATTTCCAAACACCAGAAAATGATGAAAATTCAGTCCAATCTAATATCAAGATATTTTCCTTTAGGTAGACTATAAAGCCTCTGTGAGGGAACACACCTGATTGCTCAAAATCAGGTGCTACAATTGACCAAATCTCTGATGACAGGGGGACCAGCCAGCATTCCAATGTGAGTAGTCAGAGAGTTAAAGCAGGGATCCAGACCATGTGAGGCAAGTTCACTAAAGCAAATAGCAAAAGTTTATTTCGTTATGACTGTGGCTTAAAAGGATGGATGAAGGGGCAGCCAGGTGGGACAGTGGATAGAGCACTTGGCCCTGGAGCTAGGAAGACCTGAATTCAAATCCAGCCTCAGACACTGGACATTTTCTAGCTGTGTGACTTGGGGCAAATGAGTTAACCTGAACTCTCGGTATGAGGGAGAACCAGCAGAGTGTAAGAATGATCTGTGAACCAGATTTGTAATTTTGAGGGTGTATCAAGAAATCAGCATCAGAAATGTGGAGGAGGCCAAGGATAAAGGACATCTCAGGTTACAAGATGATGATCAGGTTAATATTGGCTGCAGCTGTAAACTGAACCATTCCACCTGGATTCATCTCACCCCTTCTCAGAAGTGTCAGTGACTACTATTAGGATAAATGTACTGCTGTCTTAAACAATGGGTCTGAGGTAAATACTATATTCCAGTCCTTTGACAGAGGAAATTTCATTATATTTTATGTAAAGATTAGCACTCTATGGATAAGTGACAAAACAAACAAACAAACAAACAAAAACCCTTTCCCTATTTAGGGAAATCTAAAAGTGAGTTCACTAAAGAAGTGATTCAGACCCAGAAAACATGGTATGTCAGCCTTAATTAGAAATTTATTTCTAAATAAATTCTAATTTATTTTTTAAACCCTATATACAAAGGTATAGATGTTCAATAAACCCAAAGACCCTAGTCACTGAGGGAAAAACTCATTATACGACAAAAACCACTGGGAAAATTGGACCAAAGTCTGGTGGAAATTAGGTTTAGATCTAAAAAGTCACATCATAAACAAATTGGAGATTTAAGGAAGAAATTATCTTTTAGACCTTTAGAAAAGGGAAGAGATAATGACTAAAAAAGAAAAGGAGAGATCATACAAGATAAATAGACAATTTTAATTATATAAAATTAGAAATATTTTACACAAGCAACTGATGTAGTTAAAATCAAGACAGAAGCAAATAAGTGGGGGGGAAATCTTGGTAGCAAATTTATATGTTAAAGATCTAATATTCAAGACATATAATAATTCAAATTTATAAGACTAGGAACCATTCTTCAATAGATAATTGGTCAAAAAATATGGAACAGTTTTCAAATAAAAAAAAATAAGCTATCAATAACGATATAAAAAAGGGCTTGAAATCACTAATAATTAGAGAAATCCAAATTAAATCAGCTTTGCAGTTCCATTTCATACTAATCAGACTGGCAAAGATGACAAAAAAAAAAAAATAACATACGTTGGAGAAACTGTGAGAAAATCAGAATACCAGTATTTGTGAAGGTTTTAATTGCTCCAGCCATTTTGAATTTGGTACTATACCTGAAAAATTAATGCACTGTGGATACTCTGACCCAGATATATATTACTATGGCTATGCAGCAAAGAAATAAAAGAAAAAGGATCTACATGTTCAAAAATATTTATAGCAATTTGTTTTAATGAAAGCTAAAAATTGGAAAGTAAGAGGGTATTTCTATTGAGAATTACCTAAATAATATACTGCAACATATCTAACATATATAGGACTGCTTGCCATCTAGGGGAGGGGGAGGAGCGAGGGAGGGGAAAAATCGGAACAGAAGCGAGTGCAAGGGTTAATGTTGTAAAAAAAAAATTACCCTGGCATGGATTCTGTCAATATAAAGTTATTATAAAATAAAATAAAATATATAATAAAAAATAATCTTTTTAAAAAGAGAATTACCTAAGTAAAATATGGTATATGAATAGAATAGAATAGAATATTACCATTCCACAAGAAATGATGAAAAGTTTCAAAGGAAACTAGGAAGACTTATGAACTGACACAAAGAGAAATGAACAAAACTAGAACAATTTATGGTGTGATAACATCATAGAAAAAACACTTTGAAATACCTTTACTACTTAATTTTTCCTGGTTTTTCTTCTTTTCACATCCCACCTTTTGCAAGATGCTCTTCCAGTCTTCCTAGCTGCTACTGCTTACTCTTTTAGATTCCTTTCATACACTCTATATGATAATCCATATATTATATATACCTTAATATTTATACATAGTCTATGACACATTAGAATGTATTCTTTCTTTAGAGCAAGGATTATAGTTTATTTTTTGTGTTTTGGGGTTTTTTTGGTTTTGTTTTGAACAGGGGTAGGGGTAGAGGGGGGGGTTTTGGTTAGGGGGATTAGGGTTGCTTTTTTTTTGTACCTTAGCCTGGCACATTGCAAGTGTTTAATAAATGCTTGTTGAAAATTGACTTGTCACAGGGTTTCCCCCATAATTGTTGATGTTAAGAAGAAAACCTTGTTTGCCAATTGATTAGTGTTTTGTAATTGAAAATAATAGAGATACAGCAATACAATTGCTATATTCAAGATAATTCCAAATAATCCATGACAGAAAATACTATCCACATGTAGAAAAGAATTATGAATATATAGTATATATATTTTCATTTTTTTATGTTTCTTCTTTCACAACATGACTAATGTGGAAATATGTTTCCATGATTGCACCTGAATAACATATCAGATTGCTTGTTGTCTGGTAAAAGGGGAAGGGAAAAGAAGGAAGAAAAATTTGGAACTCAAAATCTTATAAAAATGTATGTTGAAAATTATCTTTATATGTAATTGGAAAAATAAAATATTATTTACAAAAAGAAAAAGAAAATAATGGAGATAACAGAGATACTTATAGTCAGTATATGTCTTAATTAAAGACATACTCAGAGATTTATTGTCTAGTCACAACCTCAGTTCAGGAGGAAAAAAACATATGCACAATATAAATACGTGACTTATAATGCACTAGTAATACATCAAGGTCTTCATAATATTGAGAGAATCCAGATAAATTAACTTGATGTGCATAGAATATATGATAGCAAGACAATTGAAAGCTATGCACTTTCTTGTTGTAGAGAGACAAGCCAATTTACTAATCTACAAAATAACTCCAGAGAATGGTCAGGACCCTATAAAATGAATGCACCATAACTATCTCACCTCTTGGGGAATTAATCAGCTTTTTTAATGAGCCACCAGACCACAATAATGGACAGTCAGCTAAATGGATTTGGAGGTGGAGGGGAAAGCTCTTCTCATTGGAGAAAAAAAACCTGACAGAACTAAATGATAATTCAGAAAACCATGATACAGATGCAGATGAAATGTGATGTATTTAACAACAACCAAAAAAAAATCTAAGAACACAAACAAGTGCATCGCATAAGACAGTGCTAGTTCAATGAAGGGAGAAATCAAATTCAGAGGCAACTTTATTTTTTCCTAATATTTCAGTTGTAGGGAGGTAACATGGTGCATTTAAAAGATACCATGATCTCCTACTTGTCATTTACAAGCTCGGAGTTACTATTAAATAATACTAATAATTAATCTAGAATTTAGAAACTCATAATAAGATTATTAGGACTAATAAAGCCAATAATTAGATTTATATATGATTTATGTGTCCATAAATCCACCAGGAAAAAGAGAATTGAGTACACAATTGAATAATAGTCTATGTATAATATGTAGAACTATATATTCTCTATATATTTCATACCATTCATTGTTTCTGAAAGATTTATTCCCTTTGCTTTTTATAAAATGTTGATATATAAATTTTATGTAATTTCATCATATACTACTTATATGTATTTTGGATAATAGGTGTTCTTGCTGTATTTGCATGTACCTGAGTAAATAACATGAGTTATAATTTGGTTGCTTATGGCCTACATAATGGTGTATACAGAGACATATTGTTATGGATTAGAATAGTTACTTTTGACTATGTAATTGTGTGTATATAAACACATATGATGTTATGAATGAGAAAGTGTTTATCTTTATTGAACAGTGTAAAATATGCTTGTTGTATAAAAGGTTCAAAATATAAATGTTTGAAAATGATTGGTTATATGTTATATGCACATTCCCTGCTATCCTGATTTTTGATTTACAGGAACAGCAAATGTTCACTGGAGTGGAAATGTTATGGTACTGCCTTTTTAGGACTAGAATGAAAACATGTCCCTCCAAAGCAGACAGACTGATTGTAAGGATGACTACAGCAACTAATTTACATAGGACTGCTTTTAGGATTTGGGAAACTCTGAATTAAAATTTTGATTTGAAGACTATGGAGCTGTTATACATTGACTATTATTGAATGGTCCCTATTCTCAAAGAGTTTATAAATTGGGGAATGAGAGGATGGAGGATAAGGCAAGGGCACAAACAGTATGGTACAAAGTAGAAAATGTTTGGTGCATATAAGAGGTGTGAACAAAGTGATAAAAGTCATGAGATGATGGCAATCCTATCAAGTGGGAGAATAAGAGCATGTTTTTTTTTAAAAACCTGGCCCTTAAAAGATAAATGAGATTTCAATGGCTGAAAGAGGAGCATATCTCAGGGAGCATATCTCTGGGAACACTGAGTAATCCCCAATTTGTAAGGGTTGTGGACTACATAAAATGAGGTAGTGGGAAACAAGTGTGGAACAATACATTAAACCTAATTTTAGGTATCCTTGGAAGATAAGAGGACAATGGATTTTATTCAAGAAATAGAATAAGGTCACTAGAGCTGAAGATAAATGAAAAAGGGGAAAAACTGCAAGGAGTAGGTCATCATCAAGCCCAGATAAACTACAACCCAAGGTTCTCAGCCACAGAGAGCAGATGAAGAAATGCAAATTTAGGTTTGCTATAAAGGGGAAAAAACTAACAATGAGAGCTATCTAAAAGCAAAACTAGTTGTTTTGAGAGGAAATGAGATCCCCTTCATTAGAAGCCTTCAAGTGGAGATTAGATGATCACTCTTCAGAAATATTATTGGGGGGAGACAATAGCTGATTGAGTATGGGTTAGACTGTCAATCAACTTTCATCTCAGGTTCTGTGGCTCATTAACTTACATAATGGGAAATCATTAGAGGTTTTTGAGCACTGGACTGATATGATACAAATTGTGCATTAGGAAGATTACTCCGGCAGGGATATGAAGGATGGATTAGAATGAGGAGTGACTAGAGGCAAAGAGATGGTTTAGGAGACTCATGATAGTCTATTGAAAATGAGGTGATTAACTAAGAAGGTGGCAATAGTGGGAAGGAAGAGAGAAAGAAAGAAATATATTATGCACAAGGTATAATTAACAGGATTTGGGAATCAAATGCCTATGAGGTGGGAGGTATAATATAGATGGAGGACTTAAAAACAACTACAAAATTTTGAACATGGATGAATGGGAAAATAATGGCATCATTCATAAAAACCAAGACATTAATGGAGGTGGGGCACGTCTGATAGTTAACATAGAAAGTTTGATTTAAAATATTTTGAGTTTTAGGTACTGCACACCCAGGCAAAAATGACCTGCAGACAATGACATGCAGGAATGGAATTTGGAGAAGAAGCTGAGGCTAGAGACAGATTTCTGAGTGCCATCTGCAGAGATCAGCCCTTCTCAAATTGACTTACAACTATCCTGACCTTCCAGATGTGTCTAGCACCAAGGACAGGGTTTGATTTTACTACTTACTAATCCTGTTCCCTTTTGTCTCCAGCTCATACCATTCCAAGAACAGAATTGAGAAAGAAATCAGATAACTTACCAGCTACATTGTGATATTCCTGGAAAAGAAGAAAATAAATTTATTTAGTTAAAAAATTTGCAAAAACATTTTACTTTTTTATGTAAAGAAGAAAATATAGTCATATTATGCTATAATAATTATTCAGTTAACTGAATAACACAAAAAGCTATATATTAACACATATACCCCTTTATATACTATATAGATATGAACATGGACACATGAAAATTAAATATTTCTTCATCTATTATAGGATTTCTGGAAATTAAATATTATAATTAGTTGTGAGGGTGAAGTAAAATTTATTCCAATATGCCTAAAAGTAATATAAGGTTGAGCTGCACTCTGTGTATATTTTTTATAAGTCAATCAATATTCATTAAACACCTACTATATGGCAAGCACTGTGTAAGCAATAGGGATACAAAGAAAAGCAAAAAAATAGTGCTCCTGTGAAAACAACTATGTACAAGCAAGATAATCTGGAGATAACCAATAGAGAGAAAGTAAGGATGCAGAATTAAGGATGCAGAAAGGCAAACTTGGGACTTGAAGTAAATCGGGAAGGGAAGAATATGGCAATGAGATAGCAAGAAGAAAAGAAGAGCACAAGCATTAATTAAGTCATACTAGGCATTGGACCCTATGTTAAGGACTTCTAAATATCATTTTTTTATTTGAGATGAAGAGAGTTGAAAACACCAGTGAAACCAGTGAAAACACCCAGAGTTGGCACATGGAGTATCCCATATGAGCAACTGCAAAGAGGTCAGTGTCTTAAGAGTATCTGCATGAAAACTGGGGGAAATTTTTTATAAGAAATGTTTCTGAAAAAGACCTCATTTGAAAAACATATTGAGATTTAACTCAAACTTATAAGAATATAAGGCATTTCCCAATTGATAAGTGGTCAAAGGGTATGAACAGAATTTTCAGACAAAGAAATTAAAACCATTTATAGTCATATGAAAAAAATTCTCTACATCACTATTGATCAGAGAAATGCAAATTAAGACAACTGAATGCTACTGAGGTACTGAGATTGGCTAAGATAACAAGAAAAAGTAATAATGAATGTGGGAAAATCAAGACACTAAAACATTGTTGGTAGAGTCATGAACTGATGACTCTCCATTCTGGAGAGCAATTTGGAACTGTGTTCAAAGGGCAATCAAATTATGCATACCCTCTGATCCAGCAGTGACAATACTGGGTCTCTATCCTAAAGAGATCATTAAAAAGGAAAAAGGACTCACAGGTACAAAAGTATTTGTGGCAGCCCTTTTTGTAGTGGCAAAGAATTAGAAACTGAGTGAATGCCTATCAGATAGAGAATGGTTGAATAAGTTATGGCATATGAATGTTATGGAATATTATTGTTCTATAAGAAATAATCAGCAGGATGATTTCAGAGAAGCCCGGAGAGACTTACATGAATTGATGCAAAGTGAAATGAGTAGAACCAAGAGAACATTGTACACAACAATACCAAAAATACATGATGATCAATTCTGATGGACATGGCTCCTTACAACAATGAGGTGATTCAAGGCAATTCCAATAGATTATGATAGAGACATCTGCATCTAGAAAGAGGACTATGGGGATTGAATATGAATAAAAGCACAATATTTTTTAAAAGAGTATCTGTATTGTTCAGCTAATAGTTTTTAATTATTCATATTCAGCTCACATTTTAAAAATATGTATGTGGTTTTCCTACCTGAAATTGTCATCCTCTTCACTTCCCTGGCTTCCTTAAAATCTTGGTTAAAATGCTACCCTTAACATGAAATCCTCCCTCTATTAATTATCTTCAATTTATCCTGTATAGACTTTGTACATGGTTATTTGCATGTTTTCTCCCTCAACAAATTGTGAGCTCCTTGGGACAGGGACAGTTTTTGTCTTTCTATGTATCCCCAGAGCTTAGTATAGTATCTAGCGCATAATAGTCAATAAATGTTTATTGACTGACTGACTAACATATCTTTTGAGGGGCATAAAGGGTCAAGTAGTAGAAATGCAAAGTGCTCCCAATTCTGACCACACCACAGAGGACAGAGAGATAACAGAGAGAAGATATATTACACACATTTATTATGTCAGCCTAATTTATAGACTGTCAAAAAAACAGAAATAGAAAAATAATTGACCTTTATCATCACCATTTACTACATAAGTTTAACTGATATAAAGTGATTAATGCAATAAGGAAATGAAGACTCCAGAGACATCATCCAAGTGAAGATGTAACCAAGCAGAAGAGGATAACACTTGCTTAGGCCAGAAACATATTTGTACAATACTGTAGAGGATGACAAAAGATGATAGTTGGTAGTGTATCATAAAATAGGAAAGAGCAGTAGAGACAAAAAAAGTCTACAGAAAGCCTGGCATGAGAATAAGCCACAGGAACCCAATAACATTCAAGATGAACCTAGAAGAAAGCACCAAGTAGACAGAAAATGGAACTGATCAGCCATTGATCACCAGTAAGGATCATCAGTCGTAGTAGAATGACATTTGGACTATGACTTACAAATATCTGACATGTCAAATGACTCCCTTCTAAACAGTCTTCAGCCTAGCTTCTGACCTCATCATTCAGCCTAAAATGCTCTCTTCAGTCCCCAGTGATCTCTTAATGGCTGAATCTCATGGTCTTTTCTCAGCTTTCATCTTTCTTGACTTTCTGCAGCTTTTTGATACTGTTGACAAGTCTCTTCTCCTTGACATTCTCTCCTCTCCAGCTTTTCATGACACTGCTCTCCCCTGGTATTCCTTTTACTTATCTGAATGCCCCTTCTCAAACTTTACATCCAAGTTACTATTAACTATAAGTATTTCCCTCAAAGATTTATACTGGAACATCTTCTCTTTTTCCTCTCTACTATCTGACTTGGTGATCTCATCAGTTTCTTTGGATTCAATCATCCAATCTCTTTGCAAGTGATTCTTAGATTTATCTAAATCTAATCTCTTTTCTGACCTACAAACTCATATATCCAACTGCCTATTAGACATCTCTAACTTGGTATCGCACAAACAACTGTCCAAAACTCTCCCCTCTTCCTAACTTTTCTATTACTGTCAACAATACCATCATCTTTCCACCATCAGATTTGTATATACGTAGCCAGTTATATGCAATTTGTTGCCAAATCCAGATGTTTCTTTCCTTGTAATACCTCACAAATGCCTTTTTCTCTCTTTTAACACAGCTACTATCCTGGTGCAGAATTTCATTACCTCATATCTATATTACTATAATAGCTGTTGGTTGTTCCTTCTTCCTCAAATCTCTCCTCAAATCAGTCCAGTCTTTCTTCAGCTACCAAAATGTCATTCTTAAAGCATAGGCCTAAAAATGCCTCTCCTATTCAATAAATTCCAATAGTTTTCTATTACCACCAAGATCAGATATAAAACCTTCTTTTGGGCATTTGAAATCCTTTACAATCTGGTCTTTCCTACCTTTTCAGTTTTCTTCTGCTTTATTCCTTTCCATGTACTCTACAAAATAATGGCCTTCTTACTGTAAGTCACATAAGACACTCCATCTTCTGACTCCAGCTTTTTTGCTCTCTGTCTCCCATTCTTGGAATGTTCTTCCTCTTCATCTTTATCTTTTGACTTCCCCAGAAGCTCAAATCTTATATTCTGCAAGAGGTTTTTTCCAGTCCCCTCCAGTGCAGGATTTTTCCTCTGAGATTGCCTCCAATTTACCCTGTGTATATCTAGTATGCATATAGTTGCTCGTATATTGTCTTCCTCATTAGAAACAAATTCCCTTATAAGAAGACCATTTGTCTTTCTTTCTATCTACAAAAGTTAG
Source organism: Antechinus flavipes (assembly GCF_016432865.1). Classification (NCBI taxonomy): domain Eukaryota; kingdom Metazoa; phylum Chordata; class Mammalia; order Dasyuromorphia; family Dasyuridae; genus Antechinus; species Antechinus flavipes. The sequence goes on along the minus strand of NC_067399.1, from coordinate 396,754,170 downwards.
CACAGTACCTCGTACATGATAAGTACTTAATCTTTATTAAGATTGTTGACTTGACTTGTTAAAGTAGAAGTAGAGCTTAAAACAAAGTTAGAGAAGAATAATTAAACCAAATCAAAGACACATCATGGAAATGCATGCTGGAGATGACATAATCTTGACATTAAGGGATCATTTTATAAAATATCTTAGGGACAATAAGATACCAAAAGAAGACAAAGTGATAAAACCTATGATTTCACTTATTTAGATATCCCAGATAAAGAGACATCCTTTGCCAGTGAAAATTAGCATTTTCTCTGAAACTTATAGTCTCAGACAGCTTTTTTTTAAATAATTACTTTTTATTTTCAAAATATATGCAAAGATAGCTTTCAACATTCACCCTGACAAAACCTTGTGTTCCAAATTTTTCTCCCTTTCTTCTCCCCTAGACAGCAATTAATCCAGTATATGTTAAACATGTGCAATTCTTTTATACATATTTCCACATTTATCATGTTGCACAAGAAAAATCAGGTCAAAAAGGAAAAACTAAGAAACAAAACAAAATGCAAGCAAACAACAACAAAAAAGGTGAAAATACTATCTTGTGAGCCACCCTCAGTTCCCACAGTCCTCTTGGTAGATGGGTTTCTCCATCACAAGATCATTGGAACTGGTATGAATCACCTCACTGTTGAGAAGAGTCACATCCATCAGTGATCATCATATAATTTTGTTGTTGCTATGTACAATGATCTGGGCCAAAAGCAAAACTTTGTATTTGTTATTATCAAGTTTTATCTTTTTAATTTCAACAATATCATTTTACCCTATAGAGATTTTTTGATGTTTTACCTCTGTGTGTTTATCCAAGATGTTTATCCAAGATGTCTCTCCCTCTCTCTTTCTACTTACTTCCTCCCTTTCCCCCAGGTATTCTAATTTAACTTTCTCCTAACACCATTCTAAAAGCAAGAATAATCTATAATTATTCTTATTGTCATAAAACTTGGAATCCACCTCACATTAAACTTTGAACCCTATGAGTAATAATTTTGTCTTTCCTCATACTTTTATTTCCACATTTTATTTCTTTTACTTCCCTATCTGATTCCTAGTTTACCAATCCTACCCCAATCCATTATAATTTTGGGGAAATATTTTTATTTGGGGAAACTATGTAAAACTATGGAAATATTCCTTCAAAACTGCAAAGAGATAAACTAGATGACTTGTCTAAGGCCAGCTCAAATTCCATGAACTGACAGACTGAAAGATAACTTGTCACAGTGGGGAAAGCATTAGCTTTTAGGGTTCACTATGTTCCACTCCTAGGCTCCATCACATTCTAGTTTTGTGATGAAATACATGAACAAGTTATCTAATAGCTACAAGGAAAATAATACTGATTATTTCTACCTTAAGAGTCCTAATGTTAGGAAATTTTAAAATTGCATTCTATACATTGCAGCTATTATTGTTACCATAATAGCATTAACTTAATTTCTACAATCCTGCACTAGAAAAAATGAAAGTATCAGTCAAAAAACAACATATATATATATATATAATAATTATTACCTTCAACTTATTATCTATACAAGGATTATCCTTGGGGAAAAGGAATTTCATAACTCATTTTCATAAACTGCTTCCCAAGTTGCCTGCTTTTAAAACTTATGGAATATAAATTTGTTTTAGTTTTACTAACACAGAATTTAAAAAAAAAAAAACACCTAAATCTGTGACATACTGATCTCCCTCTGTCAAAATAAAATAAAAATCATTTTAAAATTATAAATTATTTGGATACATTAATGAGGTTGAGAATTGACATTTCGTAGTTCTAAGCATTTTTCTTCAAATTTCCCAAATACTCTGGGTATGAAATTGAGTACTGTTTGTTGGAATCCTTACTAACTGCTAAGTAGTTAGAGTTGATCTAATCTTACAAAAAGATGTTTTGGGCAGAACCTGAAACAAGGTACTAAGTAGAACTACCCATAATCCCTCTCTCTGGAAGGAGCATAAATAGGCCAATGGGCCAGTCGGAGAGTTCCGGAGAGAGGAAGACGCTACAAGTCGAGATTTCACTGGAATGACATGAAGACTGGAGCTGGCTGGAGGCTGAAGAAAGCAGAGGCAGAGGCTGAAGGACCAGACCTTTGGATTTAAAGACATTTGGAGAGAGCTCTTGGAACCAAGCAGAGAGATAGGCCTCTAAGCTAACCGGGCTATATTGGGATAATAAAAGATCTGAACTTTTATCACCTGGCTGCTTTTTGAGAAGAAAAAACTCACCACATTTTGGCGCCCTGAACGTGGGACTAACAGACCCCTCAGTGGATTTCAGTGGAAAAGCTACGATCCTAATTCAAGTGGAAAAGCCTCTGATCCTGATCCAGTGGAAAAGACTCTTCAACCCAGAAATTAGGGTGAGTGCAACAAAGAAATTTTGTTAGAAGAGTTAAAGTAGAATTTCACCTAAGATGGGACAGATATTTAGAAAACAGCCTGTTTCTGTTCAAGGAAAATGTTTAGAGAGCATTGTCAAAATTATGGAAAGCCAAGGTTTAATTATAAGTTTACAGCAAATCACTGAACTTTTACAAACTGTAAAGGACATATGTCCTTGTTTCTCTCTTGATAAGGAATTAGATCTAAATGAATGGAAATTGGTTGGAGAGGATCTTTGTCAATTCTATGATAAAAATGGGCCTAACTCAATAATTAATACATATAATGTAATACAATTGGCTATAAGAAGTTATTTAAGTGATAGAATGATGAAAAGGAAAGTACAGGAGGAAGAAATGCCAACTTTACTAGGTGAAAAGGAGGACGAATCAGATGAGAATGGAGTTAATTACAATTCTGAGTATGATACTTCACAGCAGGAGGAATTAGGTGATTCCACATCTCATGACCCTCCCCCCGCAATTAACCCTTCCTGGGTGGAACAAGGGGGAGGGAGAGAGGCAGAAACACAGTCAGCTTCTCCTGTAAAGCAGAATTTGACAAGATTAGAAAAAGCATTAATTAAAGCAAAAAATGAAGGAGAAGATATATCTGATTTTATAAGTGCATATCCTGTGATTGAAAAGATTGACTCTTCAGGTCAAAAAGAGAGAAAATACACTCCTTTTAATTTGGAAAAAATTAAAGATTTGAAAAAGGGTTGCACTCTTTATGGGGCTACATCATCTTATGTGAAGATGTTACTGGATAATTTGTCTTATGAAATCTTAACCCCGAATGACTGGAAATCCATCACTAAAACATGTCTTGAACCAGGACAAAATTTATTGTGGCTTTCAGAGTTTCATGAATTATGTAGGATTCAAGCCCAACACAATAGGCAAACAGGAGCTATTGTACAAGTTACTTTTGACCAACTAACTGGAGAAGGTCAGTATGCAGAGAGTTCAGAACAGATTTATTATCCCATAACAGTATATGAGCAAATTTCTAAGGCTGCAATAAAAGCTTGGAATTCTCTCCCTGTACAGAAAGATGGAAATAATGTTTTCACAAAAATAGAGCAAGGTCCCAATGAACCTTTTGCAGATTTTGTGGGACGTTTACAAACAGCTGTAATAAGAACCATTGGAGACAATGCAGCAACAGAAATAATGACTAGACATTTGGCTAAGGAAAATGCCAATGAGATTTGCAAGAGAATTATATGGGGGCTAGACAAAAATGCTCCTTTAGAAGAAATCATTAGACGCTGTGCCACAGTGGACACAAATGCTTATTATGCCCAGACTATGATGAACATGGAAAGACAAGGTCCTTCTTGGCAGAGGAATTCTAGAGAAACTCGTCGATGTTTTCAGTGCGGAAAAATTGGACATTTGAGAGCTCATTGTAGATATGGAGATAGAGTGAGAAGACAGGGTGAGAGAAAACCCAAAACCCCATGTCCAAAATGTAACCGAGGCTTTCATTGGGCCTCTAAATGTATATTGACCCAGAGGAATGAGAGGCAGGGCCCAGCTCTAAAGTATCAATCAAAGGACAGGTGGGGCATGATAGCAGCTGAGGTCACACCCAGAGAGACTTTAGAAATTCAGGATTCTGATGTCATCAACCAACAGAAAAGCAATCAGGATTACAGTTGGGAAGAATACAGGCCTTTTAAGACAACAAGACAATATCCAATGCAAACAGCTCCAATGTAATTACCAGATGATGAGGAGAAATCCCAAAAGTGGTAAACAGAAGATAATTAGATAGGTTAACTGCTTGGGGAAGAGGATCTGCTTATATTTCCACAGGTGGAAAAGGAATCAGATGGCTAACAATGAGACTGTCAAAAGAACTTTAAAATCTTCAGCTTTCAGTTCCTGAAAAACCAGCAAGAATCACTGGATTCCCTGAGATGAAAAATTGTTGATGAGACTTTTTGCAGTACTTCAGAGCTTACAGGAATTATTAGATTCCTGGTGCATGAACTAATGGACAATGGATTCCTTATCGACTATTTCTAGGACTTATGGACATTTGTAAATTTTCAGGTCGATTTATGTTGTTACATTACTACTAGCCTGTGTTATATTACTATGGGCTTATGTATTTTAAGCAGTTGCAAGAATCACTGGATTTCTTGAGATGAAAGATTGTTGATGAAACTTTTGCAGTAGTTAAATTTTCATGTTGATTCATGTTATTTGTTACATTACCACTAGCCTGTGTTATATTGCTGTGTGCTTTTGTAAATTATGTATAATGCCTCCCATATTGATGGATTTATGTATACCATGTATATCTGTTACAAAGTTCTGGCCCATATTGATGGATTTATGTGTACCCCTTCAGAAACCCACTAACCTGATTAGATTTGCTATTCCCTTTGGTGTTTTCATCTAACAAAAGAAAGGGGGAGATGTTGGAATCCTTACTAACTGCTAAGTAGTTAGAGTTGATCTAATCTTATAAAAAGATGTTTTGGGCAGAACCTGAAACAAGGTACTAAGTAGAACTACCCATAATCCCTCTCTCTGGAAGGAGCATAAATAGGCCAATGGGCCAGTCGGAGAGTTCTGGAGAGGAAGACGCTACAAGTCGAGATTTCACTGGAATGACATGAAGACTGGAGCTGGCTGGAGGCTGAAGAAAGCAGAGGCAGAGGCTGAAGGACCAGACCTTTGGATTTAAAGACATTTGGAGAGAGCTCTTGGAACCAAGCAGAGAGATAGGCCTCTAAGCTAACCGGGCTATATTGGGATAATAAAAGATCTGAACTTTTATCACCTGGCTGCTTTTTGAGAAGAAAAAACTCACCACAACTGTTAGTTCTCTGAAAAGAGATAATTAAGAATCACAAGTTGTTTCTGCACTCTACATGTGATACAGTATACACAACTCTCTTTTATTCTTTGAAGGTATGAAATTAAATTCTTCTACAATGTCTATTGTAAGATTTAATAAAAAACTGTGGGATCTATGTCACTGAACTATTACACAGTAACAAATGAACCAGGAGAGGAAGATTTCAAATTAATAGAGCATCTCTTACCAGCATTCAAGAATTTTACAGTAGGTCAAACTTAATACTTTTTGACGGTTACATTTTGAAAGACAGAAATTCGATTACAGACATTTCTGGCTAATTTATCATTGCCATCCTCTTCTTTCTAGAAGATGATAAGAGATGACATCAAAGCAAAATCACACTTTGATCATAAGCACTGTATTAAATCCTGTGCATTCCAAACTACCAGCAGGAACAGCAGTGGCAAAGACCAGGGCCTAAGAAATCCTAGTAATTTGTAGCAAATAAACTGGACAAATTATTGAAGAAAATTTGTCTATCATAACTGAGCAGCGGCCAAAGTGTACAATAAAACCTAATTCAGCTTACTGACTTCAAGTATACATAGTTTTTCTCCTAAGAGGAAGTAAGATCTTTTGTTTATAAACTTTTCTCTCTCATTACTCTTGTGAAATTCTCTCTTTTTTTTTAAAGTTGTGTTCATGTATTTTATCTCATACTGGCCTGTGACATTCATTTTTAAAAATTTTAATAAATATGTATTAATTAAGTCTACTAATAAAAAAAATTGTGCTGAGACCAGAGGCTATCTCTTTCTTTTTTATCATTTACTACTAGCTATGTATACACATAATAAACACTCAATAATTTTTTGTTAAATAAACTTAATGATACTAGACAATAGTTTGCATTGTAAGGTAAGGTAAAGTTAGAAATAGGTGAATCTTCTTTAATGAATCCATAAGAATGAGTTATTATGAAGCAGTAGTAAGAGAAATTACACTTAAAATTACAAAACAAAATTCATCTGGAAAATGGAATCAGTGAAAAAAATATGAAAGAAGGAGGCCTACCAGTACCAGATTTAAAACTATATTACAAAGCAGGAATCATCAAAACAATCTGGAACTAGTTAAGAAATGATAAATTAGTAGAATAGATTAAATACACAATGCATGGAAGTGAATGACCATAGGTAATCTAGTGTTTGATAAAACAAGGTCCAAGCAAGCTTTTTGGACAAGAAATATTGTTCCAAAGAAATATATCCTACTATTCAACAAAAATTGCTGGGTAAACTGAAGAATAGTCGACAGAAATTAAGCATAGATCAACATTTCACAACCTATTCCAGATAAAGTCAAAATCAGCACATAGTTTAGACATAAAGGGTGATATCATAAGCAACTTAAGAGAAGCATGGAACAAATTATCTCTCAGATCTATAAATAAAGGAAGAATTTATGACTAAATGAGATGGAGAGGATCATTGAAGGTAAAATAATTTTGATTACATGAAGTTAAAAAGACTTGGGTACAAACCAAATTTGTACCAAAACCAATGCAGTTAAAATTAGAAGAGAAGTAGATAAATGGGGGGAGGGATGGAGAGGAATGTCTTTTTCTCATAAAGGTCTCATAACTATAATAAATAGGGAGTTAATACAAACTTATAAGAATAAGAACAATTCCTCAACCAGTAAGTGGTCAAAAGATATGGAAAGGCAGTTCTCAGATAAAAAAGTCCAAACTATAAATAACTATATGGAAAAATTCTATGTATCACTAATTAATAAGCAGAGCAATTCAAATCAAAGCACTTCTGAGATTTCATCTTTTACCCATTAGACTGGCAAAGTTGACCAAAAAAAAAAAAAAATAGCAAATTCTGGAAGAACTATGAGAAAACAGGTAGATTAATACACTATTGGTGGAACTTTGAAATAGTGCTGCTATTCTGGAAAACAATCTAAAACTATACCCAAAAAGCTATAATGTGTGCTTGATCTTTGAGTACAGGGATATTAATACTAAGTATATATCCCAAAGAGATCAAAGAAAGCGATAAAAGCCCATGTGTACACAATATTTATAGCAGCTCTTTTTGTGGTAGAAAATAATTGGAAATCGAGAAGTTATCCATCAACTGAGGAATGGCTGGACAAGTTATGGCATATGAATGTAAAGAATACAATTGTGCTATAAGAAATGATAAACAAATTAAAACATTTTTAATAATTAATGCTGGAATTTGTTTAGTTTGACAATACATGTTTGCAACAGTTTTGTTTTTTGTTTTCTTGCTTTTTCATTCTGGAGGACAGAGGATGTTAGAGGGACTTCCAAAATTCAGGGTCATTCACCAAATCCCAGGTTATTACCAGTCATCATGACCTTTGTCTTGCCACTGGACTTTGATGACCCTGGAAAAGACAGCGGGGCTGACAACTCTGAACAACTCTGCCTCAAATGCAATTCACACTTGCCAAAACATCATCCCATAACATCATTAGTCCCCTCCAAGAGTTGTTTCAAAGACAGACACAATCTTTTTTGGATCTAGGGAAATTGGTTTTGATTTCTAGCTATACTAGATCCTTAATAACCTCTCTTACCAAGCCAGCATCAACTACTGCCCATTATACATTTCAAACCAAATGTCCTATGACCATGTCAAACTCAACGTGCCTTAAACTGAATTCATTGCCAAACTCTTCTAAATTTCTGTATTTCTATTAAGGCCCCATTATGCTCTCAATTACCAGCTATGCAACAGCCTCCTCAGTTCCTTTCTTTCATTACACATATCTATTCATTTGCTAAATCTTGTGGTTTCTATGGCCACAATATTTCTTGCAATTATAAGAGGTCTTTCCACTTCTGGCCCTGCTGAGTCAGAAGAGCTCAATTAAAATTCTGCCTCTGCCACTTACTACCTATGTGTCCTTGGGCAAGTGAGTTAACCTTCCAGGATCTATGTTTTCTCATTTCTAAGATGAAGGAGATGTATTAGATTGTCTCTGAGATTCCTATGGTCCTATGAACTGCATCTACTTTGCTTAGAAAGGAAAGAAACAAGCATTTGTTAAGTATTTACTACATACTGAATGGTTGATGCAGTGTTTGGGGTCTGACAATTCCAGGAGAAATATGAGGAGCAGAAAAAGGCCTGTATAAATGGTCTTCAATCTGACCAAGTTCTTTGATTATTATCAATCTTGGGTTTGTAGAAGATCATGGACAAATTTAATGGCCAAAGAATTTCATCAGTTTTGTATGTCAGATATACAATAGCATACTCTCAAGGGTCCTGGATAATAGATAATGCTCTCACACTTTCTCAGTCACCAACAAATAAAGAAGGGCTGTGTACTTTTTCCCATGCTTTTTATAGTTTTTGGGTAATTTTTAACATTTGATGGTCTTTATTTACAACTTTCGTGGCAAAAAAAACATAGGAAAAATTTAAAACAGTTTATAGAGGGAATTTCAAATAATGCTATCAGTTTAAAGAAACTGAATCTTGGGGCATCTAGGTGGCACAGTGTTTAGAGCACCAGCCCTGAAGTCAGGAGGACCTGAGTTCAAATCTTGCCTCAGACACTTAACACTTCCTAGCTGTGTGACCCTGGGAAAGTCACTTAACCCCAATTGCCTCAGGGGAGAAAAAAGAAACTGAATCTTTATCCTTTGCTCTAGCACTGTCTCTATTGGATCTGTATCACAGAGAGATCATAAAAGAGGGAAAAGGACACATATGTGCAAAAATGTTTGTGGCAGCCCTTTTTGTAGTAGCCAGGAACTGGAAATTGAATGGATGCTCATCAGTTGGGGAATTATAATGGGCTGAGGCTTGAGTTGATGTACTGAGGTCCCAAGCACATGAGGCTAAATAGTAATTGGACCATACTCTATTAATATATAAGCTTGGAGAAAGAATGGCCCCGCCCACTCTTTGTGCAAGTCCTGATGTGTTGTATAGGAAATGACGATTTTGGTGGGTGGAGGCAGGGGAGTGGAAAAGGAAGGGGAAGGAGAGACTGCTTGCATTGCCATTGTGACTGCAATTCTGTTGTACCAAAGACCATTTTGCCAAGTCCTTCGCCAGTTGTACCTCCTTGCCATTGGGAGGATGAAAGTGGAACAATAAAATCTCATTCAAATTAACTAAAAAACTGATTCAACTTTTTGAATAAGAAACTGAGATTTCTAGGTATCTATGAAATAGTATAAATAAATTCATGAAAATTCACATAAGAAACAGAAATACACAATAACATTATAAATATCTATCCTATAAGAGAACACCTAAGATATCAGCTAATATCCAAACAATTCTTAAAGAATAAATGATCTGGCAAAAGAATTGATAGAAAATAAGACTATTTGAGGGCATGATTGAAAAATTCCAACTGTAAATAATCTTAAGCAGCTCTAAATGCTTCCAGAGTAGTTATCTGACAACTATTGGCAGCTGCTATTATTCATCAGCTTAATTTGTGCTGGTTAGTCTATATGTCACAAATCTCTTCTCATTCCAATCCCTCCTCCATTAAGCTGCCAATGATTTTTCCTAAAGCTCAGGTCTAACCATGACATTTTCATACAAAATAAATTCTAATAGCTCCCTATTACCTCCAATATCAAATACAAATTTCTCTATTTGGCATTCAAAGCCCTTCACAAACTAGACCCCACCCCACCCCCCGCCTTCAAACTTTGAAATCTTCCTTCTTCTTACACCCCTTCCATCCCCACACTTCCTAGCTGTGTGACCCTAAGCAAGTCACTTAGCCCAACTGCCTCAGGGGAAAAAAAAAAAATCTAATATCCAAATATGTAAGGAACTGATTCATATGTGTATATGTGTATAAATTCAAAAGTCATTCTGCAGTAGATCATCAAAGGATATGACCAAATAGTTCTCAAAAGAAGAAACCCAAACTATCAATTGGGGAAAAAAAGAATTAGTTCATTAATAATTAGAAAAATACAATTAAAACTCTGAAATTCTATTTTATATTTGCTAGAAGGGCAAAAATGGCCAAAAGAAGGAAAATTATAATTGTTACAAAGACTTGAGAAAATGGGGCAGCAAAGAGCTGGACACAATTGAAACAACATTAACAACAACAATTTAAGTATTTTTGTATTAAAAAAATGACAAAAGGACAGTTTTTTTAAAATATGGGAAGCTATATAAGCTGATACATAGTAAAAGGAATATTCATTGTTTTGGTATTTGATAAGTTCAGATTTTTAATTTTTTTATGTGTTTAAAAAGTAAGTGGAAATGCTTATTTTATTTGTCATTTTGAAAGTTCAAAATTTTTAACAAAAAAAAAAATGTTAGAATGAGAAAAAGAGGACCTTATAAACTACTGACTCATGTCTACTTATCTCTGTAAAACTTTGTGAATGATCTAAATATACATTGAGGGAATGTTTGATTAAAAAAAAAAAAAGATGAAAGCAACACATAGGCTCTTGCAGATTGTTTTTTACAATAGAGCACATTTTTGGGAACTCACACAATTGAATAAAAAAATTAAAAAGATATGTTCCTAACATTGTTTTGTGAATGATTTTTTAAAATTTGACTTAGGAAAGCAGAATTCATTCTTTAAAAACTCTTATCCAACAATAAATCTCTTTACTTATGTTAGTCATCCAAAATTAAGATAAAACAAAAGAAATAACTTTGTTCAATAACCATCTGTTTCAACACAGTGAAGCATAAAACAGAAAAATATAAGTTCATTACAGGTGTTTGCCTTTGTCATGGGGTATACTCCACACAGAGTAATGACAATAATTTTACATTGTGCATCAAGGTTTATAAAGTACTGCACAATCATTATCTCATCTTATTCTCATAACAACTCTGGAAAATAGGTGTTGTTATTTTCTCCATATTACATATGATGAAAGTGAAGTAGACAGAGGTTGAATGACTTCCTTAGGATCACAGATTTAGTAAATGGAAGAAAAATAATCTGTAATTGGTAAAGTTGTCCAAATATTAATGTTTGCTATTCATATTGTACTGATTGCATCAAGGCCAAAATACTACTCACCACTCACAAGAAAATGATCTAACAAGCTATACAAGCAAAATTAAATATATGAAGAAGAATGACCAAATATGTAGCTGAATAGTAGATACATTTTGAACATATTGTACATAGACAATGATTTGGACTGAATATCAATACTGAATTTGAGGAACAGAGCAGTCTAGATGGTATTTGGGTAATGATGCAGCACTGTTAGCAATTGCAAATGATCCTCTAATACAAAAACCCATCTTCTAAACGATATTCTTTGAGCAAAATTATACACACACACACACACACACACACACACACACACACACACACACACACACGAACTGTAGTACTCTAAAGACTCAAAACTCTAAATGACCCCAAGGATAACGGAAAGATCCATGGAAGGCTCAGGTGAGCTGTTAACATATTATCTCAGAAATGACCAATATACAAGTAGTAACATAAAAGAGTCATCCAGAAGGGAAATATCAAACACACTCCCAACTCCCAGGACTGCCCAAACCAGATTAAATTAAAATTGGGAAATATCTAACAAAATAAAAATATAATAGAACAAAGATAATGTGAGTATGTGGTTTCTAAGTGACAGGCAATTGCAGGGATCCTTATGTGTGGTCAGAAAAGGAAGATGGGCCAATCACATAATGGAAGCAAGGATGGCATATGGGGCAGTTTAAGTGTTTCAGTGGTGTACAAAGAATATGAAAAGCCTAAAGGAAGTCCAACAGTTTACTGGGTGGGTAGATTTTTCTATGGACTATTTGTGAGAGGAAAAGGACAAGAACTACACAGAAGGAAAAAGATTTGCAACATATTATTAACTACCCATATTGCTGAGGTAGGCTGATCCATCATAGTAACAGAGCATTGTTATTTAACATATATGTCTAGTCTCCCCAAACAAATTATCTGCTAGACCTTAGAGGTTAATATCTTAAGCATTACATTCTATGTAAGTCCCTTCCTGATTCCCCCAGATGCCAAGATCATCCCCTAAATATTACCTAGTATTTATTTTTAGTATATATTTCATATAAAAAGCCGCATGGCATGGTGAATAAAAATCTAGTCTCAAAGCCAGGAAGATCCTGGCTCAGCCCTCTCTAGTAAAGATATGCTGGGTTTAAGTGAATAGCTAAATGAGCTTTCTGTGAGCTTTTTTAATCTCTGGGTTTCCATATTTTCCTATATAAAATGGTAAGGTGAAGGGAAGAAACAAGGATTTACATAGAGCCTAGTATGTGCCCAGCTCTATGATAAACAATTTACAGCTATGTAACTATGATCAATCCTGTGAGGTAGAAGGATGCTCTCTACTCTTTCTAGATTCTGAGATCTAATTAAAAAGAGAAACTAGTTTTTGGGCAAGGGAGAACAACTCACATTTATATAGCCCTATATTCACAATAATTTCAATTAATAAAGCAAATCTATTAGACACATAAGTGAACAAGATGTCCTCAAAATACATAGTTTCTGCAAAAAGTCATATTTGTTGGTCTCTCTTGTAAAATGACAATTTTAGGGCTTATCTTCTTTTTCTTCAATAAAGTTTTTCACTTTGCCATTGGATATAGTTTTGGGGTTGTTATTTCTTAAAGTGAAAAATGTATGAAAAGAGGGTAGGAAGACTATCCAAATTTCTTCATATGCTCACATACAGGAGGGAAGAGAATCAAAGGCATATTCACACTTTTCTTCCACAAAGAATGTAAACAATTTAATTAGAGTTTGTTCTCTGGATACATTGGTGACACTTTTTTTGAGCGGAACTTTTTTGAGTTGAATGTTTGAAACATGTGTGAAGTTACTGTGCCACCTAGTGGATTTCATAGTTAATGAAAATTAATCCTCTAATCTTAAATGAAGTTTTTGCCTTTTTCTCTATAAAATAGGAGGTAACTTCATTTGCTTTTATTAGTCCTGGAAAAAAAAATTAAGTTGAAGGAAAAATAGATAACTGTAGAGTTATAAAAAATTTTATGAAAAAAATTATAAAATTTAAAGCACCAATTCTTCAACAAAATAACTATGATATTCTGAGGTTAAGCAAATAAAAACTCACAATATCAATTCTTCCTTCGTTATGCTGGTTCTCTCCCTTATGACTAATACTCAGCTCTATTTATTTAAAAAATCAAGCAACCAAATCGTCTTTTTCCTTTCCCTGACAAATCTTTAGAAAAAGGAGGTTATTTTAACTCTCTCACTAGCATTCCACAACCCCCTTGTCACTTTAAGCTTCCAGTTCTACTGTCCTACCTTTTAATAAAGGAAGAGAAGAAACTACATGGTCTATATGAAAAAGAAAAGTGGATAAAAACTACTATTCCTTTAAGACACAACTCAAACACCATCTTCTATATGAAACCTTTACTGATCCCCACAAATGCTAGCAACTTCCTTCCTAAACTATCTGTTATTTATTCTTTTTACACTTATACTGCATTTATTTTTATATATACTTTTTGTCTCCCCCATTGGATTGATTGTAAATTTCTTACAAATACAGATTGCTTTATTCTTTGTATTTCTTTCTCCAGTTTTTACCACAACTCTTTGGCACATAGCAAGTGCTTAAAAAATGCTTCTGGGGAAGCAGAAAACTGGGGAAAATCTTACCATCCAAGAGTTCTGATAAAGGCCTCATTTCTAAAATATATAGATAATGGATTCAAACTTATAAGAATACAAGGCATTCTCCAATTGATAAATTGTCAAAGGATATGAACAATTTTCAGATGAAGAAATTAAAACCATTTCCAGTCACATGAAAAAGTGCTCTAAATCATTATTTATCAGAGAAATACAAATTAAAACAGGCCACTACACATTTTTCAGATTGGCTAATATGACAGGAAAAGATAATGATAAATGTTGGAGAGAATGTGAGAAAACTGGGAGACTAATACATTGTTGGTGGAGTTGTGAACTGATCCAAAGATTTTGGAATACAATTTGGAACTATGCCCAAAGGGCTATCAAAATGTGCATACCTTTTTATCCAGCAGTTTTTCTACTGGGCCTGTATCCCAAAGAGATCAAAAAGGAGAGAAAGGGATTCATATGTGCAAAAATGTTTGTAGGAGCCCTTTTTGTAGTGTCAAGAAACTGGAAACTGAGTGAATTGCCATCAGCTGAAGACCGGCTGAATAAGTTGTGATATATGAATGTTATGGAATATTATTGTTCTGTAAGAAACAACCAGCAGGATGATTTCAGAAAGGCCTGGGGAGAGTTATATGAACTGATGATAAGTGAAATGAGCAGAACCAAGAGACCATTATATACAGCTACAAGATTATATGATGATCAATTCTGATGGATGTGTCTCTTTTCAACAATGAGGTGAATACAGGCATTCAGAAAGAGAACTATTGGGATTGAATGTATCACAACATAGTTTTGTTTTGCTTTTTTGTTGTTCTTTGCTTACTTTTTGGGTTTTTTCTTTTTTCCTTTTTGATCTGATTTTTCTTGTGCAGCATAAATGTGGAAGTATGTATAGAAGAATTGTACATGTTTAACAAATATTAAGTTATTTACTTTTAGGGAAGGGGATGAGGGAAGAGAGGGAGAAAAAACTGGAATACAAGGTTATGCAAGGGTGAATGATGAAAACTAACTTTGCAAATATTTTGAAAATAAAAAGCTATTATTCAATTTTTTTTTAATGCTTCCAAATTGACATTGAATAAAACAATCTTGGTATCATATCCAAAACCATCCCCAAACAATGAGCAATACTGATCATTTTAAGTAGGTTTTTTCCTAGTACAGTTCTATAGGGCAGATATCTGATATCTGATTCACTGATGAATTGAGACAGTAAGACTAGGTAATTTGTCTATAGTAGCTTTTCTAGTTAGTGGCAAAGCTGAAACTAAAATGGCCATATACCTCTGAGTCCAGATTCCATATAACCAATCTGTTTCTTAAAAGAAGAAATGCTATGGAGTTTATCATATTAACAATGTATCTGAGGCCAATTATTTGCAAGAGGATTGATGGGAAGTGTAGTTTTTCTAAGCTAAAAGGAAAAAAAAAAAGATCACAGAGATGGAAACCATAGGGGATAGTGGAACTTGGAGAATTTTGCTCTTTGTGGGAAGGAGAGAAACAGGAGTGGGTGCACAACAATAGTGAGCTGGTGGCAAGGAAGCTGTAGCTACCTTGAGCTGAATATAATGAGGGCTTGGAGATTTTCTGGTTCACTGGCCCCCATAGGACTGATCTGCCTGCACAGAATTTGTTGTTTGCTTAGGTACCTGTTGGTCATGCTTTCGAACTTAAGTTATTCCACTCTCTCCTCCCTGCTCATCCCTGTTTGGCCAGTAGGCGCTGCTACATCGTGAGTTTTTCAATCAATATAAAATGTTTTTATTTGCTGTCTGTATTTTTATAAGGGTTTTGCCTCCAAATAAAGATAACTGATATTTGTTATTTTTTTGTTACAGTCTAAGCAATCTTTTGCTATAAAGAAATAGAATATATTAGGAAGGAAGGTCAAAAGGGGACCGAGACCAAGTTCCTTAGACTTGATTGAAAACATCACTAAGTTCCCTCACTGCATAAAAAGGGGGCTTCATAATCAATTCTGTTAGCTATTATTAATGGTGAACATAGCAAGGATAATACAGATTAATAAAAATAATTTCATGTGCAGAGATCAACTGTCTCCCTCTTCTGTCTCTATCTCTATATGTCTGCCTTTATCTCTGATTCTTTCACACACACACACACACACACACACACACACACAGTATCAACCACAAAGACATAACCATCTCAGAGAAAGATCTGTTCAGGTTCGTCCTGAAATCAGAAGCTTGGTAACTAATGGAGGAAAGAAAGCCCAGGGGATAGATAACCTACAAGGTAGGTAATCCACTTGGGAAAAATTTCCTTCCTTTAGTTTCCTACAAAGACTCAATTCAGGTGCTACTTTCAAATGAAAACCCTTTCTGATCCCCTTGTTAGGGGATCTTGTTAGTGCCTTCTTCCTCAAATTATACTATATTTACTCAACTCTATGAAGCCTTCATGAAAGGCAAGTCATCCCCTGATCCGGAAGAATGTAAGTTCTTTAAAAGGCAAAATTGTTTTTCTTATTATCTATCTTTAGTACCTGGATAAAGGCCTTGATATACAGTACTTGGTTGTTGAATTTTATTTCCTTTAACTACTTTCTGTTAGAAGGATTTAAAGAATGCTTTAAAGATTTTTCCCAAGTTCCCAAGCCTTTGGGAAACTTATTGAGCCTTTCCTATTCTTTTCTAGTTCCACAGATAAGACAGTGTATGTATGCACTAACTGCCCACTTGTAAGGTACTGAACAAAGCTGAAACATGTATCTTGGCTCCTATTGGGGGAGGATATGGAATTTCCAGAGATAAAATTTCTCCTCTTGAAAATAATACTAAGGAAAAGAAAAGGAAAGGAAAATGGGGCATCCAGAGAGAAGGACTCAGAAGGAATCAGTAAGCAAAGAAACAAATTCTTCCAATGCAACACAACCAGTGACCTTTGAAACTAAAACAGAAAAATTACAAAATTAAGAGTATTTCTTTTTGTGCTAAGAACAGTATCTAATTAACTCAATCTCCATTAATACACAGTTTTATGTTACATTCCGACGATGCTTATACAATGAGAAGGAAAGTAACGAAAGGAAGCAAAACAGTTAGTTCTCCCCAACTTTTTATTTCACAATTTATAAATAAATCTGTTTGCTTCATGACAGTAATTGAAGGGCCCTTTGAACACTCCTTAGCAGGGAACATTTTGACTCACAGGATATTGGAATTGAAAATTTTTCAGCTTGTTTTCCAGGGGCCAAACTTTTAACTGAATGGACTCTTCTTTCAATCCCTTGAGCTGAGCTAAGAAAGAGATCATATTCTAATGAACCCTGAAATTTATTTCAGAATGTCTAGAGTTCTTTATAATGTTTCACCATTGATTCATACAAAAGTATATTCAAAAAGTATTTTTTAAATATAGATTTGTTTTCTCTGATGACTTAGCATTCTGTGAACAAAGCAATGAAGAATTGACTTTTAGAAAGGTATTTAAAACATGGAAAAATTTTCATTTTGCATATATAAGCAAACTCCTATCAAGACAGCAGGAATCACATAGACCTAGCTGAGAAGGTCCAGAAAAACTGTAATCTATACAAAAAAAAAAAAAAATCTTACACTTAGGAAATTATTTAGCTTATTAGATAATATATCTAGTAATGATCAAAACGAATGATCAAATGCTGTTGACTTGCTTTGCAAATATAGAATTGAAAACTGAATGTCTAGTTGTAAGAAGTACCTCCAGCTTGATTGCATCTTGTGATTAAAACAAGTCAGAATCAAAAAAAAAAAAAAAAAAAAAGTAGCTAAGGTATCTTACAACTTCTAAAATCCTTTGCATTCTTCTTTGGAATCATGACTTATCTAAATATTATGAACTCCTGGGGGGAAAATCCATCATCTTGGATTTGATTCAAACTATAAAAAATGCAAACTAGTGGCAAACTTATAACATTTCAAGAAGAGACAAGCAGGCTTAATCTGAAGAACGTGAAAGCAAGATTTGCAGAGTCACTAGGTCCCTGGTTTTAGTAGGAATTGCAGGAAGACAGAGGGCCAACCAAATGCCAGTCCCAACTTGAGAAGAAATTTTGTCTTACATGGTTTCAGGATAGCTTGTGAAAAAAGAGGAGTATTTCTAACCTCTTGAAATTAAGGTAAAAGTAACAGACAAAGATTTTGGGGAAAAGGTTTTAAGGTCTGTCTTCTTTCTACAATCCCAATAATTCTTAACTCATATATTTTATTGGTTTCTTCCTCCCAGAATCCAATTCTTTTCAGCTTTTAGTCCACTTTCTTAGTCCAGGTCTCAAATTCATCTGGTCTTATTTAAATAGAGGAAGACCTACAGAGATCTCTCCAAATTCACTTAAGGAAACACAATTCCTAATCCTAAAAATCACTTTCCAAAAGGTTCTTGGTTCTTCCCTCTCCATCATTATCTCTTTAATACAACCACATTCTACAGCTTGTGAACTTATTTTTATCTTTTGTTAAAGTGAATGCTTTTTGATAATGATAAAGGCTGGGAATGTGGGAAAACTGGGACACTGATAGTTTGATAGTGGAGTTGTAAACTGATCCAATGTTCTATAAGAAATGATCAGCAAGATGATTTCAGAAAGGCCTGGAGAGACTTGCATGAACTGATGCTGAGTGAAGTGAGCAGAACCAGGAGATCATTGTACAAAGCAACAAGATTATGTGATGATCAACTGTGATGGACATGGCTCTTTTCAACAATGAGGTGATTCAGGCCAATTCCAATAGACTTGTGATGGAGTCATCTTCATTCAAAGAGAGGACTATGGGACTGAATGTGAATCACAGCATCATTTTCACCTTTGTTGTTGTTTGCTTGCTTGTTTTTTTCTCTCAAATTTTTTTCCCTTTTTGATTTGATATTCCTTGTCCAGCATGATAAATATGGAAATATGTTTAGAACTATTGTAATCTATATTGGATTACTTGCTGCTAGGGAGTAGGGGGAAGAAGGGAGAAAAACTTGGAACACAAGGTTTTGCAAGGATGAATGTTGAAAACTAACTTTGCATGAATTTTGAAAAATAAAAAGCCATCATAAAAAATAAAATAAAATGAATGCTTTTCTAAGTTTTTTCTTGAATCATCTCATAAAATTTAAAGCATGTGCTGAAAGAATAAAAAGGAGTAAGGAGTGATTCATATGAGGACTTTTTTTTCTGAATTTTCTGAAGAAGTAGGGTAAATTGTTATCTTCAAATGTCTTGAAATTTCCTATGCAGAAATGGAGAAATTTATTCTAGTATTCTAATATCGTTCTAAAGGGGAAAAAATTTAACAATGGATGGCAACTGCAAAGAGATAGATAATAAATTATAACGTTCTAGTCCAATGGAATATATAGTACAAATTCAAATAAGATCACTTTGGGAATTCAATTTTTGCACTAATCAAGACCTATATATATATACATATATATAGGTCTTGATTAGTATAGTATAGTATATATATATACTATATATAAGAAATAACTTGTTAGCAAATAGAATTAACATGGAGGTCCCAATCACTTTAAAGTTGAACGACAAGTTAAAGACTAGTTGTTAGGGGTCTTAAGATTATTCTGGCATTGGAAGATATGCAAAGAAAAGACAAAGAAGAGCGAACTGGATTAGTATTTGATGTCCTATTAAGTTCCTTACAACTCTAAGATTCTATTAAATCTACTTAACAAAAATGTTTTATTTTATGTATGTGTGTGTGTGTGTATCTCATGCATATGTATACTTTACTATAGAATCAGCATATCTCAAAATTCTTAATTATTACTGTTTTTAAGTAAATTGCATAATATCTCTATTAAGTTCTTTGAATTTACAAAGCACTTTTTACAGCTATCTCATTTGCATCCTCACCTCTAAAACATCTATCATTACAATCAATAACCAAAATAAATGCAATCTCCAAGTTTGTATATTGAAGTTCTCAGAAAATATATTAATGCCCACAATATTTTAATCTTACATTTTAAAATGTGAAAATAATAGACAATAAATTTTGTATTGTAAATTCAATATGAAAGATGGCACACTCAGTGCTTTGGGGAATCTGTTTGTTTTAGCTTATGAAATAACTTCTCTTTAGATGGAAATGATTCAAAAACAAAGGAGCATTAGGGAGAGCAGAATTTGAAGTATCTAAAATTCTTTAAAAGTATTTTAAATAGCCAGGTATTGGTTAAATAAACAAACACTGATTTATTAAAGTAATAACTTAATTCAGATATAAAGGTTTTCACAATCTACTGCTGCTTGCTCCCCCAGGTGGAGGCGAGAATATTTTCACAATCTGGCTTCAGTCCATCTCTCTAGGCTGATTATACAATATCTCCCGTCACATTCCACAGAGCTCCTTGCTGGTTACTATCCAGGAACTATATTTACTATATATGGACCTACATGCCTTTACAGTGGTGAAGGAATTTCTATGCCTGGAATATTCTTCCTTCTTACCTCTGCCTCTTGGAACTACTACCTCCCTTAACATCTCAACTCAAGTGACATGTCTTCCAAGAGCTCCTTACAGATTGTTCCAATCAGTTTACCTCCCCAGATCACTATGTATTTATTTTGTATATATCCTACATAAATATAACAAACTCTAGTGGTTCTCTCTTATCTCTAGCCCTCTGACACCTGGCTCCAACCTACCTTTTTAGTCTTTTCACGCATTGCTCCCTTTTCCACAGCCTAGTACACTCCAAACATCCTTTCTACAGTACCTAACATATACCCCATTGCCGAGGGTCATGTCTGCAATCTATCTCCCATTCTGGAAATGTACTCCTTCCTCTCCTATTCCTCTTACAACCCCTAGCCTCTAACAAAGCTCATTTGTGTCATTTTCTTCACGAAACCTCTCCTGATTTACCCAACTATTAGTTCTCTTCACACCAATATTCTGCTCGCCTCCACCTGGGGGAGCAAGCAGCAGCCGAGGCCAGTTCCCTGGCCTTAACCCCACCCTACTGTTCCCATGAAGAAGGTGTTAATGACAACTTATCTGCACTCTACTACCCCACCACATACTACTCGTACCTATCTTTACTTAATCACTAGATACCCAATAGCAAGTTATTCCTAGGCAATCACTTATCCTCTAATCCTCATCCTTCTCAACTCCAACCTTGCCCATCCTTCCACCAAGCCCTCAAGAATTTGTTTCACTTTGCCCAAAGGGCTATAAAACTGCATAAACATTGATTCAGTAATACCACTACTAGGCCTGTATCCCAAAGAGACCATGAAAAAGGGGAAAGGACCCACCTGTACAAAAATATTGATAGTAGTTTGCTTTGTAATGGCAAAAAATTAAAAAATAAGAAGATGCCCATGATTTAGGGAATTGCTGAACAAGATATAGTATGTAGATACAACAGAATACTATTGTTCTATAAGAAATGAACAAGCAGATTTCCAAAAGTCCTGAAAACAATGAACAGAAGATGAGTGAAATGAGCACAACCAGGAGAACATTATATATAGTAACAGCAACATTGTGTGATGATTACATATGACAGATTTAGCTCTTCTCAGTAATGTAAGTGATCCAAGACAATTCCAAAAGACTTGTGATGGAAAATGCTATCCACATCCAGAAAAAGAAATATGGAAAATGAATGCAAATCAAAGCACAGTATTTCTACTTTTAAAAAAATTAGTTTTTTGATTTTTCTTCCTTCTGGTTTTTCCCTTTTGATTCTTCTTTTACAAAATGACTAATGTGGAAAATATATTTAACATCATTTAAGCAGATTGTTTGCTATCTTGGGGAAAGGGAAGGGGAAAAAATTGAAACTCAAAATCTTATAAAAATGAATGTTGAAAATTATCTTTACGTGTAATTGGAAAAAATAAAATACCACTTAATCGGGGTAGGGGAAGAAGAATTTCTGTTCCATAATGAATAAACTTTTCTTCATTCTGGATTCCTTTTTCTCATATTTCATCTATTTGCTGTCACTGAGACCAAGATCCCACCACACAACTGAGCATCCTTGGCCATCCTCTCCAGCACTGATATAGTATTTTAAGGTTTGCAAAACATTTTTTACAAGTGTCAATATCTTCATTTGAAAAACAACTATTATAGTCTACTTAACCACAGTGAATGTAACAAAACAGAACTAATCTTATACCCAATCATCTTCAATTCTTACTATCCTTTTTTCCATCTGACCAATCAATTATCTGGGAAATCTTGTACTTACTACTTTCACAAAATCTCCCATCTGATCCTTTCTCTCTATACAACCATTACATTAAATCAGGCCTCCATCCCCTCTTGCCTGGACCTTTGCAAAAGCCCAATTCCTCAAATCTCTCTCCACTCCAGTTTTTTCTCCATACATTTGCCAATGTGACTTTCCTTAAATACACATTTGAAATTCCCTTTTTGCCTCTAGGAAAAAAAAATTAAGAAATGCAAATTAAGACAACTCTTGAGATACCACTACATACCTGTCAGATTGGCTAGAATGACAGGGAAAGATAATGTGGAATGTTGGAGGGGATGTGGGAAAACAGGGACACTGATACATTGTTGGTGGAACTGTGAATACATCCAGCCATTCTGGAGAGTGATTTGGAACCATGCTCAAAAAGTTATCAAATTGTGCATACCTTTAGATTCAGCAATGTTTCTACTAGGCTTATATCCCAAGGAAATCTTAAAGAAGGGAAAGGGACCTCTATGTGCACGAATGTTTGTGGCAGGTCTCTTTGTAGTGGTCAGAAACTGGAAACTGAGTGGATGCCCATCAATTGGAGAACAGCTGAATAAATTGTGGTATATGAATATTATAGAATATTACTATTCAGTAAGAAATGACCAGCAGGATTTCAGAAAGACCTGAAGAGACTTACATGAACTGATGCTGAGTGAAATAAGCAGGACCAGGAATTCATTATATACTTAAGATTATCAATTCTGATGGACGTGGCCCTCTTCAACAATGAGATGAACCAAATCAGGTCCAATAGAGCAGTAATGAATTGAACCAGCTCCACCCAGCGAAAGAACTCTGGGAGATGAATATGAACCATTACATAGAATTCCCAATCCCTCTATTTTTGTCCACCTGCATTTTTTTCATTTCCTTCACAGGCTAATAGTACACTATTTCAAAGTATTGTTTTTGTACAGCAACTGTTAGGACATGTATGTTTACATTGTATTTAATTTATACTTTAACATATTTAACATATATTGGTCAACCTGCCATCAGGGGGAGGGGATGGAGGGAAGGAGGGGAAAAATTGGAACAAAAGGTTTGGCAATTGTCAATGCTGTAAAATCACCCATGCATATAACTTGTAAATAAAAAGCTATAATAATAAAAAATAAAAATTTAAAAAAAAAAGGAAGAGAAAAAAATTGTAATCCTTTATTTGGCTTTAAAAGCCTTTATAAGCTGGGCTTAATCTTCAAAAAAAAAAAAAAGTATTATTAATTTTGTTAACTATTTCCCAATTAAATGTAAAAAAATATTCAATGTTTAATTTTGAGCTCCAAATTGTCCTCTCTATCCCTTTCCTTACCCTTTAAGAAGGCAAGCACTACATGCAAAATATATTCTGTATTAGCCATCTTGCATAATCACACACACACACACAAACAAAATAAAGAAAACTATAGTTGTCTTGCATTTGAGTTTCTCCTAACCCACTTTTCCAAACTCACTATAAATTACTACCCTTCCCACGCTCTATGAGCTATAAACTGGATTTTCTGTTCATTCCAGTGTTTTTCATTTCCTTTCTCCTTTGCTTTTGTACTGTTCAACTCCCAAGCTCTTCCCCACCTGGCCTTTACCAGTTCCTTGTAGAATCCTTTTTTTTTTTTTTTTTTTTTTGGGGGGGGAGGCTGAGGCAATGGGGTTAAGTGACTTACCCAGAGTCACACAGGTAGGAAGTGTTAAGTGTCTGAGATCAGATTTGAACTCAAGTCCTCAACTTCAGGGCTGGTGCTCTATGCACTGTGAACTTGGAATCAGAACACTCATCTTCATGAATTCAAACCTGACGTCAGACACTTCTTAGCTGTGTAATTCTGGGCAAGTTACTTAACTGTTTGACTCAGTTTCTTCATCAGCAAAGAGCTACAAAAAGAAACCATTCTTGTATCTTTGAAAAGAAAATTCCAATAAAGTTCATGAAGGCAGACTGATTGAAACAACTCAACAAAGACACACACATAACTGTTTTTTCTGTACATAGAAAGATATAGATATCTATCTATTTGAATAAACATAGACAGATATCTCTAATTAAAAAAAAAAAAAAAACCCAAGTCAGTGGCTAAAAATAGACGTATGACACAAAATTGACATTAGAAAAACATTTTCATTATAAAAGTCAGCTGGGATTTTTTTGTTTCTGTTTTTATTGAATGCTTAAAACTACAAGATACTTTAAAATATCAAAGAATTTGAGAACTAGAAAGGACTTTAAATCACCAAACTCTTCCACTTTTATAGGAGAAACTGAGACTAAAGAAGTGGCTTGTCTAACAGTAAGTCAGTAGCAGAAACATGACTACAACCCAGGCCCTTCTGCCTACTGATAAAGATCTCTTTGCATTATGTCCCACTATGTATTTGAATCCAGTTTTAAAAACATTTAAATCCTCACTCAAGATGGAAATGCATTTTAGTGAGCAATTCCAACTTTTCCTGTCTCTCTTCAATATAGCCAATATGTACTATTTAGGCTCAAAGCTGATGGTAAAATTGATACATACGAATATTAAATTTTCATTCTCAATTTTTAGATAGGTCATTTCTCTATTTTTATAAGCCTACTTAAGTGCAGCTTATTTACTTTTTTTTTTTATTTTTCTTCTTTTCTGTGGGGGAAAAATATAGAATTATCTCTATTTAACTGCTTATCAATATATGGGAAAATACAACAAAACAGTGATGTCCTGTTTCCTGGATACTACTGAGGTTAAAGGGATTAAAGATTTCAATTGGCTTTATAACTATCACACTTTAAATTCTAATTTAGCATATCTACACTAAATTATACACCTGTAAGGAACTCACAATCTTTGGAACAAATATAGAATTGTTCATGATAAAATTTCTCCCAGCATTCTCTCCTTGTTCTATACTTGATTGAAGGGCTCTGTTTATGCAATTGGTCAGAGCCAGATGCTTGGCAATAGGGATAGGGGTAAGCTCATTTCTGTGGAGAGAAAGTAAAACATATTAGTCTAAGAAGCTAGGGCATTTAAAGGCAGTTAATATTTACTGATCCTGGGGCTTTTACAGCCTTCACCAAATAAATAGATTAACTCACAGCAGCCTTATGAACATATCGTATATACTTAACATGGTCTTATCTTATGTATCATTTATGAAGAGGCTGTTTTAATTACTCCACAGGACAGATAATGCAAGCAATTAAGACTTGCAAATAAGAAAAAAACAACCTGCTCCCAATGGTGACTGTCAATCACTGGATTTGCAGGTATATACCATGTAGCAGCCAAAGAAGCTTTAATTCAAACATCATCCAGGGTCGAATACAGGGAGTAAGGATGAGGAGAGGCTTGAATGGGTGGTGTTAGATAAATCTGACGAAAGAATATTTCCTGTGCAAAAGAGCTAACGAACACACATCTGTAGGAGGGGCTAGCTGACAAGGGAGAGTTCCTAACATAAAAGGTTGTGCTAGCAGCACTCAGATGATTGCCTGCAACTTCAGCACCATGAACACTTCCTTAGCAAGACTCCACTTTGCAGGAGGCTATCAGCCTTCTGACTCCAAGGACTGGAGATCTATCCTTCCTGCTTTCTTGGTGGCAATCTGTTTAGTAGGTTTTGCAGGGAACCTGTGTGTGATTGGCATCCTCCTACATGGTGTTTGGAAAGGAAAATCATCCATGATCAACTCCCTGATTTTAAATCTGAGCCTAGCTGATCTCTCTCTTCTACTATTCTCTGCACCCCTGCGGGCAGCAGCATACTCCAAAGGTGTTTGGGTATTGGGATGGTTTGTCTGCAAATCTTCTGACTGGTTCGCCCATACGTGCATGGCAGCCAAGAGTCTTACAATTGTTGTGGTAGCAAAAGCATGCTTTATGTTTGCAAGCAACCCAGCCAAGCAAGTGAGTATCAACAATTGTACAATATGCATGGTGCTGGTAGTCATCTGGGTTGTGGCCTGCCTCTTACCCTTGCCTGAATGGTTCTTTAGTACCCTCAGGTACCACGAAGGTGTGGAGATGTGCATCATGGACATACCAGCCCTGGCCCGGGAATTCACTTCTATATTCGGTAAGCTCTATCCTCTGCTCATATTTTGCCTTCCTTTGCTCATCGCTGGGACGTATTTTTGGAAGGCTTATTGCCAGTACCAACACAGAGGAACTAAGACTCAAAATTTAAGAAGCCAGATCCGCGCTAGGCGACTCACAATGATGTTAGTAAGTGTTGCTATAACCTCTGCTGTCATGTGGCTACCAGAATGGATAGCTTGGCTCTGGGTATGGCATTTAAAGAAAGGAAGCCCTGTTCCACCTCAAGGTTTCATAGCCTTGTCTCAAGTCCTCATGTTTTCCATTTCCTCTGCAAACCCCTTCATTTTTTTAGTGATGTCTGAGGAATTCAAAGATTTCAAGGATTTCTGGAAATGGCTGACATCAAAAAAGCCTCTACCTAACCCAGATTCTCAAGGAACACCAGCTGGTAACTCACAGATCATTTCAGATAATGTTCTATCTCAAGAGCCCTTGCCATCTGAATCAGACAAAGAAAAACCTGGATCTTCCCCTTCTGGTGAGGAGAAAACAAACAAGGAGATTCCTGTCCTACCCGATGTGGAACAGTTCTGGCATGAAAGGGATGTAGTCCCTTCTGAACAAGACAATGACCCTATCCCCTGGGAACGTGATGCTTCTGAAATAGCAGGTTGTTGTAAATGAAATTACAAGTTCCCAAGTCAAATGAAGATGTGTATTTATTGTATGTTATATTGCTCTCAAAATTTTGCTAGGTACAAGTCTGGTAATCTTATCTTTGCACTTGGTTGTACTCAAAAAAATATCTTGCTGATAAAGCTTTCAAAATCGCATTTCCAATAAATAGGGATACCCTTACATTAGGAGAATATTTATGATGTTTAGATTATTTAAAATAAAATTTTCAAATTTAATGTGCAACCTTTTGTATTTCGTTTTTCCCTCAGAGGTTAGAGTGTATTCACACTATGGCATTTACTTATTTTCTCCCTTGTCACAGAGCTGGTTGGAGAATGGAATGAAATCTGTAGCTAAATAAAAATGGCTCTTCACACAAAACTTTGATCCAGATGACATAAATCTGAACCCATTACTTTGTCCTTCTTAGCACTAAGAAAGCCACTCTATTAAAAAATTTTAAAATATTTTTGATTCCAAATTAATTCAAATTCAAATTTATACAATCAGAACACAAAATATAAACTTAGCTTCAGAACTGAATTATTTTCAAAGTATAACCAAACAAGCTTAATTTAGTTCTGGCAAATTCAACTAACCAGCTGCCAACAAGAAAGTTATTTACTAGGAATTACTTCATATTTCCCTACCATTCATGCTGGTTTGAAATTTCTCATATAATCTGGCATTTTGTTGTTGTTCTTTCTTTTTAGAAAAATACAAGACTACTGTGTGGTTCTCTTTGGGGTGGTGTCATCACCATCTCATCAAACTTAATATCTGAAAAAACTTTATACTTAAAGCTTAATTCACTCAGCAAAATCTCAATTTAAAAGACCATTTTACAATAAGTTATTAATGAATATTAAAGATTATTTCTGCCTAACCAGATTATATACATATATATAAAATATAGTGATAAAAATATATACAAAGTGCTTTGTACCTTTAAAGTGCTTTTAAAAGTATTATTATTACTGCTAGAAAAAAAGGATGTAGAACTTATTCTACCAATTAAAGACTGAAAGTATCCCCTAACATTCTATTCCTAATTCTAAGAGTATCTCTTAGAATTGAAGGTTGCTATAGTATTTTAACAGGGATAGAAAAGTTGTTTTTTTCTAGTCTAGAAATTGTCTCTCAAAGTGAATGATCAAATAAAAAACTAGGATTCAAACTTAATCCATACTCTCTTTAACATCCAGAGCAACAGTTTCTCCAAATGACTGCAGTGGTGGATACATAACAAGGAAGAATAGGAATACAGGCAGGCAAAGAACTTGGTTTAATAAAGGGACAAAAACTAAAAAAAATGCAATGACAATGCAGAAAAAAAGGGCAAGAAAACAGAAAATATTGGAAAAGAAAACCCAATACTTATCAGATTTTTCTGTCCCCATAAGGATAGATAGAAAAATATCAATATTTGGCACCTTACCAGTCCAGAACTTTATAACTGATTATCTCCCACATGCATGTAATTATAAATGCATCATTTTTCCTACAACACAGAAAACATCTATTGGGACTAGTTACACTTTTTTCCCAGAATTCTAATGGGATTTATAAGTATATTTCCATGATAGGGCTCCCTCAGAAATGCCTTAAGGCAAAAAAAAAGACAGAGGTAGAATAGAGAAATTGGATTATGTAGGAAAATACTGTGGAGACAAATGAAGTACTTTTTTTAAATAAGTGAAAATTTGTGGGATATTTTACTTAACTATATTGATGCTTATGTGCAGTGGGGGGTTGTTTATATTAACCCCCACCTTATAACTGAATCATTAAGATTCACTGTTGCTCATGAGGCCAGAGAAACATATAGAAGTACTACTTTCCCCAAGAGCCTAAAGAATTATTTAGTGATGTATATACCTTACAGAATAAGTAACTTTCAATGCTTTATTATAAACTGTGTTAATTTGTGTTTTGTGTTCTCTATATACCTTAAATTTGGAATCTGAGATAATGTTGATGCTCATTTTGACTCATGAACAAATAAAAAGCAAACATGCCATACTGTATCTATTCCATTTTATCTCAGAGATATCCATTGGTCCAAATCTCATTTTTTTTATATCGTCAAATCATAATTATTTTTTGGCACACACAGGTTTGTTTTTTTGGTATTCTGGCAGGGTTGACCTTGTCTCTGGCACAAAAAATTCCCAAGAGGAATTTAAATTATATATTCAGTCTTGTCAAAATACAGAGCTTGCTAAGTATCATTTCAAGATGCACACACAGGAAGGATAATTAGGAAGCTGAATACTTGTTATTAAGCATCTGACAAAGTCCTAGCATTGATAGTTCATGTTTCAGTTCTAATACCTTACCAAAAAAAAAAAAAAAAAAGAAGAAGAAGAAGAAGAAGAAACTTGGGCTTTGGAGCTTTTACACTAATATATACTGATTTCCAAACTATACAAAATCATTCTCCCAATATTTCAAGACATAATTACTTAAATGTCAGCAAGCCCATTTGTATCAAAAATTTTACTGTGAGACAGGAGGAAGGCAATGACTGAACAAACAGGAATTTGTAGAATTCAAAGTCATAACAAAAAATTTTGATAGTCTAGTAATTTTTTCAAAAATTCTCCTAGGAAAATTAAGTATAATAGCAAAGAAAAGTCCTCCAGTTTTGAAAATATTCACTTTTACTCTTCATCACAGAACTCAACATTACTTTATGGATTTGCAGAAGTGAACCGCAAAATAAAGGGAAAGAAAACAACCTAGTTATACACTAGATCAAATTTATGGATCCCCAACTTAGTCTGATAAAATTGATTCTATATGTACAATTTCATATACATCTATGTGCAAATATTATAACTAAATATAATTTAACAAACATTTATTAAGCACCTACTTGTGCAGGGTATTGTGGTAGGCATTGGGGAATGTAATGTGTGTACACAAACACACACACAAACACATAAATACATATGGATATACCTGTCATATTTTCCTTTAAAGTGGGGTTTGGGGAAGTAATAGTGATGGTAAAATATAAGAGAAATGAAATAAATACCTCATTCAATATGCCATTTATAGAAATATAACATCCAGTAATACTCTCCCTCATCTACTCAAGAGGAAACAATGGAGAGCAAACTAATATTTGAGATGGGATAGCATAGCTAAAGTGATGGGAAGTCAAAAAAGGGTGATAATATCACAGAAATATGCATGATACACTGAAAGAACTGCCATGAAATGCATAAAGCATCAATTAAAATTAAAAAAGCAAAAATGTAGTTTTTGCTTAATATGTAAGAAAAGAAAGATAGAGCTGAAAGAAGTGAACACAAAAAGAATTTTTTCAAATCCCTTTCCTTTTTGCACTGCAAATAATTCCATAACACAAAGCTCTTAAAAAAAAAATGCATTCAAGGCTTTAAAAAAAATATGCAATATCAAAAGTTTTAAAGCAGATTTCATTTGTGCAGTTTCCATTTTCTGCTTCTTTTAAGAACAAATTTTAAAACAAATTTTCTTTACAGATTATTTAACATTAAGCATATACAATCCACATATAAAAAGGGTTGGTTTATTGTAGTTCAAATACATAAACTGAACAATTCAAACATTTCAAAATTAAACTTTAGAAACACAAGTTTAACATTCAAACAGGAGTATAGTTTACAAGGATTACCCAGAAGGGTAATTTACTCTCTAATCCAGAAATTGATAAAGTTCACTTCTATAGTGAATAAAAATTTGTTTATACAACCGTCCTGTTCTGGTAAGTATTGTTATTGACTGTGTTTCCATATCCAAGAAGAAATTACCAGAAAAATCTTCACTTAGACAAAGCAACCAGATTCTTGCCTATAATTCAGAGGGATAATCAAAGCACATCTGTGAACAAATTCAAACTAAACTGGTCTCTAGTGACTGGAGGCAAAAGCAGGAGCATTACAATATTCTTGGCCTCTGCTTCTGGCAGCTGAAAATTTAATTAACAATGTTTTTCTTTTACCTGCTTTACAAATCAACTTAGGTTTGTTCCAAGTTTGTGGCACTTGTATTTTACAAGTTCAGACCATAAACCATTCCTTGGGTCTTGCATATATATAACACTGCTAGGAAGAATGTCATCAAAAATCACTGACTTCCACACCTCATATAAGGATAATCTTTAGTTTCAAGCTTTTATATTTACTAGAGACAGTCTAGATGTTTGAGTATGTACGTCAGTCATGCCACACAAAGAAAAGCATAAATATTTCCAGAGTTCTTTGTTCAAAAACCATGTTCACAAATGCTGCTCCTTCCTCCGCTCTTCAGATGGTTTTGTAATAGGTTGACTCTTATATATTTTTATGTAAAAATCTGACAGGTGGCTCATGCAAGCATTTTGAATTAATAGATACCCTTGGTGTGAAGAGTTATGTCAGAATTATTTTGTTGATCGTCTTGTAGGTTCTGAGGCTGTTGGAGGTGGAGGTGGACCTCGTCGATCCAGGTCATCAACATATGCCACAATGAGTTTGCGCCTCTCCTCTGGCACACAGTCAAGAACCAAATATCGCTTATCATTCTGCAAAATCTTTTCTACATCTTTCAAGTGCTGATCAGACTCCTGGATTAATTTTTTGGATCTGAAATAAGAGAAAAAAATCCCAAGAATTACTGACTGCTGCCCATAGGCCTTTCAGAAATGAACTGGCGATGTCAGTCTAGTTCCTAATTGTGTTTCCATATTTTAAAAAAAGAAAAATTTCACTGCAGTGGTCACCTTTGTAGGTCGTCTCAGCAAAGACTTCAAGGAGTGAAAGGGCCTCAGAAGCTGAATTACCCTCCCACCCCTAGTGGTGGTCCCTCCAGATCAGGGCTGAGGGTGGGTGGGTAAATCTTGCCCGTGCTGTACCTGTTCTGTGGATGAACAGAGGACTTCAGTCTGCGGGGCTGCCAATCCCAGCATCTTTCACAAGCTTTCACTTTCACATCTTTCACTAAATTAACTATAAAAATGTAGAAAGAAGTCTTACTTCACATCTAATTTAAAAGCCCAAGCTGATGCAAAACATTAAGGACCCTGACCAAAAAGTCCAAAAGCCATATCAAATGACAAAATACCTAAAAACCACACCCTCAGCACTACCTATCCTCCCATGCATGTACCCTTAAATCACGTTCCAAATAATTTTTTTTTAAGGAAGCCAGTTAGAAGCATAGTACAACAATGCTTCTCTGAATACTGATTTCTAAATCAATGTAAAATGTATATTTTACTGATAACAATTACTGGTGATGGTGGGGGAGAACTGAGCACGCTGCAGAGTAATCCAATTTAAGATTTTGATTTTACAGTTTATGTATTCATTTAAAAAACTCAGGAGATTGTTTTCTCTTTAAAAAAATGTTCTATTGAGTCTAAACTAATGACTTTATAGCTTTAAAATGCTTCAGCTATACTGAATAATTAAGGAAGAAAAAAATGACTTCATAAAGAATGTAGAGGGAAAAGTATCTTTGTGGGATGTGGTTTTCATACTATAGTTGAATGTAACAGATTTTTAACTGTTCAATAAAAATAAAGATCACTTTTTAAAGATACTGGGTGGGAGGGAGAGGGCTAGACAAAATGAGAATGAGTATCTGGGCCCTTTCTTCCAAAAAAAGAAAAAAAAAAAAATCATGCCCACAGTTATTGGATCCAGTTTTGAGCATCTGGCCTCTTATCCTAAAATTTAACATGTCAACATGTGTGTGAATGAAAAGTTTGATTTGGCCTGTTCAGTAAGGACTAGTAAAGACAAAATGGTCATTGATATGAAACAATTTGTTGCACACACCTGTATGTTATAAATTTGGTCTCTTTCAAAAGTGTCCTGAAGTCAGCTTTGGCAGTAATATATTTGTCTCTGATGTACTCTTCAAATTCCCTTTGTTTTTTCTGTAAGAAGAGAATTAGTAACATCAAAATACTTGGTAAATGATCCAAAAGTTCAAAAATTTCATCATTTACATCAATTATTTTATATGACAAACTGATCTAATCATAGGAAAGTAAGTTATATTTAAGATAAAGTCAAAATTCTACACATTTAAAACTTTCAAATATTAAAAAATCTGCCCAGTGGAAAGACAAAAAATTGAAATAGCATTTGATAATTAAAACAATACAACAAATATTCATAAAATATTTCCGTTGCACATAATGACACAAAACAAAAAGTAGCTAACATTTATTAAACCCATACTAGGCATAATAAGCACTGTTTAGAGATACTATTATGTTCAAACCATAATCTGAAGTAGTACATATAGCTTTGATTCACACAGCTTCAATCCAAGAATTTAAAATTTTTATTTTAAAAAATTCCTACAGTATATTTTATTATTACATGAAGGTACAGACTATAGGATTAAAATTAATATAAAAGTCACTTCACTAACAAACACCATTGTCACAGTGTTTGGCAGTATAACTGTGTGATAAAGCAGCCTGAACCATGGACTCGAATCAATGGCAAGTAATACTTTTGTTATAATTGCCTGTGCTTACTTATAAAATACTCAACAAATATCAACAAAATTAAATTTTAAAACTCACTCTGTCACTGGAGGAGAATTTAATGCACCGTGGATCTTCCTTGATGATTTTTTTAACTTCTTTCCAAGTGGATGTGAGTGTAATCTTTCAAAAAGACAGATAAAATAAAAATATAAATGTGGCTTACTCTTTTGGGGAGCTCAAACTGCAGCACATATGGTACATAATATTACACACTGACCTGAGATCTCTTGTAATGCCCAAGCGTAACAGGACTAGTTAGGGACAGTGAGGCAGCTTTAATGCAATTTCTTTTTGTTGGCTTGCCACAAGAGTTATTTTCATGGCCATACTTTCAAGGTGGCCTAAGACATTTCACCTGCAAACCCTGCATTTACACGGGCAAACATCATAACTTTTGAAAGATACCATTCACCAAAAAGAGAACAGTTACTTAGGAGCAAGACCT
Source organism: Antechinus flavipes (assembly GCF_016432865.1). NCBI lineage: Eukaryota > Metazoa > Chordata > Mammalia > Dasyuromorphia > Dasyuridae > Antechinus > Antechinus flavipes. Next base: position 396,720,311 of record NC_067399.1, on the reverse strand, counting down.
GGATAACAACGTGCACAAACTGCAGGAAAATGGGCCATGATACTGAATCAAAAATAAAGAAGGGAAGGGCATCTAGGTCCAAAAGAGGTGACCACTGATCACACAAATGGATATTTTGGTTAACTATGGGAATAAATGTAACACAGAAACTTCAAAAGAAGCTAAACATAATTTCTGAAAAGGGCAGTTGAGGAAAAATTACCTCAGGACTTCTCTAAAAAAAGGGAAAAGAGAGAGAAGTGAAATAAAAGAATTTTGGATGATGTAGCATTAAAAATATAAAGACAATAACTGTTAAAATTATTTCCTTTTTTTCAAGTAATTTAACTATTCCTATCTAAAATAAAACATAACAAATAGATAAGAATCCATTCTTACCGCTGAAGTTTCATCCAGAAGTTGTCTAAAATGTTCCCTCTTCTTTTTGGTAAGCGCTTCAATGTGTTCGTTGAAAAGCTTCTCTTTCTCTTCTCTTTCTAACAAAGAGCCAGATTCCCATCGATGATCTTTTCGAAGAGTTCTCCGAGTATCAGACCATGACACATCTGAAGAACGAACCTTTATTTAAAAAAAAAAAAAAAAATTCGCATTTCACCAATCTCAGATACCTTTTTCAGCTGATTGATTTAAGGAATATGAGGAACTTTAAATGTGATATTTAAATACCATAGCCATTTAGAAAATAAGATTATTAAGACAAACACATTTTAGGAAAATGAGACATCCTTATTGATGATCAGCAGAATACTTAAATTACTTCAAAATTTTCATGATTTTAACTAGTTTCACCATTCCTACTGCAGATTCCAATTTCCTTAGGACATCAAATCTTGAGGTCAAAATAACAACTCTGGTAGCCAAATTTCTCATCTTAGCTTTCTTCAAACTGGATTTTTATAAACTGTCAAACTCAGCAAATCTAAACCCAAATTCATTTTTTTTCACCCCAAAGCTATCCCATATTTAAATTTCTCTACACCATCATGTTTCTCTTATCATAAGGATTCACAAATTTAAGAGTCATTGCTGACTTTTCCCTCTCTCTAACTCTATTCCTAATCAATTGCCACGTCTGGTCATTTCTCCTTCCACAGAATCCATGCCCCCACCTTTTCATGCCACCTACATCTTAGTTCAGATCCTCATTAACTCTTATTAGACCTCGTAAGGTCTAGGAAGCAATAACCTCCTAATTGTTCTCCTCTGACCCTAGTCTCTTTTCTCTCAAATCCTTTGCAGCTTCCAAAATGATTTTCATAAACCACATCTGACCATTTCACCCTATTACTCAAAAATCTTCAATGGCTCCCTTTTGCCTCTAGAATAAAACATTCTCAATTGTCTTTCCAATTTTATTTCCTATTATTCAACTTCAGCATACTCTGTTATAGTCAAACAGATCTGCTAGACACTCCACATATATATTCCATCTCCTACCTGCATGTCTTTGTATATAAGTGCTCCAATATCAGGAATACAATCCTTCCTTACCTCCACCTTCTTCACTAAAAGTCTAGCTTTTTTCAAAGCACAGTTTATATGCCAACTCCCATAGGAGGTCTTTCTTGATTCTCCACCTGCTCAACACTTTCTCTTAAAATTCTACATACTCACTAGTGTAAAATGATGAATATCCACCAACAGAATGTAAATCTCAGGACAGACACTGTATCATTGTTTGCTTTTGTTTCCCCAGGATTTAGACAGGCTTTATACACAGCAAAATAACTGTCTGACGAACTGAAACAGCTAAGATTTTCTGTACCGGGACTATAAATGAAAACTTTCCAGCTTGGTAGGGCCTTGTTAGAACTAATAGTCCTTAGGAAACAGCTTTCAAAAACAAATCAAAAGTTCTAGATGCTATCAGTATTGCATTTAGGATATTATGTGTGGCACAGGGCAATATAATTAAAAGGTACATAAAATGTCTCCATTAAAACTTTTCCCTAGTGCAACATCACAGGAGATAAGCCTGCACTCTTAAAAGCTTTATCAGTAGAGCTAATTATTAAGGAAAGATCCTACAACCACGTTGAAAAAAGTTTTAAGGACCAGCCTAAGTTTGGAGGATGATGAATTTTTCAGATATAATACGTCTATTTCCCCAAAACTACCTAAGTTATAAAGAGGTTCCTGAAGGATGTACCTATTTTGGTGAAATTATGGAGTCTTTAAGCACTAGAATGCAAAGCAGTGGAATTTGCAATTGTAAATCACCTTTTCAAAAAAAAATTAAACAGAAGGTAAACTGAATAAAAAATGCTTCAAGTCACCAGTATATCATAAAATAAAATTAAGAAATAAAAACACAAGAAGCATTCTCAACAAGATGAATACCCTGAGTCCCACAAATAAATTTTTGTTAACTTTCCTTCAACAAAGAGAAATTCTGGGTTTTTTTGCTCACCAATGTTATTAAACTCTATCTAAGAAAAAGGGAATAAAAGCTATACACAACTTTCATTACTGTTGAATTCATTAATCTTTTTATTGTCTCCAAAAGTTTTCTCAAACTCTTGATTCCCCAAAATAGACTAGTAGAAGAAAGCAGACAAACTGAGGTTCAGGGTTGATGAAGCATAAATAAGAATGTCAAATCTTTAAAAAAAAAAAAAAAAATACAGCATGGTACTATTCCACTTAAGCATCAACCATCTGGAAAAATCACAAAGCTGAAATAACTGAAATTGCCTCCAAATAGCAACAACCAAAATGATCAAGAGTTAAAAATGCAATCAGTAATATATAAAAATATCACAACAACACAGATACAGAGCTGGAACAGAATTCAAGAGCCATCTAGTACAATCTCCTCATTTAACAGACAAGAAAACTGAGACAAAAAAGGTTCAATAAGAACTGACTCGCCCAGGGACAGAGAGTTATTGGCAAAGTAGAGATTTGAATGCAAATCTTCCAACTCTAAACCTAGCATACCTTCCACTGTGCTATACAGAAAAGATCGGGGGGAGAGGGGAAGGTTAAAAAAAGAAAATAAAAGAGAATGGTGAAAAGCCAAAAGCAGAAATGGTAATGGGAATACTGGAAGGACAAATATAAGAAAAGATATGATACACAAAAAGCTGAAAAAAGAAAGTTTTGGTAATAATATTGTTTACAGGTTTTTGGAAAAACGATTTATCTATACCTTTTTTATCCTTGTCTATGCTAGATAATTAAAGCATTATTAGTGGACCCACCTTATATTTATATGTGGTTTTACAAATAGAAACATCTTTAACACTTTAATATAAAATAAAACCAAAAAAAGATTCACAGAATATAAAACAAAGATTTTTATTAAGAAATTGAAATAAAAGTTAATATAATGCTCACCATATCAGAAAGAAGAGCTTTGAAATTTTGAATTGCTTCTTCACGTTTATGTTGCTCTCTTTCTCTATCTATTTCTTTTGTTTGTTCAGAACGAGCTTTTTGAACCTCTCGCTCTCGTTCCCGTAAACTTGCCTCTATTCGGGCTTGCCTCTCCAGTTCCTTTTCTTTTTCTGAGTCTAAATTCTAAAAAAGGAAAGATTACATTTTCCACCAATTCCATCAGAGTTAACTACTTTGTCATATCTTTTTTCAAATCGAGTTCTTATAAAGAATGTAAATTTCCAAAATGCATTTCAAAATAAAATTCTATTGAATACTTAAAGCAATATTGATGAACACGCCAAAACATACTTTTTTTAACCACTTAAGGATATAAATTATCATAAACATATACTATACCTTGGCTATTTTTTCAATATACTGTTTAAAAAGATCTTCTCTCATTGATGAACTATCTACTGCTTTGTAACGTGGGTCACTTTCTACTTTGTCCTTTACTTTGCTCCATCGAGATTGACTATCCAAGTGGTGATTAGATAATAGTTCGAAGAAGTCTGATTTGATCTACATTTTAAATAAAATATGAAATGGGGAAAGAAAAATAACACACTGTGAGAAATTAATTTACTAATAATTGCTACTTGAAAAAAATGCTGACTTACCGTAAAGATAAGAAATATGTAAAATTTTACAAAGTAACTGATTTATAGTTGGCAAATTTTTAGGAAAAGGATAGCAACTTTTTTGTTGAAAATTTTTTCAATCTGATAAATCATAAAAGTTCTTGACTGAGATATACCAAAGCGAAGATGAATTGTTTTTTTGATGAATAACATTTAAGACAAATTAAGATAACATTATATTCTAATTTTATGTCTTAGATGTTTCTATAAAGTATGAAATTTTTTTTTAATATGAAATTATTTTGATCTAGGATTGATTTTTTTGCTAAAACCTTGTAATAAGTTGCAGTGAAATACTTAATAGTTTGATACAATGGTAATAATTATTTTTGCCATTATAACAAATAACAATAAAATATTTCTCTTTTAATATTAACAAGAAGGCTAAATAAATTTCATAAAGTTTTATAGACAGAAATCCAACAGAATCATCAGGTGCTTAAGATTCTTAAAAAGAAAAGTGATGGATAAGTAGGAGAAGGGGAACAGATGAATAATAGTTCTATCTATATTTGGTCAAATTTCAGAATTTAATGAAAAATATATTCAAACCCTGATTCTAAATGACAAGCACAAACCAAAATTTATGTCTGCCACAAGGTATACTAACAGAAAGCTTGAATTACATTTTTTCCCTTCCTATTTCAAATATATTCTTTTATCACTACTGCAACTCAAAACAGATCATGAACTAACTTTATTTTATAAATACCAAATTAGATCACAGATATTATTTAAATGGCATTAATGTTTAATAATGTTACAAACCATCTTTTTCTAAAAAGGAGAAGGAAAAAATGAGGTATGTTTATGCCCTTAGGGGGAATTATATACCTCACTCTGTACTCTCATTCAAAGCTTATTTTGGACAAAAGATCTTAAAACTTCCTTCAGAACCTGTCAACAGCAGGTATACATCTCCCCCAGATATTAAATATGCATAACTCTCAGACCCCGTTATCCCAGGGAATGAGAAATCAGGAGTGGAGTCAGGTCTATTTCATCATCAAATGGAGATGTGTGGATACAAAAATACAGTCCCCACCACCTTATATACTAACCTCCATCCCATTCTCACATCACCATAGAATTTAAAAAGTGATAGAAAGGTGCCTTTCTAGACAACTGAGAGGTTCCAAGACTCATTAAACTATAAAACAGATAAAACTTATGTAATAGAGTAAATAAAAAAATAGAACCAATCAGCTGCAGGCATTTCTACTACACAATGACTCATAATTAAGTTTAGGTCAATCAAAACTATTCAAGATCATTTACTCAATAGAGACCAATAAGGCATTTATTGATAAAAGTTTAGCAAATCAATGATATTAATCTGTTTGCCTTTTATGAATTTGACAAGATAAAAATAAAATCTATGTGAAACATTTCACTACATGAAAGCTCTTTTTCAGTATAAGTTCAGTATAATAAAACATGCAAACAGTATCAAACATGAATCTTTCTAAGCCATAAAAATTTATACAAATTAAAAACACTTTCAAATAGCCTAAATGAAGTCCATAAAGTAAGGGTATTGGGTTTTGTTTTATTTTGGTGATTTTTTAATGTGTAATACACAACTAAGAAATATAAACTATTTGCAGTAAAATGCTACCTCCTCTTCACAGCAGGATTGATTTTTTTTTTTTTTTTTTTTTTTTTGCTGAGGCAATTGTGTTTAAGTGATTTGCCTAGGGTCACACAGCTATAAGTGTTAAGTGTCTGAGGCCAGATTTGAACTCAGGTCTTCTTGACTTCAAGGCTGTGCCATCTAGCTGCCCCCAAAGCAGGATTAATCTTGACTGGTTTGTCTAGGCACTATTCCAAGGGAAAGAATTACTTACACAGCTGATAAAAATTATATTGCTTGCTGTGATTCAAAAATTATGCCTTAATGTCTACACAGTATACTTCTCAGTAACATTGAAGTGAGTTCTCTCACATTTTTCCCTGAGATTTTCTTTGAAAATGGTTACATTCTTAGTATCTATTTATTTGAGTAAAAAAGGAAAGTTTCTCTTTACGTGACGATACCAATTTTCATTTAGTAAAAAAGATATAGAACAAATTTCTGACTGAAAATAGAGCTGTTTTACAATGTGACAAACTAATGGTATATCTGAAGCCAACCCACAATTCTAGAAGTCTTTATTCTTGAATGAGATGTACTATAAAATTTACTAGCCAATTCCTACACCACAATTTCACCAGATTTGGTCAGTGTTCATAAATAATTTTAAGGGCATTGTTCCTTGAATTAAAAAAAAAAAAAAAAAAACACCCAGCTATCTCAATGATAATTATGGTTTAAAAAAAAATCTACTACATTTTAAGGGTTATTTCCACAAGATTTAAAAAAAATAAAATAACATAAAAACCACATAATTAAAATGCCCATTATTTACAGAGATGCTATAGAGGCATTTGTGGTCCACAAAGCAAAAGCAAAATGGAGAACATCCAGAATCACAGGATTTTTTTTTTTTATTACAAGAGGGTCTACATTTCATCAGCAAGATGATTTTTCTCAGTGATTCTAAAGTAAAGTCAAAGTATAAAACATGGAAAAAATTTTTTGGAACATGGCTATTGTACCTATGTAAATTAAATATTTTAATGCCACAAAGCCATGACACCACAGTCTGAAGATGAAGTAAAATTCTAAATGATTACTGCCAAAATACAAATTCATGTAACTGTTAATTATATTATGCTACAAAAAAAACTTAATAAAATTTAGAGTGAAAACAAGTGTCACTACATATTTTTAAAAGAAAAATGTCTAAGTGGTTAACAAAAATACTGTTAAGTATTTACTGACCTTGCTTTTCAAAATATCAAGGTGAAACCTACTGTATTAAAACCCTTACTTTAAAGATTTCTGTATAGAATCCATACTTAATTAAATTTGCAAACTTAATATTGGCTGAGAAAGCTTCACTTCATCATTTGCCATCTTATTTTTAATAATACAAAACCAAAGTCAGAATTTAAAGAATTAAAATTTTAAAAGCAAAAGAAAGTAAGGCTGAAAATATTTTAGGTGTATTTAGATGTAATGTCTTTTTAATTTTTTTTTTTCAGTTAACACATTCTGGGCACAACTCTCATCACTTCACAAGGAAAAAAACTAAAAAAATGTAAAGTACCGGAACTGCGGGAGGCTAAAGTCACCACACAGAGATACCAATTCTTTCCTCACTAGGGAATCCCATAATACTTTGCGTGTCAGTGATTGACAGCTGTCAGACTGAACTGATTGACAGGCCGCACAGCACAAAACTGTAAAGTCTATCCACTTGTTATAAAACAGAATACATAAAATGGTTACAAAACGTTTTTAGAAAAAGAACAGTACTTTTAAATGCAAAAAGAAACAATCAACTTATGTAAGAACAGTCATGCAGTATCAAAACAAACACAGTTTATCTTTAACTATATATCTAAAATTTTAAAGTAATTTAACAATTCGATAGGCATGGTTCCAATATAGCATATAAAATGTTTATATAGTACATAATTGTGTATATTTCCTCTGGGAAGCATAATCATTTACAGAAAGTGTCAATGGTAAAGTACTTCTGAACAATTTTACTTTGATAGAAGCCTAATAAAACAGTTAATTAGGAAGATTCAAATAATTCTGACAAGAATTTTCATTTAAACAAGTATATCATTATCATACTGTTTTATTATATATCAGAGTGTTATTTTCTACAAACAAAACTGCTTTCTTCTCATCCTCTCCTATTAGACCAAATTTGCATTACTTCTGCTTTAGAGAGTGTTAGCAATTTCAAATGTCAAGAATGATTAGGCTCCAGAGGTAATTTTTCTCCATTCACACAACATACAGGGACATGAAGGAAGGTGGCTGCATGTTTTGATGGTACACTACTGATGCCACCTCCCTGCCAGTCTGCCTTCCCAGTGGTGAGTTCTTGCTCCACACTTGACATTGCTGTCAAATGACATTTGGAATTCATTAAAATTTAATAGTCGACCTTTAATTTTGATAAGCAGTAATTTATACCTAAGATATGTTTACTGAAAGATTAAGAAGTCTCTAAAATGCTACCTTTTCACAGGAAAGGGAAAAAAGTTCTTTGAAATTTAAATGTTACCAGTTATAAAGAATTCTGAAATTGAATTACTACCACTGAGTAAGCAGGCATGAAAATAACTAGTGCTTAGTATTCTGGATTAAAAAAAAAGAAAACACAAAACTCATTTTCATCACCTTAAAAATGTCACTAATTGCCTTTAAAAGACTAAATATTAGACCAATTAAAACAATACAACATAGCTCGCTTAAGTTACTAATTTATGTAATTCTACCTGTAAAGTGACTGGAAGACATATAATGAAATTTCAAAAAGCCAAACTGAAATCTATAAAACTGTTGAACTAGCCCAAAAATTGAAGTACTAGAAACCTAGCACCAGCTTAGTTACTAACCATTCATACTCCCATCAATCACACCACTGGAACTAAAATCACCTTACCTTCTCACCTCTCGTCTTCGAGTCTTCTTTTTCTTTCTTTCTTGCAGCTGCTACAAATTCATTAAATAAGGCCTCTCGATCTTTCATCTTTTCAATTGCTTTGAATCTGGAGTCTTTAGCATGCTTGGCTGCAAATTCACTAAAAGTAGCTCTGTAACAAAATGGCAAGTGTGCTAATTTGATAGAGCTGTTTTTGCTGGTGGAAATTTCTCTATATGCCAGAGAAATGTGGTCCCCAACATCTGCCTATAATTAATAAACACTAGGCTACTAAAAGTAGTAAATAGCTAGACAGCAAAAATGCTATTAAATAATTATGAACTGTTCAAACATTAATACAAAGGAAAAAACTGAAGCACACCATAACAAAAGATATGCATTTGATATATGTCAATAGCTCATAAGATATTAAAGTTGGAAGGAATCTTAAGAGATCAACTGGTTCAATGTGCTAATGTTTACAAATGAGGAAACTGAGGCCCAAAGAAAGGAAGTACAGATAACAAGCTAGATTGAAAATAAAAAGTAACTTTTGTATCTTATATACATTTAAAGAGGATTGACATGAATTTTGAAACCTTCACCTTGTAGCAAAGAGTAGAAAATGAAAGAATGTTTTCATGGATAACACTGCAATCACCAACCTGTACAGGTGTAGAAAAAAAAAATGCAGCTTATACATATTTCATTAACAGCCAACTTGTCTTGAAAGTGGCAGTAAGAAACTCAACTGATGATAGAATTCTAATGAGGACAATAAATAAATTTTCCTTTATGTGCAAAATTAAACAATCTATTACATCTTATTTTAAGATAACTAATCCTATAGACTTTAGTTGGCTAATTTAGAAATTTGGATTCTAAAACACTAACCAAACATTAGGAATTCCATAATAATTAGCACAAAGGCTAAAAATTTCAATCTTTTTCAAACTCTCAATAAGATTTTAGTAGTCTTTTATGTATACCAATATTTAAAAAAAAAAAAAGCCACTAAAACACATTATATAATTCAACCTTTGGACCACAGGATAGATCTGATCTGAAAAATGCGTAAGATGTATCTGAAATCCCCATAAACTTTTAATTAATGTAACAAAGCTATGTTGCAGCAAAAGTTCACCAGAAACAAACAAAACCAAACAGATTTCCCACTGAGTTTAGAAAAAGTAGGGACAAACAGTACTATAACAAGAAAATTAATTCTAATTAATTAAGTTTTAAGATTTTAATATTTATACAACTCTCTAGAACACTACATCATGTGAAAAAAAAAATAAGAGTAGTAGAATTCATATTCCTATAAAGATTAAAAAAGACCATTTTAAAACAAATATGGAAATCCCTGTTAAAAAAAAAAAACAAAAACTTGTAACCTGAGCTATCCAATAGGAACTACCAATCATCACCTTTGAAAGCCTTAGTTAAAATAACACTACATTGTGCACTACAAAATTAAGACCATATCTTTCCAAAGGTTTTCTAGAACAGAAGGCAAACTGTGGTTTTCGTGGCCTATTTTGTTAGCAGGTCCAATATATCATTTGAGAAATGGAGTTTAAAGGAACTATAACAATGGAATGAAGAACAGTAAAATTCATTCAACATCTCTACCCAGTACTAACCCACATAGTCAAAGATTAGGTTTTACAGTGGAACTAGGATAACCTGTCATGCAAATCTCTTTTCTTCACCTAATAAAAAAGTCATATCAATGTTATGTGAGATAGGAGAGGCACTGATTTTTCAGTTTGTGGAGAAAATGTATTACAATATCAGAAACACATCAGAGTGCTGGAGCTACTTATGTCATTCCCAAAGTATCACTTCTCTCATAACCAAATACCTCAAAGGCAGCAAAAAGCAACATTTTCTTATCCAATATAATCCTATGCATTCTTAGCTTCCTCTCCTCCTCACTAAGTTTATTCTAAAGCTTATTTAGTCCCCATTTTCACCTCTTCACATGTTGTAACTAAGGAAAAGAAATCTGGCAGCAATTAGTTGAAGCACTTAATTAACTTGTTAAGTTACGAATGCCTTATCTTTCAAGAAATCTGTATACTAGTTAGCGATATTTCTAATTCTAACACTAATGTTCCAATTTCTGACTTTTAAATAACAGAAACATAGATCATTATTTTCTTAACATATGTATAATCAATATTCTGTTCACAAATAACTGAAACATGTATATCAAACCTAAAATATGAATTTGAAATTAAAGCATATTCACTCAATGTTTTCAACAATAAACTTTGTTTTGCAAACCAATAATTGCACATACTTTAATGAGAAAGTTTTCTTAAGATAGTATTTCATATGAATTAAAATTTATTCCTTTAAAGATGTTCTAAAAACTGAATAAAGCACTTTCCTCAGCAATAATTATCTACATATATATCCACACAGTCAGCAATTGAAATTTCACTGTACTCTATAGCAAATGCATTAAGGAAAAAAAGGAACAAGCATACAAAAATTTTTATAGCTCCTAAAAATTCAAGATTTCATAATTCATACTGATATTTTTATATGATCCTGAAAGAAAAAAAGATGATTATAAAACTATTCTCTTCTGAATGGAAATGACCCACATACCTTGGATTAAACTTTGCTTCTTCCATCATTTTCTTGAAATCTTCCTTTGCTTGCATAATTTTGTTTTTCTTTTCCTTTCGTTCTTCTTCTGCTCGAGTCTTCACATACTGGTCAAAAACCTATAAAAATGTTAACCAATTTGATAAATAATACATAAATGTTGATAAGAAAACCATCAAGCTAGTTGACACCTCATTTACTCCCTCCAACAAGAAAACTATTCTGATACCTCCAGCTGCTAGTGCCCTCCTCCCAGAAATTATTTTGCATTTAATTTTCTGTGAACATGCTTTTCCCCTTACCCCCAACAGACTGTAAGATCCTTGAGGACAGGGGCCATTTCATTGTCACCTTTGTATACCCAGCACATAGTAGATCCTTTGGCTCACTGTAAATGCTTGCTGAATGAATAAATGACAAAACTGAACAAATATACTTCAAATGGCAACCTCATAGTAGTATTTAAAATATAAAGAGAATGAAAGGCAATGGGTAAACTAAAAAATGCACTTTCATAAACATGAAACTGAACTACATAAAACTTTTCCGAGAATTTGTCTTCATAAGTTTCTGAGGTGTGTTTTTTTTCTTTCTTTCTTTTTTACACAAATTAATACAAAATAAAGTAAAAACAGCTGAAGATGTATTTTGGGATTCATTACATAAGTTCACTATATTTCATTTATTTACCAATTTCTGTATTACAGAAAATATTAACATATTTACAAGTGAATTTTAGTGTGACATAACTGTGCTAGCATTTAGTTATTGTGTTGTATGGCTACAAGTCAACTCAAACTTTTCTGAGACTCAAGTAATAACTCTAGTCTTTATGTAAATCCTTGATGAAGTTAAAAGAATTTCAGTAATATAGTATTTGGCTACTAGTCTATATAAACATAATTACTGCCCAACAGAACAAAATAGAAGCCAGTATGATCTGGCAGAAATGGCTAATTAAACATCAGCAGGATCTAGGTTTCTGCTGCTAGGAGGCCTTGGGTTTCATCTCTCCTGATTTAGTTTGTTCATTTGTAAACCAAGGGACTTAGATTAAGTAATCTCTAAAACTAGAGGCAGCCATTGGGGTAATGCGCAAAGTATTACACCTAGAGTCAGAAAGACCCGAGTTCAGATTCAGATTCAGACACATGTCAGCTGTGAAACCCTAGGAAACCTCTGCTTGCCTCAGTTTCCTCAATTATAAAATGAACATAATAGAAGCACCTACCTAATAGGGCTGGTAGGGAAGACCAAAATAAAATAATATTTATAAAGTGCCTGGCAAAATCTAAAGCATTATATAAATGTTAGCAAGGAGGAAAAAGAGAACAAGGAATCCTTTGTGTTTGTCTGTGAAAGATATATAACTTGGGGAGATTTGCCAAATTTACAGTTAATTTCAAATTGTCTTGCATGTTTCAGTCATTATTGTGATTGAGATCTCACACCAATATTAGATACTTTTTCTCTTCAAATACAACCAAATTTAAGGCTATATTATCATTAACTTCTAACCTTACTCCAGAAAAGAAGGACGAATGAGACTGGAGAAATATTTCCATTCTTAAAAAGCAGATACATTTAGTTCTTCCAAGCAGAAACAATTTTTTGATTAATACTTTTTTAATACTTACATTGCCATGAACTTATAGCAAAAATCATACAAAGGAAGACTCCAGGAGGATTGAATTTTGTTTTATGTACACCATGGAATAATTATAATACATTTACCAATTATAGATATAAAGCTTTTCTTAAAAGTGGAAAAATCTTAGGAAGCTCTAGCAATAGTCACATAGCCACTACGAAAAAAAAAAAATAAAACTCTGCCTGGAACATAATTTCAATACTACATTTTCATAGTTCTTTCTTATGTCTCCAACATTTTGCTCTCTGTTAAAAAGCATGTCTGAGAAATCAAAAATCTGGCTTCCACGAAAAGAAAAGGCTATGTTTGTATACATAGGGGCACAATTGTTCAAAGCATAATTCTAATCATAATTTTTTGATAAAATAATTAATGATGGTAAGACCTACAATAATGATGCTTCACAAAACCAAACTGGTAAATATTTTTAACATTAAAGAGAACAGTATTGGGAAGATCTATTCAAGTCAGATGTTATTACAATGGGCAGGACAATGAGTTCAAATGTTTTAGAAGACAAATGAAAATGTCATCAAAACATTTGTAATAAATACATCATCGCAACTGGCAAGATGTTTCTACCAGATACTTCTAGTCCATACCATGGAAGCGAAGTAAATTTAGTCAACTATCACAATTCATCTACCATGTAAATAAAGAGAATGTTTGACCTAGGGTGCATTTGGAATAGTATTTTTAAATACAGCCTAGCTGTCATAAGGAATCTTAAAAAGACAATATCCAAATATTTCCCAGAAAAAATCCCCACAGGTTGCTTTGCTATTTTTTTAAAAATAGCAATTACAGATGTAATTTTTCTTATGTGGAGGGGAAGTGCAAAAATTCTCAGGACTTTTCATTGGGAAAATCAGGGGGAGTAGGGAAGAACACATGAATTACTTTACATTCCATTGCTTTAAAATTTATTTCTTCTGAGGGATTCAACATGTAAATAAATCATAATTCCCATTTACCTGTTTCCTCTCTTTAGGATTAAGAAGTAAGTAACGTGGATCAAAAACTATCTTGTGCAGCTCTTTCTCCCATGTTGAAAAAGCAGAAACCTTTAAAATAAAAGAGTTATTGCTAATCATTATATTTCTTCTAAAATATATGGGTAATATAATTTTCTTGAAATCTACAGGACATCTGCTTAAAAAGAAATATGACAAAAACCACACTGAAGTTTCCCCATCACTAATAAATGACAAACAGTGGGAGGTGAGCAATGGCAAATTTCCCTCTAATTGGCTCTGAACATTTCTATATAATTATATAACCGTAATACACACCTAATTAAAATAACCACTACTGGGTGACATTTTAAAAATCAGTACATCAGAAAAGAGCCTTGAAGATTTGCATTTTGATTTCCTAAGCTTGCTCCAATCTTTTACTGAATAGGTAATGATTTAAAATTTAACAATTTTATTTCATCAAATTAGCCTCTGAATAGAATCAATAGATTAAAATTCCTTCTCAATTAAATTAACAAAACTTCATATAATATCAACAATTCTTCTCTAAGCAGAAGTCATTACAATTAAGGTCCATCTCCTTGAATTATTGCAACTATTCTGATGTTAATACCATTTTTAAATGAAACGTGATTATTTTAATAACCTAAAGTGAATAAAGATTTTTTCAAAAAGATATGTTAAAGAGAACAGTAAAGTATAAAGTTAAATAAACTTTGCCATGAAAAGGTGTTTCAAAAGAATATTATGTGCTATGTTTGTCCCTTGTCCCCTCATCCCCACCAGGATCACTAACCTTGAATATGACCTTTTAGCAAGACATATTATATTACTTATACAAAACAGAAATATCTCCCCCAAAGATTGTTTTCTGACCCCTCTCTCTAGAAGCATGTCCTTGAACTGCTTCATTCGGGCCTCCAGAGGGACAATGGCCCTTTCTCGGGCAGCTTTAATTTCAGCTTCCATGGCAGCCTCTTTCTCCGAATCAATGTCTTTGTTATCATCTTTCCTGTAAGAATCCAACATAAAGCCATCAACTGAAAAGTAAATTATTAATTCCAAGTTAAAAGATAATTCTTAAAAAAAAAACCATAATTTTTAAGAATATACTTATTAAGAATCATGAAGTTTTTTAGTTAAACCTTTTACATGTCAGTTCCCATTAAAATATAAAAAAGGAGTAACTCTTGTGGTTAAAATAATGGTTCCTTATTAAAATGAATATACTGTAAGACTGACAGAATGCTATCACTATGCACTCAGCTCAACATCAGATTTTATTAAATTAGAAGGTGAAATGTTCTCTCTTTAAGAAACAAAAGTTCAGTCAATTTTCAGGTAAAAAACATTCCTGTTTAGGATTTAAAAAAATAAATTGTTCCTATAGGGATTTTTTAATTCATTAGGAAAAGATATATTCCTAGCTCCTTCAAGAAAGATTAATTCTCAGAATTTTTCATGTTACATGTGACTAACCTATTAAAAACGGAACATCTAATAAAGCTTATTTGTGACATTAAAATTTTGAAATTTTTATATTTTACACTTCTATTTTTATACAGATACCAACAACTCTGACCACATGAATAAATCAGCAATAACTTACCTGGCACTTCTATTATTTTTTCTGGGCAACGAATTAGAAATATATAACAAGGGCTAGGGCCCACAGATTAATGGTGTCCAATACACAATTGTATAGATTAGAACTATTTAACAATTAACTCAACTATTCTTTGTCCTTACAAAAATGGACACTAAAAGATAATTTGAGGAAGTTGTTCTCTCAACTACATATACCAAATAGAAAGAGATAAAACGCAGATAATCCAAAACAGATAATCTAATACCTACCTCCATTTTTAATATGTATTAAATGATTCTGGGAGAGTAGACTTAATTTATTAAATATTAAGTTTAGATTGCATTTCCTTGGTATATATTGCAAATTTAAATAAGAGAGTACGTATGAGGAGAGGGTAAAATATAAGCTGCCAAAGGAAAGTGAACCTAATGATTAAAAAATTACCTAAGGTTAACAGACAAACATAGAAAAAGAGCCAGTCAACTATCCTTAATGTGTTGCATAGGGATCAGCAAGAAGACACAAAGTACGCAGAAGACATGTCCTTGCATATGAGATTACTTTAGAAACTATGATGAGCTAAAACTAAACACTAGTTAACATAACCATAAAGAGCAGAGCTTAAACAAAAATGATTCCTGTAATAATTTATTTTAAAATTATTTTTCTTTATAATTAGGAATAAAAGGCCTCAACTGAAGACTTTACCATAATGTATCATGAGGATGTGAAAGTGATCTGGGGTTCTGCAACAACTTTTTCTAATTGAAAATTCCAAAATATAAATTTATTTTAAATTAAAGTAAATACAAATAAAATAAGTAACAAATATACAATAAAACTAAATAAAAGTAAACTATCTTCTGAGTCAGGAAACATGCACTTAGCTCCACCTCTAATTAACAAAGCAGATCAGGCAAATCATGTGATGACAACTTTACATGACAGCATTATCCATCTGCTAGATTACTTCAGCCTCAAAGGCAATCCAAAGCTATACATGCCAACATCTTTTTTAAATCTTCTTTCTAATAAAAACAAAAATCTAAACCAATTTCACCCTTAGTTACATGATTACTTCATGGACAATAATATTCTTTTCTCCTTTGTAAAGGATTATGAGGGCCATGTTAACATCTAGCCCATAAAAAATATTTAGATAACTAAAACTTGCTAAAATTTTGCAAACAGGGTAATACACAATTACTTAATACCAAAAAAAAAAAAAAAAAACACCTATCATGAAATAGGTCTGGCTAACATTCATTTTTAGCAATAATTTGTTTATTATCGTGTCTATTAAAAACTGCATTTTCAAATGAGGAAGTGGGGGAAAACCTTATAAACTATCTGATTTAACTTACTTCCGCTTTTTAGCTTTAATTGGTTCATCTTCATTTACTTCTTCTATTGATTCCTGCTCTTCTTTAACTGCAAGATAAAAATTATTATATAGCTTTCCTTAAAACAGTGAACAATCTATATATTTATACATAAAGTCTCTCTTTTGAATTCCTATTTGCATTCCTTTTCTAAAATAAAAGACAAATTTAATATAGTTATAGATGTTCAATATACTTTTCCCTAGGTTAAAAGACCATTCTACAAACTTAGGACTAATTCTAATAAGGTCAAATTACTTTAATTTCACCTTCTTATAAAATTGTAATTCATATTTAGTTCACTCACTTGCACTCATAGAGAACTGCCACTTTTGGATAGACAGCATGGTCGGAGTCTGGTGCCCTGGCAAAAACATAACAAATATGTCATCTATAAACATACACATTTTTAACTACTGTTAAAATTGACTTGTCAATCCTTTCAATAAAGAATGGTATTATTGTACCTTTTCTACTTGCCTAGCCTTCTTCTACGTGATATTTAAAATTAAATTAATTTTTTTTTACCCAAACTTCAACATACAATAAAAACCTTTCCTTGCTCATGGAGATGTTGTAGTAGGTGATTGTTTTTGGTTTACTATGATTTTATTAGAACTATAAATGTTATTTATCACACAAAGCATCAACTACAAATCCAAAAATCCCTTTTTAAAATGCACTTCAGTTACAAAGACACTATGGTTCATTAAAATTCAAATATATAAAAACAATCATATTTGAAGGAAGAAAGGAAGGAAAGGAAAGCAGGAAATTACAATAAAATTTCTGTATAATCCATGAAATTGTGCAACCCTTCTGTATTACATATTTTACAATTGGTTTTGTTTCCAAAACACTGAAAGATAATTCCACCAAGCAATGAGGTCATTCCTTTATATTAAAAATAAAGTCTGAAGAATTCATAAAGCAAAATGAAGTTCTGAAACACAAATTCCTACACCAAAGTAAATAGAGATATACATATTTTTAAGGGAATGTTAAACAATTTAACAAAGATTTGTAAATGCTCAAGATTACATTTTTTAAATTTCACTTTCTAATGTGCATGATATAAATTTTAATGAACTTTTTCAATGAAATATCCTTCGATTATAAAAGACATACATGAAAACATGTTAACATGAAAAATGTTATCTCTATCCAGAGGGAAAAACTGGAATAAAAATATAGATTGAATCATACTATTTTCACTTTTGGCAGAAGGAAGAGGGAGGCGGGATTTGTGACTTTTTTCCCTTTGTTCTGTTTCTTTTTTCACTACATGACTAATGTGAAAGTATTTTTTTTTAAATTGTGTCCTGTGGCCCTCTTCAACAAGGAGATGAACCAATTCAGTTCCAATACAGCAGTAATAAATTGAACCAGCTACACCCGCGAAAGAACTCTGGGAAATGAGTATGAACCACTACATAGAATTCCCAATCCCTCTATTTTTGTCCCCCTGCATTTTTGATTTCCTTCACAGGTTAATTGTACACTATTTCAAAATCCTATTCTTTTTGTACAGCAAAATAATCGTATGGACATGTATACATATATTGCATTTAACATATACTTTAACATATTTAACATGTATTGGTCAACCTGCCATCTGGCAGGAAATGGGAAGGGAGAGGAAAAACTGGAACAAAAGGTTTTGCAATTATCAAAGCTGAAAAATTACCCATGCATATATCTTGTAAATAAAAAGTTATAATAATAAAAAAAATTGAGTTCTTTTCCTTTTAAGGTACTTTATTTTCCAAAATTTCAACTTCTATTTCACTTATTGAATTCTGAACTAAAAAGACTTAGGAACTTCAGTGACTGATTTTATAAATAAAAAATATATATGTTGAAACAGAATTTTTGGGTACTTTACAATTTTTACTCCTATTCAAAATAATTTAAAAACCTCAGTGAGTAATATTCTAACCTTACTAATAACTATTCATCAAACTACAAATATATCTCAACTAAATATTAGCTAAGGTAATTATGTTAAAAATAGTAAATTAATATACCACCAAACCCAGTCTTTATTTCATCTAGAGAGAGGAATGTGTATACACTTTTTTTAGAGATATAAATTCACAAAGGCAAATTTTTAACTATTCTAAATGTTCATGTTCCTTGAAAAAGTGAAATTTATATTTAAAAGAATTTATATTCTCCCAAACTATGAGAAATTACTTTTTAAATATTAGAGAATTTCACACTCACTTAGTTTTTTTCCTTCTTCCATTCCTTTCTTGTGAGGAGGTTCCTGAATAATTTTGTCAACATCAGCCCTTCCAATTAGATCATCGGGTCTGTCCCACATAGAGAGACGAGTTGTAGGGTTATAAAAAAAAACTCGCTCATCGCCAGTCCAAACAACACACCTAAGGATGAATTCAAAAAGTTATATTGAGACCTTCTTTTTAATGATATCTTGGAGAAAAAAATCATTTTTCTAATTTCCTAAATACAAAGAACTAAACATGGTTTTTTGAGTAAAAGACATGTTTAATATCTAACATTTTCTGGGGAGATGGGGGTGAGGAATAGGAGGCATTAAAAACTTCAGGTTAAAACAAAAATTGTTTAAACATAACCGTTACTAAAACAATCTAACTTTTAGAATATTAAATTTAAAGCTCATTCAAAAGTACAGTGTAAATATGGAAGAATACAATTAAAACATGAAATGAGAAACTTAAGAGTGCTCACTAACAAATGAGTTCATTTTTTTCCAAAAAATCAGCTGCCCAAATGTAACCTCTTATTGAAAAGTCTCTCTCCTCTCTGTGTCACTATAAAATGGAAGAATAAATAGCTAGGTGGTGCAGTGAATAGAGCACTAGCCTTGAAGTCAGGAGGACATGAGTTCAAATCTGGTCTCAGACACTTAACATTTCCTGTGTGAGCAGCAAGACACAACCCCAAATGCCTCGGCCAAAAAAAAAAAAGAAGAGTGACACAATGTACATATTATACAAAATGTAATGCATACTACATTTAGTATGTAGTATGCCCAATGTTAACCATTAAGTGTAACAGGAAGAAAACATTCAATATATAAATAATGATTTAGAAACCTGCTGAAAACCACTCTGAGCATACTCTTAAGAAATTGAGACTTATGACTTCAGAAACACAAAAATCTTTTAATTAGAATATTTCAATGCCTCATTTATAAGAAAGATTATATTATATTATTTCATCCAGAGACTAAAATGTATCTCATAAGAGATAATTTACCATAAAATCTTTGGCAGTCAGTTACAGGTAGGTTTAAACATTATCTTTATAAATAACTACTTGATATTTTCATCCTTCTAAAATAAACCTTACCTAAGCTGTTCGGTTGATACAAGAGTGATGTTAATATTTCTTAGTAAAATGTAATTATCATATTATTAAACTACACTTTCATTTTGTTCAAATGTGCTATTACACTTATATAAGTCTTCATAATGACCAGTATTTCTGTCCAAGGAAGCCCTCTGGTGGCAAATGTAAGGTCAGACATTATTATGGAATTTACAGAGGGATACATAAGGATCGCAGGGCAGAACTGACTAACAAAAGTATAAAAATGAGTACAAGGAGAAAGACATTCCATTTGAAGCTTTCTGTATTAATATGCATAAGTGATTTCATTTTTACTATCTGAATTCTTTCTACTATTAATATCAACAAGTCAATCACCAAGTATATATTAGGCATTTATCATGTGCCAGGCACCATGGATACAAGTATCAACAAGGATTCTTAATCACAATGAGTTTGTGTTACAATGGAGAAGAAAACAAGTATGTATAAAAATATGAAAATATTTTTAAAAAATAAATATAACGTTAAAAAATGTAATTCATTCAAATATATTCAAAGTAGACAAATAATTGAGATAGTTTGGAAAGGCAAGATACTAATTGTTGGAAAGAACAGGAAAGACTTCATGCAGAAAATGGCACTTGCGCCATGTCTTAAAAGTACCAAATGTCTCTATGACTGAAATAAGAGAGCATATTTCAGGCAGGGGGATATGTAAGGGCAAAAATGTAGAGAAAAGAGATGAAATGTCTAAGTCAAGAACAGAAAGAAAACCAGACTGGCTGAATCACAGAGTATAGGAAAAGGAATAATGCTCAAGAAAGCTGAAAAAAAAAATTTAAAGCTATACTATGAAGGACTTTTTTTTTCTCCTCAGCTTTTAAGAATCTTATATTCAAGCATTTAGTAACGGTACATACTATGTCCGAGGCACTGTGTTAACCACTGGGCCGATAAAAATTTAAAAAAAGAATGAGTTCGTGAAGGACTTTTTTAAAAAGCAACAGAGAAATTTTAGAATCCAAGAAGTCACTGGAGTTAGCCAAGTAGGGTGAGAAACTAGAGGCAAGGAGACCAATTAAAACTGATGTAATAATCTAGGCTAGAGCTGATAAGAGTATGAATTAAGTAGATATCTGTGAGTGAATGAGTAAAGAGATGGGATGGGAGAAATATAATAGAAAGAAAAATGGGAAACTGACTAAGTATATGTGGAAAGAGGAAGAATGAAAAAATACAAAATAATTCAGATTACAAAACATTGGAAGGATAATGGTGCCTTCAATAACAAAAATAGGGAACATAAATATTAAAAATCTATTTTTTAAAAATCAATTCAACTCTGATTAGTAAAGTACTGCATAAATGACAAGCTAGAAAGGAGTACAGTACATAAAGTCAGAAAGTTCAAAGATCAACTCCTGCTTTAGATGCTTACTATATGACCTCCAGCAAGTCACAAAATAACTCTCACATTTCTTCATAGTAAATTGTGGATAAATAATAACATCTATCTTTATGTGAGAATCACATTATTTACTATATTCCAGACATTTTCTTAAATGCTGGGAATACAAAGAATGGCAAAAATTGTCCCTTGCCTTGGAGGAGCTTACAATCTAAAGAAGGAGAAACTTACAAACAAGATACTGAAAGAATAAATTGAAATCAACAGAGGGAAGGTGCTTACATTTCGAGGGTTCGGGAAAGGCTTTTTGCAAAGGGTGCAATTTTAGCTAGGCCATAAAGGAAGCCAGAAGGCTAAGAAAAGGGAGATGAGGAGAGAGAACCAAACACTATCACTTACACAGGCAATGAAAACAATGAAAATTCTTAATTGAGAGAAAGAGTGTCATGTATACCATATAGAAAAGTAAAAAGACAGAAAAGGCAGGAAAAAAAAAGTTGTGAAGGGCTCTAAAACAAAGAGACGTTCTTGTATTTAACTACATAAGTAAGTAGGAGCCTTTGGAGTATAGTTAATGGGGGCAGGGAGAAAGAAGTGATCAAAATTTTGCTTTAGAAAGTTCATATATGTTGTTATTATCCAATCATTTCAGTTATATCCAACTTTTCATGCCCCTTTTAAGAGTTTTCTTGACAAATAAACTAGAAAGGTTTGCCATCTCCTCCTTCTCCAGATCATTTTATGGATGAAGAATAGGGGCAAACAGGGTTCAATGGCTTGTCCAAGGTCATACAATCTGAGGCCAAATGTGAACTCAGAAAGATGAATCTTCTTGACCTCAGGACCACCACTCTATTTACTGTGCCACTACTCTATTCACTGTGCCACTTAGCTGCCCAAGATTATATATAACATACATGGAATATTAATTTCCTTTCATTTTATATATGTATGTGTGTGTGAATAAATATTTACTGATTGACTTTTATATTTTTAATAGTATTTTATTTTTCCAATAGTTTTCTTTTTCTTTTTTTTTTTTTTTGGCAAGGCATTTGGGGGTTATATGACTTGCCCAAAACCAAAACAGTTAGTCAGTGGTAAATGTCTAAAGGTCACATTTGAATTCAGATCCTCCTGATTCCAGGGCTGGTGCTGTATCTACTGTGTCACCTAACTACCCCCTAGAATACTAATTTTCAAAAATAAGAATATAAGAGAATATTCAACATGAAAATGATTCTGAAACTAATCTAACTTACAATTTAAAAATCCCTCCTTGAATTTTTCAGATTTCTTCCTCTGTGTTTATTTGGGTTTAAAAATTTGGCTTTCTAATTTTTTTAATGTACAATCAATTCCCTAATCTTCATTACTTTGAAAGTCTACGTTCTCAACGATTTAACTTTTCCTTTTGAAGACTACCTTAGCAATGTCCTAGAAATAAGTCTTCTTTCATTTAATTTCTGAAAATTCAGAAGATAATGTCGAAATTTGGCAGTCTCAGAATGATCATTCTGAATGAAAGAGGTCACGACACACTAGTACTAGGGTGATAAAAGTTCTGTTATGGACTATGTGGCTCTCTGGTATTCTAGAGTTATTAAAATGATCCAGGACTAACACAGTTGGTATACAATTAAAATAATTTTCAGAATTGAAAATATGACTTTCCCTATAAGAAAACAAGTTTCTTAATGCAGAAGGACCAAAAAAATAAAAATAACCTAATCTATATTAGAAATATAACAAAACATAAATAAAAGCACTGCTCATTGTAGATTAAAAAATAATCATACCAAGGAGTACCAGGAATGGGTGTAGTTGCTACTGGCTTTGCTTTCTGGGCAGCCTTTTCTTCTTCTGTCATCTCTTCTTCTTTGGGCTCCTAAAGAGAAATGATTCATAACCTAATATTGTCACTTCCACTTAATTCACAATATTAGTTTAATAATATTCAAACCACAAATGTCCACAAGTTTCATCCCTGGGCTATTCTTGATAACTTGAGGAGAGGTTTAAAATCATAGTACCTATTTTAACACCCTATCATAGTCAGCCTGCCCTGACTACCAACCATATTTCACCTGTCATTATCCTGCCCTGTTCTCCAGCCACTGCTGCTGCTGCTGCTGGGCACTCTCTGAACTAGATACATGTCCTGGAAGAACAAAACCATTGTGCTTTGAAACTCTAACCCAATAGTTAAGCTGTAATGATTGATATATATCGAGAAGAAAACAAATTTCCAACTGTTTCAGTGCTGCCATGGTCTTCCTTTACTGTCACAGATGCTCATCCCATCATTCCACCTCCCATTTTTTCACCCTTCCTCTGGGAATAAGAATTAAAATCAAGACTATCATGGTTCCTAGAAAGGGCATGTGAATCAAGAACTCTACACAACATACCTGAGACTTTACAGATCAAAACACCTTTTCCGAGTTTCCATTCCCTCCTAGAAGTATTCTCTTTTCCATTAGAATATAAGCTCTAAGAGAGCAAGGATTACATCTCTTTCCTATTTATTTCTCCCAACAGAAAGGACAGAGCTTGAAACCCAGAAAGTATTTAAATGCTTTTCTTATCTAGGGGCAAATTGCTTCCCTCCAAAGAGACTATAATAGTAGCCCTGACTCTAAATAAAATGTAACTGAATTACAAAGATTTTAGTCCAGAAGAAGCCTAAAATGTCTTTCAGTCTAAGCTTTTACAAGAAATCTCCTTCTCCTTAGAGGAGGAGAAATATTTCTAGAGAAAATAGCATTTTACTGAGCTATATACTATCACTAATTACAAGAAAGCAATAATAGCAGAAAAGTAAATTAATTCAATATTTACCAATTGTGCAAAATAATAATTTTGTAATATAATGATACAATACAATATTATAATTTTATAATAACATCCATTTGGAATAAAAAGAATTTTTTTTTAAGAAAAATTTTCCAAATGAAATCACAAGCATAAACTCTTTAAATTTCAGCTCAAATTTGTAATTATGTTCAATCACTTCAAGCATATTTCATGTCAATTTAAGAACCATTAGGCACCTATATTTTACAAATATATATATGGAAAATTATTCAAAATTTAATTTAATCTTACACTCATTTGGTTCATAGTCCTTTACCTCCTTGATCTCTTTTATGGGTTCTTCTTTGGGTTCCTCCTCCTCTGTCTCCATTGGTAGAGGTTCCTCAGGAGGCTCTTTGATTGGCTCTTTAATTTTTTCTTCTAATTTTTCTATAAAAAGATATTCTATTAAAAGTTTAATTCCCTTCAATACAGATATAGTGGAGTTCCCAAAGTGATTTATTTCAATCTTAAATATAAAACTTTATAGCTTAATCTTGAAGAGGCCTTCCAAAGTAAGTTAAGGTGTATCAATTGAAAAGATATGCCATCAAATCAGATGGCAAATAGCTAATAATAAAATTATTAATAATACCTTTTTATTTTCAAAATACATGCAAAAAAGTTTTCAGAATTCACCCTTGCACAAGTGTGTATTCCAAATTATTTTCTCTCTCTTTTTCCCCCACTCCCTCCACTAGACAGCAGGTAATCCAAAATATGTTAAATATATGCAATTCTTCTATACATATAAAAATTATTTCTTTTGGGCACATTACTCAACAAATCTAAGACACTAAGTTCTAGTTGCATAAAATGACGTAATAATTATGTAGTTATACTGCTCAAGCACTTTAGACAATTTCCATCAATGTATCAAAACTTTGAGATTTATTTAAAGTAAAAACAATGTAATAGCATTTGCGAGAAAAGCTAATAGGGCAGATCCAAAAATATAGACTAATACATCAAAATTATAACAATATGGTAAATTCATCTTTACTCATCTAATCTATGTTAATATTCTCTTTCTTATACTTCTTTTTGCTGCCCACTGCATCTGGTATTGTTTTTATATATATTACAATGACCCTTAACTGGCCCTTCTCTTTTTCAAGTAACAATGAAGGGATATTTGTTTAAAATTCTTGGTATAATTTTGTGTTTTCACAGAAGTCAGAAATTCATTAAGAATAATAATGGTTAAAATGCTACCACTATAAAAATATTAAAAGAATACAATGTCTTTGTTAATTATAAAAATAATCTTACCTTCCTTAACAGTATTAACTTAATTCTGCTGTAATGATGATTTAAAGATGTTTTATGAAGAAAAGTTAAAAGTATCCCAATTTTAGTTTTTGACAATAAAGGTACTTAGTACTAACATTTAAGATCTGATCTTCCAAAAAATGAAAGACGACAATCTATCCACTTGTAGTTTGGGCACAACTTTCAGGCATCACTGATAAAGTCCTTTACCTCCTTGATCTCTTTTATGGGTTCTTCAATTATTACAATAAAAATACAAGTATTACAATAAAAGATAGCCTAAGAAAAATGACCTAAGACACAAGATACTTCCCAGAAGCATCCAATACATCTATCATTATGAAAACCAGTCCTATTAAATATAAATCTCAAAAAACAAATTACACATATTCCTAACAATACAGTTAATAAGATAATCATTTCAATGTCTCTAAATAATTAAAGCTTTTCTACAGGGAGAAACTATGATAAACATGTAGAAGACATGTTAATTTCAAGTTTTCAAAGCAAATCCAAACAAGAGATTCAATGAAGAAATAATTTCCCTTCAATGTTATGTTCAGAAGTTTGAGGGTAAAGAGTTTCAGAATTCTATACAGTACAAAATTTGTTTTATCAAAATAAACCATGACACAACTTGATAGGTCATTAAAACTGCTATACCTTTTTCCTTTAGTTCTTGGGGTTTTTCCCATGTTGATTCTAATGTTCTATTATTATAATAATATGTCTTCCCATCTGCTGTTTTGTATTCTGTCCATTCAGAAACCGCTGTTGCTCCAGCTAAGGTCGCAGGTGAAGCAGCAATAGCAACCTGGGGATGTATCATGGGTACAATAGGAGGGGCCATTCCTGGCAATACACCTAAAAGGGAAAAAAATGAAAAAATAAAACAGTAAGATATCAATTCCAAATTAAAACAATTTATCTTAAAATGAACTAATTAAATAATTTTAAAACTTGTATTTTATGTAAAAAATTAATAAAGTAGCAAAGTATAAAATTTCTTAAGTGTACTATTCTAAAGATATCTATGATAATCCTTCCTTGTGAAGTAGTAAAACATATAAATCAAAGACTCTGAAATACAATACAAAGAATTGCCAGAAATTGAATTCTCTCTCATGATATACTTTTTTAAAATTATTTTTAAATAAACAAGCAGCTGAAACATTAAATTAGATTAACAGCATATAAATTATCAATATAGAAAAATAATAATTTTTTTTAATTTTTTGAAAAAGAAAAGACTATCAAAAGCATAATTAAATCTCAACCATGATCTTCTAGTTCTAAAAAGGTATTAACTACTAGGTCCATGAACTCATATTTGTTAATGAATGACTGATATTACCAAATCCACCTCATGTCAACTAAACTTCAGCCAAGCCACTTGTTATCTTCATTTCTCTCTCAAAATTCAGATTTTAAGTTTCATTAATGAGGAAAAAAAATATGTTCCATTTTTAAAAGTCTTGGCTTTACTTTATACTAACTAGATTAAGTACATAAAAAAAATACATACTCTGATATCCTACAGAATACACAAGGATATATAAACTAAAATTTTATTTAAAATAAATTTACTTAAGTCCAAGTTTAGTAACAAGGTACAATTTTTCAGCCAAACTATCTTAATTCAGTAACTTAAAAATATAAATTTATACTATACATACAAATAGTCATACATACACACCTACTGGCATGCAAGCACAATCACATCACTTTACACATGGAAATGATTTTTTAAATTTAATTGAAAAACACACACACACATAACAAAATTTAAACTAAAATTTAAATGTTATGTATATGGGAATGAAATAGTTCACACTTATTACATAAAGTAATAATTAAAATAATCTGACCTTATTTTGTTTTTTGTGAACCAAAATAAATAAATAAATAATAATTTGAAAACAACAACAACAACAACAACAACACTACATCTATTGGGAAAATTAAGTGTTGGCCAAATGTGACATCTGCATTTATACTGCTCATTAGAAATTAAAAGATAAAGATCCACTCACTTGGGAAAAAAAATATAAACAACAACATTCACTACCATGCCAACTTACAGACAAAACGAACTAAGATGGTTTTAAGAATTACCGGTCTTGGTGGTAGCGACTGTCTTTACATACGGGCAGCTGACTATTTGCATCATTGCTACACCTGTAAAATGGATAAGCAAGCATGTTGGAAAGCTGCCATTGTATGTCAGCTACCACTGGGATTCAGGATAATAATAATTTACCAGTACAATTTAGAATGCCATTTCCATTGGAAAAGACAAAAACCACAGAAAAGAATTTGTTGCTCTGACATTTCAGGAAGTGGTGCCAAATTGTCAATAATTACTATAAATTATAGTAACAATTACCTCTATATTGAACCAGCTGCCATAACATTTGAAGGAGTCTCAGGGGTTTAAATTCAATATGGGAAGACCTCTTCGTCCATGCACACACATTTAAAATTCTCATATGGGCCATTTTCCTACAGGACATCAAAATCCATGCTGCTGTTGCTTAGAAACCAATGGAAGGCAAATGCAGCATGAAACTGACAATACATTTTTCTGTTTCACTATGCTGCTAAGAACCACATGCAATAGCTGATGCATGATACATCCATGCAAAGGCAAAGAAGGTAAGGAATGAGGATAGATGAAAATATGCCAAAGCAAAGCATCCTTTTTTTTTTTTTTTAAATGGCAGAGAAGATCAGAGTGAAGCTTAACTAATGGCACAATAGCAATGCTCAGTATTATAGAAATAATAAGTTTTTTTTTTTTATGAAATACAAGGGTGGGAAATGTTGTGAAGGCAGCATAAAATACTAAGAAAACTGCCACTGCTTCACCCCTTCAGTACTGTGCATACAGAGAACTACATGTAAATTATCATGAATTCTAACTTGAATTAACAGATAAAATATGCTATGAAGAAAATTACACCCAATGAAATTTCTAAATAAATAATTCTTACTAAATAACTGTTATGGGAAAAGGGAATCTAGGTTAAAAAGAAAGCTGGAATCCAAAAATAAATTATGATTGTTTTAATTTAGACTTCAAGGAGAATCGAAGACAAAGGTAAAAAAGAAAACTTGGTAGAAATAACTACATTTTGGCAGCAAGAAAAAACAAAAATCATGCTTTTCTTTAAATTATTTTTTTATCCTTAAAAAGGACAGGAAAAATTAACTCTAGCACTCAAAATGAAATTAAACCCCTGGGTTTATAAATTAATAAAACAATTAGAAAAATAAAAACTTTAGAATAAAAGATAGCTTTATGTTTCATTGATTTTTTAAGATTAAAGAAAGTCTCCAATTTTATTAAACTTTTTAATGAAAGATTTATTAAAGCTAAAAAATATTAAATTAGAAACAAGAAATAAAATCACTCTACTACATGGTACTGAACAAAGCAATTAATTGTTTTTTGTTTTGTTTTGTTTTTTAGTCTCAAGACAAAGATTTGGTGTTATCAATGTTTAAAAGAATACACTGTACAAAATTCGTTTTGTGAAGGAAGTTACAGCATGTATTAAATCTAAGTCAGTATAAACACTGCCATCTACAGGATGATTGTACCAATTATTTTAATTTTGCAGAGGAACTATTTAATAAATTAATTTCAGAGTATTCTCACTCACTCCAATGAATATATTGTGAATTTTTAAATATATGAAAATAAAATAAAAATGATATCTATTAACTTTAGGGATTTTTAGACCTTATTAAGTCAACCAGGCCAACATGTATTTTATTTCATTTTAAAATATAGAGCATAATAAACACTTGGATTTTAAAATTTTTAAATGGTGAACGGATAAAGACAAAAGCTTGCCTCTTATCTTGGTGGTCACAGCTATATGAAGAAAAGACACATTTCATTCAACTATTTTTAAGGGAACAATTGTTCAACTTTCCCAAAAAGTAGTCTCATCAAAATATGTTCTTTCAAGATAAATGCTTTTTACTAAGTTATTACCTTTTAACTACAGAAATTGTGATAGGAATTTTGGAAAATTCCATTCCATTTCACAATTTTCTAAACCTCTAAATGAGGTTTTAACTTTTAATATTGGAAATTCAATTCTATAATCCTATTCCAAGTGATAGCTTTCATCACTTTTCTTTCCTGTGCCTTTACTTCATACTTCTTCTTTTTTCTTTTTAATTATTTTAATCACTGTCTCATTCCTTTACCCATTTACTTTACAATTGCTGGTACTTACAATATCCTATAGCAAATGAATTTACAGAAAGGCACTTTACTGCCCTATTTCTCTTGCCCCTGAAATAAGTTTAAGGATAGAGGAGAAAAGGAGATAAAAATAAGAAAAATAAACTGAATAAAGAGTACTATTTCTACATTTCCTCTTCCAACTTCAAAGAAACACAATGAAAGAATGAATTAATCGAAATGAGAGCACATGACAAAATTTATAATCCTATTTTCACTCTTCTATCCAGCCTTTTTTCCCAAAGAATCACAAGACCTTCTTGGAAGATACCTTGGAATTTATTTAATTCGCCTTCCCTCTCAATGTAGTAACATTCTACAACGTTCTCTACAACGTTCCTAACAAACTTTGCTTCTAGTGACAAAGAGATTCCCTACTTAGGAACTCATGCATCTCCGACATTAGACAGTTTTAATTTTTACAAAGGTCTTTATTAGAATTAAATTCTGCCTATCTATAACCTCTATCCACTAGTGCTAAGTTCTTCCTCTGGAGCAAGAAGATGTAAATCTCCTATCTCTTCCCCAAGCCAGCCCTTCAAACATTTGAATATAGCTACAATATCCCATCTCCCCCCCACCCTTCATCTTCTCTAAACATCCCAAACTCCTTCAACTGTTCAGAACTTAGGATCTCATCTTATACTGTTGCAACTAATAAAATAAGAAATAAAGAACTGAGAGAAAGGTTTTTCCCTCTGTCAGAAAACCCTTGCAAAAATCTTTAGTTTTTAAAAGGCAAAGTGGTAGGCAAGTCAAAATGAAACAACTGCAAAGAGTGACAAGTTTTTTTTTTCTTTTTGAACATAAAAGAAATTAAGCTTCAAGCAATTTAAATTTTGGTATATGCTATTAGTAAAAATGAAAAGACTGTGAGGGTATGCGATTTATACGAGAGATGTAAGTAGTTGAGTTGAGCTGCAGTGTACAGCATATGAAAAGAAAATAGAAATAAAGTTAAAATGGTAAACTAGCACCTTTGATTGCAGTAGACAAAAGGAATCTAAATTTTTTTTATGATTGGCCTTTTAACAGAACTAAACCAGAGCAGAGATTAACATTCTAAGATGGCTGGACACCTGTGTTAAGGAATCTCCTACTTTTATGCAGCTCTGGATTCTAACTATTGCTGAGCTGCTGTACATCATCATAGATCATTAAGAAATGTGAACACTTTAACAAGTATCTAACTGCAATTAATTATAGGGCAATGATTTTCAAGTAATCCCTGTCATTACTTGACAAACACAAATTATTTAAGAACCTAAATAAAATGCATTTTAAACTGGAATAGTAATGCTATTCTTCATGAGTCACAACCTTAAAAAAATCGATTCTATAAAAGATTAAAAACAATTTAATTCTTTACATGAGTTTCAGAACAAGGAAACATGTTTTGTCTCTTGTTTCACACTTGTGTTAGGTGATACAAATCATTTCCACATATAGCTCTCTATCTATACTCATGATCACTTGTTTCAAAATTCTAGAACATTATATGAAAAATATGGATTTTTTTCAAGTTTTTGATCTTTATTACTGAGTTATATAAAAAGAATTAGCAGTCTTTAACAAGATGGCACCAAGAATGATTATCTGAATTCTTTTTTTTTTTAATTTTATTTCAAGACTGAAAGGTTTACATCTGAGGACACAATATTGTTTGCATTTGATATGTACATATCTGAAAATTATTCCTGATCTGCTACATTTTTATTCAAAACATGAACATATAATAGAATCAACATGGAATACCAGGAGCAAGATATTAAGGAAAAATCACTAGACTGAGTCTAGGGACCTATGCTCTACTACAAACTATGTATCCCATGGCAACTTAGAATCTCTATGCATCTCAATTTTCCCATTTACAAAATCAAGGGGGTAGGACTAGACAATCTCCAAGGACCATTCTAAGAGTCTACTATTCTTAATTTCCTTGGCAGAAGCAAAAGCAGCCAAATTAGAAATATCCAATACTATCACTATTTTATATTTTGCAAAGGAACACCATTTTGCTACCTTTAAAGTTTCCTCATTACTTTTCAGCTTAAGCAAAGGTGCAGGCTTTTCTCTTATAGAAATGCTTTGCTAGATTCCTATGGAGATTTTTCTCCTTAAATTAAATAGTTTACATTTTATTTCATACTTTAATGTCCATAAAATGTGTAGCATCTTTTATTCTAATAGGCTCAATCCCTTAAAAATACTGAATTTAAAATAAAATAAATCCAAAAGGTATCAATTTTTACATCTGAAGCTAATAGTCAAGATAACTTTATTTTAAATGTGACTAACTTTAACAACTGGTGTATGTATCAGGTGTGAAAATACAAAAACAAAAGATACATTTACCAAAAATTAAAAGAGAAATTACTGCAATCAGCCATGAATCTCTCAAAAAAAACACTTTAAAATGGGTGAGATTCAAGGCAAGTTCCATATGCAACAGACACATGAGAACAAACTTGCTGACATATGAAAAACATAAAAAATAAGAAAATTATCAGATGCTGGTTTACCTGGTAGTGGAATAGGCATGCCGGGAAGGGGAACACGAAATGGAGGTACCATTACTGGTGGAAAAGCAGGTATTGCCGCTGTTGGCTGAGGTACTGAATGAGGAACTGCAGGAGGCAACGTCTGGGGGTGTGGCTGGGGAACAGTCTGTACAGGTGTAGCCGTAGGAGCTGGGGTTGAAACACTAACTGAAGGTGTGGCAACTGAAACAGCAGAACTTGGTGTCTGATCTTGTGTGGTGGGTGCTAATAAAAAATGAATAAAAAAACCTATTTTAAGCCTTTATTAATCATATTATCAGATATTTTTATATGGTTATAAGTAACCATATAAAATACATTAAATTAATATGCATCATCAGTTATAGTTATCCTCTCTATAAGACCCATATAGCTCACACCATTAAAGAAAAATCTAAATCAAATCTAAACTGTCACTTTAAAATGTTTTTTATAAATTCAATGTTAAAAATCAATTTTAGCTTGTACTTGATGTGGAAAAATATCATTGTCCAATTTAAAACTATTTAATTAGAAGTAAATGTCTTTAAGTGAAGTCTATAAATGAAGTTGGTTGCTCCAAATACAGTGAAGTTCAGGCTGGAGACAGGAAAAATACCACTAAGTAACTTAAAGTCACCCAATGATCCAAATATTTGTCTCTCTGGGCTTTTTTTTTTTTTTTAATGTATTCAGTTGCTAATAAAGCAAAACAATCTTAAGGACAGTGAGCAATTTGATGACAAACTCACCTTAACTACATGAATGGCAATGGGGCTAAACAACTATCTTTCAGGAACTAAGAATCAAATAATCTATCACAGACCAGGTCTTAGGCCATAGTACCATATTATTATTTCAAAAACTGCACAAAAAAATGAAATTAACTGATATTACTTTACTAGTTCTCAATTATTATAATTTAGCATTAAAAAGGGAGAATCAATACACATAAATATCTTCAAAATATTTTATCTGAGAAATAGCAAAAATGTGGCTTGTTACTTTTTTTTTAACAAATGCAAAATTTTCAGTTATTAAAAACAGCAATGCATATATACTAATTATTTGGAAGTAACATCTATGAAAATTCATATTTCTGACCACCTCCCTATAGAGGCTACTTTTAACATTTGATAAGAGCTATAAAAGTATAATAAATTATTATTTTCAATTATTTTCCTACAGAAAGTCAATTAGTATTAGCCACATTTTTTTATGAATTTGTTCAAGTTAAGAAAAATGAATCCATGAACAAAGAGGACAAGACTAGAAGATCTGTAATATTCATTTCTCTTTATACAGGGCTCACTGAATTATATACTTAAAAAAATTTTATACCTATGTTTGTATATTGTACATCATAAACAAAGGTAATATAGTGAGAACAAAATTTTTTTAAAAGTTGCCAAAGGTTAATGTTATAAAGATGCACCAGTAGAATTAGTGAAAATATCGACCCAACCCATTTACTTAAGGTTTGCCTATTCAAGACTTCCTGCATCAGAAATGAGAGCAGTAATCCTTAAAAGGAATAGTCAAAGGAAGGCCATGGAAGAACTAAGAAAAAGTTCCTTACAACAACAAATCCATACCTCTATAATTCATTTCCTAAAATGATTCACTACAGCACCAATCTCCAGAAATAATATTTACCTGGTTGAAAGCCTTCAGGTAAGAAAGTATGCATTATCTTAATATTTATTAACACAACATGGACAATTGTTAAGAAGATACACCAAATAAAAAGCAGGTAGGAACAGCCTTAAAAGGAAAATGAATGCAACAGAACTGAAATGAAAAATGAATATTTAAAAAAAATTGCACTCAAGACATAAAATAAACAATTTTTATTTCTTGAGTCAAAAATTATGCCTCCCACTGAATAGAACAGAAAGAATCATCTCAGTAAAAGTGCAATAAATATTACTGAGAAAAGCAAAGTGGTTGCAAAATGAAAGATATTTTTAGGAAAATATTAATATATGACATACTCCAATGACAGGCAGTATGCTATAAAAAACAATCACTTTCAGAACAAGAAAGATCTGCATTCAGCTTTGATCACTCTAAAACAATACTTATGTTGACTATGGGTAAATCACTTCAATTCTCAGTGTTCCAAAATTGCAGCACACAAGGGATAGGGGAGAGGACCAGATGAAATGCAAAGGGAAATTTTTTTTAAATAAATAAAAGTAAAAATACAATAAAACATAATGCTGATTTCTGATTTTTGAAGTCAGTATGCTTTCTACACTCCCCCCTTCTGTTATTATTTGAGTTTGACAGCATTGCTCTAGACTAATTCTCTATAGAGAATTATAGTATAAATAGTATAAATTATAGACATGTCTAATGATATGCATACACCACCAATGAAATCAGAAATTTAGTCCCTATCCTTATTGACACATAATTTAAGAATAACTAGGGCAGCTAAGTAGCACAATGGATAAACTGCCAAGCCTGGAGTCAGGAAGACTCAGCTTCCTGAGTTCAAATATGGCCTCAGACACTTAGTATCTATAATGACCTTGGGCAAGTTATTAAACCCTGTTTGCCTAAATTCTTCCATCTGTAAAATGAGCTAGGGAACAAAATGGCAAATTCTATCTGTGCCAAGAAATCCCAAATAGGGTCACAAAGAGTTGGATACAACTGAAACAAATAAACAAAGTAACTAGATTTACTAAGAGGCATACCTGTTAAACTGGGGACAGCTAAGAGTATCACAATCATTCTTACCTAATGCAGTAACACCACCTTCTATTTGTATAGTGCTTTACAATTTTTAAAGTTCATTCACATATCACTGTTTGTGACCCTAACCTTATATAGTGGGCAGAAAAGTTAATTACAAAAACTACCCATGATTTCAGAAAGGCCTACAGGGACTTACATGAACTAATGCTAAATGAAGTGATTTAGGTCAATTCCATAACTTGTGATGGAGACAGCCATCTCCATCCAGAAAGAAGACTGTGGAAACTGAATGTGGATCACAACACAGAATTTGTACTTTTTTTGTTGTTTGCTTGCTTTTTTTTCTTTCTCATTTTTACCTTTTTTAAAATTTGTCTTGTGCAGCATGATAAATGTGGAAATATGTATAGAAGAGGTGCACATGTTTTAACATATGTTGGATTGCTTGTTGTCTAGGAGAGAAGGTAAAAGGGAGGGAGAAAAACTTGGAATACAGGGTTTTACAGGAGTGAATGCTGAAAACTATGCATTATTTTGAAACTTAAAAGCTATTATTAAAAATTTTTTTTAAAAAGCTATTCAAGATGAGGGTTTTTTTGCCCTTTTTATTCCCATCCTCCCATTCCTATCACTGCTTTCAGATGAAAAGTTTTATCAGAAAATTTTACACAGCCAAATGGGTTCTGAAAGCACTCAATTTGGGAGTCATAAAAAGGGAAACTCTCAACTTATCAGAAATAGTAGCACTAGTAAAGGATCAGGTACTATTTAGCAACTCTACTGCCCAAAGATAGTTAGTTCTGTGTCAGAATTCCAGGGCAGAAAGGAGCACTAACACTTGTGGCTGCAGCCACCTTTGTTAAAGATTTGAGTACAGACCTGGAGAGTAGTGATCACACTTCTCCTGGATTACACCACTTTGGATATATCAAAAACTTGGAGAACTAGTCTAGAAAAAGGCATCATTAAAAAACTGAAGCTTAAGACTTCTCATTCTCAGGTAAGCAAAGCTCAACTTTAACAAAATTCAAAGTCAAAAACAAGCTGTAAAAATAAGTTAATAACAAAAACCTAACCACAAAGAAGACATAAATTCAAAAGAACATAAAAACAACCATATGCAAAGTATCAATGAAAAAGAAATAAGACACAAGAATTACTGGAAGAGCTAAAAAAACTATTTTAAAAACAGAATGAGTGTTAAAGGAAAAATTCAGGAAAGAAATGAGAGTAATCTCTCAGACCTGTGGAAGAGGAAGGAATTTATGACCAAAGAAGAACTAGAGATCATTACTGATCCACAAAATAGAAAATTTTGATTATATCAAATTGAAAAGTTTTTGTACAACTAAAACTAATGCAGACAAGATTAGAAGGGAAGCAATAACCTGGGAAAACATTTTTACAGTCAAAGGTTCTGATAAAGGACTCATTTCCAAAATATATAGAGAACTGACTCTTAATTTATAAGAAATCAAGCCACTCTCCAATTGATAAATGGTCAAAGGATATGAACAGACAATTCTCAGACGAAGAAATTGACACTATTTCTATCCATATGAAAAGATGCTCCAAGTCATTATTAATCAGAGAAATGCAAACTAAGACAGCTCTGTAATATACCATTACACATTTGTCAGACTGGCTAGCATGACAGGGAAAGATAATAAGGAATGCTGGAGGGGATGTGGGAAAACAGGGACACTAATACATTGTTGGTGGAATTTTGAATACATCCAGCCATTCTGGAAAGCAATATGGAACTATGCTCAAAAAGTTATCAAACTGTGCATACCCTTTGATCCAGCAGTGTTTCTACTGGGATTATATCCCAAAGAGATTTTAAAGAAGGGAAAGGGACCTGTATATGCCAAAATGTTTGTGGCAGCCCTGTTTGTAGTGGCTAGAAGCTTGAAAATGAATGGATGCTCATCAATTAGAGAATGGCTGAATAAATTGTGGTATATGAATGTTATGGAATATTACTGTTCAGTAAGAAATGACCAACAGGATGATTTCAGAAAGGCCTGGAGAGACTTAGATGAACTGATGCTGAGTGAAATGAGCAGGACCAAGAGATCATTATATACTTCAACAACAATACTATATGATGATCAATACTGATGGACGTGACCCTCTTCAACAATGAAGATGAACCAATCAGTTCCGAAAGAGCAATAATGAATTGAACCAGCTACATCCAGCAAAACAACTGAGAGAGCACTATGAACCATTACATAGAATTCCCAATCCCTATATTTTTGTCTGCCTGCATTTTTGATTTCCTTCACAAGCTAACGGTACACAATTTCAAACTCCGATTCTTTTTGTATAGCAAAATAACTCTTTGGACATGTATACTTATATTAATATTTAGTTTATACTTTAATATATTTAACATGTATTGGTCAACCTGCCATCTGGGGGAGGGGGTGGAGGGAATGAGGGGAAAAATTGGAACAAAAGGTTTGGCGATTGTCAATGCTGTAAAATTACCCATGCATATAACTTGTAAATAAAAAGCTATATTAAAAAAAAGAAAGAAAGAAATGAGAGTAATGCAAGGAAATCATGAAAAAAGAATTCACTGCTTGATGAAAGGCACAAAAATGTTGAAGAAAATAACACCTTAAAAAACAAAATTCATGGGACAGCTAGGTGGCACAGTAGATAGAGCACCAGCCCTGAAGTCAGGAGGACCTGAGTTCAAATCTGTCCTAAGACACTTAAAAGTCCTAGCTGTGTGATCCTGGGCAAGTCACTTAACCCCAATTGCCAGAGGGGGAAAAAAATTCACCTAATAGTTTTTACTATAAGAGGTAGAAAAATCCAGTGGTAAAAAAGGAATAAAAGCTCACTTAGGAAAGCAATTCCTTAAAATCAGAATTGATGGAGGCAGCTAAATAATATAGTAGATATTCGGAACTATGCTCAAAAATTTATCCAACTGTGCCCTTTGATCCAGCAGTGTTACTACTGGGCTTATGCCCCAAAGAGATACTAAAGAAGGGAAAGGGACCTGTATGTGCCAAAATGTTTGTGGCAGCCCTGTTTGTAGTGGCTAGAAGCTGGAAAATGAATGGATGCCCATCAAATGGAGAATGGTTGAGTAAACTGTGGTATATGAATGGTATGGAATATTATTGTTCTGTAAGGAATGACCAGCAGGATGAATACAGAGAGGACTGGCGAGACTTACATGAACTGATGCTAAGTGAAATGAGCAGAACCAGGAGATCATTATATACCTCAACAACGATACTGTTTGAGGATGTATTCTGATGGAAGCGGATCTCTTCAATAAAGAGAGCTAATTCAGTTTCAATTGATCAAGGATGGACAGAAGCAGCTACACCCAAAGAAAGAACACTGGGAAATGAATATAAACTGCTTGCATTTTTGTTTTTCTTCCCGGGTTATTTATACCTTCTGAATCCAATTCTCTCTGTGCAACAAGAGAAATGTTCGGTTCTGCACACATATATTGTATCTAGGATATACTGTAACCTATTTAACATGTAAAGGACTGCTTGCCATCTGGGGGAGGGGGTGGAGGGAGGAAGGGGAAAACTCAGAACAGAAGTGAGTGCAAGGGATAATGCTGTAAAAAATTACCCTGGCATGGGTTCTGTCAATAAAAAGTTTTTTAAAAAAACTAAAAACAAACAAACAAAAAAAACAAAAAACAAAACAAAAAAAGGCTTAGCCCAGCTTGTCAACCTATTAAGTTCCTGGATTTTAATTGCCAAAACTGACTTGATATTAAAAGCAATGATCAAAAAAAAAAAAAAAAATAATAATAATAATAATAATATAGTGGATAGAGCACTGGCCCTGATCATGAGGAGAACCCGAGTTCAAATCTCACCTCAGACACTTAACACTTATAAGTTGTATGACTTAACCTTGACTGCTTCAACAAAAATAAACAAATAAATAAATAAATGAAAAATCAGAATTGAATAAGTGAATGTTAATAAAACATCAAGAAAATAATAATAAAAAAGATTTTAAAAGTGAAAAAAGTATAAAATATCTCATTGGAAAAACAACTGACCTAGAAAATGAATTGAGGAAAGATAATTTAACAATTTCAAGTAAAGAAATTACCCAAAAGTCATTATCAAAAAAAAGAGCGTAGATATCAGCTTTCAAGAAATCGATCAGTGTCCTGATGATACATTAGAAATCCAGAGTAAAATAGAAATTGAAAGAATCCACTAATCACCTCCTGAAAGAGATCTCAAAATGAAAACTTCCAAGAATATGCCAAATTCCAAAGTTCTCAGTTCAAGGAGAAAATACTGCCAAAAGCCAAAACAAATCATTTAAATATCACGGAACTACAGTTAGATGTCACACAAAATGTAGCAGCTTCCACTTAACAGGAACAGAAAGCTTGGAATAAGATATTCCACAGGACCACAAAGTAGGTTACCAAGAGTAACCTACCCAGAAAAACTGAGTATAATCTTTCAGGGGGAAAGGAAGGAAGGGAGGAAAATAACATTTAATGAAATACAGGACTTTCAAGCATTCCTGATGAAAAGATAAGAGCTAAACATACATCTAATGTTTAAACAAAAGACACGAGAAGCATAGAAAGGTAAATGGGAAAGAGAACTAACTCAAAGGGATTCAATAAGCATAAACTTTTTATATTCCTACATGGGAAGATAACATATAACTCCTTAGAACTTTAATATTATTAGGGCAATTGAATCTATTGTGTTAAGATGAACTCAAAAAAAAGAAGGAGAAAAGGGAATATGCTGGGAGTAGAGGGAAGTGAGAACACAGAAAATGATCTCATAAGAAAGAGGATCACAAAGAACTTAAATTTACAGTGGAAGAGAAAACAAAGAGGTAGGTAGAGCAACATTTGAACTTTATGCTCAATGGAAATGGCTCAAAAAGGTAAGTAGATACATACTCAGGTGGGCACAGAAATCGATCTTAACCAACAGGGAAGTAGGAAGGGAAGAGGATAAGCAAAAGGGAGAAAGGTTGGGGATTAACAACAGTCAGAAGCAAAAGAAATTTTTGAGAAGGAACATGGTAAAAAGAAAGACAAATAAAATATGATAGAGGAAAATGCAGTTATAATTACTGAATATGAATGAGATGAACTCAGCCCCCAAACCAGAAACCAACAGCAAAATGAATTAGAAATGAGAATCCAACAATATATTGTTTATAAGAAACATACCTGAAATAGATAGATACAAATAGAGTTAAAATAAAGAACTACAGCAGAATCTTAAATGTTTCAGCTGAAGCAAAAAATGCAGGAGTAGGAATGATGATCTCAAATAAAAAAATAAAAGTTTGCCTTTAAAAGAGATCATAGGTATCTCTTTTTGCTAAAAGGTATCATAGGAAACAAAGGAATATCAAAAATGTTTATAGCTAGTTTTTCTGATAAAGATATATATTCTCAAATATATAGGAATTGAATAAAACATTTCTCAAAATAGGAGCCATCCCCCGAATGACAAATGGTCAAAGGATATGAAGAGGCAAGTTTTAAAAAAGAAATCAAAGTTATCAAATCATATGAAAAATGCTATAAATTACTAATAACTAGAAAAATGCAAATTAAAACAACTCTTGAGATACTCCTCCTTACACCTATTATATTAACTAACATAACAGAAAAGGTAAATGACAAATACTGGAATGGATGTAGAACAGGTACACTAATGCACTGTTGGCTGTAAATTAGTTGGACCATTCTGGAGAACAACTCAGAAATATGCCTTAAAGGCACTTCATACTCAGACCCAGCTAATACCACAACTAGATCTAGATCCCAAAGAGATCAAAGGAAAAGATCTATATGTACAAATACACTTATATCACTCTACTTTTGTGGTGATAATGAAATGGAAAGTGCAGGGACACCCATTAAGGGAGAAATGACTAGAAAGTGAAGGCATACCCATCAACTGTGGAATGGTTGAACAAGTTGTGGCATATTATTAAGAGGGAGTAATATTGTGCTATAAGATCTTTATGATCCAATACAGATTGAAGTGAGCTAAACTAAGAGTTCATTATATACAATAAAAGCAACATTATAATGACAAACTGTGAAAGACTGATCAATACAAAGATCCAAGACAGTACTGAAGGACTGATAATGAAAACTGCTCTCCAACTCCAGGGAAAGAACTGCTGAACTCTTGAATACCATTTGGAATGCATTTTTTCC
Source organism: Antechinus flavipes (assembly GCF_016432865.1). Classification (NCBI taxonomy): domain Eukaryota; kingdom Metazoa; phylum Chordata; class Mammalia; order Dasyuromorphia; family Dasyuridae; genus Antechinus; species Antechinus flavipes. Next base: position 396,679,028 of record NC_067399.1, on the reverse strand, counting down.
ATTTTAGTTTTCTTACTTTTTTTTTGGCAATATAACTAAGATGTAAATGTTTTTGATGACTATTTCATATCATATTGCTTGCTTTCTCAATAGATGCAGGAGAAACTAGAGACAAGAAGAGAATTCGGAACTCAAATTTTTTTAAAAGCCTGTCAAAAATAATAAATGAGATCCAAAGTGCCAGGTATTTCAACTTAAAAGCAACTTAAGCCTTGAAAGTAGAGAAGCAAGGAAGAAATTACCCATGATTAGAGGAAAGCATTTATGACCAAACAACAGAGAAAATCAAATGAGGCAAAATTGACCATTTTAATTACACAGAATGAAAACGTTCTTGCACAAACAAAACTAATTTAGTTTAAATTGGATGAGAAGCGGGTAAATGAGAGGGGAAAAAAAATCTTTGCAGCAAGTTTCTCTGATTAAGGTATCATTTCTAGAATTACTGAGAAATAATTCAAAGTTGTAATAATCAGATCCATTCCCCAATTGACAAATAGTAAAATGATATATAAACAGGTACTGTTCAGAGTAATAAAATTCAAGCTATCTATAGGAACATGTGGAAAAAAGGCACTTAATCAGGTACGTCAAACAGGCACTGACTGTTTGGAAATTAAAATGTAATTTGGAAGTATTGAACAAAATAGCTAAAAATACAACAGAACAAAGAGAATAAAGAGAAAGTCGATATGTGGTTTTCTAAGTCAACAGACCATCATCAGGAATCCTTATGTAATGTTTAATGGCTCCACTATTCTTTGAGTTTGACACTACTGCTTTAAATTACTATAAAAAAATGCACATTAAAAATGTTTATACACAAAGGCTGACAAAGTTGTCCAAAAATAAGACAAAGAAAATGCTGAGAGAGATATGGAAAAACGTACATTAATGCACTCAGAAGAACTATGAAATGGTCCAGCCATTCTAAAAAGCAATGGAACTATGCTTAAAAAACTAATAAACTATTTGATCCACTGATACCACTTTACTGCATCTATACCTTAAAGAAACTTAATGAAGAGAAAAAGGACCAACATTAAAAAACAAACAAACAAACAAAATAAAAACCACAGCATCTTTTTGTAAGTGGCAAAAAGTTGAAAAATTGAAGAATGGTTGAACAAGTTATGATTTAGCAATGTGACAGAACACTTTTGTGTTGTAATGAAGTGAATGATTGTAGAAGAAACTGAGGTCTACATGAACTAAATAAAGCAGAATGCAAAAAAAAACAGGAAAACAACTTTATATTATAATAATATTGAAAAAGATCAACAGCTTTGAAAGTCTGAGGAACTCCAATTAACAAAGTGAGCTATGATCAATCATGATTCCAAAGAACTCATGATGAAACATGCCAATTAACTCATCTTGAGACCGAGAATAGACCAAGTATGATTAAGACATATATTGGAGGGTATGGCTAATGTTGGAATTTGTTTTCCTTGAATATACATAGTTTTTATTTTTCTCAAAAGGCAAAAGTATTAGGGAGAAAAAAAGGGGGAAGGAGAAAAGGTGAGTTTTTGTTAATTGAAAAAAGGAATTTTAAAAATTTAAAAAGAATAAAATAAAAATAGAAAACTAACCCCTAAAATAATTTAGAACATTTTCCCCCATATATTTAATTCTTAAAAAAAAAAAAAAAAAAAAAAAAGAACAAGAAAAAGAAAAACTGATTGGCAAAGCTGGTTATTTTGAAAGCATCCTTGGCAAAAAATGCTAAAACAACTTCCTTGTGACAGTTTATATAAAAATCCTACTCTGTTGTTTCATTGTAGCATGCCATTTACCCCAGACTTTCAAAAGCTCTATGACAAACCAGAAAGATTATAACAAAGCTTAATGTTTTTGGACCAGTCACTTAAGCATCAATTTAACTGTTTGGTACTCTATTTTTTCCTCTTGCCAAAGTGTGGGTGTACATATAACTATTCACATACATTTACATATATTAATTTTCACTTTCAAATTCTGTCAACTATTGACATTGTAATTAGTTTTTCTGTACAACAGAAAATTAAATGAAAAAAGAAATGAACATCATTTCTATGTGTGTATACATGTACAACAAACACTGACATGAAAAAAGGAAGAAATGAACTACATCAGAATTTAGTGTCCTGATAAAGTCAAAAGACAAAAGGAAGATTCAGATAAATAAATGGAAGGACAACCTATACGTCCTCTTTCTTAAAATTTAAGCAGCATCTATCTAAAACCAAGAACAAGCTTTGTCTTTAATATATATAAACTTGAAACCTTCCCAATAAGATTAGGGTTGAAACAAGGATGTCCATTATCATCACAATCATTCAATATTATTTTAGAAATGTTAATTACAGCGACAAGAAAAAGAAATTGGAGGAATAAAAGTAGTCAATGAAGAGACCAGTAAAGGAATTGGTAGAATTCATTTCATCATATGTCCAAAGGCAAAGAGACACATTTAATTCTCACCACTTACAGCAGTTATGTTCTATAAAGACTCTGGGGACACTAAATTTATGAATACTGGACCATTACCTCTCAAGGAAGTACAACATTAGATTCCTGTCTCTAGTCACATTTACTTTAGTACTTTCTAGAGTAGCCTCAAGTAAAAATCGGTGAATTTCCTGTTTCTTTTTCTGAATATGCTATATTGTTGAATCATTAACATTAAGCTCAAGATTAATAAGCATACATGTATTTCTCCATGAGGCATGTCAGAGTTCCTGTGCTTAGGCAAACTAAACAAAAATTCAGCACTATGTTTCTCAGCCTTTTTAAACAACAAAATCAACAAAAAGGTAGAAAAATGTAAAAGACATGGCACTAAACAACTATGAAAAGGATACTTGTTTATACGATTAAGAGCAAGAAGGCAGAGCATTGACTTGTTGGACTCAGCTGGGAATATGTAATTAAATGACTCAAATTTTTTAACTACTTGGTATATGCCCCTAAATGACCACAAAAAATGTGGACAGTATTGATTTTTGGATTACAAATTTTAGAAAGTGGCAAATTTTCAAATACAAAACCCACACATATTTAGGATTGACTGTTCAATCATTTCACAAGTTACTAGACCACCCAGTCTTGAATGAAATCAAGTGATTATGATTTAATTTAATAATACTAACTTAAGCAAAAATATTATCATGAAGATCACTGGAGGTGATGAATCTCTATCTGTTAGAATTCATGAAGCAGTAGAGAAATTCTAGCAAGATCCTGATAAGTGAACATATACTCTTGATTCTCACTGGCTTCAACATAAAAGCAGGTATGGAGGACAATGGCAAATAGTTTGTTGGTATATAGCTTGAGATTAGTAATGGAAGAGTCTAAAGACTTGAAGACAATGAAGATTTATACGTGCACATCAAGAATATCATCCAATCCCAAATAACGAAGCATACTATGTACCTCCAAAGAACCGATATTATTTGAATAGAAACTGAAGTATGCTATTTCATTTTCTATCTTTTTTCTTTTATTCAAGTCTTTTTGTACAAAATAACAAATATAGAAATGCTTTACATAATTGCACATGTATAACCTATATCTGATTGCTTACTATCTCTGGGAGGGGTGAGGGAAAAGAAGGGAGAGAGCTGGAGCTAAGAATAGAATTTGGAACTCAAAACTTGAAATAAAAATGTTTAAAAATTTAAAAAAGAAAAGAAAATAGGAATGTAGTAGGAAGGAAGGAAGATTAGTTGATGCAATTAAGTGTGTCAAAAAATCAATTTCTACCCCCAAAAACACTTTCTTTGTTATGGTCTTCTAAGACTTTCCAAAACTCTATGAAACTTATTCCTTCAGTCAAACTAAGTATATCAATAAAATAATGTTTAAAATTCAAATTGTATATAAATTTATCTGGTCTGAAATGTAATTCAAATAACAAATGTAGTCAGTTACTATTCAAAAAACACAAGGTTCTACAAAATAAGGCAAATTTTTACTCATTTATCATGGCTGAATTGAACTAGTTGTAAAATAAGGCAAATGGTATTGTTTATCATTCCACAGCAAAAAAAATAATAATAATATAAAATATGTGAAAAATTAGCACAATATTTACTCTTACCAAGTATATTTTGGGAGTCAGACACACCCTGTAGAGATAACAGCTCAGCTCCTGAAGATAAAAGCAAAAAATAATGGCCTCTGTACAGTAATCATCTAGAATTGAGCTGCATTTGGCATGACCATTTCTAGGACTTCTTAGAAGTCAATTTCCTGCTCACTAACCCTCTTTTCATTTTCATAATTTCCTTTTTTACTCCAGATGCCCCACTAAGGAATGTTTCCTTTTGGACCTCAATACATAAGGCTTTTTTGGTTTGCTAAACTGTTGTTTCTCACTTTTTTATTCTTTACTATATGAAATGAAAGGGGGCAGGAATGAGGGTATATATGTGGAAATTATTATAGAAGGTATCCAAAAATCTTATTGTAGCTAAAGCTTTATTTAATAGCTTAAAAGTGCATTAAGACTTTGGGGGCATGGGAAATACAGGGACATAAATAAGTAGAAGGAAATAAGTACAGGCTATATAAAAACAAAAATATCAATAAAAATTTTAAGTATCTGTTATAATTTTCTCTGGAAAAATTCTCATTTTACCAGTGTGGTCTTCATGTAACTATTCAAAATAACTTCAGTTTATCAGTTTTCATGCTACCTGTAGCTCAAACATTAAGATAAAATTAATATCTTAGGCATTCCTCATCATCTGTAACAGGACTTCTGAATCCAATGATAATAAATGGTAGTGAATAATATTTTCTTTTTTGTACTTCAACTGATCCATCAATATTTATTAAGTACCTATTGTACTTTAAAGCTTCCACATACCACAACTAAACCTCCCCAAAACCAGTTATTTACTCATTACAAAAAGTTTAATTTCTCCTTAAAAAAAAGACAATAAAAAATATTTTATTTATTTAGCAGAATAATGAACTTACAACTCAATTAAAAGGCTCTTTGCAAAATTATGTAATAATATGGAGACAGAGTACAGGGAAATTCTATATTACTGCAAAACCAGTTATTTTACCCTTCAGGATCAGAATATGAATTTAAACAATTTAAAATGATTTAGAGTACTTCAAAAATATTCAATAATTTTGATCACTGTACCTACCACAGTTTGGAAAACTATCTTTTGGTGATGAGTTATCAAATCTGGCTAGCCTAGTGCTTGAATTACAAACACGAACAGCCAAGATGACAGAAAAAAGGCAGGTATTCATCTAAGTTTTCCCAAATTCTCAGCCAAACAACTTTAAAACAATGCCGCAAACAAATTTTGGCGCAGCAGAACCCACGAAAGGAATAAGTTAAACACTTTGCTAACCCAAGGAGACTTAGAAGATTGGCAGAAAAAGGTTTGTCTCACTACAAAGTGGAATACAGGCCATCCCACAATTATCCAATAAGACAGCAGCAAGGTGACACCTGGGCAAATCAGGAGCAGGCCTTAGGGGCAACTGAATCAAGTGAAACTACAAACTATAAAAAGATCAGAAAACTGCTAGAAGGAGATTACCAGGATCCCTTTGCTGGCACTTGATAGAGGATTGTTGTATTGACCATGTGTCCAGGTCACAGACCCAGGGAAAAAAGCACTGGCACATCAAAGCAGACAGCTGTAGAGGAGCAAGAACTCTGATGACAGTGCCACAGCAGAGAAGAGTGCTTATGGTAGCTAACAGACAAGGGCACAGAGCAGAAGAGTAGTAGGTCCACTTGCTCCTTAGATCATACCATTTTGGAAGAAGAGAAAAGTTACAGATCTTCAGAATTATTTCTGACAAAAGTTATACAAAAAAACTAAAGCTTGGAACAGTCCCCCCCTCCACTATGGGAGCAGAGCCCAACTTTCATAGAAAGTTAAAAAATCAAGAAATAGGATGGAAAAATGATCAAAGAACTTGACCACAGAAAGTTACTAGGGAAGATCAAGACAAACTCAGAAGAAAACAAACTGCTACATCCAAAGCCTCAAAAATGTAAATTGGTCTCAGGCCCAGAAAGAATTTCTGGAAGAGCTAAAAACAGATATTAAAAATCAAATGAGATAAGTAAGAGAAAAACTAGGAAAAGAAATGCCACTGATGCAAGAAAAGCATGAGAATGAGTCATTAGCTTAGTAAATGAAGCACCAAAAAAAATACTGAAGAAATTAACAAAATAGGCCAAATGATAAAAGCAGCATAAAAATCCACGGAAGAAAAAGAATGCCTTAAAAATTGGAATTTGTAGGCATGGACCCACACAACACCATATACCAAGATAAGATCAAAATGGGTCCATGATTTAGGCATAAAGAACGAGATTATAAATAAATTAGAGAAACAAAGGATAATTTACCTCTAAGACTTGTGGAGGAGAAAGAAATTTGTGACCAAAAATGAACTAGAGACCATTATTGATCACAAAATAGAAAATTTTGATTATATCAAATTAAAAAGCCTTTGTACAAACAAAATTAATGCAAACAAGATTAGAAGGGAAGCAACAAACTGGAAAAACATCTTCACAGTTAAAGGTTCTGATAAAGGTCTCATTTCCAAAATATATAGAGAACTGACCCTAATCTATAAGAAATCAAACCATTCTCCAATTGATAAATGGTCAAAGGATATGAACAGACAATTCTCAGATGAAGAAATTGAAACTATTTATAGACATATGAAAATATGCTCCAAATCATTATTAATCAGAGAAATGCAAATTAAGACAACTCTGAGATACCACTACACACCTGTCAGATTGGCTAGAATGACAGGGAAAGATAATGGGGAATGTTGGAGGGGATGTGAGAAAACAGGGACACTGATACATTGTTGGTGGAACTGTGAACACATCCAGCCATTCTGGAGAGCAATTTGGAACTATGCTCAAAAAGTTATCAAGCTGTGCATATCCTTTGATCCAGCAGTGTTTCTACTGGGCTTATACCCCAAAGAGATACTAAAGAAAGGAAAGGGACCTGTATGTGCAAGAATGTTTGTGGCAGCCCTGTTTGTAGTGGCTAGAAGCTGGAAAATGAAAGGATGTCCATCAATTGGAGAATGGTTGAGTAAATCGTGGTATATGAACGTTATGGAATATTATTGTTCTGTAAGGAAAGACCAGCAGGATGAATACAGAGAGGACTGGCGAGACTTACATGAACTGATGCTGAGTGAAATGAGCAGAACCAGGAGATCATTATATACCTCAACAATGATACTGTTTGAGGATGTATTCTGATGGAAATGGACCTCTTTGATAAAGAGAGCCTTAATTGATGAAAGATGGACAGAAGCAGCTACACCCAGAGAAAGAACACTGGAAATGAATATAAACTGCTTGCATTTATGTTTTTCCTCCCGGGTTATTTATACCTTCTGAATTCAATTCTCCCTGTGCAACAAGAAAACTGTTCAGTTCTGCACACATATATTGTATCTAGGATATACTGCAACCCATTCAACATGTAAAGGACTCTTGCCATCTGGGGAAGGGGTGGAGGGAGGGAGGGGAAAAATCGGAACAGAAATGAATGCAAGGGATAATGCTGTAAAAAATTACCCTGGCATGCGTTCTATCAATAAAAAATTATTTAAAAAAAGAAATCAAGCCATTCTCCAACTGATAAATGGTCAAAGAATATGAACAATTTTCAGATGATGAAATTGAAACTATTACCACTCATATGAAAGTGTTCCAAATTACTATTGATCAGAGAAATGCAAATTAAGACAACTCTGAGATACCACTACACACCTGTCAGATTGGCTAAGATGACAGGAAAAGATAATGCTGAATGTTGGATGGGATGCGGGAAAACTGGGACACTGATGCCTTGTTGGTGGAGTTGTGAACGAATCCAACCATTCTGGAGAACAATCTGGAATTACGCCCAAAAAGTTATCAAACTGTGCACCTTTGATCCAGTAGTGTTACTTCTGGGCTTATATTCCAAAGAAATACTAAAGAAGGGAAAGGGACCTGTATGTGCCAAAATATTTGTGGCAGCCCTGTTTGTAGTGGCTAGAAATTGGAAATTGAATGGATGCCCATTAATTGGAGAATGGTTGGGTAAATTGTGGTATATGAATGGTATGGAATATTATTGTTGTGTAAGAAATGACCAGAAGGATGAATACAGAGAGGCTTGGAGAGACTTACATGAATTGATGCTGAGTGAAATGAGCAACACCAGGAGATCATTATATATTTCAACAACAATACTGTGTGAAGATGTATTCTGATGGAAGTGGATTTCTTTGACAAAGAAACCTAACTCAGTTTCAATTGACCAAGGATGGACAGAAGCAGCTACACCCAAAGAAAGAACACTGGGAAATGAATGTAAACTGTTTGATTTTTGTCTTTCTTCCTGGGTTATTTCTACTTTCTGAATGCAATTTTCCCTGTGCAACAAGAGAACTGTTCGGTTCTGCATACATATATTGTATCAAGGATAAACTGCAACATATTTAACATATACAGGACTGCTTGCCATCTGGGGGAGGGGTGGAGGGAGGGAGGGGAAAAATCAGAACAGAAGTGAGTGCAAGGGATAATGCTGTAAAAAATTACCCTGGCATGGGTTCTGTCAATAAAAAGTTATAAAATAATTTTTTTTTTAAAGTGGAATTTATCAAATGGAAAAGGAGAGATACAAAATTCTTTAAAAATCAGAATTTAGCAAGCAGAAGCTAATGACTTAAAACAAGAAGAAACAATAAAACAAAATAAAAAAAATGAAAAAAAATAGAAGGAAATGTGAACTATTTCATTGGGGAAAAAAACAAGAGACCTGAAAAAAAAAAAAAAAATCAGGGAAAGATCATCTAAGAATAATTGGACTATTTGAAGCCAGAATCAAAAAAGAGCCTAAACATCATTTTTCAAGAAAAAAAAAAAAATGCTCCAAGATCCTAAAACCAGAGAGTAAAACAGAAACTGAAAAAAATTACCAATCACCTACTGAAAGAGATCCCAAAATGAAAACTCTCAGGAATCTAATAGACAAATTCCAGAGTTCCCAGGTCAAGGAGAAAATATTGCAAGCAACCAGAAAGAAATATTTCAAATATTGTGGAGCCACAGGATAACAGAAGATTTAGCAGCTTCTATATTAAAGAAACAAAGACTTGGAATACAATATTCTGGAAGGCAAAGGAGTTAAGATTATAACCAAGAATAATCTATCCAACAAAATGGACTATAATCCTTCAAAGGAAAAGAAAGTCATTCAGGGGCAGCAGCTAGGTAGTGAAGTGGATAGAGCCCCAACCTTGAAATCAGGAGGATCCGAGTTCAAATTTGGCCTCAGACACTTAACAATTCCTAGTTGTGTGATCCTGGGCAAGTCACTTAACCCCAACTGCCTTGGGGAAAAGGGGGGAGAATCATTCAATGAAAGAGCACTTTTGAGTTAAATATGATGGGATGATATCTAAAAATATATAATTAAAAGGTGAGAAAGAAGAATGCCCTGGGACAAAAAAAGAAGTAGAATGGGGTAAATTACCTGACATTAAAAGGGCATGAAAAAGCTTTTACAGTGGAGGGAAAGATGGAGGAGAGAGGGAGGAACACTTGAACCTTACTCTCATTAGAATTGGAACATGCAAATTCAGTTGGGTATAGAAATTTATCTTACCCTACAGGAAAGTAGGAGAGGAATGGGGACACAAGAAGTGGAAGGGAATGGTTAACAGAAGGGAGGGCAGATTGGGAGAAATGGTAGTCATAAGCAACCCAATATTAAGGACAGATACAGTAGGAGAGGGAAGGAAGGGAAAAAGAAAAAGTAAGGGAAGGGGGAATAGAGGGAGGGAAAGATTGAAGGATTAAAATGGGAGGAAACAGGATGGAAGTACATAGTATTACCTGAAAAAAAAAATTTTTACAACAAGTTTCTCTGAAAAGGGGCTCATTCCTCAAACACATAGAGTCAAATTTATAATAGTCATCCCCCAAATGATAAATGGTCAAAGGATATAAAGAGACAAGTTTTAAGAAATCAAAGCCATCAATAGTCATATGAAAAATGCTCAAATTTCTATTGATTAGAAAAATGCAATTTAAAATAACTCTGAGGTACCACCCCACACTTATCAAATGGGCTAACATGACAGAAAAGAAAAATTACAAATGTCAAAGTAGATGTGGACAAACTGGGACATTAATGCACTGTTGGTGGAATTATGAACTGATTCAACCATTCTGGAAAGCTATTTGGAACCATGCCCAAAATACTATAAAGCTTGCAATACCACAACTACATCTATATCCCAAAGAGATTTTAAAAAAAGGATCTCTATGTACAAAAATAATCACAGAAGCTCATTTTTGTAGTGCAAAGAATTGAAAATGGAAGGCATTCCCATGAACTGGGAAATGGCTGAATAAGTTGTGATACATGATTGTGATGGAATATTATTGTGCTGTAAGAAATGACAAGTAGGATGCTCTTAGAAAAAGTAATAGCAATACTACACAATGATCAACTATGAATGACTCAGCTAATCTCAGCGATACCAATCAAACACCACTCTAAAGGACCCATGATGAAAAATGCTATCCACCTCCAAAGAAAGAAATGATGAAGTTTAAATGCATATCAAAGCATACTTTTTAAAAACTTTTTCTTGGTTTTCTTTTTTCAGTTTGTATTTTCTTTTAACTACTTTAAGTACTTAACTACTTGCTTTAAACTACAAAACTTGTATTAACTACAAAGTATAACTTATATCAAACTGCTTGTCTTTTCAAGGGAAAAGGCAAAGGGAGGGAGAGAAATTGAAAATAATTTTTTTAAAACAAATGTTTAAAATTGTTTTTATATATTATTGGAAAGACAAATAAAATATTAAATTTTTTTTAAAAACTGTTTAAATAATTACAAGTATGTAGTATACTCTTAGCCCTATCCTTTAAACCTGCCCAATTAATTATCTCTGTTATCCCCAAGCTATATACCAACCAGTTCTGACTTCTTATTCCAGTCCTTTATCTCCAACTGCTTATATTGCTTTTTGACTTCTCACAATTGGGCATGCTCTAAATGGAAAGCATATCCCCCGCCTAAAAGTACCATTTCTTTATTATTCCTATTTCTATCTATGGTTGTTATGCAGGGTATGCCAGAAAGCTTGGAGCCATTTTTAATATTTCCCTCAGGTCTTTTTGTTTTTTCCTTCATTGTCTATCTTGCCTTTACTTTTTATTCTCACTACTACTACTAACCTAGTTAGTTATTAGGCCTGAAACAACCAGCTTGCTAGTTTCCCCAATACCAACCTTCTGTCCTGTATATCTATACTTTTTCACTGCCAGACCAATTTTCTTCAATACTGGACTCTATCAGTCAGCATCAATAATTTCTTTGACTGTTCCCTATGCCTAAAACACTCTCTTTCCTCCAAACCAACCACTCTGCCTACTGATTTCTCTGGCTTCCTAGCATCCCACTACAAGAAGCTTTACCCAAAAACCTCTTCATTTTATTATCTTCCTTATGTTAATTTTATACCTTATTTATCCATCTTGCTTTGTGTACATTTGTTTGCATGTGATTCTCCTCCATTAAACTGCAAATTCCTTCAGGGACGTCTTTTGTCTTTTTTGGTATCCTCAGTATTTGACACAGTGCTTGGCATTAATAAATGCTGACTGACTGCTTTTTTTTTTATTTATTTATTTTATTATAGCTTTTTATTTACAAAACATATGCATGGGTAATTTTTCAACATTGACTCTTGACTGATTGCTTTTCAAGAAAAACCTAAAAAACCTACTACTGCAAATCTAAACTTCTTTCCCTAACTTTCAAACTGGACCAGAATTAGATCTCTCCTACTAGTCCAACCTATTTCAGTAAAATTGAGCCAAGATTACTGAGCATAAAGTTCTACTCCAAAATCTCAAACAGACATGGAAGCTAACATTGTGATCCGAAGTGCAGATATTTTATTAGGGCACAACAATGGCAAGACATATCAAGTAAAAACAAGGACTCAGAGATAGGCCAGGCCTAACAATTTACTATATACTTGAAATTCAAAAACTAGTCCAGCCAGATTAGATAAAGCTCATCACTAAAAAGTAGGTCATCAGGTAAATACAATTTCACCAACTGGGAGATTCAAAGCAATAGTCAACATTTTTGGATATCTTCAAGTATAACACTCACATAAATATATCTATTGTTCTCAATGAAAACAAAATTTTTATCTAAGTCAACAAAAGCAAAACTAACAAGATGGATTTGCTCCAAATGACAATGAATATGGCTTGGTGCTTTAATGTATGCGGAGCAAAATCAAATTTAAGTGAATGCTATAGAATTTCAAAGCCTACAAGATCTACAACCATCATTGTCAGATGGTAGACTTAGAAAAAAACAAACTGTTGTCAAGATATTAGCTAAATTTGAATGTGATTCGTTAAACAACTTTCCCATTAAAAGTTGTATATTTATTATATGTATCAAAATCATTCATTATGGTAACTAAAATATAATTCCTTTTTCAAAAATAATTACAACTTCTTAAAAAGTGGGAAGAAAAACAATTATAAGATCATTGATCAATGCAATGACTAACAACTCCAGACAAATCATGAAACATGCTATCTACTTCCTGGAAAAAAAAAATGACAGATTTAAGATGCAAAATGAGATACATCCATGAAAACTGCCAATAAGGAATATATTATGCATATTTCTTACAAGAGCTTTGGGTTTTTTTTTTCTTTTTTTCTCTCCAATGGGGGCTAAGAGGAAAAGAAAATAAATGCCTATTTATTGAAAAAACAAATTTTAATTTTAAAAAAATAACATGTAATCTAACATATATATAGGACTGCTTGCCATCTAGGAGAGGGGGTGAAGGGAGGGAGGGGAAAAATCGGAACAGAAGCGAGTGCAAGGGATAATGTTGTAAAAAAATTACCCTGGCATGGATTCTGTCAATATAAAGTTATTATAAAATAAAATATTAAAAAAATAAATAAATAACATGTAGTTTAACATTTCAACAATTAAATTTCTTAAATTTTCAATGTCTTTTATTTTTAATAAGTCTTTAAAAACATCCTTTTGGAGCAGCAAGATGGCAGAGTCAGGAAGTCATAAGTTCAAATCCTGCCTTAAACACTTAATAGTTACTAGCTCTGTGACCCTAGAAAGTATTTAACTCCAATTGCCTCTCAAAAACAAAAATAAATTCCCCCCAAAAAAAAATACTATTTATTTTCCACACAAACCAAATCTTTAAAACTTTAAAAAGGTTTCTAATCCAGGGAAGTCTTGAAAGAACACAAAACTCTGCTGAGAAAGCAGTCAACTTCCTTATGGTTTGAAGAATAGGGAAATTAAGCCACTGTGTGACTATATTATTTGTTTTAATTGAATTTTTTTTTGGATGGAAGTAATTACCCTTATTTCAAAATAAGCCACATTAAACAATCAAAAAGAAAATTACATTTCTGTTTGCACTCAAGAGTTAATCAGTGCTCTGGAAGCAGACAGCACTTTTTTTTTCTATCATGAGTCCTTTGGAATTGTTTTGGATCCTTTACTTGATCAGAGTAGTTAAATCTTTCATGATTGACCATCATTACAACATTGTCATTACAATACATAATAATCTGGTTTCTCATTTGACTTTGATTTAGTTCGCTTAGGTCTTAATCGTGTTTTGCTTAAACCATTTCCTTCACCATTTCCCACAATACAATAGTACCCTATCACTACCATATGCCATAATTTGTACAGTCACTTCCTAATTGATGAGAATCCCCTTGATTTCCAATTCTTTGATAACATAAAAAAAGCCACCACAAATGTTTGTACACATAAATGTTTTCCCCTTTTCTTTGACTTCTTTGGGATACAGACATATAGTTTTTGGGTCTGGTTCCAAATTGTTTGCCAGAATGGTTGGAGTAGTTTACAACTCCACCAACAGTTTATTAGTGTACCTATTTTTGCCTTACTCCCTTTAGCACTTGTTATTTGTTAGATTTGGGGTTTTTTTCAATTTTTTGTTTTAGAACATTTTTTTTATGACTATTGATGCGCTTTGATTTCTCCCTCTGAAAACTGACCATTCATCAGTTGGGGAATGGTTCTTTTTACAAATTTCACTTAGTTCTATATTCAGTAAGAAATTAAGACTTTTATCAGAGAAACTTTAAAAAAAATTTTTTTTTGTATTATTAACTATGGTATCTTTTAGCAAAATGTAGTTTCCCTTTATCTCTTTAAATTTGGCTTATTTTTTAATTTATTTTGTCCAAGATCATGATTGCTATTTCTGCTTTTTGTACTTCAGCCGAAGTATAAGATTCTACTCCAATCCTTAAACAAAAAAAAAAAAAAAAAAAAAAAAAAAATGGGGCAGCTAGGTGGTGCAGTGGAGCACCAGCCCTGAATTCAGAAGGACCTGAGTTCAAATCAGAACTCAGACACCTAGCTGTTTGACTCTGGGCAAGTTACTTAACCCCAATTGCCTCAGAGGAAAAAAAAAAAAAAAACTTGCCATTTTTCATGGTGAAAATAATATAAGATCCCCTCCCCGTCACTTAAATCAATTCAAATTGTTCATACTCTGATCCAGAAAGATAACATAACTGCATTTATAAAAAGGTTACAACTGGGTTTTGCAACTAGAAAAAGCAGCCTTGCATCTAATTAGAATATTGAAGTTAGCAGTAAATTTGACATACTGGTCTAGGCAATTTTCTAACATCTTAAGTTACAAATAAAATGCTGATCTTTTGTTTTAGAGGGTAGCTTGTTAATGTGGAGAGGGAAAAAAACAGTAAAGAAAGTGAGGGGCAAACACAAATGCTTATGGACATAAATCAGTAAAGGGAACTATTCATTCCTATACCAATGAATCTTCAGTCCAGTATACTATCTTTCTTTCCCTCATAATATTTATTTACATAAAATGGAGTTTTCTATTGTTCTTAAGAGACAAAATATAGATCCTGATTTGTGAATGAAAAATTACAAATATGAATTATTTTGAGAAACTATCCCCCCCAAATTCCATTAATCACATTAGCATTATTTTATAATTTATAAAAATAAAAACGGTCAAGGAGTTTATCAATAATTAACCATATAAATTTCTTATGGTTCAGATGTCATAAAAATTATTATAAATTCTTTGAGTAAAACACAGACTAATAAAATTATTTGAATAAACTGACTTATGAAAAATCAGAGTAGAATAAGAAACATGACAAATTTTTGTTTAGAAAAAAATGGGTATTGAATCACAACATTAAAGTTTGGAAACTAAGATAATTTTTTCAGCCACAGTAACTCATGAAGACTATAAAGTATACAAGGATTATAATCTATCTCAACAGAAAATGCCCACATCAATAAAATTATAGTTTCTATGTAAAAGGAAAGCTTTATGCTTAAACTAGCAGTCGCTCACCTCAAAAACAATCTTTAGTAAATTCAGGACAGTCATTCACGATGTTTATCTCTGCTCATCAGCTTATGCTATTTCCCTTGCCTCAATTGCCTTTTTATCTTTTTTACACCTATCTAAACGCTACTCTACCTATTTTCAATTCCTCCATAATTTCTATGTTTTTATCCCTTTTCTAAATTCATTATGGTCTGTACCATATAACTCAGTACTTAATTATGTATATGCTGTCTCATGTCTAGAGCAACTATTTTCCAATTGTACCATGCATGCTAATTTTCTCTCCACTCAAAATGATTAGATGCTTCTGGTGGGCACAAACTACATATTAATTAAATTTCCTTGAGAGGAAAAAAAAAATCATAAATTTTACTTACTTGATACCGTCTGTGAAACTGAAGTTGCTGTTGTTGTTGTAGAAGTGGTAGAAGACTGTGTAGATGATGGCGTTGAAGTAGAAACTACTGATGCTGGGCTACTAGTTGTAGGAGTGGATGCATTTACAGCTTGAGCTTGTACTTGAGCTTGTACTTGAGCTTGAGCCTGTGCCTGAGCTTGGGCTTGAGCCTGGGCTTGAGCCTGGGCCTGGGCCTGTGCCTGAGCCTGTGCCTGAGCCTGAGCCTGGGCCTGAGCCTGGGCCTGAGCCTGGGCCTGAGCCTGAGCCTGTGCCTGTGCCTGTGCCTGAGCCTGGGCCTGGGCCTGGGCCTGGGCCTGGGCCTGGGCCTGTGCTTGTGCCTGTGCCTGAGCTTGGGCCTGTGCCTGAGCCTGAGCTTGGGCTTGGGCTTGAGCCTGTGCCTGTGCCTGTGCCTGAGCCTGAGCCTGAGCTTGGGCTTGGGCTTGGGCTTGGGCCTGAGCCTGAGCCTGAGCCTGAGCCTGGGCCTGGGCCTGGGCCTGGGCCTGGGCCTGAGCCTGAGCCTGGGCCTGGGCTTGAGCCTGAGCAGCCAGCATAGGAGTTAGTTCTGATTGCTGAATAACTTTAACTCCATCTGGTTTGGTCCATGCAGACTCACGTGTCCGAGCATTATAATAATAAACCTGTAGAGAAGCAAATAAAGATGCTAATATAACAAATCTGTCTTGAGAAAAATGGACACATATAGATGCTAAACGCTTATGTAAATCAGATGCCCAAAAGTTCCTGTAATGACTGTCCAATCCAATATTTAGCTATTCCTGATAATGTTGCCCTAATTCAATCTCTGATCTACACAAAAGATTCCATTGTGACTGACTGAAAAGACATTTGATAGCTACACTGCACAATGCACTATGCAAGATGATGGAGATAAATTTTTTTAAATAATCATTGTCTCTAAGGAAGACACAGTCTACTTGAAATATATAACACTTAAATAGATACTTGCGAATAGTCTATGTCTTACAATGCATCACCCACATACTTCAAATCTGTTTTACATCTTACCTTTCCATCTGGAGTTTTGTTTTCTACCCATATTTCCTCAGTGGGAGGTAATGTTGGTGTACCAGGGGCAGTAACTGGAGGCATTCCAGGTGGAAACATCATGCCAGGAGGTGGAGGCATAGTTCCCATGGGAGGAGGCATAAAAGGTGGTCTCTGTGAATAATCATAATAGCAATGTTAATATAGTAATTTTTACACCATGTTTACAACATTCTTTTTCTATTTTTGTTCCAATTAAATACAAACACCCAAGCATTTTAGCAATAAGACAACTGTTAGAATAAGCACCACAGATCCTACTTTATAAGTTAAATAATTATAGTAGCACTTTATGGTAGCAAAAAGCTCTAGGTGGGTGCTTATCAATTAGGGAATGGCAGAACAAACTACAATATATGAACATAATAGAATGCCATTGCTCAATAAGAAATGAATACTGAGGAGAATTCAGAGAAACACAAGAAAACTAATAAGAGTACTAAAAAGTGAAGAAAGCAGAACCAAGAAGAAAATATATGTGACTACCCTAATAAAGCAAATGATGATATTAGACTAAATGAAAAACAATGAACACTGTAAAACTAGAATTCTGACAAACTATAATGAATAATCTTAGTCCCAGAGAATGAATGATGAAAAACACTTCTCTCAGAAATAAAACAGAGGTTTGGAAAAAAAAAATTTACACTACCAAATGAGGTCACTGATTTGGTTAGTTTCGCTTATAAGTTTTTCATTGTTACAAAAAATGAATAGTTTAATTGGAGAGATGGTGAAAATAACCATAATGTAAAAACAAAATGTAAAAATGAAACATTAAAAAAAAATGTTTATACAATTTTCAAAAATCTTTGCTGATACCCAACTTACCTCAAATATAAGATTTCAGTACAATGAAACAATTCAGCAGAGTTCATTCTAACAGGATTTGACCAATAAAACGTAAGACAAGAAACAAAACCATATAAAAACCTGCAAATTCAAGCCTCATTTGCAAGAAGGCAATACAGAAAATAAAACACTGTTGGAGGCCCTAGAATTGGTAAGGATGATGCTGATAAATGCATGAGTTTTTAAATAGTTCAAAAGTGGCATGGGGGTTTTATATCAGCTTACAAAAAATATAGTAACATGGAAGAAAGAAAAAAAAAGTGACATTGCTCTTATTCTTTCTAAAAGAAAAGAAAGTTCTTTACAGCAAATTCCTTAACAATTTAGGAAGTGGAAAAAATTATTAGCTAGGAAATTGTTTTTACACGTAAGTCAGTCATCTGAAAAAATCTGTTATGAACCAAAAACCCTCAAATGGAATTTTTAATTTTTATATTCCTCTTTTTTGAGAAAAACAAATTTAACTGACACCAGCAAATGTCAAAAAACTTTAGCTTTCAAGTTAAGTCCTGGAGAAATCATGTTAGTCTAGAATTAAGTTCCGAATTCAGAAAAATGTCAACTGTCTAAATCAAACATTGTAACAGCCTCATTCATCAAAATGAGTTAGATTGTGTTCAATATGTTATATAATATTAAAGCAGAAACATAGACATATTACAAAAAAAAAACATTTTTTAGGGAAAAAAGAAAAAAAAAAAAAAAAAAAAAAAAAGCTTTTTACATAATTTGTAGTTAGCCTTAAAAAAAAAATTTTTTTTTTTGGCCTGAGGCAATTAGAGTTGAGAGACTTGCCCAGGGTCACAGTTAAATGTCTGAGCCCAAATTTGAACTCAGGTCCTCCTGACTACAGGGCTGGTGCTCTATCCACTGCAGCAACTAGCTGCCTCTTAAAATTCAATTTAAACAAGATCAGGTATAAACATGTGGAACCATTTCTTTTTGGGGGAAAAAAATCTTTCCCAATCTATTTTCTTTTAGATTCATCCTATTTTTTTTTAGATTTGAACAGCTAATAATGAATATAAGCATCTGTTACAAATATTTTTCAAGCATTATTAGCTAGAAATAATCTATTTTAATACATGACATAATTACCCATTAAGCCCAAGAAAAGCATCCCATTGAAAAAGCATCTACTTAACATCAAAATATTTCTCTGCATTAAAATCACATTACTCTATTTTGGTTCTTCCATTAGCTTTAAATGAATGGCATAAACAGAACAACAAAATTCACATGTATCTTAAGTGATAGAAAATGAAATTAGTTTCTTCCAAACAAGTATTTTTTAATCTAATCTTAAAGATATGTTAAGATCAGAAGTATCAAATTTTTTGAACATTTTTGATTGTGCTGATAAAACTAGAAGTGATACTCTTTTGGTAAAGAAATATGGCAATATGAAATAGTCACAAAAATATTCAAGCCCTTTGACTCCATAATTAAATTGCTAGAAATATACCCTAAGAGTATCTTTGTAATGAAAAACATTTATCAGTTCAAAAATATAAGAGAGTTGCATTAGTGATAATTATGGAGAAGTTGAAACAACCTAACTGTCCAAAAGTTATGGCACAGAAATGTCATGATTACAATACCATTAAAAATTATCAATATAAGCAAGATAAAAAAATTTAAAAGATTTAAGTAGCGTAAAGATATATCAAGATATACATTTCCAGCCACATTAAAGGAAAATTTACCCACAAATACACAGATGAATGAACAAGAATAAAAACGACACAGAACAGATGACTAATAAGCTATTGTGGATATATTAGAATATAAAAAAGTATAAACAGTTATAAAAATGTTATTTGGTTTTTGTTATCCAAAATTAAAAGTATATATAATCAACTGGGATCATAGACTTAGAGCTGAAAGAGACCTCAAATGTCAGTTCCAACCCCCTTACTTTTCAGATAAAGAAACTGAGGCCAAAAGAATTATGTGTTTGCCAAAGTCATATATATATATGTAATATGTACCAGAAATAAACGTTTGAATTCAAATCCTGATTCCAAAGCCTTTCCATTACACCATTAATTACCGTGCATTTTTAAATATTCAAATACCTATTTCCATAATCTCTCCTACAAAAACATATATACCTAAATTCAGTAATTTCCCTGTCAAATACCACTGTTTTTCTAATTCTATTTCAAATATACTCATTTTCATTTTTCAGTTCAATTAATTTAGTAAAAGAAAAAATACAAATGAGAAGTCTATTATGTTATTTGGCAGTCTGCACACAAGAATATAAAAATAAAAGTTATATATTGAAGGAAGGAAAATCAAAAGACCATATATTTAAAAGTGAAAGTGACTTAGTCATCCAATCTCTTCCCATTTTTTTCTTTTCCTGACTTCCTTCAAAACTCAACTAAAATCTAACCTCAAAAGTCTTTCCTAGTTCCTCTTAATACCTTCTCTCCGTCACCTCCATTCATTTAGTTTGCTCAAGAGTTTAATTTCCTCTATTAAAGTACAACTCCTTGAGGGCTGGTACAGGTTTCAAAGCTTAAGCACAGTGCTTAGCACACAGTTTTCACTTTTAAAAAATCTTTAACAACTTGAATGGTCTGAGTTTCATTTTAAAGATGAGGAAATCTGAGACCTCACCAATCAGAAGTAATCTTTCTCCCCTAAATTTCAAAAAAAAATTTTCTTTGTACTTCTCTTGTACTTTCACTTTACCTAGTGAATTGTATATATGGCTATTTGTGTCCTATTTTAGGCTCCCCACCCCCAATTTAGACTGAGTCTATGTACTTCTCTTGTACTTTCACTCTACCTAGTGAATTGTATATATGGCTATTTGTATCCTATTTTAGACCTCCCTCCCCCAATTTAGACTTAAGTCTATTTCTTATTGGCTTTGTATCAACTATAGTATTTAGTCCTTCACACATAATACATACTAAACATATCAGTCAACCAGCATTTATTTATTAAGGGTCTACTATAGGCAGACACTAGACTAAGTGTTAAGAATACATATTTGTTAAACTCTGAATGAAGATGTGCAATAGGGGGCAGCTAGGTGGCGTAGTGGATCAAGCCCGAAGTCACGAGGATCTGAATTCAAATCTACTCTCAGATACTTAACACTTCCTGGCTGTGTGACCCTGGGCAAGTCACTTAACCCCAATTGCCTCAGCAAAAAAAAAAAATAATCATAATAATAATAATTTAATTTAATTAAGAGTTATGGGCTAATTACACCTAGTTTATCTTTTTTGGATAAATCTGAGATTCCCTCGAACCCATTTTTTTCCTAAAGAGGATTCACTCATAATCATTTTCTGTCATTTTTGCGGAGTGTAGGGGAGAAGGGTTATAAATAAATTTTTTCTCAGAATAGAGACTTTATGGTAATATTAAAATTACAATGTCCCATTTTAACTATATTATTAATGGACATTTAATTTATCTATATACTTGCTATTATTATTTACTGTTTTATTTCTACCTTTAATAATCATTACAAGTTCCACTTTGTGAAGAACCCTTCATTATTTAAACATTCATCTCTTTATGTCCCCTTCATCATCTAAAATGACACAATGTCTGAGAAGTTGCTAGATAAGAGCATTGGTGCTCGAATAAGGAAGGCCTGAGTTCAAATCTGTCTCCGACACTTTGTGTGTCCCTGAGCAAGTCACTTAATCTTGATTGCCTAAGAAAGAAAGAAATTTAAGCAAAATCCATTCTTATGAGTGACTATATCCTATATATTTTTTCCTCAAACATTTAATATAGGACCACATATCCAGGAAACCCTCATTCATTCAAAGAGTAAACATCTGTATATAGACTGCTAGGCACAATACTAATTTTAAATAAAATATCATCGTTAATCTCATATATAGGGGTTTTTGTTAAAGAGAAGAAATACAACACCAACACAGATACTTATAATACAGAATACACAAGGTTTGAAATAATGCTGTTTTAGAAAAAAAGTAGTGGTCAGAAAGCGATCCTAGGCACAATTAATAGTATAAACAAAGGCAAGGCAGCACAGGGTCAGAAGTATAAACTTGTGCAAAGGGGAATAATGAGGGGTACAAAGGTAAGATAAGCAAATTAGGAAGGAGCTTCAATGCCAAGCAAATGAATCTGAGCCATTTGAAAAAGAGCTATTTAAAATTTTTTCAGCAACAGTGACCTGATCATATATGTATAAGAAAGACTTCTCTACCACAGTGTGAGGAACCAAATATTGATAAATGGAAGGATATGATTCATTCATTCCTTACCTGTAGATGTGGAGGGCCCATAGGTGGAGGAATTCCTCCTGGAGGAGGCATTGGTGGCATATTAGGATCAAAAGGAGGACGACCAAAGGGGGGCCGAGGTGGTGGAGGGGGGCCTCTCATCATCCCAAAAGGTGGAGGTGGACGCATCAGAGGTGGTGGGCCTCGCATGACGGCATTTGGTGGGGGAGCTGGACCACGAAACCTCAACGCTTGCTGTTGAGCCATTCTGGGTGAAAAGACAAAGGACTATTAATTTATTAAGTTAAGAAATTATACAATTTTTATAAATTACAATCTCCCTCAATAACTCATACTATATATATAGTCCTAGTAGTAAAAAATTTTATTACTTACTATCAAAAAAACTTCATAGTACTCCCACATTTTTATGATATATTCCACATTCCTAATACAAAAACTCCTATTATAAGTTGAAGTCCATTACCTAGGACATAAAGGGATAAATCTCACTATTCCCTACAGACAAGAAATGAAGACCAAAATTTCTGAACCCTACATGTCCTAGTTCTTTCAGTTTGTACAGGCCCTAGTTTTCAACCTTTAATCAGCTTTCAATTTATTTTCCAAACTAAATTATTTTCATTCCAAATCAATTTTGAGTAAAGAATTAGATACAATACTTAATCTAGGCCAAGGTGTGCTATGGAAAAATTGGAACTGATATAGTCAGTTCAACTAAATCGATTTCTCATCTCAACAAAATGTGCAAATTTATAATTCATGAAAATAATTAGTTGAGGGTTACAATAGTCAAACAAGTAAAAACAAAGTACAGGATGTACCTCCGGCCTAAAATTGCAAAATTACTTCAATTTTAGCTTTCTTTTCTATCTCCTCATTGCTGCTACTACTTCTTAAAACAAAAACATTTCTATTTATTGATTTGATTCCCTCACTAGTTGCCAAAATGAACTCCATCATGAGTCTGTATGCCTTGCCGTTAGCCTTCCCTAATGCCTAGAGGACATTTTTTCCTTACCTATGCATTCCAGAATGCTACTCTTCTTTCAAAACATAGATCCCTTTAAGCACCAGCTTCTTTCTATATGAAACCTTTCCTGTTCTTTCCATTATTAGTGCTCTCCATCTCTCTGGAACTACTTTGTATTCATTTGTAATATTCTTTTTATAGAGAAGTAGCCTTGAAAACTAAAAAGATCAAAGTTCAAGTCTTGTCTTTAACACATTACTGGCTGTTATCTCTCTGGGCAACTTTCTAAGACTAATTTGCAGAACTAGTGAAATCCTGAATACAGTCCCTATTCCCTATTCATTCTGCACATGCTTTTATATTTACTTGTTGATTCTACATTAGAATGTAAACTCCCTTGAAAGCTGAGGTTGTTTCATTCTTTGTATTTGCATATCCAAAGTCTGACACATAGAAGATGGGGGTACTTAATAAATACTTAGTGATTGATTACATGTTACTAAACTGGTAAATAAAAACTCAAGCCTTCCTCAAATGAGTTTTTCCCCATTCTAAATTATTTATTGTTAGTATGGCCATCATTATTTCTTGTAGCACCTCATTCTTCAACTCTGAACCCCATGGCAAGATTAAAAGTTTCCTAGATGGTTCACGTTCTACTTCTATAGAAACAATGATGTCTACTTACACTAATAAATGAACCCACATAACTTAAAACTGAAATATTTGGCCTTGTGCAACAAGAAGGATAATATATTAGTAATTTTGCCTCCCCCCCCCACCATAAAGCTACCAATTAGAAATTTACAACCTCATCATAAAGTTCTTAAATGTAGTAATGGAAAGGAAAAAAGAACAATACAATAAAACACCTAACATAAGAGTCCTATTCAATTCTCTCTTCTAACATCTGTTCTGATAATAGCATATTTGAAAGATTCTTGGAGAAAGAGCTTAAGAAAACTGTCGTACAAAATTCAGTGATGTTCCTTATGAAACTATCTAAGTGACCTTCACTTGAGAGCAGAATCAAGATATGAACTTTCCAATCACTAACAATAAAACACCATGGTAACCTATTGTGATGTTCATTACTAAATGGAGTATACCACAGCAAGTGTAAGATTTAAGGTAAATTTAATTTATTTCTGATTTTATTTCAGTTCAACACTAAATATTATCAGATAAGTCACAATTAGAAATAAAAAATTATAAAATGCCAATATCATATACAACACGCATCTAATTTGAAAGCTCACTTCAAGTTGGCAACCTATCAATCACTTCTCTAGTGATTAGTAAAAGAAGAAAAGTTATAATGAATGTGTAATTCAGGGTACACATTACAGATTATGATACAGATCAGTACTGAAATTCAAAACTACTTTTATTACCAATTACGGTTACTTTCACAATGCTGTATTTCAAATTTAAACATCAGTGTCTGACAATGTTCTGCCCAGGAAGCATATATCCTACTTATTACAACATCCTTTTAAGATTTTCATAGATTTGTAGACTGTTATAACAAAAGAAAATGTTTTTACAGATAAAATACAACTTCAGTAGATTATAACTTAGATATGCATGTCGCATTGGAAATAAGAGGATTTGGAAGGTGAGAGAGGAGTTGGGGGTAAGAATGCCATTTAATTCTCTGGGGCCACAGCTGGGCTGAGGGGAAAGAAATGCTGGTTAGATATAAGAGAAATCAGATAAAGATGAGAATAAGCGTGGCCAAGTTAAGTCTGCAAAGGAAGAGAAGAGAGCAAAGCCGGGTTTCCTCTCCCCATCCCCCAAATTATCCGGTTTTAACTTCGGATTCTGCATTCGAAAAATGCAAAATAATTGCACTAGTAGTGTATCTGTTAACCCTAAAAGAATGGAAGCTCCTGGAGGACAGGGGCTGTCTCGTTTCTGCCTCAGTACACAGAAACACACAGTATGTTCTCAATAAATATTATTTGGCAGAATGACTTAGTGGGCCCCAATATGAGAGAGGTCGAGAGGACGAAAGTAGGAGGTAAGCTGAAAGAGGACCGAGGAGAGCAGAGGGGTCTGGGTTACGGAGAAAGAGGGGTCTCCAGAGTGTAAGTGTGGGGACGCGCTGGGAAGAGAGGAGCCGGAAGGAAGGAAAGAAGGAAGGAAAGCCAAGGCCTCGGGGGCCCAGAGCCGGGGCTGAGGAGGGTGAAGGGGACTGGGGGCGAAGCGGGGCGGGGCAGGGCGGGGAACGAGGCCCCGGGGCCTCCGGCTCCATCCCAGAGGCCAGCCAGCCATTCCCCAAAACTCTTTTCTCCGCAACACATACATACACGCATACACAAGAGTACCGCCGCAGCACATACATAGACACACAGACATACACACACACACACACACACACACACACACACGCGGTACCACCGCAACACACACACACGCGGTCCCGGCCCCGTGCCGCCACGGGCCGTCCTCTCAGCCACGGCCACGGCTCCCAGCTTGAGCGCCAGACCGAGCCGAAGACCCAAACCTCGGCTGGTGACAACGGCGATGCTTCTTACCTGAGCTCCCCTGTGTTGTATCGCTCACCGTCCCCCCCGTCCCCGCCGCGTTCCGCCATTACACAGGACCCCGCTCACCCACCCGCCGACTAGGAGAGTCCCATTGGGCGAAGAAGACGTCAATCCCCACCCCGGAAGGCGGGCGTTGGCCGAATCCGTGAGACAATTGGACAACACTACGGTCGCTCTGGCGGCCGGGGAAAGAACCCATCTATCCATTGGACAAAGGGCCCGCCGACTTTGAAAGCGGTGAAGAGGCAGCTCGTTGATTGGATATTCTAAAGCTTTATGGGAAACGCGACAGTAACAGCGAGGAACCGCCCGGCGCCCCCTCGTGGTCTGGAGAACTGAGTCCTCCCACGACCGATCCCAGCCCAGCTTCAGCCACGTGTCTGCCGGATCTTGGAAAAACCAATTATGTAGTGCCATTGGCCATGTATAGCCCAGGCAGGGAACTTTGCTCTGAATCAACGAATCAAAAGCAAGTTTTACTTGTCTTCAGAGCAATAAACGATTTGTTCTAGAAACCTGCCACTTTCTTTCTTCCTTCTTAATTCAATAAACATATCTTTTAAATTATATATACTCTTAATTACACCTAGGTGACTTGAACAAATAGTATTGGAAAATTTAGCTAGGAAGGATGTGCTTTTATTTTGATTCCAGACTCGTTAACTACATTTTTAATTATTGCCTTAAATCATATAATCTCAGAAACGTATTTCCTCCACCAAGGATGGATACCTAAAATAAAAACTGCATTCATTCTCTCATTTGGGTTAGCTAGCCCTTTAGTAGATAGATGGATTTTAAGCAGGAAAACTTGACTTCAGATGCCACCTTAGATGGGATCAATGTGTGAAAACAGGCATTCGAAACCTTTCAGTTGAAAGTTCCCAACTTTCAAGATGGTAAGTTGTAGAGGAAATCCTTTTCTTATCGTTGGAGCTCTCTGCAACAATAAAATCACAAATATACACCAACCACCTCCCCCACCCTCCCCCTCCCCCCCCCAAAAAAAAAAGTCTTTCGTTTATTAAGTGCTGTACTAGTCACAGGGGAATTTTAGGGTGAGAATCCAAGTTCAGATAAGACCATAGTCTTTACTTTCATGGAACCTACAATCCAGAAGGGATAAAACAAAGACACTTAATAATCCTTGTATAAGAGATTCTTATAATTCAAATGATCCGAATATACTTTTGGGAAAATTTTCTCAGCCTTTTGCTTTAAAAAATCCAGAAACCCTGGAAAATGTATTTATGGTCTCCATATTACACTGAGACCAATGCCCCATATGAAAAAATATATATACACAATTGATAAACTATTATCACTAATAGTAATAAAAAATCATCTATATAATAGTTCTTTGATCATTATACCCTAGAAAATAATAGCTAGCACTTATCATAGTGCCTTAAGATTTACAAAGCACTTTTTAAATGTTCTCCCATTTGATCTTCAAAACTCTGGGAGATCAGTACTATTATTATCCTCATTCTGTAGAATGGGAAAGACCGAGACAGAGAGAGGTGAAGTCACTTGCCAAGAGTCTCACACAGTATGTATAACAGGTAGAATATAGATCTAGATATGCAAATATACATACATATATCTAGACAGACAGAATATTGAGACATTGAGAATGAGAAAGGAGAGAGACAGAGACAGAGAGACAAAGAGAGACAGAGTGAGACAGAGAGAGACAGAGAAAGATAAAGAGAGACAAAGACAGAGAAAGAAAGAGACAGAGAGACAGAGAGAGACAGAGATAGAGAGAGACAGAGACAGAGAAGAGGGGAGAGGAAAAGGAGAGATAGAAGGAAAGGCATGTAAGAGAGAGAAAGACAGAGACAGAGAAGGAGAGGGGAGGGAAGGAAGCTGTGTGGAGTAGTAGTAAGCTAGAAATGATGTAAACTGGTTTTAGGTCTTTCTTCTGACATACACATACTGGCACATCTACCTATATACACATTTGTAAATGTTCCATGATTTTTCTAAAATTGGAATTCTTAATAACTTGCATAAGAAACTAAAGTAGAACTAAATATAATTTTTTTTCCAGGAAGAAAAAGTAATAATAGCGCAGTCACAACTGAATGATTATTGAGAGAATGAGAAATGTGCCAGTGCTACATAAAACTGAAGGGCAGGTACTGTCCCTTCTTAACTGTCACATAATAGAGACTCAGTACCAGTACTATCACCCCAATACCATGTTATAAAATTAAAAAGAGATGAAAAGATAGCTTTAGTTTCTGACAAAGAATTCATCCTCAACCATAAAAATTCATATAGAATTTTAATATAGAGTGAAGTTCAATCTTCTTTCAGATATAGGATTTAAAATACTTTATTTTTATTTAAATTTATTTTTTAGAAAAAGAATTTTATACTATGTCAGAAATTAGGCATTGACTAACAACTAACATCTTATATCAAGATAAGGTGAAAATGGATTGATGATTTAGACATCATCATCTAGAAATCAGATCTTGTTATGGGCCAGAACTTGAAACAAGATGCTAACTCACTGGAATTGATAGAAACAATGCTTATGTACTTAAGTTCACACCTTTAAGAGTTCACACATTAGCATTCGAGATTCACAAGTCAGGAACCCACAATCCCACTCTCTCAGAGAAGGAGTCAACCTTTGAGTTCACACCTTTAAGAGATCCTGTGTAAGAAGCTCTTGGAGCCTCAGTGAGGAGTCAACTGGGGATATCGAGAAGCCAGGAGTCAGAGTGGAGCTAGAGGCAGAAGCTGGAAGAGCTAAAGGACTGGCAACAAGAGCTCTCAGAGCGAAGGAGAGAGATAGATTTCTAAGAAAGTTAACTGGACTATTTTGGAAGAGATAATAAAGGACTGGATTTTAACTCCTAGCTTCATTTGAGGTGATTATTACACGAAACTGAAACTAAGATTGCCTCCAGAAGCTCCCCAAGAAACCCCCTCACAGAGAACGATTATATTTTAGAGAAGAGAACACTACAAGATCTGTAGAGAAAGAAGTAATTTATGGCCAAAGAACTGGAGAACATTTTGAAATGCAAAATGGATCATTTTGATTATAATAAATCAAAAGGGTTTTGTATAAACAAAACCAATGCAGCTAAAATTAGAAGGGAAGCAAAAAAACTGAGGGGAAAATTGTTTATATTCAAGGCCTCTGACAAAGGCCTCATTTCTAACATATATAGAAAATTGATTCAAATTCATAAGAATACAAGTCATTCCCCAATTAATATGTGGTCAAAGGATATAAATAGATAATTTTCAGACAAAGAAATTAAAGCCATTTCATCACATCATTATTGATTAGAGAAATGTAGATTAAGGCAACTCTGAGATAGCTTATACACACTTCTCAGATTGGCTAAAATGACAGAAAAAAATGATAAATGTGGAGAGAATGTGGGAAAAGTGGAATACTAATACATTGTTGGTAGAATTGTGAATATATCCAACCATTCTGGAGAGCAATTTGAAACGATAGCCAAAGGGCTATCAAACTGTGCATACCCTTTGATCCAACAGTGTCTCTACTGGGATTATATCCCAAAGAGATCTTAAAGGAAGGAAAGGGACGCATATGTGCAAAAAAAAAAAAAAAAAAAAAAAAAAGGTTGTGGCAGCCTTTTTTGTAGAGGCAAGAAACTGGAAATTGAGTGGATGCCCATCAATTGCAAAATGGCTGAATAAATTGTGGTATATGAATATTATGGAATATTATTGTTCAGTAAGAAATGATTAGCAGGATGATTTCAGGAAGGCCTGGAGAGACTTACATGAACTGATGCTGAATGAAATGAGCAGAACCAGGAGATCATTATATATACTTCGACAACAACAACAGAATGATCAATTCTGATGGACCTAGCCCTCTTCAGCAATGAGATGAACCAAATCAGTTCCAATAGAGCAGTAATGAAATGAACTAGCTACACCCAGCGAAAGAACTCTGGAAGATGACTATGAACTACTACATAAAATTCCCAATCACTCTATTTTTGTCCACTTGCATTTTTTATTTCCTTCACAGGCTAATAGTACACTATTTCAAACTCTGATTCTTTTCATACAGCAAAATAACTGTTAGGACATATATACTTTAACATACTTAACATGTATTGGTCAACCAGCCATCAAGAGGAGGGGATGGGGGAAGGAGGGGAAAAATTAGAAGAAAAGGTTTGGCAATTGTCAATGCTGAAAAATTACCCATGCATATAACTTATAAATAAAAAGCTATAATTAAAAAAAAAGAAAAAGAAAAAGAAAAAGAAAAAGAAATGATCAGCAGGCTGATTTTAGAAAAGCCTGGAGAGATTTGCATGAACTGATGCTAAGTGAAATAAGCAGAACCAGGAGATCATTGTACACAGCAGCAGCAAGATTATATGATGATCAACTGTGATGTTTTGGCTCTTTTCAACAATGAGATGATTCTGGCCAGCAACTGTGATGTTTTGGCTCTTTTCAACAATGAGATGATTCTGGCCAGTTCTAATAGACTTGTGAGGAAAAGAGATATCTGCATACAGAAAAAAAAACTGTAGGGACTGAATGTGGATCACAACATAGTGTTTTCACCTTTTTTATTGTTGTTTGCTTGCTTTTTTTTCCTTTCTTCTTTTTTTCCCTTTTTGATATGATTTGTCTTGTGCAGCAAGATTTAAACATGGTAAAATGTTTAGAAGAATTGCACATGTTTAACCTATATATAAACCTATATTACAAGTATATAAATTACTTGCTGTCTAGAGGAAGGGGTAGGTGGAGGGGAGGGAAAGTGTAAAATCTAGAACACAAGGTTTTGCAAGGTTGAATGTTAAGACCATCTTTGCAGTATTTTGAAAATAAAAAGCTATTATAAAAAAGAAAAAGAAGTTTCATTTTCAGTGACATTTTAACAAATTTGTAGCATGTCATTAGAAGACCTGAACTAAATCGTTGCTTCTGCTCCTTTCTAACTATATTAGGACAGGAACTATGTCACATAGCTAGGAAGTGTCTGAGGCTAGACTTGAATCCAGGACGTTGAGTTTTCCTGACTTTGGGCCTACCTCTCTACCCACTGTGCCACCTACCTGCCCTAGAGAATATCTTCCCCAAACTACTTTTTAAACATTTTATGTACATACATATAGTCTATGGATGCTTATTTGTGTACTTATCTCTTCCTTTAGAATGTAGGCACCTTGAGGGCAGAAACCATTTTCACTTTTGTCTTTGTGTGCCCAATGTTTAATACAATGCCTAACACATGTAAACTCTTAATAAATGATTATTGATTGATTGGGAAGAAGGTAGCCCCAGAATTAGAGAACCTGATTTCATATTGAAAGAAATGATTATTAAATAGCAAATTATTTGGGTAGGTCCTTGACCATTCCCAAAAATTTATCCCTCCTAGACAATCTCTATCTAGGGAGTTGTTGCCCCATCCAACTAGAAAATCTTACAAAGAATTTAATCTAAATTGAATTTTAATCCATTGTGTTCCATTCAGGTTGGTGGGGGGCTGCAGTAGGGGAGGGGGAGGATTAAGATCATTTGTTCAGATTGACCAAATCTGGGGGTGATTTGGAAATAAATTGTATAATCAAAGACTCCTAGGCCCTCATTAGAATAGGTCT
Organism: Antechinus flavipes; assembly: GCF_016432865.1. NCBI lineage: Eukaryota > Metazoa > Chordata > Mammalia > Dasyuromorphia > Dasyuridae > Antechinus > Antechinus flavipes. The sequence goes on along the minus strand of NC_067399.1, from coordinate 396,647,844 downwards.
ATCTCTATTCAAGCCAGTTCCAATGGTTTTGTGATGAAGAGAGCCATCTGCACCCCAGGACTGGGAGAACTGAGTGTGGATCACAACATAGTTTTTTGACTTTTTGTTGTTGTCGTTTGCTTGTATTTTGTTTTCCTTCTCATTTTTTCCTTTTTATTCTAATTCTTTGTATGTGTGTGCAGCATGATAATTGTGGAAATATGTAAAGAAGAATTGCACAGGTTTAATATCTTATTAGATTATTTGCCATCTAGGGGAGGGGATGAAGGTAAGGGTGAGAGGAAAAAAGTTTGGAACACAACGTTTTTATAAGGATGAATTTTGAAAACTAAGCATATGTTTAGAAAATAAAAAGCTTTTTGAAAAAGAATAAGTCTGTAAAAAAATTATCCTGGCATGGATTCTGTCAATATAAAGTAATAATTAAATAAAAATTTAAAAAATTAAAAAAAAAAGAAAAAGAATAAGTCTATCTTTCAATGTAATATTTATTCTTTTCACTATTTGTTAACCAATCAGAGCCGATTACCACCTGTGGAACACCCACTATTCCAAGGGCATATAATCATTTTGAGTGAACTCCATAAGGAGTCTTTGGCATTCAAGAGTGTTACTGACTCCTTTTATTAATTATTGCTTACATGATTAATAAAATAATTAATTACCCAGAAACAATGTCTTTAGAACTTTTAATACATCACAATATCCCATCCCTAATGTTCGCTATTCATAATTTGGGGCAAATCATTCACTTTCTCTGGGTCTCAAATTTCTCATCTGTAAAATGAGAGGATTCAATAAAATGATCTTGGAGTTTCCTTCTTGCTCTACATCTTTGATCTAATGATCTTGGGATCCAGTGAATCATAGCCTAGTCTTTGGTCAATTTATTTTATTTTATTTTCCAAATACACATAACAATAGTTTGCAACATTCATTTTTGTAAGACTTTGTGTTCCAAATTTTTCTCCCTCCCTCCTCTAGATCCTTCATCCCCAAGACAACAAGCAATTTGATATAGTTAAATATGGGCAACTCTTTTAAACATATTTCCATATTTGTCATGTGCAAGAAAAATTAGACCAAAAGGGAAAAAACACCAAAAAGAAAAAACAAACACAAAAAATGTGCAAATATTATGCTTCAATTCACATTGAGTCTCCCTAGTTCTCTCTCTGGATACAGATGGCATTTTCCATCTCAAATCTACTGGAATTGCCTTGAATTACTTTGTTCAATTTTTTAGTGATTCTGCAGTATCTGTAGGACAGTATTGGCATCCTCAAAATCACAGAATTTTAGGATTAGAAAATATCTCCAAGACTCCTAGCCCAATCTATAGCCAGAAGAAATCCCCATTACAATGTATTCAACATTGCCTGGAAATCATTAATGAGGGAAAAGCTACTCCATCCTGAGGCAACCCATGGAGATTTTAAACACCACTGATTTTAGGAAGGCTTTTCTGACATTAGGCCTAAATTTATTTGTTGGCCACTTTCACCTAGCACTTTTGATTTTATTTCCTGAAGCCAACAGAACAAATATAATTCCTCTTTCATATAACAGTCTCCAGATACTTAAAAAACAGTTACTATGTTTTAAATCTTCTCTTCTCCAGGCTAAACAACCAATCCTCATGATATGAATTCAAGGCTCTTCATTCTTTACCAATTAAATGATGCAATAGATAGAACTTTGGGTCTGGAATTAGGAAGATCTCAGATAGTTACTAACTGTGAAATCCTAGATAAATCATTTAAACTCATTTTCCTCAACTGTAAACTGGGGATAAGAGCTGCCCCCTCCCAATATCATTGTGAGGATCAAATAAGATATTTATAAAGTACTTAACACATTTTCTGGCACATGGTAGAGGCTTAATCAGTGTGTTGTCCTTCCTTTCCTCCCTTCACCATTCTAGATGCTCTTATCTGGACTCTCTATACCTCATCAATAACCTTAATAAACTGTAATGATTCACAACTATATATAATTCTCCAGATGTGTACAGGTATACCTTGCAGATCTTGCAGATTCAGTTCCAGATCACCAGGAATAAAGTGAATCTCAATAAAACAAGTCAGATGCATTTCTTGGTTTCTCAGTACATCTAAAAATTATGTTTACATTATAGTCTATTAAATGTGTAATAGCATTATATCAAAAAAAATGTACATACCTTAATTTTAAAAAATATTTTATTGCTAACAATACTAACCATCATCTGAACTTTCAGAATTGAAATCTTTTTTATTGGGGGAAGGTCTTGTCTTGATGTTAATGGTATTATCAGGGTGGAAGTTGCTGAAGGTTGGAGAGGCTGTGACAATTTCTTAAATTAAAATAACAATGAAATTTGCCTTATTAGTTGGCTCTCCCTTTCACTTGAACACTTAGAGGCCATTGTAGGATTATTAAATGACCTAATTGCTTTATTTCATCTTTAATTTAGAGAATGAAACAAGTATTTCCATAATATCATATAATAAAAAGGATGATTATACATGAAACTTCAGATTATGTACAATTTGCTATTTTTAAAATACAACAAAATAATCATGTAAATTCCTTTTTCTTTTTTTCCTACCTTCTCTTCCCCTCCCCCATTCCTAAAGATGGTTCCCATAATCACAGATAGGTATGCATGTCTGCATGTATGTATGAAAAATTCTTCTATATATACTTCTATTTTTCAGTTCTTTCTCTGGATGCAGATAGCATTTTTCTTCACATGTACTTTATAGTTATTTTTGGCATTTATAATAGACAAAATCACTTATTCACTCAATAGTTCTTAACACAATATTGCTTTCACTATATACAGTGTTTTCCTGGTTCTGCTTATATTGCTCTTCATTATTTCACATAAGTCTTTCCATGTTTTTCTAAGATCATTTTTCTTTTTCTGGGGGGGAGGCAATTAGGATTATATGACTTGCCCAGGTCACACAAGTTTTGCATCCCCCTAGGTCTATAGCACAGTGGTACTCTATCATCATCATATACCACAGTTCCTTCAGCCATTAATTGGTTGCATCTCAGAGAATAAGGAAGCCAGAGAAGAAGAAAGATGGTGAATGGCCTGTGTGTGGAGCAGTCAAGACACATATCTGTTAAGTATGTCTTCTTATAGTTTGTGACATCCCAAAACAATTACAAGGGTAACATCAGAGATCACTGATCACATATCACCATGACTGATGACAGAATAATGAAAAAGCTTAAAATATTGCAAGAACCACCAAAAAAACACCACCTTGGGAAAATGGCTCCAACAGACTTTCTTGACACAGAATGGCCACAAACCTTCGATTTATTTAAAAAAAATAAAAATAAAAACTCTCTGTGCAGCACGATAAAGTAAAATGCAACAAAACAAAGTGTACCCACACTCTACGCAGCCCACGGGGTACAGTGACCTCGTGATTCCTGGAAGCTTTGCGTCTCTCAATAAAGCCAAGAGCACATTAGCTTCTATGGCTGCCACATTGTACTGAGGGTACAATCCATTAAACCCTGGTCTTTTTCAGACAGACTATACTGCCTTACCATGCTTCTGCCACGGGGTGGTTGTGAGATTGATTTTCTTCATCTCAGTCAACAAGTTTGCATTTTTCTATATTAAAATTCATTGCTAGGTTCAGCCCAGTGTTTTAGCTTGTTAAGATCTTTTTGGAGGCTGATTCCGTCATCCAACACAGTTATTTTTCCCAACTATATGTCAGTCCCTTTCTTCTGGGCTTTTGTTTGTTCGTTTTTAAACATGTAAGAAGCTGAAAGAGGTAGTAGGATATAATAGGATAGTTAAAAGAAGGCTAACTTTATTCAGGATGTAGGAAAGGACTTAGTATTCTTTAATGCCTAAATTTAGAACTGGTGCCTATTTACTTTAAACTTTTGAGCCATGGTCATGAGTATCTCATTTTTGTAAAGGAAATGTCCCCAAAAGTGATTTTGGACATATTAATTCTTGTTCTATTTGATTAACTTTTAACTACATATATTACAATTAAGATTGATTTTCTGTGATAATAGGGCACAAAGCATAGAATAGTTTTTCAGATATTTAAAATTTGATTTTTATACAAGATGTCCCAAAAGTCTTTTTTTTATATTTAAAAAAAATTTTATTTACAACAAATATTGTTCCTAATGATTAAGGAGGGTAAAACATTGGTATAAAATACCATATTTTGATGTCCTTAAAATATAGAAATGCAAAAGCTTGTTTTGGCAAATTATTTACAGTAGAGCCAAGGCAAGCTTATGTTTGCTGGACTAGTAAATGACTTTTTTTTTTTATAATAACTTTTTATTGACAGAACCCATGCTAGGGTAGTTTTTTACAACATTACCCCTTGCACTCACTTCTGTTCTGATTTTTCCCCTTCCTCCCTCCACTCCCTCCCCTAGATGGCAAGTAGTCCTATATATATTAAATATGTTGCAATATATGTATGCAGAACCGAACAATTCTCTTGTTGCACAGGAAGAATTGGATTCAGAAGGTAAAAATAACCCGGGAAGAAAAACCAAAATGCAAACAGTTTACATTCATTTCCCAGTGTTCTTTCTTTGGGTGTAGCTGCTTCTGTCCATGATTTATCAATTGAAACTAAGTTAGATCTTCTCTTTGTCAAAGAAATCCACTTCCATCAGAATACATCCTCATACAATATCGTTGTTGAGGTATATAATGATCTCCTGGTTCTGCTCATTGTCCCAATAGTCTTACTGAAATTCTAGGTGACAATTCTAAGTTTAGAGCAGTTCTAGGCTAATGCTTAGAGCGTCTCTAAGATTTTTGGGATACATTATATTTCTAGCATTAAATAGAAGTAAAGTTAATTTGAGTTTCAATCTTTCTTCAAAACCTAATCATAGAGCATCAATCAATCAACCAATAAATACTTATTATGCATTTACTATATGCTAAATATGTGCTAATCACTGGTAATACATATACAAAGAATAAAACAATCTTTACACTCAAGGACGTTCCTGGGTAAACAAAATGAGGGGATACAAATAAACATTAGTCATGGTAAATATGAAATAGGATTGAGAGAGTATATGAAGGAGAAGTTCCTGAAAAGGACATAGCACCCCAAAAGAGTTAGCTAGCCTTGAGAAGTAAGATTGGAAAGGATAGTGGAGTTAGGAGAGATATCACATGAGATGGGGGAAGGAGAAGGGGAAAGACACCAGACCTGCCTTGGCAGCAGCTATGGGATGGCCCAAGTAGATTTTATAGGGGAAAATTTAACCTCAGGGATATAACTGGGATTTCTGACAGGACATGGCAAGGTGAGACTGCTGGAGACCTTTACAGATGGTGAGTCCCAGGACCCTGACAACTTGGATTTCAGACTGAAAGACCTCTGCAGAGAGTGAAATCTTGGAACTAAACTGATCTAACAGTGCTTTCTGCCTGCTTGCCCTCAAAAATCAATTCTTTAGTTTCTCTGTCCAAAACACCATTCAAGATCTCATCATTCCCCCATTTTTAATTTATTAAAAAAATATATATCTTTTGAAAAGTGGTTAGGGATCCCTAAACATATGGGGATATATCAGACCAATTTTAGGGGCCAAATCCTGGTGTGGAGGTCAAGATTTGGGGTACCTAAATGAAATTAGAATTGAGGTCTAGTGGCAGGTTCTGGGTGCAGGGAGTCAAACAGAGCTCCCCTGCAACCCCCTTGGATTCGGCTCAAGGATACGGTGGTAAATGAGGTCTAGTGGTGGTGAAAGCTAGATTGATAAAAGAGGTTTATTATTGGGTTTGGAAGTAAGGAGATAGGTGAAGATAGAGATAAGGAGGGCACAGGACAGAGGGTTCAGTGGACAGAGGGTCCAGTGGACAGAGGGTCCAGTGGACAGATAGTCCTTACATGGCTAGCATGTTTGGAATCTCTGCAAAGAAAGGTGCCCATCGTGGCCCTTTTATAATAGGAATTTAGCTCGAGGGGCTTTTGGGTGTAGCCCCAAAGTTGGCTCAGATCTGGGTGGGGCTGGGACAGGTCCGGATCTCCTATTGGAATTCAAAGGCACAAGGATTTGTGAGTTAAAGGGTAATTACATTAACTGGCGGGGGGAAGGGAGGGAAGGGGAGGAAGGGAAGAGGAGGAAGGGGAATCAAAGATAGGAATCTTTCCCACATCACTGGGACACTTGTTTAGTAGTGTCCAAAAACTGGGAGTGAAATACAGTGGTCTATGGAGCTGGAGTGAACCCGAAGTGTGGTGATAGATATCTTAGAGGCACAAAGTTAGTTACTAAGGCACAATAGCAGAAATTAGTATTTCACCTTACTGGGGGCCCCCTCAGATACTGGGGAGTATTTTGCTGAGGTCCATTCACGCCAACAATCAACTTTCATCTAAACAAATGAGGCCCAAAGCCCAGGATAAACAGATGTTATTCCCCATTAGCTTAAAAACAATTAACTTTTTGCATGGATGTAACAAAATTGGGGGGGGGGGGAGTATGTGGGTGTGTATGGGTGTGTATGGGTGTGTATGGGTGGGTGGGTGTTTTATTTTATTGAGGCAATTGGGGTTTAGTGACTTGCCCAGGGTCACACAGCCAGGAAGTGTTAAGTGTCTGAGGTCACATTTGAACTCAGGTCCTCCTGACTTCAGGGATGGTGCTTTATCTACTGCATCACCTAGCTGTCCCCATCATATTTCTTTAAAAACTGCACTAAAATTCTCTACTCTAAGTCACACTACATAAGAATAGCTGCTGGGTCTCACAAACAATTGCATCAGTACCTAAATGTTCTTATTTGCATTTTAAAAGGTTTAGAGACTCTATGCAAATATATTTCTAATAAGATATATCTCTAGTAACAGGCAGATGACTCTCAAATATTCACCTATCCAATGATGAAAAACAGTCACTTACTTAATGACTACACATTTTCAGACAGAAAACAGGAAGATTTTATATTTGTATTTTGCTCATGGCTTTTAATGGTCATGGTCAGCTTAAGCCTTAAAGTTCACTTTTTCTGAATATAGAAATTTGCTATAAGAGAAAAAAAGCAGGGACAGAACAAAGCATCCTTAGCGGTTTGGCTTCCGGTAAGAAAACCACAGATGAATCCCACCCCTTTGCCAGACTCAGGAATAGGTGGGAATAATTCCTATAGAAAGGAACATGATTTGGGGGAATCAAATTAGAAGGGTCTTACCTTAATTAGACCTCCAAAAGCTATCCTCCAATCTCCTAGATGAACAAACCTCCACCTTCTGAAGTTCTGTGACATTTCTCTGGGATGGTAGGTTTACTGATTTATTGGTCTTTATCCATATCTGGATTCAAACTCAAGAAATAATACTATAGCTCCCTAAAATTTTAGCTCCAATAGCCCAATCCCATATCAGAGGTTTTAGATCCAAAAAGAAAAAAAGCTTACAAATCATTGTGTCCAAAACTATCTCAGGGTTAATGTGGGAAAAGGCAGTAAATAATGAGACCATGATGCACTTAATAAATATTAGATAATTTGCTGAATGAATTTTGAAATAATCATTTTCAGAGAATTTGCAGTTAACCAGAAATCTAACAAACTTCTCTTAGAAATTCCTTGCATTATTAAGCAGTAGGACCTTGATATAGCATCTAATCTAAGCGATCTTTAGCATTACAGAAATGATTTTGCTTTTAAAAAACCACCACCAAACTTGAAAAATAAAAATTAACATTCACTTATTAACACTGTGTAAACAAAAGTTATTTCTTCCAGCAGGCAGGGGCCCAGGAAAGGACTGAGCAGAGTAGGGTTTTTTCCCACCTCCCCCAATAATCAGTGGAGTGGGGAAAGGGCTTAAGCCAGGCTAGGAGCAGCCACACCCATGAGAGAAGGGTGAACTACTACATTTATAATTATGCCAACTGATCTAAAATAAAACTATGATAGAGTTTTCAATCCTAAATTTCAAATTACACCTGTATTTTCTTTCTTGTATGGGAATTCCATACCGAGTTTATTTCCTAAGATTTATGACCTTGCTAGTAGCTAGAAAGAATGGGCTAAGAGATCTAAGAATAAAATCCATCTAGATGAAGTCTTCACTGTATCAAATAAGTCAAAAGAATAATTTATTCCAGTACTACAATCTCAGCAAGAACTCATGAACTCAGTTGATATCTAATGAGAAGATTCACCTAATGATTTTTTGGGTTTTGGTTTGTTTTGTTTTGTTTTTTGATTAATGAAACAATACGATTCTAAAATTCAGAACATAAATGATAATTAAGTAATTTTGAGTGAACACTTCACAAAACAAGGAACATATCCATCAAGGCTGACAGAATTTTCCAATTAGTGCACGCAAACATGTGACTCAGTTTTTGTTTAAAATCTAATCAAATACAGATTTAAATTTGCACATGAGTTTCTAACATCTTATACGAGAATAAACAAGTTCACAATTTTAGCACCAACTAGTTAATAGTAATTATCTCGTATAATTCTCTCATACAATTTTAGAATCAGAATTCTAATTCAAACACACACAGTCCCTGTTGTGAGCTTTTTCTTCTCAAAAAGCAGCCAGGTGATAAAAGTTCAGATCTTTTATTATCTCCAATATAGCCCGGTTAGCTTAGAGGCCTATCTCTCTGCTTGGTTCCAAGAGCTCTTGCTGCTTTGTCCTTTGCTTCTGCCTCTGCTTTTTTCAGCCTCCAGAGCCAGCACCACTCTTTATGTCATTCCGGAGAAATCTCGACTTGTAGCTTCTTCACTCTGAAGAACTTCCTCGACTGGCCCATTGAAGCTCTATTTATGCTCAAGAGAGGGATTGTGGGTTTTCTCCCATAGTGCTCTCTGGCCCAAAGAGCTTCAAGGGAGGTGTGAACTCATTGAACTCCAATGAGTAAAGGTGTGAACACAAGCCTTGTATTAATTAGTTCTACTTAGTACCTTGTTTCAGGTTCTGCCCAAAACATCTTCTTGTAAGATTAGATCAACTCTAATTAGTTAGCAGTTAGTAAGGATTCCAACATCTCCCCCTTTCTTTTGTTAGATGAAAACACCAAAGGAAATAGGAAATCTAATCAGATTAGTGGGTTTCTGAAGGGGTACACATAAATCCATCAATATGATATACATGGTATACATAAATCCATCAATATGGGAGGCATTATACATAATTTACATAAGCACATAGCAATATAACACAGGCTAGTAGTAATGTAACAACATAAATCAACCTGAAAATTTACACATGTCCATAAGTCCTAGAAATAGTCCATAAGCAATCCATTGTCCATTAGTTCATGTGCCAGGAATCTAATAATTCCTGTAAGCTCTGAAGTACTGCAAAAAGTCTCATCAACAATTTTTCATCTCAGGGAACCCAATGATTCTTGCTGGTTTTTCAGGAACTGAAAGCTGAAGATTTTAAAGTTCTTTTGACAGTCTCATTGTTAGCCTTTTCCACCTGTGGAAATATAAGCAGATCCTCTTCCCCAAGCAATTAACCTAATTCCCTTCTATTTACCAAATTTGAGATTTCTCCTCATCATCTGGTAATTACATTGGAGCCATTTGCACTGGATATTGCCTTGTTGTCTTAAAAGGCCTGTATTCTTCCCAACTGTAATCCTGATTGCTTTTCTGTTGGTTGATGACATCAAAGTTCTGAATTTCTAAAGTCTCTCTGGGTGTAACCTCAGCTGCTATCATGCCCCACCTGTCCTTTGATTGATACTTTGGAGCTGGGTCCTGCCTCTCATTCCTCTGGGTCAATATACATTTAGAGGCCCAGTGAAAGCCTCGGTTACATTTTGGACATGGGGTTTTGGGTTTTCTCTCACCCTGTCTTCTCATTGTATCTCCATTTCTACATTGGGCTCTTAGATGTCCAATTTTTCCACATTGAAAATCGACGAATTTCTCTATGCCAAGAAGGACCTTGTCTTTCCATGTTCATCATAGTCTGGGCATAATAAGCATTTGTGCCCACTGTGGCACAGCGTCTAATGATCTCCTCTAAAGAAGCATTTTTGTCTAGCCCCCATATAATTCTCTTGCAAACCTCATTGGCATTTTCCTTAGCCAAATGTCTGGTCATTATTTCTGTTGCTGCATTATCTCCAATGGTTCTTATTGGGCGCCAAAATGTGGTGATCTTCTTCCCAAATGCAGCCAGGTGATGAAAGTTCAGATCTTTTATTATCTCCAATATAGCCCGTTGAGCTTAGAGGCCTATCTCTCTGCTTGGTTCCAAGAGCTCTTGCTGCTTTGTCCTTTACTTCTGCCTCTGCTTTCTTCAGCCTCCAGAGCCAGCACCACTCTTTATGTCATTCCGGAGAAATCTCGACTTGTAGCTTCTTCACTCTGAAGAACTTCCTCGACTGGCCCATTGAAGCTCTATTTATGCTCAAGAGAGGGATTGTGGGTTGGCCCAAAGAGCTTCAAGGGAGGTGTGAACTCATTGAACTCCAATGAGTAAAGGTGTGAACACAAGCCTTGTATTAATTAGTTCTACTTAGTACCTTGTTTCAGGTTCTGCCCAAAACATCTTCTTGTAAGATTAGATCAACTCTAATTAGTTAGCAGTTAGTAAGGATTCCAACAAGTCCCAAAATGTAAGGTGGCAGAAAACTGCCCTTTCAAGTCCATCTATCCAATTCAACCCTTCTGCAGATAGAGTTGAAGGGAAAAAAAATGCAGGATGGCTGAGCCAATAAGCCATACCCTTTTCTCCACAGACAGACATAGACACACACAAACACACACATGGACAAGAGAGGGAACATGCAGAATTCCCATTTGTAGAGCAAGGGCTGTAAGGACTTTAGGACCATGGAGAAAAGGATCAAAGAGTTTTGGACCCAAGTGTCCAGCTGGGAGTTTGTGACTTAGTGATTAGCCTACTTTCTATGCCAGAAATGTTGAGGAATTAAAGATGTTGGGGTAACAACATAAACTCCAGAAGAATCCAGGTGAGCCAGGACAGATTTCACAAGCCTTGCTAAGGGAGAGACGTGTGGAAAATCCCACAAAGGGTTTTTTTTTTTTCTTTCTTCCTCTTTTCTGCAAGCCTTTTAGGCCTTTTAGTGACAAACCAAATCTCAGTTCTGTAACTCCATAAATAACCATTACTTATGAAAGTATATAACATATACTTACTACATTTTTACTAAGTTTCATAGCAAATGAGTTTCCCTTGAATGGATTAAGAAGAAACAAGTCAATTAGTGCCAAACAATTTCATGATTAATCTCAAAATCCCCAGAATTTGCTAAAATCTTTTAACAGTTCTATAACTTTAATTAACTATTTCTTCAGATTTAAAGTGGCCAGTTCACAGAAATATTTTAGGTTTTTCTTTTTAATGTGACAAAATAAAAACTTTCCCTATCTCAGAACTAGCCCTTAAAGCCTAGGAGGCCTTCAGGGATAAGGGAGGGGCTCAAAAACGGAGAGTTCCCATCTTCTAGAAAAAGTCATCCATGGCTCTTACTCTCTCTGGGCAGAAAGAGATAGCTAAAAGCTCTTTGTAAAAGTCCAGTTATAATTTCAGAGATTTCAGGTCCAAAAAAGGGGTCTCACAGGTCAAAGAGATTCTCTTAACTTAGAAAGCCTTTCTCAGGCACAATGAGGAGAATTCTCCTTAGAAGTGGAAAGGGACACACCCTTCTATATAATATATACACATACCTTCTTTATACACCTTTTTATATACTTCTATATAAAATCCTGAGAATACTTCAAGACTCAGAAAGTTGGGGATTGTGTGGGATTGTAATTATTCTCCCAAATAATCAAAGACTTCAGAGTTAGAAAAAGCAAAAAAGGGGTTTATTACAATCTGGGGAGAAAGGGTATCTTTCATCTGACAAGGTGTTAGCAAAGTGCAAAGCATAAACTGTGAAACACAAGATTAAATAGGTTCCTGAATATAGAAGTCCCCAAACCCCTACCCCTACCCCCCAGCCTGATCTTTTCTCCCATTGTTTGGGGGAATCCAGGTTTACATTCTAATCATGGAAATCTAACCCAGAAACTAAAGAATGCAAGTCAATAGAAATAAATTCCTCTAAAGAGAATTCAAAATAAAAGAAGTATTTAAATGTTAATTAAGAGGTGGAGGGAAATAGGAGGGGACAAATATCAGCAACCTTTTGGCTGTACTTCTACTTATTATTATTAAGCCTCAAGTCACAATCAAGGCTATTTTCCCAAGAGAGTGTCTTCACTCAGTTAATTCCTCACAATCCCTCTGCTTTTATTTATCCTTTGAAGACCTTTCACACCATTTTATTTATTTATTTGTTTGTTTGTTTTGCTGAGGCGATTGGGGTTAAATGACTTGCCCAGGGTCACACAGCTAGGAGGTGTTAAGTGTCTGAGGTCACATTTGAACTCAGGTCCTCCTGACTCCAGGGCTCACACCATTCTTGATACATTATCTCAACCATCTTGTTCTCAGTCTCTAATCCCTCTGGACCTGGCTTGTCCTTTTTCCCTACTGGAGTCCATCCTTGTCTAACTGGACTTCCCTCTCCAGGTTGTTCAATTTTTCTTCTGTGGAAATTCCAGTCATGTCCCTGAGGTTAAATGTTCCCTATTAAAACCTTAAGCATCATCCCATGGCTGCAACTCTCCTCTGGATCAGCCCACCACAGCAGCCTGCCTTGTGGTATTTCCCTTCCCCCATACTATTATGTTTCAGAAAGGAGACCCCCAAAAGGTTGGGGGTGTTTGGGGCAATTTCACCTACCCAAACTGAGTCACTCCAAATGTTGTACAGAAAGAATTTATTAGAATCTCGAGAAGCGGACAGTCCTGGCCTGTGGGCCCAATAGGACAGCAAAGATACCCACAGGAGGAGAGTCATTCACTTGAAGATGCTTACAACTTTTATACATTTCAGACAAAGAACCCCCAAAGTCCCACCCTTTACAGGCTGTGATTGGTTACATAAACCTTTATCTCCCTATCTGGTCAGTGGAATGCAATGAAAAAAGTGATATCCAGCTTTGGCCACTTAATTCCTTCTTTAGACAATGGAATGCAGTCCAGATCTCATCTAAAATCACATGACTGGGGCCTATAGGCCTGATCTACTTTAGTTAACAGCGTCTGATCAATATGTGCTTAATCTGTAAGTTCTTTACCTTTCACACAGAGGTCACAGACCAATGTCAAGAGATGTCTCTAAAGAATTTGCAGGCTTGACCCCATCTTCAAGTCAATGAAAAAAGTTTATTATAATCGTAATGCCAATTGAAGTGGGCTTATAGGTTGGTTTAAGGAATGGTCTAGTCACTATTGTCTTGGGAACTTGGTTATCTTTGATCAACAGATTATTTATCTGACAGTCAGTAATGTTTGCAGGACTATTCTAAGACCAGAAGACTTTTATAATCATTGACACACAAAGGATATGAACAGACAATTTTCAAATGAAGAAATGGAAACAATTTCTAGTCATATGAAAAGGTGTTCTAAATCACTATCGATCAGAAACATGCAAATTAAGACAACTCTGAGGTACCACTATACACCTCTCAGATTGGCTCAAATGACAGAAAAGATAATCATGAATGTTGGAGAGGAGGTTGAAAAACTGGGATACTGATGCATTGTTGGTGGAGCTGTGAACTGATTCAATTTGGAACTATGCCCAAAGGGCTATCAAACTGTACATACCCTTTGACCCAGCAGTGTTACTACTGGGCTTATATCCCAAGCAATCATAAAGGAGGGAAAAGGACCCCCGTGTGCAAAAATCTTTGTAGCAGCCCTTTTTGCCCATCAGTTGGAGAATGGCTGAATAAGTTGTGGTGTGTGAATGTTATGGAATATTATTGTTCAGTAAGAAATAATCAACAGGCTGATTTCAAAGAGTTCTGGAGACACATCAACTCATGCTAAGTGAAGTGAATAAAACCAGGAGATTATTGTACATGGCAACAACAATATTATCCAACAATCAATTCTGATGGACAATGAGATGATTCAGGCCATTCACAATAGTTTTGTGATGAAAAGAGCCATTTGTACCCAGAGAAAGAACTGTGGGAACTGAGTATGTATCACAACATAGTATTTTCACTCTTTATGTTGTTGTTTACTTGCATTTTGTTTTCTTCCTCATTTTTTTTCCTTTTTGATCTAATTTTTCTTATGCAGCATGATAATTGTATAAATATTTATGGAATAATTGCACATATTTAACATATATTGGGTTAGTTGCCATCTAGGGGAGGGGGAGGAGAGAAGGGAACAAATTTGGAGCACAAGGTTTTGCAAGAGTGAATGCTGGAAATTATCCATACATATGTTTTGAAAATAAAAAAGCTTTTTTAAAAAAAGAACTAGACATTAAAATAAAATACAAATAATAATCACTGACTGACAAATTGTTAGAACAATAGCACTCTAAGATCAGGGGACCTCAGGATTACTGATTCTAAAGTCAGAAGAACATTTCCCCCAGATCCCTGCTTTTGTCTCCTCAAAGGTGTAATAGGTAGAATGGTAGCATTACATTCAGTGAAAGCAGTGCTCAAATGGCTAAAGGTATAAGCCCCATAATGTTTAAAAGGCATTAAACATTGGGTAAAGAGGATGAGATGCAAAGTGGAGATAATAAGTAATCTTAAATGAGTTTGATCTCCTTTAGCAAAAACCTCTGAGCCTTTTCAGTCTTACAAGGTAAGGCTTTTACCCAATTGGTAAAGATAACAACAAAAACCAAAAAGCAGTTTGAAGGCCCTGAGAGGGGCATGTGTAAAATCTATCTGCCAGTCCTTGTCTGGGTATGTACCCCTCCTCTGGATGGGCTTGAGGAGGTGGGAGAGGATAAAAGCCCTTTCAGGATTGACTTGGGCACAAACTGGGCAGGCCTGAGAGACCTGTTTAATTTTAGTGAAAATAGGCTTCACATGGGATTGGAGAGCTTTTTTTCCCAAGTGAGTAGCTTGGTGTGGGCCAAAGAAAAGTTTCCACTGGCTGGCTTCAGGATTAGAAGTTGGCCTGAAGGTGTTTGAAACCATACAGAAGGAGAAAGTGTGTGTGTACCCCCTTTCTTTATCAAGTGTTTGTTCCTGGCAGCTATATGAGAAGCTAAGAGTTGAGAAATTAAAGGTGCCCTGATCAGGGGCAAACAAGCAGCAGCACAGGCCCCTGAATCTGCAAGCTTGTTCCCTTGGCCTAAATCCCCCTTCTGTTGTTCTTTGCAAAACATAACAGAAATCTCTCTAGGTCCATTGATAGCTTGCAATAATTGTAGAATTCCCCCTGCATAGTTAATGGAGGGACCTATTTCTTTATTTTTTGTTATCAAAAGTCCCCTTTTTTTCCATATAGCCCATGAGCATGCACAACATGAAAGGCATATTGGAGTCAGTATAGAGGTTCACTCTCTTTCCTTTTCCCAATTCTAAAACTCTTCGAGGGCAAAAATGCTCTGAACCTGGTGCGGGGTTAGAATGGACCTAGGGTGAATTGAGAGGCTTCCTCAATTAGAAGGGCTATGGCAGCTAGCTCTAAGGGTGGGGCAGAGATTGGTTTAGCTTTCAGGATCTTTTTTTATAGCTTTTTATTTACAAGTTACATGCATGGATAGTTTTTCAGCATTGACAATTGCAAAACTTTTGTTCCAATTTTCCCCCTCCTTCACCCCACCCCTTCCCCCAGATGGCAGGTTGACCAATACATGTTAAATATGTTAAAGTATAAGTTAATACAATATAAGTATACATGTCCATACAGTTATTTTGCTGCACAAAAAGAATCTGAGTTTGAAATAGTGTACAATTAACCTGTGAAGGAAATAAAAAATGCAGGCAGGAAATAAAAAATCTCAAAAATAGAGGGATTGGGAATTCTATGTAGTGGTTCATAGTCATCTCCCAGAGTTCTTTCGCTGGGTGTAATTGGTTCAGTTCATTACTGCTCTTTTGGAACTGATTTGATTCATCTCATTGCTGAAGAGGGCCACGTCCATCAGAATTGATCATCATATAGTATTGTTGTTGAGGTATTTAATGATCTCCTGGTCCTGCTCATTTCACTCAGCATCAGTTCATGTATAGCTTTCAGAGTCTTAAAAGCCTTGGCCTGATCAGGGCCTGGAATGGACTCACAGAGGGGCTTGGCAATAATTAAAGTTGGTGTAAAATCCAGCCCTGCCCAGGAAAGTTTGCAGTTGTTTCTTTGAGGAATGTTCAGGGGGGATGAGTGCTTCCTCTCTGCTGTGAGCAAAAGGGAGGTGGGAGTTACTTCATGGCCCAAATACATACAGACTGATGGGCAATGTGGGCCTTTAGACAAAGAAATTTCATAACCCTGGGTGGGAAATTAGAGGTCTATATGGCTACATCCAGAGAAACCTCTTGGGTGGGGCTGGCAAGCAAGATACTATGTACATGCTAGATAGTCAGGACCTGTGCAAATATGTAGGGGCTGTCATGGAAGCCCTGAGCTACCTCCATGTTATGGACATGATTGCCCACGTTAATTGGTGGGGGTTGCATTCCCCTGCATTTACCCCTTCAAAGGCAAAAAGAAATTGTGAGTCTTTATGCAATGGTGTGCAAAAGCAAGCATCTTTAAGATCTAAGATAGAAAATCATTTTGTCCCCTTGGATACTTGTACTGGGTTTATGGAGTCTACTGACCATTTGCTCTGCTTATAGAAATTTGCTATGAGGAAAAAGCAGGGACATGATTATAATAGCTTCAAAACAGCCTGAGAGCACATACATGTCAGGATAACATGTTTTTGTTTGACAGCTGATCATGCAGTAATAATTCCACCTCATAGCCAGATTCAGGAATAATCAGGTAGGAAACAAAGAAACAGAACTGGGAAACTGAGTCAGAGGGATCCCACCCTGAGCGGAGACTAAGTTGTCCTCCCAGCTCTTGCCCAGATAAGATGTCTACCTATGACAGTTCAAAAAGGCATTTCTCTGAGAAACTTATGGTACTGACTTAATGATTAGGTAATCAGATTCAGAACAAAAGAATATGTCACAGCTCCAAATGATTTTATCTCTAACTGCAAATTCTACTAATCACAGCTTACGGCTAGATATATTGCTTTTTAAAGTTTACCAGTACTTATACACACAGTGATTTTGTTTAATACATTGTATATGTTTAAACTTATCCTGGTGCAAAGGATCAATCAATAAATTAGCTTATAGATTCTTAGTAAACACATTCTTTATTTAGGAATTATACATTCTAAACAGATTCACTTCTCAGGACTGATAACCTTGCTTACCCTGGTGGTTTCAAAAAAACAGGCAAATGTATAAATTGAGTGACAAAGATCCCAAGGAAGGGCTGACTTTCTGTTGTCTATCCTAACTATTCTCAGTGTTTTAATGGGCTATGCTGTTTGATACCTTTCCCCACTCTGTAAAGGAGGAAAAAGATGTTGTATATCTCATATTTGGAGGTTTTCATGTCATCCCTTCACAGTAGTTACCAATTTTAAGTTTAACGTGATGACAGTAACTCCAACTAACTTAGTTAACAATTTTAGAATTTTCCTAATAGCCAAATAGTCTTAAATGTAATTTCCTCTTAATTTTCTAACAAAGGTGAAAATACCTAATTTCCTAGATTACAATTACCAAGCATTATAAAATGGGATTGACAAGGCTAAATAAACTTTCCACCTTCTTTTAGTTGACAGGACCCTCAGAAGTCTGACTCTTTGAAAACTCAAAAGCAGGCTGCTTGTTGCCAGAGTTTTTCAAGTAGCAATGAACTGCTAAATTCTGTCCCCAAGCTGTTGCAGCTTTGGAAGTGTTCAGGGAGGATGTCCATTCCCTTAAATAACTTTTCCTTTTGTTTTAGGGAGAAAACAAGAGAATTCTTAAAATTGAAATAGAACAGATTTTAAAATTGAAACTTTAGTTTATGAGATTCCTTAAATTCTAACTAAATGTTCCAAACAAACTGAATTGCCATTTGGTTATTTTCCAATTCACACAAACCATTTCTCTTTTGTGAGCCAGGAAAGGGTTAAGGTGCCTTTTATTTTTTTAATTGACTGGGCCCTCAGAAGTCTGATTTCTATATAACCCAAAAGCAGGCTCCTTGTTGCCAGAGTTTTAAAAGTAATAACAAACTGCTTTTCTGTTTCCCTAAAGTCCCCAAACTTTTAAATCTTCTGTTAATAGTCAGTACACATAAATTATGATTTACATATCTTTGATTAGAGCTCCTTTCAAAACTGCTTTTACTATCATATCTCAAATAGCAAATTTCACTGAACTGAATATATTTTCTTTCTCTTTCTCTCACTCTTTTGTCTATGTAGCCCTGTTGCAGTCAGAGAAGGTGGGAAGAGGGAAGAAAGAGAAAGAGATTCTCTTTTCTCTATGCACTATCCTCCTAGTCTTGGGGAGATCTTAATTTAGTTAACTTATACACACACACACACACACACACACACACACACAAAGAGAGAGAGAGAAATCATTTAACTCAATATTGACATTATGTTTTGGTCACATCCAAAAACCCAATTATCAAATATGAAGCAATTATATCCAATAAAGCAGTTAACATTCATATAGCATGTTTTATGCTAAACACTTTTGCAATCATGGGATCACATTAAAGAACTCTACCAGAATTAATAATAATTTCTTCATCCTAAAAAATGTTAATTCAACTTCTAATGGAGGAGTTCCTATTAAATATAAAAAAATATACAACATCAATATTGTTAAAATTCCTCCAACTACAAACATTCCCACCTGCCACCAAAACATTCCTAATTGCAAAGTCAGTTTTACAGGTTATCAATTCTCCTTAACAATCCATTCTTTATTATTGTTCTGTAAGGAACGACCAGCAGGATGAATACAGAGAGGACTGGCGAGACTTACATGAACTGATGCTGAGTGAAATGAGCAGAACCAGGAGATCATTATATACCTCAACAATGATACTGTTTGAGGATGTATTCTGATGGAAGTGGACCTCTTTGATAAAGAGAGCCTTAATTGATCAAAGATGGACAGAAGCAGCTACACCCAGAGAAAGAACACTGGAAATGAATATAAACTGCTTGCACTTATGTTTTTCCTCCCAGGTTATTTATACCTTCTGAATTCAATTCTCCCTGTGCAACAAGAAAACTGTTTGGTTCTGCACACATATATTGTATCTAGGATATACTGCAACCCATTCAACATGTAAAGGACTCTTGCCATCTGGGGGAAGGGGTGGAGGGAGGGAGGGGAAAAATCGGAACAGAAGTGAATGCAAGGGATAATGCTGTAAAAAATTACCCTGGCATGCGTTCTATCAATAAAAAGTTATTTAAAAAAAAAAAAAGTAGTTGGAAAAAAAAAAAAAACCAATCCATTCTTGAAGTTACATCAAAGGTATTCTTTAAGCCTGGTGTTCTCAACCTCTGGACTGGAGTCTCACTTATCTCTAATGTCTGGTAAGGTTCTTTCACTCTGCTTCTTCCAGGACTTAGTAAACACCCACTCTCTTACAAACTGCAAACTCCAAAAGTGTTGTCTGGATCAACAATCCTTGCTTCCTAAGGGATGAGGACACAGCCAGTATACAATTTCTTAAAAACTTATCCTTTGTCTGAAAGAGGGGACCTCTCCTTCCCCCTGGGTAAGACATTCCATACAACATTTCAAAGGGTGATCCCATCAGACACAATTTGCTCTGTAATTACACACATGCCCATATGCCAAATCTTCCTGCTTCTACCTCTTTATTAAGGGGAAAAAGCAAGACAAACCTTTAAGATTAATATTCTAGATAGCTTTGGACATAATTTCACAAAATTTATACCACATATCCAACTGGACTGACAAACTGTTTAGGCATAGCTCATACATAATAAATATATTTCATCTAATTAGGAGATATAAACATGTAACCTCTTTAGTTTCCAAAGAAGCAAAATGTTTAACTTAACATCAAATCAAATACAGATTTAAATTTCTAGTAATATTTCGATATCAATGCACAAATTTCTAAAATCTTATATCAGAATAAACAAGTTCACAATTTTAGCATATACTGGTTAATAGCAATTATACAATTTCATACAATTTCAGAATCAGAATTCCAATTAAACACACACAGCCCTGAATGAAGTAAACTGTGAAAGCTGTCTTGAAAGATGGAGACAGTATTCTGTAGACTGAGTGAAGATGGGCTGTGTCCCAGGGCCTGCCCGGATCTTTCTCTAAAGATTACATGGTTTACAAGGAGTAGGACTATATAGTCCTTTTCTTTGTGAGACTAAGTTGGGGCCACCTTGACATTGAAACCCCCATATAAGGTAATTTAGTAATCCTAAAGATGTGGTTGGATTAGAAGGTTTTCCTCATTTATGACTTAGAATGTAAGGTCATTTGTCCTGACTAATCAGGGCAAAGATTCAGCCTATAGGGAGGGTTAGCCCAGGCCCTTAGATAATTCTTGTCTGTTAACTGGGCCTTAACTCTCCTTGCCTAACTGCTTGTTGGAAGGGAGAAGCCCCTTCTCTCAAAATCATAATAAAATTTCTTTCTGCTTTTACCTTAAGAAATCTTGATTTATTTGAGCCCATGGTCTTTGTCCCACAAAGCCCCAAAATTTAAGATGGCAGAAAACTGCCCTTTTAAGTCCATCCATGGGGCTTTAAAAAATTGTTGAACTTTAGGACCTTGCTAGAAGAGGGTCAAAGAAATTTGGACCCAAGTGTCCAGCTACAGGTCTATGACCCAGTGATTACCCCACCTTCTATGCCAGAAATGATGGGGAGGAGGTCCCTGCCAAAGTATTAGGGCACCAGGGCAAACCCCAAAAGAATTCAGGCCAGTCAGGCACAATTTCCTAGCCAGAATAGATTCCACAATTCTGAGAAACCTGGAAAATCTCAAAGAAGGCAGTTTTTTTCTTTCTGCAGTTTTGTATTTTTTGTTTGTTTTGTTTTGTTTTGTTTTCTGTAAGTCAAGTTCTGGCCCTCAAAAGGCTTTTAATCATGTAAATTAGGCCTACTTAAAAATACAATAGATCAACTCAATTTAGCTGATAGTACCAAACAATATAAAACTTAGTATCAAAAACTCCAGAATCTGCTAAATTGTTTCTGTGAATTGGAAACCGAGTGGATACCTATCAGTTGGAGAATGGTTGAATAAATTGTGGTATATGAAAGTTATGGAATATTATTATTCTGTAAGAAATGACCAGTAGGATGATTTCAGAGAGGCCTGGAGAGACTTACATGAACTAATGCTGAGTGAAATGAGCAAAACCAGAAAATTATTATATGCAGCAACAACAAGATTATACAATGTTCAATTCTGATGCACGTGGCTCTCTTCAAAAATGAGATGATTCAAACCAGTTCCACTTGCTTAGTGATGAAGAGAGCATTTACACCCAGAGAGGGAACTGTGGGAACAGAGTGTGGACTACAATATAGCATCCTCACTCTCTCTGTTATTGTTTGCTTGCATTTTGTTTTCTTTTTCAGTTTTTTTCTTCCTTCTTGATCCGATTTTTCTTGTGCAGCAATATAACTGTAAA
The DNA here is from genome assembly GCF_016432865.1 of Antechinus flavipes. Classification (NCBI taxonomy): domain Eukaryota; kingdom Metazoa; phylum Chordata; class Mammalia; order Dasyuromorphia; family Dasyuridae; genus Antechinus; species Antechinus flavipes. The sequence continues at coordinate 396,626,300 of NC_067399.1, read as the reverse complement.
AATATGTATACATATATTGGATTTAACATATATTTTAACATATTTTTAAAAAATAAATAAAATGTTTCTGTGGACCTAGAATTATTTCTGCAGATGCAAATTATCCAGTTTTAAATCCACAGAAATGCCTTTTTTTTTTCTTTTTTGGTGTGGCAGTTAAAAACTTTCCCTTTTTCAAAACTAGTCCTTCCTTTTTCTAGATAAAAAGTATTTGCACAAATCTAATTATGTACAAAGCAAGCACTTTTAAAGTCCCAAATAGCCAGATCTTTTCCTTTGTAATTCCACTGATTGAGAGAAACATAGAAAACAAACACAGGCTAACAACACACACACACAAATACAAGCTGCTTTGCTAAATCTGCTTTCTGTGAATTTGCCTCTCCTTCTTGGCCCCACCTAGGAGTGGAGCTCAGAAGCTGAAGTCTTAGGAACTGGCTGGGAAGACTCCTTTGAATTTACACCCAATCCTTAAGGGATGGACTGTTTAATCCTTACACATTTTGGTACTTCATCCCAATTCTTCCTAAAGAGCTATCTTCTCTGGAAACTATATAGGTTTAGAGCCAGCTACTTTCCTTTCCTAAGATTCACAGTATTTTGTCCTCTTTTGATGGAGGACTCACCTGATCTTACCAAAGGAAAAAAAAGAGAATCTTTATGGACTGGGAACCATCTAGGATTTTCTCCAATTATCCAGATGGCTCACCAATTATTTGGCAGTGGAGAATTAGAATTTCTCCTCTCTTCACCAGTTCTTGCCATTCAAAAAGAAACAGAGCATTTCCTAAATTCTTTCAGTCCCAATGCTAGTCACCCAGATAGGCCACAATTTTGGGGAAAGTCTCTCATTCTTGCCTTTATCTGGGGTATGCTGCACAACTTTCTTGATTGATTTCAAACTTTTCTCAGCTGGTTTATCTCCTGGGCCGAATTCGTCTTTTATCTTTGCTAGTCTATTTCTGTTTTTGCTTTTTTCTTAATGTCTCTCTTTAAAAAATTTACCAGATCAAAGGGGAGTTTCTAAGCCAAATTCAAAGACCACCAGAGAACTCTCCAGAGGGCACCTGCCCAAGGATTCTGTATAGGAGAGATCCCTCACGAACAGGAAATATCCCAGACAAGCCCCCAAACTGTATGGGACAGTTTAATCCACAAAAACAATCAGAGATTGTCAGAGGAAGAAAAAGCAAAAAGGAGCTTATTATGATCTCAGGAGAAAAGGCATCTTCCAACTGACAAGGTGTTTATCAGCAAAGAAGTGTAAAGCATACACAAGATTAAATAGGTCCCTCGAATGCAGAAGCCCCAGAAGCCACCATCCCCCAGCCTGACCTTTTCTCCCTTTGTTTGTCCAGGCTTACATTCTAACCATGGAAATATAACCCAGAAACAAAAGAATACAAGTCAATAATAATAAGTTCCTTCAAAGAGATCCAAAGCCATCATCACCTTTAAAAGAAGTACTTAAATGCTAATTAAGAGGTAGTGGGAATAGGAAGGGACAAACAACTGCAACCTTTTAGCTAAAGCTCTATTTGTTATTATAAAGTCTCAAGTCACAATTAAGGCTATTTCCCCATGAGAGTGTCTTCATTTAGTTAATTCCTCATTGGGACACAGGAAATCTCTATCTAGAAAGAAACTGAGGTTGGCTCCAAGATACAGAGAGAGAGTGTTTTGGGACCCTACCATATATCAGAGAGAATGGACATAACCACAAGCTGAAGAGATCTTTTATCAAGGCAGTGACCTAATGAGGACAGTGTTGGACCTCAAATTTCTCCTCCAGAGAAAGAAGCTTAATTTAGGAAAAATTCAAGTTAGTATGAATTGTGAAGACAAGACAAACCAACAGAAAAGCAAGCACAGAGACAGGAAAAATACATAGAAAAATGTGCTTTTAAAATTTTAGATAGACAGCTATTACACTAGTTGTCTCTGCAATAATGGAGACATAAACACCTCTAAAAACCTGAAATCCTGCCCTTAAGCATAGAGAACCAGGAATATGCACTATTTTCAGGTTCATTACTTAACACCCAGTGAGCACAGTGTTTCCCAGCTGTGCTACCCCTGCTTTGAGAAGAAGGAAAAAAATATTGGGTTTTGCATATCTTATCTTTTATCAAGAAGGCCAAGAGTTTTGAGCACCAAATGATGTGGCTCAAAGATTAAAATGATGTGTTAAGTGAGGTAGACACCAGATGATGGTAGGCATTAAAAATTGGGGTTTGATCATGTGAAGAATTCATAATGGCCATTCTCTTTGGCAAGAAGTAGATTTATTTAGGGAAGAGGTTACAGACACTAATTATAGACACTGGGAATTGTAAATATGAAATAGGGTTGGAAGAGCATTTGAAAGACAAGTTTCTGAAAGGGACATAGTACCCCAAAAAAGTTAGCTAGCAATGAGAAAGAGAAGTAAGGTGGGAAGCATAATGGAAGTGGGAGAGATATAGGACATGGCTTTGGGGAAAGGGGAAGGGAAAAGACACCAGGCAGAGTGCCTTTGAGGCACACTAACCCAAAGGAACACAGCTACCATGAGATGGCCCATAAGTAGATTTTATAGGACAAATTTAAACTCAGGGTCATGACTAGGATTTCTGACAGGGTATGGAAAGGTGAGACCTCAACAGAGGGTGGGTCCCAGGAGTTTGACATAACTTGGATTTCAGATTAGACAACCTCCCCAGAGAGTGAGATCATGAACTAAACTGATCTCTATCAGTGCCTTCAGTCTACTTGCTTCAGGGGTCAATTCTTTAGTTTCTCTCTGTTCAAAACACCATTTAAGTCCTTATTACAAGGACATCAATATGACAATCACTCTGGACTCCAGGGTATTAATAATGAAATATAGCTCCTGCCTCTTGATAAAGAAGTGGTGGATTAAATGTGCAGAAAGATGCATAGACCATCAGTCATGGTACATATGTCGGTGTCCTTTGTTTAACTCTACTTCTTTGTGACAAGAGAAAGTTCTATTGGGGAGAAAGGATTGTTAAAAAGTAACAATGATGTAAAAAAATATTTACAGAGCATTATTTTTAAAGAAATGTGGATCACCTTGTGATTTTTTTGGTAAATGCTTCCATAAAGTCCCAACTAAAATCTCTTTTTTTGCTAGAAGCCTTCTCCAATTCCTCTTAATTCTGGTCCTTGTCTTCCTAATTATCATACACACACACACATATATATATATATATATATATATATATATATATATATATATAGCTTACTTAGTATATATTTATTTGCATATTGTCTCCTTCATAAGATTATAAACTCCTTGAGGGCAGGAACTATCTCTTTTTGTTTCCCTATCCTTTAGTGAAATGCCAGCACAACTAAATGCTAGTTGATTGATTGATTGAAATAAGAAGTAGCATAATGGAAAGAAAGCTCCATTTGTTTTGAAAGATTTGAGTTCCATAGGGCCAATCCATCACTTTCTGTCTTGGAGCCTCAGAGTTTAATCTTTTTTTTTTTTTTTTAAGATGATTTCTAAAATCCCTTCCATTTTTAAGCCTAAGCTTCTTAAATGTCCCCAAGCACATGGCAGCACAAGATCCACTGATCATGGTTGAATAGCACAGAGTGATTTGTAGTCCTATATATAAATACAGAGTTTACCACCCTGGGGAGGCACAGAGATTGAGTAACAGAATTCATTGTCAGAGGTAGAACCATCAGAGCTAGCCCGAGATTTTTTGACACAGTAGAAAGCTTGTTTTCTCTTGTAAACTGAAGATCCCATGTCTCTCTGTTCCTAGGCCTAGGCATTTAGAGTCTACACATGGCATCCTAGCCTCACCAGGGTCTCTTGTAGCAGTTGCCTAACACAATCAAACCTCATGGAAAGTGCTGTGAGAATAGAATATGGTGGGCATTCCAGTCACCATCCTTTAAAACATAGGCATAGGATAATTGAGCAAAAAGCTGGAAAAGATGTAATCTATGATGTGGAGATAGGCACCAAGTTGGGGTTCCATCATTGAGAAATTCACAATGGCCAATCTCTTTGGCAAAAAATAGATTTTTTTAAGGAAAAAGGTTACAGACAAAATGAAGAAATACAATAGGCTCCAAGAATGGTGAATAAGAAAAGGTTGGGAGAACACAGAAATGGGTTTTCCTGAAAGGAACATAGCACCCCAAAAGAGTTAACTAATTATAAGGAGGAGAAGTGGGGGGTGAGAAGCATAGTGGAGTTAGGAGAGATGCCATGGGGGAAGAGAAAGAGGAAAGACACCAGACAAAATGTCTGACCAGCTGGTCCAAAGGAAGGCAAGCAGCTATGGGATGACCCATAAGTAGATTTTATAGGGAAAACTTAGCCTCAGGGACATGACTGGGATTTCTGAAAGGGCATGGCAAGGTAAGACTGCTGGAGACTTCTACATAGTGAGGGAGGGGGGGTCTTAAGAGTTTGACATAACTTAGATTTCAGACTGGATGATGTCCCCAGAGGGTGGAGCTAAATTGATCTCCATTGGTACCTTCAGCCTGTTTGCCTCAGGGATCAATTCTTTAGTTTCTTTTGGTCTAAAACACCATTCCAGATCTCATCAGAAAGGCCATCAAGATTAAGCCTTTAATCGTCCAGATGAACTAGAGGCCCAGAGAATGTAAGTGAGTTGCCCAAGATCACACAGCCAGGAAATGTCTAAGGCAGGATTTGAATTCAAATTTTCCTGATTCCAAGGCAATATTCTCTCTACTGAATTCACCAGTTTGTTTAATTGTATCTCTTTGTTACCAAAAAAGGTTTGGAAAGTGGAGGAAGTAAGGAGAAAAAGAAACAGAGACTGACAGAGACAGAGACAGAGACAGAGACAGAGACAGAGACTGACAGAGACAGGGACAGAGACAGGGACAGAGACAGAGACTGACAGAGACAGGGACAGAGACACAGAGAAAAAGAGACAGAAACAGAGAGATACAAAGAGAAAGAGATAGAGGCGGAGAAAGAGAGAGAGGCAGTGAGATAAATATAAATATAGAGAAGAAAATAGCATCAGTAAAACATTGGGGGAAAAAAGGAATAAAAAGCTTTGGATCTAGTCTGAACTCTGCCATTAACTAACCTAGAGACCTAGAACTACTTATTTAATATCACAGGTTCTCAAATTCTTCATCTTTAGAATAAGAGTGTTGAAATTGCTTATCTCTAAAGACTTTCTAACTCTATGTAATAGAGGTTTGACTAAGGGAACTCTATTCTTAAAGCATGTATAATGTACTCTGCTCTCAGCCCACATAGTAGAAGTTGAAGAGCCTTCCTCCCAAAAAGCATGATGATTTGCAGTGGAAGGATCCTGCTCCCAATTTGAAGCATGCACAGGTATTCTGTAACTAATAGTTACTAGGCTGCTAATAAAATGGTGAAAAGATGGACCATTGACTGGCTATTGAACTGGAACCAAAGTACATTCAAAAGACCAAAGTAAGCCTCAAGTTTTCTTCTCTCCATTTTGACTGTGTTCAAATGAGGATGCATAGACTTCTTTAAGCCCTAGAGAGGAGAAAAACTTGAAGCCTTTTTCTCACAACCAGCTCTACCATCATTTTAACCTCTTATTGCGGGAATTTTGGAGACAGCTAAGACCTTGTGAGCTTTGAAAGATCAGAATGGTGAGTCACCAGAGGTCTAAGACTTAGAGTCCATGCAGGATTTTTTGGCCAGCCCAGATAGTGAGGAGCAAAGTCCCCAAAACCCGTTTGACCAAGAATAGATCAAAGTCAGCCAAGAAGAAATTACAGTGATTCATCTATTGGCTATTATGAATGGAGGAGTGAATTTAGTGGGCTGAATGCTGCACATAAAGTGCTTTAAGTTTCAGTCAGCTTTCTCCAGAGATTGCATCACTTGAGGTCTTCAAGCTGGTTAGACGATCATTTGTTAGATGAAGACTTGGGGGGAATGGGAGAGACTTTCATTCAGGTCTGATTCATGATGGAGTTGACTTTTAAGGTTCTTTATAACTCTGAAATTCAGTGATTGTTAAGAAAGAGATCAAATTAAAGGGTTCAATGAAAATTTGAGGTAACTGGGAATATCAAAGAATATTTCACAGAGGAGATCATATCTGAATGCAGTGCCATACAGAGGGACTTCATAAATCTTTGATGTATTGAGTTGAACTGAATTGTGCCAAGCTTAAAAAACAAAAAACAAAAAAACCACCTTTTTTTTTTTTTAAAAGTGGAGGAAGGAATGCATTTTAGGAGTGAGACAAGGAAGGGGATGTGCTGAGCGCAAGAAATAATTAGTAGTACAGCTGGACTGGGACACACTTGAACATAAGTTCCTTGAGGACAGACTATTTTTGTTTTTGTTTTTGTGTTATCAACACTTTAGCACAACTAGCTTCATTAATAAATTCTTGCTAAATTGAAACAATTTATATTTTCAATCTATATTCCTTCCAGGATAATGAATTATATAAGTTCTATGCAATTGTGAATGATAGAGTGAAGCTGGGAGGAGAAGTCTAATATAGTGGAAAGAAAACTGTCTTCGAGTCAGAAAGACTTACTTAGGTCTAAAATTGGACTCTGACTTATTCTGTTTGTGTGACCTGAGCAAGTCACTTAACCTTTCATTGCCCAAAGCAACTCATTTAGGAATATAAGTTGCTTATATTTTGTATGATGTCATGTGTATATAATGGGCATTGTATTTATTCTCTTTTGATGGTAGTAAAAGGGTTGAAAGGGGGAGAGAATTTGGAACTGAGAATAAACATTTTATTTAAAAAAGACTATTAGTTGTACAGCAGATACTGATCTGCATAATTAGAAGGAGTTTCCTGGCTAGAAATGAAATTCAGTTCAGTTCAGGAAAGAAAAGATGAACATTATCTTATTCACCAAATCCTCACATTTGAATTATATATACTTTTTCCCTCATTTATTAAAGCTTTTTTAATTTTCAAAAGATATGCATAATTTTTCAACATCAACTCTTGGAAAACCCTGTGTTCCAATTTCCCCTTCTACTCATCCCTTTCTCTAAATAGTAAATAACCCAATATCTGTTAATTATGGTTACTATTATATATACTTCTCAGAGCTCAAAAGGGTAAGGTTAGAATGAATCTTTACTATTTCAGTGAATTTATAATTAGCATACTTGCTTTCTCTACAATGAGATTCATGAGTTACCACTGTCCCCAAATTCATCAACCCACTGGCAACCTGATGACAAAATTCCCAGAATTTAGCCAGGCTATTGCTCAGAGTCTGTTACCAGGCTCATCTTCCTAGGCTTTCCAGGTTGGCATGATCTGCCAGAACTCATAATCTTCTGGTATAACCTTTGAGAGCTCAAGGTTGACTCCATACCATAGGACTTGTCAGTAGAATCTTAGTAAAGTGGTATTAAGCTAAGTACTTACTTTTATTTTATAAGTTTCAAAGATAACTTCTCTTAATCTTAATTTTCTGCCTTCTGCACACTTTTTTTAAAAATCTCATTTAAATCTTTCTTCCCTGCCCCGAAAATTTCATTTTGAAAGTTGTGAAACTATGTTTTGTTTTGTTTTAAATTCTCATAATACATTCCTAGAAACTACATCATAAAATAGATTGTCATATAGTAATGTGACAAAGATCTAGAAATCAATGGAGTGCCCATCAAAATGAGGAATGGCTAAACAAAATATTATACATAGATATAATATACCAAATGTTGAGGGTAGAGTTTGTATCATTTCATCTTTATATATCCAGAATTTAATTGAATAAATGTATATATCAATAGATCTTGAATGGCTGATTAATGGTACTTGAGAATAATATTTGGAACTCCAGGAATTAAGACAACAAGTGGTTAATTGTGTCAATTTAGAGAACCATATTGACTCCATCATTTAACTGAGCTATCTCAGTTCTCTTTCTGTTCAATTATGGGCTAATCCAAATTCTTTCTTATGAGAAAACTTTATTTAATTATGAGAACTGGGAGAATACCTTATTGCTTTGTTTGAATCTAGGCCTACATTACTAGGAAACTGGACCCCTAATCTTTCTTCTAATTAAAAATCATATTACCTAAAGTTGTATTATTTTGTTTTAATTAATTGGCCTTGTGTAATTAATTGCTTTTAATGTATAAAAGTTTGTCTCCTATATTCCTATTCAGACCAAAGCTGAGAAGATCTGGTCATGGTTTGCTAGGCAATTGCCATGAATTGCTTAATAAATTGATATGCTCAGAATATCAAATCTTTATTTCCTCAGTCATTTCATCTTGTACCCATCACAGAATCACACTCTCCATCTTTATGACTAACCATGTATGATAACTATGCCTTTTCAGTGCCTTAGAAAATTTGAAGATAGAATACTGTGCTATTTGGGCAGTGTGAACGTCAAGAGAAACAATCTTGAGAAGCTTGATAATCCCATTACTAAAACCAACCACCTCTCAGTACTATCATTGATGGGGAAGATAAGCCATCATAGTTGAAGCAGGAAATAAACTTTAGCGAGATACTGAAGGCAGCTTATTCTGGTAAGATTAAAAACTATCTTGACCACCACCTTCTGATTCTGGAGAAGACAATTCTGAGTCCCATAATCCTAGGAATAGCAGGACCTCCCAGAAAAATGGCTCTGCACAGGACAAAATAGTTAATAACTATAGCAATCTAGTGTTTGACAAATCCAAAGACCCAGCTTTTGGGATAAGAACTTACTATTTGACAAAAACTGCTGGAAAAATTAGAAACTAATATGGAAGAAACTAGGCCTTTGACCCACACCAAGATAAGGCTGAAATGGGTTCATGATTTAGACATAAAGAGTGATATTATAAGCAAATTAGAAAAACATAGGATAGTTTACCTCTCAGATCTGTGGAGAAGGAAGGAATTTGTGATCAAAGAACTAGAACTCATAACTAAACACCAAATAGATAATTTTGATTATATTAAGCTAAAAAGTTTTTGTACTAACAAAAATAATGCAGACAAGATTAGAAGGGAAGCAATAGATTGGGAAAACATTTTTACATTTAAAGTTTCTGATAAAGGCCTCATTTCTAAAATATAGAGAGAATTGACTCAAATTTATAAGAATTCAAGGCATTCTCCAAATAATAAATGGTCAAAGGACATGAACAGACAATTTTCAGATGAAGAAATTAAAACCATTTCTAGTCATACGAAAAGGTGCTCTAATTCACTATTGATCAGAGAAATGCAAATTAAGATAACTCTGAGATACCACTATATCCCTCTCAGATTGGCTAACATGACAGGAAAAGATAATGAAGAATGTTGGAGGGGATGTGGGAAAACTGGGACACTAATACATTGTTAGTGGAATTGTGAATGGATCCAGCCATTCAGAAGAACAATTTGGAACTATGCTCAAAAAATTATCAAAGTGTGCATGCCCTTTATTCCAGAAATGTTTCTACTGGGCCTACATCCCAAAGAGATTTTAAAGGAGGGAAAGGGACCCACATGTGCAAAAATGTTTGTAGTAGCCCTTTTCATAGTAACAAGAAACTGCAAACTGAGTGGATGCCCATCAGTTGGAGAATGGTTGAATAAGTTATAGTATATGAATGTTATGGAATATTATTGTTCTATAAGAAACAATCAGCAGGATGACTTTAGAGAGGCCTGGAGAGACTTACATGAACTAATGCTAAATGAAATGAGCAGAACCAGAAGATCATTGAACATGGCAACAACAATATTATACAACAATCAATTCTGATGGATGTGACTCTTCCCAACAATGAGATGATTAAGGCAGTTTGAATAATCTTGTGATGAAGAGAGCCAACTATACGCAGAGAGAGGACTATGGAAACTGAGTATGGATCACAAGATAGTATTTTCATTCTTTATGTTGTTATTCACTTGCATTTTGATTTCTTATTCCTTTTCTTTTCTTTTTAATTGATTTTTTGTGTGCAAGATAATTGTATAAATATGTATGCATATATTGGATTTAACATATATTTTAATATGTATAAAATATATTAGATTACTTTCCATCTAGGGGAAGGGATGGGGGGGAGGAGAAAATTTGAAACACAAGGCTATACAAAGATCAATGTTGAAAAATTATCAGTGCATATGTTTTGAAAATAAAAAGTTTTAATAAAATAATAATAGTAGAAGAATTTTTTTTAATGACTTTCCTTCTGCCTGATTCTCACAGTTGAAACTGGGAGGTAGAGGGAAGGGAGGAAATCAACTCTTGTGAAAAAGAGACCTGCTACCTCTGCCTTAAACAAATTAGCTGCCACCCATAACCAAGTAAGCACAGGAACCCATCAGAACACCATGGATTGGCTATAAAGGTGTAATGAAAGGAAAAAAAAAAAAAACTTTTGTGGAAATGGGACCTGTTGGTTGTCTTCGCAGATACTACATATTGTGAAGACTAAAAATTTCTCTCCCTGATGACCAAGGCATTGTCAAATGGTTCAATACCAGAAATAATATTAAAATTGTTTTATCATTTTCTGTGTCATTATACCATTAAATCTTTCCATTGAATTTGCAGTTGAAACTTTCCATTAGAATTTCTTCCTGTTAGAATGTGAGCTCTTTGAAAGCAAGGACTGTCTTGTTTTCTTAATTTGTATGCTCAGTATTTAATAGCACAGTGTTTTGCATGCAGAAAGAAATAATTGCTTAATAAATTTTTTTTCTTTCATTCATTCATTCCTATGTGTTTTAATAGTGCCTGATATACAGTGGGAATTTAATAAATGCTTATTGAGTAAATGAATGAATGATTTGAAACCAGTATATCAGTTTTTATGACTTGGTCCCAAGGCCTTGTGGAAAAACCAAGAGCTTCTCTTTGTCATTCTTCTTCTTGTCACTAGAGGATCCCCTTGTTACACCAAATCCCTACTTAGCTGCAAGACAGAGAAGCCCCAGCATTTCTTCTGGCCAAGCATCTTAGAACTCAAAAGGTACTGTGGCTTTACTTAAAAGCCCGAACCTTACTTGGAATAAATTTCAAGGTTGGGCATTTCTGAAATAAAGCTCATGGTAAAAATCTTGCTTCAGCCAAATTTAAATTATTAGTGGTAATAGGGGTTTTGAGGAAGGAGGGAGTGAGAGGTTTGGATCACAAAGATAATTGAAATCCACAAATAACTCAAACCTCATTTTAGCCCACAATCCCTTCCCCAACCAAACCTTTTAACAAAGAGTCAAGAAGGCTGATTGTTTTTCCAATTCCACTTCCATTCCCACCATCTTCCCCCTTCTCTGGAGCTATTAAAAAGCAAGAAAATAGTCAAAAGGCAAAATAACCACAAGGAATAGGTGACCCAAAGGTATGGACAATCTAAAAATTTACTTATAATCCCCAGAATAACTCAGTTATCAGATTCTTTTTATTTTAAATGCTCATAAGCAGCAGCTACTTTTAAGTAACAAATTACATATTGTAATGAATACAATAGCCTAGATAAAGTCAATTACAGCAAGGAATATTATTCAAAGAATATAAGACTTTTACAAATAAGATTATTTAGAAGTAACTGACTACTTGAATCCTGCAAAATGTAAATATATGAAGAAAGTGTCTAGCACTTTGGCTAGCTTCTCTATAACACATTAGAAAGAGATAAACCAGAATCACAAGAAAAGAGCCAGCATGAACAGAATGGGATTCTCTCTGCTAGAGGGACTACCCAGATCACACTAAGATGAGAGCATAGAGCTCTTGAAATATTGAAATGTGGTTGGCAAGTGAAACAATGGAGTGGAGTAGAAAGAGCTCTAAATTTAGGATACTGGAGATTAGGAGATTAGTCTATCACTTCCTAGCTTTATAGATATAGTCAAATCATTTCATTTGTCTGAATCTCAGTTTCCTAAATGGGCATATTTGCACTCTCAAAGAATTGCTATAAGGAAAATACACTCTAGAAACCTTAAAGTATGAGTTGCTTATTCTTAAGTAATTTGCTGAAAGTCATAACAGCTAGTTTTGGACCGAACTACACTTTGAACTCAGCTTTCTTTAGTGCTACTTTTACTAAATTATATCTGCTTTGGTAAAAGGATTAACAGGAGCAGAATCAAAATATCTAAATATTTAATTAAAGAAACTCTCAAACCACAATTTGAAATTTGCTGTATTTCTAAGTATACAAAAACTGTACATATCAGAAAGATACAGTACAAATGGAAGATCATATCAGAGGGAAGACAGGGATGAGGGCAGAGGAAAGGATGGAAAAGAACTCTTACAGAAGGTGGGATCTGAGCTGAGTCCTGAAGGAAGTCAGGTAAGTCAAGAGGTAGAGATGAGGAAGGAGAAAACTCCAAGAATGGAGAATAACCAGAGAAAATGCCCAGAGTTGTTAGGTAGAGTGACAGACAAACAGCAAGAAAATCAGTGTAGCTAGATCACAGAGTATATGGAGGAAAATAAAGTATAAGGAAATTGAAAAAATAGGAAAGGTTAGATTGTGAATGATTTTAAATGATGGAGGAGTTTGCTTTTGATCCTGAATGTAATACGAAAATGCTGGAGTTATTGAGTAAGGGGTAAAAGTAGAGGGGTGGGGGTGTAACATACTTACACCAGTGCTTTAAGAATAATACTCTGGTCACTGAGTGAAGAATGGCTTGGAGCAGGGAGAGATTTGAGGTGGAAAGACTAACTAGAAGACTATTACAATAATAATAAATGAAATGAACTGATGTGTTAAGTGAGCAGGACCAGAAGAAGAGTGTGCTATGATCAACTTTGATGACCTTAGATCTTCTCAACAGTATAATGATCCATGACCTTTCCAAAAGATTCATGATGGAAAAATGCTATCCATATCTGGAGAAAGAACTAAGAGTCTGCATTCAGATCAAAGCATATTATTTTCATTTCCCCCCCTATTTTTTCTTTCTTGTGGTTCTTCCCTTTTGTTCTGATTCTTCTTTAACAATATGATTACTGCAGAAATATGTTTAATATGATTATACATGCAAAACCCATATTAAATTGCCATCTTGGGGAGGAGGGAGAGAAGAGAAAATGGAAGGAGAAAAAAATTGAAATTCAAAAATCTTATATAAGTGAATATTGAAAACCACCTTTATATCAAATTGGAAAAAAAATACTAGTGGAGAGGGGTTAAAATAGTGTTGATGTAAGGTAGAGACTGTACTAAGCTAAAGGCTGTGTGATTGAAGAGGGTGTATTTGTGTATATAGCTATATAGATATGTGCATATACATACATACATGGAAATATATATATACATTTACACAGCTACCACTTTAATTCAGGCCCTCATCACCTCTCACTTAAATTATTCCAACAACCTCCTAATCAGTTTCCTGTTTCAAGTCTCTCACCACCCCAGTTCATTCTCCTTACTAGTGCAAAAGAAAAATTTTCCACATATCTGACCATGTGGTTTCTCTATTCAAGCAACTCCAACTTGTCCAATCCATATAATATTATCTATAGGATATATTGCCTCTTCTCTTTTGTGTTGTTTATTTTTTCAACTTTTCATGATCCTATGGACTAAACTGCCCATGGAAATTTCTTGACAAATATATTAGAGTGGTTTGCCATTTCACTCTTCAGTTGATTAATACAAACAGGGGCTAAATGACTAATCCCATAGTTACACAGTCAGTAAGTGTTCAAGGCTGGACTTGTAGTCAGGTTTTCCTGACTCCAGATCCAGTGGTGTATCCACTGAGCTAATCTAACTACTACTCTCTTATTTATTTTATATATATTACATATATATCTGTTAATGTTGGTCTAATAATATATATGCATGATATTATATATATTGATATTAGTTTACTAATATAGACATAAATCTATCACACTATATATGAGAGAAAAAAGAGAGAGAGAGAGAGAGAGAGAGAGAGAGAGAGAGAGAGAGAGAGAGAAGGGGGGAGAGTTAAGAAGGTGGATATAACAAAACTTGCAATGAGGAGTTAAGGATGACACCTAAGTTATACACCTATGTGACTAGGAGAATTATTATTTTCTCAGCAATAATAAAGAAGTTGGTCAAGTGGGAAAGATAATGAGTTGTGCTTTAGATGTGTTGAGTTTGCTATATCTACAGATCGATCATTCAGTCTGAGATGAACAAAAGAATAATATATCTACTTGTAAGGAGTTTATATTCTAATGGAAGTGACAAGTAAATATAAAAATGTAGAGAACAAATAAATGGCTTTTTATACAAAGCCATTAAATACAAATTAGCAGTTGGGAGATCAGAAAAAGCTTTATATGGTTACTTCCTCAGAGGCACATATTGAGATGTTTATTTTTTGGACATATCTAATGGGGGAATTTGGTTTTTTTGTTTGACCCTTATATTTGTTATAAGGGTTTTGTTGTCACTTTTTATTTTCCTATGAGTATAGATGGGAAGGAAAGAAAAGTGGTTTTTATAAGTAAAAAAAAAAGTTTAAGAAAAGAAGGTTTCATGCAGAAGATGGTGTTAGAGTTGTCTTAAAGGAAGAGAAGGACTACAAAACAAATTTAAGAAAAGAGCATATTCCAATATGTTTAACCTATATTTGATTACTTGCTATCTGGAGGGGAGGGGAGGGAAGGGAGAGGAAAGAAGGAAGAAAAATTTGGAACACAAGGTTTTGCAAGGGTAAATATCGAAAACGATCTTTATATATATTTTGAAAATAAAAAGCTATTATCAAAAATTTTAAAAAGAGCATATTCCAGGCATGTGAGATATGTAAAGATACAGAGACAGGACGTGGAGTATTTTGTTTGAAAAACAGAGATTATGGGGCAGTTAGGTGGTGAAGTGGATAGAGCACCAGCCCTGAAGTCAGGAGGACCTGAATTCAAATCTGCCCTCAGACACTTAACATTTCCAGGCTGTATGACCATGGGCAAGTCACTTAATCCCAATTGTCTCAGAAAAAAAAGAAGAAAAAAGAAAAAAGAAAAGAAAAGAAAAACAGAGATTATGAGGGCAGATAAGTGGTGCAGTGGATAGAGCACAGCTCCTGGAGTTCACATCCCACTTCAGACACTTTCTACTTCTGTGACCCTAGACAAGTCACTTAATCCAAATTGCCTTCAAAAGGAAAAAGGAAAACAAAAATATGGCTAATTTGCCTGGATCACAGAGTGTGAAAGGGGAGAATAAGGCATAATGAATTTAAAGAATAGGTGGAAGCCAGATTTCACTTTAAAAGCTATCTAGAGGATTTTTCATTTTATCCTATAGGCAATACAAAAGCCCTTAGATTTGATTGAGTAGAGAATCTACATGGTCAAATCCATGCTGAAAGAAAATTCCTTTTGCAGTAGTATGGAGGATGGACAGGAGTGGGGAGAGACTTAAAACAGGAAAACCAATTAAGAGACTGTTTGAATAATTTAAATGAAATGTGATGAGAACCCAAATTAAGTTAGTTTATGTGCAAATGTTGTGACTGATGTAGACACCAGAGGCTGGTAAATACCCAATGTTAGGATAATGTAAGGAATTCACAATGGCCATGCTCTTTGGCAAAAGGTAGGTTTATTTAGGGGAAGAGGTTACAGACAAAATGAAGGAATATAATAAACACTGTAATGCCGGAGAAACTGAGGCAGGAGAGAGATTAGAGAGTTTTTAATATTTTATTAATTGGAGAGTAAGATTGACTGGACAGGACTCTCGTCTCAGATTATCCAGTGCTGTATGGGAGAATCACAAATCTTTAAGTACTTTTTGGAGACAAAGAAGAAGGGAGGGAAAGTTTTTTTTATCAGGGAGGGGAAACCATAAAACCTAAAAATTCCAGAGACAAAGAAGTAAAGATATCATGGGGTATCTTGAAATATTCTAAAGGAATATTGTAAATCCATAAAAGAATCAGGAGATCTACTCTTTTATCTTGCTAATTTATAACCCGAGACAGAACAGTAAAGGAAACTGGGACAGGGAAACTGAGTCAGGCCAGTTAAAGAGAACTGTGGCATAACAACACCAGCAATGGCAAATAGGAAATAGAGTTGGGAGAGCATAGAAAGGGGTCTTGTGGAAGCTGACCTTTGTCAGAGGCGTCTCCCTGCCTGCCTCAGCGAACAATTCCACCAAGGCCCCAGCTTCTCTGTGACAACATATCTCCCGTTCAGCACCTCCTCACAAAGATGTTGTGAAGTAAAAATAGAATAGTTGGTACCTGATCAAATTTTTGTAGCAAGGCCCATTGAGAAGACCAGGATAGGGTGACATTTAAGAACAGATTTTATAGTCTTAGCCCAAATTAACTGAGACATCTTCAGATACAAAGAGAAAGCATTTATTCAGTCCTTGCAGGGAGAGGCCCAAGCACACCCAGGAGGGATCTCAGCCTCCAACATGTGCTTAGCTGGGCAAGCAGGAAGTAGTAAAGCTGATGAAATAGCAAAAGAGCCAAGTTTTTTCATTGGATGGACTAAAAAGGAAGTAACCATTATTACCCAATGGTCACCAAGGTTGTCTTCTTCCTGTGGGTCACGCCTCTTCCTTTCACTTCCTGAAACTTAGACCTAAGTTCTGACTTTTCTTGCCCTAGAGAACTCTAGGCCTTGAGATCATGTGACTTCCTGTAACCCAGGCCTAAGGCCTGACCTTCTGGCCCTACAGACCTCTGGGAATAGGGATCATGTGATTTAGGCCTAAGGTCTGACCTACTCCATCTCATAGACTTTTTTTTTTTTTGCTGAGACAATTGGGATTAAGTGACTTGCCAGGGATACACAGCTAGGAAGTGTTAAGTGTCTAAGGCCAAATTTGAACTCAGGTCCTCCTGACCTTAGGGCTATCCAGTGCGCCACCTAGCTGCCCCCATCTCATAGATTTTTTTTTTAAGAACCAATGTTAGTGTGTGTGTGTGTGTGTGTGTGTGTGTGTGTGTGTGTTTAATAGCTTTTTATTTACAAGATATACGCATGGGTAATTTTTCAGCATTGACCCCTGCAAAACCTTTTCTTCCAATTTTTCCCTTCCTTCCCTCCATCCCTTCCCCTTCATGGTAGGTAGTCCCATACATGTTAAACATGTTAAAGTATATGTTAAATACAATATATGTATACCTATTTATACAGTTGTCTTGCTGTACAAGGAAAATCGGATTTAGAAAGAAGGTAAAAATAACCTGAGAAGAAAAACAAAAATGCAAGCAAACAATAACAGAAAGCATCTTATAGATTTTTTTTCTTTTTCTTTTTTTTTTTTTTTTGCTGAGGTAATGGGGTTAAGTGACTTGCCTAGGGTCATACAGCTAGGAAGTGTTAAGTGTCTGAGACCAGATTTAAACTCAGGTCCTCCTGACTTCAAGACTAGCGCTCTACCCACTGCGCCACCTAGCTGCCCCTGCGTCTTATAGTTTTTTGAGAAAACTTTACCTGGTCTCATTCCAACACAATTCTTCCAGACTTCCAGGTCCAGCATGTACCATTTCCTACATTTCTGAAACAAAGTTGGAATGCTACAATTAACCAAACTTTATATATGCATCACTAGTCACTGTTATTAGCATGGAAAACCCATAATGGGGATGCTGGCTCAATGAGACAAACTGAATGAAGACCCCTCATAAGAATATGCCCTATGCCCTAACTGGGACTTGAGACTTCGCAATAACAAGTTGAGCTATGGCTAAAAGCTGCTTGCAGCTGTTCGATTATCTTAGATGAACATTTCCCTAGGCTTCCTCCCCTCCCCCCAGCCTTTTTATTAGCATTTAATTACCTGATATGGTAAAGTGTGTTCTGGGTCGATATTTAGTCTCGGCTAAATTAGAACTCATCAGCCAATGGGAGAAAAGAAAAAAGGAAAGGGGTGGGGGCTTCTAGTCAGGGTCTATGTAATCTTGTGTTTTGCACTTTGCACTTTGCACTCTTCTAACACCTTGTCTGTTGGAAGTTGCCCTTTCTTAACAAATTGTAATAAGAGTCTCTAATTTTAATTTGGGTAAAAGTCCTTGTCCCACACACTGGCTACCATTATTTTTTAGATTTTACTTTTTTATAACTTTGTTTCAATTTGTTTCTTATAATTTTTATTATAATATTTATTAAATTTTCTGCTTTCTTTGGTGCTTTCCTCTTAAAGAAAAATGAGATTTCTGAGTAACCTTTTTTATTTCTTAATCCCTAACTATTTGCTGCTTCAAAAGACTACTGTGTCCCCAAAAATGCTGTGGAACACCACAATGTTAGAAAAATAAAAGTTATGCATAACTCAAAAAACAGTGAGAAAATACATGGTAGGTAAAAGAAGCATAGGTTTTGAATTGTAAGATCCTTAAAAATAATCTAATCCAACTTCCTTGTATTATAAATGAGGAAACAGAGACCCAGTAAAAGTATCAGAAGTGCACTGGAATTAGTCCTACTAATGATTAAATTTTCAATATAAGGAAGGTCAGTTTTTAAACACTTACCAGCAAGTCCCTGGATAAGGGACTTTGCTCAAGCAGATAGCAAGCAGAATTGGGATTTGAATTCAGGTTGTCTTTAGAGATCTTATACTTTAGTTACATCATAGTACTTCTGGCTACAATTAAACCTTTTAAAACACATTGTGAAGGACATCTGTTACCTAAAGGGAGGTGGTTTAATCCAATGGAGATGGTGAGAAACGACAGATGGGTAGTTGAAGTGATATGCTGATGTACCTAAAACAAGGAAGAGTTCCAACAAGTTGGGTAGAACCTGTATGGAGAATTTATGGAAAAGTTTACATCACAGATTTCCCCAACTTACAGATCAATCATTTTTCCTACGTGACCACTACCTCCCCTCATTCAGGCCTAACATTCCTTAACAGTTGATGAGAATAGGAGTGGGAAGATAGAATTCATCACCTGGTGGCTAACCCTCCAGAAAAGATCCAGATTGTTGGGGTTGGGAATATGGAGAGGGACATGCGTAAAAGAACTATGCAGGATAGTGACTGGGTTAGTCTGATCTGCATTAGAACCTACTTGGGTTCCCTGAAGTGACAAATTAAATTTGTGAATAGGAAGTAATACCTTCTAAGCATTAATTTTCCAGTTTGGAAAATGCTTGAACTATTCTCTACTACTAGCAGCTCCTCTAATCTCCAAAGCCCTCAGGCAACAGGCTTTGGGAGGTGGGGCCTGAAGATTTGGGTGTGGTTTTTAGGCAAATCATTATCTGATTTTGAGTGATTCACCAGCTTGGATAATGTTAGGAAAGAAGTTTTTTTCTAGGCTGCTGAATTGAGAGCCAAAAGATTTAATAACTAATTCCATTTTTGCTATTGAATGAGAAAAGAGAGAAAATATGACACAGAGAGAAACTATTGAGTTTTAGAAATCTAACCTTACTGGACTAAAAGAAGAATATATATGGAAGATAATCATATGCTACTTTATGATGATGAATATGTACAATACTGGACTTAGAATAAAAAGATTGACATTCAAATCCCACTCTGTATGTTCATACACAAATCAGATTTTCACCCTTTTTCATTTGTAAAATGAGATTAATAGTACTTCAACTACCTACTTCTCCAAGTTGTTGAGGAAAAAACATTTTGTAAACATTAAAGCATCTAAACATTTATTTTTCTTCATCTTATTTTCACTTTTTTTTTTGATGGAATTCATGTAGAAACATATTTGAGATACATTGCTTGTAGAATTTGCATTTATCAATAAATCCATGCTCCTTAAAAATATTAATCTATAATTTCTTGTTGCTATGACTTAGGACTGAATTGTCATCAAAAACACCTCAGTTTCCATAAACAAATCCTCATGACTTAATCATTTAAAATATGTTTTTTTGTGGACATATTGTTAAAGGAATCCATGTGACTGTCACCAGTGATGAGTCTTTTGATTCTGTTGTTAGATCTTCAATATTTCACAGACTCCAACTAGAAGTAGAATTCTTTGACTAATTCTGGAGAGCAATTTGTAACTATGCTCAAAAAGTTATCAAACTGTGCATACCCTTTGATTCAGCAGTGTTACTACTGGGCTTATACCCCAAAGAGATACTACAGAAGGGAAAGGGACCTGTATGTGCAACAATGTTTGTGGCAGCCCTTTTTGCAGTGGTTAGAAACTGGAAAATGAATGGATGCCCATCAACTGGAGAATGGCTGGGTAAATTGTGGTATATGAATGTTATGGAATATTATTGTTCTGTAAGAAATGACCAATAGAATAATTTCAGAGAGGCCTGGAGAGACTTACATGAACTGATGCTAAATGAAATGAGCAGAACTAGGAGATCATTGTGCATGGCAAAAAAAAGATTATATATTGATGGGCATCCATTCAGTTTCCAGTTTCTAGCCACTACAAAAAGAGTTGCCACAAGCATTTTTGTACATACAATTCCCTTTCCCTTCTTTAAGATTTTTTTGGGATATAAGCTCAGTAGAAACACTGATGGATCAAAGGGTATTCACAGTTTGATAACTTTTTGACTATAGTTCCAAATTGCTCTCCAGAATGGTTGGATAAGGTTCACAATTTCACCAACAAGGTATCAGTGTCCCAACCTTCTCCAACATTCATCATTATCTTTTCCTGTCATTTTAGCCAATCTGAGAAGTGACAATACAGCATTTTCACTCTCTTTATTGTTTGATTGCATTTTGTTTTCTTTCTCATTTTTTTCCTTTTTGATCCAATTTTTCTTGTTCATCGAGATAATTGTATAAATATGTATACATATATTGGATTTAACATATATTTTAACATGTTTAATATATATTGGATTACTTGCCATCTGGGGGAGGGGGTGGGAGAAAGAGAAAATTTGGAACACAAGGTTTTTCAAGGGTCAATGATTGAAAAATTATCCATGTATATGTTTTGGAAAAAAAAAAAGAACTCTGGCCATATGTAGCAGCTCCAGTGGTACATATCTATTATCCATCCTTTACTGTTGATTGATGAAGTGATGTCTTCTTGTTCCAAAAGTATTTCTATAACTTTTAATCTACCGTGTGCACTGAAATTGTCAGTCTTGTGATTCATTTATATGGTAGGGGATTTTAATAGGATACTATCCAAATCTTTCATGATCCAATTTTTAGCTCTGAAAATTATCATCCTGATATTGTATAGATATTTTAAATGTGTCCCCACATTGAGCATTGTTAGTTGTTGGAATCTTTACAAACTGCTAACTCATTAGAGTTGATAGATTATTGATCTGATCTTACAAGGAGACATTTTGGGCCAGAACTCGAAACAAGGTACTAAGTAGAACTAATTGATACAATGCTTGTGTTCACACCTTTACTCATTGGAGTTCACAAGTATGGGAGATTCACAAAGCAAACTTTGTAATTTGGTGAATTCACACCTCCCTTAGGTGTGCCCCCAGAAGGAGGAGTCAACCTTCGGGAGATGATATATAAGAAGCAGACTCAGTCAGGAGTTCAGCTGAATTAGATTGGAGAGGAGCATGCTGGGACAGACACAGAGCACTCTGGAAGACAGAACCAGCCAAATGCAAGTAAGGCTGCCTCCAGAAAACCTCCCCTGAGAAACCTGCTTTCTCCCAGAGAGAACCATTATTATATTATTTTAAAGAAGAGAAAAGAACACCACAGTTAGTCTCTTTGAAGACATTCTCTTTGATAGCTTTATACTCAGGGTATCTTGCTTGGAGAATATAAGGTTGTTTGTGATCATCACCTTCTTCTATCCAATCACTTTGGAATTCAAGTTTGAAACTTAAAAACCTATAAATGTTATGGGGCTTTAAAGTAGCTTGTTAGAAAAAAAAATCACCAAATTTATACTGTTACTTTTTGCATTCCTAGGACTTTTTGGCACATCCTTCTTGTTCCTCAGTCAATACATTTGAGTTTTTTGCAAGTTATAGATTTTTTTTTTTTCCTTTTTAAATGACAGAAGCTATATCAAAGTGAAGGAGTTATAACCACTTTACTGTTCCCTTTCTCAGGTAGATCATGAAGCTAATTTAGAGTTGGCCTTCTCTTGATCAAATCCAGGTTTTCATTGCAACAGCTCTCAGACAATACTATGCTGTCTCTATTCATCTCATCTTTATCTGTTTTCCACCAGAAAACTGGACTCTGTCCCTGAGTTTTGAATAAGACAGTCATGGCCTTATTTTGCTCAGAAGAGGGAACTTCCCAGGCATCTACATGCCAGACCAGCCAGACTAATGTGAGAACATCTTTCTTTTCCAGCTTCCTCTTATTTATTGCCTTTCCTTATAACAATGTAAGAAAGCTCCTTGAAGGCAAGATCTATCCTGTTTGTGTATGTATCCTCAGCTCTTATCAGAGTTCCTGGAAAAAAGTGCTATAATGCTCCATTAATCTATCTATCTATCAATCTATCTGTCTGTCTGTCTATCAGGAGTTCTTAAATAGGAATGGGTAAATTTGTTTTTTAAGCATATTGATAACTTTATTTCAATATAATTGGTGTCCTTTGTAAACCTTTGTAATCCCTATGCATTTTATTTTATGAATTTTATTTTGAGAATAAACATTATTTATATATTGATTTCATCTGCCAGACAAAGGAGTTTATGATATAAAGAAGCTTAAGAATATATGATCTAGAACCAGCCTGCAACTCCATGCCACATTATTTATTTTTGAGACTTGTAAAGGTAATAACAACATGCTAATGTTAATCTAAACAATTGTATCATCAGATCCAAATTAATCCACTCTACTGTTGTGGATTTCCAGAATTCTTTCCAGACTTTCGAAGCTACCATAGTCTTGGGGCACATGAATTCTTAGTTGTACATGATAGATTATGTTTGGAATGGTGGATCTTATTAATAACAACAATAGCCTCAATTATTTTGCTCTTTGTATCACTAGTCCTTTTTGACATACCTTTTTGCTTCTCAGGGGTTTTTTTTTAAGCATTTATAGATTATTCTAGTGATACAGACTGTAAATTCTTTGTATAAAACAAATAAACACAAATTTGATCCACATTTAGGAGTCTAGCAGTAAATATTTAACAAACAGATCTCCAGAAAAGAAAAAAAGTCCATAACATACTTTTAACTTTAATTTGTATTATTAACAATTTCTCCAAAACTTTCAATAAAATAATAAGTCATTACTGATTTGTCAGTTTTCGAAGTATAAATGTTAACACTGAAAATTGAGCAATTGTTTTTGTGAACTAATTTAAGCTGATTCCAGCACAGTCTTTCCTGTATCTGAAGAAATGGCAATAGATTAGTGATACTTTTGGTTAAGAAAGGTATAATTAGGTTTGTATCTGAGAAGATATTATTAATCATTATCATCATCATCATCACCATCTCTTCCCCAATGACAATGTAAATTTCTTGTAGGTAGGAACTGTGGTATATACAAGTCTACATCTTTCATAGCATTAGTGGTACCACATATATCTTAGATGATCAATAGATGTTCATTGAATAGTTGAAATATTAAATCGTAGAAATATTAAAATATAAAAATAGTTGTAAAATTATGCTTAAATTTCATGTTTAGAAAAGCATATCATTTCTTTTGCAATACTCAATTTCCCAAAAGACAAATTTTGTTAAGTACATAGAAACATGTTTACTTCTATGATTCATTTAATTTCTAACTTTATTTCATAATGAGCATATAATTAGGGAAATGTCTGAAATAGAGAAAAAATATTGAACTAGTAGATAAATGAAAGATGTATTGCATTGTTTCATTGACTCATAGCAGAGTCTGGGAATTTCTGTGTGACACAAAGTCATACTAGGGAAAAGAATGAAGGAGCCATTATTAAGCATTTATGATGTGCCAGACATCATGATAAACTTGGGAAGTACAAATACAAAAAGTAAGACAATCTCTGCCTTCAAGCTATTTTACTTTAATCAAGTAGATAACATGTATCGGAGTAGCTTTATGGTGAACAGGGAAAGGAGCTTTGGTCTGAAGAGTCCCAAGGATAATGAATTGATCTATAGGTCAGTCATGTTACTGATGACTTCACAAAATTAATGGTACTATCAATGAAATTACTAGGCCCAGAGCAAAAGGAAGGCAGATAAGTTTGCATGTACTCAGTACTTAGTGTAGGTTCAATCTGAAGTCAAGAATTCTAAAGCTATTTAAACTGAATAGATTGTCACATCCCTGGGCCTTAGTTTCCTCAACCACAAAATGAAGAGGTCAGACAAGACCTTTAAGATCCCTTTTCTAATTTATTATCATTTAATAGCCTATTACAGTAGTCTAAATAGGAAAGGGAGGAGCTAGGTCATGGAAAAGAGGGAATAAATTTGAGAGAGATTGTGGAACTAGAATCAAAAGAATGGGACAACTGAATAAATGTGGGAAATGAGAGAGAGAGAAAAGATTTAATATTTTTCTGGAGTAATAAGTTCAGATAACTGGGTAAATAATAGTACCATAAAAATAACCTGAGAAGTTTGAGGAAGGGACAATTTTTAGGGGATAATGAGGAGTTCTGCTTTCCTAGCCAATGTGTGACCAGGAGAAAAAGCACAACTGTAGCAAGAATATGTGAGGAGAGTCTTATTGCTTCTGATAACAAAGAGCTTTTAATATACAGTGCTTCATTTGTTTCTCACAACAACTGTGAAGGGTAGATAGTATAAATATTATTATCCTCATTCCATAGATGAGAAAACTGACTCTTAGCAAGCTTAAGGTACTTTGCCCAAAGTCACATAGAAACAAAGTGGCAAATCCGTGATCCCAAGTCCAATGCTCTTTCTAGGATGCCATTTGCTTCTGTGTATACATAATATGCTTGAAACAGCTGAACATATGGCTGTACCAGTGAATTGTTGGACAGATGGAGAATGGGATAAGGCTTGAGGCAAAGAAAAGTGGCTGTTTCCCCACCCCAACCCATCCCAGCCTTTCAGGTATGTAGATTAGTTCACAGGTGTGTCAGGGACTGAAAAGAATTGGGATACTAGTATATTGTTTATGGTTCTGAACTGAAAGCTGCCTCAGGGAAGCTTCCATAAGTATTCTATTCTAGATACACTTTTTGGAGCTTAGTATATATATATATATTATATATAGACATTTATCTATCTATTAATCTATCTATCTAATTTCACAATAATAATGACCAATTCTATTTGGAAGATTGCAGGCAGATAATTTTGGCTTAACTTTGCCACTTCTAACCTGTTTAAAAATTTTTTTATTTACTTATCTTTTTGATCTTTTCTTGCCTTTTTCATCAAAAGCTCTCAACAGAAATGGCCTTTGTTGGCTTGTTATTTCCTTTCATTATTTTAGTTTGGTTTGGAGTGGGGATGAGGAGGTGATTGTTGTTTTGGCCAGAGCTGAAATACAACTTGAAAAAGGTCAGTGAAGTTTACAAGTCTTGCAATTTACTCAAGTGACAAAGTACCTTTTCTCTGACTTCAGGGCTAAGTCACATCACTGAACATTGTCATCTGGTTTACCTTATTGAAAATAATTTAGTCATGACTCTCACAAACTGTGTCAGGTTTTATTGACCTTATCTAGAAAATGCTAATTGAAGTGATCATTTATTTCATCACCTTTGGAGAAAGCTTCAGATGTAGGAACCTCTTCAGGTACAACCTGGGTTTGACTTAATTACTAAGTTCTAGGGAGTTACCATAATCAATAAGAATGAAAAACAAGATGTAGAGTTGGTTCTTCCTGATTCAAGTTTTGTTCTCTATCCATACTATATTTCCTGCTATCTCTGGGTTCAAATTCAATTATTGTGCAGTTGTGTCCATCTCTTTGTGACCTTGAAACAGGTTGTGGTCCCTTTAAGAAACTATTTCCTATTGATCTGTGATCCCTTTCAGAATCTCAACCATTCCTGGGGAAGACATATCCTCCCCACATAAGTTACTTTTCCAGGATGCCAGGGCCTTTGATTCAATTAGAAATCCTGGTCAAAAAGCATCCCTTTGAAGTGTTGTTAATTCCAATAGGAGATCTGGGCTGTCCCAGCCCGCACTGGGTCTGACCTGCTAGGTCTATCTCAGCCCGCATCAAGACACCCAATATAATAGCTAAGTCTTTGCAGATGGACCTTGGTAGCTCCCTTTGCTGCTAGGACTTTCTTTCCACTGAGAATTGTATTCTCAGTGCAAAAGTCCATTTTCCATAAATCTGCCACTATAGAAGTCAGTTTCTGGGTAAAGTGATTTCTATCTAATAACAAACTTTCATTTTGCAACTAATAATTCAGAATGAGTGAATTCTTTCACTCCTAAAACCTGCGGCCAATTTAAAGGGGATTCTTAACAACTCTCTTATAGTCATTAATCTGGACT
Source organism: Antechinus flavipes (assembly GCF_016432865.1). Lineage (NCBI taxonomy): Eukaryota > Metazoa > Chordata > Mammalia > Dasyuromorphia > Dasyuridae > Antechinus > Antechinus flavipes. The sequence goes on along the minus strand of NC_067399.1, from coordinate 396,600,014 downwards.
ACTCAAACAGCATCAACCTCATTAGGGATTTCCTTAGAAAACACTACGGTGGTTTGCCCTTTCCTTCCCCAGCTCATCTGACAGATGAGAAAACTGAGACAACAGAGTTAAGTGACTTGCCCAGGATCACATAGCCTGTAAATATCTAAGGCCAGATCCGAACTCGGGAAGTTGAGTCTTCCTGACATCAAGTCTGGTGTTCTATCTGTTGGGGTGTGGGAGTTGAACCCAAAAAATATATTAGGGTTTCAGGGTGGTATTGTGAGGTATCTCAAAAGAATTAGACCCTCTCCAAATCAAGAGGCAAAGATTTTATTACAGTATTGGCAGCAGGCAAGTTTCAAAAGGAAGTTTGAGTGATTTACAAAGAGAAAGACACAAGCTAGGGGGGCTAAATTCCCTTGCAGAACTCAACATTGGCAAGGGGGAAGATGCCATAACGAAGAGAAAGATGCTATGAGGGGATTCAAGTATTAGGTAGGAATTAGATGACCTTTAAAGGACCTTTCAATTCCAAGAAACCTATGACAGTCTATAAACACTAATGAGTTTATAAAAAAAATAAACAATTGTATTCATTCAATGCCTGTTCTTAATAAGAGGTTTCTTTTGTTTGTTTTATTGGTATATATAGTCTTTGGGTTATACTTTAATCAAGAAGATTTATTGAATGACCACTTTGTATGAGGCTCTGTGAAGTACACAAAGATGAACAAGACAGAGTCTCCCTTTTAAAAAGTACATCAGTAGTCGAGGGGAAAAGACATAGACATGACAGGATAGCTATGAATACCTGTGTGGTTTGGAAAAAATGGCTAAAGACTTGGAATATGTCAACCTGGATTCAAAAACTACCTCAGATACTAGTAGTTATTGACCATGAGCAACATATGGACACATAATCTCTCAGTTTTCTCATCAATAAAATGGGAAGAAAAATGCTTATCTTGACTACCTCAGCAGATTGTTTTAAGGCAAATAATTCATAAGTCTTAAACTATGATATACATGGGAACTATCACTTTTAAACCTTACAGAGCTATGTAAATATGAATGGTTGTTATATTCCAAATGAGTGAATGGTAAAGTTGCTAAAGGACTTTCAAGGAGCTAGAGCCTAAAAGGCTTGGATCCCAGTTAATTGTTTTTATTCTAGTACCTGTTTCTATGTTAACTAGTAAAAGCTTGAGGGAATAGTATTTGTTATTTTCTCTAATTCCACATGTGGTCTCATTTTCTTTGCTCTGAGCATTTAAAAAATATGATGCAAATACTTCAGTGAAGACAAGGCTCCAAGAATTAAGAAGAGGAAGAGATCTGTTAAGTAGGCTGCTTTCTTACATAGTGTCTCCTCAAAGCCTATTTTTCAAATCCCATTTATATAGACAATTCTTAGAAAGTAATTGAATAGTATCCTCAATGTTCTTGGGATAATTCTGAAGGATCACAACAGTCTCTAGTACTGTGGGTCATGAGTCCCCAGCTCATGGGGATCCATGTGCAAAAGGGGTAACTTAACAACTCCTTTTCTTCCTTCATGAAATATTCATTAAGCTACCTTTTAGTATTTCTTTTCTACAGAATGCTGAGGGCCAATGTCTTTATGGAATACTAAAGTTATCTTTCTTCTTTGTGTTTAGTTGGTTCTTAGAGTGTTTCTCAGCTCCTGATGCAAATGCTGCCATTGGCCACTGATGATTAAAAAGATTATATTAATATATTAATACTTATACCAATGGGTTTTTTCCAAGGTCTTCCTATCTTTTGAAATTCATAAGATCATAACTATGTCAATTCCATCTCAAGCAAATACCTTTTCTTAAAAAACTTTTGTTTGACCTTAGCATGTCTATTTATACCTTGAGTGAATGTGTTGATTCCTAACGTAGCTGTTTCCTGATTAGTGAATCCAATGAAGTAGCTGCATGTTTTTGTTTTTGTTTTGTTTTGTTTTTGCTGAGGCAAATTGGGGTTAAATGACTTGCCCAAGGTCACACAGCTAAAAAGTGTTAAGTGTCTAAGGTCAGATTTGAACTCAGGTCTTCTTGCTCTATCCACTTCAACACCTAGCTGCCCAGCTGCATGTATTCTAAGTCAAACTATTTATAGTGTGAATTTATTATATTTATTATAATGTTAGAAACTATGATGTCATTCCAGCTCAATGGAAATATATGATGAAAATTTTAATAATGGAACTACTTTACAAGATTCATTATTCACACTATTCTGGACCTACCTATAGTCAAGTTTCTCAGGTAGTATGGCAATGGGGAGAGGGAAGAGGTAGAGAGAGACCTTCTCTCATCCTCCAGAAGTAGTTTGTCTTTAGGGGCCTAGAATACTTATCTCCTGAATTTGGAGTCCTCTTCTACTTGACTGAGTGGCTCAGAATTAGTTTGCTCTTTTTATATTATGGCCATTATATTGTCTTGGTCATCTTCAACCAGTCACAATATATTTCCTATGTCATTTGTCTTTATCAAAGAGTCAAAGTCCCTTTGATCTTTTCAAATTGATTAAGGACTTATTCTTACACTTTACTTTTGATTGATTCAGTGGGGCTGTCTAAATCTTCTGTAACTAATTGAAATAAGGGTGGACATCCTTCACAGATTTCAGATTCTTAGCAACTCAAGTATAGCATTTCCAAGTAGGAAGAAAAAAAATTGTTTAGTACTGTTGGTGAGCAATTAATCCAGTCCAGTTTAATAAATATTAATAAAGCATCTCCTTTGTGCCAGGCATTGTGCTAAGATTAAAAATACAATTAATAAAGACATATATCTGTCCTTAAGACACTTACAATCTAAAGGAAGAGATGACACAAAAAAGAAGTCAGGAAAAGGAGTGGGTGAGATATAGAGGATCTCTTATTTCATGGAGTTGAAACCAAGCAGGGAAGCAGATGCAGAATAGAGCAAGTTGAATCCACTGAATGAACAAAGCCTTAATGGGTAAAATATTTTGCTGTCTCCTAGTGGTTCCCTGATTCCTCAGAGAGGAAAAAGGTCACAGTGACAGAATTCTTTCATTTTGCATATAAGGAAGGCCAAAAGAGAGGAGAAATGACTTAGAAAATAGAGAATCAAAGAATATTAAAGCTAGTTGGGAAAACTGAATTCAAGTCAATGCAGGCTCTTTGTCTTTTACTTTACTTTTCTGTCATCATCATATGATTCATCATAAGCCTCTTCATTAATTTTCATCATTAAACTCTAATTCTTAGGAAATTACTATTTGATAAAATATTTCTTCTCATGACAATTTATCTCTGTGCGCCAACATTTTGTTCAATCAATCTCCTGAGGAGGTTGAATTAGAGTACCTCAAAGCTCTTCTCCAACTTTACATTTATGATTGACTTTGCCTTAACAATATATAGTATAGTGCTTAGGCAATAGATACTTAGCAAATGCTCTTTGATTGATTTTCAGTCCTGGATATTTGATGATAAAAATGAATTTAGACTACTATGATTATTCATTATAAATAATCACAATCTCTCCAAGAAGTTCATTGTTATTTTTCAGTTGTTTCCAGCTCTTCATGAAGCATTTGGGATTTTCTTAGCAAATATATTGCAATGGTTTGCTACTTCCTTCTTCTACACATTTTTCAGATGAGCAAACAAGATTAAGTGATTGACCCAGCATCACAGAGCCTATAGAGATTTGAACTCAGGTCTTTTTTATTCTAGGCCTGGTGCTCTATCTACTATATTAACTAGCTATCCAAGAGCAGAGATTTTTATTTTCATCTCTGAAACAACCTGACTTTGAGACAGGAGAACCTAGGAAAGAACTAAGAAGAGAACCACTGTAACTACACCTTCATCTTCCCTTTAATCATTGGCATAATCATGAGTGGTAGACTTGAAGATTTGAGCACCAAAGTTCAAATCCCCCTTCTGGCATTTATTCTCTGTGTGATCATGGGAAGGTCCTTAAGCTCTGTGAGTCTCAGCTACCTCATCCATAAAACAGGGAGTAGTAACCTACTTGACATTGTGTTAAAAATATTTGATGAACAATAAGATTATTCAAACCAGTTCCAATTGTTCAGTGATGAAGAGAGCCATCTACACCCAGAGAGAGGACTGTGGGAACTGAGTGTGGTTCACAGCATAGCATTTTCACTCTTTTTGTTGTTTACTTGCATTTTATTTTGCTTCTCTTTTTTTTCTTGTGCGACATGATAATTGTATAAATATGTATACATAGATTAGATTTAACATATATATTTTTAAACATATATTTCTTCTTCTTCTTCTTCTTCTTTTTTTTTTTTTTTTTTTTAACATATTTTGGACTATTTGCCATCTAAGGGAGAGTGTGGGGCGGGGGGGGGAGGGGGAAGAATTGGAACACAGGGTTTTGCAAGGGCTAATGTTGAAGAATTGTCCACGCATATGTTTTGAAAAACAAAAAGCTTTAATAAAAAAAAAGATTTAGATATGGAAATGAACTCAGAAATTATCTAGGCCAACCTCTTATTTTAGGAAGTTGAGACTCAGAGAGAGTCTTGCCTAAGATCACACAATAGCAGGGGCACCCTATGGTTCAAATTCAATAAACATTTATTAGGTGACTAAAAAAAAAAGGTTTGATGAAATTATGGATGTCAAGTACTTTTCTAGTCTTAAAGGACAATGTAAATACCTGTTCTTCTTAGCATTGCACAGAGGAAGATTACTAAATGTTTCAGGAATGGAACTATATTAGAACAAATTGTTTGGATAAAGTGAGGCAGAGAGAACCCAAAAAAATATCCAAGGCAATAGAATCATATTAGAATTTGGACCTGAATTCTGAGATTCGGGTATCAAAACCACTACCCAAGCTCAGGACTCACAAAGTATTCCTAACTGATCAACAGAGAGAGGAGTTTTTTAATTTTCCTTCAAATTGCCTAATAAGCTGTAAACATAGAGAAAAGAGGATATGTTTAAGAGAAAAGGCTAAAACTTGCCTTTTTGAGCATTTTTGGCAGTCATTTGGTAGATAACAGGTCTAAAAGTCAAATTCACAGATTGCTATTTGAAAAAACAAAAATCAAACCCCTTTGAAGTGGCTTATGAAGAAGATTTTTGTTTGTTTTGTTTTTTAACTTACTCTATTCTTATGTGTAAAAGTTGCGCTGTTGCTTCTGGGCAGAAGTATAGCTGATGTGAGTGTGTTGACTGGCCACTGCATCAAATATTCATCAAGTCACAGATGGGAATCTACAACGAGTTTGCAGAGTGGTCTAGTGTATCCTCTGTGTTACGTGGGAAACATTTTAGAACAGAGTAGCAAGATGCAGGCACATCAAGGTATATCTCTGTGCCTAATGACTTCAATTGCTGAACCATTTAAAATAGGTTAAATGGGGGCATATTTTAAACAAGCTGCCTGCTTTTGCATGCATGAAGTGAGCTGGTAGAAGATGCTGATTTTTTTTTTTTGTTTGTTTGTTTCAATGAAGAGTTGGAGTTTTTGTTGTTGTTGTTGTAGTTTGTTTCTTTAGTTTGTTTTTTGTCAACTTAACATCCTTGCTAGTTGCAATTTCTCTCTATTGTGACGGCCATTATCTTACTGAGGAAATCTGTCTTTATCTGATGACATTGGAGAGAAATAGGGATCTCTAGTGCTGACAACTGGTTACTAGCATTTATAACTGGTAAACACAATTATAACAGTGTTATATCAGTATCTTTCCTCTAACAATAGGCAGAGCTTCTATTTCCTGAGGATATAGGATACCACATTAGCACAAACCTAGTGCTTTGTTCTTTACAAATAAAGCTTTGTGCTTTAACTGAACTAACTCCACAGAAAAGAAGGCTGAATAATGCACATGTGTGTGATTTTTTTTTTAGAGGGGTTTCTCCATCAGTGTTCCAATATTCTGATGTTATTATAAAGCAATCCCATTCCCTAGACCATTCAGCTTCTTAAACTATGGTTCACAACTCCACATGGACTCAGGTAATGGAATGTGAGGGTTACAAAATTATGATTTATTATCAATAAATGTTTGATTTGTACCTATTTTATATACCTGTATACCTAGCAGGGGTCCTCAAACTTTTTAAATAGGGGGCCAGTTCACTGTCCCTCGGACTGTTGGAGGGCCGGACTATAGTAAAAAAAAAAAACTTTGTTTTGTGGGCCTTTAAATAAAGAAATTTCATAGCCCTGGGTGAGGGGGATAAATGTCCTCAGCTGCCGCATCTGGCCCACGGGCAGTAGTTTGAGGACCCCTGCAAGGCTTAGCACATATAAAAATTTCTCAGGCCAAACCGGGTCACATAAGAAGCCCTAGCCTAGAGTACTGGATTTGAAATCAAAGACCCTGGTTCTACCACTTACAACTGGTTTAACACTAGGCAAATCACTACACTTCCCTGGGCTTTTCGGTTCCCTCGTATATAAAATGAGGGGATTGGACCAGATGATCTTTAAAGTCTTCCTTCATCAAAAAAGTAATTATATTGAGGATAATCACTTTAAAATACTAACAAGTATCATATCTCAACCCCCACAGGTAAACCTAAAAGAATCATATCAGACAACTACTGAAAATGAGGGAACATCCCTTTCTCTTCCTTCACCCCACCCAGATTTTTGCCTTATCTTTATCTGGCATCAAAACCACTACCTAAGCCTAGGACTCACTAGGCATTCACAGCTGATCAGTAGAGAGACAAAGAGGAGGGAATTTTTTTCCCCCTTTAAATTGCCTAAGAAGCTGTAAGCATAGAGAAAAGAGGATGGGTTTGAGAAAGGGCTAAGACTTCTTTCTTTTAGACCTATAGAATACTAATTATTTTATATGAGGAGCATAGAACATTCTAGTCCAACCCTTTCTTTTTTATAGATGAAGAAACTGAGACTCAAAAATACAAAATAACTTGTCCAGGATCCTTCATACAACTAGTAAAAAAATAAACTCAGAATTGCTGTCTCTAAGACTCTTTCCACTATATCAGGTCACCTTTTATTTATTCCTGAACCTTCCTGCCATCCTCAGCTCAGGATTGAGAATTCTTTGAATGTCAACTTTTAATTCTCTTTTCCTTTCTCTACTTATGTGCATGACCACATTAACCGTATTCTTAAAATGGTGCTGTTGATTAATTCATAGTTGTACCTCATTTTAAAGCAAATATGACATGTAAACAGTCTAATGATAAATTATGGGATAATCCTTTGCTTGACCAAATGAATCTTTCATATATCTGGAGGTCTTTAAGAAAAAGATGAATTGGGGGTACCTCAATAGGGAATGGATAGTCAGGAGGATCTTAGTTCAAACACCACTTTGGACACTTAACACTTGCTAGCTGTGTGACCCTGGACACCTCACTTAAGTTTAATTGTCTCACCAATAAATAAATCAGAAAAAGATAGGTAACCATTTGTCAGGGACATCATAGAAGGGATGCCTGTTCAAATAAATTTTCTTCAGATGACTTCTGAAGAATCCTTAAGCTCTGTGATTTTAACATTAATTTTGGTTGTAATGGGAAGAAGCATCTAGAATTGAAGTTAAGTGAGAACTGGAGTCAAATCCTTGCCCAATTGCTTACTAACTATATGACTACAGGCAAACTCATTTAATTCTCTAAACCTCAGTTTCCTCATCTATAAAATGGGATAATAATATAGGTGTCATCTGTCTACCCCACATGGTTGATATGAAGTAAAGTGCTTTGTATGTTTTAAAATGCTCTGTAAGCAAGAGTTATAATTATTATCAAGTGACTTGCTGAAGGAAGGTCACACAACTAGTAATTGGCACTATATAAATGTGTTATTATAATTACAAAAAGATTTGCCCCAGGGTTCTTTTAAATTTTAATGGTATTCAATTTACAAAAATTTGATTTACAGACAACTTTCCAAGATTAAGTTTACTATCATAATGTTGAGACCACTTGGATATGCCCTTCCCCTCCTTCCTCATTTTTAACCTTGACCCCATGATTCCACCTGGTGGCCCTTTCCCAGGAAGTACTAAAGTAGCATTAAGTGAAAGGGAAATTCCCTTCCAGACTTAGCCATTCAGGACCGCCTGAAGTAGTTAAGGGCTCCCTCACTGACACAGGGTCAGTGAATTGTGCCCCATGATTAAAGCAAGGAGCTTGGGGCCTATGTGAATTGCATGCAGCAGGATGCAGGCACCGGAGGCTGACTGAGCCTCAGGCACACTGCACTGCCTTGGCAGCTTTCCTTTTTAAGTTTCATGTTGGCTTGTCAACCTCATCATCCTAAACCAGTTAAACAAACAATTTTTAAGACTGGTAGTCTATCTGCATGCTGGTACTTTAGTCAGGGAACTACTGGATTTTCCTCTTAAATTATACTTTAATAAGTTTTCCCAGAAGAAAGAGGACATGTGTGTCTTTATGTGATGTGTACATGGGTGACATGAGATATCATTCTCTCAGTCATGAAAAGTCAGGTATATTAATATCTTGGTCAGTGACTATCCAACTCAACTTAATCTTTTTTTATTATAACTTTTTATTTACAAGATTTATGCATGGATAATTTTTTAACACTGACCCTTGCAAAACCTTCTTTTCCCATTTTTCCCCTCCTTCCCCCACCCCCTCCCCTAGATGACAGGTAGTCCAATACATGTTAAATATGTTCAAGTATATTTTAAATACAATATATGGATACACATTTTTACAGTTATCTTTATGCACAAGGAAACCTGAGAAGAAAAACAAAAATGCAATCAAACAATAACAGAAAGAATGGAAATGCTACCTTGTCGTACAAACTCATTTCCCATAGTTCTCTCTCTGGCTGTAGCTGATTCTCTTCATTACTGAACAACTGGAACTGGTTTGAATCATCTTATTGCTGAAGAGAGCCACGTCCATCAGAATTGATCATCATATAATGATCTTCTGGTTCTGCTCATTTCACTTAGCATAGCATCAGTTCATGTAAATCTCTCCAGGCCTTTCTGAAATCATCCTGCTGGTCATTTCTTACAGAACAATAATATTCCATAACATTCATATATCATAACTTATTCATCCATTCTCCAATTGATGGGCATCCATTCATTTTCCAGCTTCTAGCCACTACAAACAGGGCTGCCACAAACATTTTGGCACATACAGGTCCCTTTCCCTTCTTTAGTATCTCTTTGGGATATAAGTCCAGTAGAAACACTGCTGGATCAAAGGGTATGCACAGTTTGATAACTTTTTGAGCATAATTCCAGATTGCTCTCCAGAATGGTTGGATGTGTTCACAACTCCACCAACAATGCATCAGAGTTCCAGTTTTCCCACATCCCCTCCAATATCCCGCATTATCTTTTCCTCTCATTTTAGCTAATCTGACAGGTGTGAGGTGGTTATCTCAGCAACTCAACTTAATCTTGTTAGGTATACTATAGAGGGAGCTTTCAGTCAGGTAAGGTCAGATTAGATTGGCCTCTGAGGCCAATTATTAAGCAGTGTCTGTGGGCTCAAAGCAGAAGAAACAAGTATTAAAAGGGCAAATCTACTTTCCAGGGGACTTTTCAGTGATTCTATAAAAAAATGTACATTCTTACATTATTTTATATCTCCAGAAAGAAAGTTAGGCTTCATTTTTTTTCTACCTGTACAATCCCACTAATCCAGTTCTTTGAAGATTAATCTACTTGACAATGTAAATACAAAAGCATTTAATAAATTCAAATCTCATATCTAGATTTGCCACTTGCAAAAATTAGACAATGGCCCTATTTATATCCACACAGATCTCAGGAGTGCAACCAGATTAAACATTTATTAAGTACCTACTATTTGCTAGATTCTGTGCAAAGGATTGGGATACAAAGAAAATACAGTTTCTATTCTCAAGGAGCTCACATTTTAATGCTAGAGATAACATGAAAAAATGGCATTCAATCAAACTATATATGGGATAAATTAGATATAATCGATAAAGGGAAATTATATTGGAAAGAATATAAAAATGAGGAAATGATGACCAGATTTTGACCTGGAAGGAAATATAGAGATTATTGGGACTTCAGTTTGTAAGTGGAAGAATTATAAGAAGCCATCTGGTCTAACTTCGCTCCTCACGACCCTCTCATTTTATGATGAAAACTGAGGCCCAGAAAAGTGAAATGACCTGCTTCAGCTCACACAAGCAATAAAAAGCAGAATTAGGATTTGAATTCAAATCTTCAGGTAACAAATCAGAACTCTTCCTAATGTACCCATCCTTCCCATTGTATGATATTATCTTCTATCCCAACCCTCTCATTATGTAGAAGAGGAACCTGAAGGCCAGAGAAGAAAAATGAGACTTGCCCAATGTTGCACAAGTATTGAATTTGTAGAATTTAAATTCACATTTTATTTTACTCCAGATACAGTGCTTATTATGCTATAAATCTTTTCGATGGGAATAGAGAGGATAGAGATCCCTTTAAACATCCATAAATAGCTTTGATTTCACTAAATCACTCACATCCTGTCCCTCAGCTTCCTTTAATTCTCCTTTTTTTGCCAACAAGACTGATAACATGGTCATTCAACAGCTCAGCAGAGGTCCCACCAGGCCCATGAATCATCCTAACATTGTATCCTTTCCCCTGGGCTTCTGGCATCCACTGCCATCTGTACACACACACACATGTACACACACACACACACACACTCTTTTCTGGTGGGTGGTAGGTGCTTCAGAAATGACCAGAAGTAGTTATATTTCTGCTGATTTAAGCTAGGCTCAAAGTTCCATGTTGTCTAAAGAAATGTTGGGAGAATTTTAAAATATAAGTTTCAACCAATTCAGCTGATACAGTAAGACTTAAAATGCTTTTCTTCTGAGTGGCAAAGGAAGAGGGAGATACAAAAAAGCCTATCAGTCAGTCCTGTCTTTTCTTGGTCTTCAGACAGAGCTGCTAATCAGCTTCCAAAGCATTTTGCTTTTTCACGGCAGGAGATTAAAATGCTTTTTTTCCCAGACATGATAGCTTAGGTCCTCCCCAAACAGTAGGGAGCTGTCTGTCTTCCACTGAAATCTTTCATCTTCGTTTACATGTCTTTCTTTCAAGCTTAATCAATTTATGGTGTTCAGAGGTAGTATATCATGGCATCTGTATGGATGAATGGATGGGAGGGGTGGCAAAGGTTGGCAAGAAGAAAATGATGAAAGCAGGACTCCTCATGACATCTCACTTGTGTGCCAGAAAAATTGCCAAATTATCTGTCAAGAATAGACTTTTCCTCCTGCAATAAGTAGACATATTCAGAGTAGAGATATTGGTTAACAAAGCATTTTTATAAACCCTAAGTCACTGAAACTATATAGATTCTACATTTCTTTGGGTCTCTTCAGACTGATTTGTATTCTAAATAGAGCCAATTTTCCAATTTAGGTTTCCATGTGCACTTTTATTTCCTGGAACTGGAGAAAAAGTAGGACAAGTTTGGCAACAAAGTCAAACTGTGTCCCTTTGTATCCGTTTTGTTTTCCAAATCAGTGGTTCCTCTGCTGTTAAAAAGATCTATCTATGATGAGAAAGCTAGGTGGTGCAGTGGATAGAGCACTAACCCTCAGTGGACCTGTGTTCAAATCAGATCTCCTGTGATGTGACCCTGGGCAAGTCACTTAAACCCAATTGCCTCGAGTGGGGGGGAGGGGGAATTACCTATGTCTCTATTCTATTCTATAAACTATAGTTCTCTTTGGGATAAACTATAATTCCAGTGATTGGCCTTTAAAGTGTTTAAAAATATGGCTTGAGGATACATTTCCAGAAATATTATTTTCCTTTATGGATGTTGTATTCCAGCTGAGGTTTATTTGTTATTTCCTGGACACTACATTCAATCTCCTCCCACTATGCCTTTGAACAAGTTGTCCTGAATAACTAGAATGGACTCTCTTCTAATTTTTACTCATTAGAATCTTTAGCTTTACTCAAAGTTCAGGGATCATCAGTGTGTTACTACTGGGTTATTATCCCAAAGAGATCTTAAAGAAAGGAAAGAGACCCATATGTGCAAAAATGTTTGTGGCAGCCCTATTTGTAGTGGCTAGAAACTGGAAAGTGAGTGGATGCCCATCTGGAGAATGGCTAATAAATTGTGGTATCTGAATTTTATGAAATATTATTGTTCTGTAAGAAATGACCAACAGGATGAATACAAAGAGACTTGGAGAGACTTACATGAACTGATGCTGAGTGAAATGAGCAGGATCAGGAGATCATTATATATTTCAACAATACTATATGATGATCAATTCTGATGGATGTGGCTCTCTTCAACAATGAGATGAACCAAATCAGTTCCATTTGTTCAATAATGAAGAGAACCAGCTACACCCAGTGAAAGAACTCTGGGAAATGAGTGTGAACCAGTACATAGCATTTCCACTCCGTCTGTTTTTGTCCCCTTGCATTTTTGTTTTCCTTCTCAGGTTATTTTTGCCTTATTTCTAAGTCTGATTTTTCTTGTGCAGCAAAATAACTGTATGGATGTGTGTGTGTGTGTGTGTGTGTGTATGTGTATGTGTATAATATTTAACATATATACTTTAATATATTTAACATGTATTTGGTCTACCTGCCATCTAGGGGAGGGGGTGGGAAGAAGGAGAGGAAAAGTTGGAACAGAAGGTTTTGCAAGAGTCAGTGTTGAAAAATTACCTATGCATATTTCTTAGAAATAAAAAACTGTAATAAAAACAAAGTTCAGGGATCAAAAGCTCAAAAGCTTTCTTATACTCCCCCCTAATTGTTAGCATTTCTTTGACTTGTTTTTTTATTTGGCCATGGTATTTCTATAGGGATGCCAGTCTAGGACAATTTCTTCTAGATTTAGTTACCAATGTGGCTTGGATTGTTTGGATTGCTGACACCATATCTGACATTAGAGTACTGCACAGAACTCAAAGGTGAAACAGAAAGGCAGAGAAGAGACAGAGAGGGATAACATATTCACACTAGTAGCTCTACCATTATCAGGGTCAGACTTACAGCGTCTTATGAATATTAGCATCTGGAGTATCTGAGCAGTACCCCTTTTCAGTGCAGGGCTAAACAAGGATTGGCATGAGCTAAACATGGAGCAGAGTTGTGGAGTCCAGATCAGCACTGTTGAGAGGGACTCTGAAGCCAGAAATGCTTCTGTCCAGTTTCCCATGAGTGGAAAAAAATAAAATCTCCCAGTTTCTATAGCACTCTCTGGCATCAGGGTGGATTACCCATGATGGGTCATTGGCTTTGTTCCACTTTTGCTTTCCTGGGAGCTGATAGCTTTTAATTATAAGAAACCCAACTTTGGGGTCAGTTCTTGGTAGGTAGGAGATTGAAGAAAGTAGAAATGGACTCCAACATGATAAGGCCTTACCCATGAGTGAGATACCATGATTAACACAGATTCCTAGATCAAAAGTTCACAACTCCCTGAAGTTCTTTAAAATATATATGTATATATATATAGTGTGTGTGAAATAATTATCTCAATATAATTGCTTTCCTTTGTAATCCTTTGCATTTTATTATTTTATGTCTTTAAAAACATTATTCTGAGAAGGGATCCACAGTCTTCACCAACATACAAAATAAATGTCAAGAACTTCCATTCTAGAAAAAGAAGCTGGAATGAAACTGTAAAATATAAAGTGCTGGATGATTGACTATCACGTATTCCAAATCTTGAAGCCTCAGAAGACAGCAAGGCCCTGTAAAAAGAATGTACAGGATATACTTATTACAGGTGTTTACCTATTGTATCCCTCAGGAGATATAAACTTCTTGAGGACAGAGATTATTAATCATCTTTTTCTTTGTATCCTACCATAGTGAATTACACATAGTAAGTCCTTAATAATGCTTGACGATTGAATTTTATTGAAATAATCTGTAATTAGATTAAAGTCAGAATTTTAGAGTTAGAAGGGACCTTAGAGTTCATTTAGTTTGATCCATATCTGAAAAAAAAAAAATCCCTATTATGGCCTCCTTGACAAGAAATTACTTAGCCTCTGTTTAAAGAGGCTAATCAGGGGAGATACCTATCACCTGTTGAGGCAGGCCATTCTATTTTAGGTTAATTCTAATTGTTACAAAGATTTTTTTGACTTTAAGTCTTAACTTTTCTTCATTGCAACTTCTACTCTTGTTGCTCCTGGTTCTTCCTGCTGGGGCTAACCACAACATGTTTCTATTCCTTGAAATCCAGAAATCCAGAATTATAAACACTTCTGGTGTAAAGAATAATTGAGAACTAGCCAAACTAGGGACAGCCAAATTTCTAAGGGATCTATTTCCTCTTCTGGAAGCCTAAAGACTATCAAGTCCCAGATTTCACTATCCTCCCTGATTATATTCTTAATTGTCCCTTCACCAAACCCAAGTATTTTATAAAAGACCTCAGACTTTCCCCACTCCTTTAAGCATAAGCAGAATAGCTTGTCTTTCTTTTTGTGAAAACATCCCCAAGTCCAAAAACTACTGCTAGGAACTAGTACACAAAGTCAGATAGCACAAGAAATATAGAATTTTTTTTCTTCCAGCATTCTTACTTTTATACTCATCTTTAACATAAATTTAACTCTTAGAACATGTCTTCATACAACTCACTTGTCTTTGCTCTCAATTGATAAAGACATTTTCTTTAGAATATACATTTTCTGCCTCCAAAGTATTTTGTCCTTCTTGTGAGTTCAGACAGCAATATCTTTCAGCCAATATATATTCCTTGAAGACCTATTAGGTGCCCACATCTGTAAACATGCAGAGGGAGTTACAAAAGGGAAGTGCAATACTTGCTACCCTGGCCCCCCCGCCTGAAAGTTAAGTTTATAATACATATCACCCAATCCCCCTGGGATTTCCAGTACCCTTAAATGAGATTTGGGTGTAACTAGGCTCACAGTGAATGGTTCTAATCCCCCACTGATGGTGCTCGATCAGGTATAGGTAGAGTTTTGACTTTTGTCCGGTTCCTAGACTTTAATGACTGGAAGAAAGCATGAGATTAACAACTTTGTGCAATTTTGTCTCCACTTAAATCCTCAGGATGTCGTTGGTCCTTTTCCAAAAGAAGTACAAGCAATAGTGAGTGGAGTTCTTTGCACCTTAGTTCCATTTGACTACTAACAGTCAAACTAGCTTTTACAAAGAAATATCTACTTAGACATATGCAAACATACTCACCAGTATTTGGCATTTAATCCTCTCCTCCCTTCACCATCTCAGGTTTCAGGGAAGAGGAATAGGATTAGGTTCATAATTTAGTTCAGTTTCTTAAACTACAATTCCAAAATCCAAGTCCCAGAGCTAAAGCCCCAGTATCCTGGCACTTCTGGGTCTGGCCAGCTACTTCAATAGTTCATCTGGAGTCTTGGCTCCAACATCACCATAGCTCAAAGTCCCAGTTTGAGTGAGGATCATTAGTTGCACCTGAAACTGAGAAGAACAAATGAAATAGAATAGAGAATCTATACACATTTTTTGGAACTGGGATTAAAAAATAGAGAAAGGTGGGAAGATATTTTCACCTTCCTATTCAATTTACAGTGGCCCTGTTGTAAATAAATTATAATCTTTACTTTCTTGATGGAGCAGGAAAGAGACCAGGAAAGAAAGTGGCTATCTTGATGTGGCCAGTTTTAATATAATCAAAAGAAGTTACTCCAATATACATGGTAGAAGGAAGTAGAGTACTTCTATATTAAGTAATTTGGGCATGTGCAGGAAAAGTACCTTTGCAGAAGCACAAAACATGTCTTTGCTCTGAAGGACAATTTAATTATTAATAAACATATAATGACGTACATGAAATCAAGAATATTCAACATATAAAGTGCTAAACTATTACAATGAAGTATAATTTGACGGGCTATAGAAGTCCAGAGATAGGAGAACCACTTTAGGCTAGAGGAGGAAGAAATCTATATAGCACTCTGCACAATTCTGTGTGAAATGCATCAATAAATCAATATTTTTAGGATGGTTGTGAAGAAGAGGAAAAATATAGTATATTGGATGGAATGCTAGATTTGGAAGCAAGAAAACCTGAGTTTGAATCTATTCTTAGATACTGAAAGTTGTATGACCACAGGTAAGACACTCAATCTCTGTGACTCTTTTCCCTTCTATAAAATATGGATTATAATAATAATGGCCTCAGAGGATTGAAGTGAGGATTAAAAGAAATAATATATATCATTTCATTTGCAATCCCTATTCCATCATATAAATATAGGAGGAGGAGAAGGAAGAAGAAAAGAAGAAAAAAAAAGAGGAGGAGGAAGAGGAAAAAGAAGAAGAAATAAAAGAAGAGGAAAGGAAGAAGAGGAGAAAAAAGGAAGAAGAAAAAGGAAGAAGAGGAGGAGAAGGGAGAAGAGAAGTCAATAATGATGCTAATAACAAAGACAAAAACCAAGTTTTGTACTGCCTTTTAAGAAGTTCAATGCCCACCTGGTTTCTCTTTTTACTTCACCAGTGTAGCTCATTGAAATGTGTCCTACAGCTCAAGTTCAGAGCTGGGTTCTGTTCCATGGTGTGACTAGGGAGCAGTCATTTCATTGCTCTTGGTCTTAGGTTTCCTGTCAGTAAAATGGAAATAAAACCTCTGTTCTCTCCTTACCTCTAGGGAGGTATTTGTGAGGAATAATAAGACAATGTCTATAAAGTGCCTTAAGTACTTCGGGGAAAGATACTGGCGAAATACCAAATGATAATAATAACACCATCATCACCATCCACATTATTCATGGACTGAGAGGGGGAAGCAGCTGCTGATGGTCTCCTTGCTTTGTGGGAAGAAGACTTCAGCTGTATTTCTCATTTCAAATCTATAACTGGTGTCAACTCTGTTTTATGTAATAGGTCAAAGCCAATAAATACATTATATTGGAAGAGGGACATCCATCCATAAGTTTTTTTTTAATTTTATTTTATTTAATAATAACTTTGTATTGACAGAATCCATGCCAGGGTAATTTTTTACAACATTATCCCTTGCACTCGCTTATGTTTCGTTTTTTCCCCTTCCTCCCTTCCCCCCCCCCCAAGGATGGCAAGCAGTCCTATATATGTTAAATATATTGCAGTATATCCTAGATATAATACATATTTGCAGAACCAAACAGTTCTCCTGTTGCACAGGGAGAATTGGATTCAAAAGGTAAAAATAACTCGGGAAGAAAATCAAAAATGCAAATAGTTCACATTCGTTTCCCAGTGTTCCTTCTTTGGGTGTAGCTGTTTCTGTCCATCATTTATCCATTGAAACTCAGTTAGGTCTCTTTGTCATAGAAATCCACTTCCATCAGAATACATCCTCATACAATATTGTTGTCGAAGTGTATAATGATCTCCTGGTTCTGCTCATCTCACTTAGCATCAGTCCATGTAGGTCTCTCCAAGCCTCTCTGTATTCATCCTGTTGGTCATTTCTTACAGAACAATAATATTCCATAACATTCATATACCACAATTTACCCAGCCATTCTCCAATTGATGAGCATCCATTCATTTTCCAGTTTCTAGCCACTACAAACAGGGCTGCTACAAACATTTCATCCATAAGTTTTTAATGAAGTCTGAATTTGAATGCCCAACATTCAAATTCATTTAGAAGAGGAAATGTGCAAAATTTTCCTGGTTTTCATTTTCATTAACAAATGGATTTACTTCTAATTATCCCATTACAAATAATGTTCAAAGTGAGGAGACTAGATAATTAACAGTTCTTGAGCATGTTCTTTTTGTGCCATGGGTTATAAAGGGGTATAATCTATCTCAAAATGCATTTCCAATCTTCTCCTCTTTTTCCCAATCTTCAACATTACCCTAATTTTAACTTACTGGATAGGAAAGGCTTCAAACCCTCTGGCTCAACCTTCTGGTTTTAACTTGCCCAAAGTCACTGGTAGGTAGTAAGTAGCAAAGTTGGGATGGGACCCAGAACTTCCAACTTTAATCCCAGTATATATGTTACTATCCTATCTCTTAATTTTCTATGCTTTTCAATCCATTCATCCTCAAACATTTAAAATTGGCCATCAAGTTAGTCATAGCAATGGTTTTGGGGAAAGGAGAAGAGAATAAAATATAGTCAAGGCTAGATATGAGAAAGGAAGTGGAACCATCCTAGGTGACTTTATTTCAAGCCTTAATCCTAATGCAAATATTAGTCTATTAAAAGCTTATAAAAGAATTGTGCCATTCCCTGCAATGGATATGGCAGAGAATAGATTGCAGTTCAGGACCTTGTAAAGTTATGGGATCTGCCCCAGTATATCCATCAGTAGCCAGATATAATTAGGGATTCAGAAGAAACTATTTTCATCATTGCCCTCAATCGAAATTGGGCTGCTATTATCTGATCCAATCTATAGAGTATTGGCAAGCTTCTGTTGCTATAGTAGAAAGAGAACTGGAATTGGAAGAAAAAAAAACAACAACAAAAACCTGTTTTCCAGTCCTAGTATACTCTATGACCCCTAGCAAATAATTAATTTTATCACTCTGTCACAACTGTCCCATCTCCCAAGTAAAGAGTTTAAACTAAATTATGTCACTCAATGGTCACTTCTAGTCCCGAATCTGATGATTTTCTAAGTGCTACACAATACATTCTTCTTACTGAAAGGTTGTTCAATGGGGATTGAGAATCAAAGAGGGAACAGATGTGAAAAATAGAGGATTGACTAAGCAGCCAAGATACCAGGGAATATATTTAGGCAACTGAGATTGATGTAACATCCTCTCAGTGCACTTTCACTATCAATCTCCAGTCACTGATTGACTGTGAAAGCTGCCTTAAATTTATCGTTTCTGAAGCCAGATCTGTGGGCTTGTTCCTGAGTGAAAGTGGCCTTTTTGGCCCATTTTACTTCCCTAGCAGTCAAATTGATGGGACACAGCTTGTGGCCAGAGTAAAGCAGTCAGCCTTGGCTTCAGAAAAGAATCATAAACCCTTCTGTGGCTCCACAAATCTGAACTGGGTACGTTTAAAAGCCCTACTTGCTAGGTTCAGAGACAGTGACATCTTGTCAATTGTTTTTTTTTTTTTTCAAATTTCAAGTTGAAGTTTGATGTTGAATTAAAAATTTTGCCAGGGGCTGCCTGCAGGGCCCCTAGGCTTTAACAGTGGCAGCATCTGCCAAGGGAGACCCGCAGGTCCTTTCCTGGACTGTGGCAATGTACAACCAGCATCTGAGCATAGCAGAGGAAAGGGAAAACATGTGTGTGAAGAGAAATTAAAGTATTACTATAAAAAAAAAGAAACAACTCAAAACTCTGTCCATTTTATTTGGCTTTTAAGATTAATGCACCAGGGGCTTCCTATGTTGGAGGGGAGGCAGGGCAATAAGAGAGCAAAGGCTTGTGGGAAAAATGTCAAAACCCATTAAATCCTGTGTAGGTGGTTCAGTACCTAATGATAGGCAGAGTGGAAGGCTTAAGCATTGAGCCGGTGAACAGATTTTTGAAATTGTACTAATGTTAATTCCTTGTTCAGTACCAGGATTGGTCCTGTGTGTGTAAATTGAATTTAAGAGAGGCAGAGTTGAAGTTGTCATCCTCACACTCTCTACTAAAGCCCCCACTGTACAATGACAGGACAGCATCAAAAACAACTAGTGATGACGCAGGATGCAGTGGATGACCTTGCTGTCTTCCATGTCCACCACACCTGCTTCACCTGCCTTCAGGACCATTGGAACAAATTGTTCCCATCTGCCCGTCCCACCAGTCTGTACATGCTGAGGAAAGACACTCCCCTGATTCACCGTAGGGTTTGAGACCCTTTGGTTGCCCTCAATCTGGTTTAGCCTATTTGCTGAAACAGTTTGCAGGGTGTGGCCACTGTATATGCTACAGCTTTCTGAGCCACAGGTGAGTTAGGTAGATCAAGTGGACATTGTAAAGGGTTCAGCAGCCTCCACAGCAGAGGTGCTGGTCTTCCCTGTACACACCCTACACCCCTTTGATATGTCAATTCAACTCCATCATCCCCCACTTCAGTTAATTTCTTCTATTAAGAAATTATACATGGGATAAGAGATCAATTGTCATGCTTCATATGCATGTGGGCTTGAGTATGTCAATCGCTCTGTGGGATTAAAGTATATTTTTGTGGTGAGTTAAGACTGCTAAGAGCAGTTGACAAAAGCAGATGATGCTAAAAAACTGTCCAACTCTTAATAATATGTGCTTTCCTATTATAGATGTGATTATGGTACAAAGCCAAAGTGGTTTTTCTAAAAGGGTTGATTCAAAGCCTCAGTTTCCTACAAGAAGTGTGGTTATTGGGTCAAGATCAAAAGGCCTAGGAAATCATCCATTCTTCTTCCTTCATATAGGAACATATCTATTATTGACTTGCTTTGATACTTGGATAGCTCTGTGATCTCCCAGTGATGCAGATCAAAACCCATCCACACCTCAATCTGAGCTATTCTTGTCATCTTGTTTTTTAGTCTTCCAGAGTAGACTGCAAAATACCTGCAGTATAGTGTAGTGTTTCATAACCTATATCAGCAGGAAGTTTTTCTTAATGCTTATCCAAATATTTCATTGTCCTGTGTAAAATCTATTTGATTTTGTCCATTCTTGGCAGCTTACCTTCCCTCCAGGGCATTGCTGGAGCCAGCTTGAACCAGCTAATGAGAGCCAGTTATTATATTTTCAGTGTGAACATTTAAAACCTTAGAAATCAGAGCTGGAATTATTGCTTTGTTTATTCCATTTCTTGGTTCTGGGAATTTTCATTGGAATGTTTTTCCTCTTCGTTTCCACCTTCTGGATTCCTTGAAGTCCCAACTAAAATTCTACCTTCTACAGGAAGCTTTTTCCAATCCTTCCTAATTCTAGTGCTTTCCCTAAGGTGCTGATTATCTCTGTAAATAACTTTTTTATACATAGTTGTGTGCACAATTATCTTCTCCTATATTGTGAGCTACTTAAGGACAAGAACTGTCTTTTGCTTTTCTTTGTATCCCTAGCATCTAGCATAGTGGCTGGTGCATACTAGGCATTTAATAAATGCTTATTAACTGGCTGTCTCATATTAATAGGGCTCTAGTAAGGGCCCCTGTTTCTTAACTGACTCTTTGTCCCAATACCTGGCTGTTTCAATCCTTCCCTTCCTTCCTCAAGCCACCTACACAGTCCCCATCACCTTTAGCAATTTTTTTAGATTTGCAGTTTTGTGTACAGTCATCTTTTTTCCCCCTGTTCTACTATGTTATGAAAATGCTTGCTTTATTTCTTAATTTCAGAATAAAGTAAATAAAATTTGCAAAAATCTTTTACTGAGAAAATAGAAGTCATCCATTATGAGCTCTATCTCCTCTTCAATTCTATACCTCGAACCCTCTTTACACCATTCCCCATTCTCTGCTTTTTTTTGATCCAGTCTTTGTACCAAAGTTAATTTATATATTTGTGCTCTTAACTTCATCCGTTCCTATTTCCTCTCATATAGTCACAATCCCACTTTAATCTTCAATTTTATCTTCTTCCATTGGCATCTAGGATAGGCTGTTGGACTTGGAGTCAGGGCTGAATTCAAATACTGTTCAAAAACTTATTTAACTTCATGATCTTAGGCAAGACTTTTTTTTATCCTTTCCCAGACTTAATTTGTTACCTAAAAAGTAGAGACAATAATAGCCTCTAAATTCTAGGGTTGTTGAGAGCATCAAATGAAAAAAAAAATGAAAAACACTTTGCACACTTTACAATATAAATATAAACTACCCCCCACTGAACTGAAACTTTCCTCTCCTAGATCAGTGATGCTTTCAGTGACTACTTCTCATGGCCTTTTGGGAGAGGAGGGTCAGTTTTCATCCTTCTGAAGCATTTGATACTTCTTGGACAGGCTGATTTCAGGTTTTTTGGTAACATTGCTCTCTTTCTGGTTTCTTTCTCTTCCCATTCAATCACTGGGCATCTCCACCTAGAAGGCCTACAAACAAATCGAACACATGTGCAAAATGGAACTAATTCTTTTCCCCAAGCCTACCCATGCTGTTCCTATCTTCATGCCTTCACCACCATCTTCCTATCAGCCAGATTTGTCTTCTCAATGGTTATTCTAAATCACTTTCCCTCATTCTCCATATCTAACAAGTTGCCAAGTCTTATAAATAATACCCCTTTCATCTGTTACATCATTACCTTTTCTCTACTTATATCACCATCATTCCAGTTAAGGCCCTTATCACCATTCATCTGAACTGTGAGTTTTCTAATTGATCTCTTCTTCTAACTGATCCACTCTGTTCTCTCCCTTCTCCCCTCCCTGAATCCATCTTTAACATAGCTGTCAAATTGATACCCTAAAATACCGGTTTGATCATGTCACTGCAGTGCTCATAAATCTTCAGCAGCCCCCTGATATATCAAGGATCAACTCCCCTGTTTAGCATTGTCTCCTAATGGTCTGATAACATGTTATTCCCTTTCATTCTCTTTGTTCTAGCTAAGCTGGCCCACTTGTTAACTGTGCGTTGAGCCAGCTCAGACTGACTCTCCAAGCCAATTATTAAATTTTCAGTATAAGCACTTACACCTTGGAAATTGGCAACTACTACAAATTAGGGCTTGATTTATCATCATTTTGTTGATTGCCTCGGCTTAAGAAAGCGATGGATGAAACTTTAAAGTATGCTATGACATTTTGCAGAGCCAGATACTTAACATTTACCAGCGTGCACCTGTCTGTTCAAAGCATCTCATCTTTCATTTCTGTGCTTTTGTCCAGGCCTGGAATGCTGTCCATCTGTACCTTTGGGAACCCCACCCTCTCTTTAAGGTTCAGTTCAGGTTCCTTCGATTACACAAGTTCCCCCTTTTTTAAAAACAATTCATAGTATTCTCTTAATTTCAAAATTATCAGACTTCAAGATATCTCACAGGCTAACTAGTCCAACCATGCCTCCCAAAAAATCCTTCCTATAATATACATAAGTTGTCTATAAGATTTTTATATTTGATGTATGTTTTATATTTATTAATTTATGTACATGTTGCATCTTTCTAGTAGAATATAAAGTCTTTGAGGCAGATATTACCTTGGATTTTGTCTTTATGTTCCTCAGGGCAACTAGGAAGCACAGTAGATAGTGTGCCAGTCCTGGAGTCATTTTCCTGAGTTTAAATCTGGTTTTAGACATTATTAGCTGTGTGACCCTGAGCAAGTCACTTAATTCTGTGTGCCTCAGTTTCCTCATCTAGAAAATGAGTTGGAAAAAGAAATGCCAAACCATTCCAATATTTTTGCCAAGAAAAACTCAAACAGGATCAGAAACAGTTGGATACAACTAAAAAAAATGTTTCTAGTGTCTACTTAGCATAGTAGCTGACACAAATTTTATTGTTCAGTCATTTCAATTGTGTCCTATTTCATAATCCCATTTCGGGTTTTTTTGTTTGTTTTTTGACAAAGATTTTGAAATGATTTGGCATTTACTTCTCCAGTTCATTTTACAGATGAGGAAACTGAGGCAGAGTTAAGTAACTTGTTCACATAGCTAGTAAGTATCTGAGGTCAGATTTGAACTCAGAAAGATGACTCTTCCTGATTCCAGCCTAACATTCTGTCCATTGTTACCTAGCTACCCATTTAATTGTGCAATTAAATAGAATGATCTTAAAGGCTATTTGCATTGAAAATATGGTACAATGATCTTAAAGGCTATATTTGTAAAATGTAAAATTGAAGAAATTATACAGATAAAGCAAATATCAATCAAATATTTAAAGAGGCTACAAAAATTTACTAGAATTCAATTTTACAAACATTTAAGCTACCTTTCTAACATTACCACAACCCTTAAAAAATCCCAATGCATATTACCATGTATGGATAGACTATATACTAGGGTACCAGAAGGCTTCTAACATTCTTTCCTTATGTAAACCTATCATTCTATGAATCTGAACACTGTATTCCAGTAAAGAATTTTTTTAATGTCCTATAAATAATCAAAGCCATCTGAAGGACTCTATTGAAATTTTACACAGAAGTATTGCTAGTAGTTTTGGTACCTGGAGCTAGTATCCCAGAAACTGGCAAAGAAAAGCAATACAAAACACCTACAACTCAACTGTATAAAACCAATTGGGGGGTGGGGGCAGGGAGGCAGGCACGAGAGGAAGACCTTAGAGTACAGAACATCTGAGGTAGAGATCCTCAGACAATGCCCCATAGCAAGGGCTTGTCAGAGATGATGGTGCTTTGGTCTCAATGGTTAGAGGATCTCAAACACCAGAAAGAGGCTTCTGGGGAAGCAACTTCTCTTTTTAATTAGTTGTGCTTGATAATTAAGTGATAAGTCCAGTGGATCTCCACTGTTAAAGTAGAGCAAATACTATCTACTACCTCTGACTTTCAGTGCCCTGAGGCAAAGTCTTACTACTGTCAGGGAGAATGGTACAACACTATGGATGACATATTGTTTTTTTTTTTTTTTTAATTTTATTTTATTTAATAATAACTTTGTATTGACAGAATCCATGCCAGGGTAATTTTTATACAACATTATCCCTTGCAATCGCTTATGTTTCGTTTTTTCCCCTCCCTCCCTCCACCCCCCCCCAAGATGGCAAGCAGTCCTATATATCTTAAATATGTTGCAGTATATCCTAGATACAATACATATTTGCAGAACCGAACAGTTCTCCCGCTGCACAGGGAGAATTGGATTCAGAAGGTAAAAATAACTCGGGAAGAAAATCAAAAATGCAAATAATTCACATTCATTTCCCAGTGTTCCTTCTTTGGGTGTAGCTGCTTCTGTCCGTCATTTATCCATTGAAACTCAGTTAAGTCTCTGTCATAGAAATCCACTTCCATCAGAATACATCCTCATACAATATCGTTGTCGAAGTGTATAATGATCTCCTGGTTCTGCTCATTTCACTTAGCATCAGTTCATGTAAGTCTCTCCAAGCCTCTTTGTATTCATCCTGCTGGTCATTCCTTAAAGAGCAATAATATTCCATAACATTCATATACCACAATTTACCCAGCCATTCTCCAATTGATGGGCATCCATTCATTTTCCAGTTTCTAGCCACTACAAACAGGGCTGCTACAAACATTTTGGCACATACAGGTCTCTTTCCCTTTTTTAGTATCTCTTTGGGGTATAAGCCCAGAAGTAACACTGCCGGATCAAAGGGTATGCACAGTTTGATAACTTTTTGGGCATAATTCCAGATTGCTCTCCAGAATGGCTGGATTCGTTCACAACTCCACCAACAATGCATCAGTGTCCCCGTTTTCCCGCATTATGGATGACATATTGTTTTGCAATCAAATGACCTACATTTAAATCCTGGTTCAGCCTATTGCCTTTCTGATGATTTCTGAGGTCCCTTCCAGCTCTGGATCTATGAGCCCTAGTTAAGACTGTAAGGATTGAGACTCACCTCTGGCAGATTCTGGTAAAACTGCCTCAGCAGATTGGCTGAACAAGGTGGAGAGTAGCCACTGAGCAATTGGGGGATGTCTATCCCAAATATATGAGGACTTCTCCCAGCAGAAGAGGATGATGAGGAGAATTTGGTCCAACATCTATGAAGATGACCTGAAGCAGGTATATGGAGTGCTTAGAGCTTGGTCAGACTCATCCACTGTATCCTGGGCCATTGCTAGTGTTCTGACTTTTCTTCCCACTGGACTTCAAAGATTCTGGAAGAGAGAATAAAATAAGGCTGATAATTTTGTGCAATTTTGCCTCACTTAAATCCAATCTACTGGGGAGTCAAGACATTACCCTGTGATGTTATTGTTCTCTTTGAAAATGAAGGATGGGGAAGGCGGCAGTGGATAGAGCACTAGCCCTGAAGTCAGGAGGACCTGAGTTCAAATCTGGTCTCAGACACTGCCTAGCTGTGTGATCCTGGCACTTAACCCCAATTGCCTCAGCAAAAATAATAATCATCATCATCATAAAATTAAAAAAAGAAAATGAAGGATGAACAAAAACAACTATAAGCTTGCAGAAGGAAGGTCACTTAAACTGAAGGCAGATAGGGAAGTTGGGAAAAGCATTATAGCATGAAACCTTCTGTGACACATCCCTATCTTCTTACTCATGAAAACTCTTTGTTTCCCCTGACTTTTCCCTTTTTTTTCTATCTCAATTTCTCAAATCCCCTGGAAAAGTCAAGACCAAGGGCTTGGACCAAGTTGAAAATATGAACATCAAGAGAGCAAAAAATTCCAGTAAAAGGAAAAAATATTCCAGTAAAAAAAGGATAGTGATCCCAAAATAACTGTTCCTCCAATTCAGATGAAGGAAATGAGCTTTTGGATTCATCAGTTGATAACTGGTCTGTCCAAATGAATTTGGCTGATGAGAGGGCAACTGGGAAAGAAATGGTATGTGAGAGAAAATACTGGCTCTAGCTTTGGAGGAGAGGTTCTTAACTGGGTCCACATATTTAAATAGGGAAAAGGATCTTTATTTAAGCTAACCCTTAACTGAAATTTAGTACTTCCTTTAATTATTTAAAAGCATTATTCTGAGAAGGGATTCCAAAGAAGATCCTGCTTTTTATCCCTTTTTGTAGTGACAAGAAACTGGAAATTGAATGGATGCCATCAGTTAGGAAATGGCCGAATAAGTTATTGTATATAAACATAATGAAATTTTATTATTCTATAAGAAATGAGAAGCAGACCAATTGCAGAAAAACTTGGAAAGACTTACATGAACTGATATTAAGTGAAGTGAGCAGAACTAAGAGAACATTGTACACAGTAACAAGATTATGTGATGATAATCTGTGATAGAATTGGCTCTTTTTAACAATGCAGTGATTCAAGGCAATTCTAATAGACTTGGAATGGAAAGTGCCATCTGCATCCAGAGAGAGAACTATGGAGATTGAATATGGATCTCAGCATAGTATTTTCACCTTTTGTTACTGTTGTTGTTTGTTGGCTTTTTTTTTCTTTCTCCTGTTTTTTTTTTTTCTCTTTTGATTTGGTTTTTCTTAAACAACATGACAAATATGGAAATTCATATAAAAGAAATGCACATATTTAACCCATATCAGATTGCTTGGGGTGGGGGGTGAGGTAAGAAAAAAAGAGAGAAAAATTTGGAACACAAAGTTTTACAAAAATGAATGTTGAAAATTATTTTTACATGTACTTAGAAGCATAAAATACTATTAGAAATAAAACAAAAGGGAAAATGAAGAAGAAGAAGAAGAAGAAGAAGAAGAAGAAGAAGAAGAGGAAGAGAAGGAGAAAGAGGAGGTAATCGTGATAAGATCTGGATTTGAATTTTTCTTCTATCATTTAACTATCTTTATGACTTTGGATAAATCCTCACTTTTCTAGATCATTGTTTCTTCATTTTATAGCCTGGATGAGGCAGGTGGGGGAGTGGGAGAGAGAAGGGGGTACAGAGAGGAACATTACAGGGATTTCCTGGGTTAAGGAAAGCTGGGATACATCATGGATTTGCCCTGATGAGAGCAGAATACTTCAGATGAAATCCAAGCAGCAGAGAGTCATGACTTTCTGGGGAATTCTGCTGCCTCCTCCAATATCCCTGCAACTTTTTTTTTTCCTTGAAGTTTTGCTTTCTCACATTTTCTTGGGACCCACTGAAAAAGACCACGAGGACACCCCCTACACCCCTCACATATTAGCTCTTTTGACCTGAATTATGAGACCAGGACTACATCTTTGGGGAGTGATCTTGAGGAAGTTCAAATTTCAACAGCCCAGCTGAAAGAACTCTGGCCTGAGAGACAGAACTGGGTTCCAGATCCTGCTCTGATTAATCTTGGACTTCTTTTTCTTCCTCTATAAAAATAGTTAAACAATAGTCTCTAAGATTCCCTACAGATCTGGCAGCTACATAGAAAGTACATCAGTGTTAGATTTAGAGTCAGGCAAATTTGACCTCAGAAACTTACTATTTGATCCAGGGCAAGTCACAGTCTGTTTGCCTCAGTTTCTCAACAATAAAATGGGGACAACAATAATTCCTAGCTCCCAGGGTTGTTGTAAGGAGGGATGCCTAGCACTGTACCTGGGAGATGCTTAATAAAATGTTTGTGTTCTTTCCCTGTGGATCTGATTGTCTGTAAATTTTTAATTTTATTTGATTCCACCTTACTTCACTTAAGACCTGAATGAGCCTTCTGGTATGACTAGGGGCAATTATTTCCTTCTCTGAGTCTCCTTAATAAAACACAGGAATTGGAACTTGATGACTCCTAAATTGTCTTTCAATTTTAGGATAATATTTGAGGACTAGAAGAGTTGACTTCAAGATTAGGGATTATAACAGCATTTAACTCCCAGGGTGGTTGTGTGGATAAAATGAGGTATTTATAAAGTACTTTGCAAACCATAATGCCTTATATTAATGTTAGCTATAATTATTCCTATTATTGGTGAAGAGTGAACCACCTCTTTAGCGGTGGCCTTGTGGTGTCCTGAGCAATCTGACATCTCAAATTTTGTGTTGCCACAGGATGCTCCACCCCCTACTGAGAGTGCCTTTCATGACCTTGGTGCAAAAATTCTTAGTTTCATTCCTTAAATCAAATCCTCTTCTTTTTTTGTAATTAAAGAAACAGGGAGAAAATTTCTCTCTTTTTTAAAATAACTTTTTATTGAGAGAACTCATGCCAGGGTAATTTTTTACGACATTATCCTTTGCACAGGGAGAAAAATTCTCAAATGAAAACAAAATGCTCCAAATCTACTATTAATAAGAAAAATACATAGTGAAAAAACTTTGAGATTATACCACATACCCAAATGGAGTCATGAGTTGGACATGACTAAACAACAAGCAGATACCACCATGTTAAATTTAAAATATCTATTTTTTTAAAAATCAAGCTTTACATATTAAAAACTCAAAATTTCATTCATCATCTTTATTTCCTGCTCTTTCTATGTAGAAATATTCATATTTTGATAATTGTTGAAATATATATAAAAGAATTGCACATGTTTAACATACATTGGATTACTTACTGTCTAGGGGAGGGAGTGGGGATAAGGGAGGAAGAAAAATTTGAAACACAAGGTTTTGTGAGGGTGAATGTTGAAAACTATGCATATGTTTTGAAAATAAAAGCTTTAAAATAAAAAAAATTAAAGTTATTCTAAAGTCAACACCATATGAATAAAAAAAGAAAAATTCATGTTTGTGTGTGTTCATCAAGATCATTTTTTTCCTTTGAGATTATTTAGCCTAGATTGTTTATTTTATTTTCAATAGCATTTTATTTTTCCAAATACCTGCAAAGATAGTTTTTGACACTCACCTTTGCAAAACTTTGTGTTCCAAATTTTTCTCCCTCTTTCTCTCTCTCCCCCTCCCCAAGACAGCAAGCAATCAGATATAGCTTAAATGTGTGCAGTTCTTCTAAATATATTTCCATATTCATCATGCTATGCAAGAAAAAAACCATAATTTTTAAAAAGAAAAAACATACAACTAGGGATGCAGGGTATTTGGGGCCAAGAAAGCAAAGATGAAGAACCTTAATAGGGCACTTGCCCTTTTCCTACTCTGAGGCTACTTGATACAGACAGAATAAAGCTGCAGAGCCTTTGAATTCTTGTTCCAAGACTGGCCTTTGTGTAGTGGCTGGGGAGATGATTGTACTAACAGGTGGGAGAGCAAGAAGGCAGAACCCTCTTTATAGGGAGGGGATGCTGCTCCAGGGTGTCAGATGTTGCCAAATGACTTTTCCTATGTGCCTGTGTCCTCTTACATTGCATATGTCCCTGAGGAGATCTTGTGAACAGGTTTTTTCAGAAAGCTGTTTCTCTTCTTGTTCTTGTTCTTGTTCTTCTCCTTCTCCTTCTTCCCTCTTCTTCCTCTTTCTCCTCTTCTTCCTCTTCCTCTCCTTCTTCCTCTTCCCCTCCTCCTCTTTTTCCTCTTCTTTCTCCTCCTTCTTTTCCTCCTTCTTCTCTTTCTTTCTTTCTTTTCTTCTTTTTCTTCTTGTTATTCTTCTTGTTGTTCTTCTTCTGGCAAGTAGGATTAAGTGACTTGCCCAGTATCATACAATTAGAAAGTGTTAAGTGTCTGAGGATACATTTGAATGAGGGTCCTACTGATTTCAGGGTTGGTTCTCTATCCACTTCATCTTCAAGTTGCCCCCAAACTGCTCCTTAAAGTCAATGACAGTGACTTCCTTGACAAGATCTTCTGAGCCCAGGTCCCGTTCTCTGGGGAGTACCTGAATCAAAAATTGTAAGAGTGTGTCCATCAGAGGTCACAAAACACGGACACAATGGGAAGAATATTGAAATTGAAGTCACAGGACCTGAGTGTGAATCTGCCAGCTCTGCCATTTATTTCCTGTGTGATCCTGAGCAAGTCACTTTTAACATTGGTAGGCATATTCTTTCATTTATAAAATGAGGGGGTTAGCTTAGATGACACTTAAGGTTTTTTTGAGGACAGCCAAATTACACAGACTGGCCTTCGAGTCAGGATGACTCATCTTCTTGAGTACAAATCTGGCCTCGGATGCTTACTAGCTGTGTCTCTGGACAAGTCACTTAACCCTCAGTTTCCTCAACTGAAAATGTATTGAAGAAGAAAATGACAAACCACTCCGGTATCTTTGCCAAGAAAACCCCAAAAGCAGTCACCAAGAGTCAGTCAGAAAAGATTGAAAAACAAGCAAACAAGTTCTCTCGTAGCTCTGCCTTTCCTTGTCCTAAATCACAATCCCAAATCTATCTAGTCAGGCCAAGAAATCTGAGTCTTTAAAGTCAGGGACTTTCATTCATAATTTCTTTCTTTCTTTTTGCTGAGGCAATTGGGATTTGCCCAGAACATGCAGCTAGGAAGTTTTAAGTATCTGAGACCAGATTTGAACTCAGGTCCTTTTGACTTCAGCACTGGTGCTCTATCCACTGCACCACCTAGCTGCTTCTATCCATAATTTCTTTATATCTCCCATGTCTAGCATAGACTAGATGATAAGTAATTGCTAGTTAGTCAATTGACTATTTAGAACACCAAATGCAGAGCTTTGTTCTAGTTTATTTGATCAAAATAAACTATCGGATTATAAATGAGAGCTGGGAGAGATCTTGGGAGTCATTAAGTCCCATCCCTTTATTTTATAGAAGATATGACAAAGAAACAGAATGGTTAAGGGACTTGCCCAGGATCACAGAGCTAATAAATATTTGAACCAAGAATAGAGAAGAAATTAGAAACTTTAGATAATGTCTTACACTTCCAATTTTTTTCTAATTCTCGTAACAAAGATGTCAAAAGAAAGAGGAAAAAAATTAGCCAATACATCAACTAGCCCAACAGCCACATTCCACATCCATAATACCTCATCTTTGCAGAGAAGAGAGGCTGGTACATTTTCTCAACTCTATTCCAGAAATAAGCTTAGTCATAATTATACAGCATTAAGTTTCATTTTTGTATATGTATTCTGTTTACATTCTCATAGACTTTGTATTGTTTTCCTGATTTGGCTCTGCAATAATTTATATAAGTCTTTTTATGAGTCTCTGAATTCTTCATATTTATTTTTAATGGCACAAAAATATTCCATTGTACTCATTCCACAATTTGTTTAGTGATTCCCCAATCAATTAGTTTCTGATTCACTTTTAATTCTTTGCTACCAGAAGAAAAATACTTCTATAAAAATTTGGGGATATGTGGTAGAATGTCAGAGTCAAAATCTAGGGAGGGCAGTTCAGTTGATTTTTAAAAGTATAATTCTAATTGTCTTTCATAGTTATTGTATCAGCATATATTGGATTTAATATATATTGGACTATCTGCCAGCTAAGGGAGGGATTGGAGGGAAGGAGGGGAAAATTTGGAACAAAAGATTTTGCAAGGGTCAATGTTGGAAAAATTACCTATGCATATGCTTTGTAAATAATAAGCTTTAATAAAATGATAATAATAAATAATTATTGTATCAGTTTACAGTTTCTCAAACATGATATTATTGCAGCTGTCTTTTCATGATCCTTCCAGCATTCATTATTTCTAACTTTTGTCATTTTTGCTGGATGTGAGGTAAAACTTCAGAATTGTTTTGTATTTCTCTTATTATTTGCTACATGAATATTATTGAGCAAAAAAGCATTATGGATAAACTGTAAAGTATTGTGGATGGGGGATAAACTCTCCCCTATCTGATCTATTACTTTCTGCAAAAGACAGGCTTCCTAGAAAGTTACATGTATCTTTGGGGGAGGAAAGGCTAAATTAAATCTTATTTACTCTGAACTTCTTATTTTGGAGTAATCTTAAATTTATTTCTTATTTATATTTAATGGACATTGGCTCCAAACACTTTAGCTTTATGTTTCCATACTCTTAATATCTCTTGTCAAGTAATTAATGATCTGTCCAACACCATAATGCACTAAGGGAGTTATTTAAAGATGTAGCTACTTAAAGGAAATTCTTCTGTAACATATTTTTTAAAATTAAATACCATCTCCTCAATATTTTTGTGAATTACTATTTCTATGCTATAGGTTTAATATTCCACCCTCATTTTCCCTATCTGCAAAAAGAGAGGGTAGGACTAGATGTTTTCTAAGGTCTTTTAATTTTTCTTTCAGTTCAAGCATTCTGTGTCTACCTATGTTCTTGGTCTGGCTTTGTAGGTTATTGGAATGTCTTAGCATGTTAGGAAGGTTAGCAAGGAAATCAGTGTTAAATGAGTGGGAAATTATATAAGTTTGAATCTGAGTCACATCAATTGGCTTACAAGCATGAAAGAGTCCTTCAAAAGACTTTGGACCAAATTCATTAATAGTATCCACTTGGGAAGAACCGTGTTACAGACAAAGAGCAGGTTTCCCCACCTCTCCATCTCTAATGATTTGCTGATCCAATGAGAAAAGGAAATATCTGGAGATATAGTATTAGCTACTTGCTGGAAAGCCAGCTACAATAAAAGAGGAAAAGGAGTGGAGGGGGGAAAAACAATGTGAGACTGGCAACAGGTGAAACAAGATCATTTCTACACATTTGGAGTACTTAAAAAAAAACCTAATTTCTCAGTTGCTGGAAGAATTACATGGAAATGTATTTCAATATCTTGAAAATACTAATATAATAATAATGATTTATATAAAGTTTTCAAAGCACTTCATATTACTCTTTAGTTCATTTGAGATTGACAATAATCTTAGGGATGCTATTATCCTCATTTTACAAGTGAGAAAACTAAGCCTCAGACTTGCTCAGGATCACCGTTAACTGCAAGCTTTCATTCTCAGAGGCAAGACCCTCCTCAAACCACCACACCTTGTTGCTTTCAAGACATCGATGAGGTGCTATTTTTTTTTTTTTCAGTTAACAGGATTTAAGTCCCTACTATGTGCGAAGCACTTGCTAAGCTCGAGCAATACTTAAAAACGTAAAAGACACTGTCCATTCCCAAAGGGAAGACAACATGTAACATACACATAAATTCTATCCAGGATAAATTGGAAATAACAGAGGGAAGGCACTGGAATTAAGAGGCAGCGGGGCAAGCTTCGTGTGGGAGGTTGGATTTTAGCTGAGACTCGAAGGAAGCGAGGAAAGGCAGAGTGGGAGGGGCAGGTCCAGAGCAGGAGAAGGGAGAATTGCCCGCCTCGCCTCCTATACTTTCACCAAAAACTTCCTCCCAAGAACTGACGCCTTTCAGCCCAGTCTAACCAAACCGCAACAGAGCCGGTACACGCGCCAACCTCTCCAGCTGAGGCAGGAGACGAGGGGAAACGGCAACGTTTAGCTTTTGTGACGGAGTTGCGGGGGCTTTGGAAAACTTCCACCCACTTGAAAAACGGTCGCCCATCTGACATTAATAGAAAAAGACCATTAAAAAGCTTTATGATATTCTGTTCTTCTAGTTCTGGTCCCTCTCTCCCTTTGTTGCTGCTGGCATTCCATGAATTATTGATGTGCCTAGGTGCTGCTGTTCTCCCATTTCCTCTGTAGTGCCGGTTCTTATGCCTGCATCGCATCCTTCCTCTGAGCAAAGGACCGCACGGCGCAGACCCCACATCAGTGTAATTAGCGCTTTTCACACAGCCGGCATGTCAGGACTGTTTCCACTCACTGACACACTTCTGCCAGCCCCTGTCACTCAGTCAGAAAGTTAGCTGGGCAGCTGCAGCGCCGGCAGCGGCACCGGGGTTCTGGAACGGGCGAGGGGGAGCCCGCAGGTAGAGAGTCGGGCTACCCTCCCTCGCCACCAGGCTGCTTCAGGGTTCAGGATCCACCTCAGACCTCGCAGGAGGAGGTGGATGGATGCTTGCTGCTTGACTGACTTCGAAAGGAGATTAAGAAAGGGGTGAGTGGAGGGGGAAAGGAACCGGAAGGAATGTAGGCTGTCAGAGCTGGGAGGGATGCGGTCCGGTGACAAGATCGCCCGCTTTGCGGTCAGAAGGCTTGGGGTAAAAATGGAACTTTAAATGCTTGCCACTTGTGTAGACTTGGACAGATCACAATTTAGTGAGCCTCCATTTCTTCATTTATAAAATGGGAAGAGGGTTGGATTGGATGGTCTCTGTGGTCCTTTAAAACTCTAAATGTATGATTTCTAATTTACCCTATCGTCTAGGCCAGAATTTCCTAATTTGGGGTCTGTGGTTCCCTGGAGGTTCTGGAAATTTCAAGAGTCTCCAAAAGCTCAAATGGGAAAAATCACACCTTTGTTTTCATTAATCGCTAAAATTTAATATTTCTTTCAATTATGAATGTAGACAATAAAACACTTCTGAAGGGAGAGTCTATATAGGTTTCACCAGAATGCCAGAAGCACACATAACCACAAATAGACATAAAAAACCAGGTGTAGGTGGGTGGCACAGTACACAGAGAACCATACCTGAAGTCAGGAATACCTGAGTGCAAATCTGACCTGGATACTAGCTGTGTGACCCCAGGCAAGTCATTTAACCCCATTCTCTTTAAAAAATAAAAATAAAAACCTTCCATTTAGGAAGGTTCTTCTGAAGAAAAAATTGAGGCCCAAAGAAACGTACCAGCATTTATTAAGCACCCATTCTATGGCAGTCATTGTGTGCTGAACTTACCCAAACACATGGCTTGTCAGTACTAGAATCCTGAAGTCCAGGACTCTCTCTACAGTATTCCCCACAGTTCCATTCTCTTTGTCCTCCTACTCCAAGACCCTCATCACTAACCTCTGAACACATTACTTCACCACCACTGGTGGATGTCCACATAAGTCTAATATTTTGGACTTCAGGGTAGTCAAGGGAAAGGAGGAACATCGAAAAGGTAAACAGAAGAAACCAGAGTGCCCACATTTCCCCACCCCTTCCTTATCAAGCACAGATTTGTGAGACACTGTTAGTCAACCATGGCCACAGAATTTCAGAATCAGAAGCACCCCTGAGGCTAACCAGTTCATTCTTCCAAGAAGGAATTCCTTCTACCATATGTCCAAGAAGTGGTCAGCCAATATTCAAAGAATTCCAGTGAGGGATAAATCCCCTCCCTCCCCATGCAGCCCATTTCACTTCTGGGCAGCCTCAGCTGGTACAAATAACTGAAAGAGTTTCTAGGACACTAATTTCCCTCATCTTACAAAGTTAGCTAATACATTCACAAGATATACATGCCAGTTGATAATAAAGAGAGGTTAATGGCCCAAG
Source organism: Antechinus flavipes (assembly GCF_016432865.1). Classification (NCBI taxonomy): domain Eukaryota; kingdom Metazoa; phylum Chordata; class Mammalia; order Dasyuromorphia; family Dasyuridae; genus Antechinus; species Antechinus flavipes. The sequence goes on along the minus strand of NC_067399.1, from coordinate 396,564,367 downwards.
GGCTAATGTCCCTATCTTTTGTCAGTGTAAGTTGGAGAAGGAACTCATTCTGGCTCCTTTGGACTCCTCCAAGTGCTCAATCTAAACTCTTTCCTGATGATTATGAGATGCATATTCTTTACCTAAGAGACCCGTTAATGCTCCTGCCTCTGGGGTTAATATTTAATTAGGTAGTTTTTAAAAACGCGTACTATTTGCTTGGGAGATTGCCACATGGCTCAGGTCCCTTTTTTTCTGGAATGTCTAGTTACAGGCAGAGCTCTAAGCCGTGGCATTCTTTCCTGCTTTTGTGTCTCTGTTCTGGCCAATTTAATCCAACTAATATATATTAAGCACCTACAATGGGCAAGATTTTATGTTAGGTACCAGGGATGCAAAGATATATCAACCAACAGCATTTATAAAGCATCTATCTTATATCAGGCCATGTGCTATATATACACACTGGTGATTCAAAGACAAAAATGAATCCCCATCGAGGATAGTCCTTGTCATTAAGTCCATTTATATACCAGAATTAGAGTGTAACCTGGTCAGGACACATTCCAGTGACTAGATAGTTCCTGAACCTAGATTCTGCTAATGAAGCAGGCTAATTTTATTTTGTGCTAAAATACCCTGTACCAATGCCAGAGCTATACCTTCCTCAGCAGCCCTATACCAGGAGCAAGTGAAAGAATACTGGCTTTGGCATCAGGGGACTGAACTTAGGTGCAAATCTCCTTCTAATGCTTACTATCTGTGTAAATCTTGGCCAAATAATTTAATCGCACAGAGCCTCAGTTTCCTTATTTGTAAAATAAGGACTCTAAGATCCCTTCTATTCTGAATTTAAGATCCTATTTCTGAACTGGATCCTCCTCTACCTCTATTTCACATCCCAATATTCAAATAGATTATCCTAAGATTCACCTCTTACACCAGGCTATAGGAATATTTTTTTAAATGTCTTGAACTGAATAACTGATATCTAAGCATTAATACTGGTACCCAGTGAAAAACGACTCTACTTTGAAACACTTCATTTGCTATTAGAAACAGTGAGTGTATTGGTTCTTTGTGCTGAACTGCTACTCTCTGTCTCTCTGTCTCTCTCTTTGTCTCTCTCTCTGTCTCTCTCTCTCTCTCTCTGTCTCTCTCTCTGTCTCTGTGTGTCTCTCTCTCTCTTTGTCAATGGTCAGGGACATATTTTGAAATGAAAATAATAAAAAAATGAAAGAGAGCAATAAATGCTGCTCCACTTGGCTAATCACATTTACTTTGCTACTATATGTAGGAGAAGGAAAATCTCTAGAACCCATTATAGCTCTGATCCCAAATCAACAAAAAGTGCTAGAGGAAATCATGTGACTGACAAATAGATTGAGATATAACCAAAAATTCTGACCCCAGGATTAAATGACCTCTAAAGGTACTTTCTAGCTCTCAATCTGTAATGCTCTGCCATTTGTGCTGGAAGTAACATTAGAAATCATCTTAACCTAGCCCACTCATTTATCAATTAATTTTAAAAATTATAAACTTAACAATGTTATTAAAAATTTAAAGGACAAATCAACTGAAGAAACTGGGAATATTTACCATAGAAAAATAGACTTCATGTGGACAGAAAAATTCTTTTCAAATATTTGGAGGATAAGCATACAGAAGGATTAGAAAGATATGATCTATTCATCTCAAGAAGGTAGAACCAGGAGCAAGGAGAACAAGTTGCAAAGAAACAAATTAGGCTCACTGTAAGGAAAGAGCTTCTAACAATATGATCTATCCATAAATGGAATGGGTCATTGTGGAAAGTGCTGGGTTCACCTTTAGTGGAGGTCATCAAATAAAGGCTGAATGATTACTTGAATATGTTGGAAAGAGGATTCTCACTTGAGTATAAGTTGAACAATAACATTGTGTAAAATAATCAAATAAATGTACAAAACACACATCTACCATTGAGGTTTATTTCATTTTGGTTAATTTTTGCCTATTGAAATGTAAATATATGGTTGGGTTTGGATTTTTGTTTTGTTTTTGTTTTTTGTATTTTATTTTATTTTTTATTAAATTTATTTTATTTTATCTATTGTTTCATCCATGTAAAGAGTTTATGGAGAAGAACTGTCCCTGCCAAGACTGAGCACCAACTGGTCTGTATTTAGAGTCTTGGAGACCTGCATGGGTCATTAAAAGTTTAAGTGACTCTTAAGGGGTCACAAAGAATTAAACATGACTGAAATAACTGAACAATAATACAATTCATGCTCTGGTATCCCCAAAAAACTTTCTCTTGAAACTGACACTCTTACTTCAGCTATCTTCCTATATCTTTCTTCCCTTTTAATCAATCAACATTTATTAAGCACTTACCAGCCCTGGGAAATAAGTAGTGCTGGGATTATCATCCAAATTTGGACTCAAGCAGCTAGATTGCACACTGAATAGAGCACTGGTCCTAGAGTCAGGAGGACCCTAGTTCAAATTCAGTCTCAGACAATTAACACTTACTAGCTATGTGAGACTGGGCAAGTCATTTAACTGAGAGAGAGAGAGAGAGAGAGAGAGAGAGAGAGAGAGAGAGAGAGAGAGAGAGAGATTGGAACTATGAAAGATTAAACACTTTGCTCTGGGGAAAAAAAACTGTTCACGTAACTAGTGTGAGAATCAAGGATTCAAAAATATACTTTTCTTGACTTGAAACAGAGACGTTTTAAGCACTTGGGTAAGTTTAACCTAGAAAAGAAAAGATTTGCCGATTTTTCTTGTGCAACAAGATAATTGTATAAATATGTATATATACATTGTATTTAACATATACTTTAACATGTTTAACATGTATGGGACTGCCTGCCATCTAGAGGAGGGGATGGAGGGAGGGAAGGGAAGAGTTGGAACTGAAGTTTTTGCAAGGATCAATGTTGAAAAATTACCCATGCATATGTTTTGTCAATAAAAAGAGACATATATATATACACACACACATATATGTATATAAAAGAAAAGATTTGGTAGATACCTTATAGCTATCTTTAATTATGTGAATGAATCTCCATTTAGAAAGAGAATTATCCCTCACTGAAGATCCTCAAGTGGAGACTAAATGTCTCTCTTCTTGACACAGGAGCTGTAGAGGAGATTCGTGTCCAGGTATTGATTGGTCCACTTAGCTTCTGAGTTCTTTTCCACTTTTGTGATTTTGGAATGAAAGGTGAAAAGAAGGGGGAAAAAGGTGGGTTAGAGAATAGGGAAGGATAAGAGTCATCAGAAGACGGAGAGAAAAAAATAAATGTGTGAAGCTAAAGGATGGGGGACCCTTTCTTTGACTTGGTAAATGCCATGTTTTGCAGTTGTCAAGATAAGGTAAGCAAGTTGCTTGGCTGGGACTAGAGTAGCTTGTCAGCGGCATTGGAGCTCTTCAAAATAGACCTTTTCTGGAATCCTTGAGGACACAGAAGCCTGAGTTGAGTCTGAAGAGCAGGGGTTCTTGCAGGTCTTTGGTTGTTTTGTTTTTTTAGGCAGTCGGGATAAATCACTTGCCTAGGATGGAACAGCTTGTAAATGTGTGATGCTGGATTTAAACTCGGGTCCTCCTGACTCCAGCCAGGACCAGTGCTCTATGTATTGGACCACTTAGATGCTTCAAGACTGATGGTGTTTCTTTTTTTTTTTTTTTAATTAAAAAAAAAACAGAATAAGAAAAAATAAAAACAGAGAAGGAATACAAAACAAACTAAAACAGAAGAGAACAAAGGTCATGTTCCCAGCAGAACATCAGGGAGGATTCAAAATATATATAACAATGAATTACCAGTTCAAAAAACTATATATATATTAGTAGAAGAAATTATATTCATGAGTGTTCATCTTTTATTTACTTCCTTGTAAATTGTTCTTTTGTTCTCTGCTGTACTCTTTTTTTACTTTATTCTTTTTTCCCCATTCATCCCCCCCACTTCCTCCAAGAAAACTATAGTTAAGAAAGGATATACATACATACATATATATATGCACCTCCCCCCAACACACACATCTTTCCTATTCCAGCTGACTCTTTGCTTTAATTCTAAGACTGGTGGTTCTTAAAGTGTCATAATCGCTCTTCAGTCCTTTGCTTTGGACTTGCCAATAATTTTTTCCTCTGATATTAGTTGGGAAATGGTTAATGTGTTAATGCCCATAAGAGATGCAGCAAAGCAATCATGATCTTGTTTCTTGTGAGCAAAATGATGGGAAATTTTTTCTGTTAAAGTGGAAATCTTTCCCAGAAGTAAAAAACTTTCATGGTGTGCTATTCATAACATTTTGGGGTTCCACAAGTTCTGTAATGTGCAGACTTCATTTAGCAGAATCACTTAATAAAATAAAATTTACTCATAGTTGAGCACATCTTTTTTCTTGGTTTTCTTTTCCTTTCATATGAGGCAAGAAAATACATTTTGGCGGGTAGGAGTATTCAGGGAAGACTAGCACCTCTGATGTAAAGACTTGTTGAGCCTTTTTTTAGGACAGCTCAGCCATCTTTGCTGTCCGACTGTCACCCAACTTTCACCTGTGGCTCCAAGAAGTTACATGTAGCAGGAGGAGGAGTGGCCACACCTCCATAAAAACTCTCAGCAGATTGACTAAACCCGTTTGTGTTAGGGTGATGTCTATCCCAAGCATGGGAAGAGTTCCCCCAGCAAAATGAGCAGATAAGAGCAATTTGTTCCAATGGCCATGAAGATGCCTGAAGCAGGTGCTCTGGAGCACTTAACAGCTTAGATGTCAAGATCATCCATTGCATCCTATGCTATCACCAATCACTTTGATTGCTGTCTTGTCACTGGATTGCAATGATTATGGAAGAGAGTGAGGCTGAGGAATTTGTGCAATTGTGCTTCACTTAAATCCAATTCATTCAGAATCAAGACATCACTCTATGATATCATTGGTGCTCTTCAAAAATATAAGACAAACAGCAACTTGTGCTAGGTACTGTGCTAAAGGCTTGGGACATTAAAGGAGGCAAAAGACAATCCCTGCTGTTAAGGAGTTTGCAATCTATTGGGGGAGATAACATACAAACAAATACTTACAAATCAAGTTAAACAGGAAATAAGGGAAGAGATTAGAATTAAGTAAAAGATGGGATCTTAGTAGAGACTTAAAAAATCCAGGGAGGTTAGTAGATGGAGTTGAGGAGCAAGCTTTCCAGGAATAGGCGTCAGCCAGACAAAATGCCAGAAGCAAGATGTCTTATTAGTGGAAGAGCCAGTAGACCAGTGTCACTGCTTTTGGGGAATGCTTTTTGTTGAAAATGTTCAAGAGCCTAAGTTATAAAGGAACCACTTGAGTTTACTGAGTAAGGATGTAACATAGTCTTACCAGTGCTTTAGGAAAATCACATTAGTGGTAGAATGCAGGATGGATTGAAGAGGGGAGAAGCAAGAAGACCCAGTGGCTGACTATTGCAATAATTCAGGCATGAGATGTTGAGAGCCTGCACCAGAGTGGTGGTGGTGTCAGGGGAGAAAGAGAATATTTGGAAGATGGGAGATGTTATAAAAGTGAATTGACAGACCTTGACACTACTGAGATATTTGAGGAGTGGGGTGAGAGACAACAAGGAGTTGAGGTTGAAACCCAGGTTGTAAGCCTGAGGGACTGAGAGAAAAGTGTTGTCCTCCATAGTAATAGGGAAACTAAAAGGTGAAGAGAATTTCCGGGAAATGAGTTTTGTTTTAAATATATGCAGTTTAGGATGCCTGCTAGTCATCCAGTTTGAGATGTCTAAAAGGCCATTGAACGTGTGAGATTAGAGCTAGGCAGGCCATTGGGCTCCGAATAGATAGAATTAAGGATCATCAGCATAAAGATGAATCTTAAATTCATGGGAACTGATGAGGTCACCAGTTGCAATTGTTTAGACTAGAAGAAGAAAAGACCTGTACAGAGGGGAGGGGGGTCTCAGGAGTATGACATAACTTAGATTTCCAACTGAATGACCCCCCAAGAGTCTATGGAACTAAACTGATCTCTATCACAACCTTCTGCCTGCTTGTCTCAGTTCTTTAGTTTAGTTTAGAAACACCATTCAGTCCAATTTTTCCTGTGCAACAAGAGAACTGTTTGGTTCTGCACACATATATTGTATCTAGGATATACTGTGACATATTTAACATGTATAGGCCTGCTTGCCATCTGGGGGAGGGGGTGGAGGAAGGGAAGGGAAAAGTGGAAACAGAAGTGAATGCAAGGGATAATGCTGTAAAAAATTACCCAGGCATGGGTTCTGTCACTAAAGTTATTTTTAAAAAAAGAAAAGAAAGAAAGAAACACCATTCAGGACCTCATCATATCTATCTATCTGTCTATCCATCCATCCATCCTTATCTCCATTTCTTTATCTCCTTTTCACTAACCCCTTCCAATCTGGTTTCTAGGGTTATTCAACTGAAACTCACTAATACTGCCAATAACTCCTAAATTTGCTAACTCTGGTGCCTTTTCTTTGTTCACATCATTCTTGTTCTCTCTGTGCTTTCGATTGCTGTTGACCATCTCTTCCTCCTATAGATTCTCTCTTAGCTTTTGAGACACAAAATTCTCATATTTTCATAATTGTCTCTTCTCAGTCCCCTTTTCTGGATCAATCATGTCTCACCTCTAATGCATTAGACTTTGTCCTGGGCTCCCTTTTCTTCTCTCTTCACACCTGCTCTTTGGATCATTTCATTAGTTCAGTCATCTCTATAAAGATGAGTTTTGGATCTAAGTAGAGAGAAGAGATTATTTTGATATCCAAAATACAGCATCAAAGCCAGATTTGGGCTTCTGCTGGTGGTGGATTGGGTTGGTCTTTAAATTTTGTTTTGTTTTTTGCTGCTGATAAATATAAATAATAGACTCAGGCTTGTTTGGCTTTTGTTGTGGCTCAAACTTTATTTATATGTCACGCTGACATTGGGGAAGAGAAATGTTCTTCATGTTCACTTCCATAAAGCTCCTGTGGGTCTCTTTGAGCAGAGTCCCCTATAATGGAGAAAGTGAAAGATTGTCAAGATTGTTATTTCTCACCTGGCTGCCCTACTTTGAGATTTTTCTTATTGACTTCTCCACCATGCTCAAGTTTATTCTTGGGATAATTTTATCATCCTGGAAGATCTCATCAATCTAGTTACTCTACCTCATCATCACTCTGGGTGGGGCCATGAACTCCAAATTTCCATTAAGGAGAGAGAGCAATCCAGAAATCTCCCCATTTCTCACCTGGCTGCACTACAATGGGACTTTTTTTGATTTGTCCATCATGACCTAGAATTTGGTACCTCCTCATCCCATCCCCTTTTCAGCTTCCTTTAGAATGTTGTCTTCCCTCATTAGATTGTAAACTATTTGAGAACAGTGACTTTCTTTTTTTTTAATTTTTTAAAAATCCCCAATGCTTAGCACAGTGTTTAGCACTTAGTAGATGGTTAATAAATATTTTTTGATTGGTTTGTAAAGAATTAAGTGGGAGTTACAAGGAATTTCCAATCCCAAAGTCTTGAAATTTACCTCATACTTTTAACCTTTAAAATTTTTATCTGAAAATGGCAATGAGCCTTAACATTCTTAGAGTTGCATAATGTTGGAGGCAGTCAGAATCTTAGATCATTACAGTTAGTCAAAAACATTTATTAAGCACCTACTAGATTCCAGATGTGCTGAGTTCTGGGGTTACACAAACAGGCAACAGATATTCTCTGCTCTCAAGAAGCTCTAACAAATATGTACAAACAAGCTATATATATAGCATATATAGAATATGATTAAAAGAGGCAAAGCAATAGAATTAAGAGGGGTTGAGAAACTCCTCCAACTGCATTTCACAGATGAAAAGAAACAATCGCTGGTGTTTAATAAATGCTTTGTTGTTGAATTGCCCAAAGTCATACAGCTGGTTAGTGGGAAACAAATGATTCCTAATCTACTGAAGTTCTTTCTGTGATTGTTTTCCTCTTAGGACCTCCCATGCTTCAGGTTGTTTTCTCCAGGTGCTAGATAGAAGGTGCCTGGGGTATTTTGTTACTTATATGCTGGTAAATACTAGTTGGTTTGCCTTATGTCAAAGGTATCAGGCACAAACTTGAAACTGACAGCAAAGGGTCAATGCTTTCTGAAAAATCCCTCTGGGGTTATTTGGCTTCCTTCAATCAAGCAAGGTAGTTAATAAAACAAGATGAAAAGTTCAAGTTTTTTTTATAACGAATGCAAGATTTCTAAATTTCTAAAATCAAAATACCTGTGGTCTCAAACTTTGGGACTAGTTATGCCAGAATAGTGAGATGAAATATTTATATACCACAAGATGCCATAAATAAGAACAAATAAGAGAAATGGGAAAAGAAGCATAGAAAATGACAAATCATGAAAAAACCAGAGCCTTTAAGAAAGCTAATAGCCCAATTTGAGATCAAATTAACTACATTCAATTAGTAAATAAAATCAATATCAAGATATGAGTAGGTGGGTAGAGCTCTGGATCTACAATCTAGAAACCCTCAGTTCCAATCCTGCCTTAGGTACTCACTGGTTGTGTGACCCTGAACAAATCATTAAATTTCTGCCTCAGTTTTCTTATCTGTAAAATGGGGATAATAATAAAACCTACCTCCTAGAATTGCTGTAGAGATAAAATGAGATATTTATGAAGTACTAGATACGTGTGTGCGTGTGCGTGTGCGTGTGTGTGTGTGTGTGTGTGTGTGTGTGTTAAGGTTCAGAAAGGACCCTGTAATGTCTGGACTAGCTCCCTGGAGGGCCTCAGGATCAGGCAGAGTCAAGATTAATCAAAGTCCTTGGTCTTTAGGGGGAGAAGTGAAGGAGGCAGGCAAGCTGCCACATGACGTATCCTGGATTCTGGAGTCCGGAGTCTTCAGCTTTTCTTCTTATCCTGCAGCCAAGTGACCCTGATCTCTCTCCATCAGCCCTCTAATCCTTGCCTAAGATTATCTCACTACCAAACATTCAGCAAGCACCAATCATGAGGGTCATCACATCATCTTCTCATCTAAATATGTATATAGAGCCATTGTCTCACATCGAATAGGTAATTAGCCTTAAGAGCTCTGCTGTCTGATTCAAACACACTTTTTCAGAATTTCAGCCCTCTGTAGGACCCCAAAAGGTTGGGGGGTCTCAGACCAGTGTCACAAAGTGTCTCAAAAGAATTGGCAGGCCTGAACTCATCTCCAAGTTAAAGGGCAAAGTTTATTGTAACATCAATCGAAGCAGACTAAATTTCAAAAGAATTTTAGCAAAGAACCAAGAGCAACAATAGACATAGGACAGTTAGACCAGAGTTTACAAGTAGGTTTGAGGGGTGGTCTATTAACTATTGTCTCAGGAACTCTGTTATCACTGACCAAGAGATTATCTGACAGTCAGTAATGTTTGTAGGACTATTCTAAGGCATGCTTGCCAAATGAGTCCTCATCTCAGCTTCTATTAGCTTGAGTTCAGAAAGTTACTCTCAAGTCATTCCTTGCTCCTCAAAGCATCAATGCCTTGCCAGATGCAAACCAAGATTTAGGAAATTCTAAATTTTTGAATCTCCAAAATCCAGACTTTTTCTGAAAATCGAAAATCAAAGTCTGTTTCTCAAGCCACATAACCATAGGGTGAAGAAGATTCCAAGGTCTCTTCTGTTATAGGATACTCTTTCACCGAATTATATGAACCTTGGAATCCAGTCATAGTATTTATTCAAAATGAAGAGGATGAGGCAAGAACACACACTATCCAAATCTGGATAGTATACAATTCCTCCGTTTATTAATTGAAATTGAAAGCAGCATATACTATTATCAGTCATGATCATGCTATTTAGTCATATATTGTACACTAGATTGAACTCAAAGTCCATCTAATCCAAATTCCTCTTTTTTCCAGATAAGGAAACTGAGTCTCACAGAGAATAAATGTCTTGTTCAATACTGCACAGATATGCATTTACATAATTCTAGAAGGGACCTTAGAAGTGATCTATCTAAATCCCTCGTTATAAGATGAAGAAACTGAAATCCAGATAAATTAAATAAATTATGAAAGTTATATAGGTCCTAAATAGAAAAGTTGGAATTAGAATCCAGAGTCTCTGACTTCAGATTCAGAGTTCTTTATGCTTTAACATAGCTTAAATGCTTTCAGAAGAAGAAAAAGCAATCTAAAATTTAAAACAAATAGACCCTTTTTAAAATGTATGTTTTTATCATTATGGGTCACATTTATTTCTGAATATGTCCCCATTACAGCCCATGTAACAAAGGATTAAAAAAAACTTTCAGCAAAATCAACATATATATTAACCTTATCTGAAATTATATACAATATTTCATGCCCATTGTGTCCCATAAAAGGGAAGCTACTGAGTTTATCATAGCCAGAAGGGGAAATGGTGGTATTAAAGATCTAAATTACAAGTACCTTCAACTTCATTCTTCATTGTAGGATTTTCCATATCACTAATGTTTAGTTGAAACACTTTGGGGAGGGAGAATAGGAAGAAGACAAGTTTATTTATTGGTTAACTCTCTGTCCTCTCATTATTTCACCAAAAAAAAAAAAAAAAAAAAAAAAAAAAAAAAAAAAAAAAAAGGATGAGGAACCCAGGAAAGCAGCAGGGAAATGGTATTCAGTGACAAGATGTAAGACAGAAGGGAAGTCTCTTCCAATCAGAATCTTCCCATTTTTCAATATTCAGGAAAATCCCACAAGGATCTTTTCAGGTTAGCCAGAAATCTGCAATGTTGTTAGGCAACTCCAGAAGAGACATTCATGGCTTGGAAGGTAGACTAATCACTGTTATTTTAGAGCTGGAGGAAAACTAGCTCCCAAAACCAGGGAGTTTTCTTCTTTGGCCCTGGTGTTACCTAACATGCCCCATTTGAAGTCCTTTCTGATCTAATGATCCTTCTCATGGTTCTATGCACTGATGAGAGGGGTGGGTAGGATGAGAGGAGAATTAAGGTTAGCATGCATTTGAGCTTCAGCAAATGTACCTAAAAATCTATTTTTCCAAACTAGAATCAGTCACTGCAGAACTGTGAAGTAGATGAAGTTTATTTTCAAGATCCTTCTCTACCTTCTTTTGGCATCCATTCCCTCCAATTCACAGTGTTGTCCATGGTCCCCTACTATTGTCTTATTGACTCTGATCTTTCTGGACTTCTCACTTTCTGTACCTTTCTCCCTCTTCATCAAAACTCAGCTTTTGATTCAATAATTCCATTGTTAGTAATATGTTCGGATAGTGCCATTGTGCTCCAAGATTTTCATCATAATATATTTGAAATAGAAAAAAAAAAGTTATTGCCTAGCCCAACAATATGAGAATAGTTAAATTGTATATAAATAAGAGTTGAGTTAAAGAAGATCGTGTCAGAGTGGGTAGTGTTCTAGAACTGTAACCAGGAAGACTTCAGTTCAAATTCTTCTTCAGACACTTCTATGTGTCCCTGGACATGCTATTCAGTCTCTAGCCTCACCTTCCTCCTCTGTTAATTGAGGCTAATATAGGTCCTACTGACAAGGGGAGCCCTGAAACTCTCTCTCACTTTCTCTCTCCAACTTTGGGGGGAAAGCATGGGAACTCCCTCAGAGAAGCTCTCCTCTGAGAGACCTGCCCCAGGGAATGGAGAAAATAAAGTGGTTTCATTCTGTTATGTGGGTGGGACTAGTTGAGTCCAGGACTACTCCTATTCAGCAAGAGCTGGAGATTTCTATCTAACACTATTGAGTTGAAGATCAGTCCAGGGACACATTCATTTGGAAGATTCTCTATTCTGATTCCAACTCAAACTGCTCCCAGTCCCCACCAAGAGCTGCTCATAAAACAAGCTTCCTTCAGCTCAATTTCTTGAGAGGACCTAAAAACAGGAATTATGCCAAGGAACCTCTCTCTGCCCTTGGCATAGCTGCGACCTCTGCCCGCTGAAAAGACATTCTTTTTTCAGTGTTACTCCCTCTTTATCTCTCTCATCTATTTTCCTAACAGGACCCTATTTACCTCTCTTTCGGGATTTTACTTCTTTGTCAGGACCCTGCCACCAAAAACTGACTTCTCAGTTCTAATAATAAACTTCTTTTGCCAGTTTAATTTTTCAGGTTCGTAAATTCATTTATGAAGGACTTGCACCGACCAGAAGAGGGTTCCCACAACTCCCTGCCCTGCTCCAAACCTCATCATTTTTGTCTCCCTGATTGGGAATCAAGGAGAGCTGAACCTCATCACTACCGCATGGGATTATTGTGAAGGCACAATAAATATTAAAAATGAAAGTCTTTGCAAATATTAAAGCCACATATAAATGCTAACTAGTATTATCATTATCATAGATAGAGCTTTTACTAGAAATCATAGATCTAGAACTAGTAAAGTGCTTATGGCCCTCTAGTCCCAACCGTTTTACAGTGAAAAAAATGAACCAGAGTGGTTTAGTGATGTGTCCTTGATCAAACCACTATTAGTAATGCAATTAAAGGTTAGGGGAATTAAGTGGGCAATTATGAAAAATTAAAAGAAATCTAGAAATACTAGGAAATAATACAAGATTGGGGGGATGAACCCTCAAACAGAAGAATGGGATACATTCTCACTATGATGTACGAAGAAAAGTGAATGTAAATTAATGTATTAAGGACTATAAATATAGATCTGGAAAGGATCTGAGAGGCCATTTCCTTCTATACCCTTATTTCATTTCATGGATAAGAAAACTGAGACCCAAGATAGTAAACACAGATCTTTACACAAGATAGTAAACATTAAAGAGATGATTTGAATCTACTTCTTCTAGTCCCAGAGGGACTAGTTTTTCCCTTTTGCCACACTACTTCCATTGTTACAGAGCTGTAGAGGAAGGGAAGGACTAAGTACTTGTAATAAGTGTTATATTAGCTTTAAAAGTGTTATAATACTTTATAAGTTGAATTAATTTAAATGCAATTACTAAATACATACAGTTTGTATCAATTTTTAATGTTTCTGATAAAACATTTCATTTTTTTGAGTAGATATCAATTGAGGAATGGCTGAATAAGTTATAGTATATGAAAGTCATGGAATATTGTTCTATAAAAAATGATGAACAAGCTGATTTTAGAAAGATCTGGAAAGATTTACATGAACCATTGCTAAGCAAAACAAGCAGAATCAGGAAAATGTACATAGCAATAGCAAGTTTGTGACAGACTTGATTCTTTTCAGTGGTTCACTGATCCAAGGTAATCCCAATAAATGTCAGATGGAAAGTGCCATCTGCATTCAGAGAGAAAACGATGGAGACCACGTAAATTAACCCAAGCTATGTTCACTTTCCCCCTCTTTTTCTTGTTTTTTTTCCTCCTATGGTTTTTCTCTCCCAATATGATTCATAAGGAAATATATAAAAAAGTGAGTGTATACGTATAACCAAAAAACAACAACAACAAAAAAAACAGTTTTTTTCATGTAACTGGGAAAAATATATATATTTTTCTAAATAAACAACATTTTTTACACATAAAGTCAGATCTAAACAATTGGGAAGAAACATTTTCATTTTTTAAACTTAATGTAACTTCTATTCTGTTTCTATTATAACCATAGTTTAGGGGCATGTAAATACATAGGCATGACAAATCACCCATATCTGAGAATTATTCCCTCCCTTAACTCCACCCCCCTTTTTTGTAATTGTGTTTCTAATAAGACTAAAGAAATCTCTATTAAGCAATCTATAAGAATAGAGAGATAGGACTTGTGATTTCATTGAGATAGGGAGCTCTCACTAAAGGAAACTTCTATCAACATAGGTCAGCACCTTCTGTTAAACTAAAAGAGTTACCTAGAATAGATATCAAACTCAAATAAAAATGTCAGTTTCTAAACCATACATAAGGATCTCTGTGGACATATATTGGCAGAAAAATCACATATTAACAATATCTATGTTTTATTGCATTTAATTTATTTTGTTAATCTACTAATTACATATTACACAGTAAATATTTTAGTAACTTATTTTGTTAAATATTGCCAATTTCATTTGGACTGTCCTCTGGAGTGTTGAGTTCTGCCCCAAGCCATTTGTTTGTCACCTCTCTACTAAACAAAGCATTGCAATCGAAGAGTATTAAATATGTTAAGTGATTTGCCTGCCATCCAACTCTAACCATTATTTACACTGTCCTTCAGATTAAAGTATTTTTTTAATGAAATAATGCTGGCTAATAGATAACTAAGATAAGGTAAATCATGATCTAATTGACAGAAACCTGTTTGAAGTAATATAAAATTATGAGAAAGGTGATAGGTCAACAATGGATCTAAAAAGTGGACAGTTAGGGTAAACATTTATTAATTTTAAAAATGTATCTGACAGATACAATGTGACAGTTGAATGATATATCCTCTTAGGTAAAATAATGCCTTAATTCAGGTAAAATTAACACAAAATTAGGAAAGCAATCTTATTTCAAGTATGCTAAGGTTGTAGATAAATATTTCCCTCTTTTAACCAATGTATTGTGAGATACTATGGTAAAATGGGATACCAGCTCTTGAATCAGAGGACCTGTGTTTAAATCCTGCCTGTGATACCTACAACTAACATGACTTCATTGGATTTCTTCTTAAATGACTTAAGGAGTTATAGGGATTGATGACTTCTCAGGTTCCTTCTAAGTCTATAAATGTTATTCATCTTTAACATGTTCAGATAGAGTTCAGTCATAGACAAAAGAAGGAATTTTTGTGTTTAGGACAAGAACCACAAAATGAGAATCATGAAGTATAATCTCAGTTTGAAGTTGAGGGTGGATGGAGAGAGAGACTCTGAAATACATAAGCACAAAACTGGCGCTGGGAAAACCCTCTTAGTTTTAGAGGGAAAGCAGGTTAGGGAGGAGCCCTAACTCAGCCAACATCTGCTAGCTTCCTATTTTAACTAGTTATTCTTTTTTAATTCCATGCTAAGCTCTGTTTCTAGATGTTCAACATAGATTTGACAACCTCTAAATTTGCCCTGTGGCAAAACACCAGCTGCCCTTTTTTAGCTATGGTGATAAACTGATCAGTCAGAATTATAACTACTTATAATTATTATATGGCTTTAAAAGAAATTTAAAATATTTTTTCATTTGTTGTTTTGGGCCATTTGAAATTTTCATATGATCATTCCATTTGCAAAGAGTTAATTCAAGAAATACATACAAACAAATCCTTCCCTTCTTTTAGTTCATTATACTACTATCAATTAGTGGAATAGATTTTTTTCTCTTACATTTATTTTGCACAAATAAATGAAATAAGACTGAAATACAGATACATAGAGAAAGAAATTAAAAGTTTTCTAGAGAGTATCCGTGTCTTATCAGATTTATGTAAGTTTAAAATCAAAATAAATACAACTAGTTAGATCCCTCTACTCCCTGACCATCTCCTCTAGCTGATTCCCATTTCTCCTAGAAATAGATCCTTACCAAGGCATCTTTTTAATATTCTGCACTACATGGAGTCAGGCTGAGATGGTGCTGTCGAAATTACAAAACACTATACTTTCAAATAGCTGCTGAATAATTTAGTGACTTTACACTGTCCAAATGCTGTGCTCTTTGGGTAGACAATGTCTTGGTTTCCCTCCTAGCTCTTTTGTTATGACATTCAGTAAATGGAGAGAGATTGCTCTTCTTAATAATTTATAAAATAATAATCCACATTAGGAATCAAGCTCAACCAATGGGTTCAGGGTTGCAAATCAGGTCACCACGGAGATGAAAAGCTCAAAACTCACTTCTAATTCTGGAAGTACAATTGAGTTAAGCAACTGGTCTTGGCATTTGCCAAGAGATAATGCTGATCACCCCACCTCCCGGATATTCTCTCCTCCTCTGATTTTTATGACCCTGATACCTTTTAGTTCTCATCCTACCTGCCTAGTAATTCATTCTTAGTCTCTATTGTTTCAATATGCTACCCATTAAGTGAGGGTGTATGGGAAGGTGCTGACCTAAGCCTACCTCCCCTCACCACACACACACACACACACACACACACACACACACACACACAATTTCATGAGTATAATATCAATGTAATTGCCTTTTCAGTGGGTGCAGGAGTAATGGGAAAGAGGAAAAGTATTTAAAATCCCAAAGTTAAAAAAAAATGTTTAAAATAAATAATCAAACTTAATCATGTTAATTTGACAACCATAAAACTTAATGTAATAAGGTAAATAGGGCAATAAACTTTTATGAAGAACTTGTAAAGGGACTGGCTGCAATGTAGATACAAATTGCTATTATAATTAATTTTCTGAGGCCTTGATCACAAAAAGCTTATTTGTGTGTACATGAGAATTTTAAACTCCAGTCCAAGAGAAAGGCTTGTTTTTTTATGAGAATAATGCCAATGATGGCTAGTCAATTTTGCATCTATTGTTATTAGTTAAATTATCTGTTGATGGAGAAAGTAATGGCCCTCATAATTTTGGCACAATAGAGTGATCAACCATGATTCCAGAGGACTAATGATTTATGATGCCCACATCTTGTCAAAGAGTATAAGATATGTAGTTTTGAACAAGTTCAACATAGGAATTTGTTTTGCTTTACTGAATACATTCATTTTTTTTTTCTAATTGTAGAGGAGGTGAAAGGATAGAAAATAATGAATAAGATAATAAAAAATTGAACAATGAAAAATAAATTAGAAAAAAAAATGAAATAGAATGCAATAAAAATAACAGTAAATAATAAAATGTTAGTTAATGGAACCAAATGATATTTTTTAAAGAGGGAAAAAAGAAAGTAGAATTGAGAAAATGAATAAAGGAATATTGGCACCTAGAACAAAGCCTTACTTGTCCAGTCCTAGTTGCAACTCTGATTTCTCTAAGTTAGGTTTTCACTGAAAATTTTTGTTCTGAGGTGACAATCTCTCCTTTAGTTGAACTTTTGTTGGAAAACATCCAGGAAAGGGATGATGTGAATATTTAAACTTGAAAGTTTTAACATTTTTCAGACAAGAAAAAATAATAACAAAGAAAACAAGGAAAATAGGATCCACCACATAAAAGTAATTGAAAAATTAGGCTATAGGGACATTCTGATACTAGCCTAAGATGTCATCAAAGGAATTCAATATGAAATTTCAAAAGGGTTTCATAGTCTTTCTGTTTCCTTCTGTGTGTATCATATTCCTCTAGTAATTGACCTTCAGGGTATGAGGAACTAGAACTCCTTTATACTTACAACTCCAAGGGTCCTTTCAGGCAGGAGGGGTAGAATAGCGAGGGAACATCTGTTCTTTCAGTTTTAACAGCTACTACTGCTCCTGCCTTGGGCCAAGAGAAACTAGCATCTATGTTTTTTGCGCAGTAGGTAGTCACAGGGTTTCAGAATTCCATAATTTCTTTGTCAAAAATCATTTTTTTCCTGGTTCTAAAAAAATATTACTTACATCCCTTAGATTTTGTCAATATTGTTCTTTTAAAAAAAATACTGTTCTTTCTCATCTTTCTATGTCATTTACACGGGGAGGGCCAGGGATTTGACTGATCTAGAATGTAGCCTGCATTAAGTACAAAACTATCTAATTGTTGCCTCTCTTCCTTCTAAATACTTGAATCTGCATTTCAATTCATGTGTTTTTTAATCCTCCTCATAATATTGTCTTATATGGCATTACAATATTTTCTTCAGCTATTCTGAACTGTGGTTATACTTGTAAACTATGAATCCCTTTGTAGATGGACTTCAAGATCTATTTTAATTCTGACCTTCTATTATCTGATACTTTTCATCTCTCGTCTATATACAATCTCAGGGTCAGCTTTGTCCTCTCCTCTTCTGTCCTCCCTCACAGTTAAATCATTTCCAAACCTTGCTTTTTCTCCCATCATCTCTTTATAATGTATTTTCTTTTTCATCTCTAAATCCTTTAAAAAATAGTAAGCATGTCTTGCTTGTCACATAATATGTCAAATACATTAATGTTATGTTGGTGGAGTTGTGAACCAATCTAGCCAGTCTGGAGAGCAGTTTCAAACTCTGCATACCCTTTGATCTAGAAATGTCACTAATGAATCTTTATCCCAACGGGATAATAAAAGAAAGAAAAGGACTCATATTTGCAAAAATATTTATAGCAGCTTTTTAGTGGTGGCAAGGAATTAGAAATTGAGGGGATGTCCAATCAATTGTGGAATGACTGAATAAGTTATGGTATATGAAAGAAATGGAATGTTATTGTTCTGTAAGAAATGATGAATAGGAAGATTTTAGAAAAGCCTGGGAAGATTTACATGAACTGATACTGAGTGAAGTGAATAGAATCAGGAGAATATTGTATATAATAACATCAAGATTATGTGATGATCAACTATGATAGATTTAGTTCTTTTCAGCAATAGATTGATTTAAGACAATTTGAAAAGATTTGGGATGGAAAATGCCATCTGCATCCAGAGAGAGAAAACTATGGAAACTGAATGTATATTGAAGCACATTATTTTCACCTTTTTTTGGTTGTTGTTTACTTTTTCTTTCTCATGGTTTTACCCTTTTATTCTGATTTTTCTTTTACAACATGACTAATATGGAAATATGTTTAAAAGAACTGTACATGTATAACCTATTCAGATTGCTTATTGTTTTGGGATGAGGGGAGAGGTAAAGAAGGAAAAGAGAAAAAAGTGAAACTCAAAATCTTAAAAAAATGAATGTTGAAAACTATCATTACATGTAATTAGAAAAAAACAAATAACATGTCAAGTAATCCTGCTTTTTCCATTCTCTCAAAAGTCAAACCTCTCACTTGAATTTTGTGTTCATTTATCCACCATAATCTCCCCTACAGCCATAGAGGTCCTAAAATCTTCGATTCTGGTTATATCTTTGATTTTGGTTCAGATTGAAAATGTCTCAAAGAGAACTTCCTTCTTGCAAGGATTCAAGAGGTACTAAGAATATAAAGTTCCCAGTGAATGAAATAAATCACTAAAATGAACAAGATTTAAATATTTTTAAGCCTCACCCTATCTGACTTTCTTTATTCAGGTTCAGAGGATGGATCTCTTCTTATTCACTCAATTAATTCTTTTTCTCTGTAGTGCTAAAATCTTTACAAGTCAAATGAAATTGCTTAGCAAAATATTTATTATAAAGTTCTTGTCTATTAAAAAATTGAATCCACTTAAAAAATTGAATTCTGGTTCCATTCATCTTTATTATACATCTATGTTACAAATGGGGTGAAATTGTTTATTAACATTTTTACGCTGGAGAAAGTAAACAGCAGTTAAGCTCTAAATATGTAAAGTTAACTAGAAAGTTGATAGCAATTTGGTGATTACCTACTGATGACTAATTCAAATTGTTCTTCACTTGCAAATACAATTCTCAAATATTAAATATAATGTTTTTGTATTCCTCAGTGCCGAACTCACTATTAGGTATTCAATTAAAGTTTGTTGGTTTACTTTAGCTTTTTCTCTTAATCAGCTCACTAAATCTTTACTCAATTCTCTGCTTTACAGACTTACCCAAAAGAGATCAAGCATCTTGTCTAAAGATTGGTGATAGATTGATGTTAGAACTGGGGAGAGGGAAAGAAAGAGAATGACCATTTAGATAGTGACAATTGTGTGCTAGGCATTGTGCTAAGTGCTTTTAAAAATATATCTCATTTGATTCTCATAACAACCATTGGAGTTTATTATCCCCATTTATAGTTGAGGAAATTGAAGCACAGAGAAGTTAGGTGACTTGGATTACACAGCTAGGAAGTGTCTGAACTTGAATTTGTAAGGCAGCATAGTACATAGAAACCAGCTCTGAACTTCTGGTTCTGAAACCAGAAGACCAGGATTCCTATCTCTCCTCTGAAGCTTGTAATCGGCATGACTTTAGGAAATTTACCCTCTCCAAGTCTCAGTTTCTTCATCTGTAAAATGAGAGCTAAAGCTCTTCCTGCCCTGGACCTCACGGGATCATTGGGTCATCTGCTGGTTCACATAGTGTCCGTAGTCTTGGCTTGTGGAGCAAGATGTAGCACCAATGAGATTTTCTCCAATAATAAGTGCTGTAACCTGGCTCCCCAAGGTGCTATTTGGGTGAATTGGGCTCCATATTTTCTTCTCCCATCTCCCTATGGTACCAAGTGTGTGACTATTGATTTTCTTCCTTGCATTTGTTTTTGTTATCCATAATTTATGGGATCATTTTTCCATCCTTCATGAAGGCAAATTTTGTGTAAAAATCAATTGTGTGAGGCCTGCCCATGGGCTGGTTGGTTTTCTTTGCTTTCATCTCCCCAGCACTATCCTCAGGAGACAAGGAGCAGGATGTTAGGGAACAGGAGCAGGAGGGGGCTGGGAAATCAATTGTCAGTAGTTCAAAAATCCTACAAAAAAACATGTCCTGCCAAATTTCTTCTGGTACCTTGAATATTATACACATTACACTGAGTTCTTGTTACAGACTAGATTGAAAGTGACTTGTGATCAAACAGAAAAAACAAAACAAACAAATAAAAAAACCCTCTATATTTGTTTTTAAGGGATTAATTGCTGCCAATAGGAACTATGGAACTTCTATAGATATGGAAAAAAAGGCACATGGTCCAGCTGAGACCATTAATAAGTGAAAAGATTAGTTTTATGGAATTTTTAAAGCTAGTGAAGACTATGAAAATAATTTAGTCCAACCCCAACTTGACAGATGAGGAAACTGAGGTACAGATGTGGGGAAATGACTTGAACAAAGTCAGACAATAAATTAGTAGCAGAGTGGAGACTAAAATCAAGGACTCTTGACTTCTAAAACAAAGTTCTTAATGCAGTAGAGGTTCTGCATTTCTTTCTTCAGGCTATTACACAGAGCACAATGCTCATAGGAGCATGAGCTGGAAAGAGCCATCTTTTTAAAGCTATGTGATCCTCACTTTACATATGAGGAAAATGAGATCCAAAGTGGTTAAAAAACATGTCCAAGAGAAACTTCCAGGAGAGGATTCTGGGAAGATGGCAGAGTAGGTTGGGAAATTTCAAGCTCTCCAGGTTTCCTCTACAAATAGGTCAAATTTGCACTTCAAGACAAACATAGATGAGTGAAAAATCAAGAAGACTTGGGGAAGAACAGGAGTCCTCCTGATACAACCTGAGAAGATCTGAAGAAAGGGGATAATTAAAGTGCGGGAAGTGCAAACACCTTCAGGCCAGCTCTGCAGAAGCATTGTGGGGAGCCCTGGGATGGCTGGGTGTAGCTGGAGTCTCAGGACACCTGCAGGACAGTTTGAGGAGTCAGGCTCTGAGTCCTTGAGGACTGAATGAACCTCGGTTGATTGGGAATGCCAGGCCCAGATGTGTTGCAGGAATGTGGCCCTGGGTGAGAAGGAGCCAGCACAACAACGAGTGCTGCTGACTATGGGCACTTGCTGGAGGGAGGAACTCTTGATTTGGGGTTCCTGGTCAGAGGGGGTAGCTGAAGTGAAGCCAGACACAACACCCCCCCATCCCAGGAGTGGAGGTGCTTACATTAATACCTCTTAAAAAATGAACTGGAAAAGAAAGAACCTTATCATAAAAGCATTATATGGAAACAGGGAAGACCAGGATTCATCTTCAGAGGAGGTCACTGAAATAAAAAAAAAAAAGTTTCTATTCCAAAGAGTACTATGAAATGGCTCTCTGCCCAGAGAAAATTCATAGAATTTAAAAATCAAATGAGAAACATTGAGAAAAATTGAAAAAAAAATTAAAATCAAAACCACCTAAGACTAACAAGATTATTAAAAGTTAATCAACTAGAAAAAGAGAGTCTCAATGACAAAAATAACTCTTTGTAAGCTAGAATTGGGCAAGGAGAAGCCAGTAAATCTATGAGAGACTAAGAAATAACAAAACAGAGTATTAAAAATGGAAAAATAGAACAGAATGTGAAATATCTTATGAGAAAAATGACAGATCTGGAGAACAGCTCAAGAAGAGAAAATATAAAAATAATTGGACTTCCTGAAAGTTGTGACCAAAGAACAGTAATGCAAGAAATAATCCAAGAAAATTGTTCTGGGGTAATAGAACATAAGGGGAAAGTAGAAATAGAAAAAATCCACCCATTATCACCTCATCTGAGATCCTTTGTGGAAAATACACAGAACTATTATTAGCAAATTTTGTAATCCCTAGATCAAAGAGAAAATTTTGCAAGAAATAAGGGGAAAAAAATAACTCAAACATGCTAGAGCTACAATTAGAATTGTACAGGATTGTATGTGCAAAAATGTTTGTGGCAGCCCTTTTGGTAGTGGCTAGAAACTGGAAATTGAATAGATGCCCATCAATTGGAGAATGACTGGGTAAATTATGGTATATGAATATTATGGAATATTATTTTTCTGTAAGAAATGACCAGCAGGATGAATACAGAGAGGCTTGGAGAGACTTACATGAACTGATGCTAAGTGAAATGAGCAGAACTAGGAGATCATTATACACTTCAACAACAATACTATATGAGGATCAATTCTGATGGAATTGGCTCTCTTCAACAATGGGAGGATCCAAATCAGTTCCATTTGATTAGTAATGAACAGAACCAGCTACACCCAGAGAAAGAATACTGGGAAATGAGTGTGGACCACAACATAGCATTTCCCCTCTTTCTGTTATTGTTTGCTTGCATTTTTATTTTTCTTCTCAGTTTATTTTTACCTTCTTTTCAAATCTGATTTTTCTTGTGCAACAAGATAACTGTATAAATATGTATACATACATTGTATTTGACATATACTTTAATATATCAACAAGTATGGGACTACCTGCCATCTAGGGGAGAGAGTGGAGGGAAGGAGGGGAAAAGTTGGAACAAAAGATTTTGCAGGGGTCAATGCTGAAAAATGACCCATGCATATGTTTTGTCAATAAAAAGCTATTAAAAAAAAAAGAATTGTACAAGATTTAGCAGCAGCCACAATAAAACACCACAGATCCTGGAATCAATCAAAAGACAATCAAAAGAACTAGGCCTCTAGCCAAAAATATCATATATGCAAAATTATAATATTAAAAGGGAAAAAAATGGACATTCAACAAAATTCCAGATTTTCATGACTTTCTAACCAAACCTGAACTTAATAGAAAATTTAACATACAAGAGACAATATCAAAGATCAATTTCAAGGAAATCAACATGGACAAATTATTTATTTATTTTTTATATGGGAAATGAATACCATATGTTTAAGATTGACATCAACAATAAAGCAGCTCAAAAGACAGATTGGGACAAAGTTTTAAATAAAAATAGTAATTATATCATACAAATGAGGTACAGAGGAAGAATAGATACTGAGGCAATTAGAATGGGGAGGAGGACTCGTAGTTCTGAAAACCCACTCACATCAGGAATGAGTTAAATAAACCACACTACATATATGCCATGAAGGGTATATCACCCTCCAAAATCTACAAAGAAATAATGTGGAAGGGATGGGAAAACTGGGAAGCAAAAGGTGAGGGAAGAAGACAAGGGAGAGATCCATAAGTAATAACAAGGTAAGTTAAGTGTAGAATTAAAACAGTCAACATTATCCCTGTTTTTTTATCCCAAAAGATATATGTGTATGTGGGAATATATGTGTGTATATGTGAATGTATATGTCTCCATATGTATATATAAATATATCCTTTTTTAACTATAGCCTGTTTGGGAGTGGGGGAGGGATGAAAGGGGAGGAAAAGAATCAAGTTTAAAAGGTACAAAGCAGAGAACAAAGAACAATTTACAAGGAAGTAAAGGAAAGATGGACACTCATGAATATGATTTCTTTTACTAATATATATATATACACTTTCTTGATCTGGTAATTTGTGGTTGTATATTTTGAATTCTCCCTGATGTTCTGCACATGACATCTCTTTTGTTTTGTTTCATTTTGTTTTGTATTCCTTTTTCTGTTTTCTTTTTTCTTATTGTTTTTTTAAATAAAAGATAAACAAAGTTACAGGAGCAGACCCAAATTTAGTGCTTTTTCTATTACACCACACTGCCTCCTTTACCAATTAGAGGCTCAAAAATGTTCAGCACAGACTATGCTGAACATCACTGGCATAGGTCTTGTGACAAGAAGACCTGAGTTCAAATTTTATCTTTTTTAGGTAGACCTGAGTCCAAATTCTTTGTTTACTAAACTATGTGACTCTGAAAAAAAGTATCTTAACATCAGTCTAACTTAGTTTCCTCAACTGTAAAATGGGGTTATAAGAGTATATACTTCCCAAAGTTGTTGTGAGAATTAAATGAAATAATATTTATAAAGTGCTTGGTACAGTGCCTAACAGAGAGAATTATTCCTTCAGGAATAATTGTTAACAAGGCTTTTTTGTTTTTTCCTTTTCAGGGGAGGGGGAGATAGAAGATACCAAAAGGAAATTTGTGTTAATTTTTAAAAATTAATTTAATTTTTACAAAAGAAATGTTCAATGATCAGAAGAAATGAAGGTAAGCCATGCAAACTGCACCCCAAGGAGAAAGCTGGCAGTAAGCCAAGTGTCCAACTCAAGGCCTAGGGGCAGCATGTGGACTGCAGTATTCCTGAGTCTAAAACCAGATTAAAATGTAATGGGGAAATATTTAACGAAATAGACAAAAATACAATAAAACATAGATAATGTAATATTTTAAGACTAAATTGATAAATAGCCCACCAAGATTCTAAAGTAGGAATTAGTAATGGCCTCTAGTTTCCATTTGAATTCAATACCACTGGAGGAGGCCATGCTTGGAGGTTTTCTGGACAAAGTTTTCTCACTCAAGGAGTAAATCCTGGTCTGAAGTATTTAGTTCCCTGTCCTATGGCTAGTTCTTGGCAAAATTGTGATGCTGTATCCTTCCCTTTGTCATCCTCTCCCCAAACAGGTAAATCCTCTCCTTACATTGGTATAAGAGGTAGGACCCCTAGAGGACTATATGGCATCATAGAAGTGGACCACGGTTCAAATTCTAACTGCCCTATCTAGTTGTGGGGTACTGAGCAAACAATTTAATTCCTCGGGTGGCAATTTCCTCCTTTTTATAATGAAAATGGCTGATTTATTTTTAAAAAAAAAGATGACTGATTAGGTCCCTTAGAATAATAGATCCATTCCCCTCCTAGGATAAATAGCACAGAGAAAGTGTGACTGGGAAGGATAAAGTGAGATTAACCAGCCGTAAAATACCAGAGAAGTCATTGACTTTCCCTGTGCCTTGACTTCCCCTTCTCTGCACTGTGCTCTGGTAATTGAGGTTTTATTTAGGGGATCATTTTCCCCTGTTTCATGCATAACAGCAAATTTTGTGTCAAAATCAATTGAGTGAATACTGTTAGGCAGGTAGGTTGTATAGCTTGGAGTCAGGAGATCCTAAATTCAAATCCAACCTTAAACATTTCCTGTGTCACTCTGGTAAGTCACTTAACCACTGTTTGCTTCACTTTCCTCAACTGATGAATGGGGATCATGATAGAACCAATCCCCCAGGGTTGTTCTGAATATAAAATGATATAACATGTGTAAAGCACTTAGCACAGTATGTGGCACATAGCAGGCATTTAATAACTGCTTCTTTCCTTCCTAAATGTTTGCTTTGTTTTTATTTATTAACATGTTTTGGCCATATAGGGTATTGAGCTGAATGATCTCTGAAGTCCCTTCCACCTTAAAAAGCTGATATGATGATAATAGACAGAGATTCCAAGAAACCTTAGGAAATCTCTAGTAGGGACTTCTTAAAGAAGAAGCCTTAAATCATCCCACACCAAGGGATTAGCTTTTATCTATAATTATGTAGATACGGCTGATTATCATACAAAGATAATATAGACCAGAATATTTGAACTATACTTGATGAGAGGGAGGCAGGATTTAGGATTTCAGTTGGTTCTGAGGAATTTTTGAGGGGTTAATATTATTAGGTAATATTTTTTAAATTACTAAGGGGCTTTCAGGGTTATACTCCCCTAGCAAATGAAAAAAGTATTCCTGGGGCTTCATACAATTTAGCTCTCTATGATTCCTTTGAGGACTGTAGTTACCTCAGACTCATTCTGGAACACCATTCAGGCAGTCTTCTATCCTTCTAGGATTAATCCAAGAAAAAAGATTAGGGTTTTTCCATAAGGCATCCTTGGCAGTGGAAGGTCAGAGAGACCACTCTCATTTTGCTATTGCAGTAACAGACTACAAGCCAGATCAAAACTGATAATCAAGCTTGTGGATTAAGCATGGGATACCACATAGTATGAACTTAAATTCAGGAAAGCCTGGCTTTAAATGCTACTCAACTTCTACTAGTTGTAGAACCATGGTAAGTATTTTTCTCATCATCAAAGTAGGGGAGAATATTCCTGTAGAACTTCTTCTGGGTTCTAGACACTCGATTGAGATCACTGCAAACTTAAAAATGCTATTTAATGTAATTTACTAGTATTATTACTATGAGAAATCTTATTGCATGTGGATTGCTCTTCTCATCCCCTTATTAGTTTATGATGTTCACATAGCTTCTTTGAAACTTGAGTTCTTCATTTTGAAAATCAAGTCAAAAAGTTGTCTAATGGAATTGTAGAGAGAAAATTTTAGAGCACTCTACCACAAAATGTCCTAGCAAGCCTCCTGCAAATCCCAAAGCCAAGAACATTAACATATTCTCTGAGAGAATCCTGGGATTGCTCCAATAATGAGATACCATACAGCCTACTGGATATTAAGTTGATCTTAAAGTCAGAAACACCTGGGTTAAATTCCTAAATCTGGCACATGCTGCCTGTTTTGCCCATGTGAAGTTAATCACTCAGTGCCCTTGGTAACAATCTGGGACTATACATTTTGGAAAAGATGCTGGTCTACATTATTAGAAGGAGTTTTCTCATGTAAGAGTTCTCTATATCATTGAAATCACAGATCCAGCCTCTCATCCTTTCCTATACAACAAGTTCCATAAATGTCATCTTTCCCTGGGGAATTCTGTATTGAACTAATTCTTTTTTAGGAGATGAGGCAATTATAATGTAGGATTCTCTCCTTTCTCTTAAATATAGATGGGAAGAATATTGAATGGTCCATGGTTTCCTCTCAGTGTCGAGAAAAATCAAGAAAGATGTTTCCCCTTACAACTCAGCACGTTGAATGGCCCACTTTGTGATAAATTTATGGGAGGATACAGACAAGAGAGGAGTAGAATGCATAATCATGGATGGATTGTGCTCAACAGCATTGAAGGGAGCTTCCATCTCAGTGAGATCACAAGTCCATTAGAATTCTTGAACATTTTTATTACATATGATTCTGGATAATCTCTCTCTTCATGACATGGAGATAATCAGGTGATTATGATGTATATACTAGTGATTCTGAAATAACTAAGAGATAAATTTCCTTTATAAATGTGATCTCAAGCTTGGGACAATTCCTAAGCTGGAACATCTTCAGCCAATAAGCAGTTTCAAGATAGCACAAGATTTAGGGAAAGGTTAGTATTTTCCATATGTTTGAGACATATGTAGGTAGTAGATAGATAAATAGATGACAGACAGACAGAATATGGATATTTCAAACATTTGGGAAATCCTAAAACATAAATCTTACTTACTACAGATACATTAAAATATAAGTCACTTCATCTTAATCTAACTAGTACTTGGTCTCTAATAATATAGTAGGGAATAAATTAAATGCAATCATTACCTGCTTACTGTTAGAGTATATTTTAATTTTAGCATAGAGCTGAGGTGGATGTATTAATGTGTCTGGAGAAGTACCTAGGACAATTCCCTCATGGCATCATAATGGTCTCAAAGTCTCACAGGAAGGGGGAGGAAGGAGGGAGGCAAATGGATGAATTCTCGCTAAATAATAGGATATTTTGTAAAGCTGAGTCTTTTTGTCTTTCCACATAAAATAAGTCATTAATACATAAAGATAAACCATTTTAGAACAGCTATGCCACACCATTGGAAGAACATTAGTTTATATTTGATCATGATACTTCTTTCCACCTCCTATTTGATACTGTGAATTGTGGATTTTTTAGAGTCACAGAAATTAGGATCTGGAAATCAATTCTCATGTGGTTTTCTATGAACACAAAATGAAAGCAAAAAGGAATTCAAAATGTAATAAAAAAAAACTTGAATGAATTGATGCAAGATAAATATAATGAACTAGGAGAACAATGACATAATGACTACAGTAGTGTGAATTAAAAGAATATTAAAAGGCAATCAATATGCTGATAATGTGCAATGATTAATCTTGAGATTTTTAAAATTTTATTTTATTTTCATTTCCACCCTTCACCCTTCCTCTATCCATTAAGAACCAAACTTGTTTAGATTATGTGATGATCAGCTCTGAGCACGTGGCTCTTTTCACAATTCCAAAACTTGTAAATGGTGAGAGCCATCTGCATCCAGAAAAAGAAATATGGAAACTGAATGTGGATCACAATATAATATTTTCACTTTTTTTTCCTTTTTGTTTGCTTGCTTTTTTTTTCTTTCTCTTTTTTTTCCCTTTTTGATCTGATTTTTCTTGTTTAGCATGATAAATGTGGAAATATGTTTAGAAGAATTGCACATGTTTAATTACTTGCTGTCTAGGGAAAAGGAGAAAGTAGGGAGAAAAATTTGGAGCACAAAGTTTTGCAGGGGTCAATTTTGAAAACTATCTTTGCACATATTTTGAAAATAAAAAGCTATTATTAAATTTTTAAATACCCAATCTTGTTTGAGAAAACTGATATATTTTCCATCTCTTCCATGGAAAAGTGTGGGTCTTCAGGAAGAGAGTATAACATAGTCTAATATTTTGTTGTTTTTTGCTTAATTATTTTTCTTGGTTACAAAGTAAGGTTCTACTGAAAGGGGTAGTTTATTGAGAATTCAAATCAACAACCTTTTTAAAATAAATGTTTTTAAAAATTTAAAACTTTTAAAAATTGTTTTATAAAATGCTTCAGGTATATTTGCTCATTTTATCATTACAATAACCCTCTAAGTAGGATACTCTCATCTTCATCATTCCTATATATGAAAAAAAAATGAGGCTAGAAGAGGATTGTGTAGCTAAAATATGTCTGAGATAAATTATGATCCCCAGCTCATATATTTTTGCTACTTTATCACCTAATTGCACTAAAGAGAGGGATTTGTGATTCTGCCTTCTATAAGGCAAAAGGGAAACAAGTCCTTTAGCTTCTTTTTCTTTGATCATTACCCTAATCCGTTTAAGGCACAGGAAAAAGATCTTACTATTCTTGAGAGGACAAAGCTTTAACTTTTCACATCCTGAATCTTCTGACAGAAGAAAATTCTTCCCTGAATTTTCACTTAGTTTCCTCAAAGAAAGTGTAGACCTTTGGTAAGGGAGAAAGAAGATTTAAGACACTGTTTTGTAACTGATTGTTAAAGATTGATAAAGGTTTCTCTTCTAGATGGAACTAAGAACTTAATCTAAAACATTTTCCTTAGTAATATATAGCCTATAGGAGGCAAGGTCAGAAGAGAGGAAATGAATATGAATATCACAAAAGTGATTGTAAACTTGAGAGAATGACTTCACTTTAGGAGGACTCAGGAAAAGCCCAACTTCTTGTGATAAGCATGAGAAAGTCATGTAAAGGATAGAGAAGATTAGACAGTTCAAGCTAGTGGTTAAGTGCATTATCTTTTATTTTCATCTTTTACTTTTCCTGTGAAAAGTTTAGGATCTTGTAAAGAGATCTTAGAAACAAAGACTAATCATTCAAAACATCTGAATAGTACAATCAGGGAAACCTTACACAAGAAGAAGGAACCAGAAGGATAACGAACAATTCATTTTACATTAAAAGGGAGTTGGAAATGGTGGATTGTATATTTCAACTAGGCTAATGTTACTTCAACTACTCAAACTAAATCTTTACTTTTTCAAGCCATTTTAAAATAATTCCTATCTGACTTTCCCTAAGACTCCTTGAAGACAAGGTCAACACAAAATTATTGAAGAGAGTTTTGAGTTCTTCAAATGGCAAGTGATAAGCATAGAATGTTGATGACTATGAGTTACAGAGAAGGAATCAATATGCATTAGAAAAGGAGGTTCCTCACTGAAAGCTCCCTACACATGTGAAATCTTCATACAAATTCTTGGGTACGAAGATAATAATAGCAATAATAATAATAAAACCAAAAACATAAGCATTGTTTTAGTTCATGCTATTCTAAGAACTTTTCATCTAAGATTTTGACATTTTATTGTACATCTTCTATTTGC
Organism: Antechinus flavipes; assembly: GCF_016432865.1. Taxonomy (NCBI): domain Eukaryota; kingdom Metazoa; phylum Chordata; class Mammalia; order Dasyuromorphia; family Dasyuridae; genus Antechinus; species Antechinus flavipes. The sequence goes on along the minus strand of NC_067399.1, from coordinate 396,534,083 downwards.
AAAATACCATGTTAGGTGATTTGGGGTTTTATTACATTTTAATAACATAGTCTTATGTCAGTTTCCCCATCAAAACATAAAAATATACTTAACTATAAAATGCAAGTCAAGTTGCTCACCTCTTTATAGGTTTAAATAACCATCTAGAAAATGAGGCTAAATTAAGAGATATAAAGAGATGTTATTTATCTTCCCCAGATTGATTCAGCCTAATTCAAACATTATTAATTGAGCACCTTCTGCACCGTGCTAGGAAGTACCATAAAGCAATCAATCACAAAGCATTTATTAAATACCTATTAAATACAAGGCATTATGCTAGGCACTGGAGGCTTGAAGACAAAGAATGAAACAATCTCTTCTTCTAAGAAGCTTACATTCTAATGAAGACAAAACAAGTATATATCTAAGTTTACACTGAATAAATATATAAAAAATAAATACAAGCAAATAAAAGTAGTTAAGAAGAGAAGGCATCAGGAAAGCTCCAAGTGGAAGATAGTGCTTCAGCTGTGTCCTGAAGGGGGAAAGAGTTTTTATGAAGTGAAGGCAAGGAGAGAATACATCCTAGGCATGGAGAAACAGTGCAAAAGCATGAAGAGGAAGATCCAGGAAAGAGAAAAGGCCAGTTCAGCTGAAACAGAGTATGAATAGGAAAATATGAGATAGAAAAGGGTGCTGTGACCAAGTTGTAAAGGTCTTTAAAAGTTAAACAGAAAAATTTATATTTTATCCTAAAAGCAGTAGGGAGTCACTAGAGTTGGTTGATTAGGGAAGTAACATAGTCAGATTTGCACTTAAGGAAAATAATTTTGGTAGCAGTAAGAAAAGACAAGACAAGGAGATCTATTAGGAGGCTATTGCTGTAAAGTAGGGGAAAGGTGCAAAAGATCTGAAAAAGATCTGTAGTTGTTATGTGAATAAAAGTGATCCAAGGCAATATATATGATGCAGGTAGAAACAGTAAAATTTGATAATTGGGATTCTAAATAAAATATGGGACGCCTTCCTTTTATTCAAAGATCTTAGGGTAGTTAGAATATATATATTCAAAGCCAAAGTGGATGGAGTACAAGTCCTGGAATCAAGAAAAACTGAGTTCAAATCCAGTCTCAGACACTTACTAGCTGTGTGACCCTGAGCAAGTCACTTAACTATCTGGCTCAAAAAAAAAAAAAAATCAAAGAACTTTAGGCTTTTTAGGGACACAAGATTAATCTGAATGAAGTTTATCTTTCCTATTCCCTCAACTTCCCTACCATAGCTACCAACAATGGAAAGAGGGTAAGATAAGGAGTGTTTATTGTAGGACTGGTATTGAGAATTAAGAAGCAGCATGGCTTCTTTATCTTGGTTTCAAATACCACCTCTAATACTACTTAATTACTTAATCTGGGCTGCTTGTCATTACTTAATCTCTTAGGGCCCTAGTTTTTGTTTTCTTTTTTAATGTAAAATCCAAGGTTTAGAAAAGATTCCTATAGTCCTTTCTAGTTCTAATCCCTGTGAAAATCATTGTTCATCTGCAAGGATATTCTCTCTTGTAGTCTAAGGAAAAATGTGAATGACAGAATAAGAGACAAATTTATTATAACTAAGATGATCTTTAATGACAATAAGAGCAACTATGTGGAGAAGTGGATATAGTTCCAGATTTGGAGTCAGGAAGACATATTCCTGACTTCAAATATGGTCTCAGATATTTACTTGCTGTATGACCCTCGTTAAGTTATTTAACCCTACTTGCCTCAGTTTCCTCATCTGCAAAAATGAGCTGAAGAAGGAAATGGTAAGACTATTCTAGTATATCTTAGCTCCCCCAAAAAACCCCCCACAACAAAATCCAAATGGGGTCACAAAAAATTGGACATGACTGAAAAATGGCTAAACATCAACAACGATAAGAATTTTTGCTGTTTTTTCTTGTGCTTCCCTTCCTACCCACTTCACACCAAGAATTTATATATTCTTTATACCTAGATTTTGGTCATGTCTACATAGAAATTAATTGTTTTGAATGGAATTGTTTGAATGGAATTCAAACAAGCAATTTGGTTGATTTCCCCCTCCCCACTGAATTGTCAATACTTTTTTTTTTACTCTAATACACTCACCCACCCCATTAAAAAAAATCCCACAAATAAAACCAAACCATACATTTATTTTCACTCCACAGGACATTTTGGCCCTAGCTAGCATGTTGGCAGAAGTAGCAACAATTTGAATATGTATCCATGACACGCAGCTTATCTACCTTCCCTTCTCCCAGAGTAGTCACAGACATGCCTCAGTGAGCTGAAAGCTGGATAGAATCAGATACCAAAATCCAAATGTATGGCATTGTTCATTTTAATTTTTAAGAGAATTTTGCTAAAATTGTTTTCAGAATTTGTTGAAATACTTGACTTGCTTTCTGGGTTACTTTTATTTTGCTTTCAATAAAGTTGCTTCAAAATTAACTCAGTTATTTAGAACATGGTGTTAATTAGGTTATATGGATTGACCATAATAATTGTATTTTCTGTCCACAAAAACCTCTAGCTCCTTATCCCACTCAGATGTGTATTTAGACATTCTTTGTCACATGAAAAACAGGGTGAGGAAGTGTTAATTACTAACCCAACCAGTCCCCATACTACAAAAAGCAACTTATAGCCCATGCCCTATAACTAGTTTATTGATATTATCTTTTGCAAATGATGAAGAGCTCACCTTGTCATTTAATAGATCCAGGTACAGGAACTAAATATTCCTTCTCGCTTTCCTGTGGGAACTTTATTTTTGCATCTAAAATAATGACTTTGTAGTATATGGTGCCTGCAAGAAGAGAGCCAAGTGGATGATTCAGGAACATCATTGTGTTTCCCAGTTGAGAGCTGTGCCCATAGTCTATAGTTATGGATAGAAATTCTGTTGACTAGAAGTAAGGGACTTGCTAGAATTTAGATAAGAATTTTTAATAGAATTTTTAAAAGCATGGAGCATATGTGACAGATCATTTGTAGAGCATAAAGTGTAATTTAACTTATAAGACCTATAGCAGTAAAGAAAATAACTACTTTGCTTTTTGTCTAAGAAACTTTGATTAGTTCCAGCACCTGTCTAGATAGGAGGAGTAGGAGGATGTGGGCGTAGGGGAGACCAAAAAATCCTGGAACTGCACAGCTTTTTCAAATCACATATAAATATTAATTCTAAACACAGAATGGCATTCTTCCCCCTTAGGATCCATAGGATAATTAGGACTGTGAAGGCACTTAGTTATAAATCATCCAGTCAGGCTCTAGACCTGAAGGTCATCTAGTCTAGCCCTTTTATTTTACAGATGAGGAACCTTAGGCTTTGAAAGGGGGAAAGACTTATCCAGGATCATCTAGTTCAAAGAGCCAGAACTATAGCAATGGTCTCTTAGCTCCCATTCCATTGCTCTTTTCTCTCTCAGAAAGCTGTTGGTTGCTAAAAGGTCTTATTAGGTTAAAAAAAAAAAACCTTTGGAATATTGGGAACATTTGAATAAAACTGGCTTTTCATCATTTTTATCCTTTGTGTTAATAATTGTACCTTTTTTTATTCATTCAATTACAAGCAAATTGACAGGAGACATTTATATTAGGCAGCTTAAACCCCAGCTAATGGAGTGCTTAATGACTAATTGATCAGATCCCAACCCAGAGTGCAGCAGAGACACAGTGGCCTAAAGGAATTTATGCAATTAGTTTAGGTTTGGTAGAAATTGAGTGCATATGAAGGTAAGCTTTTTTATGGCCTTGATTTATGACAGCTGGACATTAAATATATCTTCCAAAAGGGGAGCAGTCTAGCAAGGCCCCAGGCACCCAGCTACGCAATAACTTGGTGTTTTATGGAGCTAGGTATGGGGAAGAGAAGAGTGTATGGGAAGACAAAACTGGATGTAGTTAACGTTTACCTTGGACCAGGAGGAGGTAGAGGGAGTTGGAAAGGAGGAAAAGACATTTCATTTTAAATTAAGAAATCCACACCCTAAGATGAAGTGACTCATTTCCAGGGAAGAAACTTAGAAGCCGCCCCCATTTCACCCCTCAACAGCCGGCCCTTTTCTGCCTCCCAGAGGCCTCCCAAAGGGGAATGACGTCTGCTAAGAGGGGAAACCCGTTCTGGTGGGGCTGGGTGGAGCCTTGTGAACTCTGAACTCAGTCGGGAAATCCTTGTCTGAGGCCTGGAGCCTGGAGCCTGGTTCTCTAGGCTAGGGGAAGCGCAGACAGCGAAGCCAGGGGAAACCCGAGCCAATCGGAAAAGAAGCGATCGAAGAGAAGACTAATTTCTCCATAGGGGTCACTCTCTGTCTCTGTCTGCCGGGCGTGAAGACTCGGCCCCGGCTGGACCAGAGCTCTGTGTATGGGGGGCGGGGGGAATGGGAGGAAAGAAGGAATACGGGGAGGATAAGAAAAGATCTGTTCTGTAGAAAAGAGTCCTAGAATAATGGGACAAGATTCTTGCCTCAACTGAATTAAGCAAAGTAATCTTCTTTCGAAGAAATGGATATTAAGCTTATCTGATTTATTGGCCAACTGAAGGGAGAGAGTAGACGTATCTGAGTCTTCAGTCTCCCTACATTCTGCTGAGTTACAGTACGAAATTCGGAGACACGTTATGAGAGAGTAAATGAACTTGTTCTGGAGCACCGGAGATCCCCAGGGAGGATTCAGGAGTCTACTAGCGGAGAACCTCATTTGAGAAAGTCCCACCAACCCTCTTTCTCTCACTCACTTCTCTTAGTGTTCTTTACCTCCAGATTGAACCCACCCCTATTTGTGGAAGGAAGGACCTCCTGACTGCAAAATACTATGACTGAGCGATCCAAGGCTCTGCCCCACCCCCAAATGCACGGAAACAAACGTCTGTCTTTTAGGAAAGTTCCTTAGAGGTGGGAGAAATTGGAAATACCAGGATTAAAAAAAAAAAAAATTGCAGCATCCTTCTTAGTTTAAAAGGAGGAAAATATCTGCAGAGAAAGGGACTAGTCCTTTGGTTTTGACCAAATCCACAACATACAGACTTTTATTATGTTTCCCTGTAGTAGGCTTAAACTGCTAGAGCTGGAAGGGATTCTAAAGTTCCTTCAGTTTACAAATGAAAACCAACTAACAAACAAACTTTAGAATCACAGAAGTGATGAATGAATAGAGATCACAGAGTTGGTTAGTGGCAGAACCAGGAACAGAACCTGGCATTCTGACTACCATTCCAGTGAGTTTCCCACCATTTTAGCTGGACTGCAGTTTGGTGCAGAGAACCCTGGACCTAGAATCAGGAAATCCAAGTTCGAATCTCAGCTTTGACACTTACCAAGTTGTGTGACACAGGCAAGTAATTTACCCAATCTGAATCTCAGTTTCCTTATCTGCAAAATGGGAGTGATGATCTTTGAACAATTCATCTCACTGAATTGTAATGAAAGCACTTGTCAACAAAACTATAGGAAGGTAAGTTAGAAACCTGGTTACACCTAAAAACTGTGTATTGTGATATACATATACAATTGCAACACTAAATGACCCAATCACTGACTGGTTATGACTGGTCAAGAGACACACCACTAGAGCAACAATCATGTCCCCAGCACAGAGCCATTGGGTCCTAGGCCGTGACAGAATTGTCGCCTTAAGTGACATACTCTTGCAAAAGCATGCATATTCTCAAGACGGATTTAAAGCAGTTTAAATATTCGCTGAGATAACGGTGATTGGACTCAGACTCGCCCTGCTCTTTAACTCATCCTGCCTGACTGGTCTGAGAGTCATACAAGCTTCTAATCCTCTTAAACAGGGAGCTCGGGCGTGGCAGAAGTTTGGTACTGCTCGCGTTTCACAGGGAAAAGTAAGGGAGGATTTTCTTCCGTACAAATCTCCTGCTTACTTTTGCCCATTCAGGCAGCCTACCCGGGGCTTTCTGTATTTCAGAGAAAGGGTTTGTATAACCCGCGGCTTGCCTTTCTCCCTGCGGAGCCGGCTCCGGGGAAAGGAACTGCGCCCCAGAATAAGCCCATTTCCTTCTTCATACAGGACCAAGGAGGCGGTCTTTAAATGTAGTAAGACTTTTTCTTTCTTCTGAATCTAGAAAGCGCCTCCTTGGTCCCTCAAGAGAATTCCACTGCTTGAAACCATCAACTTTGGTGGGGAGAGGGATAACTTTAAGAAATGTATCAAAGGTTTTCCCGGCGTACCTTTGCACGAGCTCCAGGCCTCTGTCCCAGCGCCGAAGAAGGCGTCTGTTGTGAATCTCAACTGAGTTGTACTGACCTAGAGAGAAGAGATTGTCAGAAGTACCGGAAAATACAGTGATAAAGCCAAAGAATCATGGAGAGATGTGTGGAGAGAATAGGGAGGAAAGAAGGAAAAAAAGAACATCCTCCTAAAATCTGCTCTGAATGGAAGTTGTAAACTTCAAGAGTGTTTCTGTAACTTTAAAAAAGAGATGTGTGTGTGTGTGTGTGTGTGGGGGGGGTAATAGCCCTCCAAATTGACAACTTAAATTGGATAAACCCGGCTGAGAATCGTCTCAGTCATGTCAACGGATCAATTCAGATTCAGAAAACCTATTTACAATGACACATCCCTTCTGAGTCCCTCCCTTACTAACTTTCACAATAAACAAACAAATGAAAACGCAACAAACATTATTGATCACTTCCATGACTCGCTGTACTCTTAAAAAGAAACAACATGATTGGTATGGTCAAGCGAATTTCCTGGACTGAGAAGAAAACTCTTACCTGGGAACGAGCTCCCAACTTCTCCTTGTCCAGAGCTTCTCTTTAAATCCGAGCGGACAGCGTCAGCTTCCTATGCCGCCGGAATTGGTTTCTGCCCTATTTTATACGACTATAGGCAATTAATATTGCATCAGGAGTATTTTAAAATTTCAAAACCCACCATATAATGTAATGGCATAAGGGCATTTATTATTAAAGGACACTTGCCTGAGAGGGTGGGGGGATCATCGGGCTGATTAAAACAGCTAAGGGGCTAAAGGGATTGGCTCCTTGAAGTGAGTTTCCCGATGCAGTGGGTGAATTCCTACCTTTCTGGTCCTAGTGGGGCCCCGGCTCTAACACCAATTTCTGGTCTGAGGTTTGATGTCTGACACTCATTTGAAGTGCTACCGTGAAATATTCAGAAGACACTACGATTTCGGTCATTAATTTTTAATCGTTAAGGTACTTCTGGGACTGGCAAATAGAAAGAGCTCTTTTTCTTCTAAAGAGCATCAGAAATGGACGGGTGATAGCATGGTTTTCGGGATGAGCTCTTAAATATGATTCTGGAAGTGGGTTACTGGGCTCTGGAAAATGATCTCTCATCCCAGTCCCACGGCGTATCTCTCTCTTCTCTCTTTCCTACCTCCCACCCCAGCTTCTGCTTACACTCCTTCCTTTAATCCTAAAAGCTTGCTTTCCCTAGTTCAAACAGAGGGAACTAACGCTGCAATATTCACGAAGAAAATCGAAGGACATGTGGCCCCAGACCATAACTGATCAGAGTTTGCTCATCAGACCTGAGAAGACTAAAGAGTTAGAAAAAGAGGTACACAGTTTCCGTGCCTATTTACATATTGGCCCCACTGCTGGTAGAAGATGTTGGAGGGACACAAAAGGAAAAAGTACTTCTTGGGACTTTTTTTTCCCTTGACACTCGAGCTACTTCTGGGACAAGATGCCATTGATACTTCGGGAAAAGAAAGCAACTGCGATTCGGGTTGAAAAATAAAGTATTTATTATTTCAGAAGTTAATCCAAGGGTAGAGTGGGGGAAAGAACCTCATCATTTTATTTTAGTACCTATTAGGGAAAAACTAAGGATTACACAGCAACACACAAATTACATGACAAAACTAAGATATGTGATGTGAGAGGAAAGGGAGGAGAGATGAATCATCCAGCCAAGCCATTTTAGGGAATCTAGAGTATCTTAAATGTATTAGCCCAACAGATACCTAGTCTTAAAAGAAACGGAAAGGAGAGGTGAAGTTTTTAAAAGAAGGAGTGGAAATATATTTGAAAGGCTTGCATCCGATTCTGAGAAATTATTTCGGTTGTCTTTCGTAGTTCAGTTGCGCTGGGAAGCCAGAGAGGGGCTCCGTGAAACCGGTGTCCAAACATATTTCCGGAGGGCGAGTTTAGAACAATTTATGGACTTTTACTCAAGCCCATAGAGGAATCCTTCAAACATCAACAGGAACTGATATTTGAAGCCAATATAGCCTTCCCTCACCCACATCCACCCTCAGGCAAGGAACTAGGTTACAAGGAGCAAACCTCTCCGAGATCAAAAGATTTCCACACCTTCTTAAGCGATGAATCAAGAAGGTGTCTCCAACCAAACTTTTCTGGGGGACAAGAAGGAATATGATAGATTTCCTTTTTTTGTTTTTTGTTTTTGTTTTTTAATTTTCCTTGAATTCAGTTCATGCTACTTTAGGAAAAATAATGCAAACCAAAAGACTGTCAAGTAGAATTTAAGCTTAAGGGAACACGAGGTTATCTTTCCGAAATATATACAAATATCTGTTATATCATATATATTATGTATATATAAATTTCCACACAGGTTAATTCCCTAATTTCTCCCAGTTGGTTGATCTTTCTGTTTCCCTTCTTTCTATTCTTCCCGCCCCCCTCAACCCTTGCTTTGAATGTCTGTTTCTTATTGCAATCAGCAATGTGGCGTCTTTACCCCGGACCCTAGCCCTCCCCCCCAACTGAAGTATCCCTTGCTGCCCAGATCCCCCGGAAGTGAGTCGCAATTCACAAAGCAAGTGTTCGGTTCAGCACGAAGGACAGCCTCCCCTTCTTGGCCTCTAATTTCATTTTTTTTCCCCCGGGAAGAAAACTTTTTAAGAGTGGGACGAGGCGGAAGGGAAGGGATGAAACAGAAGGGAAGAAAGAAGAGAAAAGAAGTGAAAGGAAAAGTGAAGAAAGAGGAAAGAAGACAAGAAAGATAAGAGGACAAGAGAAGACTAGAAATGACAAGACAAGAGACCAAACAGAGTGGAAACAAAAGTCCATAGCTTTGAGAGGAATGAGTCTAACTGCAGGGTTTGGGCGAGCTTCCTGCCCGGAGTGATGTGTGTAGTCAAATATAAAAGTCCCGAACGGTCGTCTCCCTCTCTCCAGGCCCTGGGGCCCCGGCCCAGGCCTGGGCCCCGCTCTGCCTGCAGTCAGTGGACGGCCGAATATTTCATTCGTTTTTGTTTCTGTCTCTGGTTGCAGAACCAGACCCGCACCACGTTCTTTTTGAGGTCCAATTTCTCCGCTATGGCTGCGATCTTCTCCGAGGAGGGTCGAGGCTGGATCGCGAAATAAGCTTCTAGAGAGCGCTTCTCTGGCGCTGCGATGGAGGTGCGTTTGCGCTTCCTCTCACTGCCGTTGAAAAGCTCGGGTTTGGTGTTCTTCTCTCGATAGGCAGCCTCTGCCTCCTCTAGCCAGGCCTGCAGGACAGGCTTGAGGGCTATCATATTGTTGTGGGACAGGGTAAGGGATTCGAACCTGCATATGGTGCTTTGGCTCAGTGAGCCAACGCCAGGAATCTTGAGGTTGGCCAGTGCTGCGCCGACGTCCGCCTGAGTCACCCCCAGTTTGATGCGACGCTGCTTGAAGCGCTCGGCAAAAGCTTCCAGCTCACGGGGATCCGACTCCACGTCGCTCAGGCAGGGCATCCCATTGTGGGTGGAGACGGCGTGGGGATGGCCCATGCCCATGGCCTGGTGCAGGTGGCCCATAGCTCCCAAGTGATGGGGGTGGATCTGCGCCGGCATCACGGTGTGTTCTGGGGCCCCTATGCCACTCACTGTCAACGTGGGCGAGATGTGCTCCAAGAGGTCTCCATCCAGCCCCTGGTGCACTGAATGGTGTGGGTGCGAGGTGAGGGCCGCCGGGTGGGAGATGGGCACTGTGGACGAGGTAGAAGTACAGGGCACACTGCTCATGGTATGGTAGGTCGCGTCGGGCTTGAAAGGATGGTTCTTGCCGTGGGAGACAATATCGACAGCCGCCAGAGCTTCAGCGCGGGCCAGTAGACTCTCATCAAAGCTTCCAAATATATTGCCCTGCAGCTGCAAGCAAGAATACGCATAGCAGAGTCAGTGGGGAATACTGTCAACTCAGGATTAAAAAACATTTTCAAGCAACGAGATTCCTCCTCAAAGCTCAGGTCATAAAAATTAATATGAAGGCAGAAGCTTTGCAGGAATAGACGTGTGGATCAGAGACAAGGGAGAGAAAAGAGAGAGGGAGAGGGAGAGGGGTTCAGAGAGAGGCGATTGTTCTGGGCTCCATGAAATAAACATTAAGCAAGCGCCTGTCAAAAAATGTGCCTTAAAGCGGTAATTACGCTTCATCTACATACCTGCGGGGCGGGAAGGCAAACTCGGCGCATAGCCTCTGAACTGGAATGCAGGCTGGAGAATTTAGGCTCCTGGAGGACAGGGTGCATGGTGAAAGGCTGCTTGGCGTTCATGGTCATCATCTTTGCACACCTTGCAGGTAGGCAGTCCCTGACATCGATTCAAGGCTGTCTCTCTCGCTGGCTCCTGTCAAAGTGAGCGGTTTTCAATGCCAGAGCTTCCCTCGCCCTCTCTCTGCCCCCACCTGCTTCTTCACTCATCTTACAAGCAGCATGCCAGGAATAGGACCGGGAACTGCGCGCAGGCGTGCTGCACCGAGGAATTAAAAGGAAAGTAGCCGGAGGAGGCAAAGCCAGTTAGCATCAAAGATGTCTACCCTGACCTGGCCAATTGTTTGCCTCTTAAGTCAATTGGCTTTTTAATTTATATCCCGGGCACCGCTTTGGCGTTTCTCAGCCCCGCCTGGCTCCAGGCATCCCAGACCTTCCTGATTCATTTTTAAAAACCCCAAACCACTCCGTCCTGTCCCCTACTAGCTATGCGGCTCTCTCTGGGATCCGGATCGAAAAGAAGTCCAAGTAAATTAGGGTGTAGGGAGGGGGGAAGAGAAGGAAAGAAAGATGACCCTTCTTCAACCCCCTATCGACTTTGCCAAGAGCCCCCATTTAAAGTGCGCTCCTGGACCTCAGCCTAGTCAGCTTCTGGCAAAGCTTAGTGTCCCCTCAGCTGTTGAGGCAAGAGCCTCGCAGGGGTCAGATGATCCCCTATTTGGGAAAGGTGAAATAGAATCCAGTCCCAGACTAGTTAGTAAGTCCATCTTCTTTGTCACTGACCAGTTCAGCCCAGCACCTTGACGTCTATCTTTTTATGGCCCGAGAAGGGGTGGTGTCGGAGACTGCTTAAGGGGAGTTGTAATGGGGAAGTCCTTTCTCCTTGCTCAGATCAGCAGGTTACCTGTCCTCCTACTGCTTCGGGATTCCCTCCAGGCTAGACCCCCTTAACTTTTCTTTCCAAGTATTGGAAACTCGAATTCACTAAGACTTCTCGGATCCAGCTAAAATCTCGCCAGTCCCTCAGTTCCTCCAGTAGTCAGGCCAGATAAAGTCCCTTTCTCTCAACTCCTGGCTCGGGCACTTTGGGAACTATTATTGCTTGCAAAGCCCCTTCTGCTCCCCTCTTCCTCCCCATTCCGCTCCCACCCCCCCTTCTTGTAAACATCTTGAATAATAGATGGGGAATCCTGGTACAGCAGCAGCGCAGCTCGGCAAAGCTCAAGGCGAAACCACTAAGTAGATCAGCTGAGCCAGGCTAGCCTCAGCCACCTAGAGGAGCAGCAGGGGCTTCGGGTTTCATTGAAGCAAATTCTCTCGGCAGTTAGCTTCCCGAACCCGCCCCGGCTTCATGCAAATGAGGACTTTCGGTGTAAAAATACAGCCCACGTGGACTTGGCTGAAACCGAGCCGGGTCCGGGGCCTTGCCAAGTGCTTCGAAAAGCTTCCCTACAGGGCAGTGTCGGTTTCCTCAGTCCTCCCCCCTCCTTCCACCAAACTTTGCTCTGTAGGGTCAGCTGCACTTCTGAATGAGTAGGGACCCGAATTTCAACTGCCAAGTTAGGAATTTGGGTCCCCATCAGCTGCTCCTCACTTGGAAAGAGTGAGTCCCATAAATCAGAGACTGTACCTGTTCAGCTCCAAGCCTCGAAATTGGACGCACCAAAAGCCTTAAAATTAGATATTGTTGGATTTGAGGGAGAGGTGAATTAGAATGCTAACTCAGACACTAACCGTGTGACCTTGGTTCATTTAATCTCGATCACCCTTGATTTCTTCATCTGTAAAATGGGATAATAATAACACCTACACCACTACCATCTTCATGGTGTGAGGGTCAAATGACAGAACCTATAGAAAGCATTTTGCAAATTTAAAAGCAGTATATAAACTCAGGCTATAAGATGTCACAGAAACGTCAAAGCAGAAAGAGACCTTTGGATTGTCTAGTCCCATACCTTTATCAAATAAGGAAAACAGAAGTCAGGAGAGGAAAAATAATTAACCCAAGTCATACAGCTAGGTAATGTCAGATACAGGATGAGAATTCAACACTCCTACTCACAATAAGTAGCTGCTCCATAATGGAGCTGCATTTGGATTTGGAATTGTTAGTACTAGCATTAGAGATGGGTTGACTTGTCCTCACTTTTCAGTGCTGGGCCCTTTGTGACTGTTTCTAGATGTAAATCCAGCATACGGCTGCAATTTGAGGCAGAAAAAAAGAAGAAAATTGGCACATGAAAGGTTCTGGACCGAGGTCTTAACTTTTTTTAGAGAGGAAGCTCCTTTTCTCACTGGCCATATAGGCCCAGTTTTTGGATAATAAGAGATGGATACTCAACAGAGATAGTGGTTACCAGGGCTAACTGGTTGGGAAGAAAATGCAATCTGATGAGACAAGGGCTAGCCATTTTAAAAGGCAGACACTGTATTCCAGAATATCTTTTCTGCTGACTGTCAAGGAGAGACCAATGAATCTCCAGTCTGACTACCCCAAAACCAATCTCTATTTCAAGTCAATACAGAATTCCTACTTGGAATCCTTGCTCCCTCTGCTGGTATTTCATCTTGACCTTTCCCTTCCCCAGAGTCCAGATGTGAGGAAACTTGGACTTGGCAATTTAACTATGTTGTTGCTTCAGGCCAAGGGAAGGTTGGTGGTGACCAAGAGAGGCACAAGAGTCTAGCAAGTTCTTGGCTTTCCTGGATAGTTGTCTGAAAAGTAAAAGACAATGGGGCTCCCCAGTAGGTAAGAACTTCAAGTTTAACTGTTTATTTTCAAGTTTGGCAAATATTTAGCAAGTGTCAACTATGTTACAGGTACTGTGCTAGGTATGAATATGAAAACAGTTCCTGCACTCAGGAAGCTTATATTCAGTTGTTAGTGATCAGGTGTACAGTGACCATGAGAGAGAATAAAGCTAACCAGCCCACATGAGATGAGAAATAATTTACTCAATAAATCATTTAATAAACTCCCATTATGTACAAAATTATGAAAGGCACTTTGAGAGACTAAAAGTTTAGATAAGTTATATACCTGTTATCATCGAGCTTACAAGAAGTTCGAAAATAGTATCCATGACATGGTCCTCAGAAATCTCTATTTCTGATTGGTCATGGATGTGAGAAAATTAATCTCTTGGTCTCTGGCTGTGGGTTTTTCTAGAATTTTTGAGTTGAAAGGATACTAAGAGGTCATCTAGTCTATCCCAAAGTATTAACATCCCTTACACACCCCTGAAAGATGGTCATCCTACTTCTCCTTAAATCCTTCTAGTGCCAAGGAATTCACTATCCAACAAGACTCTTTCCACCTGTTTCTTGATCCTAACTCCAACATACCCAGTTTTGCTTTTTCCAAAATTGCATTTAGTTCAATATAGCCTAAATCAGCTTAGGTCCATTTCTCAGCAGGTATTTGTAGCAAGTACTTGAGGATACATCTCATTAGGCAAAAGCTTTTCAATTCATGGCTTGGAAATCTTTCAGTGGCACTGAAGAACATCAACTGTATCAAAGGAATCACAGACCTAATAACAGAAAAAAACCTTAAAGTTCATTTTCCAGAAAGGAAACTAAGGCCCAAACAGCTGTGACTTGCCTAAAGCCCCACCGGTAGTAAGAGAGGAGGATCTAACTCAAATCTAGGGTTCCTATTACTGTTTCCTTTGAATAGAAAATAGTTTGGGGAATATAAAAATAAAAATATATTCATAAAAAGGCAGCCTATAAGAGATTGCCTGCCTTAAAAGTATGAAAAGACAGATAATGGTCCATAGCTTATGTAAACAGTGTTCAAAGAAACACTTGTCCATCCCAGGGAAAAAGCTGAGTAATCCTTATGTGCAAAGAGATAGTAACATAACTAATAAATCCACTTTTCTTACCTATGTACTGTGGCTTGGGGGAGTCAACTCTTTGCTTTTGAACTCATGAAGATGAGGGACAAAGAGCTACTGGCCCTCATGTAGTCATGGCTTGCATCTGGTAAGTCATTTAATAAGATCTATAGAAAGTGATTGATCCAGAGTTCAAAAATCTTTCAAACTGGGAATTCCTCTCTAAGGCATTCATCTCTTAGGTATGGCCAGTAACCAAGAGAAAACCTAATCCTGTTTGCTGACAATTATAGGTTACTTCTTAAAGGAAAGAAAAGGCCATAAAGAGCCATTTTCAGACTTTGCCTTAAATTGTGATTGTTGAAGCAAATTGGTGGGGCAAATGTGACTTAAGGCAAAAGAGACACTCACTTCCTGCCACACTGAGACTTCATCTACAATAGAAGCTCAGAACTGAGCTAACATTTGTGACCCTGTTTTCATCAGGTGAATTTAGACAGATAGTCAGATAGTCCTGATAAGGTGGACTGAATTCGAGATGCCATTAGCAAAGAAGGCACCTGGCGGTTTTGGCTCACCAGGTGTTAGCAGCCGGCAGCCTCTCCTTCCTTTCCTTTTCTCTAGCCTCTTTTCACAAACTTCTCACATGTACACACCGCCTCTACAGCTGCTCCTCTACTCGCCTTTCGTCAGCTCATTTTGTATTGTCTCTTAGTCTTAGAGATGATCGGAGATGCCCAGAGGGACTAGGGAAGCTGAGGACAGAGGACCGCATCATCTTGCACCAGTGTCCTGGGGAAGTTTGAAAGGGTCTGGATCTTCTTCTTAGACTGAAAGAGACATCTTGGTATTATAGAGCACTAAGAGTTAAAAGTCCTGAGCTCTAGTTGTAACTCTACCACTTAATTGCTTTGTGGCTTTAGGCAAGTTACTTCTCTTCTCTGGGACTCAGTTTCCTCATCTGTAAAATGAAAGCACTGAATTCATAGTTCTCAAAAGTTAGATAAATCCAAGGAGTCACACAATCCCATCATCAGCTGTGGGTATGAGATAGGTTGAGAAGGAGAGAGGAAAGGGAACACTATTGAACTTGGAGAGATAAAGTCCTCTTTAGACAGATAGCACTATTATTTCAAGCAAGGATCACCAGAAAAACACTGGACCATCATCCAGAAGCACTTTGAGGCGGGAACAAAAATAAAACTTCCATATGCCATATGCCATATGACAGGATTGCTAAGCAGAGAACATCTCTTTAGATGGTTAGTACTCCATCAAAGTCTCTGTCTTCAAGAAATATATATGTAATATAACAACAGCCCAACTTTATATTCAATAAAAGTAATAAAAATGAAGAATGGATCAAGAAGGAAGACGGGCCCTTTGGGAAACTGTATATTAGTTGTAGGTTTGAGATGTGAGAAGGTCTTAGAATAACATTCTCCAAATCACTAGTCTCAGTTCAAAGTAGTTAAGATAACCATTGGGGATTTTCCCTAATTTAGGCAATAGTAAATTTAGTGTCTGAGTTTGAAGTTTCTGGTCTCCAGTAGATGGTAAATGGAGAAAGAAAGAAAAATGCAACCAATTAGTTGCTTAAGGAGATCATTATTTTGTAGAAGGCAGAATATTAAGGACTTGAATTCAAAATCCAGTTTATAAACTAAGGACTTTGACAAATGGTTTCACATTCGTGGGCTTTAGTTTCTTCAACTATAAAATGAAAGAGTAGTTGGGTTAAATGATCTCTAACATCTCTTTTAGCTCTAAATCCTGTGATTCTAAAACTTATTCTGAAAAAGTTTCACTGCCCTATTTAGGGCCTGTTCAGAGCCTTCTGGAAAAACCTGCATCTCTTGGGAAAAGCCAAAGATGAAATGTTAGACAAGGACTTCCCTTGAAGCTAAAGAAAACTCAAGGTTCAAGATGGTGAGAGAAGAAATTATATTTGAACTTTTTTTTCAAAAGGGCAGGTTCAATGACTATGAGGAAAAGAAGTTGTTAGGATAGCAGCAAGAAAAAGGAAATAAGAATATGCCTGATAGGAGGAGGAGAAATGAAGTCTATGTATTTCAGCACCTTGGATATTTCTCAATGGAACTGGGAGGGGAGTCTGAAAACTACCCTAGAGGGGAGAAAAGGGAAAAAGAGGATTTGAGGAGCCAAGACAAAAAGAGAAACAGTGGGTTTGCTCCACTTCATCACTTTTCAGCAAAAGTTAGGTCGAACAAATAGAAATGGAACTTAGCCCTTGAATGAAAAAAAAAAAAAATCAGTTAAAAAAAAAAAAAAAAAGAAAGAAAAAAGAGGGGAGAGAAATGCGGCGGCTTGCTCCCATCAGGGGGGAAATCGGCGTCTTGTCGCCTAGCTCCATGCCCTGATTTATGATAAAAAATTTAGAGGAAATCATTTATATTTTAAAGGGCCTAAATAGCTGCATGAAACTTTTATCTAAAGTGCCACTGTATTTATAGGCAGCTCTTCCATGCTGGAGGTAATTAATAGATGTATAAATTTCATGGCTGCTCTTCTTTCCTTCCCTCTCTTTTTTTATTACTCTCTTGTATTTGGCACCTTCTTGTGAATGGCGACAGAGTCAGCAGCAAGAAGAAAAAAGCTGCAAAAACCCTTCGTTTGAAGTGTCTGCTTAGGAGCGAGTTAGCTCTGCTGCTACACGCTTGTACTGCGCTGACACGCTGTTTGCAGCTCACCGCTCTCAACCTTTCTTCTCTTTCAAGCGATGTTGCCAAAAGACATCAAATGACTTAGGGATCACTTCACCCCTCCCTCACCCCAAAATTCCCTCACACAACCTGCCTTCTTTTAGCTTGCAGTTGTTCTGAGTTGGAGAAATTGAAAGAGCTAGTTATCTGTCTAAAGAAATACAGAGACAGATGAAGTTAACCAAGGGATTAAACACACACATACACACACACACACACACACACACCCCACGACTGAGACCAATAAACAGAGAGACAAACACATACAATGAATATGTATGGGAGAAATAGAAAGAGACAGACAGACATATAGAATTGTGTGGAAGAAATACACAAGTAGAAAGTGAATATTGGAGATAGAGGGAGAGAGAATTAAGAGAAAACAGAGAAAAAGATAGAGACAAACACAGTGAGATGTAGGTGAGCAAAACAAATAGGCAGAGAATGGATGTGGAAGACTGAGTGGGGGACAGAATAGAGGATAGAGGGGAGAAGAAAAGCAAAAAAAAAGAGAGAGAGGAATAGAGAAAAAAAAGACACAGATATAAGATGGAAAAATAGAGGCAGAAATAGAAACCAATAGCCAAGTATGTGAGAAAAAGACAGAGATGGACTATGATATGGAAGATTGAAGAGAGAGAGAGAGAGAACTGGGATTTCCCTAAAAGCAAATTTGCTTAGAGTACATTGCCTTTGGGATAGAGTAATGATACATATTGGTTGGAACTTTACTTTTCTCTAGCTTCCCCCCATATTTCACTACAATCTATTACCCAAAATCCATACTCTCAGTATTGGAAATTTTCTTTCTGCTAGTCTGCTTCATTTATTTCCTCATATATTTACATAATTTTTTTTTCTTAAATTTTAGAAAAGACAACCTTTTTAGGGGAAAATAAGTTCTCAGTCTTGCTTTTTAATTCAAGCTGTAAAAATTAATGTTCTGGCCATGTCTGTTGTCATTGCACTTTGCAAATAAGAGAATTCCAGGAATTCAGAATCCAGATGGTTTTCCATCAGAAATGATGTAAAGATGGCAAGGTGTCAATGCCTTGGACCATTCAATTACTACTAAATAATTAATGAAGTTTATATATGTATGTATGTATGTATTTAAACTGCTACTGATGAAATATCAACAATAAATCATTAAGGATTAAACCATTTAAAATGGTGGGGGTGAGAATATGTGTGCCCATGTCAGTATTCATGTGCATCTGGCTCATGTAGTGGCTGAGAGAACCTGATGTACATTTTCATCCTCCTCTGGGTGACTTCCCACTTAAAATTTTGAGCAACTTGCACATTATATACAGTTGCCATTTAATCTATACTCCCCCTATTTGACAAAGCTGTTCATACTCACAATACTGCTCTCTTTCCTGAAGTAGAATAAAGGCAAATTTTATGCATATTTGTATACATAACATGTATATTGTATACATATATGTGTGTATTTATATATGTATATACATATAAGATCTTTCTTAAAATAGTTTAATTTCTCACACCCAACCTTTGACATATTTGAAAAATTTGTGACTAAAAAATAGAAATATAGCTCTGAAGAGCTGGAAGGAAGTCTAGCAATCATCTTAATTCAACTCTTTAAAAAGGAAAAAAAATAGCTTACTATAGAAGTATTTGAAGTTTATTTAGAGATGCATTTTAAAATATTCCCTTTCTCACTTTTATCCTTCAGCAAAAGAGAGAGGATTTGTAGGTCTATATTCTATGATTTAGAAGCCTTGATGAATAAAATGGGGTTTTAATCCTTAATGCAAAGCATCCACCATAACCTATATATTAGTTCTGACCTAGCAATCTGGTCCAAATGCAGTTTAAAAAAAAATCTTAAAATTTTCAGAAGTCCAAGCTACTACTATGGTATATTGATACGAAAAAATACTCCAAATTGCTAACAATCTGAAAAATGCATATTAAGGCAACTTTGAGGTGATACCCCACACCCTTCAGATTGGCAAAATAGACAAAAATGGCAAATGATGATGTTATGGGAAAACAAGTACATTAATGAATTTTTGATGGAACTTTAAATCTAGTCATTCTGAAAATTAATTTGGAAATGTGTCCCTAAAATCACCCAACTATGTATGTTCTTTTGCTAGCAATGCTAGAGATCAGGAAAAGAAGAAAAGGAGTTACAGGTACAAAAATATTTTTTGTTTATGAATGTAATGGAATAGTATATACTGCTTGCTGTAAGACATGATGGAATAAGTTTCAGAGAAACATGAAAAGACTTTTTTAAACTGATAAAGATAGAATGAGCAAAACCAGAACAACTTTGTAAGACTTGACAACTCTTATCAATACAGTGACCAATCATTTTTCCAGAGGACTCAGAAAGAGACATGTCATTCACCATTGATAGAGAAGTGATGGATTTGGTTTCATATTGAAACATATGCTTTTCAAACATAACTAATAGAGGGATTTTTTTGACTATGCAAATTTATTAAAATGGTTTCATTTTTCTCTCTTTTTCATTGAGAGTGAGGAAATGTAGGAAGAAGAGAAAATAGATTTTTATTCATTTAAAATATTGTATAAAATGTAAATATCACTTCATTTTATCTGTTATTTTATTTATCACCTTTATTTATTAATGAATCTGAGGTGTGATCTACAAAATGCTAGTTTAACCTGCTTTATTCCTTATACATAATTTATTTATTTATTTAATTTTAATTAAATGGTTTTTTAGATGAGAAATCCAGAGGCTCATAGCTAGCTAGGACTCACTGCATTTCCATTATTTTAAATTCCAATGTATATTTCTTCTTAATTTTCTTCATAATTCTTCAACCTTGTTATAATAATGCGCCAGATCCCAATGGTGAGACAGAAGAGATAGTTCTTTTGTTGTGTGTGTGTGGTATGTGTGTGTGTGTGTGTGTGTGTGTGTGTAGTATCTTGACTCTTTAAAATGACTAAGGGTTACTTCAATGCATCAATAGAGGGGTGATCTAATCTACGCTGGGACTCACCAGCATGAGTTTCAATCCCTCCATGCCTTTTCATTCTATATAATTCCTATCTATGCTTTTATGATTCTCTTCCTTGGATGATATCTACCCATCTTGCTGGAGACTTTTCTCTGGTTGTTTTTTTGTGTGAAATATTTGTGTTTTCCATCTATTAGCCTTCCTTTGTTGCATGAATTGCTCAAAACTCTTTCCAGATCTGTCTGTCATACCCTTTCTGTCTGTCATAAAATAAGATTTTATTTACTAAAATACTTTTCTAGTATACTAAAAAAGAATTTGGTGATTTGAAGAAGGCATGATTTTAGTCCTTTCCATTTTCTAGGTTTATGCCCTTATTTTAACAATTCTCTTAAGTAGGTTCATTCTAGTTTATAATAATGTACTCTTCTATAAATATAAATATGTTATTGGTTTGCCTTCAGAAAGGTATACTCTTTGATCTAGTTTCCTAGTAAACCAACTAGTAGCTTTCTAGTAGTAGGTTTTCCTTTGTTCCATTGTAGGAATGAGTTTGTGTTGCTGTCTCTTACCTGGTTCCCTATGTGACTAAAAGTATTTTTTTTAACCAGATTGTGATTAGGGGTCTAATCTATAATCATGAGACACCATAGTCCCTTTTTTCATTGGTGAGTTCTTTCTGCAAACTCTAATTTAAAGAAGGGTTTAGGAAAGCCAAGATTCATTCTCTGAATGCTGTCACCATGTAACCTGCTTTCAGCTCCCTTTCATATGTTATATTCCCTTATTAGAATGTAAGTTACTTGAGGGCAGGGTTGTCTTTCTTTTTGGCTTTATTTGCAACACTGCTACTTTACATAGTGACTGGCAAATGGTAAGCCCTTGACTTGACACACTAGAGTGATTTAGCCCTTATAGGAATCAAATAAATAACTTATCAATATGCTGGAATCAAATGGATCAACTAGTCTTAGTCAACCCCATTTAAGATATTTATTTGGGAGAGAAAAAGACTTGAGTCTCTTCAGTCAAAGAAGCTAAAGTTCAGAATCAAGTGATTGGCAGAACCTCAGCCAGGACTCAAGCCATATCTGATTCCTAGTCCTTTGCTTTCCACTAGACTACATTGCTTCTCCTTATGTATGTGAATGGTGCAGGGATAAAGTGCCAGGCCTAGCATCAGGAAGACTCATTTTCCTGAGTTCAAATGTGGCCTCAGATATTTATTACCTGTATGATATTGAACAAGTCATTTAATTCCGGTTGCCTCAGTTCTTCATCTATAGAATAAACTGGAGGAAGAAATGTCAAATCATTCCAATATTTTTGACAAGAAAACCCCAAATAGGATGATGGAGAGTCAAATGACTAAAATGACTGAACAACAATATGAACAATGTATGTGGGAAAAGAAATTTGAAAAGACTTGTTAAAAAAAAAAAAGGGAAGCTTGTGTATTAACTCAAACTAAAAGTGAAATGCAGACATCTCCTCAAGAAAAGATGAAAAGCACCTTAGCTGTGGAAAGATTATTGCTTCCATTGTTCAACTGAATCTTGGGACCAAGAAAGCAGATTTCTGACATCATAAAACAGATTAAAAAAAAAACAATTCTCCACTGGGTATGACATGGCTGTTCCATTGCACAATCTGATCGAGGAAATGTATCTAGGATTACCCAGACAGTCAATTATTCATAAGCTAAACATCCAAGCATCAATTACCTGGCTTCATGCTCTTATTCATTAAGGAGATTGAACAGTCCAACTTAACAAAGCAGGAGGAAGTTGCTAAGTTACAGAAGTTACTTGACCAGCAACAACACGACTGCTTACACAATATGAGTCTTTCAAGGCAAGAGAGGTCCTAGAGATCAGCAATGTGATAGATCAAGTCATCAAACATACTATAGCTGATTTCACTCTCAGCAAATGGAAAGGTGGAAAAAAGGACAAATAGGGTACAGGGAGGAAGAGTAGAAAAGATGAAAGAGGGAAGGTTTAGAGCAATTTGTGCCACCTTTTGCAAATAAGATGCCTACATATAACAAGAAACAAGAATAATCAGTTGATAAAACATATGCTAATGAGATTAAAAACTGCTTTTCTAATATATAAACTAATAAAATAAAATAAATTTCTATTTCTCAAGGACAAGAAGTAATATTGGTCAAGCCCTGCTCTTACTCTTGGTAATGTAGCTAGGGGTCCATTTTTTACTTTGTCTAAAGAAAAGCTCCAGCATTCAAAATGAAGATCTACTTATATTTTGGGGATTTCTATGTGACTCCCATTCATGCACTATTTTGTCCAACAAAACTGGTTCTCTTATTATTCCTCAAATACATTCCATTTCTCTTCTCTGTCCTATTCATTCCTTCTTCAACTCTACCTCTTAGAATCTCTAGTTTTCTTCAGATCTTAGCTCAAAAAACATGTCCTCTATGATACCTTTCCTGATTTACCCAGACCCCAGTGCTTGTCCCCCCCGAAATTATTTATTTTTTGTACATACTTGTTTTTATTGTCTTTTTCCAATCAAGTGTTCCTGAGAGCAGAAGCTGTTTAAATTTTATTGTTATCTTCCTTGTACCTAACAAAGGGCCCATTATATAGTGGGCATTGAAAATGACTTTTTATTACCCAGTGTACTATTTGGTGTTATGAACATTTATGCTGCTATTGTAATTGACATCACAACATGTCTGATGATCTAGTACTATAGAGTTTTCAAAGCATTTTCAAATTAATAATATCATAACCATGAATGAAAAAGCCTTTATTCCACTGAGACAGAATATTGCAGATTCTACAAGAGATAGTTCAATTTCAAGATGCAAGAGGTGGGAAGGGAGCATTTCCAGAAATAACTTTGATATAAAATCAAAGGCATAAGTAAAACTTAAAATAAGAAAAGAAAATCTGAAAACAGATTTGAGGAAGTTTGAGGAAATTTTCATTTGATTGACAGTGTGATAAAGTACAGAGTCCTAGACCTGCAATTGGGAAACCCAAGGTTCAAATGTTAATTCTAAAACTGTTAACAATTGTGACCCAGGATTGCAATAAGTGACTAGAACACCTAAGTAAACTTGTTAAGAAGGGAGAGGTAGAAAAGGAACCGAAATTTAGAGAACTTAAGGAAAAACACAAGGTTGGGTCAATGAAGCCAAAAATATAGAGGTCAGTGTGGCAAAGCAAATAGTATTTATCAGAGCATGGAAATAATCCTTTGCTCATTTCTCCCACTTGCAAATGAGAAAGTAGAGGATCTGCATGATTTTACCTCCTCTTTACCATAGGATTGTTTTGTTAGGGACTGTATCAGTTGTGTGAAGATGTGTTTCTAGCCTTTCAGAAAACTTTCATGTAAGCAGACTGAGGATCTCCACTGCAGTCTTTGAAATATCCAAGGAGGAGTAATTCTCCTGGTTGCTAGCAGACTCCTGATTCTTTTACAGATTCAGCAGAGTGCTAGAGGCTGAAAACAAGCCAAGATGAGAAAGACTATGTACAGACCTTCCCCTTGCAAAACAACACATCTGCAGCCCCAAATCCTCACTGATGGCC
The DNA here is from genome assembly GCF_016432865.1 of Antechinus flavipes. NCBI lineage: Eukaryota > Metazoa > Chordata > Mammalia > Dasyuromorphia > Dasyuridae > Antechinus > Antechinus flavipes. The sequence goes on along the minus strand of NC_067399.1, from coordinate 396,510,544 downwards.
CAGAGCTAAAAGCCCTAACAAATTTGCTATCTCAGCAGCAAGCTGTCTAATAATACCCTCTCATAAATGGAGATAAATTGTGTTTGGAAAGCAGACATCACTTACAAGATTGACAAACCAATTCTGGGAGCCACAAAGGCATCAAGTTCTATTCCAGATTGAAAGTCGACAGAGTGATAGGCACTCTTTTGCAGGTGTGAGACCTGGCCCTCTATCATTGGCACATTCAGTCTTTCAGCAGCTGGACAAAGTCCAACAATACTTTCTATGGACCAAACTCAAAAGAGCAAGGTTTCTTCTAATTCTGTTATTCTTTTAAAATTGTGGCTATGAGCCCTGAAAACCATTTTGCTAACTGATTGGGAAAATTAACAACAATTTTATAATCTAGTCAAATTAAGCATTTCCTCATCTATCTAGTAAAGAAAACCTTTATTAAATATCTGTACCGGTATTGCACTAGGCAATGGAGTTATAGAGGCAGAAATGGGAGTCTCTGCCCTTGAGAAACTTATATTTTTATCAAGGGAGATAACATGTACACAAAAAAACATTTGAGTAAAATAGATAAAGGATAATTTGGAGCTTTTCATCTGTATAAAGTTTAGAGTTTCTATTTTTAACAATGATCAATTTCAACAAATATTTTTAATGTGCATAAAAATTATTATAGTAAGAAAGCATTAAGGGAAAGGAAGAGATAAAATATATGACTGCTGAGCTTAAAGAACAATCAATGGAGAGGAAATAAAACACCATGGGAGATTTTGTTGTTCAGTTGTTTTTCAGTCATGCCCAACTCTTTGTGACCCTGTTTGGGTTTTTTTTGGGAGGATAGATACTGGAGTGATTTGCCATTTCTTTCTCCAGCTTATCTGACAGATAGGAAACTGAGGCAATGAGGGTTAAGTAAGTTGCCCAGAGTCACACAGGTAGTAAGTGTCTGAGGCTGAATTTGAATTTAAGAAGATGAGTCGTTTTGACTCCAGGCCTAGCATTCTATAGCTACATTTTTCTGGCTCTACATGGGAGATTAGAGAGCAATAAAGTGCAAAGATGAGAGTATTGTCCATGTGGATAACAGAAGTCCAGAAAAAGAAATTATTATGGATTAAAGTAGTCTGATAGAATTCATATAAAATATTACTAAAATTGGTTCTTTAAAAAATAAGATTTGGGAGGAGGAAAAAGAAGAGGGAATTTCAGCATCAAATATCACTAAAACAAACGTTTAGAAGTAAGACTGAGCAAGCTGTTCAGTAAGAATCCTGATCTAATTAGGACAGGGGATGTATATGAAGGAGTAAGGAGAAAGAGAATCTAACTTCATTTTAATAGTAATCTTTTAAGGCATCTAGGTGGTGCAGTGGATAGAGCCCAGCCTTAAAGTCAGGAGGACCTGAATTCAAATTCTGAATTCAGACACTTAAAATTTCCTAGTTGTGTGACCCTGGGCAAGTCATTTAACCCCAATTGCCTCAGGAAAAAAAAAAAAAAAGCAACCTTCTGGAAACAATGACTTCAGGATTGATGTTTTATCCCCCAATAAGGATTTTATATCAATTTAGAGGATAGGTCAATAAGAAAGGTAGAAGAAAGAAAGAAAGAAAGAAAGAAAGAAAGAAAGAAAGAAAGAAAGAAGAAAGAAAGAAAGAAAGAAGGAAGGAAGGAAGGAAGGAAGGAAGGAAGAAAGAAGGAAAGAAGGAAGGAAGGAAGGAAGAAAGAAAGAAAGAAAGAAAGAAAGAAAGAAAGAAACAAAAAGAAAAGAAAAGTATTATTATACAGGTGAGGACCTCGTAAGGGCGGCCACCAATGTGATGGCTCAGACAATGTCTGACTCAGACATTGGTATATAACAGAGTCCCATAGAAATTTGACAAGCTCCACAAACATCAGTGGAAGAGAAGACTGCTATAATCACAAACAGTTGACAGGAACTAACTCAATGGTTAGGAAGCAAAGAAAGAGCAATTAGCCCCGGAGAGTTACAGTTTTTTTTATTCGTGATTAAAAGAAATAATTGGGATTATTGTTAAGTTCTAGCAATCCAGTGAAAAATAGAATTCTCCCCCATTTCACTCACATTACCTGTTTCTGTTCCCAGAACTCGTAAAATTTCCATTTTCTAATATCACATTTTACAGAGCCCTTGTCCATAATGCAGACCACATCCTTTTAGCATTTACATCCTAGCAGGTAAATAACATTAATTTTAAGACGTTCCCATCATATGCTTCTTAAGAACTGCCTAAATGTCTATTTATAGTGCAAATGCCTAAGCTTGTCTAGACCACCAAAAGAAGAAATTTTACAATAGGATATTGGGCAAAAATTGTTGTTAGATTCTCTTTCTTCTTACTCCCTCATATACATCCCCTGTCCTAATTAGATCAGGATTCTTACTGCACAGCTTGCTCTGTCTTACTTCTGAACGTTTGTTTTAGTCATATTTGATGCTGAAATTCCCTCTTCTTTTTCCTCCTCCCAAATTGTATTTTTTAAAGAACCAATTTTAGTAATACTTTTTATATGAAGTCTATCAGACTGCTTTAATCCATAATAATTTCTTTCTCTGGACTTCTGTTACCCACATGGACAATAAATACTCTCTTCTTTGCACTTTATTGCTCTCTCTTTTTTTTTTTTTTTTGTACCAGCTAGAGTGATCCACTCTATGTCTTTGGTTCAGATTTGATATTTAAAATTCATTGTTTACATTTAAAGAATAAGCTTAAATCTCAGAAGAATATTTTGCACTCCATAGGGATGAGTCTTAGCAGAAAGACCACCTCCTCCCTAAAGCCTTCTCTGATTCTTCAGTCTTGGGTGATTTCTCTTTCTTATGAACTCTAATAACTCTTTAACACTCCCTTATAGTTTTCTCACTCGTGAAGAGTTTCACAAGGCTAGAAATACTATCAGTCTCATTTCTATCCCATAGCACCTAGCAAGGTATCCTGCATAAATAGGTATTCAGTAAATATTTTTTGAGGGGAATATGGATGATGTGGAGAGTGTTGGACTTCAAGTTTTGGATTGTATCTCTGAAATTTAATATTTATGTAAGCAAGTTAGATTTGATCGTCTAACATCATTTTTCACCTATGCCATTATTAACCAGAATATGAACTTTAGCCAGAACTCTTGCCAAGACCTAACATTTTCTATATGTCTATATAGAAAATATTTTTTATTTTATTTTTTTATTGCTACAGGGCATTTAAGGGTACATTCATGATAAATATATTATCTATAACTTATCTATGATTAAATACACAGGACATAATATTATGAGCACGTATGTATACATAAATTTTAAAGATCATATATAACAATGTGAAAATTATGTAATTTAATATGTAATATAATATATAAGCATGTATGGATTATATACATATCACAAGTGCACAGAGATGTAAAACCCACATATACAATGTTCCGTGTCTATCTCTAATATATAAATGATCTATATATCTACACCAATATAAATACACTTGAACAATATGGAAATGTTAGGTTTTGGTAAATGCTTTGATTGAAGTTCACTTAATGAACAATGAAATAAAAAGCATTTATTGAATACTATGTGCCAGAAATTATGCTGAGTGTTAGAGATACAAATATAAGTGAGACCGGTTCTGTCTTCAAGGAGTTTGCATTTTAATGGGGCAGACAATATTTAAGAGAAACAATGGTCAGGGAGGTTGCATTTTAGTCTAGCGAGTCAAAAACAATGTGTGGAATTTTAAGGCAGTCAATTGTCACGCCTGTTTTAGTAGCAAAGATAGCGTTGGTTTGTTTACTGCTCCTCAACAAAATATTGGGATGGGAGGAAGGGTTGTACATGCTTGAGGAAGCGGGACACTGATGGCAAGATATTCAGGTAGGACTACCTAGGTTTCCCGTTGAGGGGCCTGGAGGTGAAAGATGGCCTAGGACTGGCCAAATATAGTAGATGAAGTGAATTTGAACTCATTCACTCACAAATCAAGATAGCTTCACCCTGAGTCTGGGCTCCAAAGCGGAATAGATCCCATCCACAGGGAAGAAAAGAAGTCTGCTTCTGGAGATCTGAAAGTGTGAGGAGGAGTGATATTCCAGGAGGGGAGAAAGCAAGCAACAACAAAGCAAATGGCAAAATGTCCAGGTAGAATTGGATTTGCTTCTGGATGAATGGCTAGGATGTGTTAAGTATGGCAGAGCTAAGAATTATGCATCTCTACAACATGTTCTGTGTGACTATTATACATTTATTTATCTCTAATTTATGCATATTTGCACATTCAATGATTGTTCATATATATAAATTTACACAATATACATATGCATATACAATACATATACACACATTTTGAGCTTCTCTGTCAGAGTCCAGGGCCTGCTTTCAGGTAGGAGCAGTGGTTAGGGCCATGGTCCTCTTGGACAAAGAAGGACAAACAACAACAGGAGCAAGAGAGAGTGGAGGTATCATGGTTTGAAGATGACCACAGAGTTTGGTGGATGTGGTTTATTACAAAGTCTGAAGATTTCACCTTTGCAATATCTCTCAAATATTCCTTCTCTCCCCTGACATTGCCATCACTCTAGGACAGCCTCTCGCTTCCTCATTATTTGTTAACAGCCTTCTGGTTCCTATTCCTATTTTCCAGCCTCTAAGGTGATTTTTCTATCCTATATGTTACACACATACGTACACACACACATTTTCTCCCTTCCCCTATTTAATAAATTCTAATGGCTTCCTATTGGAAATAAAGAATGCTTTGCGTGGCATTCAAAGCTTTTCATCAATTTACTTTCCCTTCCCTCCATCTCCTCCACCTATCCCATCTTCTTACACTTACTCCTTCAATACACACTTTTCAATCCAGGGACACTGGCTTTCTGTCCACAGACAAGAAGATTTCCCCACTCCATCTCTCATCTCTTGGATCCAGGCATTTTCTCTGACTGTTTCCCTTCTCAACTCCCACTACTGACCTCTCTGGCTTTCTTTAAGTCCCAAATAAAATCTCATCTGTAGGAAGCCTTCCCTAACCCCTCTTAATTCCAGTGCTTTCCCTCTTTTAATTATTTCCTATTTATCTTGTCGATAGCTTGCTTTGTATATGTTGCTGGTTCTTTTTTTTTTTTTTTTTTTTTTTTTTTATTGTTGTTTCCCTTTTTAGATTGTGAGATCCTTAAAGGCAGGAACTATCTTGTGCCACTTTTTGTATTACCAGTACTCAGACCATGCCGGGCACACTGTAGATGATTAATAAATGTTTCCTAATTGATTTATTGAAAGGTGAGAAATCATAGTCTGACTGTTATTTTATAAGATACATTCAGAAAAAAATAGTTAATTGAGAGTTAATTGAACTTATTGAAGAGACTTGCAAATAGCTTTTTTCCCTTTTTTTTATATTGCTTTGCTTTTTTCTCATTATATATGTACATTTAAAAAAGTACACAGGTTTTTTTGTTTTATTTTTTTGCTTTTTGCTGAGGCAATTAGGGTTAAGTGACTTGCCCAGGGTCACACAGCTAGGAAGAGTTAAGTGTCTGAAGCCACCATCCTGACTTCAGGGCTGGTGCTCTATTCTTTTCTGTCCACAGACAAGAAGATTTCCCCACTCCATCTCTCATCTCTTGGATCCAGGCGTTTTCTCTGACTGTTTCCCTTCTCACAAAATTCTTGTGGTTTTTCCCTTTTCTTTTGATTTTTCCCTCTTTTATAAGAAATGTGCATTTTGGGGCAGCTAGATGGTGCAGTGAATAGATTGCCAGTCCTGCAGTCAGGAAGACCATGTATATCTGGTTACAGATAGCATTTTCTACCCAAAGTTTGTTGGGATTGCTTTAGATCACTGAACCACTGAGAAGAAACAACTCTTTCATAGTTTATCATCCCACAATCTTGCTGTTATTGTGAACAATGTATTCCTGGTTCTGCTAGCATCAGTTCATGTATGTCTTTCCAGGCCTTTCTAAAATCAGCCTGTTCATCATTTTTTATAGAACAATAATATTCTATTACTTTAATGTATCATAACTTATTCAGTCATTCTCCAACTGATGGGCATCTACTCATTTTCCAATTCTTTGTCACCAAGAAATCGTTTTCTTTTGATAAACCCAAAGTCTCAAAATAATTTAACAAATTAATCAGGCCCCTTTCAGAGGGACACTTGTTTAAGTCTGGAGATCCATAGGGTACACACACATACACACACACACAAAATACCCCTCTATTTCTCATGGAGATATTTTAAATTCAAAGTTAAGATTTGGGAAACAAATAGGAAAAAGTTTCATGGATCCAGTTTTCATTAGGAAGCAGAAGAATTTTATACCCCAAACCCCATAGACATATAATTGAATGCTCAATTGGGCTCAGCCCTTACTAGAGTTCTGAAAAACTCCCCATTTAAGTGTCTACTGGAATGCAGAAAAGCCAAAGGGAAATGTCAGTGCTAACTAGAAGACCCATTTATACTGCAAAAATCATAAGATACATGGAGTTACCATCTGCTTAGAGTGACTGATTAAAAAGTCGCCAGAATTGGTGCACACAATAATGTGGGTTTTCAGGAGCCTTCCTGGAGAGTCAATTTGCAGTTTGAAAATTATTTCTACTGATGGGCTTGGACTTGTGAATTCACCTTAAATAATTTTACAGTTAAGATTGTATTTTCACTCTTGTTTATCCTTTGCTATTTACCAGATATCATTGGTTAGGTATGTACTGCAGAGAGAGAGTTAGGGATAATGAGGAAAGTATAAGAAAACTCCAAATCAGAGAAAGGTCTAAGAGCTAACAAAGGTTGATTGGAAATATTTTCCAAACCACTACAGCTTCCAAGACTTATTTGGGAAAATAAGCTTTGCTGTAAAAGTTAAGGCACTGTATTTCAATGTTCTTCAATTCAGACTTATCAAGCTACCCTAAGACTAAGCTGGGGGAGGAATGTTGGAGGAGATTTATGAGCCATCCTATGAATAATGGGACTATGGAGTATTTCATTGAGACAAAATGGCCAGAGTCATATCAGGCAGCTGTTTCCAGTAAGTACTTATCATCTCATCAACAGTATAGATCTATTCTGGCAACAAACATTCAAGGGCCATATAATTCAGGAGTCATTGTCGGAACAGATCAATGGGTCGTGTACATGATAACAAGCTTTCACCCGCAATTGAGAGCTGGTTTAGTCTGTGACTCTTTGAATGCAGTCTGGACTGTGAATGGCAAATCACCATTCAGCTCTTGGTGGGAGTACAATGCTTTCTGTTCCAAGCCCAGCCCTGAAACAGCGGAAATGGGAAGCAATGTGGCTTTGTGGTTTGACTACAGGACTAGGTCATTAGGAACTTCAGGCTCTCATTTTGGTTCTGACAATGGCTTTTCGGGTGGCCTCAAATACAGTCTGTCTCCATTGTCTTAGCTGTAAAAGGGAGACGGTAATGCAGCCCCACTCCACACAAACAATTAATCTAAGTTCTAAAAGAACTTTAACCCCTCAATTCACCTTCAGGGTAACTTTGGTATTTCTAGGGCATTTTATCTCACTAATATGATGTTTAATAAGAAACTCAATTGGGCAAGTTCAGAAATTCAAGTTGCTGTGGTCACTTAATAAGGACAAATCAAATTGTAACTATAAAAGAGAAATAAAGGGAACTTCTAGTCAAGATGGTCTCTTGAATAGAGGTAGACAGCTCAAATCCCATACATCTAGTTCAGCAAAAACAATAAATTCTCAGCTGACTTAATAATGATGTTTTTAAAAATCTAATGAAAAGCTATGGTAACTTCCTCAGCTTTAGAACTATATAAAAAGTCAGCCTGAATTCCACAGAAAATATGAAAGGAACTACAAGGAGAGTTAGTAATATCCCAAACAATCAAGTCTGTACCCTTGCAATGTATCCAGAGATAAGCCTGTAGGGCTCTCTTTTTAGAGCTAGCAAAACTGACTGTCTTTTTGTACTTCCCCACACACTCGCAAGAAAGCTCTAGAGTAGTCAAAAAGTTCCCAGGTGGGACCGTGGAAGCCCTGGAAAACGGCCACAATCAGGGCAGCAGTATTCTTATGAAGAAAACCCAGGTTCATTTGGTACTGGATCAGTGGAATAGGTTGAGTTGACAAGACACAATAGTCGATGACTATAGTAATCTAGTGTTTGATAAACCCAAAGACCCCTGCTTCTGGCATAAGAACTCACTATTTGACAAAACTGCTAGAAAAATAGGATGGCAGAAAATTGACCAACATTTAACACACATATCAAAAATAAGATCAAAATGGGTTCATGATTTAGACTTAAAGAGTGATACTATAAGCAGATTAGGAGAACAAGGGATGGTCTACCTGTTAGATTTGTGGAGAAAGAAGGAATTTGTGGCCAAAGAAGAATGAGAGAACACTGTAAAACACAAAATGGATAGTTTTTATTATGTTATATTAAAAAGGGTTTGCACAAAATTTGCACAATGCCTCCAAGATTAGGAGGGAAGCAGAAAACTGGAGAAAAAATTTTATAGCTAATGTTTCTGATAAAGGCCTCATCTCTAAAATATATAGAGCACTGACTCAAATTTTTAAGAATACAAGTTATTCCCCAATTGATAGTCAAAGGACATGAACAGTCTTCAGATGAAGAAATTAAAGCATTTCTATTCATATGAAAAAATATTCTAAATCATTATTGATTAGAGAAATGTTAATTAAGACAACTCTTACTTCACACTTCTCAGATTGACTAAAATAATAGGAAAAGATAATTGTTGGAAGGAATGCAAGAAAACTGGGACATTAATGCATTGTTGGTAAAGAGCTATTTGGAGTTATGTACAAAAATCTATAAAACTATGCATACCTTTTGATCTAGCAGTGTCAATGTATCTCAAAAACATCATGAAGAAGGAAAAGGACCCACATGTGTGAAAAGTTAGTAGCAGTCCTTTTGTAGTGGCAAGGAAATGGAAATTGATGAATGTTCATCAATTGGGGAATGGCTGAATAAGTTATAGTATATAAATATAATAGAATATTATTCTAAGGAAATGATGAGCAGGCTGATTTTAGAAAAACCTGAAAAGATTTACATGAACTGATGCTGAATGAGCAGAATCAGGAGAACATTATACATAGTAACAGCAAGGTTATGTGATGATCAACTATGATGGACTTGGATCTTTTTAACAATTTAATACTACATTGTTAAAAGCTATCTGCATCCAGAGAGAACTATAGAGATTGAATATGGATTGAAGCATAGTATTTTCACTTTTTGTTTGTTTTTTTTCTTTCTCATGATTTTTTTTCCCTTTTGGTCTGATTTTTCTTGCACAATATGATAAATATGGAAATATGTTTTCTTTTAAACAATTCTTTTATTGCACATATTTAACCTACATCAGATTACTTTCTGTCTTGGGGAGGGGGGAGGAAAGGGAAGGAAGGAGAAAAATTTGGAACACAAAGTCTTACAAAAATGAATATTGAAAACTATCTTTAAATGTATTTGGAAAAAAAAGTTATCAAACTGTGCATACCCTTTGATCCAACAGTGTTTCTATTGGGCTTATACCCCAAAGAGATACTAAAAAAGGGAAGGGACCTGTATGTGCCAAAATGTTTGTAGCAGCCCTGTTTGTAGTGGCTAGAAACTGGAAAATGAATGGATGCCCATCAATTGGAGAATGGCTGGGTAAATTGTGGTATATGAATGTTATGGAATATTATTGCTCTGTAAGGAATGACCAGCAGGATGAATACAGAGAGGCTTGGAGAGACCTACATGGACTGATGCTAAGTGAGATGAGCAGAACCAGGAGATCATTATACACTTCGACAACGATATTGTATGAGGATGTATTCTGATGGAAGTGGATTTCTCTGACAAAGAGACTTAACTGAGTTTCATTGGAGAAATGATGGACAGAAACAGCTACACCCAAAGAAGGAATACTGGGAAATGAATGTGAACTATTTGCATTTTTGATTTTCTTCCCGAGTTATTTTTACCTTCTGAATCCAATTCTCCCTGTGCAACAAGAGAACTGTTTGGTTCTGCAAATATGTATTGTATCTAGGATATACTGCAACATGTTTAGCATATATAGGACTGCTTGCCATCCTGGGGGGGGGGGAGGAGGGAGGTAGGGGAAAAAACGAAACATAAGTGATTGCAAGGGATAATGTCGTGTAGAAATTATCCTGGCATGGATTCTGTCAATGCGAAGTTATTATTAAATAAAATAAAATTTATTATTAAAAAAAAATGTATTTGGAAAATCAAATATTATTGAAATTTAAAAAAAAATGAAAAGAAAACCCAGACTCCCAGAGGTCCCTAGCACTCTGTCTTAAGACATCATTGAATGTTGTCTTTAGTTCTTAAAGAGGACCAAAATGACATTACCATGTTAGAGTGAAATTATAATGTGTCTGACTGTGACTGATCAGACCAAGATGGGCTCAGAATGCTCTGCCACAGATTGGACACAAATAGTCTCTATGAACATTTGGGATGGCTGCTCTAAGTCTGTGCATCATAGAGGGGCTTTGAAGATCCAATCCCCTGAAACATTAAGATCCTCTGAAGATAGAAATCACAGTAAGAGCTCAGATGACCCAGAATGAATTTAACTAAAGACAACCACCTCACCCATCAGGCATCAAGAGGCATCAGGAGCAAAACCTAGCTCTGGTACAAAGCCAAGAATTAAAGCTGGAGAGATGAGTAAATCAAAGAACATGCTGACTGATATAAAAAAATTATTATAGATCTAGAAATCCCTATAAAAGAAAGAATAATTCCAGCAATTCCAAGCATAGACACAAAGGAAAAAAAATTGGATTTTTCACAAGTATATGAGTTCCTAAAAGAAATGAAATTATATATTTTAAATGAAATAAGAGCTCTGGATAAAAAAAAATCTAGAAGGAGAATAAATTTATAAGAAGTGAAAGTGGTAAACCTTTCCCAAGTAATAGACTCCCTGAAGATTAGAAGGGACTAAACAGAACTCATTATCTCCAGACAGCAAAAGATATTTAAATAACCTCAAAAGATTGAAAAAAATGAAATAAAATGCAATATATCTGATATCAAAAACATCTAATTTGTAAAACAAGTCAAGGAGAGATAACAAAATCTGTCAATCTCTATTAGAACTTGATGACAAAATGAAGATAGAAAGAATCCATTAATCACACCCTGAAAGAAACTAAAGGTCAAGTCCCAGCTATGTTATAGCCAAAATCCAAAGCTCCCATATCATATACCTTTCTATATACTATAAGCATATAGAAATAAGGAGTTCAAGTACCAAGGAATCATATTTAGGATTGTAGATGACCTAGGAGCTTCTACTATAAATGAGAGATCTTGAAATACAATATCCTCAATGATAAAATAATAAAACTGATTTACCTGAAAAGGTGAATCTTACAGGGGGAATAATTGATCTCCAATGGAACAGATGGAAAAAGCATAGATGAGTAGAAATTTTGAAATGCAAATATGAGTCCAGGGGAAACTATGAAGCTAAATTTATTTGAACAATTGTAAGGGGCTACATGATAATAGAATACTATTAGGGGAAGAAGAAACAAATGGTCATTCAATGTCTTTGCTGGATATTGAGAGAATTAAATAAGAAAAACAAAGGTCTTAGAAGTGGGTGGATTGTTGTGTTCTGAAGGTTTTAAAATGGGATAGATAAGTAAGGGTAAAAGGAATACATGTATAGAAAGAAGAAGGGATTGGAATTTGTTATTTCTCATAATTAAATGAGAAGAGTACACAGATAGGGAGGAAAGGATGGGAGGAATGACATCACATGATCTTCATTTATCTGAAATGGACATAGAAAGATTTAACACATTTAGAAAAACAGTTTCATATAGAATTATACAGTGTCCTCAAAATCTTTTTATTATTATTAAAGCTTTTAATTTTTCACAACAATGGATAATTCTTCAACATTAGCCATTGCAAAACCCTGTATTCCAATCCCCCCCTTTTCCCCACGCCTTCCCCTAGATGGCAAGTAGTCCAATATATGCTAAACATGGCAGAAATATATGTTAAATCCAAAATATGCATACATATTTATACAATTTTTGTGCCACACAAGAAAAAAAAAGAAGCAAAATAAAGTGTAAGCAAACGACAACAAAAAGGGTGAGAATGCTATGTTGTGAATCCACACTCAGTCCTCTCTTGGGTATAGATGGCTCTCTTTATCACTGAACAATTGGAACTGATTTGAATCCTCTCATTGTTGAAGACAGCCACGTCTATCAGAATTAATCATTGTATAATCTTGTTGTTGCTGTGTATAATGATCTCCTGGTTCTGCTCATTTCACTTAGCATGAATTCATATGCTCTTTCTGGAGGTCTCTCCAGACCTCTCTGAAATCATCCTGTTGATTATTTCTTATAGAATAATATTCTATAATATTCATACACCACAATTTATTCAGCCATTCCCCAATTGATGGTCATCCACTCAGTTTCCAGTTTCTTGCCACTACAAAAAGGGCTGCCACAAACATTTTTACTCATGTGGGTCCCAAAAGTCTTAATGCAGAAGCTATTAGCTCAAAACTGCACTAAGACTTATGGAACAACCTCTACCTCAAATTCAACAAAGAAACTAGAGGAGATAACAGTAAAGTATATAGGAGCAAGAGTTAACACTGGAGAGGGAATATTGACAAGCAAAGGAATCTTCCTAATCCTTTAGAGGAAGACTTAAAGGGAAAAAATGCTAAGTAGAATATGAAGGATTTCTAATCAACTGTGGAATGACTAAATAACTTGTGGTATATGAAGCAATGGAATATTATTGCACCATAAGAAATGATGAAAAAATTCTGGGTATATGAACTGATACTGAGAGAAGTAAGCAGAACCAGAATAATTTATATAAGAAGACCACACAGTAAAGAAAACAACTTTTCAAAGAATTAAATCTTGGATCAATGCAATGACCAATCAATCATGTCTCCAGAGGATCCATGATGAAGCTCCTTACTCACTTCCTGCCAGAAAGATGATGGACTCACACTGCAGAGAATCTGGACATGATTACAATATGAATTTATTTTGTTTGACTGTGTTTATTTATTAAAAGGGTTTTCCTTCCTTCGATTTGTTTGTTTGGGAGAAAGGACTGGGGAAAGAAGAAGGGGTTAGTAATAGAGATGACCAAAAAAGAGGGTCATTGAAACTTTTTTTTAATTCACAGAAAATGGGGCAGCTAGTTGGTGCAGTGGATAGAACACTAACCCTGAAATCAGGAGGACCTGAGTTCAAATCTGGTTTCAGACACTTAACATTTCCTAGCTGTGTGACCCTAGGCAAGTTACTTAACTCCATGGCCTCATCAAAAAAAAAAAATATTCACAGAAAACAAAATTAAGTTCAGATGCAAACACAAATAGGCAGGACAGTTCTGAAAGTAATGTGTGGGTTAAATAAATGTGATGATATAGCAAAGGACACTGAAGAGTAATCAAATAATTGAGAAAAACCAAGATAAGTCAGTTTATAAAAGCCAAGGGAAGAGACAGTATCAGAAGAGTCCCATAAAAAGGACATTGGATTTAACAGTTAAGAGATCACTGTTAACTTTTAAGAAGGCAGTTTCAGTTGAGTAATAGTCAGGGGTCAGAAACTAGACTGCAAACGATTTATGAGTGGAAAATGAGGAAATGGAGAAAATGAACGTAGAGAATTTTTTTTTTTAGAAGTTATGTGAAATATATTGGACTATTTGCCATCTAGAGGAAGAGATGAGGGAAGGGGGAAGGGTTGAAATTGAAACACAAGATTTTTCAAGAGTTAATGTTGAATAATCCATGCATATATTCTGAAAATAAAAAGTTTTCATTTAGAAAAAGAAGTTATGTGAAAGAGATGATAGCTTAAGGAGATGGCAGTACTACATGAAAAGATTATTTTATATAGGAAGGAATTGGGTATGATTATTTGTTTATTTTTAAATTTAATTTATTCTATTCTGAATTTTGGAATAAGACAAACATTTCCATAACATAATAGAATAGAAGAAAAGAGATGATTGCACATGAAACTGCAAATCTATTATATAAAATTTATTATCCCTTTTAAGTTACCATCTAACTTTCTTTTTTTTATTATAGTCTTCTTTTCTTTCTTCCCGCTCCTATCCTAAAGATAGCTGATAGAGATGGCTACCTTAGAAACAGATATTTCTAGGTATGTGTATGTATATATTTATACAACATACATATACATGTATATATACACATAAAACCATTCTATATATATTTATTACATTTATATGTAATATATTATTTATTATATTTGTATGTAATATATACTTATTTCTACTTATCAACTCTCTCTGGATGCATAGTGTTTTCCTAGGTCCTCTATAGTTAATTTGAATATATATATTAGTCAGAATAACTTAATTGCTCAAAGTTGCTCTTAAAACAATATTGCTCTTACTGTATACAATGTTCTCTGGGGTCTGTTCATTTCACTCTTCATTACTTCATGCAAGTCTAGACATGATTTTCTAAAATTATAATGCTCATGATTTCTTTCTTTTTTTTATTATAGCTTTTTATTTACAAGTTATATGCATGGGTAATTTTACAGCATTGACAATTGCCAAACTTTTTGTTCCACTTTTTCCCCTCCTTCCCCCCATCCCCTCCTCCAGATGGCAGGTAACCAATACATGTTAAATATATTAAAGTATAAATTAAATACAATATAAGTATATGTGTCCAAACTAAATACAATATAAGTATACATGTCCAAACAGTTATTAATAATATATATATATATATATAAATAAAAGAATCAGACTTTGAAATAGTGTACTATTAGCTGTGATGGAAATCAAAATGCAGATGGACAAAAATATAGGGATATGCTCATCATTTCTTAAAGCACAATAGAATATCTTCACAATCATATACATAACTTTCTGGTATGATTGTAAGTGGTAGAGAAGGAATCATTTGCTAAGGAAAGGTTGAAGATAAAAAGAAAGGAGGGAGTGCTCAAGGAAACAAACTCCCATTGGGAACAGAAAAATATGGGATCAGGAATACAAGTGGAGAGGCTAGTCTTGACAAATAATTTCCCTCTGTCAGAGCCTAGAGCCAACAAGAAGAGAATGGGAAAGACAAAAACGTGTGTGTTAAGTATGGAGTAAAGGAGAAGGTGAAACTTTCGATATTTGACTTTTATTTTCAGAATAGAGTAGGAAAGAAGGTCCTCTGCTGATAGGAAAATAGTTACAGATGTAGGAGATTTGAAGAGAGTGAAGATTTATAATAGTCACAGTGGAGAATGTGATATAGAGTCAGCGAAGAAATTGTCATGATGTTGTGAGACCCAGTTAAGATTAAATAAATATATTTATAATAAATACAGTCAACTTGATTGGTATCTTCCTCCAGCAATGTTTAACAGTATGGTGAGAAGGAACAGAGAAAGTGTGGGGAATTAAGGGTCAGTCACTCAATAAATACTTATTAAGCCTGGGCTGAGCTAAGCACTTGGGATTCAAAGAAAGCTAAAAGGCAGTAGCTGCTCTCAAAGAGCTCACAATCTACTAGGGAAAATAATATGTAAATAACTATGTACTGTCAAGCTATATTCAGGATAAATCGGGAATAATCAACAGAAAAAAAGACTAGAATTAAGAGGGATTAGGGAAGGTTTCCAGTAGAAGGTGAGATTTTAACTGGTACTTGAAGGAAGTCAGAGAAGTGAAGGGGGAGAGGTGAGCCAGTTAAAATGCTAGGAGTCAGGAGATGGCCAATTAAGGAGACCCATGTTTTTGTATCTTAAAGAATGTGGTAGGGTAGAAGATGTTAGATGACTGGAAAGGTAAGAGGTGGTCAGATTATGAAGGATTTTTCAAGGCTTGAGTGGTAACAGGACAACAAGGGGTTAACTAATAGTGTATAGATGAAGTGGTAAATCATAGTATTAAGTCAATCTTTTTAATACTTTAGCTTCCTCATCCATGAGATTCCTACCAATAGAAATTACGTGACTAGCAATCCAAGGTAGGAGATTATTGTCTGCTACCTATATCAAAAAGTTAGATGTCTAATACAGGGCACAGATGTCTCTTGTTTGTTACTTTAAATTAAGTATATTTATGTTATGCTTTAAAATTTGCAGTGCTATACAAACAATATTGTATTTAAGCCTCTCAACAATCTTGTCAGATAGATAGTATGAGCATTATTATTACACTTCACAAGATAGGGGAGCTCAAGTCCAACGAGTTTGTGACTTACCTCTGATAAGTACCAGAAATAGTCTATGAACCCAATCCTTCTGATGTTATGTATACTAGCATTCTATACACTACAGCTAAAGTTATTTTAAATTTATTTTTCATTCCCTCAATGAATATTTGTCAAGCATCCAGGAGGGGATCAGACCCTTACATATTTCCTTAGACGCACTGTTTTGCAACTTTTTCATGCACTTTTCATGCACTTTCATGTGAGAGTTGATGAAGGAAACCTTATCAAAACCAGCAGGCCACTTTTGGGGACACTGATTGCATCCCCTATTAAAGTTATGGGTATGCTTATCAATACTTCCTTATAAGGACTGGGATCAACTTCTGGAGCTCTGGGGCCTGTAAACTTGTTGGACCAATCATATTTTATTGAGGATGAGCTCTTAAGACTTAGTTTCTCCTTCATATCTTGACTCATTCAAGCTAATGAGGCTCAGAGCTACTCCTTTTTCCTAAGCCTATAAAAGAGAGATAACTAGAGAAAGAAAAGCAGAATCTTAGCAGAACTAAGAGCAGACGTGACATGATAGAATTGTGGAATTTAACAAGTAGTTAATTCTTTTTATTTGGAATCAAACCTGCTCACTCTATCCCTCTCTCTCTATTCAGAAATGTTAATGCATGCTTGGGAGAGGAAGGAGAAGAATCATGTTTCAATTGTCTCTGCTCTTTACCACATGATATAAGAGGTGTTGTGGTAAGAGGTAATAAGTGAATTAATGAATGAAAGTAAAAGCCTTTATTAAATACTTACTGTTTGCCAAACGCTGTTCAAAGTGTTAGGGATACAAAAGCAAAAGTGGCATATGCAAAAAAACCCAAAACAACAACAATCCATGAAATTAAATTAAATGATGGATAATAGATTGCTTTTAAAAGCACAAAGTGCTATAAAATATATGGTGTTATCCTCTTCCTTATTGAAATATTATTGAAATTCTTAAATGTTGAATATTCTTCTTGAAATATTCATCTTTTTACTTTTTGGAAGTTGCGCCTAAGAATTTATTTAAAGAAGAGAGATTTTTTTTTACTGTTTTTAAGTGATTTTTATTAAAAAGCCAACATATTAAAGTACTCTTTTAAAAAAAAGCGTTTCCCACTTGATCAATGGTCAAAGGTTATGAACAGGCAGTTTTCAGATGCAGAAAGCTATCTTTTGGTTTGAATCACAAACAAAACAACTCTGAGGTACCATCTCACACCTACCAGAATGACAATTGAGACAAAAAGGGGAAATGATAAATGTTGGAAATGATGTCAGAAAATTGAGACACTAAGTCATTGTTGGAGTTGTAAACTGATCCAACTATTCTGAGAGAACAATTCCCAAAGGACAATTAAACTATGCACCCTTTGACCCAACAAGGTCATCACTAGGTCTGTATGTCAAAGAGATCATTAAAAAGGGGAAAGGATCTCCATTTGCAAAAAACATTTATAGCAGCACTTTTTGTGATGGCAAAATATTGGAAACTGAGGGGATATCCACCAATTAGGGAGTGACTAAACAAATTTTGGTATAGGAATGCAATGGAAAACTATTGTGCAATAAGAAATGATGAGCAAGCAGATTTCAGAAAAATCTGGCTTGTATGAATTGATGCAAAGTGAATTGAACAGAACCAGAAAAACATTGTATGCAGTATCATCAATATTATGTGATGACCAACTATGAATGATTCAGCTCTTCTCAGTAACACAATGATCCAAGGCAATCCCCAAACTCATGATGGAAAATGCTATTCATATCCAGATAAAGAACTGATAGACTCTGGGTGCAGTTCAAAGCATACTTTTTTCATTTACTTAATTTTTTTCATTTTTTTTTCTTTTGATCTGTTTCTTCTTTCACAACTATGACTAATAAGGAAATATGTTTTACATAATGGTACATATGTAATCTGTTTCAATTTTCCTATCACTTTAGAAAGAGAGGAGGGAAGAGGAGGGAGAAAAATTCAGAACTCAAAATCTTGTAAAATTTAAGACTATTCTTGATTCTGAACGGGTGTGGCCTCAATCAAACAGATCTGTTAAAGACCTTAGTTTAAAAAGACCAAGGTCTCCCATTGCATCCAGGACCCTCTCCAGGCATCTAGATCTACATCTGGCCGCTGGACCCAGATGGCTCTGGAGGGGAACATGAGGCGGGGGACCTTGCACAGCTCTTCCTCAGTCAAATCCAAGTCACTTGCAGAACATGAAATCACTTCCCTAATATCGTGGTCCCCTTTGAGAGGGAAGGACAAATAATAACCCAGCTTTCTACCCCTTTCTTCCCCTCTATCCACTGAGTCACCTCCCTGCTCTGCTGGGGCTCAACCTTTGAAAGAAAGAGTGTCTTTGTAGCAGCAACTTCTTAGAAAGAAGGAGTACCTGGTCCCAGAGATGGAGAATCAACAAAGAACTAAGTAGCATGATGGCAGTGGATAGAATTCTGGGTTTGGAATCAGGAAGATGGCCTCAGGCACTTACTAGTGGCAAGTGGGCAAGTCACCTATCTTTTGTTTATTCCAGTTTCCTCAAGTGTAAAATGAAGATAATAATAGAACCTTTCTCCCAGGGTGGTTGTGAGAATCAAATGAGGTATTTCTCAAGAGCTTAATGCAGTGCCTGTTACATAGTAAGTACTTAATAAGTACATTTTCCCCCTGTTCCTTCTATAATATGGAAGAGCAAGGGCAGTTAGGTAGCACAGTGGTTATAGTGCTGGACCTAGAGTCAGGATGACTCATGGTCATGAGTTCAAATCTCATCTCAGATGTTCCCTAACTATGAGGCTTTGGGCAAGTCACTTTACTCTGTTTGCCTCAGTTTCCTCATCTATAGCTGGAGAAGGAAACTATAAACCACTCCAGTATCTCTGCCAAGAAAAGCCCAAATGGGGCTTTGAAGAGTTGGATGCTATTGAAAAATATGAACAATCACAATTCCCCTGTAGAAGAGCAAAGACATGGACTCTCAACCCCACTACTACTGTGAGCTATTTAGACTCTGTAGGTCTGATGGGAGCCTTGGTAGCAACCCCAAGTTAATTTTTCCTTCTGAAAAGAGTTCAAAATCCTCAGGGTAATAATGTAAAGCTAGGTTCCTGGAATGGAAGAGGTGACTAACAGAAGTTTATCAAGTGTTTTGGAGCTACTGTGAATTCTTTGTGTTTTACATCTTCTGTGGGATAATATAAAGTCGTCCTGTGTTTATACTATCAGTAGAAGCTAGTAATAATGATAATTTACAGAAATCATTTGGGTTCAGTGAAGCTATAAGCTCCTGGGTCTGAGATTCTTGGATCTGGTGGGAGGCTGAGCTCGGCGTGGCAGCTGGCAGTTGGTACCAGAGGCATTTCTCCTGAAATACTGTTGCTGGTGGATTCCCACTTCACTAGCCAGCATAAGGTTGATATGAAGGGAAAGCCATGAGAAGATCACTGTATATTGCAAAACTAACAGAATCTGTGTAAGTACATTGGCAGAATCTCATCCACTTCTTAAAAATAAAAAAGCAATTAAGAATATTAATTACCAAATCTGTGCCAACTGTAGCAGACTTCAGAACAAGATTCCTAGAAAGTTTAAATGGGGGGCACAATTTCTAACAGAGCATGTGCCTCTTTGTAGGATATCCTATTTGGATGGAAAGATTATTCTGTGTCAAGCTGTGTGAGAGGATGGTTTGAATAAAAATATTCTAGATAAGTCATCCATTTTGCAGGAAAAGCCATCCACTAAGGAATATATTGCTCTGTGTTACCCAGATTTGAAGAAAGCAAAAGTGTTACTGAGAAATTGTTGAACAAAAAGAATATTAAGAAATAGTGATGAAATGAATTAATAACAGATCAGAAACATCATGATGACAATGAAATCAAAAGAAATACAAATCTATACATTTAAAGGACCGACTGTTGTTAGAGCACATGATTGAGCAAAAAAAGAGCAATAGGAAAAACCCTCTCAATATAGTGGAATGGCTCTGCTCAGCTCCTGGCCACTTCAGTAGGGGTGATCTTTTACCTGTCTACCTTGATTTATTCAGCTTAGGTCATTTTCCCTCTCTCTTAGATAGATACTGCCCAGGAATGCACCATTTCTCCATAGTTCTTCTTACTCAAACACAAAATGAAGACAAAAATGATAGTTGTCATTCACAAGGAGCTTACATCCTAGTGGGGAAACCATACATACAAACATTATTCTGCACACAGTAAATAAAAGGTAATTGGAGGAGAAATAAGGAATATCACAAACAACAGCAAAAGCTGTCTTATGTAAAAGATAATGTTTGAGCTAAGTCTTGAAAGAATTCAGAGATTCTCAAAGGTTAAGGTGATTAAATTGTTACCTTGAATGCTTCTTTGGGAACAAAGGATCCCTTAAGCATAATTAGCAGAGATCTAGATATGAACTATATTCCAAGTTTCTCAGAGAACATTCTGGGCGAGCGCAAAACAAAGCAAAGAGGTAAGATTTTTGAAAACTCAGGAAATTCCTGACTGGAATGCTGGGCCTGGAGTCAGGTAGATTCATCTTCCTGAGTTCAAATCTTACCTCAGATACTGGCTGTGTGACCCTAGGCAAGTCACTTAACCCTATTTGCTTCAATTTCCTCATTTGTAAAAAGAGCTGGAGAAGGAAACGGCAAAGCATTCCAGTATTTCTGCCAAGAAAACCTATAAAGGGGTTACAAAGAATTATGGGACACGATTGGACAAATGAACAAAATTAGATTTCCCCTACTAGTAAGCTTCATGATGATGAAATTCTCTCTTAATCCCAACACAATTCTCTCAACATGTTAAATGCTTAATAAATGTTTGTTGTTGGTATAACAGTACCTCAAGTCCCTTGTAAGTAACTGAAAGGGATCTTATCCTCAGGAAACCAAGAAAGCAATCAGTTCATCATACATCCAAAAATCCTTTTATAATGTTGAAGTCGTTCTTTCTAATTATGATAGAAGGTATTATCTTCATGTAAGTTCCACTGACAAATAACATCACCTCCTTGAGGGCAGAGACAATTTTATCTTTAAATTTATATCTGTAGTGCCTGGCACATAGTAGGTGCTTAACAAATGCTTACAGGAAGCCATAGGTTTTTATTCCAAGCCAAAAAAAAGTACATGGAAAGAGTTGGAGTTTTTGATAAAACTTTATAAACTAAGAATAACTAGATCTATAGTAGAGATGGGAATGGTTAAAATGCTTGGCTCACTTCTTTCTGCTTTACTCCATTATACAGATGACAATGTAGAGGCCAAGATAAAAAATGACCTGTGAAGGGTTCTGTCAGTAATAAATAAGAGGCTAAAAAAAATAGGCTTCCTTACTGTCAAATTGAGGTTCTGACTATTAGCTCCCTATTCTAAAATTTATATACAGCTTAGCTATTCATATTGTCATTTAATTTCTTGTTACTGAAACAAACATAAGAAAGCATGGTGACAGAAATGAAATGTTTAGAAAAAGTAAAGAAAAAAATTTTGTTCATGGTTATTATAATTTATATAGCATTCTTGGTGGGAGGAGAAAGAAGAGGAAGAGGAGAGGGTTAAAAATACATTTATTCTTCCTACAGGACCAAATTTCTAAATGAAAACTTTTTTTCTCCTTTCTTGGTTTTGCTTTTTAATGCTCCCATGAAGTAGGAAACATATACAGGCATATTATACAAATATCATGGGTTCAGTTCCAATGAACTTACATTGAATGCAAATGTACAATAAAGCGAATATCACAATAAAGCAAGTCACACAATTTTTTTAGTTTCTCAGTATATATAAAAATTATGTTTATACTATATTGTAGTCTATTACGTGTGAAATTGTATTATGTCTAAAAATATACTTTACTTAATTAGAAATATAATATTGCTAAAAAATGCTAACCATAATTTGAGTAGTCAGTGAGTCATAATCTTTTTTTTGGTGGCAAATTTTACCTTGATTCTGTTGGCTTCTATCTGATCCAGGTGGTGATTGCTAAAACCTTTAGCAATCTGTTGGAGTGGCTTTACCAATTTCTTACAATAAGACAATGAAGTTTGTCTCATTGATTGATTCTTCCTTTCTTTTGAACACTTAGAGGCCATTGTAGAGCTATTAGTTGGCCTAATTTCAGTATTGTTATGTCTCAGGGAATGAAGAGACCTGAGGAGAAGGAGAGAAATGGGGGAGCCCATTGGTGGAGTAGTCAAATCCCACACAACATTTATAGATTAAGCTCACCATCTTATATGGGAGCAGTTCATGAAATTCCAAAACAATTACAATAGTAATATCAAAAACCACTTATCACAGATCACCATCACAAATATAATACTAATGAAAAAAAGCTTGAAATATTACAAAAATCACTAAAATGAAGCACAGAAATATCACATGAACATGTGCTATCAGAAAAATGATACTTATATACTTGCTCAACACAGAGTCAGTTTGTAACATTCTGTTTGTAAAAATGCAAAAAGTGCAAAAAAAAAAAAAAAAGACAGATTTGCCTGTAATCCAATGCCAGTCCATGACTGAGGAAATCCACTTGATCTCATAAATGCTTCTTCATTATGATGTCCTCCCAGGATGAAAGGGAAAGAGCAGATGGGGGATGAAAAGGAAAACTCCCTACTTCAGCACACAAATCTCAGCTAACTGTAAAAATGAATATGGCAAACAAGTATCACTTTTCACCAAGCCCTCCTCACACTGCAAATGTTAACACATTCCTGAATAGCTAACCTAGTGTTCTCTCTCTTTCTCTCCCCTCTCCCCATCTCTCAGTTTCTCTTTCTGACTCTCTTTATCTCTTTCTCCCTTCTTCCTGTTAGCATATCTTCAGTACTGTCCTAGCTCCTCTGATGTGCCCTCACAGGACCATCTTCAATAGGAAAAAAAAATATTGATTTCATTTCATATACATTTATGCTGTTGGTTGGATGCTTTTATGTTACATCCAACCATCAGAATTCAGGCTGGATATGTCATGTCATGATGTATTGGAAGCACTATGGAGTCAAAGAAAAGAGGATAACCTACAGAGAAAACTCCCCTGGATTTTAATGGGAGCTGAGTACAATCAAAGGAAGAAATTTTCTTTATCTATTTAATATTTTTTGCTGTAGTCCTGCCAACAATGAGAGTTGTTTTTGATGATGGCAGGAAAAGGTGCATTTTTAAAAAATACCTACTGAAAACAAACACAGAACCTCTCAGGATTAAAGGGCCACAACTGACCAGAGCATTCTCTGGAAGTTAAAACTGACAGATATGTATGTATGTTTTTGTTGGTGGCTATATATATATATATATATATATATATATATACTGATATGTATGATATGTATGTAGTTTAAATAATAGCCGAGAGAGTATAGGAGGGTTTACTCAGGACTGCACTGTGATGCTGAGATCACCTGAGTCTGTGTGTCCTAATTTTAAGGGGAAAGGGACTTAGGTAACCCAAGCTGACACCCCTAGTTGCCACTGAGGGTTTGCTAAGTGCCCAGAAGAACTTTTTCTTCTTAAGCCAGACTAACTTCAAACTTCATCCCCTAGAAGTCAGCCAGAATTACTTTGTCTCCTCTCCAATCTCTGAGACCAGTCATTTACAGATCTATGGACCAAACCCACACTTCGTGGAAGCACCAAGAGCTCAGGGGCTTGAGATAAGGACAACCTAAAAGGCCTGAGGTTTCAGGCAGGCCTTCTGAGGAAGACACTTTGCCCAGTGAAGTGTTCACTGTATAAATAATAAGGTTGCAAAATACTTTTTTGTCATAACTATCCTGTCAGGTGGAGAGGATATATTGTGATACAAATGAGAGACCCAATTGTTAGGATCTTTGGAAAATCTGAGACCGTAGAAAAGACAAAGTTTTGCTCTTAAAAACAAAATAAAACAAATAAAAACTAGATGACTGCTCGGTGGTGTGGTGGGTAGAGCTCTGAACTTCAAATTAGGAAAATGAGTTCAAATGTAATCTCAAACGTATATTAGCTGGGCAAGTCACTCAACTCCTGTATGCCTCAGTTTCCTTATCTGTAAAATGGAAATGATAATAGCATCTATTTCCTAAGGCTGTTGGATTAAATGACATTTTGGTAAAGTGCTTTGCAAACCTTAAAATGCCATGTTAATGTTAGCTTTTATTTGTATTATGCTATTAAAAGCCAGTTTTTTTTTTCCTTGCAGGAGGGCTATGTTATATGTAAAAATAAAAGAATCAAACAAAATCTTAGAGTTGAAGGAGACCTCAAAGGCATTTCTCGTTATAGGAACATAGATTTAGATTTGATTTTGTATGTATAGCATGATTTCCAGGAAACCCTCCATTTTGATTTTCACTAGGCGATACCATTTCTGCCTGAAAGACCTATCACTAAGGTTCTGCTTTAGAAATCCAAAATAGACTACTCTATATTCTTTTCCTATTGTAGATTAGGTATCTCCAAATAAAAATTGCAGGTTTATGAAATGGAAAAGATTATCTTTTTGGCCATGCCCTGCATAGCAGATAAATGTTCTATTTTTAGGAGGTACATGAAGGACATAATTATACTTTTTTTTCAATAACAATCCCTCTCAATCCCCAAGAAGGAAAAAACCGGTTACTTAAGTATATGAATATATCACTAAAAGCTTGTCAGTTATAAACTTATACTGATTGTCTCGTTGGGAACTTGAAATTATTAATGGACAACTGAACTCAGAAGGGGCAATTCTAAATTGCTTCTGGTTCTGGGGCAAAAACTGCCAATCTCATTTTGTAGACATAGGGAAGACAGATTATGGTGGTCACATTTATGCCTGAGAAACTACAACTAAGTTGAATAATTTAATAGCTTAGTGCCATTTCTAGCCAGTGAAGGCTTTTATATATATTTGGAAATATATAGGGAAAACAAGTTAAATTCAAGAAGACCTGGATTCAAATCCCATCTTTGCTACTTATATACTTTTTTATAACTATAGAAGCAAAGGATAGAGAGGATGATAACAGGAGAATAAATGGACAATTTTAAATAATTAATAAAAATTTTAGCATAAATAAAATCAGCACAACTAAAATCAAAAAGAAAAGAGTTTATTGCACATCCAGTCATTCTGGAGAGCAATTTGGAACTATGCTCAAAAAGTTATCAAACTGTGCATACCCTTTGATCCAACAGTGTTTCTACTGGGCTTATACCCCAAAGAGATACTAAAGAAGGGAAAGGGACCTGTATGTGCCAAAATGTTTGTGGCAGCCCTGTTTGTAGTGGCTAGAAGCTGGAAAATGAATGGATGTCCATCAATTGGAGAATGACTGGGTAAATTGTGGTATATGAATGTTAAGGAATATTATTGTTCTGTAAGAAATGACCAGCAGGATGAATACGGAGAGGCTGGCGAGACTTACATGAACTGATGCTGAGTGAAATGAGCAGAACCAGGAGATCATTATATATCTCAACAACGATATGTATGAGAATGTATTCTGATGGAAGTAGATTTCTTCAACAAAGAGAAGATTTAACTCAGTTTCAATTAATCAAGGATGGACAGAATCAGCTACACCCAAAGAAAGAACACTGGGAAATGAATATAAACTGTTGGCATTTTTGTTTTTCTTCCCGAGTTATTTATACCTTCTGAGTCCAATTCTCCCTGTGCAACAAGAGCATTGTTCAGTTCTGCACACGTATATTGTATCCAGGATATACTGTAACCTATTTAACATATAAAGGACTGCTTGCCATCTGGGGGAGGGAATGGAGGGAGGGAGGGGAAAAATCGGAACAGAAGTGAGTGCAAGGGATAATGCTGTAAAAAATTACCCTGGCATGGGTTCTATCAATAAAAAGTTATTTAAAAAAAAGAAAGAAAAGAAAAGAGTTCATTGAAAGAAAACCTTTGTAGTATATTTCCCTGAGAAAAGTTGAACATACAAGATATATGAAGAATTGATTCAAACATATAAGAATAAGTGTCATTCATTATCCAGCAAATTTGTGGTCAAAGGTTGTAAACAAGTAGTTCTCAAAATAAAAAAAAACAGATCATAAACAACCATAATTGACATTTTAAAATTTAAAAAAAAATTTAAAATTAAGAGACATAATTTCTGGGTTATTTAACTATTTTATTAATTCCTGAAGCCTTCAGAGACAGAGGTCTTGAAATGAGAATAGAAAAAGGGTGAAATCTGAATCTCTACAAATCATTTGTTATTAATAATCATTTTTCACATGTGAAAATCACTAATAACAAGAGAATGCAAATTCAAACATACCTGAAGTTTCATCTCCTCTCATCTGATTAGACAAGAAGACACAAAAGAAAAATAATGATTATAGAAGATGAAGTGGAAGAATATACTAACACACTAGTAATAAAGCTATAATTGGTATAGCCATTCTGAAAAGCCATTTGGAAGTATACCCCAAAAGTCAATAAAATGTGCATACTTTTTCACCTAGCCATGATACTACTAAGTTTATGCCTCCAAAGAAATCTCCCCCCCCCAAAAAAAAAAGAAAGAAAAAAAAGTAAAAATAAATATACAAAGGCCAAATATCCATATAGCACTGTTTGCTACAGCAAACAATTGGAAATTGTAAGGTTAGCGATCAGTTAAAAAACAGCTGAATGAATTATGGTATATGAATGTAATGGAATTCTCTAACTCTATAAGAAATTATAAAAGAGTAAATTCAGAGAGATATGAAGACTTGGTGTGAAATGATTTAGAATGAAGTAAGCAAAATCAAAATAGTGATTTATATAATGATTACATTGGAAAACAGACAAGCAAACAAAAAACCCATGTTAGTTAGAGTTGATAGACACTTCTAATCAACACAATGATTAATCATAATTCCAAAGGACTAAGGATACAGTAGGATACTTTCCCTTGGCAAAGAGATGATAGTCCAGAGGTACAAAATTGCTTTGCCTGACCATGCTAACTTATTACAAGGGAAAGATTGGCAGGGCAGAGATGGGAATCAGGGTAGAGGAGGTGTTAAAGGAAGTTAATGATAGCAATTAAAAGAAAAAAAAAGAAAAAAGAGAAAATAAATCAGAGATAGAAAGTTGTATGAATTAAGCATTTTTTAAAATATATATATATACAAAAGAAAGTTTGGAGGGAAACAGACAAGCAGTAAAGATTTTGGAATTAATGAACTGAATTTAGTATTTTTTTAAAAGCTTAAATGTTGAATTCAATTAAAACAAAAAATTCAAAAAAGCATAAATAGATTCATAATTTAACAAATCTCTTTTTAAAATTCTTCATTTAATATAATAGGGTCCATATTTATTGGTGTTTTGTTAAATTCAGAATAAGAAATAAAATTTCAAAAGAATTTTTAAATTAGCAAATGAGAATACAACTGCCTCTTGGCAGTTGGAATTATAGCTGGACCAATTACATGAAAGAAATCAGTAATCATTACTACCAGTGTCAAATAAATTATTATTCTCCTTGGACAAGGAACTACTAAAAATAGTTTCATGACAGTAAAACCCTCAGCTAAAACACTTTAGACATGACTATCAATACATACATTGTATCTGTATTGGAAAACTCAAATTTCTTTCATTCTCTTCAGAAATAAATTGTCCAAGTGTAAACTATGGGGAGAAAATTAAAATTCTACACTTTTTTTTGGAAAGTTAACATTTTCTTCCTTAAGCAGTAGACCAAGATCCCTTTCTGCTTGGAAATTTTATCCACCTTTTAACAATTCCAAGCAGTTTCAATGGATTGCCATTTCTTTGAGGAGACTGTTGTAACTTAGGGCCTTTCTGACAGAACCCTGGTGAATTATCTCTCTATTTCATGCTGGTTTGCAGAGTGATTAAAGCAAGTAGCCTTGAATTATAGCATATGCTATAAAGAGATGGAGCCTTTCAGTTATAAAAGATGTATCAATCAGGGAGAAGCAAATACAAATTAAAGTTTGATGAGCAATTGGATATTAATTGGTACTAACTCTGCTTTTTATGTCACTTTGATGAGGAGCGGATCATAAACATACTAAGCGATACTCATAACGTATATTCACTTCAATTCAACTTTATAGCACCATTTATTAAAAAAACCAATATCAAGGTTGAGTTGTGAGCAGGCTTATGTGCATTTTTCCCCCTATTATACTCAATCCCATAACTATTTTTATGCAAACTAGCAGCTTCAGCCTTATAGGGTAGAACTGGGGTTAGACAAGAAAATAATCATTGCAACTTCCTTTTTCCACCCCCACATCAATTTGCTTTTATTTCTGATGCAGTACCAAATGCTATATAGTACAACTCCCTACATTTGATATAGTACTTTGGAGTTTACAAAGTGCTTTCAAAACCCATCTAACTATATATCAGGAAAACATTTTGGCATCTGTTTCCCCCCTCCCCCCTTTCTATTTCTGCTCTGGGATAGTAATCAAATCAATAATACTACTGCTATTGGGAAGGGCATGAGAATTGGCTGGCCTGGAGTTTCATTCACAATTCCAGTGACTCCCCAGAACTTTTCCTGGTCACCCCCTGTTTCCTCTTACATAACCTTTGCATGCAGGGGCTATCTTATTTGCAGTTTTCTATCTTCCATCTCAACACCTAATATAGTTTCTGACACATTATCCACATTTTAGTTAATACTTTGTCACTCATTTATTATTGTATTTTTTGCATTTAAACTACATAATTCTGTGGCATAGACAAGGCTAATATTAGTCTCATTTCATTACTAATAATTCACATTTTTATTTTCTTTTAAAAATCTCATTTATTCATTTAATATTTTCTGCAGTTACATTTAAAATAATTTTTATTTTTTTTAAACGTTTGACTTCCAAATTCTCTTCCTTATTCCCACCCCTAGTCCTCATTAAGAAATCACATGTGAAGTTATGCAATATATTTCCATAAAAGACATGAAAGAAAACATAGATCTTCCACCCTTATAATAAAAAGCCCTCAAGAAAATTAAAGTTGAGAGAGAGAGAGAGAATAATTCAATCTGTAATAATTCACATTTTTCTGTATCTTGACACAATGTAAAGAGATCTTAATCTTCTGTCCAAGATCCTAGATTGAAATTCTGCTTTGGGCATTTATTACTTGTATAACAATGGAAAAGTAATTAGCATCTTCTTAACTCCAGTGTTCTCTTCAGTGAAATGGGACTCACCAATCTTGTCACTCTAAATCCATGATCCTAAAGAGTTTTTAGAATCATAGTATGGTAAATAGATAGAAAGCTGGAAGGGACCTTACCTCAGTGTCCATCTAATCAAACTCCCTTATTTTATAGTGGAGAAAATAGGAAACAATAAAGTTAGAATTTGAATCTGGGCCCTCTAATTCTATATTCAGTGTTTTATTCATAATCCTGCCAGGTATGTGATCTAAGTATTATTATGGTATCTGTTTTCAATTTGGAAAATACCTATAGCCACATAGCTAATAATTTACAGAGGTTTATCCAAACTCAGACATCATGACTCCAAAACAAATGTTCTGGCAATTAGGCGTTGCTACTCCTGTAGGAAAGGAAGTTTTGAACTCTGCCTCTGGGCTCTTACAAATTTTCTACTCTTCCTCTGCCCTAGACAGTAAAATCTTTGTCCATTTTTCCTTAGACTTTATTTGTACTAGTTGTTAGAAATAACTTCACGGTCTTGGTAAGGGTGAAATTAAAAGTCCATTTTATTACACAACCACAGTGGCAGGTGTCCTGAACAATAGGCACATTTGGAGCACAAAAGCACAGCTTTTACTCCCTGTGCGAAACACAAGTTCTTCCCCTGTTTTCCCCATTGGCTGGGTACTATAGAGGATACAGTCTATATGGAGAGTCTAATTCCCTCATGACTCACAATTAGAGATGTGAGTCTCCACCTCTAATTACATTTTACAATATGTTTCTTATTCTAAGTCCCCACTCTGATTACATAAGTTTTTGTTTTCTTTTTCTTTATTAGCCTAATCTCCATTTCTTGGATTTCAATTTCATTTTTTTCTGATTTAAGTTTCATAACTATGGAAACTAAAATCCTCATCCAATTCTCACACTTGTGAGAGTGTATCACAGATTTTTAGGGGAAAATATTTTGTATCAAGTGTTTTATTATATATCATTGTAATAAATAAACCTTACTAAAAGCTAATTAAAAGTCTGACTACTTTTGAGTAGTCAGAGAATGAGAGAATCACACTAATAATTATAAACTATAGCATTAGGAAAAGAAATAATCTTTCAGGCATACCCCTAGATTCTGAGAAGACAAATAGTAGCTATACTCTCAATACCCTTTTAACATGACTGGAGGATGTCAGAGTAGTTCTTAGAACATGTATTAAAAGTGCTATTTATAATGGAATTGAGATTTCAGGTATAATTCCTATCTTCTGAACTTCTTTGTATATCAAAATGTTCATGTTTATCGTGAACATTTTCATATATATATTTATCAATGCATTTCTATTTTAAAATAAAAATGTTAAAAAGGAAAAAATGTAGCATATAAATGACATATGTAAAGTTAAAAGTCCAGGTTTTCTGACTCCTTAGTGCAATCCTCTTTCTACTGTAGCAGACACCTTGCCACATAATTAATTTGTAGTTGCAACAATTTTAAAATCCACATAGTGGCAGAGCTGCTTGACTGGGTGGGCAGATGCTGAGAAAGCTGCCCAGACCTCTCAGGAATCCCTTTGGAGCAAAAGTAAAACTAGAATGGTGTTTAAGGAATTCTAGCTTTTCCTCTTTACCAGAATTGTTATTTTATCATTCAAGGAGCAAATATTAAGTGCCTATTATGGAAATGTGGCCATAAAGACAAAATGAAATAGTGCTTCCTCTCAAGGGACAAAAACTAGGGATAAACAACTTATATACAAATAAGTAATTACCAAAAAACGTATGGGGCAACTAACTACAAAGCATTGGAAGGGAGTAGGAGGGGAGAAGCAGGAAAAAGCCTTACATAGAAGGTGGTACCTGAGTTGAGGCTTGAATGACCTTACAAAATCCAAAAAGTGGAAGTGAGGAAGAAGAACATTTGCAGGCAGAGGAGATAGCTTGTGCAAAGAGGATGAAAATGGGAAATGAATGTTCTATATTAGGAAGAGCAAGTAGGCCAAATAGAACATAGAAGTGAAGCAAAGTTATGTGAAATCAGTTTAGAAAGACAGATTGAAGAAAGATTGAAATGGAACTCTCAGAGTCTCTCTGAGACAAACAGAGCCACTGAAACTTCTTTTTAAAATTTTATTTTATCTAAATAAATAAAAAAATTTAAAAAGGCAGCTAGATGACAGTGGATAGAGCACCAACATACAAATTCTATATGTTCAAATTTGTAGGCAAGTCACTTAATCCAGTTGCCTCATACACACCCCCCACCCCCCAAAATAAAATTTTATCTTATTTTTCAATTAATAAAAGTCTCTCTTTCCCACTTCCTATCCTGCCCCCAATTTAAAAAACACCCAAACCTTAGGACAAATATCTTGCATTATAATATTGCCTTCTGTATCTCTTCAATAAAATGTAAGCTTTTGGAGGGAAAGGACTTGTTATTTTTGTTTTTGTATCTCTCTGTAAAACAAATTCCTGAACTGCCTGGGTCTCATTTTACAGATGAAGAAACTGAGACTCAGGAAGGTTAAAAAATTTGCCCAATAGTCACACAGCTAGCAAGTGGAATTTGAACCTACATCTTCTTGACTATCTCACATCAAATAAAGACTTCTGATATGAAATCATGAAATAAATGTCTGATAATGAAATGAAGCTGTTTTAATAAAGCAAAGGGATGAGGCTTAAGTATGGGCATGAAGGGCATAGTCTTAAGTATTTGATCTATTTCTGTTACCAGTATGTTTGTTCTTGGCAGGTTTAAAGAAATAGAGGACTGGTATTTGTATGAAAGTCACAGAATCTCTGGGAGAGATTATGGAATGTTAGAAAAGCAACTTTAGTGGTCATCTTATTCAATCTTATCATTCCATAGATGGGGAAATGGAAGTCTATAATTAACTGCTTTAGATCTGGGATTCAAGCTTGATTCCTATTTTATATATATAATGAAATTAAAGGAGTGACAAGAAATATTAGTTGGTCTCATCAGAAATTTTTCTTTTTACTGATGTTCATGAAATGACAATTTTCCCTCAAAATATTAAATTCTCCAAATAGACAGACAACCCATTTTTTTATGTCTGCTTTTAACTCAAGAAATATATCTAACTGTAGTCTAACAAGAGTCAGTTTCAGAAGAAATTAATGAGGAACATTTATTAATTATTCATGCTCTGAAACAGTAGGTCTGCTAATGTTTCTGCTAATCACTAAAGCTAAACAAATGTATTTTTACAAAGACAATCTTGAAGAACAGAATGAGTATAAAAGAGCCACATATAGAAGTTAAATACTTTGAGATAAAAGGCCATGCTACAGTAAATCATCATTGCCTCTAGATAGTATTTTTAAAAAATTGGATGTAATATAGGATAAAAAAAATCATAAAGTTTTCTGTTATTGAATAATTGTGTAAGCAGTAGAAGGTCGACTTGCAGATGAATAAAAGACATGCCCTGAAGTCATAAAGACCTACATTCAATCCTCCCTCTGACACATAGTTGTGTGACTATATGAGTTAAATAATAAATTCTCAGTGTTCCAGTTCCTATGCTAACACTACACTTTGCTGAGGAGTCTTCCAGGGAGTTATCACACTGGAAGTTTCCTTCATTTATGAAATCACAGGTCTATTTGAGAATGAAAAGAAGCATTTTCTTAATCTCTAAAAAGATTGGTTCCCTTTTTGTACCACACTCACACACCATTTGAACCCTACTTTGTAACAAGAATAAACAATTAGATTATAAGCTCTTTGAAGGCAGAGCTTTTTGCTTCATTCTGAATCACTAACTTTTAGTTTAGTGCCTGGCACATAGATGATACTTATTGATTAACTGAATTAAAAAAAAAAAACTTGCTCCAGTAAACATATGTACTAATTGCCTATAGTCTTCAACCTTTCTATAGAAAAGGGAAATGTGTTTTGTCATTTGTTTTCTAGTCTAAAGATTGGTCTTTGCAACTCATCTAAGTTTGACTACTTTTTAGAGTAGTTTTCAGATTGTAGTCAATGTATAGATTGCATTTTTTGGTTCTGTCTTTT
Source organism: Antechinus flavipes (assembly GCF_016432865.1). Lineage (NCBI taxonomy): Eukaryota > Metazoa > Chordata > Mammalia > Dasyuromorphia > Dasyuridae > Antechinus > Antechinus flavipes. The sequence goes on along the minus strand of NC_067399.1, from coordinate 396,477,046 downwards.
TACTCAGCATCAATACATACAAACTTTTCTATGTTTTTCTGAATCCCTCTTATATTGCCATAGCAAGGAGATAAAAAGAACTTTAAAAATGGCCAAGTCAGGAAATACATGCTGTTAATTCAAGGTAATTTAGTTTAGACCAAGAACTCATTTGTAAAATCTTACAAGGAAAGATGATGGATAATTACAGTTTTGTTTTGTAAAACAGAAGGAAGTATTGGAGAGTAAAAGTAGTGTAAATAAAGCTTGGCAAGAATCCTGCATAGCAAGATCATCCTGAGGGCATTTAAGAATAAAGCTGGAAAGATAGCATACAGAAGAAAAATGGGGGAAAAATTTGCCCTTCCCCTCAAAAAAAACCAACCAAACAAACAAAAAACCTAGCAAACTTTTCACCATCAAGGACTTTAGAGTCACTATACTTAAATAAAGCTTGGCAAGAGACACGTCTAAGCAAGATCATCCTGAGGGCATTTAAGAATAAAATCCTGGAGGTGTTTATAGGCAACCTAGAAATAGGACTGAAGAGAACAAAGAACAGAAAAGCAGACATATTGATCAAGTTACATATAGAAGAGATTCTTTTTGGAGGTGATATAATTGTGAAGAGATAGAGGGATTGTTTCACAAGGTATCTCAAAGAAGGGAAGATGCCAAAGTAGAAAAAATCTTGAATCTTGTTATAGAAAACAATAAACTGAGATTATCAATGACTACCTATTTACCTACTTTCTCCTTCATACAAAGTCTTTATAGAATGTTGACATTTATTTTCTGCTTTCTATTCTTTCATTTTCCTTGTCTTGATTTTATTCCTAATTATCCTTCGTAATCACTTGCGTAATTAAGTATTGTAGGATGACTTGGATGCTATAAGAGCCCTGAGTTGATAAACCCTTACTCCCAACCATCTACCTTTCCTTTTCAATTAGAAATATAGAATTAGGTCACTCAGAGAACTGAACTCAGAGGGGGAAAGATTGTCACAGTGCCTACCAAGCTTAGTCCATTATCTGAAACCAAGTTTTTCTATAGCATGTTAGCTTGTGTGTCTGAATGTGAGGAAATAAACAGAGGATGACCCAAATGCTCATACCATTACCTTCACTGATAAAACAGAATCCCAAGGGCCACAAAAGCTTCAGTGCCATTGCATGATGTTTTATTAAATACCACAATCTGTCAAGCCATGTAATTGGCACTCCTTGCTCTATGCAGACCTAGTAAATTCTCAATACCACTCAACTGTATGTCATCAGAATTATTTTTAGATGCTTTTTGCTCACTTTGGTCAAGTTTCTCTTATTTCCTTCTTTTCAAACTGTTTTTGATTTGCATTTGGTGTTTGCTGCTTAAAAAACCTAATTTCCCACAAAGCTGATTACAATGAATCTCAAGTGATATTGTTAACATTTAATAAACCACCAATGTGAAAGTATATTTAAAAAACAAGTAAACCATTGATGAGGTGCAAATGATGAAGTTAGTGGTAGTTGTGATGAGGTGCCAGAATTGAGGTGAGAAATCCCCTCTGGTTGGGGACACAGGTCCTAGGTGAAAGAATTCGCAAACCTGAAATCTGTGTGACAAAAAGGGATTTATTGGCACTGAGAAGCCAGCTTGCTAGGAAGACAGACTTCTTTAGTGGGCAAAAGATCCTGTTAGGAAGATAGCAAAGGTTAACACTGAGAAGAGAATAACTTCATCAGTGGGCATGGTACGGTAGGACATATGCAAAAGATATCTGGGCATGTAACCCTAGTTATATTGGGGCTTGTTTTGATCTTTGACCAGGGGGAGGAATGGGGCAACTCCTGAGAGACTTATTTTTAATTCAATTTAAAATTGAATGAGATTACTTAACTGGAAGTTTGGGCCACTGAAAGTTATTTGTGGCAATTCAATGGAGGGTGATTGATCAAGATCTCCAATTGAATGAAACCACTTAATTGGGAGTTTACAGGCTTTTCCCCGGGGTCTGAGAGTCCCCTCCTAAAGATCTCAGTTTATGTCACCATTAGTTCATATTTCTTTTTTGGGGGGGAGAAAAGGAATAGCTAATCACTTATCATAATAATACTAATTTACTTTTTATCACAGCATATTAAAACTTATTTTTTTCTCTTCAGTTTGACTTTTTTAAAGTGCTGGAGATGTCTAGTACTTTTCAATTGATTCATATTTGAGATTTTTCTTATATCAATTTATATGCTTGCAACAATTTATTTGCAATAACTTCACTATCTAATTAGGATTTTTTTCCCCCTGAGGCAGTTGGGATTAAATGATTTGCCCAGGGTCACACAGCTAGGAAGTATTAAGTGTCTGAGACCAGATTTGGATTCAGGTTGTTCTATTTCAGGCCTGGTGCTCTATTCATTGTTCCACCTACCTGCCTCGTCTAGTTAGGATTTCTAATGGAATCGATCAAAGACACTTAATAAGTATCTACTCTCTGCTAAACACAATAATCTTTAATTCACAAATATAACAAAAGATTTTTCAAACTAGCAATATAACAAATTCAAGTATACCTACAAATATCTGTGGAACAAATATCTGAACAACTCTTCAAAAGAATGGTGAGGACACATTTGGTAAAAGTGAATGGTCTATGTCATACTGCTAATAAAAAATTGTGCACTAAAAGCAGAATTAAAAAAGATCACCAAAGAGGTGTTCAGTAGGAGAAACTATAGATTGGCCAAGTTAACTTTTAATAACACTTGTGAGCTCCATTGGTACCTTGTATTATTAAGAATTCTAAGGAAAGAAGGTCAACAGCACGTCAGATAGAGCATGCTTGAGAATTTATAAAACACTTGCTTACCTGAGATGAGAAGTTATGGATGAGCTCTGAGTTGCATTATTTCAAGAAAACTTATTGTCAGTGAGATCATAGATCTAGAAAATTATAACAAAATCATCTAATGAAAAGAATGGATAAAAGTCAAAGTAGCAATGATTTTTCATTGTTTTTTTTTTTCCCAAATGCTCTCTGTCTTCATTCACTCAACAGAGTCTATAGCTTACTTCAAGTCTCAATCCAGATATTATCCCCTAAATTAAGGTCTATCTTGATTCTCCAGCTCCAATTCTAACCCCTCCACACACTAGCTATTAAATGTTTTTACTATATATGTATTTCATAATTTCTCTTCCATATACATCTTATTCCCCTCCAAAAAGTGTAAGTTCCTTAGAGTAGAGATTGTTTCACTTTTGTATTCCTATCCCTGATACCTAGTAGAGTACCTGGCACATGTAAGGTATGTATATTTTGAATGAATATGTAATTAATTTTTCTCCTTAGTAGTTATCATTTTGGTTTATAGCATGGTGTTTTGATGACATATACAAATCTTTCATTTTGTATAATGAACTAGGATAATGTTCACTACAGTGTGCATTCTCGATGTTATGAAGAGAAGTCATTGTAATTTCACCTTTTATCACACATTTTTATTTTGGGATGTAACTAAGCTTTAAGTTCCTAAGAGATTTAAATCACTATAATGAAAATAAAAAGAACAATTTAGTACAAAATGAAAAATAAGAGCTTAAACTATAAAGTGAGTAGGCTGATGGCTCTCTAGCTCTCTTTTTACTTTTTTATTTTTAATACACATTGTTTTATGAATTATGTTGGGAGAGAAAAATCAGAGCAAATGGGAAAAATCATGGGAGACATAAAAAAACCCAAAAAACCAAAACCAAAAGTGAACATAGCATGTGTTGATTTGCATTCAGTCTTCTTAGTTCTTTCTCTGGTTGCCGATGGCATTTTCTGTCCAAAGTATTTTGGGATTACTTTGGATCACTAAACTACTGAGAAGAACTAAGTCTTTCATAGTTGATCATTGCACATTCTTGCTGTTATTGTGTACAATGTATTCCTGGTTCTGCTTGTTTCACTCAGCATCAATTCATGTAAATCTTTCCAGATCTTTCTAAAATCAGCTTGTTCATCATTTTTTATAGAAAAATAATATTCTATTACCTTCATGTACCACATCTTGTTCAGCCATTCCCCAATTGATGGACATCGGGTCCTTTTCCTATTCTTTGCTACCACAGAAAGAGCTGCTACAAACATTTTTGCACATGTGGGTCCTTTTCCCTCCTTTATGATTTCTTGGGATACAGGCACAGTAATGGCACTGCTGGACTGAAGGGTCTGCACAGGTTGATAGCCTTTTGGGCATAATTATAAATTATTCTCCAGAATGGTTGGATCATTTCACAACTTCATAAACAATACATTAGAGTCCCAGTTTTTCTATATCCCCTGCAACATTTATTATTATCCTTCCTTTCTTGTCATCTTAGCCAATCTGAGAGGTATGAGGTAGTGCCCCAGAGTTGTTTTAATTTGCATTTCTCTAATCAATAGTGATTTAGAACATTTTTTCATTTAATAATAAATGACTTCAATTTCATCATCTAAAAATTGTTCATATCCTTTGACCATTTATTAATTAGGAAATGACATATATTCTTATAAATTTGATTCTTTATATATTTTTACAAATGAGGCTGTTATCAGAAATATGGCTATACAGATTTTTTCCCCAGCTTTGTACTTCCCTTTTAATCTTGTTCCTGTTAGTTTTGTTTGTGTGAAAACTTTTTAATTTAATGTAATCAAAGTTGTCCATTTTGTCTTTTATAATGTTCTCTAATTCTTCTTTGGTCACAAATTCTTCTCTTCTCCAAAGATCTGATAGGTAAATTGTGTCTTGTTCTCCTAATTTGTTTATGATATCCTTTATACCCAAATCATGGGCATTTTGGTATGGGGTGTGAGATGCAGGTCTATGCCAAGTTTTTGACATTATTTCAATGGCTCTAGATGGAATCATAAGCAGATCTTCTTTTTTCCTAAATCATAAATTATTGTTAGATGAAATGGGAAGAAACTAGAAAAAAATTTTTATAAGTCAATCATTTCAATATTCAACACAAAATTAAATTCTTTATTATATTTTTGTTTTTCCTTTTGCCCCATCCTAAAGTATAAATAACACTATCAACCTTGTCTTAAGTACTGAGACAATTAACTCTTTTGGCTTATATGGTTTTCTTCATGATTTCTTGAAAAATAGATCTGAAAAACAAAGCATTGATAAAGTCCATTGAGATTCAAATGGAACTAACTTGACTATGCCCTTAAATCCATATCACTCTGGTTGTCACTAATTAGCCAATAATAGGTCTCAGCCCAAGCTTCACTTGCTCTATTTTGGTTTTGATAGTTCAGAGTGAAGGTAAAGAGCAACTGCTTCTATTCTGGCCAGAAACTTTCAAGGTCTTCCTCTTCCTGACATACATTTATGAAGGCAAACTAGTCCATCTTTTGCTTCCATTTTTATTTGGCCTTTAATTACTGAATGGCTGTTGCCTTGGGCAATTGACATCTGAGAAAGAGTTAGCTTTAAAAAAGCCAGGATCTCCTGACATCATCAGTTGTCCTGACCTAAGTCTTCACCACCAGACTCCAATGACTGGAGGAGAGGGTGGTGCCGATGACTTTGCACAGATCTGCCTCACTTAAATCCAATTTGCTTGTAAGTCATCACTGTCCTGATATCACCCTACTCTTTGAGAAAGAAGGATGAACATCAATCACCGGCATCCAATTCTTTTTAAAAAATTATATATTGAAAGTTTAATATACACAATTGATCAACTAGTAGCTATATGGCTTTCTTCTCCAATTTTAATTTGTAAAATGAAAATAATACTTAACTTATCTGCTTCCCAGATAGTCATAGACTATTTTGTCTTTCAATTTTAGCACATAGCACAGTGCTCTATAAAAAGTAAATAAAAAGCTTGTATTGAAATGAATCTATGGCAACTCTTTCCAACTAAGAATGCCTTCAGTATCCATGAAGAGTAGTCATGATGAAGGTCTAGTGGTAGAGAATTGGGGTGGGGAATCCTCTCTGATTGGCGCACAGGTCCAATGTGAAAAAATTCATGAATCTGAAAATTCATGAGTCTGAATGTCAAAAGGGATTTTTATTGGCACTGAGAAGCCAGATTTGTTAGGAAGACAGACTTCTTAATGACAAGAGCTCCTGTAAGGGAAATAAAGGTTAACACTAAGAAGAGACTATCTTCACATGGGCAAGAGTCTTGGTAGGCAGCTTTGTCAAGAGAGCTTCGTTGGCAAAGCATAATCTTGCTTCAGAGTTCTGCAGAGTTTTGGAGTTCAGAATTGTCCTTTTTGTGGCTCTCTTCAACAATGTGATGAATCAAATTGGTTCCATTTGTTCAACAATGAAGAGAACCAGCTACACCCAGTGAAAGAACTCTGGGAAATGAGTGTGAACCACTACATAATATTTCCACCCACTCTGTTTTTGTCCACTTGCATTTTTGATTCCCTTCTCAGGTTAATTTTACCTTATTTTTAAGTCCAATTTTTCTTGTGCAGCAAGATAACTGTATAAATTTGTATACCTATATTGCATTTAACATATACTTTGACATATTTAACATGTATTGGTCTACCTGCCATCTAGGGGAGGGGATGGGGGAAAGGAGGGGAAAAATTGGAACAAAAAGTTTTGCAATAGTCAATGCTGAAAAATTACCCATGCATATATCTTGTAAATAAAAAGTTATAAAAAAAAATTTAAAAATTGTCCTTTATAGCAGTCTGAGGCTAGGGCTTCCATTTAATGAAATTCTTTCAATGTTGTCAATGCCCCCAGGCCAAGATTTCCAATTGAAAAGAGAGTATTTATGTTGGAGTTTCAAGCCACTCAATAGAGATATCAGGCCCAGATCTCCAAATGAATGAGACCACTTATGTTCAAACTAGTGGGAGTGGTTCTGGGCTAATCTTCAGCTCAACAGAGGGTACAACTAGTCTCCTGCCAAGATTTCCAACCACTTAACTGCCCTGAAGGGTGGGTCTCTGACAGAGGAGAATTTCAGAGTTCACCCCCATCATTTTTCAGTGTTCACCCTGTCAGCCATCTGGCTTTCACTTCTAATGAAGGGAAACTTCACTATTGCCCAAGATCCCCTATTATATATATCTAAACAGTCTACTTAGGAAGTTTTTTCTTATATCAAGCTGAAATCTGTCTCTAATTTTTATCCACTGTTTCTTGTTATGCTTTTGTCTCTTAAAGAAAACCCAACAACTTCCACACAGAAGCCAGAAAATATTGTGGGAGTTATAAAGCCATGAATAAACTATTGAACTTGACCCAGAACAGGGTCAAGGACAATTTAATAGAGACCCTTTTCCAAAATGACAGAACTCATTCATTATTGCTCTTTATGTCAGACCTTTTGACCATCTTTCAGTTCACTGGAATGGACCAGTGATTTCAATGGAGTAAGGAACTCCTGGTGAGGAAGCTCTCTTCACCAATGAAATCTAGCAACTGCTCTGCATTTTATAATCTTAAAAAGTGTTTGCCCAGAGCATTAAGAGTAAGTGACTTGCCCAGGGTCAAATAGTCATTATCACTAAATCATATTGCCTCTCAAAAAGCTAGTTACCATAACATAAAAGGAAATGAAATTAACCAAGCATACATAACTCATTCCTAATGAATTCTTCCAGGTTTTAAGCAACTATTGCTTTCCTTTCTACAAACTTAAAAACTCTCTTTTAGTAATAAATTCTAGAATTGAGCCCATGAGTCTAGTCTAGAGACTCTATTCTCTTCTTTTCATATAAAATCAGGATGATTGCTTTTCCTTCAATCCTGTAGCACATATCTCTTGTTCTGCATAATTTCTCAAATAACTTTGATAGTGACTAAGCAATTACATGCACCATTTCTTTCATAATACACTATGAAGTAGTTCATCTTGTGTTTCCTTCTACTCTCATGATCACTTTTATTTTAAATTTTCCAGGTGTAAAGATTATTCTCTTTAAGGAGAAAAAAAAAAATCAAAGCAAGAGTTTGAGTAGTTTGGCTCTTCACTATAAGCAGTTATCATTATCATCACACAATGCACCTCAAACTTCATTTCTCTTACTTTTTTACTTCTTTCCCCAACAAGAAATTTTAAAAAATTCATGCTCTTTAAATTCATTGCAAGCAAAGTGCTTCAGGTGCCATTCTTAAAGGGTTCTATTCCATTTTTGTATTCATTCTTCATTTATCTAAACTTGCTTCCAAATTCAACACTTAATTTTTTTTTTTTTTGAGGCAATTGGAGTTAAGTGACTTGCCCAGAGTTGCACAGCTAGGAAGTGTTAAATGTCTGATGTCAGATTTGAACTCAGGTCCTCCTGACTTCAGGTCTGGTGCTCTATTTACTATACCACCTAAGCTGCCCCTTCAACACATAACTTTAAAAAATTTAAGTTAGGCAATTAGCTACATCAGTATCTGGAATTTGCCTTTTCTTTCTCCATATTTGGATGCTGAAATTAAGAAATAAATCAGCATGCTTAAAACAAGTTTTAAAATATCAGTTTCTATGCCCAAAGAGTTATCAAACTGTACATACCCTTTGATCCAGCAATGTTTCTATTGGGCTTATATCCCAAAGAGATCTTAAAGGAGGAAAAGGGACTCACATGTGCAAATATATTTGTGGCAGTCCCTTTTTGTAGTGGAAAGAAATTGGAAACTGAGTGGATGCCCATCAATTGGAGAAAGGCTGAATAAATTATGGTATATGAATGTTATGGAATATTATTGTTCTGTAAGAAATGACCAGCAGAATGAATACAGAGAGGTTTGGAGAGACTTACATGAACTGATGCTAAGTGAAAAGAGCAGAACCAGGGCATCATTATATACCTCAATAGTGATACTGTACGAGGATGTATTCTGATGGATGTGGCTCTCTTCAACAATGAAATGATTCAGACCAGTTCCAATGGTGTAGTGATGAAGAGAGCCATCTACACCCAGAGAGAGGATTGTAGTAACTGAAGGTGATTCACAACATAGCATTTTCACTTTTTTTGCTGTTGTTGTTTGCTCGCATTTTATTTGTTTCTCATTTTTTTCTGTTTTGATTTGATTTTTCTTGTGCGGCAAGATAATTGTATAAATATGTATGCTATATTGGATTTAACATATATTTCTACCATGTTTAACACATATTGGACTTCTTGCCATCAAGTGGAGGGGGTGGGGGAAGGAGAGGGAAAACTGGAGAACAAGGTTTTGCAAGGACTAATGTTGAAGACTTGTCCTTGCATATGTTTTGAAAAATAAAAAGCTTAAGAAAAAAAAAAAAAAAACAACAGATGAGAATACTGTGCATCTGATAGTCACTTCCTGAAAAAAATTCCTAAAGAAAAACTCCCAGGAATATCATAGCAAAAACAAAAAGAATTTGTTTAAATAAATCATGTGTTTCAAATTGGACACAATTTGTATTTTTAAATTGTTGTATTGCTAAGACATGTTGTATAATAAAATATTTTTAAAACAAAACAATAAAAACTAGAGGATAATTTTTTTTTAAAAAAATCAGTTCCTTTGTGTTAATTACAGAGAAAAGAACCAATTAAAATATAGCATAGTATCATTGGTATACCAGGGTTTTACAAAGCCTAAATAACCACTGCACACCATTCATATTGACTATAATTATTTAAGCTAATCACAAGAAAAGACAAGAAAAATGACTTCTTTGGCATTTAACCTTGAGACTCTTTCAATATTTGTTGAGTGAACCCTGTGAGCATGTGCATGGAACTATCTTTTAGCCTTTCACCTCAATTAATGTCTTTTTTGAAGCTCTTCTCTAACTCAGTACAAGAATCCACCTATTCATATTCAAGAATTGAAAAAAAATGATTCTGTTTACTTTGATGGAGAATGAAAATAAAAACTTGCTCTAGTTTTTTTTTTTTCTTCTATTCTTCTACTTTGGATTCCAATACTTACTTACCACAAAACAAGAAAAACTGAAAGCATCTGGTATAATAAATTGAAGAGGGCACAACAACTTTGTCTACAAGCATAAAATATGTAGCTAATGATAATCAGAAAATGTACATAAGTGAAAAGCAATTCTTGCTGAGATTGAATACAAAATGGCAAGCTTGAAAAATGAATAAGCTTTTTTTCAAGTGATGTTCAAAGAATTTTAGATCTAATCAAAATGTACAAATTTTCAGTCAAGAAACAAAAACATAGCCAACTTTTCTATTTTGATTAGGAATGGAATAGAGAAATGCAATTATAGAACAGACTTCCAAAAATATTAGGAATTTTTTAATAATAGCTTTGAGAAAAAAGTCCTTGTCTTAATCCTTGTAAGTGACAAGCAAGCCAAATGTGTTGAGGAAAAGGAACAATCTTTAATATTTGGAATTCGGAAAAAAAAAAGGACTTTTGTTTTCAGCTTTTCTTATCCTATCAATAACTCAAAGTTACTTTAAAATACAGGACTGAAGGAAAGCTAAAACTATCATTTGACAGTTTTAGTCCAGAGGAGAAAACATATATATTTTATTGAGATGACTCCAAATAATTTTCACATAAATTACTCAAGTACCAGAAATGGATAATTTATTTGGATTTTTAAAAAATCACATAAAATGCTTTAAAATCATTGGTATAAAATGCACAGAATAATAAATTATAATTATTTTATTTTATAAAATAATATATTTTAAAATAATTATTAAAAGATTAAAAGCCAGGATATCAAACTCACCACTTCTTATACTTGATTCAAGGCAAAAAAGCTTACATTTTTGCATTCCAATACAGTGGCAGATTTTTTAAAAGCAATAACCCAGTTTATTTAGTTTTGAAAATATCACACTAAGAACACAAAATGTGCAGCTGATTTCTTTTGAATCAGTTCTCTTCTTGACACACTGTGCTGAGAGGATATTCCCAATTGGCGACAGATTTATCAATACCACTTTGCTACTAAAAGACATTGTTTCTGATATTCAAATAGGACCCTGTAATTTCCATCAAACACTGGTCAATAAAATAATTTATAACTTTCATAGGTACATAGAATCCCCTTCCCAAATCCACTTACTCAAAAAAGATATTCAAGACACAGAATGTATTGCATAATTTTATCTGCTTCTATAGAACTTGTGATCAGGGAAAAAAAAAAAAAACTACATTATATAAACTGTCTCTTCTTCATTTTTACACTCCTGTTCAAGTGACATTTCTAAATACAAAATATTATGCTTGGTATTTTTACTAATATTTGTTAAACATAAGATGTAAAATATGCTACCTTAAAACATATTACAAGTTATTCTTTATTAAGAAAAAAATTTCAAAACCAAAAAGCAATGCAATTTTCCTCACTAGCCAATTTGGACAGGAGTTAAATTAATAAATGTAAATTGTCTTTCATAAGTAACTTTGTTTTTACAGGATTCCAATATTCCAACCTAGCTGAGAAAAAATACACATTACTTAATAGGAAAATAAAACAGAAATACATGTTAGAGAGGCATATGTTTAAACTTTTTAAAAGTCTTTCCCCAAGAAAAGCATAATAATGTTCCTTAATCTCAAGCCCACTTTGTCACCTGGCAAATTTTTAATTGTAGCTTTTCAAAATGATTTTAAAAAATAATTATTTTTATGTATATAGGTCCTTTTTCTTTTTCTTTGATCTTTGGGATATAGACTTAGTAGTGGTATTAAAGTCAAAGGATATGCAGAGTTTTATGGCCCCAATATTTACCATAAAAGTGATTTTAAAAAAAGCAATAAAGTCAGAATGGCACAAACTTTGATTATCCTACAAGATTAGCCCTCCCAAACTATGATTTTTCATTTAAAAGTTGTAACCCTGTCACCATCATATCAAAGGTTCTCAATGAAAATAAGGTTTTTTCGTGTGTAATAATAAGTAAACCTATAATTACCACAATTATTACCAAAAATTGTAATATAGCAAATACATATCCAAATACTAAAACAATTAAAATAGAAAATTACTAAGTATTTGAAATACTATTACCAAAAATAAAACATTTATACATATAACATTCTAATACCAATGATATGTACATTGCTTTTGTGCAGTGAGAAAAGATGGCATTAACAAAAAAAAAAATTTATGGGACAAACATAACCACAATCTAACATTGCTATACTCAGCAGTTTCTTCCTAGACATTTCAGTATATTATATGAAAACATCATTAAATTGAAGTATGTAAACCTATTTATATACAGTATTTGATTTTTTTCAACGCCAAGGTTAAAAGAAAGAAGACATCACAAATATTGAAAAACACAATGAGGCAAGGTATAAAGACTGCAAGATTATCATAATTCAGTTTGCTAGTGAAGAGATTTAAGATAAAATTGAAAATAAAATAAACATAGGTTATGATGTAGCCAAATTACTGTAAAATATATCAAATTGGTTGGCTGTACAATGTGAAGGTCACAAAAAGATATTACTTTAGAACAGTTCACCACAAATTAACATAAATAAATATTGTTCTATATGTTTTCCAATATGCTATCTTAAAATTCTATGTGTTGCTCCTCAAGGGAATTTAGTTCAAAACCAACTCAGATGGGATAGATGCCAAAGCCTGACAGACATAAATAAAAAGGACAAGTGACATTCTACACAGACTTTGCAATAACCCAAATGAATGAGAAAAATTTTAAAGGAGCTATTATTTTTACTAGCCAATTTTTGAAAGGAGGAAATTATCATTTAGATGTAATCAACAAGTTGGAAATGAAATACCAGCTCAATAGCAGCATATTTTAAGATTTGAGTAAATGTTTCATTGTTTTGGGGACTAAAAAAAGGGGATAAGGTAAAAAGAACAGAGATGGCAAATCGTAAAATTCAGTCTACATATTCTTATTTTCTTCATATGTTTTATAAAACTCTGCACTTCTACTGGTCTTATTTTAAATAGTTTAGAGAATTGTTAATTTTTGAAACATTCCTGTGAGGTAATTGGTGCCAGGATACAATTAGCTAGATATGTGTACTATTATAGTCAACTAAAATTTACAAACCACACACATCTTGGAAATAGTACAGGGGCTAATGCCATTTTCAGAGAGAAGAATCATTTGTAAAAATGTAATTTTTTGAAAAGTTACAATAGGTGTGCATGTATATATATGTACATGTGTCTATGTGCATCTGTTTGAAATATAAGCTAATATTGCTAATCCATATAAGTCCCTACAACCAATCATAATTTGCCTTCAAATCTCTATAGAACACACAGCTATGGCCAGAGAGCCATAACCTTATAGCCTTCTCCCATTAGCACATTACTACAACGAGTTTGCTCATTTGGTAACTGCCTCCGAGGAAGGTGAGCAACGAATGGAAATCAAGTATCAAACAGAAATTATTACTAGTGAGAGTCATTACTTTAGTGTACAAATGTTTGGACAGGCTCAGGACATATTCATTTAGGTATTGCAGATTAACTTCCTCATTTATTCAGCCTAAACGGGCCTAAACTAAAGAATGAATCAATAATTATTTAATATTGTGTGCTCTGTGCCAGGAACTATGTAATGTTCTGGGGACATAATGAAAGGCAAAAATAGTCGCTGCTCTCAAGAAGCTCACCTCCTAATGGGAAAGCAACCTATAAGTAGCTACACACAAAATGTATACAGAGTGAGTAGGCAGAAAGTAATGGCAAAGGGATGACATTAGCAGCTGGAGGAGAGGACCAGAAAAGACCTTCTGTAGAAAGGGAGTTCTTGAGCTGAGACTTAAAGTCAGGAAACTCAACAGCAGAGATGGCCAGAAAGCTCCAAGCATGGGGAACAACAGGTGAAAAGGCACGGAGATGGAAGAGGGATGGGCCATAGAATGTATGGAAGGGAATAAAGTGTAAAAAGACTGAAAAATAAAGGACTAGATTAGGAAGTGCTTTAAATGCAAAGTTAAGTGTATATGTTATCCTGAAGGATGAAACATCTCGACTGGATTTTATTGTGAGGGAGCTAGGAGGCAGGGAAGGAGATGTATAGGAGGTGCGAAAAATGGCAAACTGTGGCAATCAAGAGGATATTGGGGGAGAGGATGTCACCATGATTGAGAGCCTGGGTGATTATAAAATTGGCGCTAACTTTAACAGTAATATGTGTGCAGGAAAGAAACAAGGCTTTGGGGTGGGGCTGAAGATGAGTCATTTTGTACACATTGAATTTGAGATGCGTATAATGTCCAAGAGGCAGGATTGTAACTCAGGAACAAGACCAGGGCTGTGTATATAAATCATAGCATCATCTCTATATAGACATTTTAATCCATGGCTCATGAGTTTATTCAATGAGACAGTATAGAGCAAAAAAACTGCCTAGGACAAAGATCTAGAAGTCACCCATGGTTAGTGGCAAAGTAGAGTGAGAAGGAATGGTCAGATCTGAGAAGAACTGAGAGATGGCCATGTTATGAAAATGCAACTAGAGTATAAAGTATAAAGGAGGAGAGGGAAATAAACAGTGTCAATGTAGCAGGAAAGGTAAAAAAGAATGAGGATCAGGACAAAAACTAGCAATTAAATTATTAGTAACTTCAAAAAGCACAGTGTCAGTTTAATGATGAAGTCTAAAATCAAACTGTAGATTTAGAAAAGTGAGAAACAAGGAAGTAGAAACACAAGTGTAGGCTGATTTCTTAAAGAATTTGTTCACAAATGTGAAGAGAAATAAGGATGTAGGTAGCAGAGGTAATAGAATAAAATCAGGATTTTTTCAAAGATGGTGACAAGGTAGGTAGCAAGGGAGGAATCAACAGACAGGAAGAAGCAAAGTGTCATTCTAATTGGCAACCTCTAAGACAGTATTCACAAAGATCAAATTGTCCATTTTTGTTCAACTGGCATTTAATTTCAGAAAGAAAATCTATTTTCAAATATCAAAACAACAAAGATATCAGTCTTACACTCTTACAGGACAGAATAAAAACAAGTGATTAATTCAACATAAAGAAATTATTCTTCAATATTTCAATGGAACTGTAATCTCATCCATGTAGGTAACCTCTTCTTCCAACACAGATAAAAAAAAGATTACACTATATTGCTCTATAGCACTTTGCTGGCTTCACTGAGTTGCTGCAAGGACTGCTGTTCATTTTTTGAGTTCACATTTATATAATGCTTTATAGTAAGAGCCATTTATAGTAACCTCATTTATCTATACAACTATCATGTGACAGATTATTAGTATTTCATAAATAAGGCAACTATCAGGCTGTGACTTGTACAGTCACAACATTAAGTAGCAAAGATGAAAATCAAATGCTGGCCCTGTGACTTTGAATCTAATGGTTTTTCCAGTATACCAATACTGCCTGTCCCAAACCTAATATGTACAACTGTATTTTGAACTCCATGAAAAATACTGACTTAATAGTAACTAATATGGTTTTTAAAGGCCAGCAGTGAGAAAGTCCTACATGCAAGTATAGAATCATATATAATTTTGTGGCTTGCACCATGAAATATAAAATACTTTCCCTATCTATGACATTAAAAATAGCCAGGGAAGCAGTTCAAATATTGCAATTTAAATCATCCTTGTCAGGTGGTTTTTAGAATCAAGTATTGATTCCAGATCACATATTTAAGGAAAATACAAATATCCTCAAGTTTCATACTCTGTACTTTTGTTTAAACAATATTCATAATTGACTACCCTGCAATAACATCTTGCCTTCTGGAGCCCTCTACAGGCTCTAGATACTGACAATCATAGCCCGCTGATTTCTTTTGTTAAAAATTCTCTGAAAAAAAGCTATTTTTCTCCCAGTGTTTTGTTGTTGTTGTTACAGCCAGGTTTCTAGATTTACAGACAAAAAACAATCACCAGAAGGATAACTCATCAAGAATAAGGATATTCATGGTGAGCAACTGAAGGGCAAGCAAGTGTCAAAACTGAGGACTTCAATCAAATCTCTTTTTATTATTCTTCAAAAATTCACATGAAAATCACTTAAGACAATTGCAATCATTCCTTTGGAGCAAAGTTAACCCAGAAGCACAAAGAAACCCAAGAATGGGCTTGACATTTTTAAAAGTCCTAAAAAAAAAATGTCAAATACATCTAATCCAATTTCTCAAATCTTCCTCCTTTAATTTACACATCCCTTACTCCTAAGCATCTCAGAATACCTTATAGATACAAGTTCATCTAAGTAATTTCCATAAAGTAGGAAGGGTTAAGATTCATTTTGACCAACAGAAAATTTTACAAAAAAGTTCAATAACTTCTCTATTCCAGAAGTTATAATGCAAAATTATTTGTGAATATATCTTTTGGTCAGATTTAAGCTTACTAAGCCATATACTATTAAGAAATAATGGAATGCGGCAGCTAGGTGGCGAAGTAGAGTATCAGCTCTAAAGTCAGGAGGACCCAATTTCAAATCTGGTCTCAGACACACTTCCTAGTTGTGTGACCCTGGGCAAGTTACTTAACCTCAATTGCTTTAGAAAAAAAGAGAGAGAGAGAGAGAGAGAAAGAAAGAGAGAGAGAGAGAGAGAGAGAGAGAGAGAGAGAGAGAGAGAGAGAGAGAGAGAGAGAGAGAGAGAGAGAGAGAGAGAGAGAGAGAGAGAGAGAGAGAGAGAGGAGGGGGGGGGAGGAGGTAATGGAAGATAGCAATAATTCATATGACTCAAGAATGGGTAACTGGAAAATTGGTGAAATGAAAAATGCTTATATTTTATTCCAAACAAGCCAAAATTATAGCTGGAAAACATCACATCATTTTATGTCTGTGGTAATTTCTTTAGCTAAATTTTCTAGATCCATTTTTAAAGATTATTAGGCCAGCAAGGTGGTACAGAGGAGAGTGTGCGGGTCTGAAAGTTTAGTTTACCGAGTTCAAATTTAACCTAAGACATTAGTTGTGTGACCCCCAGCAAGTAACTTAACCCTGTTTGCCTCAGTTTCATCATCTGTAAAAATGAGCTAGAAAAGAAAATGACTAACCATTTCAATATCTTTGCCAAGAAAACCCCAAATGGAGTCACAGAGTTAGACATGACTAAAACATGACTGAACAGAGGAGCAGAACATGAATGAATTAAGCCTTTTTCTTGGATCCATTTTTAAAGATGGAGACAGGAAAGAACATTAATATGTGGGGGAGGAGGGATGGAACACATACAACAGCTTCTAAGTTTGCTTGGAAAAGGTTTAGAAAAGACCAGACTCTAACTCCAAATGACTAATTCTCAAGAATCATCTTGCCCTTAGTCTCACCTGTATCAGGTAGCCTTCCTGAAGGCTGAAATGGATTAGTTAACCTAAGGCTGATTGCTGTACTGGGTAAGAAGCCAAGTGGTAGATGATCCTGTCCGAAGGTAAACAAGCAGCAATAAAACAAATTTGCTTTTCCCCCTTCAATAGTCAAACGTCAATCAGTCAATCAGCATTTACTCTGTACTTAGGAGTTACTGCAAAATGGAATAATAAGGCAGCTTATTTCATATCACTAAGTACAATATAAAACAAGTCAGTTTGATTTGCTTCTATTTCATTAGTACAAAAGGAAATGTTGATTTACAAATAAAGGAAACTATCATTCGTTCGTTGATAAATTCAAAGATTTTAACATAATCTTTTTACTATAAAAGTCATCATTTAATAGATTTGCATCAGAAGGCATGTCAAATCGTATTTCAATGTCCCCTTACAATGAAGTTAATTTCATTCCTGAACGATATGGGTCCCAAGTCAGGATCTCCCAAGATTTCAAAAAAAATGGAAAATAAAGTTTTGCTTTTAAGTACTGCTTTTCATTATCCTTTTTCCACTTATTTGGAGAATTAGGCCTTTTCTCTATTTCCCTTCTTTCTGAAGGTATATCAGTTATAGAAATTAAAAAAAAAACTTTTAAAAAACAACTCAAATTATGACAACCATACTGTTCCCCAGTTCCCAGTTGGTGAGGTAAAATGTTAATGTTATCACTGAAAGTATAAGAGTTGACAACTTATCAAAATGAAAAATGAAATTGTCACATCTTTTAGTTAATATTTGCAAGCAGTTCTCTTACTTTATTTTACAGTTTATGGATTTTCTACTTTTGAGAGGCACAGTGGGTAGCAATCAAGGTACTTATATATTTTTCTTTTCATAAATGTAGCTGATGGATGTATTATTATGCTATATATCTGAGCCATCTAAATCTACAACTGAAGAAAAGTGAACACTTTGTGACTTTTTCTTTTAAAGATTACTTATGAGTAAGTGCACTTCAAAGAGATGAAAACAAGCTCTTAAGTTCACCATTAGCCACTAGCTCCATAGTACAACCCTCACACACTCACAGCACACTCTCATATAAACATATTCACAGATGCACCCACATGTGCACATATATACAGACACACAAACACACACATTCTCTCTCTCTCTTTCCAGAAGAAGCCAGAGTTACAGCTCTTTTTGTGATTCATTGTAATTTTTGGAATGGTTCTTAAATTTTCCAAATTCTTTTAAATTACCAACTTTTTTTTTTAGCCTTTTTTTTCTTCCAATTTTGAACCATTCCATATTTTATCTTTATTGCAAAAGTCAACATGCTTCTTAGAAATTCAGGTTGTAATCAGTAAAACAAACATTACATATAGGAATTTAAATGTATAAACAGTTAGAAATCCAACAATATCTCCTATTATGCTATTACACAAGGTCACAATTTTGAAAAAAAAACTATAATACAGGCATCCTATACATCAAGAGGAACCACGATTCCTTTTCACATGATTTTTTTCTTCTTTTTGTACTAATGACCTGTCGCTGTCATTACCTATTTCATCTTAACAGGATAATGTTTTCCAATTTATTTTAGCTGTTGAAAATTTTTGTCTTAAAATTATAACATGAAGAAATTGAGGGAAACTCTATACATCCCTGGGTTGAATCTTGAGCACGGGAAGCAACCCATTGGTAAACTAAGCTGAGCAAGTAGGTTGGTATCATTTTCTTTTAGTGATCAGCTGCTTATAAAGATGTCATGCGCATTACAAAGAACAGTAGAATATACTACAGAGGCTGTACGTTATTTCATAAAATGAAGCTACCAACAAGAGAAAAATTAGTCACAGTAGTTACCCACTTTTACAAAAAAAAAAAAAAATTCTAGGATTTAAAAAAAAAATCTTATGTAGGAAAATGTTTAAGCTATTTTATGCTAAATCATCACTTCAATTTTCTAATAATATAAACAGCCTGTATTTGAATTCATTTGAGAGGCTCAAATCTTTTCTAAAATCCCCAGAAATTATATTTAGGATGCTTGAGTGTTCTAGAAATAGTAGGGAGTGCTGAAAAGGTTTATACAAGGATTTCACATCTGACTAAAGTTTCTATTGGTTCTTCATTTTAACCTTCTCAATTTTCTTTGTCTCTCCCCCTCCCACCCCAGTAAGTAAAAACCCAAACACATCCCTCATCTGCTCACTCTCTGAACTGAGATTGCAAGGTGTCAGTTTAGAGGTTAAAAAAAAAAATCACATGAAAAGGAATCCCATTCTATTGAACTGTGCCAGTCTACCAAAATTTTTCTTACAGCTCCATTAATTTACTGTAATCTTCAGTTTCCAAATACAAAAATACAACAATTCTTATTGAAATCTATACGCTGGTAGTTTTAGTACACAAAAAAACCAAATTATTTACAAAATTATACAGTTTAAGAAAACTTTATACAAAAAATATATAAATCCTTTGTTCCCTCTATCATTTTTAAACTGTCAGGACTCAAAACATTCACAATAATGGATCTTTCAAAATATATACTGACTGAGCCACAGACATTAAGAAAATTTCATTAGAGGTGATGGGAGAGGAGCAAGATTGCTTATTCTAGGTACCCCATTCTAGTATTTTCATTCTTTCATAAGGTCATTTTAGCCTTATTGTTGTAGTAGAAATACAGTAATAACCTAGAAAGAGAAGTCCTCCTTAGGAAGGGAAAAGTTATAAAAACTTAAAAGGGATCCTGGTTTCATATGCCACTGCAGGAAAATGGGATGTAAAGGAGACACAGATGATACAAATATGAGATTTAATTTCTTATGGCTAGGAAAATCTAGAATCCTGTTGGGTTTAAGTTCCTTACTTGACTGTTTTTGTTCTGAGGAATAGTATTTGCCACAGGAAAACATAATCCCTGATAAAAGTGAACAGCAAGAACCTTCTAAAGTCAAAAAGAAGTTTCAAATGTTCACATCACATAAATGAATGAGAACCATAGATAAACGCAGGTGTGCATATTCTTGAGTGACATACTCCATTTATATTAATCTCGGTTAATCCAGGGGTTGGTACAGTGTAGTGTTGCTCCTCTACTGTTCCATCTAACATTCAGAACACAAGGACATTAAATTTACATATATATTTTACTTAACAGATAGAATCTACTCTATTTAAGTGTACAGTAAAAATGCACACAGTGAAGAAAACTGCCTATTAAATGATGCATGTGTGTTCATGGACAATGAAAGCCACAAAATTATGAAAATGCATCATTTTCTATTCAAAGCCAAGTTACTACCTTCCATTTATATAATTTGTTATTGTCAACCCCACCCGCCACCCCAACTTCTCCATCATGGTTTAAATTCAGGAAAAGGTAATTTTGAGATACATTAAACCCTTTAGGTTACCTAAAACTAAACTGCTTCTTTAAATAGCATTCCCACAAACATGTTGAAAACCTTTGCCATGCCCATGAAAACATTCCTTAACTGTTCCAAATGCTGGTTTAGTTCAAAGCCTTTTTATTAAGGAGGGATCAGCCTTTCAAGAGCCAGACGATGAACTTCTCTCAATACTGTGCACTTTTGGTCTATTAATTCAGGTGCAGGGGAGGCAGAGGAAGGGAAAAAAATAATAAAAGAGCAATGGGCACAACTGTCTCACATTTGGAGAATTTTTAAAAAGCAGGGATTGAACCAATACTGACAAAGTAAAAAGGCAAAGTAAACTGAGTCTGAACAATAGATAGTTCAGATGAGACCGAAAAATGACAGAATGGAAACATCAATGGAGCTAGCAATGTCACATAACATTTTAGAGAACATACAGGATTTGATGTAATTTACATTGAAATAGTATTGTGGAAGATTATATTATATGTATTGTACAATTTATGTTCATATAAAAACTCTGAAAAAAATTCAGACTGAATACAAGCCAGGCTCCTCCATATTAAAAAATTAAAACAAATTGTATTTTTCTTTCAAGATGAATCTTAAAACAAGGTTTAGTCAAAAATATCTCCCATAGTGTGACGACCCCATCCATAATATCTGAGAGTTACGAGATTCCAGGCTACTTTGACATTTAATGAAATTTTATCAGCAGATTATATTACAAAATAAAATTTCTAAACACCCTGTCATCTACATCATAATCCCACACCATCGAAAATAGTGGTGTGGAAAATAAGGCTCTAGAGAACACCCATACGACTCTTGTGGATCTTCAGAATTGTGTAAAAGTCACTAGGCCTTTGGCTGCTTTAATATCACATACAGTTATGAGATGTGTTTAAATAGCAAACTTGCTGTCTTTATACCTATGTTGAAAAGAAAAAAAAAATAAAAATTTTTGGCTCAATGACGTCTTTAAATAATTTTAAAAAGTTGTTCTTCTAAACAAAATTCCTAAAACTATACAGCTCCCATCAGATTTCATCTTCGCCAAGAACGAGATTCATATTCATCTTCATCTTCATCATCATCATCATGCAAAAACAAATCTGAAGCTTCAGTCTCCTAGAGAAAAAGAAGGTACAGTCATTGGTAAAGGTACAAAACAATACTAATTAAATGAGGGATACAAAAGTCACTGTATTTTTAGAAGTTAATACATTTCAAGACAGAATTATATAGTAGATATCTTAGTTAAGACAAGTCCAGTTAGGAATCAGAAGTTTCTAAATTCCAAGCCACTCTCTTTTGCTCAAGTTTGCTTTCAGTCAACCATTTATTAAGCTTTAACTACATGCAACATAAAGTGCTAAACAAGAAGGAAAGAATGGCAAAAACAATCCCTGCCCTCAAGAAGCTTAATGAGATAAACAACATCTAAGTAACTAGTTATCCACAGATTAAAATAAGAGCAGACCAAAGGGAATTTGAGAGGGGAAAGTGCCACTACTGAGGGACTAGAAAAGACCTCTTGCAGAAGATGAGATTTGAGGGGAGTTAAAGAAAGTTAGGGAAACCAGGACAGAATATGAGGAAGTTGAACTAAGACACTACATTAAAGGTGGTTTGTGCAGTGCACAGTGTTGTAACACATAAAAGATTAGAAAGGTAAGAAAGGGCCAAGTTATTAGGACTTCAAATGTCAGAGCCCAGAAGTGCAAGGAGGTCACCAGCATAAGTAAGGTGGCGGCATGGTCAGAGCTAACCTTTAGGAAAATTACTCTGGTAACTGGGTAGAGGATGAATTGTAATGATGAGAGATTTGAGGTAGAAGAACTGATCAAAAAGCTATTAGAATAATGTAGGTAAGACATGATTAGTGTCTGAACTTGCGCAGTTGCTGTGTGACAGCAGAGAAGTGGAAAGAGAGACTATGAAAACTGAGCCAAAATTTGTTACCAGACTAAAAATGTAGAGTGAGAAATCAAGGATAACACAAAGACTGTGGTACTAATTTTAGTAAGAAATGTAGTATGTGTGTCAGGCACCTCTCCAAAAAAAGATTTCCTAATAATTTTTTTACATTAAGTAATTTATATCACTTGTAATTCAGCTTAAAAAAGTATTTTATAATTAATAAGAGAACACAGAAGTAGGAAACAGCTAATTATCAATATTTTAGAAGCTGACTGTTTTGTTTGTGGATTATTCTAACTTCTGATTTCTCTTCCTTTTATCTCCCATCTACAAATCTGTAACAATTATGTTGCTTCCCACCATTTCCACCAGTGAGTTGAGGGGAAGGGGGAAATTAAAAGCCATAAATTTTATTACTTAAAAGCAAAGAGGAAGTTCAAGTTACTGGCTAAAATGGGTTTTTAAGATTATGTCTAAGTTTAATTTTATCCACAGAATGCGTGTTCTCATCCATCATGAATAAAAGTTGACTTTAATGTTAAATCTTAGCAACTCAAAGTAAGACAAAAAAAAAATTTTGTGAAACAAAAATCCCCAAGATGACTTTTTAAAGTTTTATATGCACATATTCACATTGGAAACTGCTCTGAAGATAATTGTATAAATATGTATGCACATATTGTATTTAACGTATATTGGACTACTTGCCTTCTAGGGAAGGAAGTGAGGGAAGAAGGGGGAATTGGAACACAAGGTTTTGCAAGGGTTAATGTTGAACAGTTATCCATGCATGTTTTAAAAATAAAAAGCTTTAATTAAAAAAAAAAAAACGCTCTCATATGAAAAGATGCTCCAAATCATTATTAATCAGAGAAATGCAAATTAAGATAACTCTGAGATACCACTACACACCTGTCAGAATGGCTAGAATGACAGGGAAAGATAATGCGGAATGTTGGAGGGGATGTGGGAAAACTGGGACACTAATACATTGTTGGTGGAATTGTGAACACATCCAACCATTTTGGAGAGCTCAAAAAGTTATCAAACTTGCATACCCTTGGATCCAGCAGTATTACTACTGGACTTATATCCCCAAAGAGATACTAAAGAAGGGAAAGGGATCTGTATGTGCATGAATGTTTGTAGCAGCCTTCTTTGTAGTGGCCAGAAACTGGAACTGAATAGATGCCCATCAATTGGAGAATGGCTGAATAAATTGTGGTATATGAATATTATGGAATATTATTGTTCGGTAAGAAATGAACAACAGGATGATTTTAGAAAGGCCTGGAGAGACTTACATGAACTGATGCTGAGTGAAACAAGCAGGGCCAGGAGATCATTATATACTTCAACAACAATAACTATATGATGATCAATTCTGATGGACCTAGCCATCTTCAGCAATGAGATGAACCAAATCAGTTCCAATGGAACAGTAATGAACTGAACCAGCTACGCCCAGTGAAAAAACTCTGGGAGATGACTAAAAATCATTACATTGAATTCCCAATCCCTGCATTTTGGATTTCCTTCACAGGCTAATTGTACAATATTTCAGAGTCCGATTCTTTTTGTACAGCAAAATAACGGTTTGGTCATGTATACTTATTGTGTATCTAATTTATACTTTAATATATTTAACATCTACTGGTCATCCTGCCATCTAGGGGAGAGGGTGGGAAGGAGGGGAAAAATTGGAACAAAAGGTTTGGCAATTATCAATGCTGTAAAATGGGTAAAATTACCCATACATATAACTTATAAATAAAAAGCTATTAAATAAAAAAAAAAAACTGCTCTGATTTTTAAACAAGATTTTAAACTTTCAAACTTTCAAACTTTCTACCTATAAACATCATCTACAGATGACTCCCTCACCTCTTACCTATCATCCTTTATTATAACTACCTGAAAGATATCTCCACCTGAATGTCCTGTAGACCTCTTAAATTCAACATATCTAAAAAATGAAATAAAATTTCCCAAATACATTCTTCTTAACTTTCTTATGCCTAGTGAGAACATCATTAAGATTTTAGTCATAATTTCAAAGCTTTTTTTTTTTAACCTTCCCTCTTGCTTTTACTTCCTTATCCCATCTAATTAAGTTCCTAAGTCCTGTCAATTCCTCCTCCATAATATATTTACTTTCCTGTTCTCAGTCATAAGACCACCACCTTTGTTCAGGCTCTCATCACTTGTCACTTGAACTACTGCAAGGGATCCCTTCCTCAGATCTCTCCTCTCCAATCTAATTTCCACATAACAGTCAAAAAAATATTCCTAGACAAGAAATTTGACCATTCTATTCCCCTGCTCAAAAAGCTCCAGGGGAGCTATTGTTTTTAGGATAAAAAGCAATCCTGTTGTGTAGATAAGAATCTTCAAAACTGTATTCCAACTCATCTTTCCAGGCTTCTTTCACATTAAACTTCTTTTACACCCTCAATGTTCCAGTCAAATTGGCCCACCTATTATTGTTCTCTGAAACAGCTGACTTTAGAAAGTCAGCCTAAGAATTACCTGCTACCAAGTTTTTCTGGTGCCTCCAGCTCTGCCCACCACTCTGAAAATTACCTTTAAGCTATTTTATATAATCTGTACTCATCTCTGGGATGTATTCATCCCACCATATCTTGGAATTCCTGATTTCTTTACTAGATTCACTGAAAAAATTCTTCCTACATGAAATCTTTCCTGTCCCTTGCCACCCCATATCCCAGGTGCTAATGCCTTCTCCAAAATGATCTTATACCTACTCTGTATATTCCTCTATGAAGATAAGTTCTCTCCCCCAACAAGAATGTATGCTCTCTGAGGGCAGAACATTTTTACTTTTGTTACTTGTGTACTTGCAGCACTTGGATAATCAAGAGTGGCCTGTTACCTTCAATGGATGATCTTAAAAGAGCTTCTTAGTATTAACAGGTTAAATAACCTGTCAGGGCACAAGCCAGGATGGGTCAGAGAAAGAACTTTTAGTTTTTTTTTGACTGCAAGGTCAGCTCTCCATCTATTACAGAAATGTCAAACATGAAGTCCATCATGTTCAAGTGTGGTCTGAATCAGGTTAAAATGTGTTTGGGAAATATTTAATAAAAGAAATGAAATTAGAACATCAATAACATTAATGAATTTTTCTATGTCAATATGTGGTCTGCAAGGATTTCTATGTATGGTTTAGTAGCTCCTGTTTCTATAAGTTTCACACCACTGACCTATGTTATTGTATTGATTCTTCATACTTAGCACACAGCAGGTGTCTGATAAATGCTTTTACATTTATTGATGGTGTTTTTCTCAAAAAAATTAAATTCTTTGAGGGTCATTTAACCAATCAATAAATATTTATTAAGCACCTACTATGTTCCAGGAATTGTGCTTAGTGCTGGGGTATAAAAAGAAAGGCAAAAGACAGTCTCTGTCCTCATGGAGCTTACAACCTTATATGGAGATAATACAAGCACTTATATACAAATAAGTTATGTGCAAGATAATCTGGAAATAATCAATAGGGTAAAGAAGACTCAAGAAGGACTATAAAAGGATTACAATGGAAGGTGAGATTTTAGCTGAGATTTGGAGGGGAGCCAAGAAGTAAAGATAAGGAGGTATTCCTTATTCCAGGTGTGTGGGACACCCAGTGAAAATAAAGAGGCTTAGGAGGTAAACTATCTAGTTTGAGAACAGCAAGGAAACCAGTGTCACTGAGTGGTTGGCATGTGTGTGTGTATGTGTATGTGTGTGTGTGTGTATGTGTGTGTGTGTGTGTGTGTGTGTGTGTGTGTACTGAAGGGGATATGGGGGAGAGGGAGAAGTGTAAAAAGCCTAGAAAGATTGGGAGTACCCAAATTATAAAGCGTTTAAAATGCCAAAGGATTTGGCAGGGAGTCACAGGAGTTTCCTGAGGGGTTGTAGTAGGGAGCTGGGGGTGACATAGTAAGACCCGTACTATGGGATGATCATTCTGACAGAAGAGTGGATGACTAGAGTTAAGAGAGACTTCAAGCAGGCAAAGTAGCCAGCATGTTGTTATTGCAAAGTAAGGGTGTGAAGTAATGAAAACCTATACTGGTGTAATGACACTATCAAGGGAGAAGGGACTATATATGAGAGATGTCTGAAGCTAAAACCGACAGGGCTTAATAACTGATTGGATATAAAGGATAAGGAAGAAGGAAGAGACTAGCATGACATGTAGACTGTGAGCCTGGAGATCTAGGGATACTTTCAATAATAACAGGGAGTGAGAAAGAGGGAAGGATTTGAAGACAAAGATAATAAACTCAGTTTGGTTACATTGACTTTATGATATTACAGGTTATCTATCCAGTGTGAGATCTACAATATATAACTGGAGATGCAAGTCTAATGGTCAGTAGATTAGGTCTGGATAAGTAGATCTGATAATCATCTGCACAGAGAAAATAATTGAATCCATGCGAGCTGATAAGAAGATCAGTATACAGGAAGAAGAGAGAACCCAGGATAGAGTGGGACTTCCATAGGTCATGACCTGGATGAATATCCAGCAAAGCAAAGCAATCAAAAGGCTGAAAGAGAACCGGGGTAGAGTACTGTCATGAAAACAGAGAAGAAAATATCAAGGGGGAGAGGATCAAATCTTATCTCTTTGAAATGTCAACCACCTCAAAGATGTTCTCCAATCCAACATCCTGTAGACATCTTAAACTCAATATGTCCCAAACTGAATTAAATATCATTCTACTCAAAACCTTCCTTAGTTCTCACTTTTTTTAAAATAGCTTTTTATTTACAAAACATATGCATGGGTAATTTTTCAACAATGACTCCTGCAAAACTTTCTATTCCAACTTTTCCCCTCCTTCCCTCCACTCCTTGCCTAGATGGCAGGTAATCCAATACATGTTAAATATGTTAAAGTATATAATAGATATAATATATGTATATATGTATATGTGTGTATATATATATATTTATACAGTTATCTTGCTGCACAAAAAAGATTGGCTCTAGAAAGAAGGTAAAAAAACCTGAGAAGGAAAACAAAAATGCAAGCAAACAATTAGTTCTCACTTCTTGTTGTTATTGAAATATGACCTTTCTCCTAGGCCCACAGGCTCACCATTTAGGTGTCATCTCAGACTCATTCTCTCTTATCCCTTTTGCCAGAAAAGGGGGGAGAGAGAGTGGACAATAGCTAGTAAGGATGGATGAATCAAGAGAGTTTTTCTGAGAATCGTGGAGAAAGGAATATGTTTGCAGACAGTAGGGAAGCAGCCAATAGTCAGAGGGAGATTGAAGATAAGTGAGAATGTGGATGACAGAGGAGCAATCTGCCAGTGAATATGGATGAAATAGGATCACTTGTACAAGTAGAGGAGTTTGCCTTGGAAAGGTAATGGGTTGCATCATCAGATGAGAAGGAGGGAAGGACAAACAGTGGTAGAAGGAATCTGGAAGATGTGACCTAAGGAGGAGAGGAAAAGGGAAAGCACTTGGTGAATGGCCTTATTTTTTCAGTGAAACATAAGGTAGCTGAAAACCTGAGAAGATAAGGTTACCTCCCTTTGGAAGGCTTGAAGATAGATTTAAAAAAAAGTCTGGGAAAACCAGCATGGTTAGTGGGATAGTGAGTTAATTAGGGAGGTGTAAAAAGATTATCTTGCTGCAATGAAGGTCCAGTTGACATTATGTAATATGTTGAGATTTATGTAACATAAACTTTATGTAGATCCAGTCAACATCATTTTGTGATTTTCTTTTCTTTCTTTCTTTCTTTTTTTTTTAGCTTTATTCAACAGCAAATGAGTAGAAATAAAAGGAGTAAAAAGCAGAAGTGATCTACAGCTGAGGCTTGGAAGGGCAAAATTTGCAACAGCATTAAGAGGCAAAAGATTTTTTTAAAAAGAACAGTGTAGAGATCAAATGGTTCCATAAAGGGTCAAGATGAAGAAGTGAGGAGAGTTTTGCCAATTCAGAGGTGATGATATGGGAAAGAAATAAGGGGTGGAAAAACTGGAGATTACAGTAAAAATGAAGAACAGAATTTGAGGTTACAAGACAAAAGGAGAGATAGAATGACAACAGATTATGATCAGAAAAGGAAACTTCAGAATTCATGAACATGAAATGGAACATTTGTAGGTAATGGTAAAATCAAAGTATCTCTCTGTGTAATTAGCTGAAGTAGGATGAAGAAACAGGTTATGGGAAATGAGCAAGCTAAGGAACTGGGAGGTCAAGGTGTTAAAGAGAATATCATGTATTTTGAGGTTTCTATTAAGAGGTCAGGAAACAGGGAGGAAAGAAAGACAACTAGTCAATTGATTCAGTGAAGGGAGTGTCCTAGAGGACAACAGACAGAAATGATCAAATTGTTGAATGCATGGTAGCTATGGATTGAATGAACCTCAAAAGAATTAAGGTTACTGAGTGATGGAGATAAATTTGGAAATAGCTATGAAAAGCAAGGAGAATTTCATTTTCTTTACCTTAATCAGTGAGTCAGAGGGAAGAAGTGAAAGTGTAATCATGCAGGAAAGGGGAGCAGGGATGCTTTTATTTTTATTGTTGTATTATCAAATGCCTCATATATAGTTCCTGGCCTACAAGAAACACTTAATAAATTCTTGTTGAATTTCTTTTACATATGACAGATTTACTTCCACTTCAAGAAGACAAAAAAGTTGAGGGAAAAAAAAGTCTTAATTAAATTCTTAAAAGTTATTTACCTCTTCCTTGGCTTCTTCTTCCTCAGTTTCTGTGGATATAGATGGTACCTTAGGTTTGTGCCATGATATCTGTAGTCTGCGATCTTTGAATTTTGATCCTTGGTTTGCAGCCTACAATGTATTTTCCAAAAAAGAAAAGAAAAGAAAAACCAAAGAGTATACTTTCAAATATAGGAAAAACTTATTCCTTTAAATAGTGTGTTTTTTAGATGTCAAAGGTATGATTCAGACAAACTCGGTTAAAATAGATGTTAAATAGCTAGTGGCCAAAAATGGATATGCAGAGCATTCCTTAGTACAATTTTAAGCTACTAAAGCTTTTTTTTTTTTTTTTTTTTTTGGGGGGGGGGAAGGGCTGGGGCAATTGGGGTTAAGTGACTTGCCCAGGGTCACACAGCCAGGAAACGTTAAGTGTCTGAGGCCAGATTTGAACTCAGGTCTTCCTGACTTCAGGGTTGATGATCTATCCACTGCGCCACTTAGCTGCCCTAAGCTACTAAACTTTTAAGCAACACTGTATACTCTGTTTAATTTAAAAATGCCCTTTATAACCAATCCTTCATGATGTTTAGAAAACAAACTGGAATTAGCATTATAGTGAAGATTTAAGATTCAAATATTAATCTCTTGGAATATTTGGCATCTGCAAATTTTTAAAAGCTTAAATATTACAAATGTTGCATTCAAAATAAAATTTTAGAATATATTTTATCTTCCTATGTTTTTCCTGTTTTACAGTCCCATATATCATTTTATCATTTTATTTCCTATCAGCAAAACAGTCTTGTGCTTTTCTAATTCCTTTTATTTCTGTAAACTGATTTCCAGCTTTTTTTAAAAGAAATGCTTGCTAGGTTGAAATCAGATCTTTAATCCAGCATCTAAGTGAAGATTTCTGATCATCAGACCATAGATTTGGGGATAGAAGGCCTTTTACCATGTTAGCTCATCTAGTTTCCTTATTTATAGTCCCAAAGAAAAGAAAATGACAAAGTTACAGGCTCCCATAAGTAGTAAATAGCAGAGCCAGATTTTGAATCCAGGTATCCAGATTTGAGATTCAGCATTCTTTCCCCAGAATCATGCTGCCTTTCTCTTCTAACTGACCTCTTAACTGTGAGTTTGGTGGAATTTATATTTTACACATACAGTTTTTCTTTCAATTATGTTTTATAATACTCTAGTAATTATCAGCTGTTTTAAAGAAAAGACAACAGAATGAAGAAATTTAAAGATGTAAATAAACCAGAGAAAGAATTCAAAGGCCCATTTGAGACCCATTTCATTATTCTTTTTCTCAAACTGTAGAGAAACAACGAATTATCTCTGATTTTTGCTCCATTCAAACCTTATTTGAAATATTTAGCTTGTAACAGCATTTTTCAACCACAAATGAGAATATTTACCACTATACATATACTGTTGGAATTACAGAAATTGAATGAACAACACTTTGAATTGTGGTCTGGGTCCTAGTACTTAACATAGGGAAAGTGTTCTTTTTCCAATATAGGGTTAAGTCAGAATCTAAAAAGACTTCAGTCTATCTTGAGTTGAGGTTCTTTTAGTACAAACTGGTTCATGAAGTAAACCTATTCATATATCTAATCTATACTCCTCTCACTTGTTCCAGGAAATCTCTTCAGCATTTCCTGTGATTTAGGAATGAGTGTAGGGACCACCAGTAAGTACCCATACACTTAAATGTTCTGGCTGAACAATGCTCTGATCACCAGTTAATGACAAGTAAAAATGCTAACAACATCTGATGATGATTCAGTTTTTTTTTTTTAAATCCATTTAAAAAAATTCTGGTAAATGAGCACTGAAAAATACAGAGATATAAACATATCAACAGTATACATATTTGATTAAAATACTACATGTAAATATTAAATATATTATACACAGAGTGTTAGATTTAGCATTTTAATGTAAGAAAGCAATTAAGTAATCTAGTCCAATTCTTTCCTTTTTCAGATTAAAAATATTCAGTTCTAAAAAGGAAGTGATTTGATCTGAGTCACATGGCCATACTTAGATGAAGATTTAAGAATTACAAATAAAATTTTCTATTTGATCTTCATATGAATGTACAAATTGGGTAATAATTCCTTGTCTAATATAGGGTATCCATAAGCTATAAATCTCTTAATTGACTGTGGCAGTATTTATGAACACAATATATAACATCTGTCCTTGCTAAAATAAAAGTCTTCACATAGAATGGGTCATTGAACATTAAATTCAAAAAATATATAATATACGCTTAAACTACACAAATAGATAAAAATCTATGAATGGCAAATTGCGGTAACCCTTTGGATAAACCATAAAGAATCATTTTCTTGGTGGAGAAAACTCTCAAAGACTTTTTTTTTTTTTAAAGTAAACTGGAAGATGAGAATGGGTCAAACTGTGCTTGGAGAAACTATATGGAAAGGATAACCGCTATATGAGAAGTCTGCAGTAATTATAGCAGCAGTATTCAGTTGCCTTGTATGAAGCCCTACAAAGTCCAAAATGGGGGATGGGGAGGAATTAGAAATATTTAATAGGATGATAATGTAACACATACAAGGACTTTTTTTTCCCTTTTAGAAATGTAAGACTTCCTTTCTTCTGACTTCAAAACTTGGTTATTCTGAAACTAAAACATCACAACAGGGGCAACAAGTACAATAATTATTCCATTTTGAGCAAATTTTCAAAAATAAAAGGTAGAAAGTGATCTATTACATATTAACTTGTAAGAGATCATCACATTCCCAGCACTGTCAAAAGAAAAACCAGGTTAGATTAATACTAGCTACTGCAATGTTTTAGATACAGACAAACTATTCTGTCATGCTAACCTATTACAAAATAATCAATCTGTGCCATAGTCCCATAAACCATATTCCACATTTTACTTACATTTTCAGCTTCTGACCTAGACTTGTATGTTAAAACAACACTTAGAGGTGATTCTTCTTCTTGCAGATCTTCAATATCTCCAAATTTCTATGAAATGAAAAATGTATAAGATACATAATTAGAAATCAAGAAAGTGAATGATTGTACTAATTTCAAACTCATCACGTACATATACATCATTATGTGTGAAGTGAAAGTGGAACAAATGGAAATAATAGGCATAAATGAAAGAACAGACAAGAATTCATGTAAAGGAGGAAAAGCTAGAACCTTAAATTCATAATTCCTCTATTAAATAACAACATTTGGAAAAATGATGGAGATATTTCCTTTAAAAAAGTTTGAATAAAGGGCAGCTAGATGGTACAGTGGATAGAGCCCTGAAGTCAGGAGGACCTCAGACACTTAACACTTCCCAGCTATATAATCCTGGGCAAGTCACTTAATCCCAATTGCCTCAGCAAAAAAAAAAAAAAAAAAGTTTGAAGAATGAAAAAAGCATCTGGTATAAAATGGGAAGTTATAGCTATGCAAACTGCTTCCTCATAAATAATAAATATCTGTATTAGTAGCATTGCCCATTAATAATTGTACAACAGTTGAAAAGCAAATACTGGCGTATGTATACCATAACAGAACCTAGAGCCTAAATTCTACTACCTTAATCAAATTATTCTATGATTTTGGCTTTTCTTGGAGATTATTTCCCTTTTAAAAATTAACTAACTGAGAGCCCATGTAATAAATATAATACAGTCTTGGGGGAAAAAAAAGCCACAACAAACACATTTATGTGTTAACATTATGGAATTATAAAAGGACAAATATTCTTTTACGATCTTTAACACAAACTAATGGATATGATCATATTGATGATTTTACAACTACTTTTCCAAATGTAAAGCCCTAACATATATATAAAAAATGCAATGAAGTAGAACTGAAAGGAGAAATTTGTTTCCAACCTTTCATAATTGTCTTCATATTTTGATCATACTTTAAAAACTTACTGAGAAATGCTGAAGTAATTCATCTTTCTCCTCCTCAAAAAAGCCCACAACTGTTATAGCTCGGGGGCGATGATCCACCACCATGTGATTTAATGAGCCCCTTCCCCTTGCTCCACGGCCTCGGCCTCTTCCTCTGCTTTGAGAAGACATGGTCTTTCCACGACCCACAGGCAAAATACCCAAACGAGCAGCCTAAACAAGAACAAAGAGATGAAGCCTAAACAAGAACAAAGAGATGAAGCTACAATACAGTCTCTAAACAAGGATCCATTATCAGAGACGGATGGCATAACAAAAAAAAGTACAATGAGACATTATCTTGGTAGAAAAGTTAACTTTTCCTTAATCTCACCTCAACCTGTAACTGATTCAGCTTTTTCCGTAATTCTGTTGTGTCTTCACCAGAAGATAGTCTCTTGTGGAAGTCTAGTTCTGCATCTAGCAACTCTTTCTGTGCCTTTAAAAAATTAACAAACACAATTTTTAAAAATTTTATTCATATTTTATTCCTAAAAATTATGAATATGTCTATTTTATGAAGGGTATATAAACTAGTAAAGTTTTTAAAAGGTGTAATGCACTGACTTCAAGAGTGTTGATAAATACTATATATAAAATTGTTGTGATATAAGTTGTAAATATGTGTATATAATACATACATAATATGCATATAATAATAAAACAACCAGTAATACCAATTAGATAATAGTCAAAAGCTCTGGAGTGAAGAAATAATTCAAATTAGAAAATAATTATAGAATGCTTCAAAAATGGACAGGATCTCAGATATCTGGTTCAAAGTTGGATAGACATTATTGAAAGTAAGTGGGATTTTTCCCTTATAGTAAGTCTAAATTTGTCTCTTTACTAGTCCTATCCATCAATCTTGGCTCTATGAAGTTCTCTAGAGCAAACTCAAACAAGTCTAATCTTGGTTACATGACAACTTATCAAATAGTTGACATAGCTTTCACATCTTTAAATATTCTCCTTATTTGGCTAACTATTCCAAGTTCCTTTCCTTAAGGCTTTGATGGAATTATTTTCCATTCCTTCACCATAACTTCTTCTGAGCACGGTCCAGCTTACCTATAGCTTTCTTAAAATATGATATCCTGAACCTTACACAATTCCCAACATAGGGCTTATTAAGGGTAAATTTATATACTATGTTCCCTTATAGCTGTCAATTCTGTTATTGTTTTTACTCTTTAAATTAAATTAAATTCCAATAAAATTAATATTTTATTTGCCTTTTAGATAAATAATCATGAATGTAATAAATCTTATATCAATGTGTGTACACACACACACACACACACACACACACGAAATTCTAAATTTTCATGCTTGACACCTTACACCTTATTGCAATCATATCCTCCAATGCATCTACACAGTTGTGATATATTATTAAATATTTTAAAATAAGGAAAATAGATATAAATGACAAAATCTCTCCAAGTCCAGAATGAGCAGGTCCATAAATCCTGATTATCCTTTAAATATTATATCATATTAAATCTAGTATTATCTTTTGAAAATTATAAGGGAGTGCTCAGGGTTATATCATCAACAAGATAAAGGACTAATTTCTGACCTCATCATTAAATTGAAATTGCTCTCTTCAAAGTTATCATTTATTAATTGCTAAATCTAATGATCTTTTTAATACTCTGATTCTTTGATTTCTTTGTAGTCTTTAACACTGTTAATTATCATCTTCCCCTTGACACTTACTTCTTTTTAGATTTTTGTGACACTGCTTTCTCCTGGTTCTCCACCTACCTATTTGACTACTTCTCAGTCTTCTTTAAAGAATCTTTATCCAAGTCATGCCCACTAACTATGGATGCCCCACAGGGCTCTATCCTGGGCCCTCTTTTCTTTTCCTCTTTTTCTATTTCACTCGGCAATTTCATCAACTCCCAATGATCATCTCTTTAAGTAGATGACTTTCAGATAATATAGTCTCAATCTCTTGCCTCACATGTAATCTCACATTTCCCACTACCTACTGTCTATTTCAAACTTTAGGTTTCATTATCTTTTCCCCAAATACTAACCTCCTCCCTATTACTTTTGGGAGTACCATCATCTTCACAGTCACTCAGGCTCACAACTTAATTGTCATCACAATTGCCAAAGTCTGTCAATTTTAACATCTCTCACATGGCCCTTTCTCTCCTCTGACACTATTACCAGATTAATGTTGGCCTTCATTACTTCATGCCTGAACAATTACAATAATACCTGTCTGGTTAGTCTCCCTGCTCAAGTCAGGCATAAATGCCTTCTATTATCCTCCCTTGTCAAATTGATCTTTCTAAAGTACATGTCTGACTATGTCATCCTGTCCCTGTCCCTTCTCCTTCTTCATTCCCATTCAATAAATTCCAATGGCTTCCTATTACCTTCAGGATCAAATATGAAATCCTCTGTTTATTTTTAAAGTCCTTCATAACCTGGCCCTGTCCTACTTTCTAGTCTTTTTTACTCCCCTTCAAGTACTCTGCAATCCAGTGATACTAGCCTCCTTTGCTATTCCTGACACAAGACATTGTAAATGTGGGCAACTGGGAGTCATTCATCAAAGCAGGATATAAAGACAAAATCAACATTCATAAATTCAAATACAGATACCTCTGTCTTTGACTTCAGTTTGGACTGTGTAGAAGCTGCAGACGATGTTTTTAATTCATCTTTCAATTGTGAGATTTTTTCTCCTAGCTCTTTCAAGGTCTTCATTATGTTTGCTCTTTCTTCTGGTTTCATGTTCTTATTTTTCTCCAATTTTGATATTAGCATCTACATAATCAAATACATGTTCAATGTTTGTAACTTAACAAAACCAATATAAGCTAAGTGCTGAAAAATTAAACAGGTTTTCTAGAATGGACACTTATAATAACACAATATGCACCCTCCTCCTTCTCTTCCTTACAAAGGTGAGGAGGTTTTGGATGTAGAATACTACCTACACTACCATTCTCTGATAGGTGTGTTGGTTAGCTATACTGAACTGCCTTTTTTCTCCCCCTTTCTTTTTTATTCTGGCTCATCAGGGTAGAACAGGGAAGAGACACATTTGGAAATAAAGGTGATACAAAAACAAAATACAACAGCATTTTTTTTTTTTGAAAACCTATGTGTGTTCATGTATAATAATATAATAGATGCGCAACATGAATTTCTTACCTTTTGACATTCTATTTGCTTCTCTAGTACTTCTTGTCTCTTTTTCCTCATATCTTGCTGTAGCTTCATTGCCTCCTACATAAATAAAGGGAAGCTAAATTTAGTGACAGCATTTGCTACTGAAATGTAATGGAATCATTTTTCTAAACAATCGTTACCTGAGAAAGGTTTTTCCATCAGAAAAAAATTCTATTGTAAAGTTTTCAAATTATTTAAAAATAATTCTAAAACCAAATCTATTCAATGTAGTTACTAAGTAAAAATGCATTTATTTTATGAAAGTGACTAACAATATTTAATTGTCTTACGTGAATGTAATATATTCACTTTTAATAATTTGACTTTGTTATAGATACATCAGGATCACATCTACTCATGAATAAGCCAAGTGATCATTTTTGACACAAAATTTTTCCAAAATATATAATGTTCCTATAATTCAGAAATATCAGTGACAAGAGGCTCTCAAGACATATGCCATATATGCTTGCCAAAATATGTAGTGATTTGCCTTCATTTAATCCTAATGCACTTAAATATTACCTTTAGTAAAAAAAGAGGTTTATTTAAATCAGAAAGATACTGTGTAAAATAAAAACAAACAGGACTATGAAATAAAGCTTCTTAAACGGTGGGTTTTACGAAACATTTGACAACACTAAAGTTTCTGAATACTCTGCTTCCTGCAGTATCAAATATTCCTCCAAAATCTAATTCTTTATGTAAAAATAAACAAGCATATTCTTTTCATTAATATGCGAATCTGCCTTTATCTTTAATAAAAGCAAAATTATATGTATGCCAAAGAATTATTTAAAAATAAATGTATGATTTATTATCAGTAAATTTGCATAACTATTTTATATATCTATATTCCTGGGGTCACACAAAAATTTCTTAGGCAAAAAGGGGCTGTTAGTGGGGAAAAAACCTTGACTGAAACAATAAAAACTGTTATACAAATCTCAATTCATATAAAACACTACTGCCCTGTTTTCTTTCTCTAACCTTATTAAACCAGACAAGGACAAAATAGTGATAAATAGAATCCAAACTTAATTCTCTCTCTCTCTCTGTCCCCTACTCATTAAGACTCAGCATTACAGATCTTAGATTGGAAGATATATAACTTTGATAAATGTGTTATCCATTGTTAATATAAGAATCTTCCAACAGCATATCAATGTATAGGATAATGTGCATGTAAATGTAAATGAAAACAACACTAAAAGGCAAATGAACTCAGATTAAATATAATGACCTATCTTGGTCAGGGAACAATAAATGGTAATTAAAAGTTTTCCTGCTCCAGGTAAGCTGTGCTGGGAACTTTGGGTACAGAATACTACAGATCCACTACTATGTCAGGCAGATTTACTTAACTGTTTTCCTTTGTTATATGGAGGATTCAAGGTGCGAATAGGCCAGACTGGGAAATAACTTGCAATGTAAACAAAACAAAACAAAGCAAAACCCCCACAAAACTGAAAAAAAAATAAAATAAAAAAAACCTATAAAGCTGCTTGAGGGAAGAAATAAGGATTCTGTTTTATATCTTTTTAATTTTTTCTTTTTCCAAGGGCTTATTATTTAATATATAAAAGGGGAGTGAAAAAAATTCCTTTAATTATTAAGAATAAAAAAATGACTATTTCTTGAATCCTGAGATCAGGATTTGCTAATTTTAATATTTAAAAAAATAATCAAATTTAATAGTGACACTGCAACATTAAAGGAACCCCTCCCCATACAAAGATGATTGGTTTTTTTTTTTTAATTTTTATTTAATAATTACTTTATATTGACACTCGTTTCTGTTCCGATTTTTTTTCCCTCCCTCCCTCCACCCCCTCCCCTAGATGGCAAGCAGTCCAAAGATGATTGTTAAAAAAAAATTCCAAAATGTCAATTAAAATTGTCACCTGTTTCTTTTTAAGAACTTCTTGGACATCATGGGATTTAGATATTGAGCCAAGTTTTGGAGTTGTCTTTAAGTTTGTGGAGCTGTACACCATTTTTGCATGGCCTGGTGATGAAAATGTCTAAAATATAAGAACAGAGTTGCATGAAACCGTGCAACTATTTTCATAAAAAATCATAACACTTTAAAATTTAACAATCTCAATCAATTTAAAATCTAAACAATCTCAAAACACATTCTCTCCCCATCCCAACCTTTCACTGAACACTGGTTTTCTACCTAAAAGTTATTTAAACCAAGTTTGTAAAAATTCCTAAAGTGGAATGAAAGCAAAAATACAGTAAAATCTTTGTTAATTAAAATAAAAAATTTTTATTTCTTTTCTCTTTAGAATTATAAAAAAATTTATATTTAAAAATTTGAATTTCAAATTCTGTTCTTCCCTTTCTCTCCCTTCTTTCCCAAAGATAGTAAGCAAAATATAGATTATACATGTTCAATTATGTAAAACATTTCCATATTAATCACTTTGTATAAGACTCAAATAAAAGGAAAAAAGGGAAAAGCAACAAGCTTTAATCTGTATTCAAATAAAATCAGTTCTTTCTCTGGAGTCAGATAACATACTTCATCATTAGTCCTTTGAGATTGTCTTTAGATCACCATATTGCTAAGAATGGCTAAGTCATTTACAATTCTTTATGGAACAATAATGTTGTTGTCACTGTGTGCAATGCCCTGGTTCTGTTCACTTCACTAACCATCAGTTTATGTAAATTTTTCCAGGTTTTCCTAAAGTCATCCTGCTTATGATTTCTCCTATAACAATAATATTCCATTACAATCATATGCCACAGCTTGTTTAGCCATTCCCCAAGTGATGAACATTCCTTCAATTTCCTATTTTTAGCCACCATATATATATAAATATTTTTATACAAATAGATTCTTTTGCCCTTTCTTTTTTATGTCTTTGGGACATAAAAAATGTCTCTATGAGACATCCTAGAAATAATTAAGACAATGTGAAAAATCTCACTGGAAAAAAAAAATAGAACCA
Source organism: Antechinus flavipes (assembly GCF_016432865.1). Taxonomy (NCBI): domain Eukaryota; kingdom Metazoa; phylum Chordata; class Mammalia; order Dasyuromorphia; family Dasyuridae; genus Antechinus; species Antechinus flavipes. Next base: position 396,437,704 of record NC_067399.1, on the reverse strand, counting down.
GGAGAGGTAATTTTAAAATTATTGGACTTTCTTGAATACATGATAAAAATAAAAAGTCTAAATATCATATTTCAAGAAATTATCAAGGAAAGTTGCCTGGATATTCTACAGAGGATAATATAGAAATTGAAAGAATCTATTGACCAATCACCTCCTGAAAGAGATTTTAAACTGAAAACTCCCAGGAATATTACAGCCAAATGAGGAAAAATATTGCCGATAGCCAGAAAGAAACAATTCAAGTATTGTGGAGCCACAGGCAGGGTAGCCCAAGATTTCGCTGCATCTACCTTAAAAGACTGAAATATGATAATCCAGAGAGCAAAGAAAGTAGAATTGCAACCAAGAATCACATACCCACCACTACCAGGAGGAAAAATGGAACACTCAATGAAATTGAGGACTTTCAAGCACTCCTGATTAAAAGATCAGAGTTGAATAGAAAATTTGACTATCAAATATAAGACTGAAGAGAAGCACAAAAAGGTAAACAGAAAAGGGACTTAAGAGACTTAATAAGTTTAAATTATTTACATTCCTACATGGGAAGATACTTGTAACTCATAAGAACTTTCTTATTATTAGGGTAGTTAGGAGTGTATGTGTAGGCAAAAGACAGAAGTATGAGTTGACTGTGATGGGATTACTATCTTAAAAGAAACACAAAAGAGCTGCTTGTACAATAGAGAGAAGATGGCAGAAAATGTTTGAATCAAAAGTGGTTCAAAAAGGGAGTAATACACATTCAATTGGGCATAGAAATCTATCTTATCATATAGGAAAACAAAGGAAAAGAAGATAAAAGAAGATAGAGTGAGGTTGCTCATAAGAGGGAGGACAGATTGAGGGAGGAAATGTCAGAAGCAAAATACTTTTGAGGAGGATTAAGGTGAAAAGATAGAGAAAGAATAAATACGGGTGAAACAGGATAGAGGGAAACAGCTATCATAGCTGTGAAAAAAATTATGAAGCAAATTTCTTTAATAAAAGCCTCATCTCTCAAACATATAGAAAAATAAGTCAAATTTATGGGAATAAGAGTTTTTCACCAATTTATGAATGATCAAATCAGTTTTCAAATGAAATCATTAAAGCTGTCTATAACCTTTATGAGAAAATGTTCTAAATCACTACTGATTAACATAAGCTAAAACAATCTGAGGTAGTACCTAATACTTATCAGACTAGCTAACAAGACAGAAAAGAAAAGTGACAAAAGTTGGAGGGGATGTGAAAAAAAAGAGACACTAATGTACTGTTGGTGGAGTTGTGAAATGATTCAACCATTATGTAAAATAACTGGTAACTATGCCCAAAGGCCTACAAATCATGCACACCTTTTGATCTGACAATACCACAACTAGGTCTGTATCCAAAAGAGACAAAAAACAAAAAGGAAAAGGACCTATTTGTACAAAAATGCCCTATTATCAATAATAATTAGAGAAAATCAATTGTGATATTCTAAGTCATATGGAGATTGGCAAAGTTGACAAAGAAATCATAAATGTAGGAGGGGCTAAGGGAAAAAAGGTATATTAATGCATTGTTGGTGAAAATGTGAATTAGTCTACTAATTTTGGAAAGCAAATTGAAACTGTGTCCTAAAAGTTATTAAATTGCATTCTCTCTGACTTGATACCAAAGATTAGGTCTATACTCCATAGAGATCAAAGAATAGAAGAAAGTACCCATATGAAGAAACATATTTATAGCAGCTGTTTTTGTGGTGGCCAAGAATTTAAGCCCATCAATTGGAGACTGATGGAACAAGTTACATTTTATAAATGTGATGGACTATTATTGTGCTATAAGAAATGATGAAGGGTATGGTTTCTAAGAAACCTGGGAAGATTTGTTGAAATAATACAAAATAAAGTGAGCAGAACCAGTAGATCAATTTATACAACAATTTTGTAAAGACAAACAACTGAAAGGATTAGAAACTCTGATCGACACAATGGCCAATTATAACTTCAAAGTCCTCAAGATGAAACATGCTACTTATATCCAAATAAAGAGGTCAAGGACCAGAGTACAGATGGAGGCTTTTGTGGGAGTTGGATGAAGCCTTTTTTGTGGATCTGGTTAATGCATGCATTTATTTTGCTTTTTTCTTAGTTTTCTCAATTTAAGGGGAACTAGAAGGGCCAGGAGAAAGAGGAATATGGAAGAAAGAGAACATGGACCTAAAAATTCTTTTTTATAAAAGAATTATGACCAACTTAATGATCAAACATGATTATAGAGGATTGATAAAATAAATGTATGCTACCCACCTCCTGAGATAATAGACTTGAGATGAAGAATGAGACATAGGCCAAAATGGATATTTATTTTGCTTGCCTATGCATAGTTTCACAGAACTGTTTTTTGTGGAAGGAGGGAAGTTAGAGAAAATGAATACCTATTAATTTTTTTTTAAAAAAAGCTTTCTGGCATTTTGGGCATGAGGCAACAAAAAACATGTAATCGATTGATTTATAATCTCACTTATTATTATTCTATAAAGTGAACACTAATTTCTAGAAGGCAGGAAGTGTTTTACCTTTATTTTCATAACCCTAACACCTAAAAATAGTGTCTTGCATAGTAGATACTTACTGAATGTTTGCTGAATTATGTATTACTATGAATAACACAGGGATTCAGGGAAAACACACCTGACAATCATCTCCTGTGGTACCACCAGACTGATTCAATAAGTGTACTGTATCACTCTGGTTTCCACTTGCTTGCCCAAGGCGATGTTTAACAGGAACTTTGTTGAGAACATATACACCTGGTGTTTGTGGTTTGTTCATCATCTGTAATCATACATAAAACATATTTTAAAATACACATAAACATGTTCATTTCTATGAAAAAACATTTCTTGCATTTTTATTATCACATGTTATAATGCACATTCCTACCTTCTGAATACTCCCATGCATTGTGGAGGGTGGAGACTGAGCTACAAGTGCTTGCTGTTGATGGAGATGTTGCTGGAGATGATGATGTTGTTGGGACAGATGAGAGAGAGTTGTCTGCTGCTGCTGCTGCTGGAGAAGCAGCTGCTGTGTTGGTGGTGGTAATGGTGATTGCTCATTATTTTCCCGGTGCCACAGAACTCTTATAAATCGATTATTTAGAACAGCTTCTGTGCTAGATATGGCTTTTCTGGCCTCATCATTAGTGAGATATTGAATGAGAGCTGCCTCAGGATCACCCTTAAAAGCAACCTACATGGGGCAAAAATTTAAAAACTTACTGGGGAGAAACAAATCCACATAGCACTTAAGTAGTTTTATGAAAAGTGAGTATGTGGTAACAAGCATCTACTATCTTTTTTAATAGACCCGTTATCTTTAAAAAATAAAATAGGGTATTCAGTTTAACACACATTCAAAAGGCTTTTCTTATTTGTCAATGACATGTTGTTTAAATAATTACTGATGCCAACAAAAGTATTACTGATTCCAAAAAAATTTTTTTAATTACTTTTTTAAAATACAAAATCCCCAAATATTGAGCATACCAATTCTCTTATAGTTTTCCTGGAGAAGAAAATTATACCTGTATCACATTACCAATACTTTAAAAAGCCTAAGTCTTTCTGACCTTTATGTCACCTTCAAATTTAGCATGACAGTCAATCAAAAACTCAAACTCAAAATAGTAAGCAACTAAGAAAATATTCAATCTACAATCTGATCTTGGCTAATACCAAGACTATATTCAAATACTGTATTCTATTTGATGAAAAGAATTAGTTAAACCAAAAAGCAAAGCCAAAGATAGTGGTTCTTGACGTAATTACTCAGTATATCCATATATCCTGATCAGCAGAAAGGGATGAGATATTTTAAAAAATGCTTAAAATTTCTACAATTGAGATTGAAAGCTAGATTGAAAAGCTAAAGCAGCTTGGCAAAAAGTCACTTGCCCAGAGAACATAATAATTTTGGACAAATGACTCAAAAATATCATCATTAATTATATATCCGCTTGACAAAAGCTGGAAAGGGGGTGGGGGAAATCTCTAGCACCAAACAAAACTGTGAACCTATCATTATTGTCAGGTCTATGCAGACTTCTCTTATCAGTGTTAACCATGCACTATGCAAACATGTCGCTAAGAATCCCCCATGCCCTTGAGAGATAGCAAAACTCAAGCAAAAAACATACCACTTTGCCAAAATGGAAGGACAAAAATTATACTCTTACCTTTGCTGTAAAGATATCACACCAATATGATAAATAAACACATTTCACATGACCCCCATCTCCCACACCCCTCCGCCCCTCAGATTTTGGTTTTACCTGAATATTGACAATGGTTCCAAATTTGCTGAAATGCTCATTCAGCTTTGTAATATTATTGAGTTCCTGGGGAATTTTCCTGACTTCTAATTTGGTGTTTGTATATTGATTCTTTCTTAGGAATCCTTGTTTACTCTGATTGTTATTCCCTTGCCTGAAAAGAAAAAAATTAACGAATATTAACTATCAAATAGTTCTCTTAAATAGTAACATTATAACCACCTAACAGACAACAGTGCATAAGTATCTAATGCAAATAAGCTAAGAACATCATTTGGTATATAATGGTAATATACACTTTTTTTTTTTTTTTAAAGAAACTAAACAATTTACCAAAAGCAGCATGGTATAGTAAAAGAATCTAAGATTTAAAGGTAGAAGATTGAAGTTCAAATCTAGGTTTTGCTGCTTACTATATATGTGACCTTTGTCAAGAAAAATTTCTTTGTGACTGTTTTCTCATCTGCATGATGAAGGGTTTGGACTAGATCAAAGTTTCTTTTTTCTTTTTATTGAAGCCTTTTATTTTCAAAACATATACAAGTATAATTTTTCTTTTCTTTTTATGTGTACATATATTACATTTATTATATAGATGTATATATCATTTATATATGTGTAGAAAAACCTTTTCATTATCTCTGTTGAAAACGATATTTGCATATATGATTACTGATTATTGTCAAGTCAAAAAGCATTTCTTTTTTTTTGATATTTTATTTTATTTTATTTAATAATAACTTTATATTGACAAGTATAATTTTTCAATAAAGACCCTTGCAAAACTTTGTGTTCCAATTTTTCCCCTCCTCCCACCCCCTTCCCTAAATGGCAAGTAACCCAATATATGTTAAATATGGTAAAAAATACATGTAAATCGAATATATGTATACATATTTATACAATTATCTTGCTACACAAGAAAAACCTGATCTAAAAAGAAGAAAAATGAGAAAGAAAATAAAATGCAAGTAAACAACAACAAAAGAAGTGAAAATGCTATGTTGTGATCCACATTCAGTTCCTACAGTCTTCTCTCTGGGTGGAGATGGCTCTTATCAAAACAAAATCATTAGAACTGGCCTGAATCGTCTCATTATTGAGAAAAGCCACATTCATCAGAATTGATCATCATATAATCTTGCTGTTGCATTGTACAATGTAGATTAAAGTTTCTTACACTGTGCTGTGATCCCATATGGTGTTAAGTGGGAGTTGCAAAAAATTTGGTGCCAGTAAAAGGTTTCTAAGCACAATTAACAAAAAATTAATTAAAAAATCAAAAACATAATGAATTCAAGGTATTTCTAGTAAGCATTTGCCAATATTGCATTGCATAACTTCACTGCAGCTTTAGTTCTAAACACACAACATATGCACTCTGTACTACTATGGATGAACACTGCCAGAAACACCATGGCAGATTTGAGATGGGATCACATAAAAATTTCTTGGGCAAAAAGAGGTTGCAAGTGGAAAAATTTTTAAAAGCCCTAAAGTAGATAATGTATGAATTTTTCCTTCAGTCCAAATTCCCAAAATAACTCCTATCAATAGGGATGGAGCATTTTGTAGTTGGGAAAATGAAGAAGTAAATTATGATGTATAAGGACCATTTGAAAAATAAAAGCCGAACTGCTAGAATCTAGATATTAAAAAGAACTATGGATAAGCAACAAGTAATTTAGCATTTCTGCTATTTTAATATTCAAGCACACAAGTATTTTATAATAGTGGTATTAAAATTTTGTCAGATTGTGGCATCTTTCTCTATTTCTGTTCATGTTCTAATAATCTCTAGGACTTGGGGAATATGAAAAGAATATAAGCAAATTATACAACTTTCATTCCCATTCTGTCTTATGGAACCCCAAGAGATGGCTCCTAAGCCAGCAAAATATTGTGCAATAATGTGAAAAATACTTCTTTAAGGCATGATTATTCCTTTTAATGCAGAGGATACCTGACATTGGAAAACATCTATTAGAATTTATTGATTAATAAATGATTGTCTTACTTTCCCATCCAAGGCTTCTTTGTGAGTGGTCCTTCCAAACCACTCATAGCTCTTTTTCTGCTATCCGGTTCAAGCACTACTCTGGTTATGTTGCTATTAATTGATACAGGAACTGGTGGTTCTGTTTGGATGACAATATTAGCAGCTATAGGAAAAAAATTCACAATATTATTGTCATTATACTATACATAGATATATATCAAATAAATAAATATATAGGTATCAAAATATTCAGAGTCAAAATTCAAAGTATAAACAGCATACAAGAAAGACTTTTTTTCTAGGATAAAAGAAACAATATATATAATGAGAGAGAGAGAGAGATATAGAGATAATTATGATTTTGGCGCACACACACACACACACACACACACACACACACACACCCTACTCTTGCAACCTATTTTTAGAAAAATATCTAAGTATAAAAGTTATTATATAGAAAAGAAACACTTTCCCAACATGGCTAAAGTTTTATATGATAGTTAGGTTATACTACTGAGGGAAGCTAATTTTATAATAAGTTATGTAGAGACAAAATAAAAAAAACAAAAAAATCATCCGTATCGATCCTCTACTTATACTTCCAAAAGTAGTGGGTACCTAGGTTTGTGGGCAACATAAAGAAAAGAAAAATGGGAGGTCAAAAACACAAAAGGTAGGGCAACTGAAAATAAGAGATGTACTCCAATGGCAAAAGGTCCCCACCATGAAACCCTTAGTAAACTGTATTGGTTGAATTTCTTCCAATAGCAGTTTGTGACCTTAAACATAAGCATCACTCTACTATATTACATTGAAAATAAGGTAAGTTTAAGCACTATAAATTCTGCACCAAATACATACAAATCTATCACAATTATCCAACACAGAAAGCCAATTTAAACACATAAAATATAAACATAATGATCAGATTTGAGCCTTTTTTTCCCCGAGTGTAAATTCTCAATTCTTTGAAAGAGAGATTTGATTAGAGAGTAGCAAAGATAACTTGAATATAAAGTTAAGAAGCAAGTATTATCTAAATGGTTGTGAATTAAATTTTAATTTGTGGATTAAAATTTAGTTATAAAATGAAAACACCTAAATCAGAGGTCAGCAATTATGTAGTCCAAAGATCAAATCTGATACCTGGGAGGTAAGAATATACTTCATTGCTTAAAAATGTAAAAGCCTAAGTCCATTACAAAAATGGACAGATCTGACCTAAAGACTGTAGTTGGTCAACTCCTACTCTTAAGTTTTCCTTTGATAAAAATAACATAATTAATTAAATCAATTTAATCAACAATAAGGATATAAAATAGGGATTGCATCTGTGATTTCATTGTTGTAGCAAATCCTAAATGAGGAAACTCCTTTTACCAATGCAAGCTGACTTCTTTTCTTCTTAGAAAACAACCAAAAGAACTGAAAAGTTAAGTTCTTTGACTAGTATCACATAGCTTATCATCTGAATGGCCTCCTGGCTTCAATGTCAGTTCTATCAACTATGCTGCTTTGCCTTTTTTCAACTTTTATCAAAATTCTTTCTTAAATGAGGGTAATTATTCAAAATCATTTATACCATGTAGTTACAAAGAACCTTTAAAAAAGATCATCAGAATTTAAAATTTAAATTTTAAACAATCACTCAGAACTTAGCTTTCTAAATTTGATACAAAAACGGACATGCTAATATATTCAATGTTTCAATATGAATGGTCTCAAAAATAACTTTTAAAGCATTCTTGCAAAATTTTCTAACCTCTTGGATTTGCATCCATATCACCAGATGTTAGGCCAATCAGATTGGGGCGCTGTGTTTGTGTTCTTGAAAAGAATTGTCGATATTGAGATCTACCAGTACTAGTAATACTAGGAGCTTCGGGGTTATAGCCATCTGGCTCATACGTATCTATTGGGAAATAAAAAATGAGAGAATGTTAAGACATTCTGATTTCCATAAAATAAACAAAACAAATTTTTAAAAATGTTCAACATGGACTCATCTTTTTCTTTCTTTTAAAGAGTCTTTCTACTTGTAAGAAGCATAAGAAAAAATACAGGTCATGGAAAAATACAATTTAAAATCACACTGAGTACACTTTTCCTAAGAAGAATAGGTTACTTCAATATCCTAATAAGCCTCTTCTTTTGATTTTTCTATAGGGTCAAATTTTTAAATAACATATATCCTTTCTTTCATCAACTTATTCCCAAACTACTCATCTGTAATTGAGTATTAAAACACCCTAATTCCTTCAATTTCTTTTTCTTCTCTTATTATTAATAACTAACACTTCTAATACAATACTGAGTAGTAATGGTAATAGTAGGCAACTTTGTTTCACCCCTCGTCTTACTGGAAAAAAAGCACCCATTTTTCAAGGTAAAGAACTTTTTATTTAACAACAAACGATGAGGGCATCAAAAATATGCCTTTAAAAAACAAAACACTTTTCATTTTTTACCATGAATTGTTCAAGGCACTCCTAAATTGTAATTATATTTTCCCAATAAAACAATTTCCTAATTCTAAAGTTTATAAGTTTATAGTCAGTAAGTATTTAGAGGAAAATTTGGGGGATGAGAACTTCAAATGCCATTATAGTGTTTGACCACAATTTAAAGGTTTACTACTTAAACTGATTCTGCTTATTGTGTTTGGTTATCCTTATTTTTTAAAATAACTGACACGAAAGGTATAATTTATTTAATATTTAAATTTAATGCTGAAAATAAAACCAAACATGTTATATTTTATTTATTAAATATGTTCTATCATGGGACCATTATTTGGTCAGAGTGGCATCTTGAACTATTTCACTTTTAGAAATAATAAGATTCTTAAAGTCAAGTATTGCTTCCTTTTTTGTTTTTGTATTCCCACAGTTTTATGCATCAGAGGTATTTCATAAGTATTTGAACTGAACAATTTTTCTTCTTCTATCAAAAGTTTTTTAAAGCATTAAAAGGCAGAAATATTTATATATTTCAGTATTATAAACTTACAGTAACAAATTCTCAATTGACACTTAATATCCTCAACAATCCACTAGAGTTCATGAATTGTTTTAAAGAAACTACATAAACAAATGTTTTGTTCCATTAGTCCTTAGAACATCTACAATTCTAAAAACCTGAGATTAGCTAAATTCAAAATATAGTTCAAAAAAAGCTACTTATTCAGAAAGTTATAATAAACTAAGATCTAATAATAAAGGGAGAAAGCTTTAAAATCCCACAAACTACTCAAACTGTCAATGCAACTGTGAACACTGATTTCAATAAGAGGAAAAAGCTTCCCAGGACTACTACAGATATTATAGATTACTATAGACTATTATAGATAACTAGTAGTACAGGGGAAAGGGGGACATCTTCCTTATGTATGAAGGAGAACCCAGAAACAGTTTTTCTTTCCTTTTAAAGACAGAAAGATTGACACATTCCTCCCCCCTTATAATATGGTATTAATTACAAAGTAGACTGTTATGTTTACATCAGCCTAAGCAAAAACTAGCTCAGAACTACCACTGGATCTGTTACCTAAGTACTGCAGGTAAATAAAGATAACACTGGAGATGAAAGATGCACAGGTCCAGGAGGCCTAATCATCTACCTGCCACTTGGGATAAACTCCAAAGGCAGAAGAAGAGAAAATAAAGTTGCCTAAGTGGTCCAGTGACAGTAGGAACTTGAAGCAGTAGTTGAGGGTGGCACGTTCCAGTATGGCTGGCCAATTTAAGGTATAAAGGCTCAACCACTCAGCTCGCCATCTGTAGCAAAGCTTACCTGGGACCAGAGGGGTGGGACTGGAAACTGAGGTTTGGTACCCAATGGAGGATCCCATGAGGTTTCGAGGTGGCACCAAACGAGCTGCCAAAAGAGGAGGCGGTGTCCCCAACTGAAGTCGCTCAGATGCAGCAGCACCATGGTCACGAGAGTACATGGGCTGTCCTACAGAGGAAAGAATAGGAGGGCAACTGGGATTGAAAGTTGTAAAGAGTTTCTTTTTGGCAGAGGTAGTCTCTTTGAGACTTTGAGCCAAGAGAACTAAGGACTGGCCGATGAGAACGATGTAATTGAGATGATCTATCTTAAGAAAAAGCATGCAAATTGGTAAAGATCCATCACTGTGCATGGGGACAGAGTGAGACGTGGGTGGTATAACTTTAACCAGACCCTCTTCCTCAGTCTTCATTTTGGAGGGTTCCTCCATTAAAAAATGAGAGTTTAGGAATAGTCACATGATGCGGCATCCAAAGGTAAGTAATCACAAATGAGTTGCTTCTTGGGGGAAAAGAATGACCTGAGATTTGATGCATAAAATTTCAGATCCAATGAAGACAGATATGGAGAATGTCACAAAATAAAAATGAGGTTCACATAAAAAGAAATTCTGAAGTTTGAGGTTCACATAAAAAGATACTCTGAAGTTTGAGAGTAGAAAACAGAACTGAATAATAAATTAACCCGCCCTCAAATGGGATTATGTAATTCCCAAAAGAAGATTAATCTTTCAGTTAACTAAACTTCTTGTTCAGTCAATTTTCTGGTAAAAATTAGCCCACTAAGTAGAAAACACATGCAAAGCCTAGGGTTGCCATGATTTAACACAGGGAAAGCTAACAGAACAATAGAAAGCTAAAGCCCATACAAAAAGGGCCTACTGTACAAGCACTGAATTGTGCATTTAAAACTAATCAATTGGTATTTCACAGGGGAGATATTTAGGATTTGCATATCTTAGAAGCAATGATGCAGAATGAAATCTTACAGTATAACATTAGGAAAAAGATGCTATATTTTAAGAGAAAAGACCTAAATAGATGTCTAGAACATTTCCCCCCCACTGATTACTTCAATTTAAGACATACGAAAGGATATAAAGTAATTTTCAAATCTTCACATGACTTGCTCTGAACATCTGCCACTTACTATGGACTACAGGATAGAACAAGGTGAAGAGAGATGTCCCTAGCCATTCACTGTCTAAATTTGTTTTTCTTAATTTTGGGTAAAGTTCTAGAGCTTTAAAATTCCAAATATATATATATATATCCTACTGATGGAAATCAGTAACTTCTTCAATTCCAGTTTAAGTAGAGTTTAAGTTTAATTCCAGTTTAAGCAGAGTGCTTTTTCTGTACAACCTTGTCTCTTCAAATTCAAGAAAAGTAGGTCATGCAACTAAACCATCTTAATTATAGACTTTAAACCTATCATTTCCAATAAAATATGAGTAGAAAATGTACTTAATATTGAAAAAGAATCTCCAACAATTTGATGTTTGTAAGCATGGCTTGCTATTTTTCATTTAAGAATTTCTTCCTGTTAGAGGCATCAACCATAAAAAAGAGAGGCTAAAAACAATGTGGGAAAAAAAAGTGTATTTCGTATGACTACTGGAACTGATTTTGAGGTAAGAATACAGGGGTAAGCCAAGTATAGCTCTTTTAAGGCAATGACAACACAAAGATTCTTTACTAATGGCTCAAAGGCCAGCTTTTTGCTACATAGATTTTAATAATACATATATTTTAAAGTAACTAATAAGAAAAACCACTTTTCATTGAAATCTTCAGTTATCCATGTATAAGGACTGTTTGCCATCTGAGGGAAGGGGTGGAGGGAGGGAGGGGAAAAGTTGGAACAGAAATGAGTGCAAGGGATAATGTTGTAAAAAATTATCCAGGCATGGGCTCTGTCAATAAAAAAGTTATAATTATTGAGGGAAAAAAAAAGAAAGAAATCTTCAGTTATCTCTTTAAACAAAACAAAGTCTGGCAGTTTAATGTAAAAATATTGAAAAGGGACTAGGCATGTATTTGAAAATGAGATAAATTTATCTGAAGTCTGCACAGAGGATAATCTCAAACGAGTTCCAAACTACTAAGAAACTATCCTTAAGTAAATTCAAATAATAATATGGGCACCTTTCAATATAAGCTGAACCATACATAGCATGACTAAGAACAGATAAATGTTCAGGTTTCATCCTGGAATTTTTCCTATTTTTTTTTTTTTTTCTGGACATGGTTTAGACAAAATGCCATTATCTTCAAGAGATTTAGCTGGGCTCCATTATTAAAAGCATTCAGGCTAACCATTAATTCTTTACTTGAATGAGTATCTCTCTGTCAAAGAAGCCATATGCCAGATAATATAATGCAAGACTAAATTTCAAGAGGAGAAAACAATCTGTTGATGATCATAGGGTTCAGTGAAATCTTACATCATTCTTCAGAGACTTCTAGATTTAACATTTGAGAAAATTAACCTATATGTTAAAAAATTAAATGAAGAAACTCCTGAGAAACTAAAAACAGAGTTTCTGAAAAGCTTAAAAACAGTTGGCAAATTTCTTGTCAGAAAGGATTCTGATGATGACTTTCTGGAAGATCAAAATTTAGTTTATGTAACTTCAGTAAGTCACATGCACCTTTATTTGCCAATAACCTCAAAGTATATTATTGCTGAAGGTAATTTATAAGTAGAGCTATCTATTTGGGAAGGCTATGAGCTTGTCAAATAGATATCTCTTGTACATGTTCCTCACAGAACTAAAATCCAAGAATGTATACACAACAGAGAAAGTGGCCAAGCCAAAATCTAGAAGAATCACAAGTGTATTAGTGACCTTATCTTTATGTATGACTTAAAAACAAACAAAATAATAGAAGACTGAATTATTAAGACTGAAAGTGATAGATCGTGATTTTCAGAGCTATAGTGTTAGTTTCATTAATATTATATAGAACAGACTATGAATGTCATAAAATGCTTTTGAAGAACATGATAAAATACTCACAGTGGTCAGGTGAATTTAAGCAATAGCCCTTTCTAAATCATGTGCAATCTCACTGCCAACTACTATCAATGGATGCAGTTTAACAGAAAGAGAATTTGTTTTTAAATGCTTGATTATTTTCCTTTTGAAGAAAGGTGATATCCTCCTATAATCTGAAGGAAGGTCTTAAGGATCTTTTTTTCTAGAAAAGCAATTAAGTTGTTTTTTTTTTTAAGTTTTTTATATTACTGAACTTTTTGTTAAAAATTCAAAGCTGGATCATGTAGAAAACTCTAAGGATTCAGACTAACAATAATAATGGTTAACCTTTATATAATAACTACTATTTGCAAGGCACTGTGCTAATCAATCTAAAAATATTACCTCATTTGACTACCTGAAATGCATTCAATTCAGAAACACAAGTGCTAAATAAAACTCAGCAGTTGGGTAGTATGAAAGAAGAATGGCTTCAGAGCAGAATTCTTAAGAATTTTCCTCCTTATAGAACAGAAAAATCTTATGTTACTCAAGTTTATGACAAATTCTACAAAAACCCTCAGCTTCGAATTTCTTCATAGGTTTAGAAAAAATGGGAGAAGGAAATGTATTGAAAATACAAAAAACTTTTACAATGAATATTATCTATAATATTCTGAAGCTATCCATTTTCATCTGGTTTTCAACAGAAATATTCCAGACTTCAAAATAGTCAGCTGTTACCCTGCTACTATTGCCCTTTAAAAATACTTAAGGAACAAAATAAGACTGAATTACAGATCTCAACTGAAACACCCATTTTTCTAAAGCAAAATATCACAATGCTTTAGAAATCATATCAATCTATGGTACTGGAATGAGTATAATTGTTGCACTCCAAAAAAAGCCCAAAATTAAATAATAGTTGAACTTGTTAATGTGCAGTGAATACTTGTAGTTTTAAAGAATGATTTACAATTTCAAGTTAAATTGTAAATACATTCTTTTTAAAGACAGTTTTTTAGTCACTAGTCGACACAATGAAAATAATTTTAAAATAATCATAGCAGCTAATTCAATATGTATCACAAAATTATATAAATGAAATTTTGAAGTAGATATAGTAGTAAGGACAAGTCTGGACTAAACTCTTGCCTAAAGTATCCTGAGGATTTAGCTACGTTATTTTTAAATTTATGACTGACCAACAATTAATCCATACTGAATACTCAATACTATGCAAATAACGGGAGGCATAAAGTTATAGCACAATCCTTGTCCTCAAGGATCTAGCAATCTATTTGGGAAAGCAATATTTGTACCCGTTAAATAGGTTAAATAGGTAAGTTTAATATGTAACTAAGTGTATAAATGTGTGATGTAGATTTTAAATTCTGTATGAATGAAGAAGAAAGAGAAAACAATGAGGATTTTAAGTCTCAAATGTGACTTGGACTTTACTTTGAAGGAAGGATAAAATCTAGATGGGCAGAAAGAAGGTCTTCGAAGGCATACCAAGCTTAAGACAATAATATGAAGGAAAAAAAATAAAAAAAACATGGTATTTTTCTGAAAGTGAGGAGACTAGACCAACAAATATAAAGGTACCTATTTGACTAAAGGTTAGATATCAATATTGGACAAAGTAGAAAGTGAGAAAAATTAGTTTAGATTTTACTTGGACAAAGAAGTTAATATTTGAAATGGTATGTAACAGCAACTATAAAGGTTTCTATCCAAGGGGATGACATGCTGAAAATGACTTTCAGGAAAATTAATCTGGCAATATATAGTATGAATTAAAGGAAAGAAGTCTATAGTAATTAAATTTAATTAAGAGATGCTTCAATAATCCAACTGTGAGGTGATGTAACTCTGAACTACAAAACTATAGGAAATACGAGAAAAAGAAGAATCAAAGCTAACTCCAAAATTTTGATTCTCGGTAACTGATAGGGAAAATAACAAATTTGGCTTGGGGAATGTTCAATTTGATCTAAAAGGAAGAGATATGGAAATATTTCAATAGAGTAAACAAACTTTATGACATACAAAATTACATAAAGAATAATATAACCACAAACTATTCAGATATTCTTCTCAAATTACCATTTCCTTTATCTCACTTATATGCTGCTTACTATAATTTACACATAATTTGCCACATGTTGATATTTTTATATTTCTGTAAACATCAATATCTAAAAATACTTTACAAACAATAAAAACATTCATATACAAAACAAGAGAAAAAGAAAATATGCTAATTTTATGACTAAACATAAATGTAAAAACAAATTGTAGACTACAAAGAAGCAAAGGATTCAATATAAAGCTTATGTAATATTTAGTTTAGTATACAATTTAGACAAATTCAAATTATTGCTATGTCATCTCCAGACCTGTTTTTTCATGCTTCTTATGATTTAAAACTATATCAGAGTAATTTACTGGGAGCTCACTCAGAGAAAGATTCCTCTGGACAGAAGTTACCTGGATGGGGTTCCTTTAGAGAATGCTATTTAATTAAAGCAGAAGGATGTCTTCACAATAGGAAATATTTTATCTCTAACTCCAAGAAATGCAGAAAGCCATGTAAAATTAAAACACATGAATACAATGTAAGCACAGGATGCAATTTTTTAAAAAATTGAAAAGATAAACCTGTTTACTGAAGTTAAAATTAGGCATAGTAATGATAATAACAATGCTGATTTGGAAATATCTGGCTTGCATATCCCTACATGCCATAGGTTAAAAGATATTTGCTTACGTTCTGATACTGTATAAAGGAGGTTCTGGGGTAAAGGAGGAGGTAGTCTTGCTCCCACTGGTGCAAGATTGGGCACTGCACTCGTTCCAGGCTGGTCACGGTTATTTATCAAGTTTGACTGTGTTATAGGTGGTCCTATAAAGTTAACACAAAATACAAATGCATAAAAGTTTCAGATTATCAAAAAATATTCAACATTTCAACACTAATTTGTATTTCATATTTCAAATATTACCTTTATCATATTTCGATTGGACTCTATGCATATTATGTATGTATATACACTAAGAGCTTTAAGTTTATTCTTTCTACATCTAATTAAAAATGCTATTCTTCATAAAATTTAAATTATAAACCCAATGTATTCCTACCTGTCTCCTCCCTTCCATCCCACTAATATAAATTTTTTGTTAAAATTTGCATTTTCAAAAAAAAGGCATCTATATTAGGAAAGCATGACTGTTGATAGTTAAAACCTCACAATTATACTGTTTAAAGCAATAGCAATAAATCTCCATACTCAACAAATAAACCAAAACTTTTATTCAACCTTAAGAAAGTATTCCAAAATTAGAAAGTCTTCAGCACTAACCTGAATTAAGTATGCTAAAAAAGTAATCACTTTATTTTAAATTAATTGAATTGCACCAAGCTAAATAACTTTAACTTTTTAACTATTTTAAAATGCTTTGAGATATTAAAAATATTTTTAGTTTGAATGCAAGTTACAATTATATATCTGATATTAGGACAATTTATTTTTAAAATCACAGTTACACTGGCAACTCTACTATGCTATGGGGAAGACTGGAGAAAAAGGAAAACACTTTACTTATGGGAATGTAAGCAATTTTCAATTCTATAGATATTTTCATTTTTATATTTTCAAAAAATAGCTTAATTCTAGTGAAATTAAATAAATATAACTAGACTTTAATGAGGAAATCTCTCTCTCTCTCTCTCTCTCTTTTTTTTTTTTTTTTTTTTTTTTTTTTACAAAAAGACCAGAAACAGAAATAAAGAAACTCACTTGGTACAGGAAGCACAACAGAAGGTGGAGGCTGACCATGTCCCTGTGGAACTGGAAGTCTCATACTGTGGCCCGGTCCTGGTCCAGGGCCTGGGCCTGGGCCTGGGCCTGGTCCGGGACCTGGCCCTGGCCCTGGCCCTGGCATTGGAGGCATTAATATGCCAGGTGGTGGTGGAGGAGGAAGACCAGGTGGCGGAGGTGGGAAAGGGATCATGCTTGGTAGAGCAACTTCATCAACTACTAGAGGATCATTCCCATGATCAAACTGACAAAGGTCACCAAGTACACAAAATCCTCTTTCTAGAGAAAGAGATAAACAAAGAGAGATAGAAAAATATTACATCACATGTTACTTTTAACTCATACCTATAAGTAAAATAACATTTGATTTACATAGTTACCTGCTCCAAAGGGCACAAAATTTTATTGAACTTACTCTGTTAATTATCAAGCATCTTTAAGGTAAAAAGCAAGGTGGCATTCCTTATTTTACATACTGGGAAATGGACACATGTCCATTTGTAAACTGCAAAAGTTGCAAAGTAGCAAAATTCTTAATAGATTATCAACTCCTAGATTAAGCTGAATATGATACTAAATAAAGGTTGGGAGATATTTAAAATAAATAATTAGTAATCAAGATCTGCATGAATTAATGGAGAAAGAACTGTCCACTTTATTTTCAATAATCTATTACAATATTGCGTTAAAATTATCATTCTCATTTAAACTCTAAAACTTGACATCTGGGTTATACGGTACTAACAGTAGAAAGTCAAAAAAATTAAAAAGTAAAAAACTTGAGTATGCTTTAAATTCCCATCATTAAAATAGAATACACACTACCCTTGGTTTTAGGATAAAATATATTCTCTAATGGAAAGATTTCAATGGAAAGATTTTAGGTTAAAAAACAAAAATGACCTGTGGGAAGAGTTTCCCACAAGCTTAAATATATAGTTTTTAAAGTCATGCTAAAATACTTAAGCATAAGTAAACTATGAATCTGGTTAAAAGAAAAAAAAAGGGGGGATGGGGTGAATTGTCACTTTTCAAGCAAAATAAAGACTGGAAAAAGAAAAGACTGGAGTATAATAACTGAGGATAAAAAGAAAAGACTGGAGTATAACTGAGGATACATAATTGGAGCAACATTTGCATTATATTTGCATTTGGTTTTGTATACAAGAAAGCGGTAATTTTACCATCATAATCTCTGCATCGCCTCTTTGGTGGTGGGTTTCTACCAAAAGAATTGGAAGAGCTATGATTGTTATAGTAATTAGACCAACTCTCAGTTGTGTTCTCAGGGTGGTGAGCAGGTGCAATCACGGTAACGGTGCTGGGAATAGACTGAGCCCCACAGGAATACTGGTCAGAAGAATTAGTAGGTGGTGCAGACGCTGGCACATAGGAACTATCCAAATCATTCCTTTCACTCTTGAACTTTGATCTTTCCCTGTGTTCTGCTTTAGAATAAAAACCAAAAAAAACAACAAAAACAAAAACAAATACAATAATTATTCATTTGATAATCACTATCACTTAACTGTTTAACAGTAAGAAAAAATGGTTACAATAATTCATCAATTCTACTGTATTTCACTGACTTCATTATTTACCTTTTCCCTAAAAATATCAAATAAAAGTAGCAATAACTTATTACATAATTGGTTACATTTTGATAAATTCCCTTTACTGAAGTCAAATAAGAAATCAACTATTTAATTTAAATAACAATTTGTAAAAATATTCATTGCAAAACTGAAATTCTAGAAAACTAGTGATTCACATACAGCTATGGAAATCAATGAAATGCACAAAAGATAGGTACTTTTATTTTTTCCCTTCCCCTACAAAAAATATATATAAAATCACAGGACATGTCAATATTCTTTTACAAAATAATGTTGTCTAGATATATGTTAGAGTATTCTTAATGAAGACAATTTTATTTTGGTTAAATTCCTTCAAATATGATATGCCACAGAACTGTCCTTAAACTATGCCCAAAACATTTCTCTAAGACAATTTCAGTTTTATACTATGCAAATCATGCATCTAATTTTTACATTCCTTATTAGAGAAAAATTATTATTAAATAAAAATATAATTTACTCACCAACATTTCTATTTGGATCTCGGTCTTTGCTTCTTCCCCTACTTCGGCTCCGACTACGACTCAATCCTCTGCTTTTACTACGGCTTTTACTCCTGCCTCTTCTCCAGTCATACTTATCACGGTACAATTCATTTCTCTCGTAGTATCTATCATATTCCCTCCACTTCCCATCCTCTCTTTTTTTCTCACGTGTCCTATAATATAAAGATATATAAGCCATATATTGGCTACAGAAACCAAATCTACAAACAAGTCTATGTTATGAACTACTCTCCTTGTATCAAAATTCATAACTTATGGACTCTTTTTGAAAGAGCTTTTAGACCACCCCGTTTCTGCCAATCCATTATACAAAGGTGAGAAAACAAGGAAAAACATCATTACTTTAATGTTCCTGGGTGGGGAGAAAGAATAAGGTGAGATGAATCCAAAATATGAGGAGGGGTGGGGAAAAACTGATGAGTAGGAGAAGGAGGGCAAAACAAAGTAAGAAACTACAGGCTTAAAATCAAACATTTTCCTATAGAATCTATGCTTTTTAGCTAAAGGTTATTTGGTAAAGAAAATTAACAAAACCCAATAATAAAAAAGCCCTGATTAATTCTAATTTGGGGATTCCCAAATCAAATGGAACATTTCACTGTACTCTCAAAGGACGATAAGTGCTCCACCTCTGGGATTTTGGGATAAACATGCAATGGTGGTTATTGGCAAAAAGAACAGAAAGCAAGAATGATAAAGGCAGCAAAAACTGGAAATGAAAAGGTTAGCTTTTTCTTTTTGAGGAGTATGAAGGAATGAAACTGAATTTTACATTTATAAGTAAGACCTTCACAAGACAACAGAGGGGAGAGTCATCAATGTTTCCCTAATAAAAGAAAATACAAACCTTCGTTCACTAGATTCTGAACGGGTCTTTTGGGGACTGGGATATTTCTTTTTTCTGACTTCTCGCTCTTCCTCTGCTGACTCATGAAATATCTATATTGAATTATTCATGTGAGAAACAAACATATTAATTTAACGAATTTCTAAAGATAAATCATCATAAAAAGTAAACACCACAGGAAAGCAAAGAGATTTTCTTAGAGAAATACTCATATAAGCATATAATTATATTAATTTTCTAAAAATAGGTATTCAAGATGAAATTTCAGTGTTAAATGAGAGTAAAAAATGAATTCTATGAATTGAAATATATAAAAACAAAGACCTTTTTTTTTCTTTAATTTTAGAATGTTTATTGGTACAAAGTGAACAAGGAAAATCATATAATTATCCTTATAGGCTATGTGATGAGTGTAATAATGCTATCATTGGGCAGAATACATAATATTTTCCTTTGAAATTGTCTTCAGAGACAACAGATGAGGCACCTGAGATAATCAGTCGTGAATTTATAGTCACTCCTTGTAATTTACACTCCCTACCTATCTCCATTCCCTAAAATAGTATGACCCTGCTAGATGATTATCCTGATTCTCCAGGTTTGGCAACTTTGGGTCATTTCTAGAAATTAATGCTACCCCCAAAAGATATAGATTTTCCACCACTGAGGATAGTCAAAATATTAGAAGCTAGATGTCATTCCAACAAAGGAGTTTCCTAAAATGATTTAATTAATGTTATGGAAACTATCATCCACAACCAGATAAGGAATTATGGAGACTGAATACATATCAAAGTATACTATTTTCTTTCTTAAAAAATTTTGAGTTTTCCCCCTTTTTCAGATTCTTCCTTCACAATATGACAAATATGAAATATATTAAACCAACATTTCTTTATTTAAACTTCTGCTACAAGTAAATGCTTTTGCCCCTACCCAAAAACTAATTGGAAAACTGATACAATATAAAATTCAATTTAAGAATTAATAATTATTGTTTTTTAATTTTTAAATTTTATTTTTCCCATTGCATGTGAAGATAATTTTTAATATTTGTTTTTTTTTTAATTTTAAGTTCTAAATTTTCTTTTTTTTTTCCCTTTGCCTGTCCTTGAGATGATATGGTATGTATGTATGTGTGTGTGTGTGTGTGTGTATATATATATATATATGTGTATATATATATATATATATATATATATATATATATACATATATATATGTATGCAGTCATGCAAAACATTTCCATATTAGTCATGAATTAATTACTATTTTTCTATTATATAGGAATAGACCAATAAAGCATATGTAAAGGATGTGGCAGGGAGAATTTTCATCATAAATTAAGGAGCTTTGAAATGTAGTTGGTTTTTTCCCCTAGAAGTCAGATGGAGCGAATAGTTAATTAATTTTATTGATTAATGAATGAAACTAAATACTATTTCATGTAAATTCTACAAAACAACTAGAACTTCAATAAAACAAAGTAACCTTAAAATCTTAAGAGCAGTGATGCAACAATGTTGCTGTTACCCAAATAAGAAGCTGTCCAAATTGATATTATATAACATAATATGTAGTATATAGCATAACTATATACATATGGTACATAATATAGTTTAATATCATATCACATTATAACATAAATGCATGCATCATTTCTTCTAATATCCTTCTACTTGGATCAAGGAATTGATCTCCTTGAAGGAACTAATTCTCCTCAAGCTGTCTAAATGTTGACTAAGGAGACTAATGTCTCCTCAAGCTAAAATTCCATAAAAAGAATTACAGTGTCAAAAACTGTCCAGTTCATATATTATCTCACAGGTCTTGTCTGTCTTTATACAAACTCAACCTGATCACAGTGAATATATGGCTTATTATTAGAAGCTGATTATATACCAGAGCAAGATTACTTTCAATTTTCAAAAGCTAAGCATAATATGCTGCCATGAAAAACCATCAAAATAAAGACATGTATGGAATTATTTTTCCAAATAAAAGAATGAATTAGATACTGGGTAACACTGCCTGGCTGTGTGATCCTGGGCAAGTTATTTAATCCCAAATGCCTCGGGGGGGGGAGAGAGAATGAATTATGCCGACCAATTAAATTTTCATCCAATTCCCCTTATATGGCAAATGATATTCCTAGTGCAGTTTGACCAGGAAACAAAAGCTATAAACTAGATTAACCTTCAATGATGAAAGCTCTAGTACTGTTTTGTCAATAAGAATCATTGAGTTCAGAACAATAGTTTAAAAAGTATCAAAAGCTTTTTTCCTGTTCTCCAGTTGAACTAACTACTACATGTAAGCTATCATTTAGGCATATAATTAACATAAGATTAAATCACTAATAAAATCTTTGAGGTGAGTACATCATCTCAAAACAACAGAAAACCTAGTATGGCAGTATTATTATGAGCTGCTAGTATCTTTTCACAAAGTTCTAATTTTGAAAAATAAAAACAGTGGACACATTTCTTAACAATTAAACTTTTAAAATTCAAAATGAACAAAAATTTCCTGTTATTTGTATCCTTTAATGATTAAACCATTTGCTTTTGACTATTAAGAGCAGGATTATGATGCAAGAAGTGTGAACAATCTAAAAAAACTTAGCCAGGAGTACTGAAATTAAATATTCTGAGGTATCTGGGGCAAAAACGTTTAATTTTTTTTTTTTCATTTGAAAGAATATTTAAGAAGAATTCTGTTTAAAGAGATCATACACATGAATAAGGGGAATTGGGAAGAGAAGGTGACAGCAAGACCATATGTAACAGTTGATCTTAACTAAGAGTTGCAATTTTTTTTTAAACATGGTAACCCAATCGAATCAAGCTAAATTAAAATGGGTATGCAGAAGGCATAAAATATAAAAGAAGGAAGGGAAGAAGAAGGAAATTTATCTGTACATAAAACAATGAATATAGAAACATTATTTCTCTTCTAAGAGGCCACCAGGGCTGTAGCTATGATTTTATTTCAGTATCTTTATGTTATAAAGAGCTAGTAAGATACTTCTCCACTTCTACTTTAAAAAGATTGATGTTGAAAAGAAAAATAAATTATTTCTCTCTTGGTATTTAGGATTTCTTAAACAATCTAAAAAACATATTTTGAGGGCTCACTAACATTTTCAAGACTCTAAAGTGAAGCAAATTTTCTTATTGTAAATCACACAAATTAAATATCCCTAATCCCAACCTCTTCCACCAATACCTCTTGAACTCAAGTCACTCTAGTTATTTCTTTGAATTATGAATGCCATGTCTAAAATACTTGTATTTTTTTTGAAGTCAAATATGACTGAAGTTTCTAGATCGATTAGGCAATTCTAAAAGGCCAATAGAAAGGATTGTTGTCATATCTCAAAAGAATATATCTCCCCAATCCCAACAATTGCAAATAAACAGCATTTTCATTACCTCTTCTTTGACCTCTTCTTTTTCCTGAACTGTAGGTTTTGGCTCTGGTTTGGCTGGTTCCAGTGGAGGAAGGTAGTTCTTGGTATAGAGACTTTCAAAGAGTTTATCCACAAAACCTGAAGTTTCTGAGAAAAATATACAATAAAATTTAAAAATCTGTATAACCAAATAACTATCAGAGGAATGAAGAGAGTACCTTTTTTTTTTTTTTTTTTTTTTTTACACTGAGGTAACTGGGGTTAAGTGACTTGCCCAGGGTCACACAGCTAGGATGTGTTAAGTAGCTGAAAACAAATCTGAACTCAGATCCTCCTGACTTCAGGGCTGGTGCCCTATCCACTGTGCCATCTAGCTGCCCTGAGAGTTCCTTTTTTTTTTTTTTTAAGCTGAACAGAAAAGATTAACTGAATATTTTTAAGATTGAAATGGACCTTAAAGGTTATTTATACCAATGAGAAATCTTCTCTACTCTATCCTTGATAAGTGGTCATCACATCTCTGATTAAACAGTTCTAAAAGGCTAGACAGTACAGTAGGAAAAGTGCTAGACAGAGTCAGAATACCTGACTAATCACTGTCTCTTATTACTTATTCAACCATGGACAAGTCATTCAAGCTCATTGGGTCTAAGTTTCTTCAATCATAGAATGAAAGGGATTGGAGTAGATATGGGGCTTCTTAACCTTTTTTCATGTCATGACTATCTTTAACAATCTGTTGAAGCCTATGTACACTTTCAGAATAATGTTTGTAAATTCATAAAATATATAGGATCACAAAGAAAACCAATTATATTGGAATATAGTTGTTTTCTTATAAATATATGTATGCATTCATATGTTTGAATAATACATGTATAACAATATATAATGTTACACATAACTATTACATTAAGAATTCTTGGTTGAGATTACCTCCAAGCCCTATCTCCTGAACAAATTATCTTGCAAACTCAGTTTCACAAAGGGTCATCTATTCTAATTTTGTTGGTTTTTTGTTTTTTTTTTTTTGCTGAGGCAATTAGGGTTAATTAACTTAAGTTAAATGACTTGCCCAGGGTCACACAGCTAGGAGGTATTAAGTATCTGAGGCTAGATTTCATCTATTCTAATTTTGGAAAGTTTCATTAGAAAGTTAGTTCTTTTTACTTGTGAGGAATATTAGTCAGAATTAGTAGAAAAGTCTGAGATATTGAATATTTAATCAACTGACTTCTTTGAAACTTTCCATCATGCCTTCTCTTCCCCAGAAAATTCATCACAGAAAAATTTCATTGTGCTGTATCACTTGAATCTTCTTGGCACTCCCATTTCATCAGTACCCTCTGTTATTCTGGTGGACTCTTTACCCTCCCTACTTTCAGTTTTCTTTACTATGCTATTATACATCTTAGATTGCAAACTCCATGAGTGCAGGGGCTGTCTATTTTCATCTGTATCCTCAGAGCTTAATACAATGCCTGGCACATAGGCATTTAATATAAACTTATTGATTACTGACAGTAACATTATTTTTCCATATAATAATTCTGCCTAGTAGGTCTTTTGCAAATGAACAGATAAAAAATATTCCTCATTAGCATATCAAATCCTAAAAAAGTTACTCTCAGATTAAACTGCAAATACAATACATTATTTTGCAAAAGTAAAAGATGTCACAAAAGTCAAATATTCATTTTTGCAAGTGGGTAAATATTTTCTACAATATTAATCTACTTAGTAAACATTTTCCATGACAGTACAAAGACCAACTGTGTGTAAGTTCCATTTTGGCAAATTCCAAAGTAATTAAGTCTGATTTAATATGATTTTTTTTTGTTATAAATAAACATCACAAAAATTGGTATTTTAGAAATTCATATTCACAAAATAATTATAATGGTAATAAGCTGCTTTCAGATAGCTAAAAATGAGCTTTTACTTTATTATAAATACGATGAGATTCTTCTTCAGAGTTTTTCCTCCAACAAGCATCTGCCCACAAGGGTTATAACATAATCTCAACAACTAATATCAATTCATGCAAATATAACCTATTATCTATTTTGCTAGTGTTATAGAAGAGGGCAATTAATGAATATGTAATAAAATCTCAAGAATCATTTCAAATATTTTAGTATCATCACTTCCATACAAAAATATATCAATTACAAAAGGTCTTATTTATTAAACACAGCAAGCCAAGAAAAATATCTACTTAGCAATATATAAAATAGGAGTTAGTTGAGAATTAATGGATGTTTAAAAGTAAAATAAACACTTTTCAAAAATTCTATAACACAATCACTCTATTCATTGGCCTGAAATTGTAAAATTTTATTATATGACGAATTTATTCATATTGTTTTAGAACTCCTCCTAACAATATTGCCCAGCTAAATTTGCTTTAATAAAAATAAACTATTGAAGAATGATTTTTCAAGTCCTATAATTCAGGAGGGAATATTCTTTCATCAGCCTGAGTCAGTCATCAAATCACAAATAATCATAACCCACTCCAACTGTTTAGCACAGGAAAAACACACCAAAAAACCCAAGCAGGATACATTCGATTAAGATCATACTAATAGTATTAACATAAAACAAAAACAAAAGAAAAAGAGAATCTTGAAAAGAGGAAGTAAATTAACTAATTTCTTTCAAAAACCTTTATAAATAATACCAATGTGCTGAGTAATTACTCCAACATAATTGCCTTCATGTTCTCTACATGTTTTTTTTTTTTTTTTACATTTTTCATGAGTCAATAATTTATATGGTTCATCTTTTTATATTCTTCCATATCAAAATTATAATGAATTGATAAAAGTATATTCATTCCTGCATTTTGAAGGATTTTGATAATAAATATGTATATATTGTATTCATCCCTAGCCTAGAACTGTGTATGTGCTGAAGAGTACACTTGGAGCAGAATCAGAATACTGGACAGAGTAACAACATGATTATGTGATGATTAACTGTGATAGATTTGACTCTTCTCAGCAGTGTAATAAATTTGGGATGGAAAATGTCATCTGCATCTAGAGAGAGAACATGGAGATTGAATGTGGATCAAAGAATAATATTTTCACTTTTTTTTTTATTTGTTTGCTTTTTCTTTTTTTTGGCTGTTTACTCTTTTGGTATGATTTTTCTTGCACAATATGACAAATATGGAAATATGCTTTAAAGGACTGTACATGTATAACCTATGTCAGAGGTAAGGAGAAAAAAATTTAGAATACAAACTATCTTTACATATATCTGGAAAAATAAAATATCATTAAAGAAAAAAAAAGTACATTTGCAGAGGACTAGGAGATTCTTAAGCCATTTAGACACAAAAGGATAAGATAGATTTTAGGGCAGGTGCAGCTCCTGCCTTGGGGAAAGAGGGAAACATCTCAGTTAATCCCTTGATGTCCCAGAGCCCCAGTCAGAAGAGGATAAAACTATTCTCAGCTCCACCTAGGCATCAGGGAGAAGTAGCTTGCTTAGCTCTCTCAAACATAGCTGCAGCCCAGCTAGGCAAAAAGCGCCCTCTAGGGAGTTAGCTTCAATCTGTTGAGATTCACTGGCTGCTAAAAAGCATTAAAGTCAATACTGTTTTGATAAAAGAAGGAATGAAGGAACAAAAAAGGCAGCTTTTTAAAAAAACAATAAATAAATTATAATATAATTACACATCTATATAAGATATACTATGAGCCCAGAAATAGTTTATTTTTTATTAAACTTATCTTTTCAATACCTCACTTAATATCTCATTTAAGCTTAAGCTTAAATGTTTCTACAATCAAAAATTTACTATAAAATAATTACCTTTTTGTAAAAAAACATCTAGTTGATCTGCACAGAAGGCTTTCAGTTCTTTTTCTGGTTTGTCCTTCTTGACCAGTGCTACAACATAATTTGCTAAGGCTGAAGGGTCTGCATCACATCTAATTTAATTAGGGAAAAGAAAGAGATAAAATCATTTAGAGTAAAACATATTAAAAACAACAACAATGATGCCGCCTATAAAATCACCTTTAGTTTGGAAAGCCACTATTAAATGAATTACCAGCATACAAATATTTTGGGTTAAGGATTTTATTTTCATTGTTTATTTCTCTAAAATAATTAAGAATAAAAAAAAAGAAAGAAAGAAACTTCTGCCCAAAAGATTTAAATTGAAAAAGGAGTCAACACCTTTCAGAGGTGACCAAAATACTTAGCTGCTCAACCTGATTGGTAACCCAATCAGGCATACTTTCAAGTATATACTTTCAAGCTTTTCAAAGCCTCTTACTGCAATTTAAGCCAGAAGCCTCTTATACTTCAATCTCAACTCTATCTCTAGCTATTTCAACAAAGTTCTTAAGAGCCACCTTTGAAAAAGATGGCTTGTAAAAGTTAACACATTGTCCCTTAACATTTAGTTGAGATTTACTGATTATAGCTTGAGAGCTAGAATAACAGCATGAATATCTGAGGAAATGACCCAATAGTAGGTCAAAAGTCAACTAATGGAAGAAAGGGAAAATGATAACCTTCGTCAAGGGAAGAAATTTCTGTTTTTTATTTTTTAAAAATTGAAGTTCTTAACAAAGAAAATAATCTATCATAGAAAAAAATTAGGCAATTCTGCAATTGTCAAAAAATTGTACAAAAGGATATGAAGGAGGAGCAGCTAGGTGGCGCAGTGGATAGAGCACCAGCCCTGAAGTGAGGAGGACCTGAGTTCAAATCAGACCTCAGACACTTAACACTTCCTGGCTGTATGATCCTGGAAGTCACTTAACCTGAACTGCCTCAGCAAAAAAAAAAAAAAAAAAAAAAAAAGATATGAAAAGTAAAAGGATATGAATAAATAGTTCTAAAAGGAAAAACTGCAAACTTTTTTCACGTATGATCCCAAAGTCACTAATAGTAAGAGAAATACAAATTAAAATAACCTTGAAATTTAACTGAAGATCCTATAAATTAGCAAGAATTTTTGTAGTCAGTGTTGGAGGGTTTATGCTTGCTAAAACAAGCAGAATAATACATTGGTAGTAGAGTTCTGAATTGGTCTCAATGTTTCTGGATATCAATTTGAAATTATGCAAGAAAATTGACAAATTCTTTTGACCTGATGATCTCATTATGAGGCATGTATCCCTCATAGAGGTCAAAGATAGAAGGTCTAATATGTCTACTAAAAAAATTCATAGCAGCAATTTTTGAAGTAGTAAAAAACTGGAAACAAAATATCTATCAATCGAAGTAATGGATGAAAAAACTATAGTACACAAATGTAATAAATTATGCAATAACAGATATTCATCATGTGAAATTCATAACCTGGTAAAAACAGTTATAAATGGATGTAAAGAAAAATAAATACGATCAAAAGAACATTATTATTCCACCTTTCTCCTCTGTCTTTACCACCTCTAACTGTTCTCATCTGTAGTTCTTTCCCGAGTCAGCAGAAGACCCCTTCATTGGTCACACTCTTATTCCTTCATCTTGTTTTCTTTTGTGAACCTATTCAACTCTAACCACTAAACTCAAGTCCCTTGCCTTCTTATCTATCACCAATTTAATAGTGCATTACCAAATCTCAACCTTAGATCATCTCTATCATCTGCCTGCCTTAGCTTCGTATACTTTGTATAAAGCTAGAAAATATTGTAAAACTTATACTTACTGGGTCCACTACAAATTATATAATCTTAACAAGACCTTCCTTGAAACCTCAAAACAATCTTTTTTACAGCTTCCCATCCCAATCAATTCACTATCATACTCACCACAGAGGTTATTCCAAATCTTTTGATCCTCCTCAAATCTATGATGGTACTCTTTCCCCAACCCTCTCAGCTGAGAATCTTAACACATATTTTAGGGGAAAAACAAACCATTTACCAGAACTCCCATTTATTCCTCCTTTTCACCTCATATCACTCAGATGTCTTTTCTATTATCTTCTATTTTACCTCTGTCTCACAAGAGAAGGCTAATTCTTCTACAAACACCCTTAGTTCACATCTTATCCTAGCTTCTCCAGCAGATTGCTTCTCTCTGAATAAATCTTCAATTTCTTCCTGTCTACTGGCTGATTCCTCTACAATTACAATATTTCTTCCAACTTATAAAAAAAACCCAACACAAACAAAAAACCTTGATCTGTCCAATCCTCACTAGATATCACCAATACTTTTACAGCTAAACTGGAGAAAACCATCTATAATCAGTGATAACCAGTTCCTCTCCTCTCACTTTCTTAATTATCTTAATTGGCTTCTGCTCTCAATAACAATCAACTAAAACTGCTCCTTCCAAAGATACCAGTTAAAGATCTCTTAAGTTTCAGTCATCTCTTTTTGTCAACTGCAGCCTTCCTTTTCATCCCTGATAATCTTTTCTCTTTAGGCTTTCATGGCAATGCTCTCTCCAAGTTTTCCTACATATAGATAACATCCAATAACTCTTCGGGTATCCTTCAAACACCTGTTGTTGTCTCTCCCCTCAGTTTTGTCTCTCCCCTCAGTTTTCTCTCTCCGGTTGATCTCATCAGCTCTCATGGGTTCAATTAATCATCTGTGTGCAGATGA
Source organism: Antechinus flavipes (assembly GCF_016432865.1). NCBI lineage: Eukaryota > Metazoa > Chordata > Mammalia > Dasyuromorphia > Dasyuridae > Antechinus > Antechinus flavipes. The sequence continues at coordinate 396,407,818 of NC_067399.1, read as the reverse complement.
TTCTCAATCTATCTATCCTTCCAGTTTCACATCTCCAAATGCCTATTGGTTATCTCATAGATATCTTAAAATCAACGTGTACAAAACCGAATTCATTATCCTTCATCCCCAAACTCTCCCCTCTTATGAACTTCCATCACCAATGTTGAGGGCACCATCATCCTTCTAGTCATCCAGGCTAGCAATCTTTTTCTTTCCTTCCCTTTTCCATATTCAATCATTGCCAACTACATACTCCTTTTTCTTTTTTGGCACTACCATCAGCCTAGTTCAGGCCTTCATATAACCTCACTCTTAGACGACTGTACTGCTGACTGACCTGCCCATCTCAAATTTTTCCCCATTCTAATACACTTTCCACTCAGTTGTCCAAGTGAGCTTCCTAAATTCTAAGTCTAGCCATATCACGCCTCTACTTATATAAAATTCCTGTGGCTTCCTATTATCTCCATGGTCAAATATTTAATCTTCTGTTTGACTTTTAAAGACCTTGATAACCTGGCCCCTTATTACCTCTCACGTCTTTTTATATTATATTCCCTTCCATAATACACTAATGTTAGGTCAGTTAGTAAGTATTTATTAAATATCTATTAGGTGCCAGACACCGTACCAAGTGCTAAGGTTACAAAGAAAAGCAAAAGACAGTCCCTGATGCCCCAGAGGAGCTCATAATCTAAGGAGGCAACAACAAGCAAACAAATATGTACAGACAAGTGATATATAGAATAAAAAGGAAGTAAAAGAAGTAAGGCACTAGAATTAAGGATTAGGACAGTAAGATTTTAGCAAGTACTTAAAGGAAGCCAGGAAGTAGAGATAAAGAGGGAGAGCATTCCAGACATTGGGGAATAAATAGAGAAAATGCCTAGAGTGAGCAGAATATCTAATTTGTGTTATTGGATAGAAAAACACATTAGGAGGAGGAGGGAAGCAGCAAGGTTTAAGAACAGTGGAAAAGTAAGAGTTTAGAGTGTGAAACGCTTTGAATGTCAAGAAGATTTGGTCGTGAAGGCCTATGGAAATCTCTGGTAGAAGTGGGAAAAGGCAATGGTATATCTGAAATGATGCTTTAAGAAAATTACTTGGCAAGTTGGACTGGAGTACATATGAGGAAATAAGGATGTATTACTGGGATAACAGCTGTCAGGAGAGGATGTATTCAGGAGATGCTGGAAAGGTAAAACTGATAAATCTTGGCAATAGATTGACTATGAGAGGTGAGAGATAGTAAAGAGTCAAGGATAACACCAAAGTTGTGAACCTGAAGGACTGAGAGGATGATGGTATCCTTTTAAAAATAGGAAAGTTGGAAGGGGTGGAAGGTTTAAGGGAAAAAGTAATGACTTCCATTTTACACATGTTGAATTAAAGATGTCTATAGAACATTCAGTTGGAGATATCTGAAAGGCAGTTGGAGATTTGAGACTGGAGCAAGTGAAGATATTAAACTGGATTAAGGGGATTTGAGGGTCATCAGCATAAAGATGGTAAATTAAATCTATGGGAGCTTATCATTTCATCAAATGAAATTATATAGAATGAGAATTGAGTCCAGAAAAGAGCTGGCTTTACTATTCAATGGTTGCCTCCTGTGCATGAGATGCTCTTCTTCCTCACTTTGACTCAACTTTAAGTCCCACTTTTTACATGAAGCCTTCCTGGCTCCTCTCAATATTAGTGCCTTCTTCCTGAGATTACTTTCTAATTCACTCAGGATATATCTTAGTTTGTACATCGTGTGGGAGAAGGAGAAGAGGGGAAGAAGGTCTTCCCCATTTGAATGTGAGCATCTTAAGAACTGTTTATGCTTTTCTTTATCTTCCCAGGACTTAGCACAATGCCTGGCACATAGTAAGTGCTTAATAAATGCTTATTTACTTCACCATATGAATATAAATGAAAATATGCCAAAAGAAAGCCAAACTCTAAGTAAATGAAAATGTAATAAAGATTCTGGAGAACAGATTATGAAACCTACCTCCCTTCTCATTGCTGAGAGGCAGAGAGTTACTAAGGCAGAATGCTGCATACATTATCAGATGCAGTCACTGTGTCAGCTGTTTTTGTTTCTTTTTTTCTGTTATTAGGAGAGGATTCAATGGGAAGGGAGTTGTTTTCTCCCTCCAAAAAAAGCTGTTATAATGACAAAACAATAAAATGTATTAAAAAGTATGTCAATATACAGCTACTGTGATATTGACAGTATTTTCAGAGTCCTCTGACCTTACTATGTATGGCAGAACGATGGGTTGATAGTAATGACAAATATAATAAAAGAGTTAAAGCTTTAAGGAACTTCAGGAGTTCCTAATAATAATAATGACAGCTGGGCACATACCTGCTGTGTGCCAGGCACTGTGCTAAGTGCTTTACATTTGGTCCTTACAACAACCTTGAGATATAAGTGCTATTATCACCTCCATTTTACAATTGAGAAAACTGAGGCAAATGGAGGTTAAGTGACTTGCCCAAGGTCACAGAACTAATAATAAGTGTGTGAAGCCAGATTTCTCCATTAGCCCAGCTCTTCATCCAAGGTGCTTCTTAGCTACCAAGAATATTGGGTCAGATGTAAGTCAAAACATTTACGTTAAGAGAAGAAAAAGGGGACAAAGATAAAGAACTACAGAAATCTCTCACATTCTAATAAGACTTATCTAAATAGTGTATGATATACTAGATGCTCTACAGAGAGAATACCCAATGTCTATTGCATTGAAAATATTATTGTACATATGTCAAAGCAATCAAACTCAGATGGGCTTTGTGGCTGGTAGTATGGTAGAGCAGGAAAAAGCCATGAATGAGTAGACCTGAATTCAAACTCCAACTTCATCATTACTAGGTGTGTAATCTTGGACAAGTCACTTTACTTTGGAGGGCTTCATATTCCTTATATGTAAAATAACAAAAAAACAAACAAAAAAACTAGGGCCCATTGTTAAAATCACTTTAAGTTCTGATATTCATCTACACATATCTGACATTGATAGATTTTTAAAACACTGATGCAGATAAAGTGCTACTGACAGCAATACTTACTATCAGATTAGCATTTGGGAATAGCAATGAAAAAAGGAATCATTCAGTATATTCTACAATATACCTGGCATTACACTAGTGAAGACACAAAGACAAAATGAAGATAGTTTCACCCTCAAGAAGTTTACATTCTATGGGACCTACTTCAGTTGGAGGAACTAAAACTCGGTAATATCTCGGTGATATTCTGGCTCTAAATCTATGATCCAAAGGTAAACACAATCACATGAAATAAGTCTATATTGCTACTAGTGAAATTTACAACACTACACAATAAAATAGAACACATTTATAGACCAAAAGAATAAAATCACAATATTTAACAAGTTCCACTATGTGGCTGTAAAGTGTTGGAAGAACATTACCAGTGTAAATTAATAAGGTACTAAAATTTAAATGAGAAACAGTTAAATTGTACCTTTGCGGACAAATTCTGCTGAGCACCTACTTAAAAAATCTTCCAAAACTGATACCCAATTGTGTAATTGAGGATTTGGCATCAAAACTACCAGAACAAAGTTACCAGTCATAAGGAGGCTTTAAAAATACATTACAATTATAATGAACAATTATACTGCCCCCCCAAAAAATAAATAAGAAAATGCACCTCACTCCCTTCTTTGTAGTGATAGGGGTCAATGAATGTTGGAACACTGCATATACTATATTGTCATACTTGGCTGATGTGCTGAAATGTTGCTAAACTGCTTTTTTCTTCTCTTTTTTTATTGTTTGGTACAAGAGATAATTTGCTACAGAGAGATATATTCAGAAATGAAGATGATATTAAAAAGATATAAAGATTAAACTTTTTTGCAAAATGCTTTATAAAAATTTACCAATGAATAGGAGGGAAAAACTAATTACTTGTACATAACATTAACAGTCACAGAAATGAAGATGTCAACTTTTATTTGCTTATTTTTTTAACTTTCAGGCCATTTATCAGAAATACCATAGGAAAATGATATAATTTTCAAAAGAAAAAAAGCAAACCTTCAACAATCATATAAAATGATATTCCAAATCACTAAGAATAAAAAAAAAAACTACAAATTAAAATAGCTCTGGGATTTTATCTTACACAGATTAGCAAAGATGACAAAAAAGGAAAGATAAATGTTGGAGAGGGAATTTAGAGAGCTGTGAGTTTGGTTTGTGTTTGAAAGTAATTCCATTTTACTCTAAGCAGGTAAAACACAAACAGAAAGACCCTATACATACACAAATATTTATAGCACTTTTTTGTGACCACAAGAGACTAAAGTGTGTGCTCATGAACTGCGAAATAGTTGAACCAATAATGTATAAATACAATTGTACAATGTCATATATACACATATAATTGTACAATAATATATGTATTATACAATAATATGTAAATTTAATAGAATATTATTGTACCACAAGAAATGACAAAACAGAAACAATTCAGAGAATCCTAGGAAGAATTATATGAAATAATGTATAGAAAAAGAAAAGAAAAACAATTTACATAAATATCACAATGACGATAAGGGAAATGACACTAAAAGAAGTCAAAACTCAGGGATGCAGTGATACTCATTCCTGATAGATCAGATACAGAATAAGGAACACTGTGAGACACAGTCAATTTAATGGGTTTTTCCCCCTTATTTGTATGTTTTTGTTTTTAGGGAGGATTACTATTGGGGAAGGGATAGTGATTTTCTTTTTAAGCGTCAATAAAACTTTTTTTTAAAAAGCACAATTCAGTTCTACTTCAGTTCAGGTACTGGCTATGTTTCATATGGCAATTAGATAAAAAATAGATTTAAAAATGTTATTTCCATGATTACACAACTTTTTTTTTTTAAAGGAACAACTCTTTAAGAAATGATTTTTTTTTTTAAAGTACCTCAGGCACAAACTTTTCTAGTAAAAATGGATAAGTATGTTTATTATAAATGGTAATAAATATCTGCCTTACACTACAAGTTTAGTTATACTTCAGTTCAAATGCATAATCAACTTAAGTCATTTATTTTTTAAAAAGGCTCCAAAAATGAAGAGTAGCCTTAGAGTTCAAATCAGGAATATCATAAAATTTATTGGGCGAACATATCTATTTCCAACCACCTCACTTTACAGCTAAGAAAACTGAGAACTACAGAGATTAAGTGATTTGCCCAAGGTCACACAGGTATTAAGTATCAGAGCCAGGACTGAACTCAGGTAGTATCTTTAGAAGAATATAGTACAATTATTTCAAAGTCCGATTCTTCTTGTGCAGCAAAATAACTGTATGGATATGTATACATATATTGTAATTAACATATACTTTAACATATTTAACATGTATTGGTCTACCTGCCATCTGGGGTAGGGGGTAGGGGGAAGGAGGGGAAAAATTGGAACAAAAGGTTTTGCAACTGTCAATGCTGAAAAATTACCCATGTATATATCTTGTAAATAAAAAGCTATAATAATAAAAATATATAACAATCATCTTTTTCACCGTGCAAATATTATTTTAAAGATTAAATCAATTCAAATAAGTTTCTGTTCCAAAATAGGGAAACTAAAGAAAAAAGATTCCCAAACTAAAATATTCAGTTTATTTTTTTTTTAATTTTCCTAATTTTAAATGCCTACTGCATGACTTTCTCTATGGTGAGAACAGTCAATCTCATCTCTTGCCAGTCCCAGAGTTCTATTGGGAGAAAAAAAAATCACTATGTGATACTGATTTTTGGAATAAAGGTAAGATTCTTTACAACTTTTTTTGACCTTTAAAGAATTTGGCATTCATCCATTAATTGACTTGAAGTTTCAACCCAGTAAAACCCTCATTTCTGAAAGGAGATACTCAAACATATACTGAGAGAGGTAAAAATGTCCTGACTCTGAGCTGTATTTAGCCCAATCATAATGGAGTAACAAGTAAAACCAATGGAGTTAATCTTATCATAGGACAAAATTGTTAGATCACTTCTAAAATATAATAACTGACTAATTACATGAAGTATAAATTTTCTGCAATACCTCTTAAATTTATCATCTCCCAAAGCACTTTATCACTACCTTTCTGAAAAATTTATTTAATACTGAAAGCTCTTTGAGAACTAGGATCTTGCTAAAAAAAAAAAAAGGTTTTTATCTTCTCCAGATACTACTAGCAAAGTGCTCTGTAAACAAGTATTTAATGTTTATTTCTTGCCCAAATCTTTCATTACATCAATTTGGGGAGTTCCAGATGTGGTAAATTCCTGCACTGATGCACAGAACCAACTGTTCTGTAATATATATGAGTTTTAGAGAATAATGTAGCTTAAGGAGAGGTTAAATTACTTTGCCCAGGGTCACAAACCATTATGTCACAGGCAGAACTTGAAGCCAGGTCTTTCCTGACTCAAAGGCTAACCTATTAAGCCACCATGCTGGTATATTAAAAAAAAAAAAAAAAAAAAAAAGATGGGGGTGGGAATGGAGGGGTGAGGAGGTTGATGAGGCTGGCTATAAAATATTAAGCTTAAAACAAAACTAGGGATATTTATTTCATCAAAAATATGTTTAAGAAGACAACATCAAAAAACCTAAATTTACTCTAGGAAATTAAGAATAGTTACAATCATTAGTTTAAATCACTTTGGCAAGCTCAAACGCCATTGAATGATAAATATAATAGTTCACCAAAAGATGTAAGATATCAGCTAACCAAATAAGATATTAGAAATACTAACTTTCTGATAGTTAATGATTTTGGCCATCACATCAATCAATAAGTATTTCTTTAGTGTCTATTTGTGTGTGTGTGTGTGTGTGTGTGTTTCCAGAGGCATGATTATTAAGTTATTTTGTTTTAACCCAAAAATTAAACCAATATCATGCCAAAAGTAATACTATTTCATTAAATAGTGGATAGCTTCAAGTAAGTCTCAGTGCACTTTTGGCCTAAACATTCTTTGAGGGTCACTAAATTATCTTCAGTAAATTACTAGCATTCCCCTGATTCAACAGCTGTTTATTATTCACCTATTATAAACAAAACACTAAGCAGAAGCTGGAAATAAAACAAAATACATAATCTCTGGTTTTGTGGAGTTTATAATCTAAGGGACTATGGCATATCTTTCAAGCACAGTAATACCTTCAAAGAATTCACAGTTAAACATTTACTAAGCAATTATTTTTTCTTTTCATGTGGGCAAATCTAGAGAGGTGGCATGGCCTAGGAGGGATAGAATGTTGGCCTTTGAATCAGGAAGACTAGGATTTAAATACCATCTCTGACACTTAGTAGTTGAACCAGTTTGACCCTCAAGCAACTCAATCACCCGAAGGTAAAGATGAATTGTCATCTGCATTGGTTTAGGAATCCTTCTACCCGTTACAACAGATATTTGATCTACTGGAGAAATCCATAGGATGATTAGTCATGTAACTAACTGTCTTTGATGTAAAATCATATCTATTAAATCCCTTAAAGAATATAGATTAAAGAATCAGAAATCAGGGCAAAACATTACCTAAATGACCAAAGGCAAACTACTTCTCTGGACCTTAGTTTCCTCATCTACAGAAATAAACCCAGATCAGGAAGTGGTGGGGTTTTTAATCTGATATCCAGGACCTTAAAAAATTTTCTTGGGTAACTGTATTTCAATGTAATTAGTCTTCTTTGTAATCCCATGCATTTTATTTTAAGCATTTAAAAAATATTAATGTGAGAAGTATACAGAGTTTTACCAGACTGCCAAAAGGGTCTGTGACAAAAAAGGGCAAAATTTTCTGCTCTAAGGATTCCTTCAGCTCTTTTTATGAAAAAATATAAAACCTCTAGATTAAGGTGAAATTTAGCAGAGCAGTAACTGCTAAATACAAAGTCATAAATGAAATCCAACATATGACCTTAGTATTTGTGTGTATCTTTCGCAGGATCAAAAGACTGGAAGGAACTCAAAGAGATTTTCTAATCTGGCCCCTGGCTTTATGGCTAAAGAAACTAAGACTTAGAGAAGAGGAAATGACTGGCTCAGGATCGCCTGATCAGAAAAAACAGAAAGGTAGATATTTAAACACAAATCTTTTTGATTCAAATTCAATGCTCTATCATATTGAAAGATAAGAATACCATCAGTTTTCCAAATACAATGAACAAGCTACTAATATAACTAGCAGGTCACAAAAATAGGTGCAACAGCTACCAAATATCTCAGCTGGAAGGCAGCTAAAAAAATCCAATCATCAATACTCTGAAGTGATCAATAAAAGGAAATTTATTACTGCACAAAGTAGACATTTTGATAGAGCTGCAACTTTTGGGGAATTTTTGCTCATGTGGAACAGACCAGACAACCACCTATCTACAATTTCAAACTGATTTAAATGTATTAAACAAGCATTTGTAAACTACTGGCTCTACTACCGGTCAGTCAAGAAAAGGAAAATAGTCCCTGCTCTCAAGGAGCTTATAATTCTACCATAGGGAAAGGTGTATAGTCAATATAGACATATGTAAGTCAATACAAAAGAATGTACAAAATAAGAAAATACAAAGGAATTCCAGGGTGAGAGGTAGCTATCAACTCAAGGAATTGAGAAAGTATTCTTTGAAGAAGTGGCATTTCTGAGTCTTGAAAGGTATTAAAAAGGTTTCAGGAGGCAGAGATAAGTAGGGAGAGCATTTAGGATATGGAAGAAAATCTAGTTAAAGGAACAGAGAAAGAAAATGGAAAGTCAGACAGTTTGGCTGGACTAAGTGTGATTCAGTAATGTGTAATCAGGCTGGAAAGAGCTAGTTTGTGAATGGCTCTGAATGCCAAACAGAGCAGTTTGTATTTTATCTCAGAGGCTAATAAGGAGCCAAAGAAACTTCATAAGCAATCAAGTGGCATTATCAGATGTAAAGAACATCAATTGCATAACTATATCAAGGATGAGCTGGAGAGAAATTAAATATAGCCATATCAATTAGGAAGATACTGCAATAGTCAAGGTGATGAGGGCCTAAATTAAGATGGTTGTGGTATAAATGGAAAGAGGAACAGCTATGATGCATGTTGTGGAGGTAAAATGAACAAGATAGGGCAGCTGACAAGGATATGGGGATGGAAGCAGGAGAAAAAAATAAAAGAGTCAATAACTCAGAGGTTTCAAGTCCAGGTGAATGAGAAGAATGGTGGTGCCTTTAAGAGAATTAATAAAGTCAGGAGAAAAAGCAGATTTAGAAGGAAAGATAGTATTTTCTACTATGGACATGTTCAGTTTGAGATGCTTATGGGATATCCAAGTGGAGATATCTAAAGACAACTAGAGATGTTAGGCTGCAGTTCAGGAAAGAGAAGAGGGCTGCATATAGATTTGGAAATCATCTTCATGATAGCTGAATTAACAGAAGTTAAAAGTGATAGAGTTGGAAGAAAGCGGTCAGGGGAGGCCTGAGGGACACCCACACATATAAAGCATATATTGCAATTAGTTATACCTCTGAAGCCAAAAAGAATAAAACTAATCCCTTTTCTTGAAAACAGATCTTCAAATACTTTGATAGCTATGAAGCATCCCTGGAGTCTTCTCTTCTCTAGGATAAAACATCCCTCGTTCTTTCAACCTATCTTTGCAGGACATAGTATCCACAATTCACAATCTAAGAGCTGCCATTACTACATAAAAGATTTGTCACTGGGGATTCACTTTATGCCTGTAACATCTTTTTCCTTCTTTTGCCAAGGTAATATCTGTGTGATCGTTGGTGATTTATATAATGAAAGTGATAGTGCTTTCCTGAGCCTTGAGCTTTAGGGGTTGAAGGTTAAGTGGGTATCAGGTTGAGTTGTTCTTTCTTGGAGGATACATGAAGGACTTCATTGTAATAAATTTTATGAGGAAAAGGTAATATAAAGTTGGGGCAGCTGGGCAGTGAAGTGAATAGAACACTGGACCTGGAGCCAAGAAGACTTACGTCAAGAAGACTCAGGTAACTTTAAAATTTAAAAGCTGTTCGACCCAAGGCAAGTAACTAATCCTGTTTGCCTCAGTTTCCTCATCTGTAAAATGAGTTGGAGAAGACAATGGCAAAACACTCCAGTATCTTTGCCAATAAAACCCTCAAATAGTCCAAAGTGTTGGACACAACTGAAATGACTAAACAACAAAATATAAATGTGGGTGGCTCACCAAAAGCCTACTAAAAATTAAGAGTCTTTCTAACTGGCTAAGAGATAAAACTAGACTACAGATGAGCAAATGAATCCCAAATACCCAAGTCAAGGCAAGTCCCAAATTAGGAGGTAGTAGTCTGAGTTGAGAGTTGCCAATATCATTTTGTAATAATGGAGTCAGAACCCAGGAACTACATAAATGGAATAATCTGCTTGTCTGAATATCAATCAGACTAGGCATTTTATATAAATTTGAGAATACTTGTAATCCTGGTCTTGATATTTTATTACTCTCCTTTCTTGTGAATATATTCTAATAAATTTACTTATGGTTTGGAGTATGTGAGATCAGGATTGGAGTGGGAGTGAGGGGAAGTAGATGTTAAAACTGGGCAACAAGAAACATGTATCCTGAGCAGAACAACACTAAAAAGTAATCAAAGATCAATTTCACTAAATCTCTAAACCATAAAGAAACCAAAAAAGGTCAAAGAGACTCATAGTGCCTCGAGCTAAGGGCTAGAAATCAGTAAGTTTACAAATCAGCAAAAGAGAATTGCCTTCCAGTCAAATAAAAAAGTCTCCTCAACCAGCAGCAGAAAGGAAATTGTGATCCTCCAAGTTACCTCAGTCAGCAAGACCTAAGGCCCAGTGCTAGATCTTTTACAGTTTAAAATTACCAGCAATCAGGATGCTTAGACATAAAGAACAGTCAAATCTGTTTTCATAAACTTGAAAAGTAACTTCAAGATCAATAATAGTATAACCTTTTATTTACAGTCATTCTTTTGAGGCAAAGAATTTTTACAAACACCCCCTTAATATCCATGACATTCTTATAAGGTTGACAAAAGGCTGGTGGCATCAATAACCCTATTTTACAGATGAGACACTAAAGGTAAAAAGAATTTAAATGACTTCTCCAACATCGTGCAGTGAAGTTAAAAGATTTGGAACTCTCCAGCTCTTTTGAGAAACCTATGAATACAACACACATAATCAAATACTCTCTCCCTCCCAAATAATTAAATACAATTACAGGTTTGCAAAATATATACTAGAATTTGAAGAAACTTCTTCCAGGAAAAATGCCTTACATTCACTTATTATTTTTTATTCATAAGAGCTCAAACAGGTGTTATATAGAAGCAGCAGCATGGTGTAGTGGAAAGTTGACTAAATTCAAAGAAATTGGGTTCAAATACTGGCTCTGCTACTTAATACTTTTGTGATCAGAAGCAAATTTCTTTACCTATCTGAACCTTAGTTTCATCGTCTAGAATATGAGCTTCAATCAGATGGCTTTTGAGGATACCTTCAAAATCTAAATCAATGATATCATAGTCCCTATACATGAGGCTATGATGTAGTGTGTCACTGTGAGTATTCCATGGATTATAAAACAAACAATAAAAGTTATTTATATCTAAATATCCAACAGATATAGTGTGATATCATGGAAAAGATACTAATGTATTACTTAGGAGACTAGGGATTAGTTCCAGTTCTGCCAGTATAATTAGCAGTATAAAATGGAATAACTAATCAACCAACAAGTATTAATTACCTATCACGTGCCAAGCAACAGAGATGTAAAGAAAAATAGAATAGTCCCTGCCTTCAAGAAGCTTAAACTCTATCCAGGCCAAGTCTGAATTTTATTTCCTTTTGCCTTAGTTTTCTCATTCTCAAAATGAGGTGGTAAAATTAATTCAAATGTATGTCTTTTAGTTCCAAAATATACTAGCTCTATGCTGTTATGATCCTTTGTGATAAATAGGAACACTCATATTTTACAGACTGCAAAGTTTATGTAAGATATTATATTAACCAGTGAATAAAACATCTGCTTCCTAGCTCAAATCTAGTTTCCTTTTCATCTTATTTACTAACTGCTTTTATGACCACCAAAAAATAAGAACACTCTACTTTACCTGCAAACCAAAGGATATTTCCTCCAGTGTTTTCTCTTTCCTCAGTTTCTTTCCCCCAGAATAATATGTCAGAATCTATGAAATTTCCATTATGTCAATAGATCATCCCGTAGCTTAAAAGCATCTCGTTTAATACACACACACACACACACACACACACACACACAATCTCTGCAACATTATTGCAAATTAAATAAAGAGAAAATGTAACACAAGGTAAGTTTTCCAAGTTCCATATACCAACCATAAATATCTACCTGAAAGTTTAACAATTAGTCTGGAAATGTCATGTGAGAATCCAAGATAATTTAGCTAAAGAAAACTCTCTTAATTCTGAATGACAGAAAAAGTAGATTTATAACCATAACCCATTTTAGAAGATTATTTAATCATCTGGCTATTAAAATAAATCTAATCTTTCCACAAAAACTCACTAGTAATTAAAATGTCTTACATACTTCATGCTACACCTACATATACAATTCCTGGTACTATATATTTATTTTAGCAAAATTCACCTGTACTATTAGATATAGTACTGACTTTAGATAAGTTTTTTTTTTTTTTTTAAAGTAGCCTCTATGTATAGATAAAAGAAAAAGCATGGTGTGTGCTGAGTTGAAAGGTAGTGTGTATGCTGTCAAGATAGCAGTAAATGAAAGGTCCTAAATTTAAATCCTAACTCTCCCAATAGGGATCTGGTTGGGTCAAGGCAATCAATTAACTTCTCTGGGCCTCAGTTTCCTAATTGGTAAAATGGAGAAGCTAAAAAGCATTATAGTACAGTAGCAAGTAGCACTGGCTTTGGAGTCAAAGGAACTGGGTTCAAACTCTGCCTCTTATCCCTTAGTACTAGTGTGAACTATGGCAAATCACATTTCTGCCAGCCTGTTTTCCCATCTGTCAAATGAGGGGGGAGGATTAGACTAGATGGTTTTTTAAGATACCTCCCAGCTCAAAATGTGGGATTCTATGATCTCTAAGTCTCCTTTCCATAAATACCATGCTATCACAACTCAAATAAATTGAAACAATGAATTCAATTAATTGTACCTAATAATATCATCTTTATCTAATAATTCATTTTTAATTAATGAAAATTTAAAGCAAGATTCTATGACCTTTAATCATTCAAATCATATATATTGGAAAGGTCGGGGGAAATAATATTAAGAGATTTAAGAAATTTTAAAATAAAAGTTCTCCAAAAGTTAAGAGGTTAATAAAGGAAAAAAAATACATATTTCAATCTAGTGGAAAGAATGAAGTTGATGGGCTGTATGTTTTGTTTTGTTTTGTTTTGTTTTGTTTTTAAGACAAATGACTGGGAAAGTCTGGGACCACATGTCAACATTAAGAAAAAAATTTTTTCAACCAACATACACATTCAACCGAAAACACTGATCATACAAATCTTGCCTGATATTATCCTATCTTTTTTGCCAATATAGGATTTTTAAAAATCTGGTTGTGAAGGAAACCTGTCCAAAAATTGCAAATAGGGAACTACAGCTGTTTCTTATAACTGTCCAGACTATGCAATAAAAATCGGACTCTAACAAATGCTATACAGTATCTCAAAACAAACCCAATATCCCCACCAACATCCTCAATGATTCATAAACAAGAAATAAACTGACAACATATAGACTGTAAAATTCTGTCTCCTCCTCTTCCTAGTCTCTTCCAAATTTTGCTACTTTAATATTCACTACCTTGGACACTTCTACTTTTGTTCATAGAAAAGACATTACATACACTTAAGGTACACAAATTCTCTTATAAGATTTTCAGATGTCCTATAATACCATTTTCACTAGGTAGTCATCAAACTCAATCTTCTAAATATTTAACAAAACTTGATACTGATCCACTCTTCACCTTTATAGACCAAAACTGAAGATGTCATTTGATTGGACAAGGACTTCCTCAGGAAACAAAAAACAAAAGTAACAAGTTATATTATAAATCCCTCCTCTTCCTCTGGAGTAGGAGAAAAATAAACCCCTCAGCACAGGTGCTCCAAAACATTGTCCTTAGCAACCCTCACTTATCCAGGGCTACCCATACTCCTCCAACTACCCTTTGCCTCCTAACGAAAAGTTGGTAAGGATGGTCCTAAACTTTCTCACCATTCTCCTTTCTCTGGGACAAGAACAAATTCCAAAAGTGATGAAAAAACTTCAAGTCCTCGTTACCCTAGGTCAAAACCTTACTCCACTGTTCCTCCTCTTTCCCCTTCAGGTAGGGGGTGAAGAAGAGTGGAATAGCTGACCCCATCCCAAACAAAACAGACCCTGACTTAGGCTCTCCGATGCCCCCACCCCCACCCTAGCCCCAACCCCGAGCAAAGACATCTTTCTAGCCTTGCTCTTTTCTTCCCCAAGAAAGATCTCCACTAGAACTCCTGGAAATGAAAAAGACTATTTACAGACATCTCTTTTCTGCCCCTTCCCTATCCTCAAAAGCAAAAACATTTTTCCTCATCCATCCTCTTAGGAAGGTCCACGCCGCTTCCCTCCACCTCTCACCCCCATGAAATAGACCCTACTCTCGCCCCCACTTCTGCCCCACTTCCAGTCACCCACCCCTCGCTGGGGGCAAGTCCTACCCCCCCCTCCCTCCTTGCTATTCCCTCCCCTAGTGGGGGGGGGATCTTCTTCCCCCTCCCCCCCAAACAAACAAAACAGAACCTCGCCAAGCCCCGGCTCCCCTTCCGCCGGGATCTCCCCCTCCCCCATCCCCTCCCCCACTGGCCCCCAACGCCCACGTCGGCCCTGACCTCCGGCGCCCGTCCCGGCCCCGGCCCCGGCGGCCCGGGGACACTCACATCGGCTCCAGTAACTTGGCCAGCCACGACTTGAGGGCATCCACATCCTCTATGAGCATGGTGCAGGGCGGGAGGTCTCTACCACTCCTCCCTCCCCGACCCCCACCCGTCCGCGGGCCTCCGCGCTGCCGCGCCCCCCCCCCTACACGCCCCCTTCACTGCTCCCCGGCCCGCCAGCCACCGGGCATCTCCAGAGGCTCCAACCTACACCCCCCGGCCAGGGCCTAACAGGAACTAACCTAAGAGCCCCGCACACAACCTAGCCCGACTGCGCAGGCGGGCGGGAGGCAGCGCCCGAGCAACACCGGCCTGGGCCAATAGGAGGGAGAGGGCCATGCGGACAAAGCCAATGGCAAGCGTCGGCTCTCTCCACTCCCCTCCCTCGGCAGGCCGGGCCCGGTTCAGAAGGGGGGATGCAGCAAGTTAGGTGGAGGGAACACGTGAACTCCTGGTGCAACATGGTATCTTGGAGAAGGTGGGTGGTGTGGTTCTTAAAGGGACCGTGGCGTCTTTTTTGGAGCATGCTGCCGGCGTCTAGCTGCCAGCGTCTAGAGCGGACTGAACCTGGGGGGAATCCAGCCGAGAACCTACACGCTCGGTTACTTCCTCTCTGTGTCCTGGAAACACATACCCCTGACCTGAAATGACTCAGCTGGAGTAAGTCGGTAGTAGTGTGAACAACACGCTGTCGGTCACGCTCCCTCCCGTCAACACGGGATGCAAAATTTTACTTTTTTTGTACACACCCCCTTTTTACACTTAGGCATGCTTCCGATTTTTTGCTTCTGCAATCAAATTACAGTCATATTCAATTAATTATCCAAGTTACAGAATATATTTTTAAAACATGTTATTACTGATTTTAAAAAAAAAAAAAGGTGGGGGGGGGGAGGAGGGGGAGGCATCGCGATACACCGCAAAGAGTACAAGATTTGGAGTCATACCTGAGTACCCATTCCTGGCTGCTTTAGTAAAGAAACACGTGAGCAGGTCACTTCTGGGCCCGAGTTTCCAAATTCTAAGCTAGAATCTCAATTCTTCTAAAATTTAAAGCATTCATTCAGAAAACATAGTGAACAGAATGTCTTTAGACATCTCTTCACAGCAATCTATGCTAGGAAAAATATCTAAAATCAAGTGTTTGCAAAGAGAATCTTGGTAAACCAAAGGACTAAAAAAGATGAAAAGAAGCAATTGAGGATCTCCTCAGTATTAGGTTAACAATTTACTTTTGAGGTGTTGAAGCGACTTGTTTGATGAGTGAGATTCATACATGCATTTAATATGTATTATATGCTAAACATGTGTACATATGTATGTATATACACAGAAGATAATAAAACAATGAAACAAGTTCCATAAATCACACAGAAATCAGTTTCCAGTTTCATTACTTCAATTAAATTGAATTTCATTAGTTGAATTGTATTACTGAAATGCATTTTGATTATACTTTACCAAAATGTTTCTATTTCTCTTTTCTCCCTTTTATCCTTCAACTCATTTAATTTGACAAGCATTTATTGAGCATCTATTATGTGCAAGACCTTGTAGTAGCTCTAGGAAATACAAAGAGAGTCTTTGTTCTCACGAATATTATACTTTAAAATACTTTATATCTAGAGATAAATTACAAAGATATAATGATAATATAAATTGGACTATGATAAGTGCATATTATGGCAAAACTGGCACAAAAGTTCAGGTAACTGAGAAGTTAAGAGCTAACTGAGCCCCAGGTAAGGAGACAGACTGTGAAGGAGACAATAAAGAATTTGGATTTTATCTCTGGCTATTCTCTTGATGATTACTCTGCTGAAATGAAGGATAGGATAATATCAGTCTAAAGACCTCCAGAAAGCTAATCAGAACATTCTGACAAAAATTGAGGAAGAAGATATCTTCCTTTTATTCTTTTTTCTTTTTCTTTCCATTTCAACAAGTTAAATGGAATAATGGAAATGGCACTTCTTTTCCCAATTTACAAGAATTCCTTCCACACAACCAACAAATTAATTTGTCACCCCTTAATATTCCATATTGGCTCCCTGTTGCTGCTAAGATCATAAGGTTATTAGGATCACAAACTTAGAACTAGAAGGTATTTTAGAGAGCATGTCATCCAATACTTTCTTTTTAGATGTGAATAAATACATCTAGTGAGGTTGTGACTTGCCCAAAATGAAATATCAACTTTTCTGTTAGGCATTTAAAGTTCTTGCTCTTCCTCCTTTCCTAGTCTTCTTGTATATTACATCCTGAACTATAGTTCAGATATCAGGCTATACAATGCTCCAACTCTCTGTCCTTCATACTTGCTGACTTGCTTTCCTGAAAAGCACTTCTATCTTCCCTCTTCAAAGCTTTGGCTTGATTTATGACAACAGCTCAAATATTAATTTCTAAATGAAGCCTAGCCTCACTTTCCCAGGTGGTCATGTGTGCTTTCCTACTCAAAACACTTTATTTTTATTTTGTATATATATACTACATATATTTACTTTAACTTGGGAAAATGTTGTTGAGCCCATAGGGGCTGAGGTACTATGCTCAAATCCATATTGCTTCTACCCAGGTAGGTGGTTTGGATTAGGTTCAGTTTGACAGAACCTGGCCTCTAAAGGAGCCTGGTATTAGGCTCCTTGACCTCATACTTTTCTCCCATTAAATCCCAACCCTATCTCATTCCCAGCTGGAGAAGGAAATGGCAAATCATTCTCATATCTGTGCCAAGAAAACCCCCAAAGGAGTCATGAAGTGTCTGCCATGACTGAAAATGACAAAACAACAATGCCAATGTCTCTGGGAAAATTTTACCTATCACATGGACCAGAGGTTCTTAATTTTTTTTTGTTGTTGTTATGGGAGCTTTTGACAGTTTGGTGGAGCTTATAGATCCCTTCTCCAAATAATGTTTTTAAATGCATAAAATAAAACACATAGGACTAAAAAGAAAACTAATAATACTGAAATTGAATTTTCTATCTTTCTACCTTTTAACTTGTCTGCTCATGAACCATAGGTTAGGAATCTTCAAGTCCAGGGTTTCTCCAAAAGAAAGAATAGAAAGATTATTAATTTACAGTGTAATTCAGATATGGTTTATTCTATCAAACAAAAAAAATTGCTAAACATAAAACCCTCAACAACTAACATTAACAAAGAGATTGAAAATAGCTTTACGAAACTTCAGTTATAACTATTCTTACAATTAAATGGGATTTTGGAACTTAAATCTCATTAAAAAATAAAGGGATTTGCAGAACCTGAAATTAAGCCTTTTGCATTTCACTGTGACTAGCTACAACTCCATGTCTGATGGTAAAATTGCCAACCCTGGACCTTGTTGATGAACTTCTCTCCAATATAGATTCTTATCCCCAGAAGCTAGCCAACTCCAATTCAATAGAATTTAGAACTACTAAATTTACAAGATCACTCCTAAACCTGGTAGAAGTATGGAGTTGAAACTACCCTTATTTAGCTTTAGTGTCTAGATTAGATACAAAATAGAACAGAGTGTGAAATGGATATAAAGATACCTTCTTGAATCAATCGAAGCCATAAGTGATTTGTATGTATTTTCAGATTTTTTTTGGTGATTTGATTTTTATCTTATTTTTACTTTAAAAAGGTTATTGTATGGGAAAACTTTCTGAGAGGGAAAAGGGGGAAGACTACAGAGGAAAATTTAGGCAATGAAAAAGCCATTTATATTAAAAAATTATCTTTAAAGTATAGGTGTTTGTACCAGCAAGAAACTGGAAACTGAGTGGATGCTCATCATTTGGAGAATGGCTGAATAAATAAAGGTATATGAACGCTATGGAATATTATTGTTCTGTAAGAAATGATCAGCAGAATGATTTCAGAAAGGCCTAGAGAGACTTATACGAACGGATGCTAAGTGAAGTGAATAGAACCAGGAGAACATGGTACACAGTAACAGCAAGATTATTTAATGACCAATTCTGATGAACTTGGATCTTTTCAATATCGAGGTGATTCAGGCCAGTTCCAATGGTTTTG
Source organism: Antechinus flavipes (assembly GCF_016432865.1). Taxonomy (NCBI): domain Eukaryota; kingdom Metazoa; phylum Chordata; class Mammalia; order Dasyuromorphia; family Dasyuridae; genus Antechinus; species Antechinus flavipes. The sequence goes on along the minus strand of NC_067399.1, from coordinate 396,388,856 downwards.
TGATGAAGAGAATCATCTGCCCCCAGGAAGAAGACTGTGGGGACTAAATGCGATCACAACATAGTATTTTTACCTTTTTTGTTACTATTTGCTTGCTTTTTGTTTTCTGTCTCTTTTTTCTTCTTGATCTGTTTTTCTTACACAGCATGACAATTATGGAAATATATATAGAAGAGTTGTATATGTTTAACTTATATTGAATTACTAACTTTCTAGGGGAAGGGATAGGGGAGGGAAAGGAGAAAAATTTGTAACACATGGTTTTACAAGGATGAATGTTGAAAACTATCTTTGCATATATTTTGAAAATAAAAAGTTATTATTTTTAAAAATAACCTTTTTTGGACAAAGGAAATTTCCTCATTGGGTCTTACCTAGTAATGAAATCACAGTCTTAAAAAAAGAGGAAGAAATATTTGGTGTTAATTTTTATATTCTTTGTATATACTTACATACTCATTAGAGAATATAGTCTAAAGGAGAAAGATCAAATAATACTTTCATCTTCCTATGCTGAGAACTTAATATAGTGCGTTGGACACAACAGATGCTAAATAACTGCTAAATTGAATAAAAGTATTCTGATTTTAATTGATTAGGCTTTAAAACTGCATAGAAGTCAGATAATGCAGTGATAATAGAGAAGGAATTACCTTCTTTTATAGGGGTACAAAGCATATCTTAGTTTTGTATTTTTTCTGCAAGAACCTCAGTCAGTTTTAAAACAGGTTCAAGAGGACAAATATGTTAGAAATGAGCTGCAGAGGGGTTTGTGACCTATATAAAGTCAACAGGAAAGTTAATGACAAAGCTTGGTTAAATTCAATCCAGCAGACAATTAAGGTTGGAACTGTGCTACTTGTTAAGAATACAAAAAATGAAAGACTGATACAGTTCCTACTCTCAAAGAGCTTATACAGTCTAAGATGGGAACAAACATGGGTATTTCACATCTATTGTTAGATTTAGATACAGAGAACTTTCGTTGAAATTTCAATTCTACTCTTTACTATCTACATGCCTCTTGAGCAAGTCATTAAATTTTTCCGGGCTTTAGTTTCCACATCTCTAAAATGATACAATTAGACTAGATAATTTCCAAACTCACAAACAGCTGTCAATTTAGGATGGACACAAAGAATTATTGATAAATTGGAATCCATTTCATTTAACTTATTTACAGCTTTTTCTGTACTGGCCACAAAGAAACAGAATATGAACAGATGCAAGAGATTATTAATAGGAATTGTTTCTGCATTTGTGATGTTGGATTTCGGAGAACTGATTACAACCCCCAAGGAACCAATAGCTCCTATTTTGCATTCACATTTTAACATGGGGTCAAGGTTGTATAGCTATTCTGTGGCCATGGAAGTACATTGGCCATGCATGATACCAAGTCTTGCTTTTTTCTGTCTTCATATGCAGATAACTTGGTCATTTCAAAGGGAGGCATATATATACCATACTAGTTCCTGTTCCTGCAGTCTCAGTTGCAGACCCAAAAGCTAGGCATTTGCAGAAACTGAATTTTGAACCATGTATTGTATAATTGGCTTCTTCATATGTCACATGAAGAGGAGAACAAGCACCTTTATATATATATGTTTTTCCAATTACATGTAAAGAGAGTTTTTGATATTTTTTTAAATAAGATTTTGAGTTTCAAACTTTGGTTCCCTCTCTTCCTTCCATCTGCCCTACCCAAAATGGGAAGCAATCTGTTATAGGTTATACATATGCAATCATATAAACATATTTCCACATTAGTCATGAGAAAACAAGCACCTTTGCTTTACTTAGCTAAGGAGAATTCTAGAAATCCAAAAAACCTCCTCTGAGCTTTTTCTTTTGCCTTAGAGAAATTGCTCTCCTGATTAGTCTCTCCTTGATCACTATTTCAGGAAAACTTCTATCCATGCTCCACTATACTCTCCACAGTCTCACCAGTCCTCTTGCCCTAGAAGAATATCCTTTCTGCCCTTCTATCCAACCTCAGTTTAGGAACTATAAGCCATGATCAAATCAATTTTACTGTCATTCCTCAAAAGGTATATCAATAATCTGCTACTCTATATGTTCCTTATAACTTTTTGGAATAAAGAGCCTCCTCCCTGGCTATCACTCTGCTTTGTATGTTGGAATATAATACACTCTTTGAGATCAGGAATTATCTTTGTGTTTTATAATTGCATCCCCAGCTTTTGGCATATAGTAAGTGCTTAATAAATACATTTTTGTTTATTTATTTCTATATGAAATCATATTAATTTACCTGGAGAGAGGAACTAAGAATATGGGGGGAAGGAGAGGAAATTAATAATACAGAGAAGATACACATTTAAGAAAATTGCAAGAATAAATATCATGAGACATTGAGAGCTGAAAGAGATTGTAGAAGTCATCTAATTCAACCCTTTTTATGGATGAGACAAATAAGGTTTAAAGAGGCTAGTAAATTTGTTCAAGGCCATACTAGAACTAAGTGGCAGAACTAACATTCAAACACAAGTTTGAATCTATTTCTATTTCAGAGTTCTATTTCACAGATCTAATGATCTTTCTCCTGTACCTTGCTGACTCTTCCAGTCAGTAATTTAATTCTCCTGGCTTCTAATCACCCCACCACACATGGCACATCAGGTCACTCAAGCATTGGCAGAAGTACTTTTCTCAAAATCAGGAATGGATCAGAGAAAGAAATGGATTTGAGGGATTTCTCTTTTAAGTACAAAATAGCAATGGGATTACCATCTAATAGGCTTGGACTACTTGGTCTAGCTTTCTCTGGGGGATAGTGGGAGAGGGAAGTGAAAATTTTCAAATAGATAAGATAAGGAAAAGAATGACTAAATGCCTTACTAGATTTAGAGAAAAAACTCTTATGGTATTTAGTCATTTGTGTATAATTTACAATCAAGTCATGTCCCATGAAATATTAATGTTTCATGCAAATAAATTAAACTCTGTTGGATTTTCAAGGCAGGAAAATCTTACTTTAAATCTGTTGGTTCACTTTTGTTTGTAGACTAGATGGTCATCTGGCTTCAGTCTTAAAATTTGCTACTTCTCTTGTACTGGAGGTTTCTGTTTTCAAACTTTATGCCAGTGGAACGGTGATCTTCCCATGCCCTTTACTGCTTCGGGCTCATGCTTGTTTTATTATCTAAATCCCTCTAGTGATAGGTATTGCTATTAACACTAGGTGATCTGAGGACTTTGTGTTTTTATGTGCTTGACTTGTGTAGTGTATCGCATCAAGAGATTTCTTTGTGATTCCCTAATAATTCTGAAATTCCACGGAAAGATGGATAGATAGAAAGAGAGATGTAAGTAATTTGTATTTGGGAACCAAATAACACCTTCTTGTGGTACTTGGGCAGCAAGACTATACAGGAAATGGAAACAGCAGTAATGACAACAGGAATAAGATATTAGAAGACAAGATAAATGTTTTGATAATTCAAGTGTTACGTTTTTGCACTTTCTCTGTGAAGCTATGACACACCAGGAGAAACTCTTTGGAAAGATCCAAAGCATTTGGACTATGAATTTAATTTTCAAATAAGTATTTGTTATTTGTCTATGGGAGTGATTTTGATTTGGGGAATTAAAAATTTCAGTATTACAGGAGAAAAACAAACAATGAGGTATCATTGAAAACTCTGATATCCCAGTAGTGGGGCATAGTATATGTATGTATGTATGTGTGTGTATATATATACATACACACACACACACACACACACACACACACACATATATATGCATATATAGCTTTTCCACAATTTACATGATTTAAATCCTGGCTTTATAGCTTAGAAGAGGCCTAGCTTATTTATTAATATAAAGACCATTCTGTTCTTAACTTCTTAGAATGTCATAACAATTAGAGCAGTAAGATACCTCAGACATCATCTAGTTCAACCCTCTTAATTTTCATGTGCGGAAACTTGTACTCATGTAGAGGTAGTTTGCCCATGATTACAGTCTATAAATAGTTCTTCCTCACTGACTTAATATGGTTTTGGTAGCTGAACCCACAAGTTATGAGAAGTATTATTTATCCTATTTAACCAGTATTATTGAGATTCTTGCCACTTTATTATTATAAGCCTCTGCCACTCTAGAAGCAGCTAAGTGGCTCATTGGATGAAGCACTGGATCTGGAGTCAGAAAGATTCCAGAGTTGAGTTCAAATTCAGCCTCAGATATGAGATAGTTGTGTGATCCTGGGCAAGTTAGTTAATCCTGTTTGCCTCAGTTTACTCATCTGTAAAATAAACTAGAGAAGGAAATGGCAAACCACTCTAGTGTCTTTGCCAAGAAAATCTCAAATCGGGTCAAAAAGAGTAAAACATGACTGAAATGATTGAACAACAAAAGTTCCACTTTAGGGGAGAAGAAGCAGAGTTGAAATTAAGAACAATGGAATGCCAAAGTGTTAAAGTGTCCCTGATACAATAAAAAGAGTGGATGACACTTTTGCCTTTGAAGGAGTGTGAAATCTAAAATGAAAAGACAAGACAAACATACCAAAAACAAACAAACAAACAAACAAACAAAAAAACCAACCAATCTACAAAAGGACATAAACAAGCTAAAATTAATTATGATTTTAGAGACCTAAATATAGAAATTTTGATTGGCTTTTGAAATGAATAACTGATGAGGTCAGTCTGAAACAAAGCAAGGGAAAAAGTATGTTTTAAGCTGAATTTTGAATGAGAGGTAGATAATATAATCCAAGGGGAAGGCATATGGATGACATAATGTACATGTATGCCAATTGGAAAAAAATGAGAAGGCATTGATGGGCTTCCACTGGTGAATCAATGAATGATTGAAAAAATATTTAATGAGCGCTTGCTGTGTGTCAATCACAATGTCAATTAAAGGAATATACTATTTAATAGCTAGCATTTATGTAGAGCTTTTAGTTTGCAAAACATTTTAAATATTATCTCATTTTGTCCTCACAACAACCTTAGTTAATAGTAAACATTACTAAATGCCTACTATGTGTCAAGCACTGTGTTAAGTACTGGGGATACAAATATGAAAAATAAAGACAGTCCTTGATTTCAAGGAATTTATAATCTAGTGGGGGAAGATACAAAAAAGAAAGTTGAAAAGGTATGAGGGGAAAGAGAACCATGATGGAGAAAAGTCATTGAAATTAAAAATTTCAAAATGAGAGCTGAGAAGTCAAAGAAATTCAAGATGAGTACAGTAAGATGGGAAATGATGACCTATCTGAGAAGGCAAGAACTATTATCATTTCCAGTTTACCGATGGGGAAACTAAGGCAGAGAATTTTAGTGACTTGCTTAGGGTCATACAGGTAAATATCTAAGGATGGATCTTAACTAAGGCCTTTTTGACTGGACTCCAAATTTATACATTGTATTATCAAACTAGTGAGAAATTATATATTGATATATGTATGGATAGACTTGAAATCACTAGTACAGTTGTATCTGGGTTTGGGGAGTGTAAGAAGGAAACAAACATTTATTAAGTGCCTGCTATGTTCCAGGAACTGTGCATAAATGTTATCTCATTTGATCCTTATAACAACACTGACAAGTAGGTACTATTATTATTATTATTTGTATTTTAGAGTTGAGGAAATTGAGGCAAATAGAGGCTAATTGACTAGGTGGGTACACAGCTAGTGTATGAGGTCACAGTTGAATTTCCATCTTCCAGACTCTAAACCCCTCACTCTATCACTATACCTAACTTCATAGGTTGTCATCTCTTCCTCCTCCATTTCATTAGTTACATTGTTGCTAGATGAATCCCCTAAAATAACAATATTATTATGTTATTCCATTGGGGATAAATCATTGTATTTTTAGTAAGAAAATCATCTCCTTTGATCTTGTGAAATACGCAAGAATTCTGTGCCCATTTTACAGATTATGAACTCCAGACTCAGAAATATTAAATGTCTTCTTGAAAATATCAAGTGATAGAACTGTATTCAAAACTAAATCTTCTTATTCTAAATCCAGTGACCTATCTGTGTGCCCCTGAGTAATTTCTTTAGGACACAATTTCCATATCTGTACAATGAAGGGGTTGGAGTAGATGGTGCCTAAGGTCCCTTTCAGGTTTAAGTCAATGGTCTTGTGATTCAATGAAATAAAGATTTATTAAATAAAGACTTTGTGTATAGAGGTGATGATAGTGGGGCTGTCTTGAAGGAAACCATGTGGAGTAATGGATAGAGTGCTAGCCTTGGAATCAATGACACCTGGATTCCAATTCTGCATCCTTTGTCTATCAGCTATGACCATGGTCAATTCCCTACCTTTGTTGCTTCATCTGCCTCTCAGGACTGTTGTGAAATTCAAGTGTGATAATGTACATAAAGCATTTTGCAGCTACTAAAGCACTATGTAAATGTCAAATGTTATTAGTATATAAAAGAGGAATAGGTGGAGATGAGAAGGGAGTAGTTTACAAGGCAGAAAGAACAGTCCTTAAGAGAACAACTCAGTAGGATGGTTTGGTGGGAATACAGAATACTTGAAGGAAAATAATATGAAAAAAGAATGGAAAGGGAGATATATTTGCTAAATTTTGAAATGTTTATATTCATCTTGAAAGCAACGGGGAGCCTGTCTGGAAGGGTTTGAGCCATTGAAATGACACGAAAGGCTCAGAGAAATGAATGGAGCAACTTGTTTCAAGTTCAGGATTCAAACTTAGCTTTTCAAATTCAGTGCATTTGCCACTATAGCAGGAGTATCTCTGTTAAGAACACAGATTTCCCTAAGGCTTCAGACACCAAAAGCCTACCAAGGTTACAAAGTCTTGTGGTCTAAGCTAGGGAATTGTTGTTGGGCCTGAAATAATTGATGTGACGCCTGAGTGCCTCAATTTCCTCATCTTTAAAATGGGAATAGCTGATAAATGGTTATAAAATGTAAATATCAAGCTGCTGAATAATAGCGAAGGCAAATATTTATGGGAAGTGGTACACCATAATTAGCACTTCTGTTTAGGAAGAGTAATAAATACCACAGTACTTTACAAGAGCCCGCCCCTTCTTCCTCAGGGTGAAAAGGTTGAAGTTTGACAAACTCCTGCACGGCATTATGGGATTTGTAGTAGAAGTTGCCTCGCGAACCTTGTTGACGCTCTCTAACGCCGGCATAGTTCCTGTATGACAGAAGAGAGTCCACTTCCCTTTGGGAAATGTAGTCAAATAACTCCTAATAATCTTCGGCTCTGATGGTCCCAAGAACTACAATTCCCAGGAGGCTCGGTGCGGTGCCTCCTTTTAGGAGGTTGAGTTGGGGAACCGGGGTTTCTGCTTGGGCTAGTGTGGGTCCTGTGTGCGATCGCCACGTGGGAAAGGGTGTTGGAGGAGAAGGCGGAGTGGGTATTCTAGCCGATACTTCTTTGGAAGCTGCGTGGGGGCCAGCGTTGGATTTACTGAAGTGTTCGGGGTTTCTGCGTGTGGCGCCATGACAGTGAGTCGGGATCCTTCTCTCCACCCCCAGCAGGCCCGGCCCATCGCTTCCTATCTTATCCCTGGGTGCTTTCGTTCTGTTTCTCAGTCTCGGCCACGGTCTCCTTGTGGTGGCTCCTCAGCCGAGGTTGCTGAAGCCACTTAGTACTGGCCAACCGATTGTTAAATTTACAAGTGCGAGCATTTACACCTCGGAAATCGGCTAATGCCATCAATCCGGGCTTGGCATATTGGTTGTCTAGATTTAAGAAAGTGATGGAGAAAATATTAATAATTTAGATTAAGCTTCAAAGAGTGCCGTGGATTTTCGGAGAGTCGTTTGTTGAACCCCTGCTATTCTTTTCTCCTCTCTCCCTTCCTCCCTTTTTCTTCTTCCTTCCTTCCATCCCTCCTCCCTTCCTTTTTTCCTTCTTTTCCTCTTTCTCCCTTCCTCCCCTCCTTCTCTCTCCTTCCTTCTCCTCTCCCCTCCTCTCTTCCTCGTCCTCCCCTCGTCTCTCTTTCTCTTTAATTTCTCCTTCTCTCCCTCAGCCCCTACTGCTGTGTATTTATGTGTATTTTATGTATTTGTCTTCTCTCTCTCTTTTAACCTTCCTCCTTCCCTCCTTTCTCTTCCTTCTCTAACAGGGCCTGGGGATGGCCCTTGAGCCTACTTGGAGTGTGTCAGGATCATTTAATCATCCCTTTCCTTTTACACGTGGGGAAATTGTATCCCCAAAATGGAAATCCCTTTCCAATCAACCAATAAACATTTATTAAACTCCTGTTATGTGCTAAGCACCGGCACCTTGCCCCAGTGCTACTCTCTTGCCTGAAGGCTTTTTTAACTCTTCTGCTTCCAAATCATCTTCCCCCTCTGGACTTCTCTTACAGATCAGTGATAATAAAATTTTAGAGCTAGTTGGTTACCTTAAACTCGCTGGGGTCCTCAAACTATAGCCCGCGGGCCAGATGCAGCAGCTGAGGACGTTTATCCCCCTCACCCAGGGCTATGAAGTTTCTTTATTTAAAGGCCCACAAAACAAAGTTTTTGTTTTTACTATAGTCCGGCCCTGCAACAATCTGAGGGACAGTGAACTGGCCCCTATTTAAAAAGTTTGAGGACCCCTGCAAGTATAAAGAACCCTGGGCCAGAAGTCAGAAAATCTGATTTTTAAGTCCCCACTCCACTCCTATTGCTTTTGGTAATGCATTTAGTTTCTTAATTAAATTCTTCAACTCTTTACTTTGATATGGTCTTGGAGAGAGACAAAGTTTAGATAAGACAGTCCCTATCTTCATAGAACTTTTAGTCGGAGAGTAACAAATATAAATATAAAATAACTATAATATGAATTTTAACAGGATGAATTCAATAGAAATAGAAAACAGTATTATGTGACAGCCAAGAGGAAAGACTTACAGAAGACTATAGAATGGTGGCGTTTGAGTTGAACTTTAAGGTTGGGTAAGGAATATAGTGCAAGTCCTGTGAACAGTGTAAGTATTAAGTAAAATCCTGGATCCTCCTACATATGGATAGTTTCTTTAAAAAAAATTTTTAGGTAAAACTCAGCATTGTAGTCCCTGCTTATTTATGTTCCCCTTCTGACTTCTGGAACTTTCAATGCTTTTTTTTTTTTTTTTTTTTTTTTAAAGGAATTTATTATGGCTGCTGAACATAGCAATTATGAAGATTTTTCTTTTAAAATGTTAATCCATTTCTTGTTTGCTCTGGGTGATGATATAATTAACATTAATATAATGTTTTACAGTTGCTAAAGTGCTTTATTAAGTTAACTCATTTGGTCCATAACAACAGTCCTCTGAAGTAGATGCTATTATTGCCTCCATTTTTACAAAAGGTTAAATGATCTTCTAACAGATTCACATAGTTGTGAGTCTGGGGCAAGATTCAAACTTGACTCCTCTGTCCCTAGGCAATAACTGCCTATGTTGAATGGATATGTTATTTCTATAGTTTCTTTTAGAGTTTGTTTCTCATGTTTTTTTTTTTTTTTTTTGGCTGAGGGTTAAGTGACTTGCCCAGGATCATATAGCTAGGCAATGTTAAGTGTCTGAGGCCACATTTGAACTCGGGTCCTCGACTTCAGGGCTGGTGCTTTATCTACAGCACCACCTAACTGCCCCGTTTTTTTCTTTTTTAGAGGAGAGACTCATCACTTCTATTCCACTTGTGGGTTCTCTGCCTTAGGTGTGTCTCCACTCCATTTCATCCCACACTGCTGCCAAAGTGATTTTCTTTGAGTGCTAAACTGTTCATGTCACTGTTTAGTCAACACCAGTTGCTCCATATTGCTTTTGAAATCAAATCTAAACTATAGCACTTCATAGACTGGTGTCAACAAAACTTTTTCAGACATTATTCTTCCTCCCACATTCTATGATCCAGTCAAGTTGACATCTTATTTATCCTTCACACAAGATAATTCACTGACATTACCATCATCTTGTTTTTATACTAGTTATCCTCATCCCTGGAATGCCTTTCCCTTCTGCCTCATTTTAAAATCCTTTTTTCAAGCCTCAATCCAAGCTTTACTTTCTACATGAAGTCTTCCTTGATTCCTCCCACTGCTCATCTCCTTCCTCCTACCCTTCATATTTAACTGCTTGGTATTTATTCTCTGTACTTGTTTTCTCTTTTAAAATGTCACTTTCTTGAACATAGGGATTGCTTTTTTCTTTGTTTTTTGTTCCTAATGCTTGGCACATGGTAGGAGCTTAAATGCTTGATTGATTGTTGATTGATCATATTGGGATTATTTTACAAGTAATTATTGATTTAAGGGAATGTCATACCCTCATACTAAAGGTAATTTGATAAGCACTTATTAAATAATTGTTATGTGCCAGGCAACATGCAGCTAACTGAGGATCAAAAAAACCTAGTTCCTGCCTTTAGCGTTTACATCCTAGGCTTAATATATGATTACTGATTGATTAACTTTACTGAAGGAAAAAAAAAAAGATATATGGATAAATTAATACAAAATTAGACAGTAGTTTTGAGATGTTGGTATCACTAACAGCTTGGGGAATCAAGATGATCTGTTTTTGTAAAGTTTTTTTTTTGATTAATTGACTGATTGATTGATATACAGTAGTATTGGAAATGAATCTTAAATGAAGCATATTGTCCTGCGTTTATTTTCATTTCTGTCAATTTGATCTTAAGATTAACTTGAAAGAATAAATATATCCTTAAACAGCTCAGTTATATATGAACCCCATTCTTAGTTTGTAGGAAGTTTCCTGAGAGATAAGAGTAATTCCCCTAAAATCTGTTTCTGTTTTCAAAAGGAACGAAAGGGAACTGCTAAAGTTGACTTTTTGAAGAAGATTGAAAGAGAAATTCAGCAAAAATGGGATGCTGAGAAAGTATTTGAAGCCAATGCATCTGATCCTGGGAGCTTGACCAGGTAACAAATTCTGGTAGAATTTTAAAAAATGTTTCCCAAACCATTGTTGTCTTATTAGCTTTTCTGTAGGAAGGAAAGAGGTACAATATAAGTCAGTAATGCTCAGGCTTATACATTGAGGGACTGAAAGAGAGAAGGACCTTGTTTAAAAGAGATGAAACACATTTTTTTGGTCATCACATGAATTCTTCAGTTATGTGACCACAGAAGAGTTTGTTTTTTAAGAAAGCATTTTTCCCCCCTGATTCATTTGGGGTTAAATGACTTGCCCAGGGTCACACAGCTAAGCCGTGTTTTAAGTGTCTGAGGTCAAATTTGAACTCAGGTCCTCCTGACATCAGGCCTGGTGCTCTATCCACTGCGCCACCTAGCTGCCCCAAGAAAGCATTTTAAAAAAAATAATTTAATAGGTATTTTTTTTTCACTAATGTTTTTTCTGGTTTGACCTGGCAAAATGAAATGATTTTAAAGACGGAAGCAAATTGTATGATAATTTTCAGCAAAAAAACAAAATATGAATTGGAAAGGGTTTGCCTATGTATTTAAACACATTTCTTAAGTGAAATTTTTTTTGGAGAAAGAAAGTTTACTTTTATTATATAATTCTGTATATTTATTTGCATAGTATAACATTAAAGTATTGAATATAATAATCAAGGTTAAAAGGATAGAATGCTAGACTTGGAGTTAGAAAAATCTGAGTTTATAGTCTCCCCCTGAAGTAGTGACCCTGGGGATCAGACCTTTCAAACTGTCATGAATGGGTTGTGATCTTATTTGGTATAGAAAGCTCCAAATCACAAATCTTTTTTGAATTGGGGTTTTGTTTTGGAGGCTGTTGTTTTGGTACACAACTCTGATTTCCTTGGTGTAGGGAGCTCCCACTGGGAAAACTCTCATTAACACTGATGGGCAATTTCTGTGTTATTTAATAGTCTTAGAGACTAGCTTGGGGTATTGAGGTGCTGGATGATTTGTCTGGTGACAATAACATGTGCCAAAGTCAGGACTAGAACCTGGGTCTCTCTCACTAATTACAAGGTTGCTCTCCTTATCATGGTCATACTGCTTCTTACTCTGTAATATTTAAGGGTAGGCAAAAGTATGTTTGGATCTAGAATTCTGGGTAATTCTCTATTGAGGTAACTAAACTATTTTTTTTAAATGATGAAACACTTTCTCTTTCTTTCTAACGCCTCTTTTCCTTTTTTTTTCGCTCTCTTTCTCCTCCCTTCTTTTCCTCTTCTCCCTTTCCTCTTTCTCTATAGATATTACATATGTGTATATGTGTTTGAAGCATTTTGACTAGCTTCATATGCTTTTTTCGAAGCCCCGTTTAATAATCATTGTGACTTAATTTTTCTTGCATTTTAAGAATATTCATATATTTTGAAGTTTATTTGTTGAAAAAAGTTTGATTTCTATAAGTGAAACTTTATAAGAAGATATTTATTTCTTATTTGCTATATAAAGTGTAATACTTAATTTTTTCAATCAAAAGCAAAATTCTTTCCTAGAGAACCTTTTATTTATAATCTAATTAATTATCCTTGGATTAACTGATAATTTTAGATAAATTTATGAGAGACATTAATCCCTCACTTTTAATATAAAATGACTATAAAAAGCTTATTTTTTTTCCTTCTGTATATGTGTATGTGTTGTTTCATCTTTACAGTAAAGACAAGTATTTTGTAACTTTCCCATATCCCTACATGAATGGACGTCTTCACTTGGGTCATACATTTTCATTATCTAAATGTGAGGTAAGGGTACACCTCTCTTTGAATATCAATAGTTCTTTTTCCTTTCATTCTTTTTGTTAGCTTCTTGGGAAGAAATAGTATCTGGGCAAATTTATTTCCAAGTAAAAACAACCAAAATCAAATTAGATCACATGAAATACTATATTTATAGCGCTTTACAAACATTAAAGCGCTCTATAAATGTCAGATACCATTATTAGAAGAACTCTTTCATTTTAAATGCCTTTGTCTATTTTATTAAGGAAGTTGTGTGTGCCTGTGTGCCTTGTCATTTATTTGACTGCATTTTCAGGTTTATATTGTTTGTGAGTGCAGAAAGGAAAAAAGCATTATTGAAATCTATTCAAGTTTGATAACTAATTTTGTAGGATCCAGATGATATTTTTAAAGGAAGATGTGGGGCAGCTAGGTGGCACAGTGGCTCAGATACTTCCTAGCTGTGTGACCCTGGGCAAGTCACTTAACCCCAATTGCCTCAGCCAAAAAAAAGAAAGAAAGAAAGAAAGGAAGATATAAGGATGCAACAGAACAAAGAAGCAAAACAACATTTTTCATATGTGTATGGGTTGTAATTTGAATTTTATTTTCTTTTTATAGTTTTCAGTAGGGTATCAGAGACTAAAAGGAAAGAAATGCTTGTTTCCCTTTGGTCTGCACTGCACTGGAATGCCAATTAAGGTGAGGTTATATAGAGAACTGGATTGGGCTCTTTTGAACTTAAAGTGAAAAGTGATAATGTAGTAAAATGAAAAAAGTAAGTTTCCAAGAATTATGAAATTATAGGATTGATTTGAATTTGTTAGTCTTTGAAAGTTTTTTTGAAGCTCTTGGTCATCACTATTGATCTTAAGCTTCTTTTATATTAAGTAATTTAACATTAGAAAAATGTGAATAATAATTTTTATATGCATCAAATTTAGTGTGTATATGAAATTTGATTTTAATAATACAATGGAAATCAGAGGGAAAGAAAAAAAAAAAACCTAACCTTGAAGAGACCTTAGAGGTCATCTAATACATACTTTCCATTTATAGAAGAGAAATCATGGCCAGAATAGTGAATCGATTTCCTCTACAGCCCAAAACGAAGTCAGTGGCTGCTTAGAAGTAGAAATTAGGCCTTGTGTTACCTAGTCCATCATCTTCCCTTGAGGATCCATGATTTTGTTGGTGTGGGCACTGTCTTCATTCTACAGATCGACAGCCCTTTTAAGATCTTTAGGTTATCATGACATGGTCTTTAAGGTCTCAAGGACACTTAAAAACCCCAAGGACCTATCAGAGGGAGGTTAGTTTGTCACAATGTAAATAATCCCAATGTTACATTACATTAGAAAATTTCTTATTCCTTTTATGATTTTAAATTGGAAATAATTCCTAAGAAGGCAAGATTTTAGAACACAATAGTTCAGAAATCTGATTTTAGTTAACTGGAAAACTTAGTATCTTCCATTTATGTTATTTGAGAATATTTGAGCCATTTAAATTTATACAGGTTCCATGCAAAAACCTGTCAAATATGAATGTTTCAGAATGAATATTGGCATAAAAGCAACCTGACTTTGAATTACTTTTTCCCTGAGTTTTGAAATTCAATGTCATTTGTTTTGAGGCATGTGCTGATAAGTTGAAAAGAGAAATAGAGTTGTATGGTTGCCCTCCTGAATTTCCAGATGAGGAAGAAGAAGAAGAAGACATTACTACAAAAAAAGAAGAAATCATTATCAAAGATAAGGCAAAAGGAAAAAAGGTACAATAAATTGAGTCTGGTTTTGCTGTTAGACACTGCATTAATATGAATAGCATGTTAGTTTATGTCTCCAAGATATAAATAGCAAAAAGCAAATATCTTGCACTTTAAGGTTTGAAAAGCATGTTACATAAATCATCTCAATTAAATGTACATTGAATTTGATTGCTTTTTCTTATAATCTGAGTTCTTTCAAAACACATGGATCTTTCCCTCTTCAATCCCCAGATATTTTTAAGATGGCTTTCTGATTAAGATGTTATGTGATTATGTGTGGAGAGAGTAGAGGGGGAGCATGTTGGTGGCCTTTCAGTTATGGGAATACAAAAGTAGACTGGAAAGAGGATTTCTGTGGATGATTCCTCCTAACTAAAAAAAGTTGATGAGATTGGAAGAACATAGATTTAAATGCTCTGAGATTGTGCCTTATACTTTAGTATTTTATCGTTGGTGATGAAAATTCTTAATGGCTCTTACTATATAATGTTCACTGCTAAGTATCTCGAACAGGAGAGTGTAATGACCCAAATTGGTCCATCTAATACCTTTGTTCTGATATATCAGTAACTTTTTTTTTTTTTGGAGGGGAAGACTTCTTGAAATTAAAAACTAATACTTGACTCATTTAAATGACATAATTCTGAAATGTGTGTAATGATCCTGATTGTTGGCATGAATAGATTACACTTTTCAGGCTTCCATATTTGGGCAGTACAAGATAAAGATGTGTTTTTTGGGAAGTGTAACTTTAAAAAACTTATCTTTATTCCCTGAACAGTTGAAATTCCAAATATGATATGAAACTCCAGTGATAGTCATTATTCTTTCATAGGCATTTCATTAATGGCATGTGTCATATCCTTCCTGCTAAATTGTCATTTTCACGAATGCAAAGACCATGTTTTAATAATCTTAGATTTCCCCTTAATACTCAGCATAGTAATTTGCAAATCCTAGGTGCATTTAAAATGAGCATTGAATGAATGAATGATTATTTTCTTGTTTAACTACTTTGGAAAGAAAGAATTTGAAAAAAAATTGCTTCTTTTAAAAATGAGACAATATTAGGAGATAGAGTGATAGAAAGGAGTTACTAAGTATATTTAATTGACTAGATGATGTCTACCTTAATTACCACAGAAACCATTGAAATCAAAATTAAGAGCAGCAGACAGTTATTTTAAATATTAGGGGATGTTAAGAAGTTTATTAGTTGATGGTAGTAATTTGAAGATTGATATTTCTGAAGAGAAGACTCTTGAGAAATGTACCTATTCTTTCATGATATTGCTGATTTTTGATTGTTGCTTCTAGAGTAAAGCTGCTGCCAAGGCTGGGTCTTCCAAGTACCAGTGGGGAATCATGAAATCTCTTGGCCTTTCTGATGAAGAAATAATGAAATTTTCTGAGGCTGAACATTGGCTTGATTATTTTCCACCTCTGGCTATTCAGGATCTAAAGAAAATGGGCCTGAAGGTATTTCTTCCCCTGTATCTAGAAATGCAGCTTGCAGTAAAGAAAATGCATATTGGTGGTGGTATATTAGTTCAACTATTTATTTAGAAATATAAGGTTATTAGTAAATATGAGCTCATATTATCAAGAGATTAGAAGCTATAAAGCTAGATATAATTAACAATTGGATAGTTTAATAAGGTTGAGAATAATATTGTAGTGTTGGCATATATGTCTTTGTGATTATAAGAATGAATAAGAAATACCTGTTCAAAGAATATGAAAAGGTCAAAATTGTACTTTAACTTATAGAAGACCACTTCTATGTAAAGTTGATTTAGATCCTCTTAAGTATATACAGTTTTTTGAGTCTTGTTAGTCATTTTAGAAATGTATGGTTATGAATGGATGTTAAAATACTAAATTTCTATAGCATTTTTGAAAACAGTGGTACCAAATTACTATAACATTTCTGAAAACATAATACAGTTTTTTTCTCTTTATTAAAGAACAAGTATGTTGTTAAGTGAGAAAAGTATAATTTTAAGAGATTAGATGAAGTAATTGCTATGGTGGCAGAGACATTCATAGATCCTTTACACCTTAATATTCTTGGCTTTTCTTTTTTCCTTATAGGTGGACTGGCGACGTTCTTTCATTACCACTGATGTTAATCCTTACTATGATTCCTTTGTTAAGTGGCAATTTTTGACACTAAGGGAAAGAAACAAAATAAAGTTTGGGAAGCGGTAAGTATGTGTTTCATTATAATAATTTCTGTGATAGTTAAAAATAAATGTCACACATATCCTGCTTTATAATAAGGTACCCCACATTTTTTCTTTTTTCTTTTTCAAAGAGCATGCAAGAATAGTTTTCAACATTCACCCTTGCAAAACCATGTGTTTCAAAATTTTCTCCCTCCTTTCTCACCTTCCCCCCCTCCCCTAGACAGCAAGTAATCTAATATAGATTAAACATGGGTAATTCTGCTAAACCTATTTCCACATTTATCATGCTGCACAAGAAAAAACAGATCAAAAGAGAAAAAAATGAGAAAGGAAAAAATAAGCAAGCAAACAATAATAACAACAAAAAAGGTGAAAATGCTATGTTGTGATCCACATTCAGTTACGTAGTCCTGTTTCTGGTTACAGAGAGATGGCTCTTTCCATCATAAGTCTTTTGGAATTAATCTGAATCACCTCATTGTTGAAAAGAGCCAATCCATCATAATTGATCATCATACTCGTGCTGTTACTGTGTACAATGTATTCTTGGTTCTGCTTGTTTCACTCAATATTGGTTTATATAAACCTTTCCAGGCTTTTCTAAAATTATCATTTTTTAGAGAACAATAATATTCTATTACTTTCATGTACTATAACTTATTCAGTCATTCTTCAATGAACGGACATCTTAGAGTAGGTAATCTCTAAGGCTTTTCTCAGTTTCTGAATTCTGTAAGCCTATAAATGAAAACTCAAGATTTTATAAGTATCTTTCAATTTCATAAGTCTTCAATTTCATTTTCTAATTGTAACATTTCTGATGAAGACAGATCTTAATTCAGTATTCATGGTTATAGAATTATACACAAAGTATAATTAATGAATGCTAGCTTCATCTCAGTATTTGGAGTTAAAAGTAACATATTCAGAGGAAAACCTAATTGTTAAAATCCAGTTTATCACTTTTGCCCAACTGTATTTTTTTTTTCTGCTTTGTCTTTTATAGGTATACAATTTATTCTCCAAAAGATGGACAGCCTTGCATGGACCATGACAGACAAACTGGTGAGGTAATTATTTTGGGTATAGGACATTGTGAGTCTAATCACATGACTTTCCAAACAAAACAAAAATCTAAAATAACCTGGTAGGTGAAGGTCTTCAATGCTTTATCATTCTTTACCATCTTTGTGGTGTAGCATGTGATAAAGTGATTTTGTATTCATTTTAATCTGAGATATCAAATAGGGTCAGTTTCCCACAGTTGTCACTACATCTCCTTTAGAGAATTGTGGGTTGTAGAAAAAGAGTAGGAAAGGTAGAATGAGGCATATGACTGGCTAGTTGAAGTATTAAGGGGATATTCTTTTAATATTTTTATATGCTCTCTTGCTTATTTTCATAATCAAAGTATTTTATTTTCAAAGTCCTTGCAACCATTTATGATAATGGCCTGCCGCAGGACTTGTCAAAAGAAACATTCCCATTTTATAGGTGAGGAAATTAAGTCACAGTAAGGTTAAGTATACCTAACTAAGGACATAAACCAAATCACTGGCAGTGCTAGGGTCTAAACTCTTTTTTTTTTTTTTTAATAAAATTTTTGAGTTACAGAATTTTTTTCTCTTTCCCTCTCTTACTTCCCTCTTCAAGACTGCAAACAATCTGCATTTGATTCTCTTTTGATGCCATTATGTAGTACTACTTTTGCTCTTGGTAACTAATTGGCTTATTTGAGTTATTGACAGAAGAGTAGTTAAAAAAATTCTTCAATGATGTAACTGCTAATATGCATATGTGTATGTATATACATATATTTAAAGTCCCTTACTTTTCCAAATACTATCATGTATACAGATAAACTATTTATCTTATTCTATTCCTTCAAGTATTATTAAGAGACTAATTGTATAATCTTCAGTAAAAGAATAAATTGTTTGAACTGTGCAAAAAATCCATTTAAGAATTTGAGTCAGAGATCAAGATCTTGTGACATGCCAGGAGGCTGTACCAACTAAATGACAGTTCCCTTAGAATGCTTATATTCCATTGGGAGAAACAGCATGTACACATATAAGTAAGTATTAAATCCATCTAAAATATATCCAAGAAAATGGTTTTTATGGAAAGAGGCCCAACATCCATTGGGAAGAATTAGAAATAGTTTCACATAGGAGGGCAGTGCTTTGACCTGAGTTTGAAGGAAACTGGAGAGTCTTCCTGATGGAGGTAAAGTAGAATACATTCCAGGCATGTCATGGAGGTGCAGAGATGGGAGATGGAATATTGGGAGTGAGAAGCAGCCAGTGAGATCACCAGTTTATCTGGACTATATAATATGCAAAGGTTGGCAGTGTGTCATAAAGCCAGAAAGGGGGGTTGATGTCAAGTTGTAAATAGTTTTAAATTGCAAAAAGAGAAATTTATATCTGATATAATGAAGTGTACCACTTGAGTTTATTGAATAGGAAGTGACAAGGTAAGGCTTGTGCTTTAGGAATATCTCTTTGGCAGCTGTGTAAAATAGAATTCTATGTTTACTAAAATTTTCTGTTTTCCTGTAACTATTTAGGGTGTTGGACCCCAAGAATATACATTAATAAAAATGAAAGTGATTGAGCCCTATCCCTCTAAATTAAGGTAGGATTATCAAGAAGTAAATGTTTGTCTTTTCTGAGTATCCTAGGGATTTTGAATAAATATTCAATATATTCCACATTTAATATTCTTTTTTCTTTACAGTGGCCTGAAAGGGAAAAACATCTTTTTAGTAGCTGCTACTCTT
This sequence comes from Antechinus flavipes, assembly GCF_016432865.1. NCBI lineage: Eukaryota > Metazoa > Chordata > Mammalia > Dasyuromorphia > Dasyuridae > Antechinus > Antechinus flavipes. Next base: position 396,369,464 of record NC_067399.1, on the reverse strand, counting down.
AGACCTGAGACCATGTTTGGACAAACTAACTGTTGGGTTCGCCCAGATATGAAATACATTGGATTTGAGACTGCAAATGGTGATATTTTCATTTGTACCCAAAGAGCTGCTAGGAACATGTCTTACCAGGGCTTTACCAAGGACAATGGTGTGGTACCCGTTGTCAAAGAATTGATGGGCGAGGTGAATATGGGAGTAGATCTTTTCTAGCTCAGTGCTTTAGTTTGGGGAAATTGTCTATCTATGAGGGATAATATTTGCAATGCTGTATATTTAAACACATTAAATATTTATTGAATGGTGAGTTGAAAAAAGATATCCTCAAGAGATTTAACATTTGCATTAGTTATTATGTAAACATTTGGATAGTCTCAGCTGCCATCATTGGTATAGAAACATGAATTTTTTTTTTTAATATGAAATTATTTACTTTGCCAATGGCATCATATAATTTTTGTCATCTTTCCTAATTAATTTAGTACAAGGCCAGAATAGAAACACTGGTGACTTTTACAACCTTGGAGTAGATTTTGTAGTTTTCCTGATAACCAACTTGAGTTTTGTGACCAGATCCAGAAAACAGTATTTCATGTTTTCTGAATAAAGTACAGGTTCCCATCATTCCCATCATCAAAGCAATAATTTTTTCTTTTTTTAAAAATTATACATTTTTATTTTCAAACTGTATCCTTGGATAATTTTTTTTATTATTATAGCTTTTTATTTACAAGTTATATGCATGGGTAATTTTACAGCATTGACAATTGCCAAACCTTTTGTTCCAATTTTTCCTTTCCTTCTCCCTACCCCCTCCCCTAGATGGCAGGATGACCAGTACATGTTAAATATATTAAAGTATAAATTAGATACACAGTAAGTATACATGACCAAACTGTTATTTTGCTGTACAAAAAGAATTGGACTCTGAAATATTGTACAATTAGCCTGTGAAGGAAATTAAAAAAAAAAATGCAGGCAGGCAAAAATATAGGGATTGGGAATTCAATGTAATGGTTCTTAGTCATCTCCCAGAGTTCTTTCACTGGGTGTAGCTGGTTCAGCTCATTACTGCTCCATTGGAACTAATTGCTAATCTTCAGCAATGAGATGGCCAGTTCCATCAGAATTGATTACCATATAGTATTGTTGTTGAATTATACAGTGATCTTCTGGTCCTGCTCATTTCACTCAGCATCAGTTCGTGTAAGTCTCTCCAGGCCTTTCTGAAATCATCCTGTTGGTCGTTTCTTACTGAACAATTTTGGATAATTTTTGACATTCACCCCTACAAAGCCCTGTGTTATAATTTTTTCCCCTCTCTTCCCCCCACGCCCTCCTCCATTAGGCAAGTGATCTAGTATATGTTAAAACATGTGCAATTCCTCTATATATATTTCCACAAATATCATGCTGCATAAGAAAAATCAGATCAAAAAGGAAAAAAATGAGAAAGAAAACAAAATGCAAGCAAACAACAACAAAAAGAGTGAAAATGCTATTTTGTGATCCACGTTCATTGAAATTGGTCTGAATTATCTCATTCTTGACAAAAGCCATGTCCATCAGAATTGATCATTGTATAATCTTGCTGTTTCTGTGTTTTCTTTTTTCTTTTTGGCCACTTTTAATTAATTGGACTCAAATCAGTTCTTGATGATAGAATCTGACTATTCCACCAAAACTTTTCCCAAAACTGTATGTGATGCTCCTCCAGTTGGCATAGGCTTCAGGGAAATGCCTACATGGGCTTTCTCATTCTGTTCATCCTGTCACTGATCCTTTTCTATGGCTGCAGAGTTTTCTAGTTCTGTGGTAAACATGGCCCTTACTTGAATTGTTGGTGTTGACCCCAGAAAGAAAAATGCAAGCCTCTTCCTCTTAGTTGTGTTTGTTGATGTTAAATGTCTAGACTTGATATCTGTCAGCTTTTGCATCAGCACTTTAACACCAGCATTTTGTGTACGTTATTCATTTTATTAGGGGTTGATCCTATACAGCTATAACCATTTATTTTACTTTTTAAAATTTTTATTGTACTTTTACATAATTTTCTTTTTTAAATATATCCCTCTTCTATCCATTGAAGAGTAAAAAAATGTAGTTCAGTATAACTACCAACATATCTATCACCTGTGTCTGACAGTTTTTGCATCATCCATCCTCATAGTTCTATCTCTGCAAAGGTGTGGGGGAGTGTCATTTTCTCATCCTTTTCTTTAAGGGCCAGCTTTGGCTATTATAATTATTCTATGTTCAGTTACATGAGTTTTTCAAAAAAATTGCATTTTTGTCATTGTATATATTTTCTTTTTTCTGCTTACCTCATTTCATATCATTTCAGATAAATCTTGCTGTGCCTTTTGTATTTATTCATATCTGTTGTTTCTTATAGCTTAGTAAAAGTAATATTCTAATATATCCACATACCACAGTTTCTTTAGTCATTCACCAATTGATGAGCATCTACTTTGTTTACTCTTCCATGTTCCTAAAAGGAGTGCTGCTGTAAATATTTTGTGTGTAGCACACTTTTCTCTTCCTCCTTGGTACATATGCCTAGCAGTGCCATAATTAGGTTAAAAGATATGGAAATACTGTCACTCTCTTAGCATACTTTGAAGTTAATTTTCAGAATTGCTGGACAATTCATAGCTTTCTCCACAATGTATTATTTATGTTCGGGTATCTTTATAACCTCTTTAACTTTAACTTTTCCCATGTTTTGTCATTTGCTAATTTTGTAGCTGCATATATTTTTCTTTTTTTTGAAGGAAGGATTGTATAGTAGATAAAAGGCTGATCTTATTGTGAGGAAGATCTGGGTTCATTTTCTGGCCCCAACATACTAGCTGTGTGACAATAAGTCTTTTATTTTTTATTTTTTATTTTTTTTGCTGAGGCAGTTGGGATTGTGACTTGCCTAGGGTCACACAGCTAGGAAGTGTTAAGTGTCTGAGACCATATTTGAACTGAGGTCCTCCTGACTAAAGGGCTGATGGTCTATCCACTGCGCCACCTAGCTGCCCCTAAGTCTTATAATTTTTCAATCCTAACTACAAATTATAGATGAGTGGATGAAGTTTCTATTGAGAGTTTCCCATATTTATGAAATCATTGGTTTGAACTCTTTCTTACCATGTTCTTTTCCTCAGGAGGAAAAATGTTCTTAAAAGGGAAATTTGAATATAAAACCATCTTGGCATTTGGGAGAATTTTATAGGAATTGGATTATTTCATTCTTTTTTTTGTTCTAATAGTTTATGATTCTATATGTTCTGTTCTTAAATTGTTTTTCTATTCAATTCAAATATTGAATTTACTTCTGTGTAAAACTTATTCTGTGTAAACAAAAATTCTGGGAACAGTAAAAAGTTATATAAGCTACATGTAACCCACTTAAGGGCAGATGGACACCTTTTTCTTTACTTTTGTATGCTGATAAAAATAATCTTGATAGTGAGAAAAGGACAGTATCAAATTAACTAGTCTGTAGAGCTGTATGTCAAAGGCAGGCAAATGCAACATTAGCCTGATTTTTAATTCTTCAGTGAGTTCAGAATCATTGCTTATTGAATAAATGAATCGCTATAACTTTAAAGTAAAATTTGAATTTAGTTTTATAATTTGTAACATTTATACCATAATCAATCCATGATACTGCTATGGAGGGTAGAACATAGAACTTATACTTTTTTTTTTCCACTTCTGAAAACTTAAAAAGAAAATAGATGTCACTATCATCTTAATACCTCTTTTTTTTAAAATGAGAAATACTGTAAGATCATTAAATTAGCATTCACGATTAATATGTGCACATAAATACAAGAAATTTAAATTAGAAAGAAATTTCTAGATATATCATTGAAAATTTTTCTGATTTTGAATAGGTTATTCTCTATAAAGCATAGTTTGACACAAAACAAGTTGATTATAACTAATAATTTTGTAGCTTCTGATAGGAATAGTAAGTAGTAGTATAGTCAGATCCCAATTTTTTATGTTATTAGAGGGAAAAATAGGCATGTATAGCACTATACTGTAAATAGTTCTTTTATGATCATTTTAAATTCAGTTAAACTTTCTCACATACATCCCCACTCAGATATGCACACTTACTCTCATTCATATTCTCTGACATTATTCTCAATTATTCTCAGACTTGCTAATATCATAGGTGTGAAGGATACCATAAGAACTCCTAATCATGGATACTTGAGAATTGTTTGTAATGATCTTTGGCTACTAATTTAAAGTAAAATTAGATTTAATAGAACATTGTTTGCTATTATTAAAAAGAAAGCATTTATTTTCATATTATTTATCTTGTGCAGGAGATTATTGGTGCAGCTCTTTCTGCACCTTTAACATCCTTCAAGGTGATCTATACTCTTCCTATGCTTACCATTAAGGAAGACAAAGGTAAAAAAAGAGTTCAAACTTGCTCAGTAGTTTATAATATATATTCTGATTGTGGTATTTTGGTCTTAGTTAATTCTATGTTATCCTTTTTTCATAAGGGACTGGTGTTGTTACAAGTGTTCCTTCTGATTCTCCAGATGATGTAGCTGCTTTCAGAGACTTGAAGAAAAAACAGGTCAGTGTCTTATTCTTTTGCTGAAGTTAAGTCTTAAATTTCATTTTTGGTATCTCATTATATAGAGGCTAGTAAATGGTCATCAAGAAGATTAATAAGTAGTTCAAGCTGTTGGTTGTTGTATATATTTTTATCATTAACAATTCTAAATGGAATACTACCCAAAATGCTTTTTCCCCCCCTTTTAAAACAAGTTTTATTGTTTTATTGCTATTTTTTTATATACCAGTCATTTTGGGATATACTCTACTTCTGGTCTTCCTCCTCTAGAATTGAAGTTTCTTTGTAACAAAATGTTAAGTAAAACCAACTGATACAGTAACCTCATCTGAAAATGTATTTGATATTGTATCTCTGGAGGTAGAGTCAAGATGAAGGAGTGAGAGCTAGCAGGTTTTTTCCTTAGCTCCTTCCCATCCTCCCTTATAACGTCCAATAAAGAATGTCAGACCAACTTCTGATTGGGAAAACAAAGAGAAAAGTATTGTCCCCTTCTAAGTTCCCTGACTCTGCTGAAGAGAGAGATGCTTTATTATCTGTTCTTTCAGATCAAGATACAATTATTCATTTTGGCTTCTTTTTATTTTTTATTATTATTTTAAAATCTATGTTATATTCTTAGTATATATGATTTTGAAAAGTGTGCTTTTGAAAATTTTTATTTTGTCTTTACCATTATACTTATCTTTTACAAGTTTGCCTTTTTAAAAACTGTAATGTTAATCTTAGGATTTTTGTAATAAAAAAATTTTGTCGGGGAGGAGGCAAGCTTCTTTTATTTATTTTCCGTATTATCTATACCTAATCAGAGAATTCATTGTTTTAAGAATAGTTTTGCTTAAATTGATGTGTCTCCTGAGCTTGTTGAACCCCTTTTTGAATTTTTTTGTTTTTGTTTGTTTTTTATCTTGCTTCCCTTAGGAAAGATCAGAGTATTAAAATATCTTTCTGATTGTTTTTTTGCTTTGAGTTTCCAATTCATTCACCATGTAGTTGCCAAAGTGATTTTCGTAAAATGCTGGTCTGGCCACGTTTCCTTTCTATACAATGAATTCCAGTTTCCTATTATCTCTAGGATTAAATATAATATGCTCTGTTGGGCAATCAAAGGCCCTTTACAGCCTTGACTACCACCTTTCCAGCCTTTTTATGCTTTACTCCTTTCCTTCTTCTTTACAATCCAGCAACATTGGCTTGGGTGTTATCCCTCCTGACTAAACTACCTGTCTCCATTCCTTTGCACAGGCTGTTTCCTATGCATGTAACCCTTCCCTTCTCAATTCTGTCTCAAGGAATCTTTGGCTTCCTTCAAGACTCAGCTTAAGTGCCACCTTTTGCAAAAGGCCCCTTTCAGTCTTCTCAATTGCTAATGCCTATTATCTACTTTATATATGTTTTTTTTGTGTGTGTTTGTTTCTATATATAACTATGTATTTATATTTCTATATCAGTGATTCTCAAAGACTTTTTCAAGAGATCCATGAGGTCAAAACTTTTCATAGTAATTCTAAAACATTTTAATTTCTAATAATGTAAATATCAATAGATATAGTCTATATAAATAAAAGCTCTTGTGGGAGGGAAGGTCCTCAGGAATTTTTAAGATTATAAGGGGATTTCTGAAACCAAAGAATTAAGGAACCACTGTTCTTTGTATATATTGTCTGCCCTTTAGAATAGAAGTTCTTTGAGAGCAGATCTATTTCATTTTTTCTTTGTATTGTATAGTGCCTGGTACATAGCTAGTAAGTGCTTTATAAATCCTTGTTGTGAGTGATTAGGAAATCATGAGAAAAAAAATTGTAAAAAATCTACAATTTGACTTTTCCCAATTAAGTTCATTTCACAAATTATAATATATAGTAAGGCATAGATATAAGTTTTTAAACTTTCATCTTTTTTTGTAGGCATTAAGAGCAAAATATGGAATCAAAGATGAAATGGTTATGCCTTTTGAGCCGGTGAGTACATAAATGTAAAGTATTCAGGTCTTTTATTTTTTAGACAAAAAACTTATGTTTCTCTTTGACTCAAAAGTTGGTGATGGATGAAGTGTCTAAAGAGAAGAGAAGAATTTATTAATGGATTCCTATAATTTTGATGGTGATATAGACTGAGGGGGGAAAATGTATAAATCATGGATTTTTTATGACAATTTGATTTATAGCCCTTGGGATCTGTAATTCTGAAATGATAGCTTTCTGCCTCACTTTTTATGTAATTGTTTCTTGCTGGAACAGTTCACTTTCCTGATTTAAAAAGCCAAAATTATGTCATGTTACTTAATAATGCTTTAAGAAAAATAACAAAACCACACTGTGCTTTATTTTGTATTTTTTTGTTTAATTAAGTTTGCAAACTGGTGACTACATGCAAGAGTTTAATTTTCTACAGATAAATTCATGGAGAAATTTAAAAGTCTTTTTATTTATTACAAACCAAAACAAGACCAGATTTACAGTGTTAGTATCTGACATTTGTTTGCTAGGGTTTTAAGAAGAGCTGCAGGGTTAGGTGGAATAGTATCTTGGAGCTTTGGCGGTGGTTATGGTAGGAAAGAAGGGACAAAATGTCTTCTGGAGTTATGTACTATATATTATTATTTTTGTACTAGTAAAGACTATCTGAAATTACTTCATTTCACTGAATGAAAATCAGAAAGACTATGCCCCACAAACCATTCCTGTGTTCATTCATATATTTTTAACAAATTGCCTGTTTTCTGCAGGTGCCAATCATTGAAATCCCAGGCATTGGAAACCTTTCTGCTCCAAGCATATGTGATGAATTGAAAATCCAGAGCCAGAATGACCGAGAAAAACTTGCGGAGGCTAAGGAGCAATTATATCTGAAAGGATTTTATGAAGGTGTAAGTAATAATTTTCATTTTCCATGTTTAAATTTTTATTGTGTAGACTGAGACAGGAAAAATAGAGGAGTTAATGTTTTTTTCTTTAACAGAATTACAGGATGTTAGAGCTAGAAGGGACCTTAGAAATCATTTAAAACATTACATCTTTTTTCATATGAGGAAGCCGTAACCTGTGGGTGGAGGAATTTGCTCAATATCACTAATAAGTAGCAGAGCCAGGGTAGAAATCTCAATCATAATATCAAAAGTCTAGGTCCTGCTCTCTAACAGCTTATATCCTATCTGTGGAAATAACACGTATAGAGAGATAAGTGATTGAAAAATAATTGAATTGGGAGCCACAGAAGCTTTTTAAACAGGGAAGTGACATAGCTGGACTCGCACTTTAGGCATAACAATTTGCCAATTTTATGAAGAGCAAATTCTTGAGTCAGGGAGACTAATTAGGAAGAGATTATAATAGTCCAAATGAGAGATGCTAAAGGCTGAATGATAGTGGTGACTTTGTGAGTAAATAAAAGGAGATTGTCAGAATATTTAACTTAACTAAGATTATATCATATCTCATCCTTATCATTATCTTGAGTAATGTTATTCTTTGAACTTTAATAATTTATGTGGTAGGGAATTTGTGGTCCATCTGTTTGTGACGACCACGCTAGCACCCAGGACACCCCAGAATCAGCCTGAGTCAGGATAAGCAAAAGTCCTTAGTCTTTATTCTTGGTCTTTAGATACAGGATTGAACAGGATGGAAGCAGAATCTCTGCGACTGCCTTCTCCCTCATCTACAGCGAAAGTGACTCTGGCTCGTCTTACTCCACCCCCTAGTCCCTTCTACAATCCTCTGTATACACCAACCATTGAGCCAGCACAGGATTGTGGAAAGGATGATTTTCCAAGCATGTGCCCATAGAGTATTGTACAATCAGTAATTAGCCCTAAGTGCTTGAACCGACCTCAGTGCAACGACTCAAGAGTTTTAGCCCTTACATCTGTTCTCTTCCACTTTAAATATATGAGCAGCCTAATTCCTTTTGAGGTCATACATGTTCTCAGTAATGTCTTTTATGCCTCTTTTTGTATGTAAATTATTATTGGTTATGGTCTGCTTATATCTATCTGGCAGGTTAAAAGTTGTGAAACAGATCAAAAAATATAACTTGTTTGTGATAAATTGAAATAAAATGAGCTTTTTGATATGTTACATGGAGTACAAAATCCCAGTTTTTGAAAGAAGGAATCTGAGAAGGATAATTAACTTCTATAAATTAACTTTTGTTTTTCTTTTTTTCTTCTCTTTAGATAATGTTAGTGGATGGATTCAAAGGGCAGAAGGTCCAAGATGTCAAGAAAACTATTCAGAAAAAGATGATTGACAATGTAAGCAAGAAGTTATCCTGGCAAGTTTTGTTTAGCTACATTATAGCTGTTTTCTTATATTGTGTGTAATTAATGAAGATTTCTGAAGTAGCCATAAAATCATGCTAAAGTCATATACATTTACTGGGAGATAATTGTTGATCTAGGGAAAATGAGTGAAATGTCAGAAGTCTATAATGCTAATGCTAGTCATACCCATACTGTGTTATATACATAGAAAACTTAAAATGGCTCCTCCTACAGTGGCGGCCATTTTAGATATTTGTAGATCAGCAAACCTCTCTTCCCTCATCGCTCCCTTCTTCCCCCAAGTACCTCTTCATTTTTCCTTTTTTCCCTCTTTACATTTTCTTCTCTGTATAAATTGCACTATGAATTCTGAACAGAAAATGTGTGTGAATTGCAGAAAATGTGTGTGAATTTTATTTAAAAAACAAACAAACAAAATGCCTGACCAAATCACTCTGTAGACAGAATACTTAGGTAAGACTTTGTTTTTGGTGGGAAACCAAGCCTTTAATGGACATTTTTTATCACAGATATAGCCTCTAGAAAATAGATTTTAGACATACCCTAATCTTTGAGCAGATGTTAGAGAGGTTTTTACTTAGCTTGCTTTAAGCTTTTCCAGCGGTAGGTCCATGCATTTAATCTCTTGTTTTCTTTCTACTCTTCTTTGGGGAAGATCAACTGAGATGAAGATTTCTTTGCTTTGAGTGCTCTTGGGGATTAAATCCTGGATAAGAAATGTATGTGTACTTCACAGCTATAATAGGAAGCATAATCTTCCAATCCAGGGGATTGGGGAAAACTATTCTTATTTCATTTTGAGCTGATAAGGAATGTCCAAGGTATAGGGAAAGAAAAAAAGAACAAATGATCTGTAAGATGCTTGTTTTAGATTTTTGGTTGTTTTTAAACCTGAATTGTGAGGTGATATCCCCTTCCTATAAAGAGGGCTGCATAATGGAAATCACATCGAAAATAACAAAATAGTTTTAGAGAAAACTGAATTTTGTTTGTCCTGAGGAAGAATTCTAACTTCAGAGTAATAGCCCATACATACTTTTTGGTTGAGTTATCTTTTTTTTCTTAGGGAGAAGCACTTATTTACATGGAGCCAGAGAAACAAGTAATCTCTAGATCTTCTGATGAATGTGTTGTGGCTCTTTGCGACCAATGGTGAGTTCTTTTTAAGAATGAAGAAACATCATTTAGTCACTAGAATGATCCCACTGATAAACTTCTCCTAAAATCAATTTACCTGCTTGCAGGTACTTGGACTATGGTGAGGAAACCTGGAAAAAACAGACCTCCCAGTGTTTGCGAGATTTAGAGACGTAAGTTCTGAAAAAAAATATATGAAGATGAAAAAAGGAGGGGAGAGAAGAGATGGAGGGAGGAAGGGCTTAAAAGTGAAGAGACACAGTTTTCTGATTTATTTTACTTAGCTTCTGTGATGAGACCAGGAGGAATTTCGAAGCTACTTTAGGTTGGCTACAGGAACATGCTTGCTCAAGAACATATGGTTTGGGTAGGTATTTTATACAGTTCTCCTTTTGATCCATAGTTTTTCCAAAGATACAGATAGTTGGAATTCACTTACTAGTTCTGCCACCAATTATACTGACAGTAGGTAATTCCAGCAATTGGGCCTCCTATTTAATTCCCTCAACTTGGCTTTCATGAACTGATTTTCATATGGAAAAAGACTTCAAAGCACTTTTCTACTTGTTTTTCTCACTTAGAACTTCTCTGTTTAAAAGAATATTCAAGATATATTCTGTTTTTTCTTGGTTACTTAGCCTTGGATTATTATTTCTTCTTTGTTCCTCTTATAGGTACTCGCTTGCCTTGGGATGAACAATGGCTGATTGAATCGCTCTCTGATTCTACCATTTATATGGCATATTACACAGTTGCACACTTACTGCAAGGGGAGAACTTGCGTGGGCAGGCAGAATCTCCATTAGGCATCAGGTTAGTTAGCTAGTCCCTGGTCAGCTGGGAACAGGGAACATTATTTGTAAGTATTTGTAAATATGATATTTTTAATAGTCGAAGTTGTAAAATATATTTTTGTTTTGAGACTGGATTTCACTTTCTTATTTAAGTGATACTATACATGGGCCTGATCCCACCACTATTAGACATGAAAGCTTTGATTTTATTATTTTCAACTTGAGCTGTTTTGTCCTTTCTTAGACAGTATGGTGGCCCCCTTTTTTGTGGGGCTCAATATCTTGATGCGCAACTTCTCAAGGACACCCAATTGACACTGTCCTTTGTCAGCTTAGAAATCTCCAGATCAGTTGATAGATTAGCTTCAGCTTCCCTCACTAGCAGGGATTACAAGCTTGTGCCACCATCCTTGACAAAGTTTATTGAATTGATACTAAAATATTATTTGTAAAATCAATTATTTAACAAAACTACATATGGCCAGAAAAGCAGCATGGTATAGTGAGTAGAGAGTTGTTGTTGGAGTCAGAAAGACCTGAGTTCAAAAACTAACTTTCACACACTAATTCTGTGACCCTGACAAGTTACTTAACCTCTGAGTTTCCCAATCAACTTTCTAGATTATAAATTGCAGAGAAGATGCCTGCTTTGTTAGAGGGAGTTTTTTATATCAGTGAAGCTATAGGTCTGTTTTCCTCCATGGTCCCTGCAAAAAAAAAAAATCTGGAGCAAAAGTTTCATTTAATATTTTTGAGATGATCTTTTTGGGTTTTTTTATTATTAGAATGAAGAAAAAGAAAAAAATAGCCTTTTACTTGTTTTCTTCTGTTCTTAAACTCTATTATGGGGGACATTTCCCACATTTATTTGTTTCATCTACACTGAAATAGAAACCCCTATTTCGTGCTTCCATTGAATCGTGTCCTTGAAATTATATTTTATATACTGCTGCAATGTTTTTCTTTCATAATTTTCTACTTAAGAATTCTTCACTTTTGGGGAAGCTAGGTGGTGTAGTGGATGGAGCACCAGCCTCGAAGTCAGGAGGATCTGAGTTCAAATCTGGTCTCAGACACTTAACATTTCCTAGCTGTGTGACCCTGGGCAAGTCACTTAACTCTATTTGCCTTAACAACAACAAAAAAATTGTTCACTTTTTTAGTTGCCTGAAAAGTTTCCAGGATGCGCTTACCAAAGTACAATTGTTATTCTGTAGAGCACAAGCGATGACCAAGGAAGTTTGGGATTACATTTTCTTCAAGGAGGCTCCATTTCCTAAAACGCAGATCCCAAAGGAAAAATTAGATAAGTTGAAGGACGAGTTTGAGTTCTGGTATCCAGTGGATCTTCGAGTGTCTGGCAAGGATCTTGTTCCAAATCATCTTTCATACTATCTCTATAATCATGTGGCCATGTGGCCAGGACAAAGGTGAGAACTATAAAGGCTTGGTGTTTGGCAGCAAGGAAAATTTCATAAAATTAGAAAGTTAAAATGATTTGTGATCTAGTTGTTTTGTTGGTGAGCTCTGGATGACCTACCTTTACATTTAGGTGTATTATGGATTTTGTCCTCATGTTAATAAAGACTTTGATTCTTCCATATTTTAAAAATTCTATTTGAAAGTTGAAATTTGTGGACTGTCTAGAACAAAGATTGACTTTCATGTTTTTGTTTGCAATATCAATATTTGTCCTCATATAGCCCTTTAAAAATATGGAAGAATCATACTCTTTTAAGATGGAGAAATATGTTTTCAAGTGATATATTGAATAATAATGAGTACTACTCATTGAGAAACTTCTTACTGATACAAGATCATTTTCTTAACTACATGATAGTTACATTCCCCATGAAATTGCATGTTAGCATAGAAAAGTGTTTCCATCTTTTTGCCTTAATTATCTGAGAATATAGTCCAGAGCTTTAATAATCAAACCAAAATATGGTTATGTTTGCCACTTAAATGATTTTTTTATCTCAAAAATACAAAGTTAAGAATTTTGTTTCTTGTACATATATCTAAAACCACAGTGAAAGTCATTTTTAGGATAGATCACTATTATGCCAGTGATTGACTTGGTCTTTTAGGTTATTTGTTTGACTTTGCTAATTATAGAATCAAAAGGAATTATTGAGATAGTATTAGAAGGATTCATAGAATTTTGATCATTAGCACTAGAAGGGACATTAAAGGTCATTTGGTCTCACTTCTTGTTTTTCAATTGAAGAAATTGAGGCATAGAGAAATGACTTGACCCAAAGTCATGTAACAACTAGAACTAGAACTCAGATTTTAAAGATATAATTAACATTAGGCCTAAGACAAGAACTCTGTTCTTTGCCTACTCAACTCTTAATGATGTCCCTTGCTACCGTTTTTGGCTAGTCAAAATAAATTTACTTGTGATTTTGTCTTTTGAATAAAATTAGTTTTTTTGTTCAGACATAACAGGCCAGTAATGTAGTTTTTCAAGATAAATAAGGAAAATTGTGTAAAATTCAAATGAATATAATATTCTGAGTCTGTTTCACTAGTCTCATCTTCTGAATTGTATTAAAGTTATTTTAAAGGAATTGGATAACTCATAGGTACTTTTTATTTAAGTATTTGAGGCCTCCATTTTCCTAAGATTTGAAATCAAAATTATTATCTTCCTAAAAAAAACCAACGAGATAACAATATTCCTTAAATGCAGTGATAAATGGCCAAAAGCAGTGAGAGCAAATGGACACCTTCTTCTAAATTCTGAGAAGGTAAGTGTAAGGTACTACTGATGTAAGATTGTATGGTTAATATACTTTCTATTTTAGATATATATTTGTTTTATTCTTTACAAAATTGGTCCTTTGGGGTTTAAATAGTCTGAAATATAAATTTTAAACATTTTTATTAAAATAGTTAAGGCAAAGATGCAACATAGATTAAATTATCTTTAAAAATGAATTAGTGGGGTAGAGAATAGAAATTTGAGGAGAAATGTGGAGAATATTAGTCATATAGTACTTATTATTAGGACAACAAAGAAAAGAATGATTCAAATTGTGCTTAGCAGAGTCATAGCTAAAGATCTTTTGTGTCCAAAAAACCTTTTAAAGAAAGAAAAACCTATTAAGGAAGAAAACATCATTCCTTTATTTTTGTGTTCAGATTTGTATGTGAAATTTCCTGAAATTAATTTGCTGGCTATTCTTTTCTATTTAAAGATAAAATTTTAGGTATAAAAAAAATACTATTTTCCATTCCTAGTAATGGACAAGCAGTCATTAAAAATTGAATACATCTCATTTCTGACACCTGTTACCTCAATGACCCATGGCTCGATCTTAACCTCTTAATATTTTAGATAACTTTACTATAAGTTACGCAGTAGTTGCTGGAATGCATTGGTGGAGGTGGTTTCCTTTTTAGGAGTATCTTATCTGTTCAATGCAGGGCAGTTAGGTGGCAAAGGAAATAGAGTATTGGGCTTAACTTCAGAAAGAGTCGTATTTTTTTAAAGATTTTTTTTTTAAACCCTATTTACCTCAGTTTCCTCATCTGTAAAATGAGCTGGAGAAGGAAATGGCAAACTACTCTAGTATCTTTGCTAAGAAAACCCCCCCAAAATGTATGTGGAAATATAATACTAGTTATTATTTCTGTATTTTGTTTTATCATAAGGCATTTCTCATCACACTTCCCTTCTGTACAAAATATAGTTGAAAAAGCAATTAAGGAATGCTACCCTAAAATCAATTTTAGGACTCTCTAGCATATTGATTATCTCATTAGACAGTGCTTGTCTGTTTTTCATTTCAGATGTCTAAATCCACAGGGAACTTTCTCACCCTGACCCAAGCTATTGACAAGTTTTCAGCTGATGGTAAGAGTTATTCTCATTGTTTTATTATTTTTATTTTGAATTTAACAAAAACCAAGTCAAATGAACATTACCATGTATATATAATAGCAGATTGTACTTTAAAGTAATGATCTCAGGGATAGTTAGTGAATGGATGTACACCTTAGATTTTTTGTGTTTTTTTAGTAGGCAATCAGGGTTAAGTGACTCCTAGTGTCACATAACTAGTAAGTGTCAAATATCTAAGGCTATATTTGAACTCATGTCTTCCTGACTCCAAAGCCAGTTCTCTATTCACTGTGTCACCTAGTTGCCCCCTTCTTTTGCTTTTACAAAAAGTATATAATAAATTTGGCCAATAGTTTCCAAAACTTTTCTGCTTGTCTGTGCTTCTCTCTGTTCTCCTTTTGTTTTCTTCTCTGTAGATTAAAAAAAAAAAGTAAGTCCTTTTAATCTTATGTCTTTTTGATTGTTTCCTCCCTAAATATCTTTGGTATGACAGTGCTTATTGAAATTCCTTGTCACATTTTCTTTAAACTAGTTTTTTCTTCCATTGCTTTTTTTTTCCCCTACTAAAACTCTTTGATTCATTTGAGCATATCACAACTTTAAAGACTTCTCCAACAAGGTGTCTCTCATACATATGTCAAAATTGTACACAGTTCTTTGATACAAATAACAACTTGTTTGTTGATTTCTAGAATATCAATATTAAACAGGACATGAAGCAGGAAATGTTTGCTCAACAAAGTATTTTCCACTCCACTTATTCAGAATATCTAATTCAGAGTCCATTTGGAAGGAGCGTTCCTTATAGATAGTGAAATACTCCAGACTCCACTAATATTAGTGAATGAATTTTTTGTGATTTCATCAAGTCCCTGAATGACAGAAGAGTATGATTTACCTATTCATAGGAAAAAACAAGGGGATATGGAATGCCTATTGTCCAGATTGAATCGAAATACAATAAATAGATCTTTTCTATCAGAGTTTGTGTCTGTCTGTCTGTCTCTCTCTCTCTCACTTATTTTCTGTGTCTGTCTTTCAGTCCCTCTTTCCCATATCTATAATACCTATGTTTTTATCCATGCACACATAACATATGCATGTGTATCTATGTATGTGTGTATGCATATATACACATACATGTTATATCTACATGATATACACATATATGCTGTATACACACACATATATACATATACATATGCTATAAAGTGAGGGTTCCACACACACATGTGTGTGTATGTGTTTGTATTAGCCTAAAGACACTCTTTCCGTCTTAGGTAACCTACTCATATTACCTATCCTTGTATCTTTTTACACCACCAATTCCTTTCTTTTTTCCCCCTCCCAATTGTTGTCTTTATTTGTTTTTTTTAATTTTGATAATAGCTTTTAATTTTCAAAATACACGCAGAGATAATTTTCGACATTTTTCAGCCTTGCAAAACTTTGTGTTTTGAATTTTTCTCCCTTCTTTATCTCTCTTTGGGTAGTGAATAATCCAAGTTAAACATGTGCACTTTTTCCAAACTTATTTCCACAATTGTCATGCTGCACAAGAAAAATCAGATCAAAAAAGAAAGAAAAAAAGCAAGCAAACAATAACAAAAAAAGTGAAAATACTATGCTGCAAACCATATTCAGTTCCCACAGTTTGCTTTCTGGATGCAGATGGCTCTCTCCATCACAGTCTATTGGAACTGGCCAGAATCATCTAATTGTTGAAAAGAGTCACGTCCATCAGAATTTATCATCGTCTAATCTTCTTGTTGCTGTGTACAGTGTTCTCTGGGTTCTACTCATTTCACTTATTATCAATTCATGTAAATCTCTCCAGACTTCTCTGAAGCCAGCCTGCTTATCATTCCTAATAGAACAATAATCTCCCATTACATTCAGTTACCATAACATATTCAGCCATTCCTCAACTGATGGGCATCTACTCAGTTTTCAGTTTCTTGCCACTAAAAAAAGGGCTGTTAAAAACATTTTTGCACATGCATACCATCGATTTCTAAAATGCTTCTGCTTGTTCTTTTTTGAAAACCAGGATTTTATTAAGGACAGATTTAGCTAAAAATTGATTTCTTAAGGATGGTATGAAATATGGATGATATCTGTTAACATTCATTCATGTTAATTCAATGTCCATGCTTTTTTACTTCAATGCTTTATACAAAATGGGCATCCATTAAATAGGTATTGATAGCTCTTTTCAACAATGAAGTGATTCAGGCCAATTGCAATAGATTTGCGTTGAAGGGGGATATCTGCACCCAGAGAGAAGACTATGGGGATCGAGTGGGGGATGCAGCATAGTACTTTCATCTTTTTTTGTTGTTATTTTTCTCATTTTTTCCTTTTTTTATCTGACTTTTCTTGTGCAGCATGATAAATATAGAAATATGTATAGAAGAATTATATATATTTGACATATTTTGTATTATTTGCTGTCTAGGGGAAGGAGTTGGGGGGAAGGTAGGGAAAAAAAATTTGGAACATAAGGTTTTGTAAGGGTGAGTGTTGAAAAGACTTTATATGTGCTTTGAAAATGAAGGTATAATTTTTATTTTTTATTTTTTTTGCTGAGGGAATTGGGGTTAAGTGACTTGCCCAGGATCACACAGCCAGGAAGTGTTAAGTGTCTGAGGCCAGATTTGAACTTAGAGCATCAGTCCTGAAGTCAGGAGTACCTATCCACGATACTAACTAGCTGCCCCAAGAAGCTATTATTTTTAAAAATGGGTATTGAATTGAAATTTTATGAGATAATTTTTCTTTCTTATGAAGGAGAAGAAACAAGTTAAGGCTGAGGAAGATAGGTCTCATTTAGTTTATCATTTTCCTTTGCTTCATTTAAGAAATTTTCATTCATTGTCACAATGCCTGAGAAAAGTTCTTGCTTTTAAGTTTGTACAAATTTATGTAGATGGCACAGATAATATATCATCTTAATTAGAGTCCCACCATTAACAATTATCATGTCTTTTTTTTATGGTTTATAATTAAACAGAGAAGCAGTATGATAGAATGTATATAAAACCAGTCTCAGAATCAGGAAAACCTGGATTGAGTTTAAGTTCTGTCTCTCACTCTCACTGGTTGTAGTTCCTGGGCAAAGAACAAGTTATTTAACCTTTCAGTGCTCTAGGCAACTATCTGAACTGAAGAGAAGGTGCCTATTGAAGACTGGCCAGAAGGTGCCAGTCTTCAGTAGGAGAGAATTTTCCTCACTGGAAGGAACTTCCATTTAACACCCTACATTGATGACATCATAGGACCAGGTGTATTCTATCTCATGCTAAGAATAGTTTTATAGAAATAAGTTTTTTTGATCTTGTTAATAACAACCTTTATATATAGTACTAGATGTAAATCAAAGAGTATGAATTATTTTTCAGAAAAGTATACCAATTCACAGCTCTATCAATATTTTCAATATTGTGTCTATTTCCTCTAATCTCATCAGCATTGGACTTTATTGTTTTAATTATCTTTGTGTAAAACAGGTGCACTGGTGTCTCAGTTTTTTAATTTTCATTTTTCTTATTATTAAAGAGTTATTTGTATTTCTTTTTTCAAAATATATCTGTTCATTTCCTTTGATCATTTATCTAAAAGCTTACTCTTAAAAGTTTATATCAACTTTTTGTAGCTTTTGAACATCAGATTTTTATCAGAAATTATTATAATAAATTTTTTTCACATTTTTTTTTTTTTTTTACCTTTTGTCATACAAAAGTTTTCCTATTTCTATGTACTCAAATACAGACAATGGTCATTTCTGCCATTACTTCAATCTCAACCCAGCAAAGTAACTTTTAGTGTAAACCTTGCCCTCAACCCAGAGCAGGTATTCAGTAAGTGTTCATTGGATAGTTGGTCAAATTTTTTTTCAGGAATGCGCCTAGCTCTGGCTGATGCTGGTGACACTGTTGAAGATGCTAATTTTGTGGAAGCTATGGCAGATGCAGGTATTCTCCGCCTTTACACCTGGGTGGAGTGGGTGAAGGAAATGGTTGCCAATTGGGACAGCCTAAGAAGTGGTCCTGCTAGCACTTTTAATGATCGAGTCTTTGCCAGGTAACATATGGATCCAAAACATTTTGTACTTTACCATGTGTTATTAAGTTGTTATGTTTAATTTAACTCTAAAACATTGGAAGGGAGGGAAGGAAATATTGCAGAAAAAAGAAATAATATGAGTTAAGGTGAAAATAAATGGAAAAAATACAACATGTACTATCCTGAAGGAATGGGAGCCATAAATAGTATTAGGCAAACTGCCCAATTTAAGGGTTGTTAGATTGCCAGGAGACTACATGGCAGCAGATTTTAATGAATATAAAAGAGATACTATTATTCCTAAACAATTAGTATTGTTTGTATTTTGACATTGCTGTTTATTAGTACATATAATAGTTCCTTATAATTGTTTTATGCCCTTTAATCACATTTTGTATTTAATATTCAATAGTGAAATGAATGCAGGAATTGTGAAAACAGAGCAAAATTATGAGAAGATGATGTTTAAGGAAGCTTTGAAAACGGGATTTTTTGAATTTCAGGTATTACTACTGTAGCTAAATTCTATAGATGTGTCATTTGGTAGCTGAATTGTATAGACTTACAAGTGTTGTTTCCTTTGCATCTTTGTGTGTGTGTGTGTGTGTGTGTGTGTGTGTGTGTGTGTGTGTGTGTGTGTGTATGCACCTCCCCCCTTTTATTCGAATGCACATTTGGTAAATTGGAGTTAGTTTTCTATTAAATCTATCATCTCTATCAACTCTCAGATATGTTATAATTTTTTAATAATTAACCTTTATGATATGTCTATAATGGTGAAGTAGAGCATAAAGAGATGAAATAAATCTGAAAAACAGGTAGGCTTTCATTGAAAACTTTTTCAAGTAAGGAACAGTTAAGATAGTTTCAAAGGTTTTTGTACGTTATCAAGATTAATTTTGAAACCAAGCATTTTCTCGAGTTTTCCATTAGATGTCAGCATCTCACTAAGTCTGAGAATTGTGCCTGAAAACCAAATTGAGCTTCATTTGAAATGCTACTTCATAATGTATCACTTTGATCTTTTATTTGGATGACTTGTCTTTCTGATATGTGATTAAATGGGTCAAGTGTTGAGCATAATAATACATCGTATTTATTGCTTTTTATCTTGGTCTGTGATATCTTTTACCTATCTCATGTACCATTTAGCAGAACTATCTAATAGATAGTTAAAATTGTAATATGTCTTTTATGCCTTAACAGTTAAGACATCTTACACTTTATTATTTTCCTTCAGAGTTAGCATAAAATTGACATATCCCTTTTATATAGATTCATGTTCATTTATTTATAGGGCTTAAAAATGAGCAAAGCCCATTTAATAATCTCTTATGGAAGGATTTTTAAGATTTAAAGTTTTGTTCATTCATTGAATGCCATTTTGTCTTCAATTAAAGAAGTTTGACTTTTATTTTAAAGATGTTTAACAGTTGCTATGGTAAACTTTACTTCTTTCAGGCAGCAAAAGATAAATATCGTGAGTTAGCTATAGAAGGAATGCACAGAGACCTGGTATTCCAGTTTATTGAAGTTCAGACTCTCCTCTTGACTCCAATCTGCCCACATGTATGTGAACATGTCTGGATGCTTCTGGGAAAGGTACTTTCATAATTTAAAGTATACATTTAGGATCTACTAGGAAGTTTTGATTTGTCCCCATTAAATAGCATATCATTAAAAACACTAAGAAAATCAATTGTTTACAAATAAGTGTCAGAGTCAACAGAATAGGTACTGATAAGTTGGAATGTGAAATGTTTAGACATATAATTTTTCTTTATACACTTAAGACATAAGTATTTTAAGTTTATGTGCTCATCCTTATGTTGTTTAACACCTTTTTTTTTTTTACTATATTTTATTTATTTTTATTAAAGCTTTTTATTTTCAAAATATATGCATAGATAATTTTCAACATTCACCCTTGCAAAACCTTGTGTTCCAAATTTTTTTTCCCTTACTTCCCTCCACCCTCTACCCCTAGATGACAAGTAATCTATATATGTTAAACATATAACATTTAATTTTTAACCATATTAGAATATGCTCTAATGTAGACATAACCATGCATGTAGTAAAATTTTAAGTTTACGCAATTATTATTTTTAGTACTCTTTGGTTTACCTGACAGGTTAAACAGATAGGCCTTTGTGGACTAGCTTTTATGTCTAGCTTTTATGGACCATTCATATGTATTAAGCTTCTGTACAAATTTCTTGTTTTCTGTAAAAACTTGGGGCATAATTTAAAAGTGCATATACAAGTATATATTAGCATTTCTATTGTTAATTTTTTCTAGTTATTTTTACTAGAGTTTTAAATAGGGTGACTGGTTTAATGGTTCCTGCATAATCTTACTATTCTTCCCAGTACATGGACAGTATAAAAATGTGTTAATTATTATGTACCCCTAGTTGTCATACATTAAGAACTAAGTATATTAATATGATAATATCATATTATCATGTAATAATAATTTATATAATAGCTATTAGATTTAGGTAAAGTAAGACAATATACTTTTTTTTGCAAGTGAGCATATGTGTGTGGACATTAATGCAATTGTAAAAAAACTGACCTTCAATTAGAAAAGTAGAGTCTAACTTCATAGTGTGGTTTGAGAATATTTTAGATTAGGGTCTGAAGAAGTGTGTGGATTTGAATCAAAATAAGATTTGAAGGCATATCCTTGATGAAAATCTTACTATGAAACTATGGTAGATTCTGGTTGATAGGTGTTAACTAATTTCACTGAACCTTTTTTCTTTAAAAAATAAAAGCCTGACTCAATTATGAAAGCTGTATGGCCACTGGCGGGTCCTGTTGATGAAGTCTTGATACGTTCCTCACAGTACCTTATGGAAGTAGCTCATGAACTAAGACTACGGCTAAAGAACTATATGATGCCAGCCAAAGGAAAGGTAAAATAATTAATTTGAAAAAAGTACTGGAAAATCTCTATTGTAAAAAAAAAAAAAGTATGCTGTATATTTATCTCTTTAACTGTAAAAGGGAAGGGGATAAGATATTTCATTTTTATTAAACTAGAAGTGATTGTTTCTCCTTTTCCTGCCCATGTGTAGAAGGTTGATAAGCAGCCACACCAGAAGCCTTCTCATTGCACCATTTATGTGGCGAAGAATTACCCACCTTGGCAACACACCACTCTGTCAGTTCTGCGTCGTCACTTTGAGGTGATGTTTTTTGATATGTTTATTTCTCTATTGTCAGATTTGTTCTCATAGTGATAAATTTTTGCTCTTATTGTGCTCTTCTTATTTGCTGGAGAGGGACAGAGAGACAGAGCAAGACAGACAGAGGGAGAGAGAGAGAGAGAGAAAGAAAGAGAGAGAGAGAGAGAGAGAGAGAGAGAGAGAGAGAGAGAGAGAGAGATGAAAATCTTCTGTGATCCACTTCTTGGAGAGTGGGCTTTGCTTTACTTTATCAGCTCTCCATTTAATGCCAATTTAAAAGATTCTGGTGTTTAGGACTTTGGAAGCTTTCAAACAAAAATTCAACAGAGTTTTGTGGATAGTTATTAAAGAGACTTTTTTTCCTCTCTGTAATTCTTCTTAGTTAAAACTATGAAGAGAAATAATGAGCTTTTCCTTTTGAGTTCTTTGTTATGACTAGAACATTGAAGGCTCATACAGTCTTACAACCTTATTATGCTTGAAAGATTATAACTTCTGGTCTTGGGTTTGTTAAAAAGAAGTGCTTAATTTCATAATTACCTGCAGGAATGGAGGGCTGTAAAATGTGTTTGGCTCCGTCAAATAAATAGCTATTAAATATGACAGCTCTTTCAAATTCTTTTCATTAACATTTTAAAGGAAACTTAATACTTAAGCCTATACCAAATTTTCCTCAGGGAGAAAAATCACCCATAACTTTTTTTTTCTCATCAAAATGTGAGAGCAAAATAAAGTGGAAGTAGTACGAAATATATTTTTGTTTTTTTCATAGGAATAGTTGCAGACACAAAAATAACCAGGTGCACTTTAAAAGGAGGGCTGTGCTGGGAAGGTGAAGAGCTTGTCAAAATATGACTTAAGTGATCAAAGAAGAATGGATTTTTTCAAATCTTTATTGTATTTTTAAACAGATTTTTTATTTTAATTAGTAAAGCTCCAGGGTGAAAACATTTGAGTTAGACAAGGTTGCTGAAAAGCAAATAGCAAACATATGATGTGTTTCCTATATAGTTTGTCTTGGGGAAGAATCACCCTTCTTTTCATTTGTGTTCTAAATAGGACTAGAAGGTACTTTTCAGGTTATTAGAGTTTGACATTTATGACTCAAATTCATTCTAGGATAGAAAAAATTAGATTGTGTATCTGTAGGAACATATTTGTCCCAGTAATTTAATTACTTATAAAAAGTCAGTAAAAGTGGCACATGCTATCTTATAATATTCTGAATACATCATCTAGCCTTTCAGAATTTGATGTACTAAGCCAGTGTGCATTAGACAGTTCTCTTAATTATATATAAAATTGTCTAATGGCTGAGCTTCATTTGATATAGTTAGCTTTGTTAAATTTGAATTTTAATAAATATCTTGAACTTAATTTGAAAAGTTAGATTGCTATAAAGATAAAGTTATTTAATAATGATAGCTAGCGTCTATAGCTATATCTACATATTTATACTTGTTAGTTAGTTAGTTGTTAGTTGTCCTTTGTTTTTGAAGATATCCAAAATAATATCATTTGTGTTGGAGTCAAAATATGTCCTACTGTGGCTGATCAAACTAATACAGTCTCAGAACATTCTACCACAGTTTGGACACAGATAGTCCATATGAACATTTGGAGTGGAGAAATTTATTTGTAATCTCCTTTTTTAAGGTTTACAAAGCATTTTACTTGTTAACTCATTTTTATTGAACCATTAGTCTTTAGAGTATATTTTTTGATTTAATTTTTTTCAAATGTACAAAAAGTCACCTTTTCTCCTTCCCAGCTCAGCCTTCCGACTGGAAAAGAAAGAAAAACCAAACCTGTGTAACAGATATGCATAGTTAAGCAAAACAGATTCTTATTGGCCTTGTCTAAAAATAAGTCTATACTCTGAGTTCAGATTTTCTGTCAGGAAAATGGATAGCCTGTTCCTTTATAAGCTTTCTGAAGTCTTAGGTACTCAATTATGATGATCTAAATGGGAAGGGAGGGAAAAGAAGACAGGCATTTATTAAGCACCTACTATGTTCTATGCACTGTGCTAAGCCCTTTCCAAATATTATCTCATTCAGTCCTCACGATAGTGCTGGGTGATAGATTCTTTATATCTTTACATACAAGGAAACAGAGGCAGAGAGAAGTCCAAGATCCACAGTATCTTGAGACAAAATTTGAATTTATGCATTATCTACTGTATACTCTAGCTGATGAGGGTTCTTTAATCAAAGTTGTTTTTCTTTATAGCTTTGTAATTGTATAAATTGTTCTTCTGATTCTGCCCCAAAAGTCCATTAGTCTACCTATTTTCTTGTAGCCTTTCTAGCATATTTGTCATTTTTCTTTCTTATCTACTTTAGTTTGTATATTGTAAGGTACCATTTCAAAGTTCTTGTGGCACTTTTTTTTGGTGACAAGTAAAAGGAAAGGATCTCTTCTTTCTTTTTTAACCCTCTCCAAAATGCATTTTCATGTCAAATCCATTAACAAGTGAAGGAAAATATTGTGATTACTTTTTAGTGTTCTTTTTAATTTGGAATAAAAAATAACTAGAGCATTAACGAACATTATTACTCTTTTGTATAATTTCAGGTAAATACTTCTCACCCCTTTTGTTTTGTAAAAAAGCAAATCTCCTCTAATATCTGAAATTTCAACCTCTCTTCATCTCCTTCCACTCTTTTTTCCCGTGAAGATTGGTTAATGTGAGGGATCAAGGATTTTTGCTTAAATTTACTCATGGTTTAAAGTGAAGTCTTCAGAATATATGATTTTTGTGAACATTACTTTGTACTTCTGCAGTGTCTTTGTTCATTTTTTTACACACATACAAAGATCAAGAACTTATATTGTCATCATTTTTAAGAACATCTACAGTTTGCCTTTTGGAGAAAAACTTCAGAAATTACTTCAGAATCTAGAGAGATTGTTGACATTGTATGTGTTGAAGTAGAGTAACTCCTTGTACAAATGCATACCAATTTGATTTAAGTATGTCTTTCAATCTTTGAGGACATGGAAATGATTCTATTTAAACACTTAATTAATTAGAGGATTTTTTCAGTGTATACTATACCTTTTCACCAAGGTCCCATGGTCCCATTCTGATGTTTCATCATAGCATGGAAGCAATCTAGTGTTTCTGAAAGCTGATCATGGAGCACAAGTGTGGATGGTTTTTATGAGAGAATATGGGACCATCATTTGAACCCCACCCTTAAACTAGGGTCAGAGAAACTTCTGATTAATTTGGCTGCCAAGTCAAGAATTTTTTTGTCTAGAAACAACACAGAAAGACTGTCTGCTAGTATTAACATTATAGGAGAACACTCCATATGCAACATGATTTTCCCTTCTTCTCCCTTCACAAACCCATTTCCTCTTGTTAGAGAACATGAACTTTCTGAGTTTTGAGAAAAGAGAAATCTCTTATATGAACTCTTAGATTCTGCTACATAATTCAGTTCACACTTGCTTTTTGGACCAAAGTTCATTTAGTTGATGTTAGATTTCTTTGCAGCTCTCAGAGGGCTGCTGGGGATGGCAGCTGCACCCCTAGAGACCTGCTCTTTTTGATGTGTCTTGTGGTTAAAGTTTTAAAAGTAATCACTCTTATTCTTTGAATAGAAATCACTATCTGTCAAATGTAAGCCTGTTGTGAGATTACTCTTCTTCAGAAACATGTCCTTCCTTCTTCTGGTACACTCTGACTATGTGACAGGGCAAGTCAAAAGCCACAGTGCTCCAGGCTACTCTCAAATTTGGTATGTTGCAGAGTGTCTGCCAACCTGAGCAGAGGGGAGCTCCCTACTCTGATGAAATCAGTCCTTGACAGAAACAAAAAAAGAAATGAAAATGTTGCCAAACTTTATGTCAGACCTGTATCTGACAAGTATCAATTGACTTCCCTTTAACTGGGCTGCTCTTAGCTAATTGGCTCTACAGACTGCTGGTCCTGCTGTTGGGCTCTCTGCCAGATGTGTGAACATGTATGAAGACTACATAGGTTCATTGGTATTAATGTTGAGCTGTGCTTTGTGTTTTCTGAACATCATGTATGTCAGTATAGAATTGAGAGTCTCTTGTAACATAAACATTAGTGGTAAACAGTATCTGTGAAAAATGAAAATTCACCTTTTATTTTCCTTTCTTATAATGTTTTAGGCTAATGAAGGCAAACTTCCAGATAATAAGATAATTGCCAGTGAACTGGGCAATTTGCCTGAGTTGAAGAAGTACATGAAGAAAGTGATGCCATTTGTTGCCATGATTAAGGTAAGCAATGGAAGAGATAGAGCAGGATGGCCATTTGAGAGTTGACTAGGAAGAGCTGTAAAGAGGAAGAAAAGGCCATGCAGATGGAAACATTCCCAGAATAAATAACCTCCAGGCAATTTTCTTCCCTTATTTCCTTTCGTCTCTTTTTCTGACATGGGAAGCAGTCTTTGTATAATAGAGTTGAAATGTTTTTGCTAGGGGTTACAACAGTTGATCAACAGGTGACATATAGTGAATGAAATATTGAACTTGGAGTCAGGAAGTTCAAATACTCCCTCAGACATTTACTGGCTTGATCACTTGATCACTTAACTACTCAGCCTCTATTTTCTCATCTGTAAAATACGGATAATGATAGCACTGCATAGGGTTATAGTGAGGATCAAATAAAATGAAATCATCTTGTAGATGCTTTGAAGAGATTAAAGATTATATGAAAGTGGACTATTATTACTATTATCATTAACTATCACTAAAATTAATAATAATGAAAATGATATATTTTGCCAGAAAAATTAAAACAGTCTCCCATTGAGTAGTGGTAAATACTGATGCAACAAATTAGATTAAGTGGTAAACTATTTGGTCATTTAAATACCTTTTAG
Source organism: Antechinus flavipes (assembly GCF_016432865.1). Classification (NCBI taxonomy): domain Eukaryota; kingdom Metazoa; phylum Chordata; class Mammalia; order Dasyuromorphia; family Dasyuridae; genus Antechinus; species Antechinus flavipes. The sequence continues at coordinate 396,342,671 of NC_067399.1, read as the reverse complement.
CTTGGGGGGAGTACACAGTGATCACTTTGATTATAAGGTTTCTTCATAGTTAAGATTCTAGATCCTTCTAGTTTAGTCAAACCCCAAAATGACCCCTCCCAGAGAGCTCCCAGAGACATTGGTATTATCCTACAATTGTGGGGAGTCCTTCTGTCTTTTAGAATGAAGTATATTATCTAAGCCTGTACCTCTTGAAGTGGTCTTTAAGATCCCAACCTTCAAAAATGATTACAGAGTCTAGCTGTGACCTGTATCTGACAAGTATCAATTGACTTCCCTTTAACTGGGCTGCTCTTAGCTAATTGGCTCTACAGACTGCTGGTCCTGCTGTTGGGCTCTCTGCCAGATGTGTGAACATGTATGAAGACTACATAGGTTCATTGGTATTAATGTTGAGCTATGCTTTGTGTTTTCTTATTTGCATGTATATGAAAAGTATAAACTTCTTCAAGGCAGGGACTGTTTTGTTTATATTCCATATTTTATCTTTATATTCCAGTGGCTGGCACCCCCTTTTTTTTTTGGCCAGAACTGTGCCTTGTACCCAGAAGGTGATTAATAAATGTTTATTGTAGTGAATTTAATTGAGACAATAATCCTCTTTTGGTATTCATTATAAACATTAAATTTTGGCAAACTACATTGAGATAGTCTAATGAAATAGTTTTAGAGACTGACATTAAAAATTTTCACTATTTAGTGACTAATTGAATTTAGTGCCTAATTGAAATAGAATCTAATCTATTTCATAATATTTCAGTAATAATTTCCATCTAGTCTGTGTATGTCATTATAGATTTAGAGCTGGAAAAGAACTCAAAAGGTCAAACACCCCCTTCTCGCCCCTCCCCCCCCCCCCCCCCCCCCCATTTAACAGATGGGAAGTGAGAAGTGAAATGCTTTTTTTAACATTACATGGCTAAGGGATGGGAAAAAAAATACTCAACCAACCCCCGCCCCCCAGGATTCAGACATGTGTCCTTTGACTGGGAACTCAACATATCAACAAATTGATGTTTGGAATAATATGTAGGAACAGAACAAAACTTTTTTCATTGAATTTTTAGTTTGAATAGAAAATAGAAGATTAGCTTCTAATTCATTACTGGGTCGATCAGGAAAATATTTAGAGCACAGAATGCTAAATTGAAACCTTGACTCAGGAATACAGCAGGTCCATAGTTAGTGCTCAGGAACAATTTTGCTTTCAGATAAATTCAAATATTTTAGCTATTCATCTCTATTTCAGAATATGCAATCAAATAATACAAAATTAATATCTGAGTAGCAAGGTTTTTGCTTCCCAGATAAGGAAAGTTAGTTAACCTGACAGATTTTTGGTTGTATTGGGTTTACCCTACAATTGAATGGATTTATCTGAGTACTCAATTTGTTTTTTTTTTTGGTGTGTGTGTGTGTGCCTTGAAGTATTACTTACACTTTATGTAATCTGGAAGTTCCTTTTCTTTTTCAGTGACTCAGAAACCCATTATATATAGAACTATCCTAAGAATGAGGGAGGCTGTGCTTCACACTGTGACAGATTCTAGACATTCTAAGAAACTCAGAATAAAGATTCCACAGGGGTTGTGGACAGCCCAAGCATGAAGGTAGTCCAAGGGGTGGCCTACCATGGCTCCCCAAGGCCTTTGGATGCCTCAGGCTTAAATAGAAGCCCATATATATATATATATATGTATATAAATAGAATGTACTCAGGAGGTATATTCATGTTTAAAAGAAACACCTATTTACAGTTTTTGATTTATTTGAGTCAGTGAGTAACAATTCATTTTCAGGTCTGAATTTTCCTACACTCAAACCTAGGTGGACTCTGTAACATGCAGTAATTCAAACTGTACACACTCACTAAGTCAGGGCCTATTTGTGATAGGAATCATGAAAGGATAATTTCAGACAACTCTTGGCTAGACTAACTATAAGTTATTATTGTCCAAGCAGATATTCCGGGTTTGAACATGTAATCAGCCTAAATAGTGAGAAGCCCTATTTACTTTGGAGATTTGAAAGCCTTTTGCCTCTCAACTTTTTTCTTGCTAACCTTGTTTCATCTGATTTGATTATTATGAGCCAGTAAATCATTAAAATTCAAACCTAGAGAAGGAAAGCTATGAATGAATCTTGTCATTGAATGTGTCAAATATTTTTTTCTGGTTTTTTTTTTTTTAACCATCTGAGAGAATGGCTGTCTGATATAAATTTTAGGATATTTACAACATGCCTTTTTTTGTTAGGAAAATTTGGAGAAAACAGGCCCTCAGGTTTTGGATTTGCAACTGGAATTTGATGAGCAGGGAGTGCTTATGGAAAACATAGTATATCTAACCAATTCCTTGGAGGTAAGATTGCCTGAGGAAAAACTTGTAATGATTAGCTTAGAAGGTTAAAAAGATAGCCACAGTCCTCTATGTGTCACCATGTAGAGACCACTTCACTTTCTCCTGACATTGTGAGTATGAAGGTAAATGTTTTGGCTATCCACTTGTCATCTTTTGCTCCCATTATGAAACTAACCTATTTTCTCTTCCTATAAAATAAATTTCTGAAGATGTAATTTTTTCAATTCCTCATTGATTTCAGCTTGTTCACAACTAAAATGTGTTTTCCATTGGTCTCTATGTGCAGTTATTTGGAAACTGAAGTTATTACATGTTTGAGGATATATAACAATGTTGGTGGAATATTGATATTAAAAATAAAATTTGGTTCCTGGGAAGAAGGAAAAGGCAACACAACACTATTTTCTCTGTTTTTAATAGGCATTATTTTGTCAGCTTGATCCTTTTGTTATATATTTAATATCTTTAGTTTTACATGTGTGTTTTTATATGCATGTCATCATTTTAGGAAAGGGAATAGCCATAAGAGAAGGGCAGGAAGCAAATGAACCTCCAGAGATAAAATATGATGTCATCTGATCCCATTTGAATATTATTCTGAAATGTTGTTATGCTAAGGTGTTTTATGACCCAAACAACTTTTTTTATTATTTGCATTTTCAATGTAGTATTCTATAGGAAAATTTGTATATAATATCCAATTGGCATTCCTTAGTCTTTGGCTACCATAATCCCATTTATATTTCTACTGCTTTCTTCCAGTGATTAAAAATAATTTTGCATCAACTTTTTCCTTCTGTTTGGTGGGTAGATGCCAGTCTTTCTTATATAAAATGGTAAACAGACTATCTCGGCTTCATTACTGAAGGGAGCATTTAAGTATAAATATTAAGGAATGATTGATTCCAAAGTTGACAACATTTGCATGAATAGAACAAAAATATACACATCTTTTCATAGTAAATAGAGGTTCCCTTTTTTGTTCCTTGGCAAAATGAATTGGAGATAAAGCTAATATTAATTGTCCATAATAATTATTCCTATCTTTTTTTTTTCATTCTTTAGTTAGATCACATTGAAGTAAAATTTGCTTTTGAAGCAGATGATAGAATCAGAGAAGATTGCTGTCCTGGGAAGCCCCTCACTGTTTTTAGAACAGAAGTAAGTTGGAATCCTCCTTTAGAATCATGGCATGTTTAAATTGGATGGAGTTTGGAGATCATCTTATTGCAGTCCCCTCTTTTTATAGAAGAGAAAATATGGGAGTGACTTGTTTGAGATTATCGAATTCATTAATGATAGAAACCAGACTAGAATTGCCAAAGACTTCTGACTTCCAGGTTGCTCTGATTTTCTATAACAATAACTTCCATTCACTTCATTTATATAATGTATAGATAATGGTTGACAGTTTTTAGTGTTAAGATTTTTTAACTAAAACATTTTCTTTAGTACATGATTTTTCCAAGAATATTGTGAAAATTGAAATAAAAGGCTTAACTAAGTTTTTTTTTTTTGAGAATTGGAACCATTAGCTGTTTAGATTAGTCTGAATATAGCAAATAATCAAAGCTTTTTGAGGGTCTCTTGTGTAAACTACATTGATAGATTCTTTTTGGGTCTCAGGCATAGGAATCCTGTTCAAGCTTTGGCAGTCTGTACTAAAGAAATGAAATGAGTTTGGGTATTGCATTTTTCTGTTAATCCTATAAGAACTTATCCAGATTCAAACTATTTGGCTGAGTCTAGAAGGCTGCCAATATCCTCATTTTCTTAGTAAATGAAGTACTTGACTAAAGAGTTTTTCTGGAAAACTTTTAAGTGCTTTACTTTTTAAAAAAAAGTATTTATAGTTATATTTGTATTGAAGGAACTGATCATTGAATCCTCTTTACTGTCTCCTAATTTCACCAATCACTAATTCATATCTATTGAACTACAGTGGATTTTGTCTTATTTTTCATTTAACAAAATTTTTTCTCTCTCCTAACTCTTCTTCCTCACTGAAAAAAACAAAAAATAAAACCTCCTAATAAATAGGCGTAGTTTAACAAAACAAATACACTCATAAGTCATGTTCAAAAATTTATGTCTCTTTTTGTATCTTGAATTTATTATCTCTGTCAGGAAGCAAGTAGCATGCTTTATCATCTATCCTGAAATCTTGGTTGATCTGAGTTCTCCTTTGCTTTATAATGTTTATAGATCTATGGTGGTGTTATTGTCTACATTGTTCACATAGTAGTTCATACAGCTCTTAACCAAATTTCTGTGAAATTCTCCCTTTAATCATTTCTCATAGCAAAACAATATTTTATTACATCTATATGCCATTATATGCTTAGGCATAGCCCAATTAATAAGACATCCTTTTCTTAGTTTCTAGTTCTTTGTCACTTCAGAAAGAGCTGCTTGTAAATATCTTAATATATGTGGTTCCTTTTTTTTTTTTAATGAAAGCTTTTTATTTTCAAAACATATGCACGGATAATTTGATAACATTGACCCTTGCATAGTCTTGTGTTTCAGATTTTTTCATTCTTCCTCTCACCCCCTTCCCTAAGTGGCAAGCAATCCAGTATATGTTAAACAATACATGTGGTTCCCTTTTCTCTTTCTTCTATCTTTTTGGGATATAGGCCTAGTAGTGGTGTTGTTATAAAGGATGTGCACAATTTAATAACTTTGAGATATAGTTCCCAGTTGCTTTTCAAAATGACTAATTCATAGCTTCACCAGCAATGTGTTAGTGTGCCTTTTCCCCCTGAAACCCCTTCAATAATTATGTCCTTTTTCTGTCATCTTTGCCAATCATTATAAATACAGTTGCTTTAATTATTTCATTTGGTTGTTAATAACTTGAATAGCAGCTGTTGAAAATATGTTGTTATCCTTTGACCATTTATCATTTGGGAAATAACTTTTGCTATAAATTTGAATAAGTTCCTTATATTTCTTGGAAAAAAATATCAGAGAAACTTTCTGCTAGTATTTTCCCCCTACTTACCTGTTTCCCTTCTAATTTTAACTGCATTATACAAAATCTTTGAAATTATCTATTTAACTTCTTCATCTCTGTCCCTTATTTGATTATGAACATATCCTCTACCCATAGTTTGAAAAGGAAATTTCTTTCTTGGTCTTCTGATTTATTTCTTATGTGTCCTTTTATATCAAAATCACATATGCATTGGCAGCTTATTCTGGTATATGATTGGTTTTAGATATTGGTCTAAACATAATTTCTGCCAGATCTCTTTCCAGTTTTCCCAGCAGTTTTTATGGAATAATGAATCCTTACCCCAAAAGTAGTCTTTGGGTTTTTCTAGCACAAGGCTACCACAGTGATTTGGTGTTGTGATTTTTATGTGTGTATATGTCCCTGCTTTGTTCCATTGACTGATCTTTCTATTTTTTAACCATTACCAAATCATTTTTATTTTTACTGCTTTGTACTACAGTTTAAGATATGGTACTGCAAAAATAGTACTTAAAAAAAAAAAGATCCATTGTTTATTTTAGGCCATTAATAGTCCATTTAAGAGAATCTGCTATATTGATTCTTTTAACTTACTGAGAAATTAGTTTTTTTATGTAAATTTATTGGTATCTTCCAGTTTTGTGTTATCTCTATTTTCTACTGTTTATATTTCCCTATTCTCTCTGAGCCACTCTTTCTAAAAAAGTTTGAAGAAAGGAAGAAAAAGTTCCTCAAAACAAAATAACAACATTTTAGCAAGTCTGATCTTTGTAGGATTCCACATTTGTTTTCTGCAAAGTTTCCCATTCCTGCAAAGTAATATCATCATTGGGATCAAGCTTGATTATATGAATTTAATTTTAAAAAAAATTATTTTCCTCTTTTTTTTTTTTAAATAGCCTGGTGTATCAGTATTTTTGGTAAATCCCCAGCCATCTAATGGTCACTTCTCAACCAAAATTGAAGTCAGACAAGGAGACAATAGAGATTCATTAATCAGGCGCTTAATGAAGATGGACAGAGGAATCAAGGGTGAGCCACTGCTTTTGAATTACAGAGTTGACATTTGGTAGTAAATTGTATAGGTTTGATCCATTTTAAGGAAGCTTTAGGAAAAAAAAAAAGCAGCTGTCTAATTTAGGGAGGTAGAACAATGCTTTGGGAAAATGATTGGTCCTGGGAGTTAAGAGAATTGAATTCGGGCTGGGCCTCTATCACTATGTATATATGTGATAGTGGACAATTTCTTCTACTTCCTGAGTTTCAGTTTCTTTAGGAAATGTGGCAGTTGGGCTATCTCTGTGATTCCATAACATTTTTGTAGACTTGTTACTTATGAAAAACAAATAACGTATTCCTGTTTGGCAGTGGATTTTAAATTAGTATTATATAGCATTAGAGAGACAGGATGGTATGGTGGATAGAAGGTAGACTGTGTCAGGAGACTGTGGGTTTATTTCTTGTTTGTTTCATATATGGACCATGGGCAAGTCACATGGAACCTCTCAGTGCCCCCCCCCCCCAAAAAAAAAAAATCTCTAAGAGATTATGAATGAGCTGATTCTCTGTATTAATGTTGGGAGTTTCTTTTCTGAGAGGCCCACAGACCAAAACTATAAGTCTGGTCCAAAAAATCCCAGCTTCAAAGGGTAATGTAGTGCCAGCTTCTTCCTTAAAGTACTTGGATACTGATCTGACAAGGTACTCCAGAATTGTACTTCTCTCTGGTAATTCCCTTTCCTAAGCTTTTGGGACAATTTTTGTCTCCCGTATTTCACTAGTCATATTCAAAACTTTTTTCTTTTTACATTTTTCTTGTTATCTTTGTTTTTTACATTATTTGCATTTCCAATGCAGCCTTCTCACCTTCTTTACTGAGAGCCTTCCTTCAATTAAAAAGGAGAAAAAAAAGTTCAACAGAACTAACCAATGTATCAATTATCTGTTTCCCATCTTTGCAAAGAGAGAGGAGATGCATTTTCTGTGACAACGTTTTCTTTTTTTTCTTTTTTTAATTTTTATTTAATAATTACTTTATATTGACAGAATCCATGCCAGGGTAATTTTTTTACAACATTATCCCTTGCACTCGTTTCTGTTCCGATTTTTCCCCTCCCTCCCTCCACCCTCTCCCCTAGATGGCAAGCAGTCCTATATATGTTGGATATGTTGCAGTATATCCTAGATACAATATATGTTTGCAGAACCGAACAGTTCTCTTGTTGCACAGGGAGAATTGGATTCAGAAGGTATAAATAACCCGGGAAGAAAAACAAAAATGCAGATAGTTCACATTCGTTTCCCATGTGACAACGTTTTCAAAAAAATTCTAATTTCTGTTTTATGAAGATAAAATTTAGGACAGTAGATAAAAAGCATGAGATTGATGCCTTCTAACTTTAGAAGAAATCAGCTCTTGAGACCTTTCTAGCAGACTCTTATATTGCTTTGATTTTTGAGGATGATTGCCTCTAGAGGATATGAAAGAGTTGAAACTTGATAGCACAATTTTTAATCTCCTTTATAATAATCAGCAAATAGGCCAATTAGTACCAATTGTATTGAGAGTGATTATAATTCAGGTCCATGAGAAGCTGGACTAAAACTATTATTTCATTCCACAAAAGCCATTGATGAAAATGGTCTCCCTACATAAGATATGAACCAATAACTTAGTGGTGAAAAGTTCTGTAGCACATTATCATATTATCTATCTTCCAAGGCTTTAAATGCTACCATCTTTTTTTTTCTTTCAAATGTCTTAATTATTATAGAGTTGCAGATTTAAATTCTAGTTTCTTCAGTCATAAGAGAAGTCTGATATAAGATGTTGAAGTATCTCAGAAAGTAACAAAAATTGAGTGGTAGTTATAAAAAAATTGTCAAACTAAAGAGCAAATATATTTTGACCCTTATAAGTCTGAGTGAGTATAAGAGACAAGAGTATAAGAGACAATAAAGGATTTGGACTTTTAATCCCTGGCTGCACTTATGATAACTGAACTGAAACCAAGGCTGCTCCCAGAAGCCCCCCAAGAAACCTGCTCCCAGAGAACATTATATTTTAGAGAAGTATATTACACTATCCCATGTTCCTCCCAGAGAGATGGTATAGAAAGGAATGGTAACAATTCAAAGAGTATCTGTATTTTTAAGAGCCTATTAAACACACAGGGTAGCATGTAGAATGAGGTATAAAAATGAAGCCTAAGATTTTATGGCCACATGTTATGGGGTCCTAAACCATATAAAATGAAACAGTTTTGTGTTGGGGGGCCTCAGCATTGCTAGAATAATAAGTGAGTTACTTTTGGGCTGGGTTGTTGGCAGGGCTGATGGAATATAAATTTATTCAAAGGACAAGGGCTTTGCTTGCCAGGAGTCATCTTATCAGGTTGAGAAAGAGTAAATTAAGAAATCCTCAAGCAGAGAGTACTGGAACTCATTCAAAAGCTTAACATTATTTAAGCTGCTTCTTTTCCCTGTACCCCCTCCTTCCTTTCTTGCCATTCAACTTTGAGGAAAACAAGAGTCTGATACTGCTATTCCTCTCAGTAGTAATACTTTCCTCCCAAAAAGTGCTTTGAGGTAGTTCTGTAGTTCTGATAAGCCTGATGCTATATTCAGGGAAGTAAAATAAGAGATATTTCACAATACTAAAAAATGGCTAATGCAGACACATGAAAATGATTTTAGAGCCTTCATTGTATGTGACTCTAAAGTTTCCATGGACCTTTTTCCTTTTCATTATCCTTTATCGTTCCAGGAGATGTCAGTATTACGCAGATTCATTGATCAGTTTTTATTTGGTAAAAACTGATAGTCACTTGATTTGGTAGCCTATCACATTTTGGTTTTCTGAGATTAGGGCTGCTTTAATAATCTAGGAAAAAATAATTTTTTTTTTTTTTTTTGTCTAGGCAGGCAGTAACAATTAGTCTTTTAAGAATGTGATGCTCCATTCTAGATTCAGTCAGTATCGTACTCACATTTATAATCTCTTCCACTATAGACCTTTCCAAAGTAAAATTGATGAGATTTGATGATCCTGTGCTGGGACCTCGTCGGGTTCCTGTCCTGGGAAAAGAACACGCAGAGAAGACTCCCATTTCTGATCATGCTGTATTTCATGTGGACCTCATGACCAAGAAAATTCACCTCACTGAAAATGGATTAAGGGCAGATATTGGTGATTCCATCATCTATCTGGTTCATTAAACTGCAAACAGATTTGGCTGTCCTGGCTTCAGGGATATCATTAACATGATTATGCATACAAATTGGCCTTGAGAACCTCAGAATGGACCAAAACAACTGTCGCTTCTAACCATTGAATTTTGCATGTAGTCTCGCATTAAGTTATCTTTGAAATCTGGATATAATAAAACTTTCTCCCCCTCTTTTGGATCTTACTTGAGAACTAATATTGAATGTCTCTGAAGCTTCCTATCTTTTCATTATTCATAGTGAGCCATCAATATGATATTTTTATGAGGTGGTACTTTGTACTGTTTATAAAGGTCTAGGGAGTATCTAATAGCTATTAAAAATGTATAAATTTTTCGAATAAGACAGATGTAAGTACAGAATCAGAGGCAAAGGTTTTGGCAACTTTAGCCTGCATACTTTCAGATGTTTTCTCAAAACAAAAAAAAAAGAGTTAGGCTGTTTGATGTTTTTATAAGCCTCTGTTTGAAGGAAGAAAATCTTATGATAGTATGAAGAATAAATATAAAAATCTAAAGTTAAATATGATCAGGAGATGTTTGATAGAAAGAACTTTGCAAAATGCCTAACAAGCAAATGCAGACTGCATTTTCATTCTGTCTACACATTTATAACTTTAATAAAGATCAGAAATTAGTGACTTTTCTCTTAGAAAAATGTATTTTAATGGAACTACAGTGCTTTGTGAAATTTCAGAGAGAATTTTCCTAAGTATTTATTCAGATTTAACAATAGTCTTTTTTTAAAATCAGTACCAAATTTCCAGCTATTTCTTTAATCTAGGCTGATACTAAATTTCATATTTTTAAAGGAAATTTAATATCAGAAAATTTTTAAACTAAATTTGTCTTTGATCAAATGATGTTTAAATAAAGATAGATGTTGATTGTACTATGTGGGCTTAACATTATCCTTAGTGAAAAGGTTTCATATTGCCTGTGCCTCATTTCTTCCCAAGGGAAATATAATTTTAGGTAGGAATGTTTCCATTTCTTCCAACTTTCAATATGAGTATTCTAAGACAATTAAAGAAGTGAAACGAAAACCTAGGAATATCTCCAGTCCCTTTCCTTTTCTCCCTCCTTTCCCCACCTCAGCCCTGCCTTAGCTTATTCTTTACTATGGAGCCATGTACTCTTTCTTTGATGAACTGCTTGTTTCTCAGTTTTATAACTCTAGTTTTTTTGTGCCAAGTTGATTGCTTGATCATAGAATTTTAAGATTGGAAGAGACCTTTAGCGATAAATGATATAGTTCAGGCCCTGCATTTAACTATTGTAAATAGGCTCTAGTCTTAACAACACCAAAGTAAGTCAAGAAGTACAATCATCAGCTATATACTGTGATTTTCTGCTTTGAATCTCTTCATTTTTGATTGATATATATTACTTCCCTTTGCCAGATTCAGGCTGTATTATTCCATCCATGTTGCCTTTGCTGTGCACTGAGTAATAATAGTTTATATTTACATAGTACTTTAAAATTTGCCAAATATTTATATAAATATATATGGATATATATTTTATCACCTTATTTGAACCTGAGAAAACTTTTCATAGATATTTTTATTCCCATTTTACAGATGAGAAAGTGGAGTTTCAGCAAGTTAAGGGACCTCATAGTAACATACGGAATAATGGTAATAATAATAACTAGCATTTATATAATACTATACGCTGGGCACTGTGCTGAGAGCTTCACAAACATTATCTCATCTGGTCTTCACAAGATGTCAATGGCGAAGTTTTCCCTGATTATTGGTCTAGTCCTTTCCCCCCATATTGCCTCAGGTAATTCTTTGTTATACAGCCAATATCTTACCTTTAGTTTGCTAATATTTATTTGAAAAATAAATGTCTTATTAGTGTTTTCCAGAAAACATCATTGTAACTTCCTGATAATGAATTCTCCTACTCCCTAGCCCTTAACTTCATAACAAAGAACTATAGTTAAGGCAAATCAAGCTTGATTTTACTGTTTTGAACATCATAGATCTCATTCCACATCTCTATCATGAGCAAGGAAGTGTTTGCTATTAGTCCTCCACAGTCCAGATTGGTCATCATATTGATATCAGTTCTGACATCTTTCCAAGTTGTTTTCCTTTCACTGTCATGGTCATTGTGTACCTCTTCTTTTGGTTCTGCTTATTTCACTTTATATAAATTTTCCCAAATTTCTCTGAATTTATCACTAATCATTTCTTGGAGTACAATAAAATTTAGTTATATTCATATATTGTAATTTGTTCAACCATTCTCTGGTTGATGAGGCTCCCCATCAAGTATTCATTAAATGCTAATTATGTGTCTGGGCACTCCAGGAATACAAAAAACACAAGGTGTATGTAATTCTTGTCATTCGGAAGTCTGTCATCTTGAGGGTACAAAACATGCATAAGTGAAATAATGGGCAGACAAGATTACCCTTGCTCAAATACCAATTCAATGACATAAGAGATGCTTTTGGGAGATCAAAATTAGAGTAACTGGGGAAAGTTATATAGATTAGATGACTTGTGGATCTGGTAGGACAGAAAGTTATGTATGTGGCACAAATTGAAGTGATGGGGGAAAGGGGAAGAGGGACAGTGAGTCTCAGCCATGAAGGAATGGCATTGTTCAAAACTGGGAGGTAAAAAATATGCATGGATTTTTAGGGGACCAGTGATAGAAGTGACCAGGAACTACAGCAGTATTCTAAAATGCAATCATTATAGAGCATAATACCATCTATTCTGTTGGTCTCCTATAAGAAGACCCTATACTTTTCCATCTGCCTTGCAGATGAACTCTTCTCTGTGTTCTTCTAAATATGAGTATCTTGAGAGCAAAGACTGCATTCCTTTTCATTTGTATCACCTGAAAGATGTTTAGTACATAAGAGACTTTTAGTAAATGCTTTCCCATTTCATTTTGAGTTTGCTTGGAAAAGGTTTATGTTAAGGAAGGTCTCATTGTTGATGGTTCTTTTTAAATATCAAAGATCTTTATAAAATATTATGGTTTGGAACATAGTTCTCCATATTGAATTTTTAAGTGGGGAATTATTGTAGAAAGTTAACGTTCTACAATAATATTGATTGCATAATAATGAATAGCTTTAAGTATCAATCAACAAGTATTTATCAAGTGCTCACTACAATTCCCAGAGGTTATTTGATATGGAAAAAAAAAAAATTTGGTGCATGCAAGGGGTTGACAATAAAGTTGGAGTGTAACACAGAGAAATGAACATATGTAGGGCTGTACTTATACACTAAGGATAAAATTTAGAAGAGTCTTGTTTTGTTTACACTTGAAATATCTTCATGGGAGAATTTTTTCCTCCTCCACCCTCCACCTTTCCTTTTCTTTGAGGTTCATGTAGATGTTACTTTTAAAGTTGTAGATTACATGTCTAGACTCCTAGCACAACACATTAAGGCTATTTTAGATCTAGTGGTGGTTATGAAATGAACACTATTAGTATATTGTTTACTTTTTTACTATAACTCAGTTTATTGAAAACTAGTTTTTTGGGGTTTTACATAAAATTATGACTATTAATGAAAACTTGACTTGTACCATATGAAAAATTGGTTCTTAGAAAAATTATGAACTTAGGATACAAAATAGGTAGAAATTTAGGGCTCCAGATAGCAAAGATATATATCATGGAATGAAAAGGACAACTGATGTTGATTGACCTAGCCACATTGACTTAAAACTGAGACTTAATGCCAAAATGATACTTTTTCCCTTGATAATAGGTAAACCTCCATGTTTATGTTGGGATTATTCCTGATCTTTAAAAAAATAAGACTTGTTGGATCTATCATTATGACCTCATTTTCCAGAATATTGACATGACATTCTTAAGAAGAAAAGTTAACTTTGGATCAGTTTGAAGTTTAGAGTCATCTAGTTTACTATCAGAGGCCTAATTATACTTTCCCCTCCCCACTCCTTTATAAACTGATTTGGAACTTTTATTCCTATGCCTGTACTGTAGACTGTCTTTAATACTGTTCAGATGCTTTCACTCAAGAGATCAGAATATGAGAGTCTTTGTATTTCTGACCCCAGGCAAGGATTAAGGTGAGTTGTCTTTTATCAACCTTTGCACTGCATTTGGAATAACAAAATCATTCACTTCTTATAAGGGCCTAGGGAAAAGAGACATTTCAGTGTATTATATGAAAGTCCCAGGCTTTGAATGAAATTACTTGCTAACCTTTCTTAAGTGTCCTTGAAACCAGAACAGTTGATTGGCCCCTTTAGGCCTAACTAGCTAGTGAAAAAGGATGATTGGATCTGAGTGGAAGGAGACAAGTGTCTCTTTCATCCAAACTTTGAATTCTGAATTCCTGCCTAGCAGTTTTTTGGTACATGATGGAACATCCTCCCCCTTTGAAATAATTTAAATGTCTTGGCTTCATTTAAAGTAAAATAATCAGTGAGGTGTGAGCTGAAACTAGGAGCTTTTAGGAAAGCAAATTGTGATTAGATAGGGCATTGGCATGTGTGTTGCATCTTAATCACAGGCACCTTTTTTCAGGGAGTGTTAAGTTAATGTAGAATAAGAAACTGGAGGAGTTAAGCACATTAATATGCTAGACTAGGCAAGGGTATTCTAAACACCCCCCAACACCTTCACTGACCAAATCTAGATTACAGCTATGCAGGATGGGAGCTTTGTTCCTCCTCTGAACATCCCACCGAAAAATAAGTGATAGGATACTGAGAAGACATCTATTCCAGTTGAAAAAATGACTAAATATTGACCCCTCCCCTCCCCCAACCTTTCTCTCAGGAAAATATATTTCTCATCAGATTTGTGTAGCACTGTCACATGTCTCTAATTTTCTTGAGCAATGAGCCATTTAAGTAAAAAATATGCAGTGGTTGAATGAGAAGAGGATAGCTACCATAATTTAGCAAGGTTCTACGGTTATCTGCCTTTTCTACTGTAGCTAAACTTGTTCCTGGGCTGCAGTGCTGAATGATTTTCACTGAGGTAATTTACTGGCTCAAAAACTGCATTAGAAGCTATAGCTGAGCACCAGCCCTGAGTAGCAGCAAAAGCTACTCTACCTTTCTATCTCTTAAAAAATAATTTTACATTTCACTTTCAAGGCAGGTGAAATGATAGTTTAGGACTATAATATAGTAAGGTATATGAATAGCAACTGTCTTAAAAATCATTGAAGGCCAATAAATAAATTCAGTGAAAGAATCCTCCTAGGCTACTTAGAAATTAGACACATTTACCTAGTATTTTTGTCAAGAAGTAACTACCTTTAGACTTTTGACTTGGTATAGAATGAAGGCAAGCTTGCTAGCAGGAAGGAATAACATGTATTATTCACATAATGCAGAGAAAGAAGGAAAAATTATTCCATGACTGCAAACAGCAAATTGTTCCTCTCAGGGAAAATCCAATCTAGTTGCTCAGCCCTCAGAAAACTCCTTCAGTAAAATAAGTAATTGGAAGCCCTTAAGTGAAATAAAGTTGTAGCATTCAAATTTAGGAGGTAAATAGCTTGAGCTTGCACAGGGAAATGCAAGTAACTTTTTGGACACCACTTCCCTTTCATCATTTAGCACTTGAGAATCTGACTTTAATGAGAAAATGAAAAACTTAGTGAGTGTTAGGTGACTTATAGCTGCAGGCAGGAAAGACTTGGAAGTAAGAGTGGCATGAAAAACAAAAATGAACAATTGATTGAACCATAGTCATATTTGCCACTAAGTCCTTTTCTATCTCTACTCCTTAGCAATACTTAATATTTAGTGACATTTCCTATAATACAATGTTCTTCCTTGGGAGATACTATTGTATTTTGGTCCTGTAGACCTATGATAAAATACTAGCTCCCAGATGTTCTAATGAAACAACTATGGGAAAGCCTCTTAAACCTCCAAGCCTCAGGTTCTTCAACTGTAAGATGGGTATAAAAATGCTTACACTACTATACCTCAAAAGGTTCTTATAAAAGAAGCAGTCTGTAAGCCTTGTGGGGCTTAGAAACATGAGATATCATTGTTATTGTTATTGTTTTATTTACAGGAGCCATACACCAGTACAACCTGTGATGACTCAGCCTGCCTGGGGAGTCTATGACAGGACCACTATCACAACTATGGCACAGACTCCAGGGGATTGGAGCACTAGCCTCTTCAATGTTTGTAGTGACAAAAAAATTTGTATGTTTCTTCTCTACTTTTAAAATATTTCAAGTTACTTTTAGTTTTCCTTCACAAGACAACAGAGTGCAGAGGAACAAGGACTAGAACTAAGTGAGATGAGGAAAACTGACCTGATTTGTTACTTCTGCCATATTTTTCTCCATTCTAGTATCTTTGTAGCCCAAATCTATTCAACTCTCTCTCTTTTTAGAAAAATTGTCCATCATGGATTTAATTTTTTTCTTCTCTGCTTATTGCAATTGCCAGTTCTATAAGGAGAGCTCTAAATTCTGTTATATTCATTTGTAATTTCTTAATGTAAGAAACAAAATATCTTACTGAGAACTCCACAAACTTACTGATGAATTGGGAAAGATTTATTTTACATTCTTGCAAGAATAGGTGTCTAGATGAGTAGTCACATCTTTGAAACTCCAAAGGCAGCATTTTATTTTCTTTCCTGAAGCACTAAGTCCCTCCCCTGATTCCACTGAAGTTACCATGACATGAATCTCTATCCCTCATTACATAGCCAGTTCCTGCCCCCCAAAAGCTTTAATTCTAGGAGGAGGGGAGAGGGGAAAAGGAAACAAAGGAGGGCTAAGGACAAAGAACAAAAGATTCTTTTCCTCAAACCTGCCCTCAAAGACTTTACATTCTTTTGGGAGAAGATAAATTTCACCCTTGATTATTCCTTGATGTCCTTGTGGGCTTCAGTTTTCTAATTTAAGTTTATTTCTCCAATTTAATTTTCATAACTGGAAAACAAATGCCCATCCATTTCTCACACTTAGCAATTTTATTTCTCTTTTGAACCATTCTTGAATTTCTTGTTCCAGGTTTTCTTGGGAGTCCATGAGAGTCAGTATTTCCTCATGTGTTAGTGTACTTTCCTTGGTCTTGTAATATTTGTTAAGAGTATTGTAATCCCTTTGATGATTTAGTATTCATCATTCCTTCTAATTTTAGGATATTCTATGTTGATTTATTTGCTTGTGCTATAGGTTTTTAGTCTTCAAAACTTTGATGTTTTGGCTTTTTTTCTTTGTATTTCTTTGTCACTCATTTTCTGACTCCTTTCCCTTTGCTAGTAAGTATACTCCCAGACTAGACAGAAAGGCTGGGGACTTAGGATTCCCCAGCCACAGTCTCTCTCCTGAGTACTGAGACTACTCCCAACTGAGTTTTAGTCCCTTTTTCTTTAGACTCGATACAATCATACATTTTTGGTCTCTTGCTCTAGTTTCTCCTTTCTTTCACTGCACTGATTTTAGTACCTTCTACTTTTTGCAGTGTGAAGAGGGTGTTTTGGGAAGACTTTCTGATCCTCATCCTTGCTCCTTTATAAAAAGCTATCTGCTTTCAGCTTTATGTGGCTGGGCAGAATTGGTATTGTCATAGAATGAGGATAAGGTGCATGAAATACTTTTGTATGTTTTCTCTTTTTGTGCTGTAATTGCTCTATATCTGGTGCATGATTCTTCTTTTTTGGAAGTTAATGGGATCTAAATAAAGTGTTTAATCCACCATCCTATTGGCCTAATGAACTTTAAGTTGTTCTAAAATGCTATTGACTCAAAGTGAGTCACTTGATCTTTGGCAGGAAGTTTCTTAGTTTTCAGGTCACCAAAAGACCTCATTTGATACACTGTATGACATTATTTAAGTAGCAAATGTATCACCTGACTTTGAAATCCCTTGCTTATTATACCTAGGTTTGGTGTAGCTGTTTGGGGATTAATAAATTCTATAACTTGGTTTAAACCCCCATAAAATTTAATCTGTCTCTACTGCTAGATTACAAAAGAGACTCACAAATCCAATAGCAAAAATATTTAGTTAAGACATGAAACAATTTAAAAAAACAAGGAAGACCCTCAAATAGGCAAAAAAAAATTTTTTTTCACTGTTTCCAGATTTCGCAAGTGGAATCTAATTCCTCTTCCTCCAGGGGAGTTATCTAATTCAGCAAAGTGGATAGATATAATCCCTTCAAAACTCATGGCTTCAGTGACAATCGCTTAGGAAACTTCTAGCATTCTTTGCATCAGTCTTTTTCTTAGAACAGGCTGAAGGACACCTGGAACTTTTCATCTCTTTTCTGCAGTTGTCAGGGTCCAGTCCCAGCTCCTAGGTTTGGGGATATGATGGCCAAATAGAATAGTTTTTTCTCTCTAATCCTACCGGCAGCTCACTTCTATCATGTCTGTAGTTACCATTGCCTGCTTTGTTTGTCTTCCATTTCTCTTCCCAATTTGCCCTTCTCACTTAATTATTGTTTGGTCTGGGTCTATACTTCAGGGCTTTGTAGGAGTAGATGAGTATATGAGAGCTCAATGGTGTCCTTCCCATTCACATAAGTCTTCTTAGCAATCATGACCTCTTCATAAACCTAGAGAAGTCAATAGGTCAATAGCAAGAGTGAAATATGAACAGTTATCTCTTCCAGTGCTTTGGGTAGGAACAAATAAAGGAAATCCCAAACTTGATCACTCCTATTTTTTATCCTAGATCACTCCTATTCTTTAGGAGAAAGGATAATATGAGAAGACAGGAGGGTCCTTTACTATGATGGGGCTGACAAAAGAAGAAGACCATTGCTTAATCTCTGTCCCTACTGCCTCTGACATTTTATTTTATTTTTTTAAAATTAATAGTATTTTATTTTTGGGCTGAGGCAATTGGGGTTAAGTGGCTTGCCCAGGGTTACACAGCTAAGAAGTGTTAAATGTCTGAGACCAGATTTAAACTCAGGTCCTCCTGACTTCAGGGCTAGTACTCCATCCACTGTGCCACTTAGCTGCCCCATATTTTATTTTTTAAAATACTTTCAAAGATAGTTTTCCCATTCACCTTTGCAAAACCTTGTGCTTCAAATTTCTCTCCCCGCCCACCTCAAAACAACAAGCAATCTGATATAAGTTAAATAATTCTTCTACACATATTTCCATATTTGTCATGCTATGCAAAAAAATCAGTTCAAAAGAAAAAAAAAGCGAGAAAGAAAAAGCAAACAAAAATGACAAAAAGGTGAAAATACTATGCTTTGACCTACATTCAGTCTCCATAGTTCTCTCTCTAGGTGTGGATGGCACTTTTCATCACAAGTCTATTGGAATTTCTTTGAATCATCTCATTGTTGAAAAGAGCCAAGTCTGAGGGCAGTTAGGTGGCCCAGTGGATAGAGCACCAACTCTGAAGTCAGGAGGACCAGAGTTCAAATCTTACTCCAGATTTCCTAGCTGTGTAGTCCAGGGCAAGCCTCAGGGGAGAAAAAAAAAAAAAGCCAAATTTGACATTGTTTTGAAATCTCTGATTGGAGCAACATTTCATAGGTTTTAGCCAATTAGGCCTTTAGCTTTTCCTGTAGCCTTATTCCCATAGAAGTTAAATAAGTTCTTAAGAGATAGTAAAACTCTTTCCTTGAACTGATTGGCTGAAAGAACTGATTGTTGTTGACATGACTTCCTGGTGCCTTAAGTATAAAATTCTAGAAGGAGCAACAACTCCCTTTCCAAAGCCATTGGTCAGGGTTATAACAGTATGAATAATGCTGAGAAGTAGTGCTCAGCTAAATCAGTGTGGGGACCTGACTGAATATCTTTATTGAAGATTGTTCTTCTGTAAACTGTTGAATGACTTATAAGTCATTTTGTTCCATATCAGATCCTTGATTACTACTCAGAAAGAAAAGAGGGAATATTATTACACATTATATATCATATATATATATATATATATATATATACACACACACACACACACTGTGGTGAGTATGTCTTTGATCAAGGTGCTAGACTTACTGCCTTTCTCATTCTAGATTGGCTAAGAGAATAATAGATTGAATGAAGAGGGAATTTCAAGAAATACATTCTTATAACTGGACTGGCTTAAATGATGGGGAAAAGACAATTTTAGCATCAAGCCAGTTTCTGATATATTAAGTCCTTGGTATTAGCTACTAAGAAAATTCTCATCTTACTAATTGACTATGATGTCATATTTAACAATCTTATAGGAAAAAAAAGAATGGGGTCGCTTGCTAAGTCATCTCCTATGTCATGCAGGATTTAAATAATTCAATGGAAAGTGGTTAAAAACAAACTTTTTTTTTTCTTTTATTTTTCTCCATTCTATTTAATAGGGATATTCTGCCTTTTTTCAAGCATATTATCTGGCACATAAATAATTTGTGTAGAACTTGAAAGAGAGCAAGACAGAGAAAGAGAGAGATCCATTATTTTTTCAGCTTTGTTTCATGTCAGACTTCTATCATTGGGCAGTTTTCCATCAGATGTTGAGAATTAGCCACAATTGACCATCCATTAAATAGAAGGTACATTGTGAGTAGAGATAGTTTTTTTCCCTCTTTGACATTTTGCTGTCTTTATTTTATAATTGTGGTTTTTTAATGTTATTATTCTCCTTTTTTGGGCTTTTATCTGAATTCATAATACACTGAGATTGGCAAATTAGGAGCAACTCTGTCCTTTGAAGATATAGTTGCTGCAAGCTTTATCTCAAAAAAAAAAAAAAAAAACAAAAAACAAAAACAAAAACAAAGAAGCAGATTGACTTTTAGCCATAAAATGGTACAATGGATTTGCAGGATTTGGAAATGCATTGGTATCTGAATAACAAAATTCCAAAGTATTTGAGTGTCCCTGGGAATATTAGAATGTTACATAAGTCTCCTTATCTTTGGGCTACTAAACCCAGTGGCCACAATGTGTACATAGGCATGTCTGATGCATCAGATACAAATAGTGATTCTAATAATAGCTACTCACACTTCCAAAGCTCTTTAAGGATGGCACATTTTTTTCTCACAATCTTGTGAGGTAAGTATTCTTGTTTGGAGGGGGGAGGGGTAGAGGTATTACAAACTCCATTTTCCAGATAAGGCTTCAGATGAACTAGTGACTTGCTCAGGATCATACAGTTGGTAAGTGTCCAAGCTGGGAGTAGACTGGAGGTGTCCTGACTCCAAGTTCCAGCTTTGTCCCTGTATGTGCAATGATTTTTTATATTAATTAACTAGGTTTGTTATGTGCAAAACAATATTGCAAGCATGAAGCAAGATCTTTGAAACAAAAGCTGGTCAGTGCAATACACTTAGCTTTAAGTTCAGGGAACCAAGTTCCGAATAGTTTCCATCCTTAAAAAATGGACAGATAAGTTGTTTCAGGCACTGGTCAAATCAAAGAAATTTAAAAACATTTTTTTTAATAGTATGTTATTTTTCCAAATACATACAGAGATAGTTTTCAGTATTCACCTTTGTAAAACCTTGTGTTCCGAATTACTCTATTTTCCCCCTCTCTCCTGAGCCCCAAGACAGCAAACAATCGCTATTAAGTTAAACATGTGCAACTCTTCTAAATGTATTTCCGTATTTGTGCTGCACAAGAAAAATCAGATCAAAAGGAAAAAAATGAGAAAAAAAATCCAAGCAAACAACAAAAAACAATACTATGCTTTGGTCCACATTCAGTCTTCATAGTTTTCTTTCTGGATGCAGATGGCTCTTTCCATCACAAGTCAAAGTACTTTTTGAAATGAGAAATAAAACAATGTCAGCTTTAGGATTAGCACTAGAAATATGACAAAAGGATTTCTGTAAACTTCATAGAAAATGATGGCCTAATGAACCATCTATATAGTTTGTATTTTTAAAACAAATTTTATGCATCAATCCATATTAGAAACACTTATTTCATTGCAAATTACAATTCTCCTTGATATGTTCTGTTTTATAGAAGATTAAAATAATTATAATACATTTAATTTGGTATTTTACATGTATCATCTCAATTGAACCCCATAACAGCCACTGTGAGGCAAGCATTGGAAATAGCTTTATCCCTAAAAGCTTTATTAAGGTTATTAAATGATTAGCTTAAGCTTAATGATAGTGAGTGATAATGCTCGACTTGAACTCAAGTTTTTTTGGCACCCAAACCAGTGCTCTTTCCAGTATAAACACATTGCTTTGAGATAACCTTTTATCAATGGTTAATCAAAGAATTTGAATGAGGATTCTGTCATAGCTGGAAAAGTGTTTTAAAAAATATAGCTAGGAGTTGACCAGAGAATGTGCAAAGCTGCCCTTCCTGATTCTGTTTGATCATATGCTAGTTCAGCATTTGTGTCCTTTGTGGTTACTTCTCCAAGGAACTCCTTTAATGGCCACTGAGCAAGCAAGAAGACTAAGTGGTGACCGTTCCTTTTGAGATGGGTGTGTCCAGACTGAGAAGTGACCTTGTGAGTGAGAGAGGTTTGAAGACCTTGTGTTCCTCAAGCAGAGCTTACTGGTGCAGAAAACATTTCTGCAACAGAAAAGATAGATCACTTGGAAGAATCAAAGAATCAGGGGCAGACTCATTCCCCTTCTGAAGGCCCATTGAGTCATTCACTCTTCTTGATTGGCGTCCAATAATTGGGTTGTTTCATCATTACCAAATGCAAACCTTTAAAACATCGGAAGCATCTAGGAGCATGTCATCCCTAAATGCCCACATGCTGAGCAAACCAGCATACATGGTCAGTTGGAATTGAGAAGGGTAGCTTTGCATATGCCTTATTCAACTCATAGTTACCATATTTGTCACTTGTTTTTCAGTTTTCAGTTCTTGTTTGGGAGATAAGAATAGAACTCTTGTCTCATTAGGTTCATGTTTAGGGCTGGGGGATTTTTTTGTGTGAAGTTTTTCTGTATAAATTTAGCATTAATTTTTCTCATGGTTATTATTGGCAGGTTTCTGTGGTCTCTTTTGTACCATGTGTCTTGAGTGTAACATTGCACGGCATTATGGGGAATGTTTATGTTGGCCATTATTACCCAACTCCACCCTTGCATTAAGAGTAGGCACCAGAGAGAGACATAAAATACGGGTAAGTATGTGTATGAAATGGTGCATGCTTGGTCTTAAGAAGCATTATTTTTAATATTCCCCTGAAAAAAGGAATAGTGGGAGAATTACAAAAAAAGGAATAGTTATCATTACAAAAATAGACAAATTGAATTCCTGAAAATGAAAAAAGATTGATGTCATCTTTTTATTGTTATTTAAACTTCTTTATATCCTGATTTTTGTTAGTAGCTTCTCTGTTTTTCACTGGGATTGGGAAGTCAGTTCACAACTTTAGGATGATGGTGGTAGTGGTGGTGGTCAAGGATAATAATCAGACACTTCCTTTTGTAATTCAGTCATCACTTCAAAATAAGAAACATGTCAGCAAGCATCTTTTTCACAGTAAGGTAGAATTCAGAAAAGTTAATCAAAGGTGCTTTCAAAAAATTACCTCCATGAAAGAGAGAGAATTAAAAAAAATGTTAAAATCCATAAATAATTGAAAAAACCAAAAATGTAATTATATATATTAGGATAATAGATTTAGAAATACAAGGGACCTAAGCAAAGAGGGGAGCATCTCCAGTTGTCCTGATCTCTGTCTTGCCATTGGATCCTGATGGTCCTGTAAGAGAAGATAAGGTACAGCCCTCTCTTGCTTAAATCTAATTCACTTACAAGTTGTGACATCACCTTCCTGATCTCATTTTTGGAAATGGAAAAGAAATAATGAATGAATGAACAAACTTATTTTATATTCAGGAAGCTGAAGCTCAGAGAGATGAAGGTTCTTGCCCAAGATCACATTAGTAGTTAAGTTACAGTTTCTGGATTTGAGCCCAAGTCTTTTGGCTTCAGATGCAGCCTTTTTCCCACTATATCATCTCTCATCCTAAGAAGGCACCATGGAATAGTGAATAGAAAGTTAGCCTTACAGCCATCAGGACTTGAATTCAAATCTCACCTTTGATACATAATGGCTATGTGACTCCAGTCAGGTCACTTAACCTCCAAGTTCTCTGACAGTGCTCTAAAAATCTAAATTATAGGGAAAGTTCAGACCTGAATTGGTAGAGGAAGTTTGCTTACCTTCGAATTTCCCATACTTGAAATCACAGGTTCAGGCTTTGTTCTAATCTTTACTTAATAAGGTACATATAAAACCCTGCTGCTTACCTCTCTTGTGACCATGGACATTTAACATCTCAGCTTCAGTGTCTGCTTATCTGGAAACTGAGAAGGTTGGACTAGATTGCCTCCAAGGTTCCTTCTGTCTCTAAATCTATGTCTTCTTAAAAACAATTCCCAATACAATTCAGTTAACTGATTAGAGAAGTGTTAGTTCTTCTCTTTCTCTCTCCACCTTTGCTATAATGGAATCCCATTGTTTTAGAAATTAGTATATATGAATGCATATACTGAATGTACTGAGTTTTGCCTTAGGGCACTTTATGTGAAGACTGGTTGGTTGTGCACTGCTGTTGGCCCCTTTCTGTCTGCCAGATGGCTCGGGAACTTAAGAGGAAGACAACCCAAATGTATGAAGTTTGTGCAGCTCCGAGTTCAACTCAAGTTTTTGGGGCCTCTGGAACTAAAGAGTTAATTATTTAAAAGAAATATGTTTTTATTTCTCCCCAAAAAGCAGCAAACAACTTGGTGTATAAGAAAAAAATGATCACACTTTCTTTGTAATTATTATACAATGACATAATGTTAAAAATAAACTATTTTTCACATTGTATCTACAGTGTTCTGCACTCTTTCACTGAATTTATCAATCTATCAATGCAAATTTTTATAAAGATATGTTTCTCCAATTTAGCAGCCTTAGGAGGCCACTTACTTACTATTAGTTCTTTTCTTTTCCTCTTCCTCTTATTGACCTCTCTCTCTTTATGTGTTGTTTTCTGTCATTAGAATGTAAACTCCTCGAGAACAGGGGCTGTTTTACTTGCTCATCTTTATTTGTATCCCTTAGCATAGTATATATAACAGATGTTTCCTCTAGCATCTCTGTCTGTCTGTCTGTCTCTCTCTCTCAAACACACACACATACACATGTATTTTTACCCTCTCTTCCTCCCCAGTATCCTTACCATTCTTTTTTCTCAAGGGATATCTGAGAACCTACTCTTTACCATAAGACAATCTACCTTGGTTTGTGGTCCTTTATTTTTGAAGACGACAAAAATGAGATCACTATGTTAAAGTCAAGTTCTAGTGTGAACAACTGTGGCTGATCAGACCAGTATGAGCTCAGAATGCTCTGCTACAGGTCAGGGACAAAAGTCCATGTGGAGATTGGGGTGGATTCTCTAATTTTGAGAATCTCAAATTTCTTCTGAGCAACTTCAATTCTGTTTTGCTGTTTTCAATTCTTGCTTTTGCTTGCACCTTCTTTGATGAGGGCATGCCATTGCAGCAAGCTAGTGATAGAAGTATTTGGCCAAAAGGCTTTAAGGAAGTTCAGGAAAATGTAATGCACTGGTATTATTTGTCCCTGTTCCTAATGTCCTAAGGTGAAGCTAGTATTACCAAAGACTGTCCTTTTCTCCTTTTTACAGAGTAGATGTCTTGTTCAGAAATCCCTGACTCTCTGGGATATCTTTTACATGCTTCTGGCTGTTCCTTTGGGTAGAAAAAAGCACTGGAGAAAAAAAGACTTTATAAGGGTTATAGCTCATGTGTATGGGATGGTCATCTTATCTAGCTTCAGCAATAGCCAGGCACATGGTCTATGCCTCCATGTCTCCTCATGGTATAGAGATGATTCTGTGTTCTTGAAGGCCTTCTGGAACAAAAAGTCCAGAAAGTTGTACTAAGGTAGAAAAGTATTGAATATGATCCCACTTTGTTTTACTTAAGAGACCCATCTAGCAGTGTTCAGAGAAGTTTTTCACCAGAATATTGGCTATCAGGTGATGATACAGGGTATTTTGTTTGTTTTCACAAGCACACCACATAATTGCTTCTGACCTTCATGGTTGAAGGGAGTACCCATACTGATGAAATCATTGAACCCTAAAGTCAATTAGTGGTACACTCAGATTAAATGAAAATAAACATTGCTTTATTATTTCATGCTAAAACACATCTCAGCACAAACTTACAATTTGGAATAACATGCACTTTTTGGCACAGGAAACTCTGGGTACTTTTCATTTTTAAAATTATTAAACCTACTATGTGAGAAGCAGATATCTTCCCAGCCTGATGCACTGTTTTTGAATATGATTTTTTATTGGCCTAGTATATGGAGGTGGAAATGTATCCTGTAGTATAATTAAGGGAAGCTTCTTTCTCAATTTTCTCACGGTACAACAGTTTGAGCAAAAACCCTGCCATTTTGTTGGTACCACAAGTCTAGCCTCAAAATCCTGGGCTTTTAAAACATTCCAGTTGCCATGAAGCTATAAAGTAGCAGTAGAACATATATGTTTGAGTAGTTCACATAAAACAAGAGGGAGAGTGGTTCTGAAGGGAGGTAAGAAAGGTATGATGCCTTTTGGTTTCCATTCAAGAAGAATGGAGTGATGGAGTGGGAAGGAAGGACTTGACAAAAATGATGCCTCCTCCATGAGGGGAAAAATTGTTCCAATCAAAATGTACATTTGACAAAGACAAATAATAACTTTGGTGTTGACTGCAGAATCTCCTCAATGTATTGGAGAAAATCAATGGGAATACCTTGAAGGAGTGACCTATAATTAAAGTCCCTATCTTGTAGTTTTTGCCACTAGATCCCCTTTGTTTCAAGGGTGTCAAATGTAAAACTGAATCCACAATGTGTCCAGATAGTTACCCTATCGACTTGCAAAGTGGCCAGTGATCCTACTTTATGATTTTGGATGCCAGTGTCAAGAGTGGCTGGTGTGCGATGCTTGTTCCAATGAGAAGGATGTCAGTACCAAAAACTTAAGTTCATTGAGGACACCACTCCCCTATTCCTGGATCTCATTTCTTGGGACACCTAGAACTTTTCTTTTTGTAAAACTAGGAAAGAGGTTTAGGAGGTTTGGAATTCACTATGTGTCTTCCATTCTTTCCCAATCCCCCCACAGTAATAGTTCTCATTTCTATATTCTGTAATGTTTAAGTATTTATTTGTACAGTTGTCAACACTGATCAGAAGATGATGCTCTTATAACAAAAGTGATTCATAAGCATGTTAACTCAGTAGTATTTTCCTCTGGTCTCTTAAGTAAGATACCGTGTCTGAAAAAGAGCAAAGGCATTTTAGCTCCCAGTGGCCACTCTGCTTCCATATCCAAGTTAACCTGAGTTTACTTTTGAAGCAGAAATTTCCCTTTGTCTTTTCTTTTTTCATCTACTCTCTTCTCTCTTCTCCACATTAAGGGTCCATAATAATAATTAATAATAATTATGATGGTAATGATGAGCAACAGACAAGAAGAAATGAAACCACCAAACTCTAAGATAAGCAAAGCACTTAAGGCTGAAAGCTTGAGTTGACCTAATTTTAAACTCACATCTTTGATTCTTTTTACTTCTTTTCCTTGGCCTTACGGATTCTGTACTATGGGGTTGTCAGAACTATATTCCTTAGAGAATGGCAAGTATTCACAAGTTTTCTGGCTCCTCTGGGAACAGATCAGATTCTGTTGTACTTCTGAAAACATTTGGTTCATTAACTAGACAGTTTGGGGAGAGAAAAATCCATGAATCCTCCATTTGAAAGTCATGGGGAAAATGTGGAATGCTAAAAATATTCCATATGAAACAGTAAGAAGAATGATTTCTTGGTGATCTAACAATGAAAAGATGATGCTAGTACACAAAGATATAGACAATCTTCATCTATAAAATAGGAACAATTACTCCTACCTCACAAGCTTGTTGTAAAAATCAAATGAGATTACATATGTATAATATGCATATGTGCATATATACATACATGCATATGTGAATAAATGTATATATACATACATATATACAATACTCTGTAAACCTTGATAGATATCAGGTATCATTATCATCATTATGATAATGAGGGGAGAATAAAGAATTATGAAATATACTATATTGCCTAGTAGTTTCAGGACACATAAAGCCTAGAAGTTAGGCTTTTCCAATTTAACCATTTAGTACTTGTAAAGTCTAGTTTTGCCATTTATCTAATAGGTGGCTTACCAGAGCCAACTGTGATTAGTAAAATATTCTCAGTGTTTTAGATGAGGTTAGTTGTGGCAGAAAAGGTTTGGTTAAAAACAAAGAGTTACTATTTTCATAGCACGCTGTATTACTTCTAAGGCAGGAAGAGACTTCATTCCATTTGATCATTGCAAAGCAATTGGAGCCAACTCTTACTTATTTAGGGGATGATTATATAGCTGGTCCTTTTAATGACAATAGTTTATATAGCAGTGACTGTCAGCAATGTCACTGTCAAAGGGCTATACTATAACGATCCTGTTTTTGGATGATCCAAGCCCCTTGGTTTCCTACTTACCTCCTGGCCAGTACTGCTCATCTTGCTGTTTGCTTCATCTTACATTAGCCAAGGAAATGGAGAGGTTGCAAGATCCAATATTCCATGGGCTCATGATTCTCATTGTTTAAGTATCATAGTTTGACTCTACAATAACCAGTTAAAAGATAGATGAAAAGTGGTAGGATCACAAACTGCAGTCCTCATGCTTGACTGTGGTATTAATGGCTTG
Source organism: Antechinus flavipes (assembly GCF_016432865.1). Taxonomy (NCBI): domain Eukaryota; kingdom Metazoa; phylum Chordata; class Mammalia; order Dasyuromorphia; family Dasyuridae; genus Antechinus; species Antechinus flavipes. The sequence goes on along the minus strand of NC_067399.1, from coordinate 396,314,399 downwards.
CTCCTGATCACAAGTGAGAAGAGATAACAGAATTTGGATAGATTGATGCTAAATCATTATTACTATTAGAAAAAAATGTTGTCTATGTACTCTACTAATGGTGAATTGGGAAGATTATCTTTGCATATATAGGATAGAATGTGCCTTTTTTTTTAAGCTCTTGTATATATTTCAAAACAAAGGAGAAATTAAACAAAGGAGAAGTTAAAAGCTTAGGCTAAAAAAGTTTCCTGGATTATTTGGAAATTTAATTTACCCATGTTATACTGTCTAATCCCTCCTCCTAGCTGACATGGATAATTTAAATTTTGCATCATAAATTCACTTGCTTCATCTTTTTTGCATGCCTTTCTTCTGATTTATTTTTGGAGAAAAAGGAGATACATGGCAGTGTAGCATGGTGGTTAGGGAAGCAGACTTTAATCTGGTTTCAAATCCTGTTTTAGATGCTTCCCAGCTGTGTCACTTGGCTTCTAATATATCTCAGTTCCCTTATCTATAAAATGAGGATGTTGGACTTGATGGCTTCTAAGATCCCTTTCTAGTATAAATGATCCTAGGAACCTATGGCTTATTCCTGAATAAGAGTACAGACAGAATGAAACAAACACCTGAGCTTTTTCTAGTTCTGTCTCTGACATGCACTGGCTTATGTGACAATCTAGAATGAGTCAGTCAACTTTTTATATCTTGGGTACCTCTAAAACTTTTAAGTTATAGCTGAATTCTTGACTAAAATTGATGGGAAGACTTTTCACACCAGGAACTCCTGGTGAAATTAAAGGTCTAGACCAAAGAAGAGATGAACAATTACAACTGCTTTTCATCCTCCACTTAATTAAAATATTGACCCTAGCAACTGATTGTGTCTTTTTATTACCTGATCATGTTTTGTTTTTGCTCCAGATTATTCATTACCAGTGTCCTCATTTCTTTCATCAATACATTTTAACTGTAGAGAGTCCCTTGCTCAGAAGGCATCAGATGGAAAGAGCAATTTTGAAATCACAGGAAAGTGGAATGGAAGAGAGAATAAGGCTTCAGAGTCAGGGACTAAGGATGCTGAATGTGAAGTCATGGAAAGAGGAAGGGAATTAGGGACATTATGAAGTAATGTTGGCTCTTTGAAGGAGAATAAAATATTAAGAACTCAACTGTCTCAGAAAACTTTAAAAAATCAGAGATTAGGGATCTATTGGGTTATCTAGGAAAGGTAGGCTGGGTTTGAGATGAAGGGGAACACCCCACCTACCAATTCAATTCCTTTAGCTCCATGAGCAGAACAGTATGTCAACCTTGCATAATTCTCAATTCTATCAGTAAAAACAGGACAGACCGAGAGCTGGTAGTCAGTCATCTGATGTCTAGCCAGCCCTTTCATTTGCCATTCAAATGCCCAAATTAATGAAATCAGAAAGATGCTCAGGTTCACACTGAAAAGAGACATGAATGAATGAAGTACCTGGGATTTTATGCCAACGAAGGGAAGTCAAAGATGTGTAACCTATGCCAGTACATGAATCTCAGGTTTCACATGCTGGCTCATTACCTATTAATAATGTAGATGACTAGAGATTGTTTTTCAGTTCCATTGCTTTTCATATTAAGTCAGCTCAGTGGTATATCTGTGGCATGCCTGATGTAAAAGTAATTTCACACCAATTGCAGATTTTCCATTGAGCATTTTTCAGATAAACATATCTTTAGCATCCAACTTCTTGTTTAATTTATCCAGGAAGAATAAAGTTAACAGGACCTGTAAAAGTTAAAAAAAAAAAAAAACTTTTAGGTTCTAGAGTATATTAATGTTGCTTTGCAATCAATTAAATTAATTATACCATTAAATCAATCAAATCAATTAAATCTACCAAAATTTTTTCTGGCCTGTTGAATTTGTATTGGTTACATCACTCTCAACTCTACATTTATCAATGTTTTCTTTCCAAACACTTCCTGTTTTTTTACTTCCTTCTTCTGTTACTCCACAAAGAGAACCTAAGAATCTGACTTTAGCTAACCCTTAAAGGATACATCTAGGAGAGAGCAAATAATGTAACCACTGGGGAATAAGAAGAAATGAATTCCATTCTGTTTGAACTTTATTCTTGACCTTCAAGGGAAGTTGAGATTTACTGACTGAGGTGGATTGAGAACTTTTTACTTAACAATACAAGAGTTTGGAAATTTACTTGGCTTATAAAAGTCCCAAATTCAGAATTTTCTCACAAACATTCACATGAAAACCTAGAAAAAAAGGTAACAAGCAAGAGAGCGAGATAAATCATCCTTTGTCAGTTTGCTTTAGGCCCACTGCCTGATTTCATATATGTGTATTCTGATTTTCTATGCCCCAGAACATGAGCTAATTTAATGTTCTTGCTTTCTCTTAGTCTCACTGAGTAGGAAGCCAGCAACTAAAATCCTACCTGTAAGATGGAAGACTTCTACATCTTATCATTTCCCTTGCCATTGCACCCCTATAGGATTCTCAAAGATTTACCATTTCCTTTGCTGCTATAGTATGTTTTACAAATCTCCTGGCACTTCTACTTGATCTTTCCAAGTCTAATGCCCCTGCACCTTGTCATCTGTCCTGCAACTGAACATTTTTGGGTTTACTCTCCCCTCAATTAGAGTGTGAGCTTCTTGAGAGCAGGAACTATTTCTACCTTTCTATTTGTATAATGCTTAGCTAATGTTTGGTGCATATTAAGTGTTTAATAAATTATTTTTCATTCACTCATTCTTCATTTCATTTCATTCCTTTGGGAAAACTCTGATGACAACTGTCACCGGAACTTTTAAATGAAGCTTGGGTAGGAATCTTGGCTGGTTTTCTCCAAACTGTTGATTCTATTGGTGCAAATTCTTTTACATTTTTCTTCTCTTTATTATTATAACCTAATTCAGGTCATTAATTCTGGCTTGGACTACAATAGTCGAATTATAGATCTCCCTACTTCTACTATTTCCCCACAGCAATTTGTCCTATACATCAGAATCACCTAAATTATGATTCATTGTTCAGGTGGCTAGATAATTGAAGACATTCTAGCTTTCAAGGAGACAATCATATTTGTGCTTAGAAACAAGTTTATCTTCCTGGGGTTCTGGCAATTCAACAACTGTGAAATGAGGACCTATTTGGCACAGAGCAGGCAATCCATTCAGGAGTGTGAGAGATGCTCACTAACCAAACCTCCCCAGTTAGGTGTACATGTATATTTGTTTCCTTAATGCTTCTCCTGGCTTTAGGAAAACAAGACTCAGTAAGAACAGTCAGAGGCACCATGTAGTCATCTCAATTTAGTTTAAGAAATTTGAGAGCAAAATCTTTTAACCTAAACCCTCCATCTGCTGACTTCATTATTTGGCCAGCAATACTTACAAGGGCCTGGAATCTTGGATTATCTTTGATTTTTCTTCCTCCTATATTCCTCACATCAAATTATTTAGTTGTTGTTTTTAATGGTAGAGGAGGGAGCAAGACAACTGGGGTTGCCCAGGGTCACACAGCTGTATATCAGTATCTGAGGCTAGATTTAAACTCAGGTTCTCCTGATTCTAGGACTCATGTTCTAGCCACTGTACAACTAATTGCCCTGTAATCATTTCTTAGGTGGTTGATCCCATCAGTGCAAATTCTTTTACATTTTTCCTGTTATTATACTTTTTAATACTGGCTTAGACTATTACAATAGTCAAATTATGGTTCTCCCCACTTCCACTATTTCTGATAGCAATGTGTCCTATACATCAGAATCAGTTTAAAAAATAGATCTGACCATGAAGCTCCTCTTAAAAATCTCCAATGGCACTTTATTGTCCTACTGAATAATCAAGATCAAAGCATATCCATTGAGAACTGGAAGGTAATTCAGGGGCCCTCCCTTCATTTTACAGATGAGGAAACTACATGACTGGCCCAAGATCACATAAGAAGGCATTGAAGTTGGGATTTGAACCCAGGTCTCCAGAGTCAGTGTTCTTTCCACTGCATTAAATTCATTCTCCTTTGCTTGAAATTCAAGACTCTCCACAATCTGACGTGTGTTTCCCACATCAAATATTCCTCTATTTCCTACTCCAGTCCAGAGAAATTGGATAGCTCTGACTCATTAACAATACTGTATTTTCACACGTTTATGCCTTAGGTTGTTAAGCTCTATGACTGGATTGCATTTCTCATCTTCTGGGTTTGAACTTTCTCAGGAAACCTTCCTTGATTTTCCTAGTTTGCAAACTTCTCCCTCAAACTACATCACATTGCATTTTGTTTTGTAACTTGAATACACTTATGGGATATTGTCTAGTAGAGCTTTGTTGGTATCATTTTTTCCCCCTCTTTTGATCTAGATTTATGATTTCATTAACATAATGAACTCCAGGTGAGGCAATTCCTGCCACCAGTTTAACTTAAGAGACTTAGAAAGTTGCTTGGGGTGTTGAGAGGCTAAGTAAATATATAAGACATAGGACTTGAATACAGGTCTTCCTGATAGTCTTCTCATTGGTATCATATGCCCTACTAGGTTGTAAGCTTTGATGACAGTGACTTAGTTAAACTTGCATCTCCTCAGCACCAGCACAGTCCTTTGCATACAGTAATAATACTGATATTGGTAATTTGCATTTGTAGCCCTTTAAGGTTTGCAAAGTACTCTACCTATTCTATCCCATTTGATCTTCACAGGAACTCTATAATATAGATGCTATTAATCTGTTTTTTAGAGATGATGACCTTGAAGCAGACAAAAATTAAGTAAGCATCCCATGGTCACACAGCTAGTACGTATCTGAGGCAGGATTTGAATTCAGGTTTGAAATTCAAGTTTAACACTCTGCTATCCTACCTAGCTCCCCAACATATATTTGATGACTGATAGATTAATAGCAAGCACTCAAATTGTTCCTGCCATATTGTTGGTACTTAATGTTTAAAAAAAAAGAATTAATATGTCATTAGAATGATGAATTATTCTACAGTCTAATGCTCTTATGTTTTTAAGAGAATTGTGTTTTTAATTAACAAGAATTTATTTTCTTTTCCTTCTCTCTCAACACACACTGGAAAAGAAAACAAGAAAAAGAGACTGCTTGTATCAAATATGTCTAATCAATAACAATAAATGCTTATCATGGCCATATTAAAAATGTGTCTTATTTTATATATTTAGAATATCATTTCACTCTCATTTGTTCCTCATTGTGATAGGTCATTTTGGAATCATGATAGTTCATTGTGTTTATCAGAGTCCTTAAATTAGGGAGTCCTTAAACTATTGTACATGAATGAAATGGAATACTATTTGCTTGTATACAGGATTTTCTATGTTTTTAAATGCTTTTGTAATATGTTCTCAGATATAACCCAAAAGCTGATGTTTTATGTGTCTCTTGTTACTAGCTTGTAAGTTCTCTGAAGTGCCAAACTGGAAACATGGCAGTCTTCTTTGTGTTCCCCGGAGTGCTGCTGGACACATGGAAAGTGTTCACTAAATACTTTCTGAAAGATTAATATGCCTTAAAGTGGAGATGGCCATTGTTCACTTTGAAATGACACCCAATAACCAATTTTAACTTCAGACCACAGTTTCAGCACATAAGAGAATCGTTCCTCCCATTCTACCAGGCCTTTTGAAGTTTCTACATTTGGAAATGAGGAAAAAGCAATAGGATGTGGAATTTCTGAGAATACTCAAGAAAAAAAAGAAAACAATATATCCAAGGAAGCATTCAGATTAAACCATTCACTTTATAAAAATGAAGTGAAATTCCAGTAGTGAATAGTCAGAAAATCAGGGTCTTCACAAAACAAAAAAGGTATAATGTTTGCTAACAGCTTCTCTTGTTTATTTTAAGTATTTTGCATGTTAAGTGAGAAATGTCAATTTATTTGATTTTTCGGAACACAATTCCATGGAAAACTGAAAATCCAGTTGTCTGCAGTATAGCTTGATGGTAATTTCTATGACATGGATATTTTCTTTGGACTATTTAGAGCAATAATCAGCATAGAATGACCAGGGCTATGTTTCAGGTGTCAAAATTTAGAGTTCACTTTATTCCTTCAGGAAGAAGTTTAAAACTTAGTTAATAAAAATAATTAAAATAAAAAGAAGCTAGATGACATGCTTCCTCCCTATCCTACAACTCATCTATGATAAGGGTGAGTTCCTCCCTCTGTCCTGGCTCTATCATACATACATCTCACCTTTGAGACCTTCCTGGCAGCAGCCACGTTACCATGATATATGTAGGTGGGAAGTTTCTATCATAGGGACTGTTAAGTGCCAAGCGTTCTCTGAATTGGTCTTAGAAAGTGGATTTGAGGGTACCTTTTGTGCTGCTTGCCCCAGGTATGTTTCCTGGTATTTATCTTTATCATCCGAAGTGTTCTCCTGCAGTTCCATGATCACCCTGATAAGCTACAACTTTAGGTTTTTTTGACTGCCATATAATTTTCATTCCACCTTTTTAACTTTTTACTTTCATTCCACTAAAACCCCAAGATTGTTTTCATATATAAACCTCTTTATAGCCATATCAACCTTCATCTTTTATATTTTTTATCATTAATGTAATATTTTACATTTATCTCTTTTTTAAAGCTTAATTTAAACTATTGAGAATTTCTCATATCTTGACTGTGATTCAGTTTATTATAATCCTCCTAAATTTTTGCATTTGCGAATTTGAAAAGCATATTATATGGATCTTCAAATGAGTCACTGTTAAAAATGTTAAATAGCACAGGACCAAGAACAGGCCTTGGAACACCTCACTAGAGATCTCCTTTTGAGCTGACCTTGGGACCTTGAACAATAACTCTTCCAGTCTGTTCCCTCAGTTTTGAGTATCCCTATTGTCCCATATTTTCCCCAGACCCTAGAACAGTGCTTTATTGTGTAATAAATACTCAACAAATTTTTGGTTGATGTGATAGACTTGGTTCTTTTTAACAATGAAATGATTCAATCTAGATGTGATTGAAAGTGCCCTCCACATCTAGGGACTGAAATGTGGATCAAAGCATAGTATTTTCACCTTTTGTTTTTTTTTTCCCTTTCTTATGGTTTTTTCCCCCTTTTGATTTTTTTTTTTTTTTTGCTTAGCATGACAAATATGGAGATATCTTTAGAAGAATTGCACATGTTTAACCTATATAGATTGGATTGCTTGCTGTCTTAGGGAGGAGCAGAGAAGAGAGGAAAAAAATTTGGAGCAAAATTTTGCGAAGGTGAAGGCTGAAAACTATCTTTGCATGTATTTAGAAAAAATAAAATACCATGAAAATAAATCTTTGTTGAATGAATGAACCGTATTGAAAAAAAATTGACTTTTTCAAACATTACAATGTTTCCTTTTTCCTCTTCCTCCAATGGCTAAAAAGGGATTCAAAACCAATGCAAAAATAAGATTTAAAAAAAAGCAACTCTACTTATATATTTTGCTGAACTGAATATTTGGAAATTTAGTTTCTTGTTTAAAAATAACCTCCCCTTCAAAGAATCTCCCCCTCTTGTTCTGACAGTTTTTTCTGGAAGCTGTTGCTCCCTTTCTTTCTATCTGTGACTGACATGTTCTTTTCATATGGTTTATTTATCCCCTTTTCTATTAGCAACACAAAGCATATCTACCCAGGGGTTCCTTAGGGGATCTGCAGTGCACTTCTGCAGAAATATTTTAAGTTTCAGCCAGGGCCCCTCATTAAAGCTGCCTTTCTGGGTTCAGGTTTGCTTTCTGTTCATTTCATCATGAAAGAGCCCTGAATGGAAACAATTCTTACAGCTGTCAAGTTGGGTTAAAGAATAAGGTTAATTTGTATGGAAAAGATTTTAGGATAGTATTGATTGGCCCCTGGGCCTCATGTCCAGCAGCAGCCCAACTCTTGGCACTTTAAAATAGCTCTAATCAAGTCAATCCCACTAGTAAAGATTTCAATAACACTAATGAGAATGCACAAAATTGCTTTTGCAAATAAATGCCTTTTGTCCTCTTCCCTGGCTCAAATCCCTCTGTTTCTTTCCATGTCTGTAGCACTTGTCGACCAATGACCTCATTTGTATAATTAGCTTGTTTCTCTGTGTGTCCCCACAAACCCCTTACCTTCTAGCTTTTGATAATCATTGGCATGGTAAGTAGAAGGATGTTGGCTTTCAAAGTCCTTTGGATTTTATAGAAGATGATTAGAGTGTGGGTTGTTTTGGAAATTGGATCCCTTTTTATGGGGAGTCGACTAGGTACAATTTAGAGCTAGGAAAGAGGCAGGTAGGTAAAACCAGAAATCGCCTGCTAGAACAGAAAATCTGGGGAATGAAAAATGATTATTGAATTTCAACATCAATGATCCAGAATAAGGCAGCAGCCTCAACTCTTCAGGTTTTTCTAGTCATGTCCAGTTGGTTTTGCAGCTGCACTAAGTTCTTTTTCTTTCTTTGGGCAGAACAAAGGTATTCTGAAGTTCCCTTTGCTGCTCCCCTCTTTGTGACTTTCTGTAAAGGCCAACGCTGTCAACCTTTTTTATTAAGGTCTTGCTACCTGCACTGTGTTATAGAACATTTACAAAACAGGGATTCTTATCCCTTTTCCACATCTGTGAGTTCACCAAAACATTTTTAATCCCACCAACTACTGTCGTGGTCATTTACCTATCAACTACGGATGTACATTTATATATGGTGATCACAGAAGAGGATGAAAGGATGGATTAAAGTGGGTAGCATAGTATAGAAAGAAAACTATAGACAAAAGATCCATTAGTTGAGGTAGTTTCCTCACTGGAAGTTTCCTTATACCAGTGGAATTATAAGTCTGGGCTCCCCCTTCTCTTCCTCCAAAAATGCTTTAAAAGATCTAAGATTTCATCAGTGTGAGGAATTCTTTCTCCACGGTAAACTGCAGCACTTGCTTACTTCTCTCCATGCTTATATGAACTGCAGTGGCCAAAAGAATCTCTCTCTCCAGTAACGCTTCCCCCTTCCAGATGGGGAACCTCTCCAGACTTAACTAGGGAGGTGCTTGGGGGGACAAGCTTAGATTCCATCAGGGTCGTGGGGTCTGTTTCCAGAATTCCAATCTGCTGCTTGTGCCCTTCAGAGTGACCTCTAGGATACCAGGATGTTACATTAATGGATGTCATTAGTGGATTGTTATATTACTTCTTCATAGTTTTGTGAAGAGCAAATGTTATGATATATAAATATATCACCTAAATGTAGGGATGGGGGAGTTGAGAATAATAATGCATGGGTAGCTAGGTGGCACAGTGAATAGAGCATCAGCCCTGAAGTCAGGAGGACCTGAGTTCAAATCTGATCTTAAACACTTAACACTTCCTAGCTGTGTGACCTTAGGCAAGTCACTTAACCCATAACTGCCTCAACAAACAAATATATGTGTATATATATATATATATATAATCTATCTATCTATCTATATATATATATATATATATATATATAGAGAGAGAGAGAGAGATAGAGAGAGAGAGAGAGAGAGAGAGAGAGAGAGAGAGAGAGAGAGAATACTAATAAAGATAAACCTTTGCAACCTACAGCAAAGTGCAGTGGTGTCATACTCAAATAGAAATGGGATGGTGGTGGAGGAAATTAAACCATGCATAAAGATCCCTCCAGCGGTCATATTTAGAAAACCACATATTAACATTATATTCTATTGTGTTTTTTGCTCATTTTATAACTATTTCCCAATTATATTTTGATCTGGTTCCCATTGTATTCAAGACTGAAAGAATCTTGTAGTCTTTGGGCCATGTTTGGTTAAAACTGTCAGCTAAAAAGAGCCTTGGCCACTGAGAAATTAAACGACTTATTCAGGGTCATTTTATTTAATATTTATCAGAGGCTAGCTTTTAATCCAGGTCTGGCTTCCAGGCTATTTCTTTATTCACTGCCCCCCTCAATCTTTCTGTATAAATGGAAGTAGTATGTAAACTTTTATAAATCATAAAGTGTGCTATAAATGTGGTGTTATTGGTGACTATTTCAATTCGGTGATTTCAGGGAAGCTTCAGAATTTGAGGATTGTTTTTCGGTTTGGAGGTAGAGATCTGGAGGTCCAGTAGCCAAAAGCACCTCCCTTTTCTTTCATTCACTTACACTGCATTTCTTAACTGAAAACTTCCCCTCAAACACTTGTCATGGTGCAGTATAAAGCTGGCTGAGGTTCTATCACTGACTAGTTCTTGTGTGAAGTTGGACAACTTTTCTTTCATTTCTGTTTTCTGTTTCTTCCTTGGAAATTTGGAATTTAGACTGCTCAGGGAAGTGTATGCAGTGCTCATGGGCTTAGACACAAGAGAAAGACCTGAGTTCAAATTTATATGTATCAGGCAACTCTTAAAAGGTTCATGATCTATACCCCAACAGGTAAGTATTGATATAAAGTCACAGTTATGTTGTGATCTGTTAATGGAAGGCATTCCCATACCTGGAGTTCCTCCATGCTGATGAAATCAGATATTCATGAAATAGTGGAACAATACTTCTTCTACTACCTGATGGGGTTATTAAATCTTTAAATGAGATAATATATGTGAAAGCAATATTCTTTTGTTCTCCCTTCCATCAAAGGCAGTCAGAACTGTGTGCTTGGAAGGGATTATTATTACTGTAATTAAGTGGAGTGATTAGCCTAATAGCCTATCATTTCTTGGTTAGAATTCAAAGTATAGGTCAGTAGCTGAAAGATTTTTCAGAAATTTGTGTTTCTGCAGAGATCGGGGGAAAAAATATAATACCATGAGGCAAACAGATGCCTTTAAACTAAACAAACAAAAAAAGCCCTTTCCATCTCAAGTAAAGTGTCCTTCCAGGATTCCTTCCAAATATACCATGCAGCTTCAAGGACCTACAGAGTTAATTCTTCCAGTTTCATCCTTTCAGCAAAATGGGTTTCATACAGTTCTTCTGAACTGCCATGACCTGCTGTGCCGGGAGATCTGATACCTCTTTCCCCTTAGCCAAAGGAGTTCATGGTCTTTATCCTCAGGCTGTAAACAAAATGACTTAGTAATAGCAAAGCTGCTGACCAGTCATCCAAGCAAGCAAAGAAACAAAGATGGAACCCTACGGACTGCCAGCTCACTAAACACTCGAGTCACAACTGGAACAGCTTTGCTAGATCTTTGCTGTTCTGTGACTGCTACTTACCAAGACATCCAGGGTGAAGAGGAATTAGGACAGGGCTGTGCTGTGAGAGTTGGGGGAAGGGACAGGAAAGGGATGCTGGCCCGTCTTGTTGAACAATTGCTCTCATCCCTGCTGAGTTTGTGCCAGAGGTGGGAGTGAGGCTAGGGGAGGCACATATGATGCCTGAAGAAAAATTGCTCTCTAAAAACAGCAGGAAGGAAATGGCAGTTGCTGTCTGGAGCCCCGACTACAAGTGTTTGTCAGGCAGAGGGCAAGCAGTCAATAAAGATGGATGGCACTTGGAAAGGTCAAGTCCACTACATGGTGATCAGATACAAATGTACCTTTTGGACAGATGTGTTGAACCTAACTTTAAAGTTCTCCATATGGGGTGAGAGGAAGAAGGGAGTCTTTGATCATGCACCTTACTTGGTAAACTACTCTGCCTTCTGTCTTTTTGGAATTGTATAGAACAGCATAATGAATTAAGTAATATTTTGCTTGCAATTTCCAGTGTGTGTGGTAGGGAGGGTAGGAGTGGGATTTGGACCTATGATTTCACTGGGGGAATGTTGTTTTTTAGGAATTCCCTCCAGCAATGGATGCTGCAATTCACTACTTTTTCTATATAATTCTGATTGGCAAAATAAATTAAATGAGAATTTGGGGGGGGGGTTCTCCAAACATGCAAAAGTCAACACAGACAACACAGATTGTGACCAATTACTTAATCCAAATTTTACAATAAGGTGTTATAAGCACTCCATAAAGGAAAAAGAAAAAAATTCAGACTTCTCTAGTACAAAGGGAGGGTGGTCAAAATTTTTATGCAGATTTTCCAGATCACAGGGGCATTGTGTTCCCAACCTTCACAATATAGAAGGGATAATTGTAATTGAGAGCTACCTAGAAGATTGAATCAATCAGTCAACTAGCATTTATTAAGCACTATGTGCCAGCAGGGTGTTAGGTGCTGGGAATACAAACAGAGGCAAAAACTTGATCTCAGTTTTCAAGGAGCACACATTTTAAAAGAGGAGACAACATGCAAATAATTATGTATGGAAAAGATTATATGTGTGTGTATGCATATATATGGATATATGTGTATATATGCATATGGATATACATGCACACACACATTTTTATACAGTGTGAGTGGAAAGTAATTTTAGAGGGAAGGAATGGGGAACCAAGAAGGGTCTCTTGTGGAAGGTGCCATTTGAGCCGAGTCTTGAGGAAGCCAGGGAAGCTGGAAGCTGGTGATGACAAGGGATGGCACTCCAGTCATGGGACACAGTCAAAGAAAAGTCATGGTTGCCAGCAGATGGGTGTTCCAGGAACTGCAAGTAGTCCAGTGTAGCTTCCTGGATCTTAGAAGTGTAAAGTGTAACAAGTTTGGAAATATAGAAGGGAGCTTTAAGGACAAACAGAAAATTTTATATTTGATCCTAGATGAAATAGAGACACGCTGGACTTTATTGAGTCATGGGAAAGTGACATGGCCACTAAAGCCTTTTGCATTAGGAACATCATTTTGGTAGCTGACTGGAGGGAGATTATGATAGTCCACGTGAGAGATGGTGAAGTCCTGTAGTGAAGAGGTGGCTGTGTGAATGGAGAAGAGGGAACATCTTTGTGAGATTCTGGGAAGGTAAAAAACAAGATGGCAACAGATTGGGTGAGAACGAGTGAGCCAGTCCAGGATGACACTGAAGTTACAAGCCAAGCATCTCAAAGGGATGTGGCATCTAACCCTCCAATAGAGCAGGTGCTGGACTTCTGAATTCTTGCTCGTTACAGGAGAAAAGTCCTTACCACTGTGAAACTAGGCAGCCACAGGGGCTGGTCAATTTGGGTCTCAAGACCCAAATGAAAATCAAGAAGCTCCTGAAGGAAAACATTTTAAAGGGATTGCTACTGGAACAACATTGTAAAGTACGTGAGGTGGATGAGCCTAGATAATGGATTTTTCTCCTATAAGACTTTCCCTTTCTAGTATTCTATGCTTTCTTGTCCTTTATTCTTCCTGTCCTCTCCTCTCTTTTTCTTTCCCTTCCTCTTTTCTCCTCTCCTCTTTCTTTCTTTCCTTTCCTCTCCTCTCATCTTTTTCTTTCTCTCACCCAACAACAAAATACTTATTCCCCTTTTGTTCTTCAAACAAACCAAAGTATAAGTGACTTATAACAGATTCAAAACATTACCTTTCTTTTTAGGGATAACTTATTTTTTTTAACCAGGGACAAAGCTAAGCCTAAAAAGAATAAAGCTCTTTAGCTTGACCACCTGTATTTATCATAATCCTTAAATTATAATTACATGCATTTCTCTCTCCCTTCTTCCTCTCCCCCTTAGAATGCAAGCTTCTTCAGAGATTAAGGTTCTATTCATATTGACATTTTGAGCACTGAGCATATAGCTGAGATTTTTAATAAATGGGTATTGGATAGAATCATAGAACCTACCTGAAGACTTAATGGGAGAGTATGTTTGTCATTCCTTGAGCAGCGAGGTGGAACAGTGGATAGAGCACCAAGCCTAATCAGGAAGATGAGTTCAAATCTGGCTTCAAACACTCACTAGCTATGTGATTCTGGGAAAGTCACTTAACCCTGTTTATCATAATTTCCTCATTTGTAAAATGAACTGAAGGAGGAAATAGCAAAAAACTCCAGTATCTTCAGTCTGTTTTTAAGTAAGATCTTAGTTATTTCCATGCTTAGAGAAGAGACACCAACAAAATTCACGATCTTGCTGGGTTGGACAGAAATGAAATAACCCTTGGTAAATCAGAGATTGTGATCATGATGAACTTAGTCCATAATTCATATGGGGAAGTTAAATCTGAGGGTGAGGTGACTGGAAAGCTGCTTTCTTCCCCTCCAATACCATCCCCAAACAATATTTCCTAGGTTGATGAATTCCTGGGAGAAGCTACACTATAGGATCTATGTTATATGCTAGTTTGGAAATTTTCAGCTGTGTTTTCACTAAAACAGTAAATTTTGTCACTTCAGCCAAAAAAAAAAAAAAATCAGTTGATTTGCGTGTTTAATGTGATATAAGCCAAATAGCTAGAGGATTTAGGTTTTTTTTTTTTTTTTCCTTTTTCATTTTTTTCTCTTGAGTTGTTTTGAGGTGGGGCAATATAGCCATAGACAGCTCTATTAAGAGAAGGCCTTCATTTTGAACATTTTATGTGTCTCCTCCCTAAGAGAATTATTGTCCTGGCCCTGCCTATTCAGGATCTGGAAATATCTCTGTATCTCAAACTTGCTAAATGCATGTTTGAGTACAGTAAGCAAATACTCTATAAGACTTACAGGGTGTTTTCAATTAAGGAATCTACAAGGGCTAATTTACATGATGAGTCTAATGGGCAGGGGCTGTTCTAATTCTACCTTCTTTTTGGCACTTTGTTAAGCACCCATAATGTTTGGGACTCAATAATGCTAAATAATAATAATTAAGCCTACTGTTAATATAAAGCCTTCACCATGTTTTCCTGGCTCAATAATCTGGGTTATCAGATTTGGGTTTTACATTAGTTGAACAATTTAATAAGACCCTTCATCTGTCTGGCATGGACTGTATTACCTCCTTTATCTCCTTCCATTTTCTCCTTTCAGTATTGTGAACAAGTGACTTATTCCCTTTCCCATCACTATATCCCACCTTCCCTAATAGCCATCATACACTACTCCTACTTCTCACTACTGTCTCCCTGCCTCCGTTCCTCCTTTCCTTCCTCTCTCCTCCCTTCCCCTCTCTTTTTTCTTCCTTCATTTTCCTCTCTTCTTTCCTTCCTTCTTTCTCCTCTTTCTTCCTCCTTCCCTCCCTCCCTCCTTTCCTTCCTCTCTTCCTTCATTTTCCTTTCTTCTTCTCTTCCTTCTCTCTCTCTCTCTCTCTCTCTCTCTCTCTCTCTCTCTCTCTCCCTTCCTTCCTTCCTTCCTTCCTTTTTAGATGGTGAAGGCATTTAGCTTCTAGTCCTGTATCAACCACTAAGTAGTAATCACTTAACATATCTGGTCCCACAGTTTTTTAATTTGCTAATTGTGATGCACACACATATATCTCTGGAAGGCACAAATAGTATAGGTATATAGGTATGTATTTTTTTATATATATATGAGAGCATTTTGAAAAGTGTTAAGTGTGATAATAGTGCAAAGTGGCAACATCTTTTTGAAATTAAGTAAGATCCTTCCCCCCCCTTCTGACATTTTTTGGGGGACAGACAGGTAATACTGACCCTTTGTGTATTTGCACAGTGAGTCTCCATTTTGAGGCAGGACAACACCTGTATGAAAGGGAGACAAGCCAGCACACAACAGAAGTCTATATTTTCCTGCTATTCTTCTAGGAAAGAACAGAAGTGATTGGGGCAAAGCTTCAGATGTTTTTTAAAAAGATGCGAGAAGAGGTGAGATTTTCTTGGTGACGTATTCATAGCCTACTTCTATTTGGTATGCCTGGCTCAAGCATCTTCCCACTTTAATCTGTCCCCTACATAACCACCAAAACGACTTTCTTAAGCACAGTTCTGACCACAAAGATAGGCTGGAGACACATGGTGGAGACAAAATGTTTAAGCGTTAGTCACCTCTTTTGGCTTTTGGAATAGCCGCATCAGAGATTCACTTGCTGGGTATGATGGCTATGTCAGAGGCAGCAATTATTGGAGGCATGGGTTTTGAATACTTTGGTGTTCTCCTGTGGTCTGTTTGTTGTCCTGAATGGGATCCACTGCGATGGACAAATAAGGTTGTCATCTCTTGACACAAAGGGCCTGTTTCTGCCGAGGATCCTTTAGAGATGGTCATGGAGTCAGGTTTGCCAGAGGTAGAATGGAAGCTGTGATGTTTAGGTGGAGGAGGGCTGTAGTTCTGAAATCTCACTGTTTTGACTTGCTGCAATGAAAGAGTAAACAAAAGGTTACTGAGGAGTTCAGAGGAATGTTGGGTATAAGCAAAATAGAAATTCTGTAAACAAATCATCCACTTTTGTCCCTGGGTTTGTTGATGCTGTTCATCTACTCACTTGAACCTACTCACCCATCCAAAACACAGGGAGGTGATGTAGTGGGTAGAGTGCTGGACTTAGTGTCAGAATGATAAGAGTTCAAATTCTGCCTTAGAAACTTACTAGTTGTATAACCCTGAATATGTCATTCAATTTCTCTAAGTCTTAGTTTCCTCATTTGCAAAATAGAGATACCTATTCTCACAGGGTTGTCATGAGGATCAAATGAGTTTTTGCAAACCTTAGCACTCTGTGGAAATGCAAACAAGAAATTATCAGTCCAAAATCCTTTTATAGAAAGTTTCATTTGGAATTAAAAGTCTTGGAAAGCAAAAAAAGCTCACAACTGGAAGGGTACTTGAGTCACTCAACCTGCCCTTGAGCATAAATCCTCTCTATATTCCTGAAATTTGACCTCCATGTGAAGATTGCTTGAAGATATCGCTTGGGAAATATATGATCAAAAAATGTGGGCCAGTTACTTATTAAGAATGAGAGCATCATAGAATACATAGCCCTGGTGATACAATAATACCTATGAAATATTAAGGATTTTAAAGGCAAAGCTCAAGATCCTCTAAAATATGTAAGCTACTTGAAGACAAGATAGTTTCACTTCTGTCTTGGTACCCCTAGGACCTGCCACATAGTCTTTTTTTATTTTTATTTTTTTTTATTTTGTTTTGTTTGTTTTGTTTTGTACAGAGGCAATTGGGGTTAAGTGATTTGCCCAGGGTCACACAGCTAGGGAGTATTAAGTCTCTGAGGCGAGATTTGAACTCAGGCGCTCCTGACTTCAGGGCTGGTGCTCTATCTACTGCACCACCTAGTTGCCCCCACATAGTCTTAATAAATGCTTATTTTTATTGATTGTCACTTTTTCTGAGGATTTATGTGAGGAGATGGACAATTTTCATAAAGGACTAAGAGTGGATCTATATCAGTGTAGGGTATATCCAATTTAATAATTCAACTAAAGATAAAAATTTAACAATGCCTTCTTTCAAGGAGCTTACATTCTACAAATCCACTGAAGTCCTAGAGTTCTGATTGTTTCCTGAAGCCCTTGCTTTGATATAAAACAAATCTGTATGATGTAGAGAGAATAAGGATGTCTGAAAGTGGTTAGTATAGATGTTGTGTGGCCTAAAGGAGGTCCTTGGCTTACTTTATATTCCAGCCAAACTGGATCACTACCTATTTATTTGATCTTTGTCTTTTCTCCTGTTTCTCTGTGCCATTCAAGTAGGCAATCCCCTCCTTTCTCATGCCTGTGATACACTTTATTACTGTCCTTTGGGATCCTTCTCTTCCTTTTAGAACTCAGCTCATGTTCTGTCATCTCCATAAAACCACCTTTTCATTAATTTCCCATTCCTATGAGTAGACTTAATAAATAATCATGACCTATCCTCTCTCCATTTCTTTCCTGTATTATCTTCACATTTAGAATGTAAGCTCCTCAAGGCTAGAGACTATACTCTTAAATATACTCAGTTTGTGTTCACTAAGTACTCACTGACAAGAGTTTTGTCAAAGGCAATGACTTCAAAGATGATAGAGCATTAACTTGCAGCTGTGTCTCCTATTAGAGTATAAGATTCTAGAGAATATATACTAACTCCATTTTTCTCTTATCTTCAAAATATCATATCACTATCTTAATAGTGTTCTGCTCATGTACAATTATCCCTTCTACGATGTGGTGCCTCTGCAATCTGGAAAATTTGTATAAAATTTTTTGGCCCTTTCTTCAAACAAGAGAAGAAGCCTGATTTTTTTTTCTTTTTTCTTTTATGGGGTATTTACAAACCTTACTGTAAAGTTTGCATGAAGTATTTGACACAGGCTCTGTGTTGTTTGCTAACCTTTGTATGTCATCTGTGACTAACTTCCTAAAAATTCCCATTTAATTTCTTATGTCAAGCCCAATTATGTGGAAATTAAGATGGGAAAAATCACAATGTGGAAGAGATAGCTGAATGCAGTTAATGTGTCTCCACACTTCCCCCCAAACACCTTTTATGCATTCATTCCTGTGTCTGAGGGGAAGTGGCTGTAATTAATGGCCAGGTCTTATAATACAGTTGTCTGTTAGGACCTGACCTGCTCTGAATCATGGTCCAATGCAGTGATTATAATTGAGGAGACAGGGACTATAATGCCCCGCCCCCTATTTTTTTTTCCAGAAGAGGAGGAGGCTGAAGGCTCTTCAGGTAGCACTCTAGAGAGACTTTATGGCAGAGGTGGACTCTGAAGGACAGGGAGGGTTAGAAGAAAGTTGGGAGAGAGTAAGCTTTTCTAGTCCTTAAGGAACAGCATTAAAAAAAGGTTATGGGTGCAGAAATGAACACTGTGTATTTATTTAGTGTTGCACATGTTCAATTCTTTAACTGTCCCCACTAATATTTTAGTCTCCCTAAGTCCCTAAGACAGGTCACTTTGGCAACAAAATTGAATAAAATTACTTCTGATTTTCCCTGTGCCCTTGGCACAATTTTTCACTTTACCTAGGTGAATAAATGAACAGGCTATTCTCAAGACTCTTACTCATCAAATACTCAATTATAATTGAAATTTATTTAGTGCTTTAGACAAAGTAGTTTATATATAATATCTCACTTAAGCCTCACAGCAGCATTATCATTCCCATCTATAGAAAAACAAAACAAAACAAAACAACTAAGGATTGCGGAGATTAAAAGATTTACCTATGTTAGTTAAAATAGCTAGTAACTATCAAAACTGGGATTTGAGCCCAGGTTTTCCCGACTGCAAGTTCAGGATTCTATCCATTATTGCATGCTGTCTCCCTTTTTAATAGTATTTTATTTTTTCCAATTATATGCAAAGATACTTTTTGACATTCATTTTTGTAAGATTTTTGAGTTCCAGATTTTTTCTCCCTCTCTCCTCACAACCTTACTGTCCCCCCAGACACATGTATAGCCATTTTACACATATTAAACATGCTGAAAAAAAAATCAGAACAAAAGGGAAAGACCACAAGAAAGAAAAAACAAAAAAGATGAAAATGCATGCTTTAATCCACATGCAACCTCACTCTCTCTCTCTCTCTCTGAATGCAGATGGTATTTTCCATCCCAAGTCTATTGCAATTGTTTTTGGATCACTACATTTCTGAGAAGAGCCAAGCCTATCAGTAGTTGATCATCACAAAATATTGTTGTTACTGTGTGCAATGTTCTCTTGGTTGTGCTTATTTCACTAAGCATCAGTTCATGTAAGTCTTTCCAGTCTTTTCTGAAATCAGCCTCTTCTCCTCATTTCTTATAGAATAATAATATTCTATTGCATTCACATGCCATAATCTATTCATAGCCATTCCCCAGTTGATTTCCCACTCAATTTCCAATTCCAGATATGACTGAAACAATACATATAAATAATACAACAATAAATAAAAAACAACAACAATAATACAACAACCAGGCACTGTATTTAGTGCTAGCCATCACCCAAGAGAACTCTGAAAAATATAAAAAGTTCTCACAACATGACTCTCATTTTTCCAGTCTTATCATTACTCGTTTCCACACACTCTACAATCAAGTTAAACTGGCCCCTACTTGCTGCTCCTTACAAATGATTCTCATTTCTTTGCTCTGACTCTCCTCTATGCCTGGAATGCCTTTTTTCCTAATCTCGATTTCTTACTTTCCCTCAAGATTTTCTTCAAATCCCACTTTTTGCAAGAGGCCTTTCCTGGACCTCTTGCTACTAGTATCTTCCTCATGAGATTGCCTTCTATCTGTACCTATCTTGAAAATTCACATCTATCTATCTATCTATCTATAGAAATATAGTTATTTGTATATATGTAAGTATATATGTTCTTTCTCTGTGTGTCTCCCTCCCCTTTCCCTTTCTCTTTCTCTCTCTCTGTCTTCTATGTATCTTTCTTTTCATGTTACTTCCATAGAACGGAAGCTTCATTGCATCCCCCCAACCTTTTAAAGCACAGTACTTGGCACACAGTAAGCACATAAATAAATGCTTGTTGCCTGACTCATGCACATGCTAATATTCCATTATGAACTGAAATAAAGGGAAATGGGCAGATTATGTGTCAATTTAAGAATTAAGAAAGCCTGAGTTTGTATCCCAATTCTGTCACTTAATAGTTGAGGGCCTTAAGGTAGTCACTTACTCTCTGACACCTGCTGTCTGCATTTGTAAAATAGGAATAATATTTATACTATACGCCACTTTTGTTGTGGTATGTTGTTCATTTGTTTCTGTCATGTTGACTCTCCATGATCCCATTTGGGGTTTTCTTGGCAAACATATTGGAGTGATTTGCCATTTTTTTTCTACCTCATTTTACAAATATCTGAGTTTAACAAAGTTAACTGATTTGTTTGGGGTTACACAGCTAGTAAGTATCTGAGGCAAAGTTTGAAGAAATGAAGACAAGATTGGAAAAATGAAGATAAGTATTCCTGACTCTAAACCCAGCACTCTATCCACTGCACCATCTAGTTGCCCATATTCTACAGAGACATAAGAAATATGCTTTGTAAATCTATAGATAAAAGTTATTATTGTTAACTCTTCTCATTGTTAATGAAAAGAGCACTGCCCTGGGGGGTATGAGATTGAGTTATTTAAATTCTTAATATAAGGGAATAGACTAGACCTTTATGACATCTTTGGACTCGTTTTTCTTAATAGCTTATGATTGTATGAAAAGCAGTGATTACTGAATAACCTTTAATCCAAAACTCAGTTCTTTCCGAATTTAGGCAACTAAGTAAATTGAGTTCACATTATTTAGATCTTTAAAAGACAAGCATAGAAGACAGACATAATAGCAATATAGCAAGTAAATATAAAAGCATGGCATGGTCCCTTGTGAAGTGTTGGGAATGCCAAAGTTGAGAATGGTTAGAAAAGCTAAGGATCAATGAAAAAAGGGTTAAAATAAACTATATTGGTGATGAGGGGAGGCAATGAGAAAACAAAGAAAAATTAGAGCAATGTTCTATATGGATAGGACAATGACAAATGAGGAAAAAGAAGGGATTGATTCTTGGTTCGTTTCTATATTTGACAAAATTTTTATGGGGAATAAATGCCCATGTTAAGACCACAATTAGACAGCAGCTATCTATTCTTGATAAGTTCAAGTCCTCTGATCCAGATGTATTCTTAAGTTAAAAAAAAAGACCAGATGGAAATGATTACCGAGAGTCATGTTGTCAATGAGTTTTGAAAACCTCTGGAGAAAGAGAATTTATATGAAACTTTCATAGGACTGAAGCTGAAGAAAGGGAAAAGCTGTCTTAATTTTTAAAAAGGGGTAAGAAATGATATTTGCAAAATATAGGCTTATGAAATTGACTTAAGCTCCTAGAAAATTCTAAAATGGATTACTAAAGGATGATAACTGATCATCTGGAAAAGGAAGGAATTATCACATAATGTCAGCATTGCTTCATTGTAAAAAAAAAAAAAAGGTATGCTAAATATACATTATTTCCTTTTCTGACAGCATTATTAGATTAGTGGAATCAGAGGAATTCTGTAGATCTTATGAAATACCATTTACTTAGATTCCTGGAATCAGGAATTTTGTAGAGCTTATGAAATACAATTGACTTAGATTTGAGCAAAACATTTGATAAAATTTCAATGTGTTCTTTTAGAAAAGTAGGAATGAGATTTGAGCAAAACATTTGATAAAATCTCAATGTGTTCTTTTAGAAAAGTAGGAATGACATAGGATAGATGCTAGAACAATAGATATGGATTCCAAATTGGTATTATGATTAGATTCAAAGCTTAATGTGAACTTGAAAAGAAATCTCAAGTGGAGTGACACAAGGATCTGTGGTTGTCCCAATGCTTTTTGACATTTTAATAAATGATGTAGATAAAGGCATAGAGGGCATGCTCAACAAATCTGCAGAATGCACAAAGCTGAAGAATGAAAGTTAACACAAAAAATGAGAGAATCAAGATCCTGAAAGGCTGATAAACTTAAGTTGAATGTTACTGGAGACAAATGCAAAACCACATTTGGGTTCAAAAATCAATATCACAAGTTTAAGATGGGAGAGAAGATGGCTAGATAGTTTTTTTTTTTATTTTGAAGTAAATCTAAGTGCATTTGATATGAATCAATGGTGTATGGCAGACAATAATGTGAATTTTAGCCTACATTTTAAAAAGCCTTGCTTCCAAGAATAAGGAGGTAATATTTCTCCTGTTAATTCTTTTTATTTATGAGGATTCATGGCTTTTTGGGCAGCTTTTAGGTTGCACAGTGGATAGACTGCCAGACCTAGAATAAGGAAGACCTAAGTTAAAATCTTCCCTCAGACATATATAGCTGTATGACCCTGAGTAAGTCACTAAACACTATTTGCCTTAATTTCCTTATCTGTAAACTTAGCTGGAGAAGCAAAGGGCAAATCTAGTATCTTTCTAGTATCTTTGCTAAGAAGAACCCCCAAATGGAGTCATGAAGAGTCAGATTGGGACTGGGTTCAAATTTGGCCTTAGATGCCGTCTTTGTGACCCTGAGTGAGCAATTTACTTAATTCTGATTGCCTTCAAGTAAAAAACAAATTAATTAGCATAAAATAAAATAAATACACTGCAAATGGGGTAAGAGGGAAGGTAAGCACTTTCAACTGGAAGAATCAGAAAAGGTCTTTTGAAAGAAAAGTTGCTTAATCTGAGCCTTAAAGGTTTTATGAGATGGAGATGAAGAAGACTTTTCCAAATGCTGAAACAGCCTGTGCAAAGGTACAGAGGTGGAAGAGATGAAGCATAAGAGTGAATAAAGAGAGTAACATTTAATAAAAGTGGAAAGAAAGGCTTAGAGTCATATTGTGAAGGACTTTTAATGTCAAAACGAGAGGGTGGAATTTTATCTTCTGCTCAGTGAGAAGCCCTAAAACCTCTTAATTAGAAGAGTAAAATGAAGAGACCTGCTCTTTAGGAATATTAATTTGGCAGCTGTGTGGAGGTTATTCAGTAATGACTCTAGAGCCATGTTCTATCCACTGAACCATCTATCTGCCCTGAATTTTTTTATTTATTCACCCATCCATCCATTTATTTATTTAGTTAGTTTGTTTATTTTTTTCTAAGGAAATTGGAGTTAAGTGACTTGCCCAGGATCACACAGCCAGGAAGTGGTAAGTATCTGAGGTCAAATTTGAACTCAGGTCCTCCGGGCTGGTGTTCTATCCACTGTGCCATCTAGCTGCCCCATCCTGTATTTATTTTAAAAAATATATCTTGCATTTACTTATCTATGAACATATTGCATTCCCTTGTAGAATATAAACCCCATTCAGGGCGGGAACTATCATAGTTGTGTATCTGTATCCCAAATATTTAGTACCTGGCATTCAACAGGTGCTAAATAAATGTGTTGATTGACAATTATACTAAAGAAGAGAAGATGGAGGAGGAACATGATAGCTGTCTTACTGAAAAGTGATTAGGAGGAGGAGGGATTGCACTAGGTTTCCTGGGCACAAGATGGCACAAGTAGGAACAGCCTGTCAATTCTCCCTCCAAAGGAGCAAATTTAGGCTGGATGTAAGGGAGAACTTCCTAATGATCAGAGCTGTACATAAGCAGAATTGTTTCCTCAGGAGGTTGTGGGTTTCTTCTCCCTAGAGATCGTTAAGCAAAGAGTGGACTGACACCTTATAGGGTATGATGAAGAGGGGGATCCCTGATTTGGTACAAGTTAGACAAGATGGCCTATGATGTCACTTCCAAATTATACTGTGTTGGTTAATTCAGGAAGCAGTAATGTACCATGTTGTATCAAAAGTCAACTCATGACACAGTCACATCTGGCTAATATTCAAATGTTGAACCCATTGGAATATTTTCTAAGTGAAAAATTTTGGTCCCAAAGAACAGACCCCTCCTCATGAGGACCCCATACCTACCTTTTCGCTACCAGACTTGGAGTTTTCTGGTTTCACTAGGATGGATGGTGGAGCCGATGCAGGTGGCTTTATGCAAAGTTCGCTCTTGAGTGGGGATTCTTTGGTTTCTAAAATGATGGAGCTGGTAGCTGAATGGATCCTGCTATCGGAACTTCTGTTTCCAAAAAGAATGGTAGATTCACTGGTTGAAGAAGGCCTTGAACCAATCTCAATCACAGGGGTAGTTGGAATTGGCGGAGGGACAGATTTTGACTGATAAGCTGAGAATGAATGGAGTGGAACGGCAACTGTTGAGGTCCTCTGGAGGGAGCCAACAATGGAATTTGGGGATCCAGACAGAGATGATCTCTGAAGTGATCCATCTGGAAAATAAGATGATTTATATATATATCAATCAATCACAGGTCCACTTGCTTTTGTCAGGCTCAAGTTCATATCTATAATTCTTATCACAAGTAACAATATTCTCTAATATACTGGAATATTTTAGTGCTTTTCCAAGATGAATCATATATCATCTCTCAGAATCACTCAAAGATCTATGTTCATTCACATTCCTGTTTTATATCTAGCACAGACAGTATATTTTTAGACACCAACATTGTTTTGGGGGCAGTGTTTCTTTGTTTCTAAAAGTAGGGAGGTTAAACCATGATGAGACCTATTTTTTGGGTTATTCTGTTAGTATAGTCCCAATCTGACTCTTCATGACTCTGTTTGGGGGTTTTTCTTGGCAAAGATATTGGAGCAGTTTGCCATTTCCAGCTCATTTTACAGATGAGGAAACTAATATAAAATCTAATATTTGAGGCCAGATTTGAACTCTAAAAGATGAGTCTTCTTGCTTACTGAACTCGGTATTCCATCTACTGTACTCTCTAGTTGCCCCCCAAATTAGGGTGTGATGAGACCTTTATAGGATGATAGATTTAACTAGAAGACATAATCTTCTAGTATAATTCTTGGGCAAGTAACTTAACTTTAATTGCCTCAGTTTCCTCATCTGTAAAATGAGCTAGAAAAGAAAATGGCAAATTACTCTCACATTTTTTGCCATGAAAAACCCAAGTGAGGTCATGGAGACCCCCCCACGACTGAAATGACTCAACAACAGAACAATCCCCTTTCACTTAACAAAGGAGAGGCCCAGAGAGGTTAATTATGTCATATTTGGCAGAAATGGAAATCTGAACCCTGGTCCTCTGACTCTAAGTTCAATGCTGTTTTTACTGCATCAGCTGCTGAACTCTGAGCAGTTATTTGCTGATGGGAATAGCAACAAGAAGTCTAGCCACATGGAGTCTGAGATCATAAGATCACAGTATTTAGAACTAGAAGAGGCCTTAGAAGTCATTGGATCCAACCCCTCATTTTACAAGTGAGGAAATGAGAGGCCAAGAGATTAAAAAGGCAGGTCAAGCTGACCTTGTCCAAAACCTTCCCTCCCTTCTGGCTCTTGAGACATATCATTATAATATGGATGAGAGACTCCTTTAGCCAGATACAAGATCAGAAGACATCATTTTTAGGAGGAGAAGCAGAAGTAAATATATATTTGGGAGATAGTAGGATCAGAGTAGAGCAGAGTGGATAGAGCCCAGGACCTGGTGTCAGGAAGATCTAACTAGAAATCTAGCCTCAGATACTTGCTAGTTTTGTGACCCTAGGCAAATCACTTAACCCCTATTTGCTTCAGTTCCTCATCTGTAAAATGGGGACACACCACAGATTAAAAAAGCCAAAATATGCTCATATCTTTGTCAAAAAACAAAACAAAAAACTCCAGAGAAGCCCACGGGGTCACAAAGAGTCAGTCATGACAAATTGACTGAATCACAACAAAGAATCGTATCAAAATGTTTTGGAACCGGAAAACAGAGTTCTGCACTAGAGAAAGCACTAGTGCTTCCTTTTTAATTCACACAGGCTGGAAGGTATTCATTCCAATAGGGAAACATACTTCTGATTTTTGTTATAGCAGCTTCAAAACATACAGGATCCTGGAGATCCTCAGGCTGAGGTCTGAGGCATTTCATTTTGCAAGCTAAATGGTGAGTCAGGCATTTATTTCTGGAGATCCCTAGAAAGCTTTAGCCCCTTTACCCTAGGATTTTGTCTCTAATTGGGTGTCATAGCGTTTAAGGCTTTAGAACCAAGATGCCTTTACCTGGACGGGACTATCTTTAGCTACTATATTTCACCCTCCCCACCAAAAAAATCTTAGAATCAATGTTACAGTTATTCTACTGATGTGGCTCAAGCCTGGTTTCCAATTGTTTCTTTCTCTTTGGGGGCAGGGATGTTCTTTCTCTTTTTTGTATTCCTTGTGCTTAGCACAGTGCTTGACACATAGTAGGTGCTTAATAAATGTTTACTATGGATTAATTGAACACAGAAAAGCAGGTCTGTGGCTAAATACCCATTGTTGCTCTCAGCTTTGTGAGTGAAGTAGCCATTTACACACACATTCCATTTTCTCCCCTTGTTGCCTCCCTCATCAAGTATGATGCAGTGTTTGGGGAATTGAACTTAGTTTTCTGGTCATTTTCTTGCTCAGGGGATTGACAGTTCAATTTTATAAGAGTCAGAATAGCAAACACTTTGGAAGTTCAGCCCATTCTGATCCAAAATGCTTCTTTTAAGTTCTTATTTTATAATGAAAAATTAAAATCTGTACTTGATGCAATTAATGTCTATGGCCCCTAAAATCCCATGGTTAAATATTTTTAAAAAAACCTTTAAGATAAAAAACAAAACAAAAAATACCCACAATATTAGGGAAATTAGAATACCAGAAAGAAGAGAGGATTTTTAGCTATGCTGATTACCCAAGGGAGTAAAAAATTGTCTGCATCCATATTCTATTAATATCTTAACACTACACATCGTTTACACACTGGATAGGCTAATGATATGAAGCTGAATTGTTTCAGGGTGAAATGTTCTTTTGGGGTCTGCTAGGATTCTTTCCGGATTCACAGGAAAGTAAAGTTTGTGCTTGCTCTAGACAATTAGTTCTATTGCATTTTCAAGTTTAAGCAACATATTAATAAATTACATTTGTTCTTCTAGGATCTCCTCCCTAATTCTACAGAAGGCCAGAGGATCCAGTATAAGGAAAAGAATCTAGCTGTCACTTTAAGGATCTGAAACTCAAAGTTCATATCAGGCTTCAGTTTGTTGCATTAACCTATTTGCACTACTACCAGGCTCAACCATTGTTTATCGGACAAAGGCACAGAAGTTGGTGGTATGGGATTTGGCAGGCCAACACACAGTGCAAATTTATGGAAAGTTTCAAACCCTTCATCTGGAAAACTAATGGAATAACTGTCACTGAGGTTCCAACTGAGGAGAATCCTAGGGATATCTTGTTGCCAAGTCAAGAGGTTCTCAAGAGCTGATTACCAAGTTTTCAAATGAAAGCATTTAAAGGTTCAGAAGTTGAAAAAACTACAATTAGGGCTTGCTTTATTGTTGTGATGATTGTCTAGACTACTTTCCACCTCCATTATCTCTGTGAGGCTAGATTTTCTGAACATACTTCAACTAAAAACAACATAAAGCCACAAACTGAATACAGGAGCAGATATAAGAATTCAGCTGTCTTCCATTAAGACAAACTTTTAAAGAGATTTGCAAAAATGTAAAACAATACCACTCTTCACTATTTTTTGATTATTTTAAAAAATTAAACAATATTATTTAACTTATAGCAGGATTATTTTTCTTTTTAAATGAATTAATAGATATTTTGAACATTTATCTGTTTGAATTCCTCATTCAGTAAATATCATTAGTCACAAATTACATAAACAAAAGCTCTTTGGAGAGTTCTGAATAATTTTTGAGAGTGTAAAGGTGTCTTTTGAAACCCAAAATGTTTGAGAACTGCTGTTCTACGTCTTATGGCTTACTTTTTCTCATGCTGCTCCGTACTTTCTGTAGAGAAGTTTGTCCAAAGGCTGCTGACCCACTTGAGTTTCTCACAGGGTTGACTACTGCTGTTGGCACAAGGACTGATTTAAAATGATGGCCTTGTCTGGAATCATTGTCTGACTTAAGCCCTGGGGAAACTGAAGAGGTGGATAATGTCCACGTGGTATAGAGAGGAGTCCTGGAATTTGAATATCCAGAGGTCTTCCTGGTAGATATGTTTTTAAAGAAAAAAAAAGAATTTATAATAGCAATAATTAACACATATATAACTAACATCTTAAGTTTTGCAAAATATTTCATAGGGTATACTTTTTGTTTCCTTTCAATAACCCAATGAAGTTAACAATTTGACATTTATTAAGTGTCTACTAGTCAGATACTGTGCTATGTATATGAAGAAAAGCAAAAATCAGGTCCTGCTTGTAGCTCACAATAAAATAGAGTTAGTGCCATTATTTTTCCCATTTTACATATAAGGAAATTGAGGTTGAGGAAAGGTAAGCATTTTAACCAGGTCACATAGTATCTGAAGCAGTATCTGAACTTAGGTCTTCCTAAATTTCAAGTCTAACCTCTTTTTAATTAGTTTAAGGTCTTGCATTCTAACTGTGGCAACCTTTCAGTGTTTTTTTCTCATCATCTTCAAAACCACATACTACCTACTAAGCTATTCAAAATCAGGTCACAAACTTAACTGGATTAAGGCAAGTTATCTCTAACCTCAGGGAGCTGTATGAGAGTACAATTTCTCATTTTCAAATCTACTTGTAGAAGTAGAACTGTTAATTTATTAGCTTTCTTCTGCCCCATTTCAATCATTCCCTTACAAATGTTATTCTGAGCACTCGAGTGAGTAACTTACAGAATAACTTCTTGTTCAGGGGATTAACAGTTCAATTTTATGAGTCAGAATAGCAAACACTTTGGAAGTTTATATATCTGGTTCATTTACCTACTGCTTTAAGACTTGCATAGTACTTTATATTTGTTATTTCATTTGATCCTTACAACAACTCTATAAAGTAGGTGCCATTATTACTTTAATTTTATAGAATAGGAAACTGAGGATAAGGGAAATGGCTTTCCTTAATCATTCAGCTAGTTGGTATCAAAGACAAGATTTGAATTTAAGACTACTTCTCTCCAACACTCTTCCCATTGTACCACACAGCTACCTCAATTATAGTACTATTAAAAAAACTTATTGTAATTTCTTTTTTATAATATTATATAATTATATTATCATTAAACTATTTTATTACTAAAATATTTATTATAATACAACCTAAATTGTAATACCTTTGAGGGTAGAAACCCTTAATTCCTGATAGGATCAGAAATACACTGATGGTATATACTTATATTTTTACCAGATCCTCTCGCTTTCACTGGCATAAGGAATTTCCATAGAGGAAAGTCCCTTTTCCAGTGCAAGTTAGCATCTGCTCTACAATGTATACTCTTTGAAAGCTGCCCAAACTTTTTTGATCACAAATTATTAATTAAAAAAATCTGAGTTCCACACATATGTGTATTTTTCCTTATTTATGAATTATATACATATACTACTGTAAGAATAAAAATATGTACAATATAAAATATACACAAAAATGAAAATAAAAAAGGATAAGATACAAATGAAATGCTATTTGACCTTACAGAGAACAGGGAGTTATAAGGGGTTTATTGATCAGGGGATCAAATATGATCACACCTATGTCTTAGGAAAATCTCTTTGACAGCTGTATGGAGGTGCTGCAGAGGTGGAGAAATTGAAATCAGGGAGACTAGCTTTTAGGAGGCCAATGTAATTGGCCAGGAAAGAGGTGATGAAGGCCTGAATGAATTAGCCATGTTGGTGGAGAGAAAGGAATAGATGTAGAAAATGTGGAGATAAAACAAAAATAAAAAATTAGCAATTGACTATATGGGTTAAGGATAAGTGAGAAATGAAAGATGATACCAATGGTTGCCCATCCTGGGTAACTGGAAGAAATGGTGCTTTTGATCAAAATAGGGAAAGAAAAGTAGGGCTGGGAGATAATGATTTGGATTGTTTGTTTTTTGTGAGGCAATGGGGATTCAGTGACTCCCCTAGTGTCATATACAGTAAGTGCTAAATATCTCATCAGGTCTTGTACTTTTATCCATGGTGCCATCTAGCTTCCCTGGGAGATGATAAGTAATGGTCTTTACAAAAGAGAGGTAGCTTGATGGCTCAGTGGATAGAGCACCACGCCTGAAATCAGGAAGATAAAAGTTCAAATGTGGCTGCAAACATGTTTTAGATGTATGACCCAGGGCCAGCCACTTCTGTTTGACTTGATCCACCGGGGAAGGAAATGGCAAACTACCGTAGTATTTTTGCCAAGAAAACCCCACAGACAGTATCTATGGTCTACAAGGTCATGAGTTGGACAACAACAAAAGATTCTCAGTGTAGAACACAAGTCATTCTGTGGTTCCCTCTTTCACCCAAAATGAAAAATGGGGAGGAGGGGAAGGCTCTTATTCATCTTTCTCCTCTGGGGGGTAGCTACTACAGCAATGAAGTAACACGGGGACAGTGAATAAGGGAAGGAGTGCAATTTTCTCGAAGGCATGTGTGAATCTGGTGCTATGTGTACAGGTTATATGACATCTTGCTTAGAAGGCAGGAGAGATTCGTGGGAACAGAAGGAATGGAGCTGAGTTCAATAGTGTTGGGGTATAAAAGTAGACATTTTTTATTTTGGAGATAAACTCCCAAATTGGCTATCACAAAGACAGTGGTATGTGATCCCTTCAGTCCATTGTCCCTTCCTAAATGCATCTTGGTTTACCCTCAGGGAATGGACCTCAATTTGGAGAGCACTGGCTTAGGGACTGAAGAATCTTGCTTAGGGTTATATAGCTAGCATGTGTCAAAGATGGGACTTGAAACTCATATTTTCCTGATTCTAAACAGCAATCTAAATCCATCCTGCCACAATGTTTGTTTGTTTGTTTGTTTTTTAAAATAATATCTTTTTATTTTCAAAATATATGCAAGAATAGTTTTCAACATTCATCCTTGTAAAACATTATATTCCAAATGTTTCTCTCTCCCTTCCTCCCACCCTTTTCCCTAAACAGCAAGAAATCCAATATATGTTAAAACATGTGCAATTCTTCTATTCAGATTTCCACATTTATCATGCTGCACAGGAAAAATCAGATCAAAAAGGAAAAAAAAATGAGAAAGAAAACAAAAAACAAGCAAACAACAACAACAAAAGGTGAAAATACTATGTAGTGATCGACATTCAATCCCCACAGTCCTTTTTCTAGATGCAGTTGGCTTTCACCTTCACAAGTCTATTGGAATTACCACAGTGTTTTTCATACACTCATTAAAATTTGAATAAGTGTATGTTGTATTGAATAAATGAAGTTCCTTTTAGATAGGGATTTCCACTTAAGAGTAGAAATTTTATCCTATCCCTGACACTTACTAGAGTGACTTACTAAGGGTAAATTAATAAAAATTTCTGATCCCTGATTTCTTCTATCTTAAAAACTGAGTTTATAATAATACTTATGAATGATTGGATTGCTGAGAGGATTAACAATACTGGGGTATAGTGACTTAAATTCCATATATATTCCATAAATGATTTTAAAAAATAGATTCTGGCAGTGAGTCCCAACATTTCTATTCAGATTTCCATATTTATCATGCTGCACAAGAAAAATCAGATCAAAAAGGAAAAAAATGAGGAAGAAACAAAAAACAAGCAAACAAACAACAACAAAAGGTGAAAATACTATGTAGTGATCGACATTCAATCATTCAATGATATGACTATATGCAAAGTTAGACTGTGTTGTCTATTCAAGATCCAACCAAAGCATCCCCTTATCCAAGAAATTCTCCTCTTAGGCGCCAAGTTTTCAGCCAGTGGAGAATGCCCAGAAAACTGCCAAAGATTCTCAAGGCTGCTTCAGTTTGTATCTGCTAAGCCGGTATACAACCAGCTGTCACTCTGGGGCCATTGTCCTAATTCTTCTATTTGCCAGGGGGAGGCACTCTAACTTAACTTTGACCCAAGCTTTCCCCCAACTAGTCCCATCTTTCAGTTTGTCACTGTTGATTTAATTATCTCTGCTAATTCAAAGTCTACCAAGGCTGACAATGAGCTCCTCTTTCTATGGCACCTCCCTTTCAAAGGATTTCCCAGTCTTCTTTTTCTGGGTTTCTTTCTTTTGCTTTAACTTAAGAGGGTGATTTATAGTTTAATAACAGGTCAGTGTTTTTATCAAGATAACTGAAGCATCACTACATTACAATAGATGTGCAGCTAAGTACAGAAAATAATGCCTAGGGCCAAAGGGAACTTTCTTTCTTTGTGATTTTCAAACTGGTTATCGTTTCACTGACTGGGCTTATCTGTATGGAAGAAAAGGTTCAGGGCTATCTGATGACTGGAGGTCAGGCTACATCATGGAGATTTATAGATGGCAGGAAAGAGCAAGAGAAATCACCAGAGCCTGAACAACATCACCACCGCTAAACCAAGGGGGTCTATGAGGCCTTCAGGATTAAGGAGTCAAATATTATGGGACATAATAATAAATAACATCTAATATTTACATAGTGCTTACTTAGGTGTGTCAGGCACTGTACTAAGAACTTTTATATTTATTTTATTTAATTCTCAACTTTTACACTAATTTTATTTAATTCTCCCAAAAGCCCTAGAAGGCAAGCGCTATTATTACAATTTCTATTTAACAGGAGAAGAAACTAAAACAAACCAAAGATTAAGGGAGTTGCCTAGGATCACAGAGCTTAGAGGTGTCTGAGGCTGGATTTTGTATTCAACTCTTCTTAACTCCAGGCCTAGTGTTCTAGCCATTGAACTACCTAATTTCCTTGATTCTGAAAAATGAATTGGCAAAAACTAATTCAACACAAAGACTACAATGGAACTAATTAGGCCAGTTTCAGGCTAGTTCAACCTATCCTTTCATTGCTGCAGTATTTCTCTTAGGGTGTAGTCTCATTTTTCTGAGCTCAGGGTTGGCGCAGGCACTAGGAATTCCGGAGCCCTGGTCCCATGGCCAGTGCCAATTGCTTCTATGTTCTTTAGCAAACAAACCACTTCATTATCCTACCATTCAGCACTTATCTGGTGTTTAGGGGAAAAAAACCATAAAAGCACTTTGCAAACATTTCTTAAAACCCAAAGCGCCTCAGACAGATAGGTATTATGTATTATCTTTGTTTTGTAGACGGTGAGATTATAGGCATTTCGTAGTTCTGGGATGTTAGGTTTGTTCTGTGTTCCAAATGTGAAGTTGCCTTTGAACTCTGACCAGCACCTCCCAATTCTCTGCCCTGAGACAGGAACAGTTCTGTGTTTTGTCCATCAGACAGAAAAAATACCAAAGATATTATTGCAGTGGGTCTGACCTTCGCTCTGGTATTCCCCATCAGTGGGACAAGAAAGGACAGGGATGGATGATCAGGCAGTACAATATTTTTTACATTGCACATTCAACATTCAGCATAAGAAAACAGCAGCACCTGTTTTCACCTAGGCCAATAACTACAAAAAGGAGAAACAGGGTAAGGTAGCCTTAGCAAATAGGTACGCAGTGGCTTAGCAGGAGACATGACCTGGCATGGAAAATGGGTAATATATCCCCAAATACCACTAAGTTGACATAGAAACACAAATCTATTCTAAATTTATTCTAAATTATTAATATTCTAAATATTCGTAGAATATTAGAGCTGGAAGGGATCTTAAAGACCATCTAGTTCTAATAACCTCAATGTACAGATAAGGAAACTGAGAACCAGAGCACCAAATTGTGGATTGTAAATTGGGTCTGTGTCTTTGACCCTGAAAGTTAAGAGAATCATTTCCATCCTGTTTTGCCCCGTTTTAACACCAAGACCTCTACTTCTTATTTCCATGGATTTCTGCTTGTTATAAATCCTGAAAAGGATTGATGATAATGAGATCCACTCTGCCCTATATATATGGCCGTCTATCTTTGTTTAATCTGTGGCCACAGACTCAATCCTAGTCAGCTCTTTTATAAATTTCTGTCCTTGATCACAAGAAAGGCTGAACAAGAGAACAGAAGAGTATATGTAAACCTTTCCTTACTCATGGAAATACACAGTCTAATCTATCCAATTCAAAGGATGTACGCTGTTCATATGGGATGAATATGGACATCTTTATAAATGAAGGATGGCATTATTAAGTCCTGAGAAGTGAGAAGAACTGACCTTTCTTTCCATATTGGAAAAATTAGTAAAGGGCAGATATTGTCTATGTGTAGACGGGAAAACTTGGCATCTGTTACCCATATTCAAGATCTTGAGCTGAGGTAGCTCATTCTGCATTTAGCTCAGGTGAAGCAGCAACATGTCTAACATCTGGAAAACATCTGGTGTTTCAATTACTCCAGAGGATAGCCTCCAAACTCACTTTATCTTGGAAGGGATTTGAGGATCAGGTCTTGATCTTCTTACCCATTTCATGCCCACAGTGAAAAAAATAATGGTTACAGCAGCTACATCTCTAAAAACCCGGGACCATGATAATTGTCATTTGAAGATTGGAAATAAGACTTCTTTGAGCTTCAAAGTGATTATTAGGTCTTTGTGGGGCTGAAAATCCCTTTTATCTACTCCTGCCATGCAGTCATTTCTGGAGGTGAATTCAATAACTGCCTAAAACAACAACTGCTCTACACAGGGGGAAAGCCAAAAAAGCAAGAAAAAAATCTCAAATATCTCTTGGTTAATTGGAATTGAATCTTGCCTCTAGCACCTGTGGGTCTTTGCTGACAAAACAAGAATCTTGGGTTGATGTCAATATGTAAACTAACACCTTATTTAAACACCTTACCTAGGAGGGTGAGTTTAGGACAAATTCAACAATTTATTAGCTTTTCAGCCATATATTATAGTAATAAGATCTTCTTTTGATGTCCTCAGAAATTGAGTTGATAGATTAGTTGAATCTTCATCCTAAAAGTTGAATTGCTTCAACATCTTTTTATTATATTTTCAGCATCAGGGAGCTCATTACCCTCACAAATACCTCACAAAGAAGCCCTACCTACTGTTAGACAACATTAAAGACTGCATTTTCTATCAAGCTAAAATTTGCCTTACTGTATATCAGCTTTCACTTAGTCCTAGAATTCTGCCCTCTGAAGCCATATTGGGCATGTCTAATTTCCTCTTCCCAAATGACAAATCTTGAATGTTTAAAAACAGAATTTTTGGTTTTGTTCATAATATTTTTTTTCCTAAACAACTCCCACTATCTACAATATGATTTTTTAGGTCCCCCTCCCCTTACCATCATCTTTGTCTTTCTCTAAATGTGCTTTCCCCCCACCCCCAGCCTCTGGCTCTCTAAACTTTTGAACCCAGTATCCTAATAAGTGATCTGGCAAGGACAGTAGGATTATTTCTTCCTGGGAAGGTGTAACCCTATGGTATGTCATAAAGAGATCTTTGTTCTGTTGGGATGACCTTACAGGTGCTTCCTTACCCTTTGCCAGTTTTTTGATTAAGTTCTAAAAATAAATTAATTGAGTGTTTTGGGAGAGGGAAAATGGAGAAATAGAGATAATGTGTATGTGTGTGTATGTCTGCCCCTATACATGTACATTCACTCTGGTGCTCACACCACACAGTCAGCAGAGCCTGCCCAATCATTCCTAATGCTCAGGAGGGGTTCTTAGTCCTTTTCTTGTAGCTGACAGTGAACATGTCCAAACCTTTCAAAGGGAGACGCAATGAAGTCCCAAACAAAAAACTTACCTATCCCTCTAAGCTCATCAGGTTAATCAGAGAATTCCCCTGATCAGCCCCTACCTATCTAAAGGTGCAGTTTGTATTTATGTTGCAAGCTGGAAAAATTGGTTATGGAATGATCCCAGAAGGAGGCTTGAGAATATATATTTTTTTCTTGGCGTAGTGCCTTGGCATCCTGGGAAATTTTTAATATGTTTTGGGGGAACCAGTGAGGTATTAGCTTGAGTCAGGAAAGCTGGACTATAAATCTCACTTCCCACACTTATAAACTATGTGATTATCATTACTTGATAATTATCATCACTTTAATTATCATTATTTAACTTCTCTGAGCTACAATTTCTTCATCTGTGAAATAGAAATTTAATAATACTTATAATATTTACCTACAGAGTTGTCATGAGGCTTAAATAACGTATATAAAGTGCTTGGTGAACCTTTAAATGTCATATAAATGTTAGCCATTATTTTATTTTTCTTCCAATGGAAAATTTCCATGATGTCTAACCATATTTGTATGAGATATGAAGTGTGATACAGTGGGAAAAAATGCTGGATTTAGAGTCAAAGGAACTGAGTTGGAACCCTGCTCGGCTTCTAAGAGCATATTATCTGTGCGACTTTGGGCGAGCCATTTAAACATTCTGATCTTTAGTGTCATCATCTGTAAAAGGAGGGGATTGGACTAAATGATCCTTTCAGTTCTATATCTATAATTCTGGGATATCTCGAGTTACATAACTTTTATCTGGTTCTTTCCTTTGCCTTGTTCACATTCTATCTTATACCCATTTGGGAGCCCCACCAATTAAAGGAAGACACAGGCTGTATTGTTTTTCACTTTAGTACTCTGATGCCAAATAGTGTTCTGAACATAGTAGGCACTTAATAAATATGTAATTGAAAGACCTATTAATAAATAAATCATGTAATTAATTAACAGAGCAAATTTTTTAGACAAAAGCAGCTGTTTTCTGCCATGGAATTCTGTTAGTATTATTATTATCAGATTGTTGGAACAGACTGACCTTGACCTCCCCACACTTCTAATCATAATGAAACAAACCTGAAAATAGGAACAACATAGTCTTTTGGGAATATCCCAACTCTTCCAGTGACCAGGGACACACCCTTAAGCCAGCCCTCGTGGTACTTTCCAATGACCCGGATGCCCTCTCCTTTTTGAAGGTCTAATTCATCTGGTCCTTTGGCCGAATAAGAATGCACAGCAACAAACCTGGGGAAACAAGAGGAACCCTGGTGAGGAGAATGGAGACAGTAAAATCTACTTGCTGGAACTCATCCTCTGTCCCTTCAAAATAATGACCAAGGATCATCTTGGATAAGGG
This sequence comes from Antechinus flavipes, assembly GCF_016432865.1. Classification (NCBI taxonomy): domain Eukaryota; kingdom Metazoa; phylum Chordata; class Mammalia; order Dasyuromorphia; family Dasyuridae; genus Antechinus; species Antechinus flavipes. The sequence continues at coordinate 396,277,186 of NC_067399.1, read as the reverse complement.
CATGGGACCTGACATCTAAGGAGAGATCAGAATAGAAGATTTCTTAATTTGACTCCTTCTATTTGAAAAATTACAGTGAATGTACATTTTTCTTAAGAGGAAAGACCAAAGGAATTAGATTGACAGAGCAGAGAAAAAAGAAGACCTGGCAGGGGGAAGAATATTATATGTTTTTATTTCTAAAGCAAAGTAAGTAGAGCAACATTCTCCAATTTACCTGCATTATTTCTCTTACAAGATTGTTGTAGGGAAAATGTTTTGTATATTTCAAAAAGGTCATAGACTAATGTGAGTTAATATCATAAATGATATTAACTCACATTAGTCTATGACTAATAGGCTAATAATTTTATAGATATTATTCTCTACCTGTACAGAGGATGGGACAAAAGAGAATGGATTTGTAACACGTCAAAAAAAAAAAAAAAGAATTTAGAATTAGGGAATCCCAGAATTGGAAAGAAGCTCAAAAGTTCACAGGTTCATAGAGATTTAAAGCTGGAGAGAACCCCGAAGGATACTTAATTCGATCATTTCATTTTACAGATTAGGAGACTGGGCCAAGGGCAGTTTAAGTTAAGTTTTAAGTTGTGATTTGCTCAAGATCACATAGTTCCTAATCCTCAGAGAGGGGATTTGAATTCAGATTCTATGATTGCCAGGGCTAATTATTTTTTCCTGATATCTAGTTAATGTCTGTATTTGAAAAAGGATTCCCTCTACAAAATACCTGACAAAGTAGTCTTCAATATGATCCTTAAGAAAGGGGCAATAGAAGAGTGTCTTGATTTTAAGGATGACAGCAATGGTTTGCTGGAGACAGTTTGAACCTGCTTGTGATTAGCTGATTGTTAAATGTTCAGTCTGAGTATTTATATTGCAAAAATCAAATATGCTATAAATCAGGGCTTAATTTGTTTTGTTTGCTTGCTATTATCTTAATTATTGACTAGAATTAAGAAAGTGATGGATTAAATGTTAATAATGCAAATTAAACTTAAAAATGTTTTGTATATATACACACACACATATATATTTTCAAAAGCTAGTTATTAAACATTTATCAGCATATCCCTGGTTATGAGATACTGTAAAATGCTATTAAGGAAGACTTGTGCAATGAAATGTCAGAAATTTTAAAGACAAGTAGAATTTATAGCACTTGAGAACTTGAGCTGGAAGGATCACAGAGGTAATCTGTACCAAAGCTTCTTAAAATTTGAGTTGTTGAGGTTTACATAACTGAATGTGAGGATCATGAAATTGATTTATTATTAGTAAATATTTTATTTATTTCCCTATTTTATATGTTTATGAATGGGCTCATGTAAAAAATTTTGGGTGAAAAAGGGGTCATTAGTGGAAAAAGTTTAAGAAGCCCTGATTTATGGTAATCTCCCTCATTTTACAAATGAAAAAACTGAGGCCCGGGGAGATTAAATGACTTGCCTAAGATAACTTGAGTAATAAATAGCAGAATCAGGATATCAAGGCAAGCCCTCTCAACTAAAATCTAGCACTTTTCTCATTGTGTCATTCTGTCCACTTCTAGTTATTTCCTGGGATAGTTTGAGAGCACTGTATTTGAAATAGAAATGGTTGGTTTTTTTTTTTTTTTTTTTTGGTTGTTTTGTTAAGATCCTTGGAAGAGCTAAGGGCGAGACATGAGGTGGTTGACCTTTCCAGGTCTTTTCTTGTTAAAAAAAACCCAACAAACCAAAAAGAGGAGGATATTACATTCTTACTTACATATTAGTTGGTATATGTTGCTGGGAATAGGGTAGGTTGACAATTGCAGAAGAGCGGGATCCAGGTGTGTTGTAATAAGTGCTGACCTATAGTACACACACAGACACACACACACACACACAGAAGAGAGCAGAGGATTAATCAGATGAGCACAACAATATTTTTCTTTGGAAGCTGGAACACTTGCAATGACACACCTGAAAGAAACAGTGACGCCCTTTTCAGGTGAAACACTTCTTTGTGGGGAGGAACCCTCAGTAGCAGCTCATGTCATTTTGAAGAGTGGCCTTGGTGGTACTGAGCCCTGAACTCCCCCTGAGAATGGTGGAGGGTTGAGAGCCTGGAAAAATCTAACACAATGACTTTCTTCTGAGAACCTCTGGAAAAGTCTGGCAGGTACATACAAATGATTGGTGAGGGC